>NC_064634.1:66380510-67805510 GCF_023864275.1 Schistocerca cancellata
ATTTACGGACAGGTAAACGACTGGACTGACGACTTCCTACGAGACAACCCCCAGTATGTCGTCCTTAATGGGGATGCATCGCCAAAAACGAAGGTAGTGTGCAGCGTACTTCAGGTTACTGTGCTGGGACCGCTCTTGTGTGTAACGCAACGGAACTCCTCAGGATCGTGGTCACGTGACTAAGCCCAAGCGTGAGCGGTCGTGTAGAAGAGTCGAGTCGGAAGTAATAAGCAGTCAGTCACATGACGGATACAGCACCCGTTAGTAACGAACAACGAGCTAGTGTGTCCACAACTTTCCTATCAACTTTATTTCGACTTCCCTGAAAATTCAGTTGCGCTAAGTCATTAAGGAAATTTCCGATAGGAAAGGAGCTTTGTCATAATCCTTAGGCATATTCTGGAATCAGATTTAAACTGCCGCACATTTACGAGGAGGTAATTATTAAATAAAAATGGTGGCTACCATTAGAAGCTACTCAGGTTCTGAACAGTCCTCCTCCTTCGTGGATACGGAGAGAACCGACTTTCCGTCCGTTGGAACGGGGCCACAACAGTCATCCCCTGTCGGCAAAGAGACATAGTCAGTCCCATATCTCAGCAGGCAGGCTGGAGTTCCTGTCCTCCCACGCAGTTGGCAACGGCTCCAGTTCCACGTCGGAAGATTACAGCCGTGTGGCACCAGCTGAGCCATAAAAGGTGTGGCCATCGTCAAGACCTGCTTACGCAGTCCGAGCTTCGGCACACACCAGCGGCACAAGCTTCACGAGACCCATGGATGCGTCTTGCTACAGCATTCACCGCCTTCCAGTCGGTAGCAGTTTAGCTGTCCTTCACCTTGAATAAAACGCTGAAATGAGCTCGCGTTCGTTCGACGGTTCGTTTGCTCGATGCGTGGAATTATCTCGTGGTAGGACATCTCCCGCCTTGCCGCCGTTATCTGCTGTCTATAGTTGGGCACACTCTCTCCCTCCAGCTTGATTGTAATTCTGAGTACCCACCTATGGATTCAATACATGCGCTCTCTGGCGTTTATCACTGTGTGACATCAGAGAAGCCTGCCCAGGATTAAAAAATAAATAAAAAAAGACTCGACGCACCACAAAGGAATTATGCAAAATGGTCTCAAATTGATATTCATTCGGGTATAGATGGAAAATGGAAAGTTGTTGATTTTGGCGACCGATGGATCAATGTGTGACGCTGTAGTGCAGTTTCACCACGCAACCATCTAGGATAGTAAACAGGAAACACGTCGATACCATGGTATAAAATCTTTGCGAATCTCATTCGTGTACTGGATTGGGGAGTAACTCGCAAACAGCCGCGTGAATAACATACGCGCCGGCCTGAGTGGTCGAGCGGTTCTAGTCGCTACAGTCTGGAACTGCGCGACCGCTACGGTCGCAGGTTCGAATCCTGCCTCGGGCATGGATGTGTGTGATGTCCTTAGGTTCGTTAGGTTTAAGTAGTTCTAACAAGGGAACCTCCCCATCGCACCCCCCTCAGATTTAGATATAAGTTGGCACACTGGATACGCCTTCAAAAACTGAACACAGATCAATCGAAAAAACAGGAAGAAGTTGTGTGGAACTATGAAAAAATAAGCAAAATATACAAACTGAGTAGTCCATGCGCAAGATAGGCAACATCAAGGTTATTGGATCTCAGGAGCGCCGTGGTCCCGTGGTTAGCGTGAGCAGCTGCGGAGCGAGAGGTCCTTGGTTCAAGTCTCCCCTCCACTGAAAAGTATAATTTCTGTATTTTCGCAAAGTTATGATCTGTCCGTTCGTTCATTGACGAATCTGTTCACTGTAATAAGTTTAGTATCTGATTTTTGCGACCGCACCGGTAAACCGTGCGATTAGTAGACGAAAGGACGTGCCTCTCCAATGGGAACCGAATTTGATCTCAAGGTCATGGGTAAGCCGATTCCTCCACAGCAAATCGCGTCTGATATATTCTATACGACACTGGTGACGGCATGTGCGCCACATGACAGGAATATGTTACTGACCCACGTAACTTGTACACTTGGCGAATGGGTAAAAAGATTCTTCTACCTTACCCGATTTCGGTTTTCTTGTGGATGTGATAATCACTCCCAAAAAAGTGTTGAAAACATAAGAGTTTGTCACATAAACTGAAAAAAAATTGAAGTTTTCACTGGAGGGAAGACTTGAACCAAGGACCTCTCAGTTCGCAGCTGCTCTCGCTAACCACGGGACCACGGCGCTTCTGAGCTCAAATTAGCCTTGATATTGCCTATCTTGCACATGGACTACTCAGTTTGTATATTTTGCTTATTTTTTCGTAGTTGCACACAACTTCTTCCTGTTTTCTAGATTGATCTGTGTTCAGTTTTTCAAGGCCTATCCACTGTGCCAACTTATAACTAAATCTGAGGGGGGTGCGATGGGGAGGTTCCCTTGTAAGTTCTAGGGGGCTGATGACCTGGGAAGTCCCAAAGTTCTCAGAGCCATTTGAACCAATAACATACGCAATGTCAATATTTGAGAGAGGGCGTGTAGTTGGGCTCAAAGAAGCCGGTTACAGTAATCGCCGAATCACTCGACATTTCAATAGGAGCGACGTCACTATTTTACGATGTAATCAGGAATGGGCGAACTATGGCTGAAGACAGCGTCAAGAAGGAAGCGGTTAAACGACAGAAAGTGAGGACCGAGCAATCGTGAGAGAAGCACTCATAGCCCCGGCTTCATCATTATCATCGATCCGACGAGCGACTGGTGGTTCAGTGACCGTAAGTACCATTAATAGGTGAATCACAGAAAGGAGAAGGCGGTCACGGCGCCCCTTGCACCGACTACCATTGACCTCTGTGCAACAGCAAGCCTGCTTGTATTGATGTGGGGCACATTCGGCCTGGAGTCTCAGTGACTGGACTACATTGGTGTTCAGCGACGAGTCCCGCTTCGAGTGGCCGATGACCAACGAAGACGTGTCTGGAAACGCCCAGGACAGCGCTGGGATACCAATCCGACTGTCGCCCGCCACACGGCTGAACAACCATGGTCTAGAATGCCATTTCTTTTCATGGTATGTTCACTTTGGTTGTCACCCGCGGCAATCTTGTAGCACAACGGTGCGGTGACGATATTCTACGCCTAGTTATTTTGCCCTTCAGCAGGATAATGGCTGCCCGAACACTCCGACAGCTTCTACTGTTTGTCTTCGTGCATGTCAAACCCTATCCTGGCCAGCAATGTCGGCGCATCTCTCCCCAATTCAAAATGTTTGGAGTATTATGGGCATGGCTATCCAATCAGCTCGGGATTTTGACGATCTGAAGCACCAGTTGGACAGAATTTGGAACGATATCCCTCAGGACGACGTTGAACAACTCTCTCAATCAACGCCAGGCCGAATATCTGATTGCATAAGGGCCAGAGGTGGACCAACTTCTTATTCACTTGTTGAGTTTGTGAAACCCTTTATCTTGGTTAAATCACCCAATTTTCTGTAACTGTAATCACCTGTTGGCCTGAACATGTACATCATATCTATTAATTTCCACACCATGCGGATAATTCCTTCGTGGTGCGTCTTTTCTTGTCTTCGGGTGTATTTTGTGTTGCTTGGTTGTAATTTCAGAATATATCAGTACAGGGCTATTACAAATGATTGAAGCGATTTCATAAATTCACCGTAGCTCCATTCATTGACATATGGTCACGACACACTACAGATACATAGAAAAACTCATAAAGTTTTGTTCGGCTGAAGCCGCACTTCAGGTTTCTGCCGTCAGAGCGCTCGAGAGCGCAGTGAGACAAAATGGCGACAGGAGCCGAGAAAGCGTATGTCGTGCTTGAAATGCACTCACATCAGTCAGTCATAACAGTGCAACGACACTTCAGGACGAAGTTCAACAAAGATACACCAACTGCTAACTCCATTCGGCGATGGTATGCGCAGTTTAAAGCTTCTGGATGCCTCTGTAAGGGGAAATCAACGGGTCGGCCTGCAGTGAGCGAAGAAACGGTTGAACGCGTGCGGGCAAGATTCACGCGTAGCCCGCGGAAAATTGGCTCATGCCACAACTGGAGACCGACAGCGCCGACTTCATCTTTCAACAGGATGGTGCTCCACCGCACTTCCATCAGGATGTTCGGCATTTCTTAAACAGGAGATTGGAAAACCGATGGATCGGTCGTGGTGGAAATCATGATCAGCAATTCATGTCACGGCCTCCACGCTCTCCCGACTCAACCCCATGCGATTTCTTTCTGTGGGGTTATGTGAAAGATTCAGTGTTTAAACCTCCTCTACCAAGAAACGTGCCAGAACTGCGAGCTCGCATCAACGATGCTTTCGAACTCATTGATGGGGACATGCTGCGCCGAGTGTGGGAGGAACTTGATTATCGCCTTGATGTCTGCCGAATCACTAAAGGGGCACATATCGAACATTTGTGAATGCCTAAAAAAACTTTGAGTTTTTGTATGTGTGTGCAAAGCATTGTGAAAATATCTCAAATAATAAAGTTATTGTAGAGCTGTGAAATCGCTTCAGTCATTTGTAATAACCCTGTACATATGTTACTACTTATTTCTCACTCATTACTGTAGTAAAATCCTCCCAGTTTTCCCAGTATCCAAACTGCAAATACGAACGTTTCTGACGCCATACACGGTCGAATACTGGATATGAAATCAATTTAAAATCCCAGCGGCCTCTTAATTGCGCCCGCAAACTGAGGCAAGGTCCGTTCGTTTTCGCCGCCTGGGAGTGCAAGAGCTATGGAAGGCAAGAGGTGTGAGGTAGCCGTAAGTTCATCGTGTGTCCCGGACGGCGTAAGTGACAATAGTTGGAGTGTTAGGTGCTCAATCGAAGTAGGAAATACGTTTACTGAATCGACTACAAAATATAAGTATTGCCCTGCAGTACAGGTTGTGCTGCAGTAATCTCCACAGGTTTCAGACCTGGGCTAGGGTGTGCACTAGGCAGCTTCTCATCTGGCCTCAGATGACTGGATTCAAACGATTCGGTGGGGGAAAAAGCACAGCTGAACAACCAGACTCTAACCCGTGATCTTCGTGTTAAGAGCCAGTGGCTCGAACTGCAAGCCATTGTCGAACAAGGATATCCGAAAAAGTGTCGTTTCTAGGCCATAGTACAAAACATAACGTATGGAGTCTACGGAATTCACGAGCAGAGGATAAAATCCTACGGGAGCACAGGGGACATGGCGTCTCTCCTGCCAAGTCAGATCTGGAGCAGAGAGGGTTGGGGACCTCCATTGTGCGGCGGACAATGCGCTGCCCCTGTCGGAAATTGGCCCCACTCACTCACTAATACTACTGCAATTTGTCCCCTGCCAGCTACGCCGAGCCGAGCCCGGCTGGAATGTTCGACGCGGTATAACGATAAACTCATGCTCCGCGCTGGATTCCTGCCAGGCGGCATTCGCTTGTCTCTCTCTCTCTCTCTCTCTCTCTCTCTCACACACACACACACACACACACACACACACACACACACACATTGTCAGACTATGCTGTCTCGGTCGCAACTTTAAGGCAGTGGCTTCGTGTAGAATGAAATATCTGTATCGTTCCTTTCAATAGCCTCCACCATTTGGTACAGTATTATTTATAATCCGGACGTATCAGTTATTTACGCGAAACAAACTAGGATCCACAGTATCGCTGGCTGAACTTGTTTACTTCCCATAGAGACGAAAGTTTTCCTTCCTGACGAGACCTGGACGTTGCGCAAGATGTCAACAACCTCTCCATTCCGCCCTACTTCTCTTTACAACATTAAACTAACCGAGACTCCGTGCAACCATCTGAGATGACTTCCCTTCATCCTTCGATACAAACGAAAGCCGCCGTTAACTACTACTTAACTCGTGGGGATTTCTGATGCCTGTGGCAACATTTAAAAACACTACCAATTAACGTACCATTGTTTCTGAAAGAAACGATAAAAGCGAAGCCTACGTTCGCGAATAACCTGACAGAAACAGCTGCTGTCATCGCAGACACAGATACAAGTGTAACTTAACCGTGACCTACAAACAAGTGGATATTTATTCCGTGACGGGGTGGTATTCTTGATGTGGTGTTTTTTTTTTCTTGTTACGAGGGTTAGAACTTAAATAGTGGCAACTAGTTATTCACAACCGATACAAAAGAGTTCCACATTTGCACCTGTTACTGTCCTTGAACGTCGACACCAACGTTGTGTAGAACCAGTTGCCTGCTATGTGGGAGGCGTAGTATACCGTTAGCAGAGCCTGTTCTGTTGATGGTGCGAATGGAGCGGTCTACTGCCTGTCGAATCTCTGGAACAGCTCTGAAGCGAATGCCACTCGGCCGATCCAAACTCGCACCCAGCGCCACCTCTACACAGTCCTCTGTCCATGTCCTCCGTGCTCGCTACTTTGAGATTCCCGCACTGGAGGTTGGATTAATTGTGCACCCGCACTGAAGATGGTGGATTCAGTGCCCAACGAGGCGAATCAACTATACCAACGTGTGGTGTCCGTTCTTTCGAACATGCCCGAAAGAACAGACACCACAGATTCATATAATGTGATCACTCTTGTGCAATAGCTTTTCAGTTCACCTGCTCGGTCAATAGGAGTCGTGACTTCTTTCTGAAGATGAAGTTCTAACCGGTTCTGCGTGATTGCAATGGGGTCCGATTCACTACAGCACACTTGAGCTACCAGCAAAATAGTCTTGTACTGAAGGCTGTAATTCAAGTTTAACAAGAAAAGAAACCCTCTAAAATCCTATTAATGGAATGAGAGTAAAGTTTACTTAAATTCTACTTTATCATTACAAATAGCATATACTCAAACATTGGTTATTTACATGTTCTCCTAAGTTTTTCAATGCTCTGTGGTTTTCCCTTTTTAAATCTTCAACACAAAAGCTTTTTCGTGTCTACAGTCGCATAGGACACAGCTACAGCACCTTTCATTCCTCCACGCAAAAAGACACCAGAACGTTCTTAGGAATAGAAAATTAATATCTACATCGCCATATCAAAGAATAGTTGTTTTTTAGTTACATCTAGGCTGCTGGTTTTGAAAAAACTCGCTGGCGCTACTTAGTTTTTCTCACTCGCTCATAGATATCACTCTCGTCGGCAACTCATGTCGTCTCTATAAAACGAAATAAAATCCATTTAACTAACAACTTCCTCCTTATCTGCATAATTTAACACATCTTACTGAAATTATATTCCATTTGTGTGCTGCGAGAAATTGTCTGCATTTCATGGGGTACAAGAAACAGACTTCTTGTGAACGAAGTTCACGTGAAAGGATATACGCGGAGAAGTGTTACCCTACAGCTTAATCGGCTATTTTGTTAACACTAATGTAAACTTTCCCGTAAGGGTAATGAAAGAAGGCATTTCTGCAAACGTTATGTTTAACTAATTCCGTTTACAATGCTATCTGAAGTAAGCCTTACAAGAATAGCAATTTGTTAGTGAAAGGCTAGAAAAAGAAAACAATTTAATTTTAATTATAAACTGTTATTATTCACAAAACTTGAGGTAAAACCAACACAAACGTCAATTTTACAATATGAAAGTGGACATCTAAGCTGCTGCCGTAGTAGATCAGTCAATGAAGACCAAGAAAGGTCGAATGTGGGAAATAATTGGTGTACTCGCAAATTCTTGTACAGTGGCGGGAAAGAGTGTCGTGAACGACACATTAAAAAATTCTGACAGGTAGGGGGCGAGTGTGGGAGGCGGAGGGTACGGCTGAAGGACACTTTTCTACGTTTTCCTTCAGTAACTCGAAAACAGCGGTGGATAGCAAGAACGTATTCCAGAACAAAATTAAACTACGTTAAACCACAAAACAAATTTCCTATACTTTTTTTTGTCTTGGACAAATAGTTTGCGCGAAGAGAGCGAGAGAACATTGTAAACCTCGCGCGACGTGCATGCGATGTGCTTAGATGGTTTTTGTAGGCGAAATTGCGGTAGTTTCCCGACTTGATGGAACGCAAGTATCCTGTATCAAATTGTTCGTCTCGACTTCCCCTAGACTTCTGTGGGACGTGGTAAACAGATACGGTTTATACCATATATCAAAGAACGTCACTTGTATGGAATTAAGTCCTTCCAGTGGCTCACGTATTTTATGACTAAGCCTGCTTGAGAGCATTCCCTCATTTCGGGTTAAGATAACGGAGGAAAAAGGCTTGGCCATCGGGCAGTTCACCACCCTTAGACAACGCCGCTCGATACAGGCTCTGTCATATGTTCGCCCCCGGTGACAACACTTCGCACTTCAGAACGATGCGCTGCCAGCTACGGACACGGCAAATACCATACCCAGATCTCGCAGAAGCTCCGCTCAGTGGAGCAGGGGTCAAATAAGCGAACACGTGTATCGGTTTCTCAGAAACAGTCGAGTATTTACGGATAAACCGACAATCAAAGTTTTCGAGGTACTTTATGCGCCTTTGAGCGGGTAAATGATTAAAACCGAAGTGGCACAGTGGCTAGCGGTGCGGGTTCACACTTTTGCACCCCGTGTTCGAAACCCGATCGTTACTTTTATTTTTGTTTTTCGTCACCTACACATTTCCGTAGAAGATTACTACACCAATGTTTTCCAGAGTGTACTGAAACAACTTTGTCCTTATTCATCTACTAGTTCTATGTCTGGTGCATGAACTGAAGTGTTCAAGAAGTGAAGGGAAAAATTATTTTAAATTCTTTTCGGTGTAATTCCTGTGGTGTATCCTGATTCGTTTCAATTTCAAGCGCCAGTTTTCGGAAAAGTGATCCGTTATTTGTGGTTTGCTGCGAAATTACTGCGAACACATGAAATCCTCAGTAATGTCATCGAAGTTTCCTTGCCAAATCAGATTTATATGAAAAAATGTTATTGTGGCAAACATGCCTTCGTGTTCGTGGTGTTCAGAATTTCTATGTTTCAAATGTTTATACGACCGGTATAATCCCAGAGGAGTACACAAAATCTTCCTGACAAGTAAACGTAACAGTATAATCCAATAACTAAGAATCGATAAAAGAATAAAATGCGAGAGTATCTGAACTGAAAAGGACTATAACTCCTGAAAATATCACACACACGTGTCTTACATAACATATGTACGAGAATTATTGTGTAACCCAGTTGTAACTTTACAGAAAATATGTTGTTGTTGTTGTTATGGTCTTCAGTCCTGAGACTGGTTTGATGCAGCTCTCCATGCTACTCTATCCTGTGCAAGCTTCATCATCTCCCAGTACCTACTGCAGCCTACATCCTTCTGAATCTGCGTGGTGTATTCATCTCTTGGTCTCCCTCTACGATTTGTACCCTCCACGCTGCCCTCTAGTACTAAATTGGTGATCCCTTGATGCCTCAGAACATGTCCTACCAACCGATCCCTTCGTCCTGTCAAGTTGTGCCACAAACTCCTCTTCTCCCCAATTCTATTTAATACCTCCTGCCGGCCGCGGTGGTCTCGCGGTTCTAGGCGCTCAGTCCGGAGCCGCGCGACTGCTACGGTCGCAGGTTCGAATCCTGCCTCGGGCATGGATGTGTGTGATGTCCTTAGGTTAGTTAGGTTTAAGTAGTTCTAAGTTCTAGGCGACTGATGACCACAGATGTTAAGTCGCATAGTGCTCAGAGCCATTTGAACCAATACCTCCTCATTAGTTATGTGATCTACCCATCTGATCTTCAGCATTCTTCTGTAGCACCACATTTCAAAAGCTTCTATTCTCTTCTTGTCTAAACTATTTATCGTCCATGTTTCACTTCCATACATGGCTACACTCCATACAAATACTTTCAGAAACGACTTCCTGACATTTAAATCTATACTCGATGTTAACAAATTCCTCTTCTTCAGAAACGCTTTCCTTGCCATTGCCAGTCTACATTTTATATCTCCTCTACTCCGACCATCATCAGTTATTTTGCTCCCCAAATAGCAAAACTCCTGTACTACTTTAAGTGTCTCATTTCCTAATCTAATTCCGTCAGCATCACCCGACTTAATTCGACTACATTCCATTATCCTCGTTTTGCTTTTGTTGATGTTCATCTTATACCCTCCTTTCAAGACACTGTCCATTCCGTTCAACTGCTGTTCCAAGTCCTTTACTGTCTCTGACAGAATTACAATGTCATCGGCGAACCACAGATTTTTTATTTCTTCTCCCTGGGTTTTTAATACCTACTCCGAACTTTTCTTTCGTTTCCTTAACAGTTAATATAACATTCTCGTATCCCCTAACTTGACAAGAAACATTCGTGTGTTAAACTTCTACGGCCATGAGTAAAATCAAATGACTCTAAGCACTATGGGACTTAAGATCTGTGGTCATTAGTCCCCTAGACTTAGAGCTACTTAAACCTAAATAACCTAAGGACATCACACATATTCATGCCCAAGGCAGGATTCGAACGTGCGACCGCAGCAGCATCGCGGTTCTGGACTGAAGTGCCTAGGACCGCTCTGCCACAGCGGCCGGCGGCCGTGAGTAGATAAATAAAAAAATGAAATAAATACAAACAATAATCGGGTTTCGAACACAGGATGCAAAAGTGGGAGGCTGCAGCATTAGCCACTGTGCCACCAGCTAGGCTGATCTTATCGATTCCTGAAAAACATCTCAACTACGTCGAAAACTTTAACAGTCCTCTTTTTTTTCAGAAACAGTCGGGTTTATTTTGACTCCTCTTCCACTGAGCGACGTTTCTGGGAAATAAGGCTATGGCACTTATCGTGTTCTCCTCCTCAGCCAAAGGATAGCAGAGCAGCAGACCCAGTTACTTGGTGTTAGCACTCTTAGTGTTCGTGCGGCGGGATTTGGAACTCAGTGATTGTTCGAAGCCACACGTCGCTGTATTAGTGGTCTGGGCTAGCCAGGCGAGTAGGCAGACGGAGGGCACACGCGCAGTATCACACGCACGAGCCGCCTACTCGGCCAGCCGACGCTACCCGCAGCTCACCACTCCCGATGTGCCCCAAACAAAACTCGGGAGCACCGCTCGACGGAGGATTAATTTCACCCCTACGCACTCGCCCGCGGACAACGCGACGCGGAGTGCGGCCCACCGCGGCTCACTATACACGGCCGCAACACGGGCGGCCTCCTTTGATGTCCCGAAGCCCGCGGTCGATTCCCGATAGGCAGCCTTACGTAGCTCGGGCGCCCACCCGCCTCCAAAACAAACTTGGGCCTCGCCGCTATATAGGCTTTCGCTATCGGGAACAACTGTGTACACGGCGGGCAGGCAGACACAGATATCGATATCGAACCCGTGTCGGGTGGCAGGGGGATACAGAGAGCGGGGGAGGGGGGGGGGGGGGGAGCGTCCACAGATAGCAGCAGCAGCGGCACTCCACGCGTCCGCACTGCTGTCGGGAAACAAAAGCTGGCGCAACGACTGCGACGCCACGTACGTACGGCTGCACCCACATATCTGCTGGCCGTTGTGTTACTCGACCGCGCTGTGCTTTTGTTTTCCTTTCCACTATAAAATATAGGTCTACGCGATTGAGTGAACCGAATATTTTCTGCTGGGCAAAGTGCCACTCCGGAGCGGACCGACAACGAATAGCAATTGCTTTGCTAACACTGGCCACACGCAACAGACTGTGAAAATTAATTCAAAAACAAGTGCAATACCGTCAAAAAGTGGCCATACACGAATGAAAAGAAAAAAAGAAATCAGGTTATCTTCCATTCAGAAGGCTGTTACACTCGGCGAGTGTTATATTGCTTTGTAAATAATAGATTTCAGCTATCAGTCGTCCTTTATTGGCAGATCGAGATTTCAGTTATTGAATACTACCAATGAACTGTGGATGAAGCCCGACCAACAGGCATTACATGCATTGATCAAAAATGATAGTGCATTAAGAATGGCTAGTTTCTAGCTGAAATCTAGATCTGCCAATAAAGGACGACTGACAGCTGAAATCTATTATTTAAAAGTAAAAAAAAAAAAAGATATAGCAACATAAGGATTTAAAGTTCAAGTCATTTCTTGAAATAATGGCTAAACTAGGCACTCATCTTTTCGTGTTTCCCACGCTGGTCTCGTTGTGAACTCATGGCTCAGTCGTCGAAAATCTAGGTAGTGATGATTCCAAGCTCGAATGCATAGAGGTCTAGGTTTTATTCTGCGATATTCAAAAGTTTTATAGATGTGTTTCATAAACCATGCTTGAAGATTAAACTTTTGCAAGTAAGGACAATGGTGATGTAAAAAAGTAATCAGCACTCCGAATTTAAGTTACACTTCTTTTTTATTACTTTTGTTGCAATATCACGTAACTCGCTCCAAAACAATACAACATACTTGAAAATATCTTCCTCACTGTTAAAGTTCACATTTCATAAACTGACTACAATTTGCGTCTTTTTAACATGACGACCAAAGCTTGACACTCTAATAATCGCTTACGCGCCCAAAAATCAGAGTTACAAGTACGTCAAAGATCATAGTGACGAAAGAAAGAATACACATTAGAGTATATCACTGCAATATAAACATATCGATGTATCGAAGTACCTCTACATTAATCAAATCAAATCTGAATGTTGTCACAGAAATATGTTAACTATTTTACAGAAACACAGTAGAATATCGAGAGGTTGAGGTGAGGTGCCGTCATGGTTACGTAATTCAAGTACCATTACAACAGCAATTCTGTCAGAGAAAGCAAAGGACTTTGGAGAGCAGTTGAACGGAATGGACAGTTTCTTGAAAGCAGGAATAAGATGAATATCAACTAAAGTAAAACAAGGGTAATAGAATGTAGTCGATTTAAACCAGGTGATACTGAGGAAGTTAGATTAGGGAACGAGATGTAGATGAGTTTTGCTGTTTCGGCAGCAAAATAACAAATGAACGCCGAAGCGGAGAGGATATAAAAGGTAGACCAGCAGTTCCAACAAAATTGTATTTGAAGAAGAGGAATCTGTTAACATCGAGTATGGATTTAAGTTTCAGGCAGTCTTTTCTGAAAGTATTTGTATGCATTGTATCCATATACGGAAGTGAAATGTGGACGATAAACAGCTTTGACGAAAAGAGAATAGAAGCTTTTAAAATGTGTTGCTACAGAAGAGTGCAGGAGATTAGATGGGTAGATCACTTAAATAATGAGGAAGTACTGAACATAAATGGAGACAATCAGTGTTCAGACTAAACACCACAACAACTATTGCAACAGGGTTTCAGGTCCCATCGACAGCAAGATCGGTAAGGACGGAGCGCAAGCTCTGATTGGATAAGGGATTAGGCTGTGTCTGAGGAATCATCCGCGCATTCGTCCAAAGCGACTTACGGAAACCACAGAAAAGCGATATTTCGATCATTGAATGAGGAACTGGGAACTGAACCGACATCCTCCCTGGTGTGGACTTCCAGCCACTACCGCTTGGCTCGACATTCCAGGCTTCCTCAAGCTAAAGGATCCTAAAGGAAGTTTGCCGTGTTGTTTTCAGACAAGCATTAATCGACTTGGGAAGATTTATTATGCTCACTCAGATAGCCGTGCTTATTAAAGGGACCGAGCGACGTGGCGCGGTGGTCAGCTCACTGCACGCGCATTCGGAAGGACGACGGTTCAAACCAGGGTCCGGCCATCCAGATTTAGGTTCTCCGTGATTTCCCTACATCGCTCCCGGCAAATGTTGGGATGGTTCCTTTGAAATGACATGGCCGATTTTCTTCCCCGTCCTTGACATCATCTGAGCTTGTGCACCGTTTCTTATGACCCCGATGTCGACGGGACGTTAACCCCAGTTTTTCTTCCTTCCTTCGTATTAAAGAGCCGCTTCCGGGATGTCTGATCGAACTGTTGATTAGAACATGAGATTTTAAAAACTATAATAATAATATTTTCCCTGCAAAAAATATGTCTGATTGGAATTTACTTCTCGTAAATTAGCGTATATCTCCGAATCCAAAACAACTCCGTCCAATGTTAAACAAGGGATTATGGAAAAAAATTATATATATATATATACACTATGACTTAGAAGAAAGCTTTTGACAATGTTGACTGGAATACTCTCTTTCAAATTCTAAAGGTGGCAGGAGTAAAATACAGGGAGCGAAAGGCTATTTACAATTTGTACAGAAACCAGATGGCAGTTAAAGAGTCGAGGGACACGAAAGGGAAGCAGTGGTTGGGAAGGGAGTAAGACAGGGTTGTAGCCTCTCCCCGATGTTATTCAATCTGTATATCGAGCAAGCAGTAAAGGAAACAAAAGAAAAATTCGGAGTAGGTATTAAAATCCATGG
This sequence comes from Schistocerca cancellata, assembly GCF_023864275.1. NCBI lineage: Eukaryota > Metazoa > Arthropoda > Insecta > Orthoptera > Acrididae > Schistocerca > Schistocerca cancellata. The sequence goes on from NC_064634.1 coordinate 66,394,791, forward strand.
AGAAGAAATAAAAACCTTGAGGTTTGCCGATGACATTGTACTTCTGTCAGAGACAGCAAAGGACCTGGAAGTGCAGTTGAACGGAATGGACAGTGTCTTGAAAGGAGGATATAAGATGAACATCAACAAAAGCAAAACGAGGATAATGGAATGTAGTCGAATTAAGTCGGGTGATGATGAGGGAATTAGATTAGGAAATGGGACACTTAAAGTAGTAAAGGAGTTTTTCTATTTGGGGAGCAAAATAACTGATGATGGTCGAAGTAGAGAGCATATAAAATGTAGACTGGCAATGGCAAGGAAAGCGTTTCTGAAGAAGAGAAATTTGTTAACATCGAATATAGACTTAAGTGTCAGGAAGTCATTTCTGAAAGTATTTGTATGGAGTGTAGCCATGTATGGAAGTGAAACATGGACGGTAAATAGTTTGGACAAGAAGAGAATAGAAGCTTTCGAAATGTGGTGCTACAGAAGAATGCTGAAGACTAGATGGGTAGATCACATAACTAATGAGGAAGTATTGAATAGGATTGGGGAGAAGAGAAGTTTGTGGCACAACTTGACCAGAAGAAGGGATCGGTTAGTAGGACATGTTCTGAGGCATCAAGGGATCACCAATTTAGTATTGGAGGGCAGCGTGGAGGGTAAAAATCGTAGGGGGAGACCAAGAGATGAATACACTAAGCAGATTCAGAAGGATGTAGGTTGCAGTAGGTACTAGGAGATGAAGAAGCTTGCACAGGATAGAGTAGCATGGAGAGCTGCATCAAACCAGTCTCAGGACTGAAGACCACAACAACAACAACAACAACTATGGTTTATTTTGGAAACCTTCAAATGGCTACGTTATTACAGGTAACTGCAGAAGACAATCCAAGTACCGGTACACGGAAAATAAAATCAGATAAGTACCTCCCTTAGTCAGATGCAGATGCCACTTCACTTCATGAAATGTTCAAATGTGTGTGAATTCCTAAGGAACCAAACGGCTGAGCTCATTGGACCCTAGACTTACACAGTACTTTAACTTATGCTAGGAACAACACACACACACACACACACACACACACACACACACACACACACACACACACACACACACAGGACTCGAACCTCTGGCGGGAGGGGCCGGACAATCCGTGGCATGGCGCCTCAAACCGCGCGGCTGCCACTTCAGCGTTCTCACCGGAAAGGTTCACAGAACTGCCACTGTCGTGGTCAATTTGCATTTCTTCCCACAGTAAGATCGTCTTCACCTCATTTAAGGATACGGGGAACTTTCAATACTATGTAAAAATCAACATCTATTTCTTTCAGGCACTGTTTATAATGTGTATGTTTTTCAGATTTTTTGTTGGTATCAGGTAATGCAGCACTTTCTCAACAAATTAGATGAGTATTTTTGAACGTACTTAGGGTTATTAAAAATTACAGCGTAATTAATGCAATGTTTTTCCAAAATGCTTCCTCAAATTCAGATAGCATTTAATCGAATGTTATACATTTGAAACTATATTTTATATAAATCAATGTAATCAGGAAAGACTATAAAATTTAATGAAGTCACAAAAAATTTTGATTTTTCCACCATTTATAAGTAATCTGCATCCTTAATGCATTTGTTACACATCACTTCTTAAAGCCGTTCACGATTGATGCACTGGATGTACATTTCCGTACAGTCTTGATCCATATTAGAGATACTGAAGGCTTCACCAACTTCGTATTAGGGTTCAGTGCTTGTCCACACTGAAGTAAGTAATCACCTGCCGTACAGCTGCCTCAGATGATCTTTAAATGGCTTATTCACCACCATACCTAATACCTGCAGTTGCGAAGTATGTCTCCTGGAATGACGACAAGACCTGTGTTTAAACTAAGGATTTCTGCCCTCACTGCTGGTGTAGAATTCTCTTGAAAGCATCAAGGATAACGTCTACAATTCTATAGATCAGCACCCGGTCTCCTGCTCCAGACAATAAAGAAGCCAATCTATAGACAAATCATTGGTCATCCATCCTTTTCTGTTGCGAAGAAATAAGACACCGGGCGTCACACTTTTCTCTGGCATAGTGTCACGACTGAGGATGAGGAAGGAACTCACGTCTTTGTTCTATCGGCAAGCGCACAATGTGGCGTCACAGCCAGACACCACACTTGCTAGGTGGTAGCCTTTAAATCGGCCGCGGTGCGTTAGTATACGTCGGACCTGCGTGTCGCTACTATCAGTGATTGCAGACCGAGCGCCGCCACACGGCAGGTCTAGAGACACTTCCTAGCACTCGCTCCTGTGGTACAACCGACTTTGCTAGCGATGGTTCACTGACAAAATACGCTCTCACTTGCCGAGACGATAGTTAGCATAGCCTTCAGCTACGTCATTTGCTACGACCTAGCAAGGCGCCATGTTCAGTTACTATTGATTTTGTAAATAATGTACAGTCAAGAGCGACGTTCACCATTTATAGATTAAAGTTAAGTATTCCACCAGCTACGTCCATTTTTTCTAAAGTATAATTTCCTTGTCCTGTTCCAGACCTCACGCCAGCCTGCGTGAGCTAAAACGCGTGCCTTTCGGCTTCCTCTAGTATCACGGTGTTGGCTTTCCTGCCAACCCACAACACACACAACAACACAGTAATTCGTGATATACAAACACTATTGGCGCCTCTGTCTTCAACTGTTATAATGGATGACATGTGGAAGCAAACAGGAGTCTCGTCAGCGTTTCCGATTTTCACCTGGTGGCAGAAAATTGATCTTTTTTCCGGCATACTCCGCGAACACACTGACTACTGAACGTATCTTCCATGTTTTAACGTCTTGCGATGTATAGAGCCCACATAACAGCACTGTGAGAACTGTCAGCTTAATTACGGTCGCCTAGTAAAAATTATTCAAATGGCTCTGAGCACTGCGGGACTTAACTTCTGTGGTCATCACTCTCCTAGAACTTAGAACTACTTAAACCTAACTAACCTAAGGACATCACAAACATCCATGCCCGAGGCAGGATTCGAACCTGCGACCGTAGCGGCCAGGTCACCTAGTACCTCTGGGGTTTCTGAAAACGACTGTGCAAAAACTACTTTCAATGATTATATAAGATACAATCACCCACAATGCGACAATCTTCCAAAGAAGAAGGGCCATGGGCCTTCACCCACAAATTAACACTACAATCGGAATTTATCTTACATCGTCTACGACAAGACAACGACAAATTCCCGTGCGGAAAGAGGTAGGAACCCTCACTTGCAATTACAATCTCAGAAACTGGTATAGTACGGTAAGCTAAGATTTCCCTAGTTTCAAAGGATTCGAAACCCGGTCTACCTGCATTGTTACAAGCAACGAAAGCAACAGTTAGCCATCCGTTACCCAAACTAGAGGAAGAAGAAGATTTCATTAAAGAAAAATTTAACCTCGCACCACAAGATAAAGTAGGTCCATTAATGAGAACGAATTGAGAAGTTTTACCAACTCTTTAATGAAATCTTCTTCTTCCTCTAGTTTGGGTAACGGATGGCTAACTGTTGCTTTCGTTGCTTGTAACAATGCAGGTAGACCGGGTTTCGAATCCTTTGAAACTAGGGAAATCTTAGCTTACCGTACTATACCAGTTTCTGAGATTATCATTGCTAGTGAGGGTTCCTACCTCTTTCCGCACGGGAATTTGTCGTTGTCTTGTCGTAGTCAGTGGTTACAGCATCTCTCCAAGTTCTTAACTCAGATTGGAGGTGCTCAAAACGGGCGCAGCGAATGTCAATACACGCGAGCAGTTCTCTGACACGAGAAACTTAAGTTAATGCGGGTGACTGGTAAAAACAAACCTGTAATGTCCGGTTACGGCATCTGTAGTGCTCTGCTTAACACAGTCACGTCGTTTACGTACCCGGGCGTAACTTCGCCAAGCGACATGAAATGGAACGAGCGCGTGAGGATTGTGGTAGGAAAGGAGAATGGTCGACTGCGTTTCATAGGGAGAATTCTAGGAAAGTGAGGCTGATCCGTGAAGGAGACAGCATAACGGACGCTGGTGCGACCTATTCTTTAGTACTGCTCGAGTGTTTGGGATCCATGGCAAGTAGATTAAGGGGCTCCGGAAAGGCTCAAAATCATGAAAAGTTCAATTTTTACTTTTTTGCGTTTTCTGAATCTGCAGATTATTACCTTTTAATAGATATATAATTTATTCAATTCCGAAGACTACAACTATTTTTAAATTTTTTTGAAATGTGTTCTACATGAGCGTGACCCACTGTGGCGCTGTTAAACTGCTGTCAAATGGTGTTATTATTAACGTCCGTGTTCATCAGGTACATTTTAGTGATGTGAGATAAAGTATGTGTTGTGGCTAACCTGTGATGGTTCAATATATATCGCGGGTGTGATTACCGATTGTTTCATGTTTATTTACTCTGTCGTTATCTCGAAAATATTCGTAATTAATTCTGTTTCTTGAGTCTCTGTTTTGTTGAAGTATAATAATGAGTAAAAGTAAAGGCTATTAGGCAAAATACACAAAGTGTCGACGAAATGAAGAAGGCTGTTTGGGCTCTTTTTTTTCATACTTCTTCAACCGATGAAAATCCCCAACATAGCTTGTGTCCCAAAGAAGAAGACAGTTGGTGTAAATATAACAAAGGATTGCTAACTGGTGAAGTGTACACTCATAAGCATAGTCTGCCTCATGCAATAATGGAGGTGATAAAACCTATTTTCAGAGACTTAGCAGCACCTGAGCTGTTGAAAAAGTGTATTCACGGAAAAACTCAAAACTCCAATGAAAGTGTAAATAGTGTTATATGGTCGAGAATCCCCAAGGAACGCCTTCGGGCTGCAGACAGGGCTGTAAAGAGTCTAGAAATACAAGCAAGAGTAAACAGGAGGAGGAACAAGAGGCAGCTGGAGGAGGAGTTTGCAGAGGATGAAGATAATCCATCCTATGGACCTGGAATGCACTAAAAAGTTAATCCAATCTTTGTCGCTCGATTCCCAAAACTTTTATTTTCTCATACTAATTACATGTTTTCTAAGGATTTGTTTCAAACTTTCCGTAAATGTTACACAGTACCTTCTGCATAATTTAACACAGCCTTTTTCCAAAAAACTGTATATTTTTGAACATATAAATAAAAAATTGCAAAAAAATGTTATGAATTTTCATTACAATTGAAAAAAAATCATCTTTAATAACTGAACTAAAATTTTATAAAATCCCTGTGTTAAGTTGTAGCCCATATTCCAATAAATAATCTGTAAAAAGTTCAACTTCCTACCTCAAATACTTTGTGAGGAAAGATGTAATTTATAAGCGTTATTTTAACATTGCAAGTATAGGGCGTTCCGGAGCCCCTTAAAGGAGACATCGAAGCGGGCTGCTCTATTGGTTGCCCATAGCTTCAAACACACTAGTTTTGCGGAGATGCGTTGTGAACTCAAATGACAGTCCCTCCAGGGAAGGCGAAGGAACACTACTGAGAAAATGTACAGAACCGGCATTTGAAGTCGACTGCAGTACTACTCCGACACACTTTGCACTAAAGGACCACGAAGATAAGATACCAGAATTAGGGCGCATGCGGAGGCATATAAACAGTGGTCTTTCTCTTGCTCTATTTTCGAGTGGAACAGGAAAGGAAGTGATTAGCAGTGGTACATGGTACCCTCCGCCACGCGTTGCAAGGTGGACTGCGGAGTATCGATGTAGACTGCACAGGAAGGTGCGACAACAGTTCGCATTTGAAATCTTTTCATTGTGTTTCTGTCTGCAGGCGCGATCTAATTCGATGCGACAATACGGAACGTATCACTTATGTACAAGATATTCTGGCACGCATGCCCTCTAGCACAACACAGAGCCCATTACGAATCTATCCACTGTTACGAGGCTCGACTAAAAGATAACGGGACTGATTTTTTAATGGTGTCCGTCTCAAGGTCAAACGCTACACTGCCGTGTGGTATCTCCTCTCTCCATTCCTGCAGTCAGTTCACCTGCTGACGAATCAGTCGCACCGTGGCTTTCGTTTGTGTCAGAGAAGGTATCCTCAACCCATCGGAAAAAAATGCTTTATGTTTAGAAAGAGCAACAGGTTACTGTGAAATTTGTCGTGAAACTTGCGAAGTCCGCCATAGAGACCCATTCTGTGTTGAAACAGGGGTACAGTGATGGGTGTCTTCCAAGCACTTTAGTTTTTGAGTGGTTTAAGTGGTTGAAAAAGGGGTCAAAAGCGACTCATGAGTCACGTCTAGAGCGTCCCTCAACGTTAATAACGGACGAAAATCGGAGATTTAATCCGAAAAGAAAGTCGGTTGGGTATTCCTGTGGTTGCCGGTACTATAAGAATAGACATCTAAAAGTTTCGACAGATTTCACGTTAACATTTTCGCATTAAAATGTTAAAAAATGGTCTGCAGGAATCTGATGCCTGTCAAGTCACTTTTGCTACGCTTCGGATCCTGTTACGGGAAAATTTTTCAGGAAACAGTCTTGCAACACATGCAGATCAAAAATGAAACTCTCATTCCATGAGACTACTTAATTTACATCGCTAAAAACGGTACGTCACAGTACTAATTATTGTTGGTAAATAACTAATGCGGCCTTTCTATTGTCTTACTTACATTTGCATGCAATGTAGCTCTGGGAAAATGAAGGCAGCACCCCGAGTGGTGAGAAGGACTCTGGACCCACTCACCACCAGCCAGCAGCTTCTGCTGTGTGCAAGCACAGCAGGGTAAAAGACACACAGATAGCATCTCCCATAGTCAAAACGCCTGGCGAAAACATTTTTACGGCCAGGAAATGGAGTGAGGAAACTCGCCTTTTTAGTTGGCAGGCACCTTTGTACTCGAGACGTATAAAGCTGGCCATTTCTCCATAAAGGCACAGAAAACTAATAATAAACATCTGAATGATGAATAGAATACGGTCCGTCCTGAGCCTTTGAAAACGTGAGAAACTACCTAACGCTTTGACTGTGTAAAAAAACTATGTTTAATCGATGTAAAACGTGCCAGTGTTGGCTAACGTAAATAAGTCAGAAAGAGACATCCGTTGGTGACGAGGCAGACCACTTCAATGGCCGGGGAGAGATGATGGGGGGGAGGGGGGAGAGGGGGGAGGGAGGGGAGGGGGATGGAGGGGGAGGGGGAGTGAGGGGGAGGGGGAGGGGGGAGGGGGAGTGAGGGGGAGTGAAGGGGGGAGAGAGAGAGAGAGAGAGAGAGAGAGAGAGAGAGAGAGAGAGAGAGATCCGGCCGGGGTGGCCGAGCGGTTCTAGGCGCTACAGTCTGGAACCGCGCGACCGCTACTGTCGCAGGTTCGAATCCTGCCTCGGGCACGGATGTGTGTGATGTCCTTAGGTCAGTTAGGTTTAAGTAGTTCTAAGTTCTAGGGGACTGATGACCTCAGAAGTTACGTCCCATAGTGCTCAGAACCATTTGAGAGAGAGAGAGAAAAAGAGAGAGAGAGAGAGAGAGAGAGAGAGAGAGAGAGATGCTTATTTTTGTTAGAGGATGATAGTATGTAACTCACTGGTTAATCAGTCAGCGGAAGGAGACAAGTGTTTCGTAAGGAGCAGTTTGATCGGTCGGCGCTCAGAAGATACGGAGCTGAGACAATCAGAACACAGTGACAGAAAAATATACGCGGCAATGCGGTGTTTGCTTGTAACTGACATTTGATTGGATGGGAGATCAAGATCTGAAACCTCTGACGCCAGACCTCGATGCCGAGAGTCGTCAAATAGCCACCTGACCTGATGCACTGGGTTGATATGGACTTGGCGACTGGCGAAAGTCGTTGGATCCACCAATGATAGATTCTGCAGCCACTTCAACGACCACTTTCAATATGGTGAGATAGTGTCGCCACCTCGATACTAGCTGTACGGAAATCAGTCACCTTCTTGTAATCCGATTACTTCAAGCTGCATTCTGAAGACTTGTATTTTTACAGTAATGAATAGTCTGCTTTCAACTTCGCCCATACATGTGATGTATTCCTTCCTCAACTCCTTTGTCAGATATATCAAGGATTTAATATTGCCACAGGTTGTCCCTAATTTATCTATGATTTTACCATTCTAACATTGCCACTGGTTCCCATATGTTCAAAAATCGTTTTTGTTGCAATAAATCAAAGTCAATGTAACCCTCATTTTATTTAATATTTAAAAGTTTCCACTTCCACGACTTTTGGAGGGCACATTTCCATATGTTTATTGATGCTTCCCATAATCCATCTACATATTCAGTCCTGTTCCCCAGCAAATTGTTAGCGATACCTGACAGTCCTAAACTCAGTAACCTGATCGGTCCGATCTATAAACCCCAGCGCCAACCCATAATCCCTCTGCTGGAGCATCCACCCCACTCACCAGATCTTGCTCTGTACAACCCTTTCCTGTTCCTGAAAAATATACATGCGGTGAAAGCAAACGGATTTCGGACAGCTGAAACCTCGAAAGCACAAGAGACGACTGCCGCGAATATGCTTTCAGAAGACAACTTCGCACAGTGCTTTGAGCAGCGGAAAATTCGGAAGGAGTGGTGTAAGGATTATTGAGGGGAGTATTTTGAAGGTGAAATTGCGAAGAACTAGAAAAGCGAGTTTTCCCCTAACTCGCTTATTTCTTACCCAAAACTCGTATGTTTGGTTTTTACTTGTTTTTTTGTGTTCGCAGATGGCAATGTAAAACATACGTTAGTGGAGGACCAGATACTGGAAAGTACTGCGTAACGGTTCACATCCTTTCAGATTACAAGCAATGGCGACAGGTGTCGGCGAAACACTTATTATTCGGAATTACGTAAAAATTCACACAATCAAAATGTTCGCCGTTTAACGTACACTGCTTACGAATCACAATCTTACTACATCCAACTGACCGTGGCTGCTTGCGTTCACAATTGTTCTCTCTGAAGGCGAGTCTACAGCTAGGCGCCCTGGGACAGGTTTGTCTGCTGCCCATTCTTCCTCAGATACAAAAACTCTAGAGAAATTAGCACTTTCCAGTGAGCGAACATTATGTCTTGTAATTTTCGGGCAGTTGTCTTCTGCAACCGCAGAGGTACACTGTGAGACAAAATAACGACTCAAAACGAAGGAGTTATCCGAATGGAACGGAAATCTGTATGTGTGTTGTACACGTGCAAGCAAACAAATGATTACTATTACAGAAAAACTGGAAATTTATCCAAGAGAAAAAGTTCCATAAATTGGCGATGGTCCAACTCTGGCCCTTATGCAAGCAGTTATTCGACTTGGCATTCAGTGATAAACTTGTTGGATATCCTCCTGAGACATATCGTGCCAAATCCCGTGCAACTGGCGCGTTATATCGTCAAAATCGCGAGCTGGTTTCACGACCCCGCCCACATTGCTCTAAACATTCTCAGCTGGGGATAGGTCCGGCGACCTGGCTGGCCAACGTAGAGTTTGGCAAGCACGATGACGAACAGTAGAAATTCTCGAGGGGAATTTTTTTGCTGAAATTTAAGCGGCAGCGCTGGATTAGCCGAGCGGTTTGAGGCACTGCAGTCATGGACTGTGCGGCTGGTCCCGGCGGAGGTTCGACTACTCCCTCGGGCATGGGTGTGCGTGTTTGTCCTTAGGATAATTTAGCTTACGTAGTGTGTAAGCTTAGGGACTGATGACCTTAGCAGTTGAGTCCCATAAGATTTCACACACATTTGAACATTTTTTGAAATTTAAGCCCAGGCAAAAAAACTCGGCGCAGAAATCGTCTACGTACGGATATGTTGTAAGGGTGCCGTGGATGAAAGCCAAAGCAGTCGTGCTATGAAGAGAAATGACATTCCAGACAATCACTCCGTGGTTGTCAGGCTGTATGGAGGGTGACAGTCAGGTTGGTGTGTCACCGCCGTCCAGGCCGCCTCCAGACACGTCTTCGACCTGGAATCTCAGTAACTGGAGAAGAATTGTCTTCGGCGATGAGTCCCGCTTCGAACTGAGCCCCGATAACCAGCAAAGACGTGTCTGTAGACTTCCCGAAGGCCTGTGGGATACCAACCTGACGGTTCAGGACGCTTGGAGCATTATGGGCAGGTCCCCCAGCCAGCTCAGGGTTTTTACAGTCTAACGCGGCAGATTGACAGAATTTGGCACGACATCCCTCAACAGACAACCACTCAATCAATCAATGCCAAGACCAATAAATACTTGCATAAGGGCAAGAGGTGGACCAACGCGTTATTGACTGGCTCAATTTGTGAAGCGCTTTCTCTTTAAGAAATGATACAGTTTTTCTTAAACTGACATTTGTTTGTCATTGGATGTACATCAGATCTACCGATCTACCGATTACCGTCCCGTTCGTGTAATTCCTCCGTAGTGCATAGTTTGTCTTAAGAGTGTACATGTGAATAACGCCGTACTAGTAAGTGCCACATTGGTACTACATCGACATCTACATACATACTCCGCAATCCAACATACGGCGCGTGGCGCAGGGTACCTGGTACCAGAACTAGCATCTTCTCTTCCTGTCCACTCCCAAACAGAACGAGGGAAAAATGACTGCCTATATGCCTCTGTACGAGCCCTAATCTCTCTTATCTTATCTTTGTGGTCTTTCCGCGAAATGTAAGTTGGCGGCAGTAAAATTGTACTGCAGTCAGCCTAAAATGCTGGTTCTCTCAATATCCCCAGTAGCGATTCACGAAAAGAACACATCTCCCACTTCATATCGCTCTGCAATGTTACCCCCAAATATTTAATCTACGTGACTGTGTCAAGCGCTACACTACTAATGGAGTATTCAAACATTAATGATTATTTTTCCTATTCATCTGCATTAATTTACATTTATCTATATTTAGAGTTAGCTGCTATTCTTTACACCAATCACAAATCCTGTCCAAGTCATCTTGTATCCTCCTACAGTCACTCAACGATGACATCTTCCCGTACACCACAGCATCATCAGCAAACAGCCGCACATTGCTATCCACCCTATCCAAAAGATCATTTATGTAGATAGAAAACAACAGCGGACCTACCACACTTCCCTGGGGCACTCCAGATGATACCCTCACCTCCGATGAACACTCACCATCGAGGACAACGTACTGGGTTCTATCACTTAAGAAGTCTTCGAGCCACTCACATACTTGGGAACCAATTCCATATGCTCGTACCTTAGTTAGGAGTCTGCAGTGGGGCACCGAGTCAAGCCCTTTCTGGAACTCAAGGAATATGGCATCCGTCTGATACCCTTCATCCATTGTTCGCAAGATATCATGAGAAAAAAGGGCGACTTGCGTTTCGCAGGAGCGATGCTTTCTAAAGCCATGCTGATACATGGACAGCAACTTCTCTGTCTCAAGGAAATTCATTATATTCGAACTGAGAATATGTTCGAGAATCCTGCAACATGCCGATGTTAAGGATATTGGTCTGTAATTTTGAGGATCCGTCCTTCTACCCTTCTTATATACAGGCGTCACCCGCGCTTTTTTCCAGTCGCTTGGGACGTTACGTTGGGCAAGAGATTCGCGATAAATGCGAGCTAAGTAAGGAGCCAATGCAGTAGAGTACTCTCTGTAAAACCGAATTGGAATCCCATCAGGGCCTGGCGATTTATTTATTTTCAACCCATTCAGCTGATTCACAACCCCAGGGATGACTATCACTATGTCCTCCATACAAGATTCTGTACGAGACTCAAACGGTGGTATGTTGGTACGATCCTCCTGCGTGAAAGATTTCTCAAATGCTAAATTTAAAATTTCAGCTTTCATTTTGCTGTCTTCCGTTGCCAGGCCAGACTGATCAGTGACTGGATGGAAGCCTTCGACCAGCTTACCGATATTACTTAAGACCAGAATTTCCTTGGGTTTTCAGCAAGATCTTTTGCTAAGGTATGACGGTGGTAGTGGTTGTATGCTTCGCGCATCGCTCTTTTTACAGCAGCACGAATCTCTACTAACTTTTGCCTGTCCTCATTCTCCCGACCTTTCTTGTACCGCGAGTGCAACTGCCTTTGCTTTCTGAGCAATCTCCGAATTGCGCTGTTAAACCGCGGTGGGTCTTTTCCGTCCGTAACCCACTTTTTCGGCACATACTTGTCCAATGCGTGATTTACAATGTGTTTAAAATTTGCCCATAATTCTTCCACGTGCATCGTACCGGAAGTAAATGAAGTCGATTCATTTACTAAGTGGGATGCTAACAACTGCTTATCTGATCTTTCTAGTAAGAATACTCTCTTAGCCTTCTTGACCGACCTTTTAACTTTCGTAACCATAGTCGTAATGACAACATCATGATCACTAATCCCTGTCTCAACAATGACAATGTCGATGAGGTCTGGTCTGATCGTGGCTACCAGATCTAAAATATTTCCTTTACACGTTGGCTGTCGATTTAGCTGCTCAAGACAGTTGTCGGATAATGTGTTCAAAAGTAATTCACACGACGGCTTGTCTGTACCACCTGTAATGAATACATAGACATCCCAGTCTATACTAGGCAGGTTGAAGTCGCCTCCGACTAATATAGCATGATCCGGGTACTTCTGCGATTCAGAATGTATACTCCCTTTGAATGATTCTGTAACTGTCACGGTGGAATCTGGTGGCCGGTAATAACACCCCACAATTAACTTTATTTCCCCTAGCCCTGTTATACGTGTCCAGATAACTTCACAATCACACTCTACTTCGACCTCAGTAGACACAATATTTTTGTTAACTGCAATGAAGACACCACCTTCTACGGTGTCTAATCTGTCTTTCCGAAACTCCTCAGCAGTTGTTAGATAATAGTGGAATATAGACGGTAATTCAAAGACTCACGAACACACAGTTCCGCAGAACAGCGGACAATCGCTGATTTAAATATGAATACATGCGAAGCGGTGTTGCTGAATAGTGCGGGGGCTGTTTAGCTGTCGCGCTTTTTTTCGGGCTGGCGGGAGCGCACTAGAGAACTGTACAGAGGAGGAGGAGGAGGAGGAGGAGGAGGAGAGGAGAGACTTCGACGGCCGCTGGCAGATCGCGAGAAGCGCCGGCGTTCGCACTTCCGCCGCCCGTTTATTACTCGCGCGCCGCAGGAATTGATTCCGGTGCTCCAGCATTGCTGGCGTGGCAACGGCGGGGCCTGAATTAATGGCGCGCATCCGCCAGGTCTGCGATACCGCGGCTACCGGAGCCGCCTTTGTAAGCCGACTGCTGCGGCGGCCAGGTGCTCGCCAGCCGGCCGGTTAAATTCCACACCGGTATGTTCGTTCTGAGTAACAGGTGCTTTTCGACATTGTTTAGCCTCGATTATAACAGGTGTTTTTCTTATTTTTTACTAATAACCGGTTAAAAACCGATCTATCACTTATCCGTTGCGCCGCTACTAAAATTTTTTGTTTTTAAAAGAAGCCTTTGTAACACTACCGCCCTGTCGGACGTGCGTTAGCTCAATAAAGCCTGTACTGTAATAAGTTCACGGGCTTCACCTTGTAAACAAGGATTTAGTACATAAGTTGACCGCGTGTACCTAATGGAAGCAATTCGGACTTATTCAGTAAGTAACTACAGTGAAGCGTCAAGTAAATGTAAAGTACAATTACGCGTTCGCATGGACAAGAAGTACACACAGCAGATACTACCAATGATTAATAATACGGTCGCCAGCCTAATTAGGCATTTAGTGAGTTTTTCCCTGTACAAGTGGTAGCATGTACAAGCATAATGACACGTGGTAATGTTGCGTTTTATAACAAACTTTAGAACCAGAAAGAATCTACTGAACTAAGGTTTTCTTCTTTTGTACTAATTTGTACGAGCTAAAATTACACAACACCACACAGCAATGATTACTACGAGCTGCACTTTGTATATTGATCAGACTGAAATCGGGCATAGATTACCCTAGAATCAGCAATTTTGAAAACACACATACAAAGTCACTATTAAAATTGGAAAAATCTTTAATACACTTAGGTTTAATATAGAAATTAATTTTACTGTTCAATTCTGATCAGTACACTTCAAAATGTGCAAGAATAGACAAGAGAAGGGGGGGGGGGCCTGAAACTGTTATGGTTGTTGTACTGAAACTAGTAATTCCTGAAGGTACATTTACACTCAAAATTATCAACCTATGGATTGCTATTCTTTTGTCACGCTTCTGGAGTAATTGACTAACCTTCCTTCAGTCTCAAATGAACTAAATAACATTGCTAGCCCAATTCAAAATTTATCTTTCAATTTAATCACACTGTAGTTCTTTACTAACATTTACATTTGCACTCCTAACTCTCAACTGCTTTATAGCTTAAATTGGTCTGCAGATAATTTGATACTAACTGTAAACTTTCAGTTCGGGATACTCGGGTTGCACAATATATGGTAAGGACCCTGTCTAGGTCAATGATAAGGATAAGTGATGGCTAAGGCAATTCTGGTAAAAGTCACGTTATTATTGAACAGTTAGAACAGTTTCAACACTGGTCCACACAGATACACTTCTAAAGATGAAATAAATGTTTGACCTGTGCACGTAGTTGCGGCGGATGGCGGGCAGCGAGATAGCGGGCAGCACAGCACACATACAAGCACGGCTAAGGCTCTCACAGTATCGGCACTTTCATTCTTCTTAGCGTCGTAATCTTTCCGATTTTGTGCCTGAGGAAATAGCCATGCCAAGTAGTCGTCGGAATCGGCCCATCCGAGGCTCAATGGAATCCACTTTTCCTAGATAGCCTCCTCGGTACAGTACATGTTCCTCTGACCGATACTCAACTCCGACTGTTTTACTGAGCCCGTTGTGCCGATCCGCGCCAGTGTGTGTTTTCCCGCGCTCGCCTGCATCCACCTCTTCCCGCGCCCCTACAGGTAGGGTATTCACCACAGGTTTTCTACTACACATATTCTAATGCATTACCTACGTATGGACCAAGTGTTTAAATTACAATTTACACATTTTACAATAGTTTTAACATTAAATACATTTTCCTTTGGTTATCAAATTGCTTAAAATCTAACATAAGTAATGACATTCATTTCAAAAGTTGTGTACAGTTCCTTCAACATGACACGAAAAGAAAAAATCTAAAATAATATTTACATTATTTCACATAAATTCAGAAAGAAACATTTATCTAAATACATAAAGAAAAAATTATTATAGGTACATTATTGTTACACCTTCTTTTAGAAAACAGTAATTTTCATTCGTAAAATTTGTATTGCTTTTAAGTATTTTGTCATAATAGAAAATGGGGAAAAAGCGATCAGTGCTACTTTAAGAACAAGCCGACAGGAAAGAGCAACGAACACATGGCATCGGAGTTGGTGCAATGTTGCTGAGACGATAATGTACCTGTTGCCAGGTCTAGTGTTCTGTCAGAGGGTACGCGTGTTCATGCAGTGTGCAAGACTCGTCCCCTTGCGGTTTATGCGTTGGTTTCTCACCTCCGTCGTCAAACATCAGTTATTTTACAGAATAGCACCACTCCTAGTCTGGAATTATTTTACAAAGCGTGGTATCAGTGAAGTACAAGACTGCATTTACTTTTAAGAAATTAAGAACGGGGTCAACTACAACAAACTTGCGGAATCTTATGAAGAGAAAACTATAAACTTAACAATTTATTCACCGTTTTCAATAAAAATAGAGAGCAGCTCTTCTGTTGCCTGTGTGTACATAGTGTGCCTTTATCTGCTGCTAGCCCTTGAGAACAGACCAATTAACATGAAAAACAGAATTATTCAACCTTAGTTTTAACTCTTTAGTAATGACTACTTATGTTCAAATAATGGTATGATCCCCAATTACAACATGTCTGAATCAACTGCTGAACAATGGCGATTTTTTTGTATTGGTAAACGACTTACCACTTTTCGAGAGAAGCAGGGAGTGGTGGAGGGAGTAATTTTTCTTTTACTTGTCCATTTAATTTAATATTTCGATTCTACGTGTCTTTAAACTGAGGGACGTAAATTATTCCTCGCTTTTTTCAGTTTCTGCTTTTATTACAGAAAACAATAGGCATAAAAAAAATCAAAAATAGATTATTTCAGAAACCGGTTATTTTGAGCGGTTGAAAGGTCTCTGTTGAATTCCTTTCATGTTGATTTTTTAAAACTGTTATTTACGGTATACATTCCACTTCTAAATTTACTGTGGTGTTCCTGACTATCTGGGAGGAGACTGAGCAGTGGAACGTTTTACTTTTACACATAATCAAGAACGATCTGTCACACTACTACACTTTAAAACACAGTTTATATGTAATTCATGTCACATAGTCTCATACGGAACCTACATCCGCTTTCTTTTATATACTGTATATGATAAGATACTGTCATCCCCCTTCCCTTCTGTGTGAAAGGATGAATGAGCAAATGTATTTCTAGTTGCATGCTTGATGGTAGCAGACAAGCTTGTCTGCTGGAGAACAGTAGGACCAACGTCGGAACAGGTAGCTACGCTTTCTAAAAGCAAAAAGGTTTCTATTCTTAGTATGGTCCTTTCCGTCCCTTGTCATGTTGCTATAGGAAGCTGCCTCTCTGGTCACTTCCGTTTTGTATCTGGAAGCACCCTCGGTAGGGGCCCAGGTCAGTCTGTCCGCGGCGAGCGTCTGAAGTGGTAAGATCTCCGGCTAAGCGCATGTCTGCTAAGTCCGTAGGACAATGGATTTCTTAAGTTCAGCCTAACTGAAAATTTAATCACCTTTATTTCAGGTTTAGATCTAAAACATGTAATGTTATCTTAAATTGTAACGCAGAGTAATTCGAGTGTGAAGTTCAGAATATCTTCCAGTAGTTGCTTTGTCACTACTTTGTGAGTAAAGTGGAACCACATGTTGATGGTCCATAACTCTAACTAAGATCATCAATCTTAAATGCGAATGTGCGTGAGATTATAACGTCTCATCTTGACAATATTTTTCAATATAGCAACTTTTCTTTATGTTCAACCCACGTGGGGTGTACTTTGTGAGACCAGTACCACGTGCTTATACAATTGTTTGACCCATCAGGTTAATGATAAGACGATAGTAACCAGTTCGAGGTTTTTCTTTTGTAATTTGTGTTTTGATGTAATTTATTTTAACTATCAAAATTATTGTGCAGTTACACTCTTTGTGTAAACCAAGTTGACCACGTGAAGTATGTAGTGTAATCATCAAAGTAGCCCTCAGCTATTCTTTTCGGGAAGATTTCACAGAGAGTTACTATGAATTTAGTATACCAGTGTGTGGTAATTTCATGACGGACAGGACTGCGCTACTAACGTAACTTCTTTGGGTGAAAATTGAATCGGTTGGTTGTGGTTAATTTCCTCTTGCATATGTTTCAACGTTCTTCGTGTGTTATTTTTTGAATGCAGTGTTGTATGCAGTCTCCCAATCTTGGCTCCATATTTGATGTGTTCCGTAAGATTACAAACTCACATTTCACAATCCTAAATATGGCACCAGTTTATTTATGAATCAAGTTTAATAGGCTGAAATTTTAACGGAACAATGATCAATGTTAAAATAAATGTCCAAATACAAACTGATTTATTTCTTTTTATTTAAATTGTCTTTTCATATATATATCACCGGTTATCGTAAGATGACTACTAAAAGATTATAATTAATGTTAGTCTGGTTGGGAATTTGGTAAGCTAGACTGGATACCTGGTGAAACAGTAGCTCAGTAATGCAAGGTTAACTTCCCCAGATAGCTCACAGCTTTTAATCCGCTTTTATTGTCTTGAATATCAGCACCGCTTTCAGAACAAATTAATGCATCAACATTACACGTTTTAGTGGTCAGATTAAGCTGGCGAAAAAAAAGATGTATCCGAAAACCAGTTGTTTCAGCGATAACTGCCATACCTAGTGCGAGCTCACCTTTTTTTGAGTCCAGTCCCTATGTGAAAAATGAAAAACGACATTAAAGGCAGAGTTTGAAAACCCATGTTATGGAGTCGTCCTTATGTTTTTACATAATCAGGAATCAACTTTTCGTGCGGCAGTACTGAAGCTGGGAGGAGTTCATGCCACAGTTGTAGAGGCCTGGAGAACCACTTCATGTTTTAAGACTTCCTTAATAGTCTACATATCTGTGAGAAAAATGGCCTAATTTTTCTTCAGAATTACCGCACCAAATATAGACACGTGCTAGCCGGCTCAGACCATCTCACAGAGTACCCTTATTATTCTTTCACAGAAGTGTCAGCCTTATCTCTACAAATCAGAGGTCGCAAACGAGGCAGAGGTCAGCATGGAGACGATTATGTGTGTGCTAGACACATCGCACCAGCAAACGTAACGCGCTGTCAGCGCTATCCCATGCAACCATAGCACTGTTTATATCATTTCGGAAGTTTTTTTTTGTTGTCTTGTAAACCTCATTATTACTGCGGATCCCATCTTTGCAAATGATCTGAAAAGTCCTAACTATTTGGATGAGGTTGAAATCTTCCCGTCTCGTCTACATCTCTTTTGTGTTACGCCAACTTTCCATTCTACAATAACCTATGAAACATTCCCTTAGGATTTCTATCTCTTGCTTAATAATAACAAATGAAATCATCCCTTTGAAATTAATTCTCTTTCTCAATCTTCGCATACAAATTTAAATGCAGCTTATTAAAAGTGATTTTCTGATTATTTCGACGAAGCATAGAATGTTTCGTCGTGTGGCCCTCAGTCGTTATCTGCAATAACCCAAAACTGTTCCTTACCTTTTTTTACTGTTACTGGATCGCCATCTGACTGCTACATCGAACTGCGACATGAATATACTTACTCTGTTTTACTGTAATCTATTAGCTGCTGGTGGGCTGTCATAATAAGTGGCTGTATTTATTACCAAAGCTGACGTTATTCTTTAATTTATTTGACTGACTTTACGCAATTCATAGTGACACTTTTTCTTGACAACAATAACATTTTTCCAAAGTTTTACGTTTATGATTTTTAGGATTGATTATAATTAGTAATGCAATAGTGCTGGCAAAAATTAATTATATTCTGAATGAAATGATTTTACAAACGTTCAAATGCGATTTACTTTTTACAATAATCTTACAACTAGCATTGCGCAAACATACCTTCAGTAGTCTTGAGTTTCACAAAGAAAATAATTCAATAATATTAGTTCCTCTTATGATAATAGTTAGCTGATATCTGTACATCCGTTTATAATCTCTTGTAAATCATAGCTGGTGGCTGGCAGGCACACTGATCCACTCAACCTCTCGCTTCAGACCTGCTACCAACTCGCTTCACATCGCGCTTGCTACTGACTTCCTACGAACGCTAAAGTGCGGTCTCTCCTGCCAACAATGCTTTCTGGTGCAGACAATCCCTGCTACCATTAGAAAATGTATCAATGCGCGGTCTTTCCCGCTCTTTTCTTAAAATGTATCCATAAGCGGTCTCTCCCGCCCTTTTTAAAATTATATCAATTTGCGGTCTCTCTTGCCCACAATACTTTGGTGCAGACATTCCCTGCTACCACAATTACTTCCAACATGAAAAATATTAATTATTCCTACTTAATCCTATTAATAAAATATAAACATGTTCCATAAATTGCGGTTTGACAATAGAAATATACACGTCTTAGAAGGTATGTCGCGCTCTTTTTGATGATGAGGAACGCTTGTCTACTTAAGACCATTCTGCAGAAACTGATCCCGAATCTGAAGACATAACAGAAACAAGATGTGTAGACTCAATTACTGATCATGAAGTTCGTTAACAGTTAGGGAATTCAATATTTCGAGATACACCCTTGTGAAGAGCGTGCCGAGAATACCAAATTTCAGGCATAACCACTCACCACGGCCAATGGAACGCGCGACGGCCTTCACTTAACGCCCACGAGCAGCGGCGTTTGCGTAGAGTTGTCAGTGCTGCCAGACATGCAACAGTGCGTAAAATAACCGTAGAACTCAATGTGGGACTTACGACGAATGTATCCGTTAGGACAGTGTGGCGAAATTTGGCGTTAATGGGCTATGGCAGCAGACGGCCGACGCGAGAGCCCTTGCTAACAGCATCACATCGCCTGCAGCGCCTCTCCTGCTCTCGTGACCATATTGGAGAGATCCTAGAGAACTGGAAAACCGTGGCCTGGTCAGATGAGCCCAGATTTCAGATGGTAAGAGATGACGGTAAGATTCGAGTATGGCGCATAGCCCACGAAGCCGTGGTCCCAGCTTAACAATACATTGTGCAAGCTGTTGCTGGCTGTATAACGGTATGGACAGTGTTTACATGGAATGGAGTGGGTCGTCTGGTCTAACTAAATGGATCATTGACTGGAAATAGGTATGTTTGGCTCTTTGGAGACCATCTGCAGCCATTCATACACTTCATCTTAAAAAAAATAGAAATTTGATGGATGACAATGCGCCATGTTACCGGGCCACAATTGTTCGCGTTTGGTCTGAAGAACAGTCTGGACAATTCGAGCCACTGATTTGCCCACCCAGCATGAATCCCATCGTATATTTATGGGACATAATTGAGAGGTCAGCTCGTGCATAAAATCCTACACTGGCAACGCTTTGGCAATTATGGACGGCTACAGAGGTAGCGTGGTGTAATATTTTTGCAAGAGATCTCCAAAGACCAACTACTTGTTGAGTCCATGCCACGTCGAGTTGAAGCACTATGCCGAGCAGGTGGTGGTTCGAGACGGTATCAGGAGGTATCCCACCTCACGAGGGAACCTCCCCACCGCACCCCCCCCCCCCTCAGATTTAGTTATAAGTTGGCACAGTGGATAGGACTTCAAAAACTGAACACAGATCAATCGAGAAAACAGGAAGAAGTTGTGTGAAACTATGAAAAAAATAAGCAAAATATACAAACTGAGTAGTCCATGTGCAAAATAGGCAACATCAAGGATAGTGTGAGCTCAGGAGCGCCGTGGTCCGGTGGTTAGTGTCAGCAGCTGTGGGTCGAGAGGTCCTTGGTTCAAGTCTTCACTCGACTAAAAATTTTACTTTATTTTCGCAAAGTTATGATCCGTCCGTTCGTTCATTTACGTCTCTGTTCACTGTAATAAGTTTAGTGTCTGTGTTTTGCGACCGCACCGCAAAACCGTGCGATTAGTAGACGAAAGGACGTCCCTCTCCAATGGGAACCGAAAACATCTGATCGCAAGGTCATAGGTCAACCGATTCCTCCACAGAAAAACACGTCTGATATATTCTATACGACACTGGTGACGGCATGTGCGTCACGTGACAGGAATATGTTGTCGATCAACCTAACTTGTATACTTGGCGAATGGGTAAAAAGATTCTTCTACCTAGCCCGATTTAGGTTTTCTTGTGGATGTGATAATCACTCCCAAAAAAGTGATGAAAACATAAGAGTTTGTCACAAAAACTGCAACAAATAAATGCAACAGTTTCATAGTCGCACAGTTTTCCCTGTGCTCTGTCAAAACATGTTTTTAACGTTTTCAAAATTTTCCGTGTCTAGACCGTTAAATCCTGCATATGTCCAAGCAAATCTGAACATGTCCTGGAATTTTGGAGAGCGAAGTGCCTGAACTTTGATAATTGTCTGCAAAAAAAATTTAACTTTTCACTCGAGGGAAGATTTGAACCAAGGATCTTTCGTTCCGCAGCTGCTCTCGCTAACCACGGGACCACGGCGCTCCTGAGCTCACACTATCTTTGATGTTGCCTACTCAGTCTGTATATTTTGCTTATTTTTTCATAGTTCGACACAACTTCTTCCTGATTTCTAGATTGATCTATGTTCAGTTTTTCAAGGCCTATCCACTGTGCCAACTTATATCTAAATCTCAGGAGGGTGCGATGGGGAGTTTCCCTTGTCAGTAATGTCCGGGACGCACGCCCGAAAGATGATGGAATGACAAACTGAATAGAGAGGGCTTTGAATTCCCTTGGCGGTATAGTAATAAAGGTGACGAATTTTTAACCCCACCTGTCACCGAAGACGAAATGTAGATGGCGAATTGTAACAATCTATGTCAAAACGGCCGTTCAACAGTGGTAAGTAAATCAGGCGCCATAGTGTTAAGGGACTAAAATTTGGAAGTTTGTGTTTCAGTACGGTAAGTGCCTAAATTTCGGCGCAAAGTGCATTGAAAAATAACGTAAGGTATAGGTTCTCAGGTAACAATAAAATTTTAAAAATGCACATTTGTTTAGCACAAATAGCTATTCTCATTTAAAGACAAACATCGTATTTATTCAAGCAAAAAATAAAAACATGCTTAAAATGAAGCTAGCAAGCATTTAATACTTTAAGTAAGAGGTTACCAACGGACGCTTACGCCGCTACGACTTAGGTCTATATGACACTGTGAACAGTCGTAAAAAATTTACTCAGTACTAACTTTTATTCAGATTAAGGTTAGTAATTCACATATACACTCCTGGAAATTGAAATAAGAACACCGTGAATTCATTGTCCCAGGAAGGGGAAACTTTATTGACACATTCCTGGGGTCAGATACATCACATGATCACACTGACAGAACCACAGGCACATAGACACAGGCAACAGAGCATGCACAATGTCGGCACTAGTACAGTGTATATCCACCTTTCGCAGCAATGCAGGCTGCTATTCTCCCATGGAGACGATCGTAGAGATGCTGGATGTAGTCCTGTGGAACGGCTTGCCATGCCATTTCCACCTGGCGCCTCAGTTGGACCAGCGTTCGTGCTGGACGTGCAGACCGCGTGAGACGACGCTTCATCCAGTCCCAAACATGCTCAATGGGGGACAGATCCGGAGATCTTGCTGGCCAGGGTAGTTGACTTACACCTTCTAGAGCACGTTGGGTGGCACGGGATACATGCGGACGAGCATTGTCCTGTTGGAACAGCAAGTTCCCTTGCCGGTCTAGGAATGGTAGAACGATGGGTTCGATGACGGTTTGGATGTACCGTGCACTATTCAGTGTCCCCTCGACGATCACCAGTGGTGTACGGCCAGTGTAGGAGATCGCTCCCCACACCATGATGCCGGCTGTTGGCCCTGTGTGCCTCGGTCGTATGCAGTCCTGATTGTGGCGCTCACCTGCACGGCGCCAAACACGCATACGACCATCATTGACACCAAGGCAGAAGCGACTCTCATCGCTGAAGACGACACGTCTCCATTCGTCCCTCCATTCACGCCTGTCGCGACACCACTGGAGGCGGGCTGCACGATGTTGGGGCGTGAGCGGAAGACGGCCTAACGGCGTGCGGGACCGTAGCCCAGCTTCATGGAGACGGTTGCGAATGGTCCTCGCCGATACCCCAGGAGCAACAGTGTCCTTAATTTGCTGGGAAGTGGCGGTGCGGTCCCCTACGGCACTGCGTAGGATCCTACGGTGTTGGCGTGCATCCGTGCGTCGCTGCGGTCCGGTCCCAGGTCGACGGGCACGTGCACCTTCCGCCGACCACTGGCGACAACATCGATGTACTGTGGAGACCTCACGCCCCACGTGTTGAGCAATTCGGCGGTACGTCCACCCGGCCTCCCGCATGCCCACTATACGCCCTCGCTCAAAGTCCGTCAACTGCACATACGGTTCACGTCCACGCTGTCGCGGCATGCTACCAGTGTTAAAGACTGCGATGGATCTCCGTATGCCACGGCAAACTGGCTGACACTGACGGCGGCGGTGCACAAATGCTGCGCAGCTAGCGCCATTCGACGGCCAACACCGCGGTTCCTGGTGTGTCCGCTGTGCCGTGCGTGTGATCATTGCTTGTACAGCCCTCTCGCAGTGTCCGGAGCAAGTATGGTGGGTCTGACACACCGGTGTCAATGTGTTCTTTTTTCCATTTCCAGGAGTGTAATTTTGGATGGCTTTTTGCCGTAACAATATACTGTTTTTTGTAAACGCCTAGTTAGTAGATTTGTTTACTACCAACGACGGTACAGAATTTAAATTTACGTTATGTAAAAGGGTGATGTGTTGCGTTCCTCAGGAATTGGCACTCTTTGAAGCACGCACGCCGTTCGCCGTCTTGCATTGACGTATGCGCGCAATTCTTCTTGGACTGCTCACTGCTGTAGGAAGGGGTCTTTAGCACTTACTTCCGAATGGAAGAGGATGATAAATGGCACTTTATTCTAAAATCCTTTCCTCCCAAGATTTTCTGACTGCAGTGAACGATTATGTGCTCGGTAAAACACACACACACACACACACACACACACACACACACACACACGCGCGCGCGCGCGCGAGAGAGAGAGAGAGAGAGAGAGAGAGAGAGAGAGAGAGAGAGAGAGAGAGAGAGACTCTACTTACCCTGTAAAATTTTCTCTGGGCTCCAGTAGCGTCCGACGAGAGCCCTCCCGTAACAGAACTCCGGAGAAGCTCGTAGGCTTTTAGTAAACTCCGGCTGCTACACGAACAGATATTCTATATGCAGTAAAGAAACAGGCTAATAGATTCTACTGTTCAGTAATTTGCTTCGCCATGCCATGTACCTCGCAACGTTGAGTATTACTACGTTGCGCTTCGAGTAGAGACATTTTAGTGCAAACGAATTGTGATACAAATCTCTCAGCAAACTGACTATACAGACCAACGTTAAGCGGACTGCGACATATTATATTGTCCGGGAGAAATATCTCGCTACTGCCCACTGAAATAATTGGACGCGATACGTTCAAGTGGTGGCAACGTAAGAAGATGCAGTCGTGTAACATTGTTAGTATACGGTGCTACGAAATCATCCTGTGCGGCGGCTAATTCTCTATACCGATGTACATCTATTACAGGTTTTGTGACTGTTTAACAGGAGTTTAGATGCAGTTGATATAAAACAAAAACCACCCACCACCAGGAAGGCCGCCGCAACATGGCCGAAACGACGATTCATTTTGTTATTTTAAGCATTTTTATAAGATTTTGCGGCAGAACACGAAGAATTTAATGAGATTTATGAATAGCGGCCCACAAGTGCTAAACGAGTTCAGCTAACGCATTTGTTAGCCGAAAGATGAACACGTTTATCCCGAATGTCGTAATTTCATGGGAACTTACGAGCCGCAACTTTAGCAATCAAATGCGAAAATAAACGCGAATAAGCGACAATAAAGTGAGTCATTCGGAACGAAATTGGTGATCAGTTAGTTAGATGCGTTTTTACGTACCTGCAAAGATTGTGTGTGTGTGTGTGTGTGTGTGTGTCTACACTATTTAATCAAAAGTATCCGGATCCTCCAATGTAATGTAATGAGGAATTGATCACTAGATGACACAGAGTACACAAGCAGTAGCAGCAGACTGGATCTCAGAGCCTTCGAATGTGGATAAGTCTTTCGATGTTACGTGAATAATAAATCCATCAGGGGCATTTAAACCCTTCTACAGCTGCGCAGCTCGACAGTTAGTGACGTGATTGCCAGGTCGAAACGGAAAGGAATAACAATAGCCAAACCAAGACCTCATATATAGTGAAGGTGAGCGACCGGTGAGTGTTGTGAAGGGTAGTCGTAAAAAAAGCGCATTAAATCACGTGAAGGAACCACTTGTGAGTTCCAATGTGCTACCAGCAGTCCAGTTAGAACAATGAGTGTTCATGAGGAGTTAAAACGGGTGGGGTACAGAGGCTGAGCAGTCCTCATAATGCACAAATTTCGACAGGCAATGCTAAGCGACCGTTGAGGCGGTGGGGAGAGCGACGCACCTGGACAGTGGATGAGTGGAAACTAGTCATTTTGAGTGATGACTCGCGCTGTACCACGTCGCAATCCGATGGAAGAGTTTGAGTTTGAGGAATACCTGGAGAACTTTGCCTGTTATCCGTTGTGCCACCAGTGAAGTGCAGAGGAGCTGGTGTTACAGTAAGGAGTGTTTCTCGTGGTTAGGGTACGGTCCTCTTACTGCGCATAAGACAATGCTAAATCCAGAAGGATATTAACACACCTACAGCGTTGTGAGCTGCGTATAATAGTGCCAGCATGATGACGCGCAATGACATAGCAGCATGTGTGAGGCAGTGTTTCGTGGATAGTAATATTCTTGAAATGTGCTGGCTTCCCAGAGTCCCCAACTGAACCGAATGAAACACACTAGGGATGACTTGAAACGTCGACTTCCCTCCAGACCACAGCGTTCAACATCGCTGTCTTCTCTGTAGCAGCTCTTGAAGATGGGTGGGTTGACATTCGTCCACAGACATGCGTACACCTCACTGAACGTGTCCGCAGTAGAGTTCAAGCCGTCATAAGAGCGAATGGTGGACACACTCCATACTAATGTCTACATCTACATCTACATACATACTCCGCAATCCACCATACGGTGCGTGGCGGAGGGTACCTCGTACCACAACTAGCATTTTCTCTCCCTGTTCCACTCCAAACAGAACGAGGGAAAAATGACTGCCTATATGACTCTCTACGAGCCCTAATCTCTCTTATCTTTGTGGTCTTTCCGCGAAATATAAGTTGGCGGCAGTAAAATTGAACTGCAGTCAGCCTCAAATGCTGGTTCTCTAAATTTCCTCAGTAGCGATTCACGAAAAGAACGCCTCCTTTCCTCCAGAGACTCCCACCAAGTTCCTGAAGCATTTCCGTAACACTCGCGTGATGATCAAACCTACCAGTAACAAATCTAGCAGCCCGCCTCTGAATTGCTGCTATGTCCTCCCTCAATCCGACCTGATAGGGATCCCAAACGCTCGAGCAGTACTAAAGAATAGGTCGTATTAGTGTTTTATAAGTGGTCTCTTTACAGATGAACCACATTTTCCCAAAATTCTACTAATGAACCGAAGACGACTACCAGCCTTCCCCACAACTGCCATTACATGCTTGTCCCACTTCATATCGCTCTGCAATGTTACCCCCAAATATTTAATCGACTTGACTTCGTCAAGCGCTACACTACTAATGGAGTATTCAAACATTAAGGATATTTTTCCTATTCATCTGCATTAATTTACATTTATATATATTTAGACTTAGCTGTAATTCTTTACACCAATCACAAATCCTGTCCAAGTCATCTTGTATCCTCCTAAAGTCACTCCTACAGTCACCTTCCCGTACACCACAGCATCATCAGCAAACAGCCGCACATTGCTATCCACCCTATCCAAAAGATCATTTATGTAGATAGAAAACAACAGCGGACCTACCACACTTCCCTGGGACACTCCAGATGATACCCTCACCTCCGATGAACACTCACCATCGAGGACAACGTACTGGGTTCTATTACTGAAGGAGTCTTCAAGCCACTCACATACTTGAGAACCATTTCCATATGCTCGTACCTTAGGTTGGAGTCTGCAATGGGGCACCGAGTCAAACGCTTTCCGGAGGTCAAGGAATATGGCATCCGTCTGATACCCTTCATCCATTGTTCGCAAGATATCATGTGAAAAAAGTGCGAGTTGCGTTTCGCAGGAGCGATGCTTTCTAAAGCTGTGCTGATGCATGGACAGCAACTTCTCTGTCTCAAGGAAATTCATTATATTCGAACTGAGAATATGTTCGAGAATCCTGCAACAAACCGGTGTTAAGGATATTGGTTTGTAATTTTGAGGATCCGTCCTTCTACCCTTCTTATATACAGGCGTCACCCGCGCTTTTTTCCAGTCGCTTGGGACGTTACGTTGGGCAAGAGATTCGCGATAAATGCAAGCTAAGTAAGGAGCCAATGCAGTAGAGTACTCTCTGTAAAACTGAACTGGAATCCCATCAGGACCTGGCGATTTATTTATTTTCAACCCATTCAGCTGATTCACAACCCCAGGGATGACTATCACTATGTCCTCCATACGGGAATATGTACGACACTCAAACGGCGGTATGTTTGTACGATTCTCCTGCGTGAAAGATTTCTCAAATGCTAAATTTAAAATTTCAGCTTTCGTTTTGCTGTCTTCCGTTGCCAGGCCAGACTGATCAGTGACTGGATGGAAGCCTTCGACCAGCTTTCCGATATTACTTAAGACCAGAATTTCCTTGGGTTTTCAGCAAGATCTTTTGCTAAGGTATGACGGTGGTAGTGGTTGTATGCTTCGCGCATCGCTCTTTTCACAGCAGCACGAATTTCTACTAACTTTTGCCTGTCCTCATTCTCCCGACCTTTCTTGTACCGCGAGTGCAACTGCCTTTGCTTTCTGAGCATTCTCCGAATTGCGCTGTTAAACCACGGCGGGTCTTTTCCGTGCGTAACCCACTTTTTCGGCACATACTTGTCCAATGCGTGATTTACAATGTGTTTAAAATTTGCCCATAATTCCTCCACGTCCATCGTACCGGAAGTAAATGAAGTGGATTCATTTACTAAATGGGATGTTAGCAACTGCTTATCTGCTCTTTCTAGTAAGAATACTCTCCTAACCTTCTTGATCGACTTTTTAACTGTCGTAACCATAATCGTAATAACAACATGAAGATCACTAATCCCTGTCTCAACACTGACACCGTCGATGAGGTCTTGTCTGTTCGTGGCTACCAGATCTAAAATATTTCCATTACGCTTTTTGTGATGACCTCAACCCACAGGAAAAATAATTATCAAAATCTGAACTGTGAAGTCATCCAAAATTCTAGTTGGAAAACCACACTCTGTTATATTTTCAATTGGTCACGGTCCCACTTTGTTTATAAACTGAAAACTCTAATATTCATGAGAAACTGCTCTGAAATTAACCTGAACCGACAAAATTGTGTATATATTCTCTGTAACTTCAAATACATCTAAGACAATATCTGAAAGGAATTAGAAAAAGTGTCAACATTTTGTGAATCACACATAATTGCATGAACCCTGGAGGGGGGGGGGGGGGGGTTCACCATACATCTACCCACTTTTGAGTATAACCAGTGTCTCTTAATACTACGACTTGTAGCAATACAATATCCAAAAACTTTTATTACTGGGTAAACCGTTCCTATGTGATTTGACAGCTGACATTTATAATTCACGCTCACGTCAGGAAATGCGCCAATACGGGAATAGCAGCTTTTAAGTTATTGGTCAGAACGCAAGCAATTATGGCGGTCGCCGTAATTTTCGCGCGATGTCATATTTCGCGACAAAATACCCTTATTAGTCACTGTCATATATCTAGTCTCATAACAATACATAAAACTACATAAAATAACTATAATAATTTTGACATGCAAGGAGAATTAGTTCTAATGAGAGGAAGAAGTTTATATTTACTGGTGTTTCAACAATGACTACCAAGCAACTTTTAATTCACTGATTGTAATTTTATTTTCGCTAGCAGAAAGCAAACATAAACTACACAAAGAATTTATTTGAATAGAGTCTGTAATTCTTATACTTTTAATAGAGAAAGAAAGTTTCTAGGTCAGGGATAGCGTTCAGCGAAATCCCTTAACTTTTTGTTGCATACGAAGCGTTGCGTTGGGCAGCACGATGTCGGCGGGTTACGATGATGAGAGCGGGATACAGGCAGTTCCGCTGGTTAATCTTCTCCGGCGAAACGCAAATAAAGTTCCGGCACAGCTGTATCATCAACCCCGTGGTGATTAAGAAACCACAAGACGCCAGTATACGACCGTTGTTGACATGCCCTCTCTTTCAAAGTACATTACGTAGACATCGCTCGTTTTTACACTTTATGCACTGTCCGTGACGCTATCATCCATAATTGCACAATTCGTCACATTCACACAGTCTTAGCAACAAATACACAGTTCATAGAATTGTTCTTGTGAGTGAAGCACACCGTAAACGATGTCCACTCTGTTCTCGCATTTCAAACTTCGACAACGTCACTGAAAGCCATTTATATTGCACAGTTAGTCTTCACTTTCATGGCTTGATAGAATGTGATATACAACAGTCCAACCACCCAAAACCAATACCAGCAAAGTTCATTCGCATAAAAGCGCTGTTCGTGTCGACCACAACAAAGTATTGTTAGCGGCACTTTCACAGTCCGGTTTATTTGCTCTTAAAGTTCGCTGGCGATGGCATTACATACCGCAGTGGTAAAGAGGATTAACAATATGATAGTTCAGTATCACTGCCCATACAATTACGTATGCTTTTCATGGAACACAGTACTATTTTTTCCCGCGCACGCTTCACAGACACGCCACTCACCATCCCCTCTACTACGCAACAACCTTTCGACAATCGATAACACTATCGCTGGCCCCTGTCTATAGATGTTATATCGTTATCGTAAATTACATAAACCTTTATAAATGTTATTGGCTGCATTTTTCACAATTAATAATATTCCAAAAGAGAACTTTACAAACTTTACCACAGGTACAAAGCAAGAAACATATTTATCCATTGGCAAACGAAATAATCACAATTACATCTTTACATTTAAAAACCACAGTAGAATGTTACATAATCACAATTAGAAATGCCCATACGAACAAAAGAAAAAGAATATAAATCTAAAGAAAATCACGAAAAAAATTTTATATGCGTACTTAGCAATGCCTTCACAGTTGGCTGTCGATTTAGCTGCTCAAGACAGTTTTCGGACGATGTGTTCAAAAGTAGTTCACACGATGGCTTGTCTGTACCACCTGTAATGAATCCATAGACATCCCAGTCTATACTAGGTAGGTTGAAGTCGCCTCCGACTAATATAGCATCATCCGGGTACTTCTGCGATACAGAGTGTAGACTCCCTTTGAATGATTCTAGAACTGTCACGATGGATTCCTGTCAGGATGCTTTTGATCAGACGGTGCAAGTTTCGGGAAAATACGCAGCACGGTGCGTACGCACAAGACTGACCCGTTTAGCGTCCTGCAGGTTACCAGAACACTCCAGCTGGTCGTGGTCGTGGTCGTCGTCTGACCGAGCTCTACTCGGCCTCCGGAGGCCCGCGCGCGATGGCCGCCCCCGCTAAAAGGAGGGCTGCGCCCCTCAGTCTGCAGCACGGCTGTCGTGTAAAATTCTTTTAGTACAAAACAGTCGGCGCGTTGCCGGAAGTGAGTCGCTAAATGTATGCCGAGCACGGCTACTGCTCTGCTCTGCGGCAGCCCCAATTACGGAGGAGGCTGTAGGGGCGGAGACCGGAGCGCGCGGCGGAAAATTTTAATGGCGCTGCCCCGGGGTAACGTCTGGGGGCGCGAATGGCGGCCGAAAGAGAATGCTGCTGGGGCGAGAGGCAGGCGGCGGGGGCGCGTCGCTTCCTGTAACTTGCTGCGTTGCAGGCAGGGCCGAAGGGGGTGGCGGCAAGAAGCACTCGCAGCTACATACGCACTCTGCTAGGCGCTGCGTACTGTTCAGCGCATGGTGGAGGGTGCTGTCGACCACTGCTAGTAGTTATGTCAGTGTAAAGCTGTGTGAGGC
This sequence comes from Schistocerca cancellata, assembly GCF_023864275.1. Taxonomy (NCBI): domain Eukaryota; kingdom Metazoa; phylum Arthropoda; class Insecta; order Orthoptera; family Acrididae; genus Schistocerca; species Schistocerca cancellata. The sequence continues at coordinate 66,426,069 of NC_064634.1, forward strand.
GAAGCAGGTGAGAACACTTAAGGCAAGAACTCCGGCAGAGGCTGTATACCAGTCAGCTTCCTCTCAAAGTCCGCTGACACAATAGCTCCGTATTTAGCAGTCATATACACGGTGACATGGAAATGGAAGAGGATTTAGACGAAGATGAAATGCCAGATACGATACTGCGTGAACAGTTTGACAGAGCACTGAAAGACCTGAGTCGAAACAAGGCCCCGGGAGAAGACAACATTCCATTAAAACTACTGACGGCCCTGGGAGAGCCAGTCCTGACAAAACTCTACCATCTGGTGAGCAAGATGTATGAGACAGGCGAAATACCCTCAGACTTCAAGAAGAATATAATAATTCCAATCCCAGAGAAAGCAGGTGCTGACAGATGTGAAAATTACCAAACAATCAGTTTAGTAAGTCACGGATGCAAAATACTAACGAGAATTCTTTACAGACGAATGGAAAAACTGGTAGGAGCCGACCTCGGGGAAGATCAGTATGGATTATGTAGAAATATAGCAACACGTGAGGCAATACTGACCCTACGACTCATCTTACAAGCTAGATGAAGAAAAGGCAAACCTACGTTTCTAGCATTTGTAGACTTAGAGAAAGCTTTTGACAACGATGACTAGAATCCTCTCTTTCAAATTCTAAAGGTGGCAGAGGTAAAATAAAGGGAGCGAAATGCTATTTACAATTTGTACAGAAACCAGTTGGCAGTTGTAAGAGTCGAGGGACATGAAAGGGAAGCAGCGGTTGGGAAGGGAGTGAGGCAGGGTTGTAGCCTCTCCCCGATTTTATTCAATCTGTATATTGAGCAAGCAGTAAAGGAAACAAAAGAAAAGTTCGGAGTAGGTATTAAAATCCATGGAGAAGAAATAAAAGCTTTGAGGTCCGCCGATGACAATGTAATTCTATCAGAGACAGCAAAGGACTTGGAAGAGCAGTTGAACGGAACGGACAGTGTCTTGAAAGGAGGATATAAGATGAACATCAACAAAAGCAAAACGAGGATAATGGAATGTAGTCGGATAAAGTCGGGTGATGCTGATGGAATTAGATTAGGAAATGAGACACTTAAAGTACTAAAGGAGTTTTTCTATTTGGGGAGCAAAATAACTGATTATGGTGGAAGTATGTTGTTGTTGTTGTGGTCTTCAGTCCTGAGACTGGTTTGATGCAGCTTTCCATGCTACTCTATCGTGTGCAAGCTTCTTCATCTCCCAGTACCTACTGCAACCTACATCCTTCTGAATCTGCTTAGTGTATTCATCTCTTGGTCTCCCCCTACGATTTTTACCCTCCACGCCGCCCTCCAATACTAAATTGGTGATCCCTTGATGCCTCAGAACATGTCCTACCAACCGATCCCTTCTTCTGGTCATGTTGTGCCACAAACTTCTCTTCTCCCCAATCCTATTCAATACTTCCTCATTAGTTATGGGATCTACCCATCTAATCTTCAGCATTCTTCTGTAGCACCACATTTCGAAAGCTTCTATTCTCTTCATGTCCAAACTATTTACCGTCCATGTTTCACTTCCATACATGGCTACACTCCATACAAATACTTTCGTAAATGACTTCCTGACACTTAAATCTATACTCGATGTTAACAAATTTCTTTTCTTCAGAAACGCTTTCCTTGCCATTGCCAGTCTACATTTTATATCCTCTCTACTTCGACCATCATCAGTTATTTTGCTTCCCAAATAGCAAAACTCCTTTACTACTTTAAGTGTCTCATTTCCTAATCTAATACCCTCAACATCAACCGACTTAATTCGACTACATTCCATTATCCTCGTTTTCTTTTGTTGATGTTCATCTTATATCCTCCCTTCAAGACACCATCCATTCCGTTCAACTGCTCTTCCAAGTCCTTTGCTGTCTCTGACAGAATTACAATGTCATCGGCGAACCTCGACGTTTTTATTTCTTCTCCATGGATTTTAATACCTACTCCGAATTTTTCTTTTGTTTCCTTTACTGCTTGCTCAATATACAGATTGAATAACATCGGGGAGAGGCTACAACCCTGTCTTACTCCCTTCCCAACCACTGCTTCCCTTTCCTGTCCCTCGACTCTTATAACTGCCATCTGGTTTCTGTACAAATTGTAAATAGCCTTTCGCTCCCTGTATTTTACCCCTGCCACCTTTAGAATTTGAAAGAGAGTATTCCAGTCAACTTTGTCAAAAGCTTTCTCTAAGTCTACAAATGCTAGGAATGTAGGTTTGCCTTACCTTAATCTATTTTCTAAGATAAGTCGTAAGGTCAGTATTGCCTCACGTGTTCCAGTATTTCTACGGAATCCAAACTGATCTTCCCCGAGGTCGGCTTCTACTAGTTTTTCCATTCTTCTGTAAAGAATTCGTGTTAGTATTTTGCAGCTGTGGCTTATTAAACTGATTGTTCGGTAATTTTCACATCTGTCAACACCTGCTTTCTTTGGGATTGGAATTATTATATTCTTCTTGAAGTCTGAGGGTATTTCGCCTGTTTCATACATCTTGCTCACCAGATGGTAGAGTTTTGTCAGGACTGGCTCTCCCAAGGCCGTCAGTAGTTCCAATGGAATGTTGTCTACTCCGGGGGCCTTGTTTCGACTCAGGTCTTTCAGTGCTCTGTCAAACTCTTCACGCAGTATCGTATCTCCCATTTCATCTTCATCTACATCCTCATCCATTTCCATAATATTGTCCTCAAGTACATCGCCCTTGTATAGACCCTCTATATACTCCTTCCACCTTTCTGCTTTCCCTTCTTTGCTTAGAACTGGGTTTCCATCTGAGCTCTTGATGTTCATACAAGTGGTTCTCTTATCTCCAAAGGTCTCTTTAATTTTCCTGTAGGCAGTATCTATCTTACCCCTAGTGAGATAAGCCTCTACATCCTTACATTTGTCCTCTAGCCATCCCTGCTTAGCCATTTTGCACTTCCTGTCTATCTCATTTTTGAGACGTTTGTATTCCTTTTTGCCTGCTTCATTTACTGCATTTTTATATTTTCTCCTTTCATCAATTAAATTCAATATTTCTTCTGTTACCCAAGGATTTCTACTAGCCCTCGTCTTTTTACCTACTTTATCCTCTGCTGCCTTCGCTACTTCATTCCTCAAAGCTACCCATTCTTCTTCTACTGTATTTCTTTCCTCCATTCCTGTCAATTGTTCCCTTATGCTCTCCCTGAAACTCTGTACAACCTCTGGTTTAGTCAGTTTATCCAGGCCCCATCTCCTTAAATTCCCACCTTTTTGCAGTTTCTTCAGTTTTAATGTACAGGTCATCACCAATAGATTGTGGTCAGAGTCCACATCTGCCCCTGGAAATGTCTTGCAATTTAAAACCTGGTTCCTAAATCTCTGTCTTACCATTAAATAATCTATCTGATACCTTTCAGTATTTCCAGGGTTCTTCCATGTATACAGCCTTCTATCATGATTCTTAAACCAAGTATTAGCTATGATCAAGTTGTGCTCTGTGCAAAATTCTACCAGGCGGCTTCCTCTTTCATTTCTTAGCCCCAATCCATATTCACCTACTACGTTTCCTTCTCTCCCTTTTCCTACACTCGAATTCCAGTCACCCATGACTATTAAATTTTCGTCTCCCTTCACTATCTGAATAATTTCTTTTATTTCATCATACATTTCTTCAATTTCTTCGTCATGTGCAGAGCTAGTTGGCATATAAACTTGTACTACTGTAGTAGGTGTGGGCTTCGTATCTATCTTGGCCACAATAATGCGTTCACTATGCTGTTTGTAGTAGCTTACCCGCATTCCTATTTTCCTATTCATTATTAAACCTACTCCTGCATTACCCCTATTTGACTTTGTGTTTAGAACCCTGTAGTCACCCGACCAGAAGTCTTGTTCCTCCTGCCACCGAACTTCACTAATTCCCACTATATCTAACTTTAACCTATCCATTTCCCTTTTTAAATTTTCTAACCTACCTGCCCGATTAAGGGATCTGACATTCCACGCTCCGATCCGTAGAACGCCAGTTTTCTTTCTCCTGATAACGACATCCCCTTGAGTAGTCCCCGCCCGGAGATCCGAATGGGGGACTATTTTACCTCCGAAATATTTTACCCAAGAGGACGCCGTCATCATTTAATCATACAGTAAAGCTGTATGCCCTCGCGAAAAATTACGGCCGTAGTTTCCCCCTTGCTTTCAGCCGTTCGCAGTACCAGCACAGCAAGGCCGTTTTGGTTATTGTTACAAGGCCAGATCAGTCAATCATCCAGACTGTTGCCCTTGCAACTACTGAAAAGGCTGCTGCCCCTCTTCAGGAACCACACGTTTGTCTGGCCTCTCAACAGATACCCCTCCGTTGTGGTTGTACCTACGGTACAGCTATCTGTATCGCTGAGGCATGCAAGCCTCCCCACCAACGGCAAGGTCCATGGTTCATAGGGGTGGAAGTAGAGAGGATATAAAATGTAGACTGGCAATGACAAGGAAAGCGTTTCTGAAGAAGAGAAATTTGTTAACATCGAGTATAGATTTAAGTGTCAGGAAGTCATTTCTGAAAGTATTTGTATGGAAGTGAAACATGGGCGGTAAATAGTTTGGACAAGAAGAGAATAGAAGCTTTCGAAGTGTGGTGCTACAGAAGAATGCTGAAGATTAGATGGGTAGATCACATAACTAATGAGGAGGTATTGAATAGAATTGGGGAGAAGAGGAGTTTGTGGCGCAGTTGGTAGGACATGTTCTGAGGCATCAAGGGATCACCAGTTTAGTATTGGAGGGCAGCGTGGAGGGTAAAAATCGTAGAGGGAGACCAAGAGATGAATACACTAAGCAGATTCAGAAGGACGTAGGCTGCAGTAGGTACTGGGAGATGAAGAAACTTGCACAGGTTAGGGCAGCATGGAGAGCTGCATCAAACCTGTCTCAGGACTGAAGACCACAACAACAACAACAACAACAACAACAACACGTTGACAGTTACTGAACTATACGAAATAAAATAGTCTTAACTTCTGAACGCTTTTCGTTAGGACGTTGTAACTCTCCAAGGACAGAAGATCTCAATTAACAAACTTTGTGAGAACTTAAAGTAGGGAAGTGAGTCATCTCGACAGTGACGGCGACTATTGACGAAAAAATCTACATTGGTAATATTCTGAGTAACACCTATATCATTCAAATACTGAGAAGAGCATACAAAAAGGGGAGATAAAAGAAAAGGATTGTCATAGATGCTTTATCAAACATCTACAGAATAAATTCAAACTCATATGAACGAAGGTTAAATCTAAGAAAGTAATTCAGTCAAAGATAACATTTACCATGGAAGAGAGTTGTAACCGCATCGAAAAGGAAATTCAATGCGAGTGCAATGCAAATGTATGTTGCTCTTGAGTCGCTGTAAAGTACTTTTGCGATAGTTGTCTGGATGCAAACGCTATTAGATTGTTTCAGTTTTGGAAGTTTGATAATTCGTGAGATAGAGATAGAAGTATTGCTCAGTCACTGGACTGAAAGAAGTTAATCTTTACCGTTCTCAACGCGACGGTATAATAAGACGAGTGTTAGACTTCAATTGAGTGATATTTCTTTATCGGACTTAGCCTTCGTACTGATGAACACTTACATACCTTGAGTGTAATGGATCAACGACAGAAAAACAATCGTACTCTTGAGTAGGACACAATAAAATGAAGAAACAAAGAAAGACAAGTCAAAAGTTATCGTCAGCGTCACGGTTACTGAACTGAACAGAAGTTAATCTTGAATGACATATCGGTGTGCTTGTTTTGTAGGGAGAAACAATTAATTACAGGAAGAACAATAAAATCTGAGTCAAAAGGCAAATCTTACGTGTCACGTAACTCATTAAACGGACAATACAATGTGTATTAATGCAAGCTCATTGACTCTTTAAACATTTTAAGTGACTACGTGAGTACATTAATAATGGACAGTGAAAAGTGATTAGCGTAAACCAGTAATACGGCGTATAAAAAAAAAAATACTCTAACGTAAGCTATCTCTGGAGTTACGTCGGACCGCTGTTAATAACTTGACATAGCAACGGCATAGTAGACAGCAAAATTTCATCCTCGCTATGTATGATGTGAAAAACGACCGTAATGATGAAATCAAGGATCAAGATTTTATTTCGTCACGAAACTAAACGGGCATAAAAATAAACGATTGCAGTTTACCAGTTCGCACAAGCTGAGAAGACTGTTGCGGACAGATAACAGACTATTTCTAAACCACGCAAGGAGTTGTGTTCTTACGAGAGTTACAGGTGGTGTTCCACGTCATACCGACGGGGACGAACGTCGTTAAGATGTCGCGTCTCCTCCCGGCGAGTGAAGGGGGGAAGTGACGTCACAACGTTCAAACTGCACAGTTCGCCTCATGGCATGACTGGAATTAGTATGCGCTTGCATGGTTTGGTTTAGTCACGAAGCCCACTTTAATTTGGACTGGTTCGTCACTAAGCAAAACTGGCGCCTTTGGGGAACTGAGAATCCGCATTTCGCGATCGAGAAGTCTCTTTTACAGTCAACGGGTGACTGTGTGCTGTGCGATTTCTACTCACGGAATAATCGGTGCGATATTCCTTGATGGCACAGTCACTACCGAACGGTACGTGAAGGTTTTGAAGAATGATTTTGTAACCTCCCCCTCACTTATCGACCTTAATGATAGTGAAAAATTAAACCGCGTGTACCTAATGGAAATTTGGGAAAAGCAATCGTCACCGAAGTTAATTTGTCGGTAAAGAGGGAGGAAAGGGTCACACCTAAATGAAAGGAAAAATGCAAATGGAAGTGCTGGAAATTAATTTTGAAAAGGGGTAAAGTTAATAAAGAAAGTAAATGTGCGGCCCTTACGTTAACAATTAACTAGCGGTAATTAGATATTTGAGATTTGGGGGAAATTACGGTCGCCAGTCCTAAGGACAATTACTATAGTAACTGAAAAAGAAAGGTTATTACACATATAATTAGCGCTAGAAGTGTGGCAACTGAAGGTTGACACGTGTAGTGTGAAAACTGAAAGTTTGTCAGAAGTAATAAATTTCGCTACACTCTGACTTAATTTAGCAAAAGAATTAATAAAACAGGAAAATCGAAAGTTAATTTAGTGACTGAAGTTAATAGTGAGCTTTCTTTCTGAAGCACATCGAAATTCAGTAAAATACGGTTAGTCTTGGGCTACCTCAACAATCATTTCAAAAGCTACTTCAATCTACGCAACTTAGAAATAAGAGATTTAACTTTGAACTTGAATTAAATTATTCTGAACAATTAACAATAGTAAAATTTAGTACGTACCAAGCTGAGCTGCAGTCACTGGTAAGCTAAAATATGCTAACAAAACTCGCACTCTTAATTTGTGCTTGTGTAATCTAAATATTGTACCCAGCTATGGATACCTTAACTGAACTTTGAAATTAAAGCAGTGAAATCTAATGATGCTGGCGTTTGAATTTCAACGACACTCGGGTTCATTCCGGAAAAGGAAGGGACCCTGCTTGGTATTGCAATTGGGACAATGAGCAACAAAGATTCATGCTACGTTGCTGTAATTTAGTTATGAAAATGAAACAGTTTGAAAAGCTGAGGTCTGCCATACAGTTCTAAAACTTTACGAGCTTACATTCTTCATTGTTGGTTGATGGAGGGTTTGAAGCCGTCGATCGGGGAGGTGGCGACAGTCACTCATTGTCGGCCGTCGCTGTTGCAGAAGCTGGATGTTGGCGCGCCTTCTTCTCGACACGGTCACCAGGCGAAACGGGCTCTTGATGTGCGCCAGCTAATGCTTCCCGTCCGCGACACCATGTCAGAAACTATCATAGCAAGTCGAGCGCAATTACATGCTGCCAAACCCCGAAAGCGCGGCAACTCGCGGGAGCGTCACACAACACATCTGCTCCACTCGCTACTCCAGCTAGACTCCCTCTGCCCGCGCTCCACGCGGCAGAGTTAACACTACCAAAGATCCTAAACACTTTAGTTCTCTACACGACCTATCGATGTATTCGTTCGATAGCATAGTTTTCCCTAGGCAAGACCCAGCGTAAAAATACAAATAATATTTACAAAACAACCAATTATACATCGACATATATGCATAAATATATATACAAATAGTAAAACAATTACAATATATAAAGGCACAGAAATGTCATATATTCAGATAACAAAATAAGGAAAAAAATTTATAATGCAATAAATGGAAATAGGCGTTACAATTTCATCCCCATCATCAAAAGTGACCCTGATTTCGACAAGATGTGGTTCATGCAAGACGGAGCTCGAGCCCATCGAAGCAGGGGAGTCTTGGATGTCCTGGAGGAGAATTTTGGGGACTGCATTCTTGCTCTCGAGTACCCAGAGGGCATTGTTATCGGCCTCAATTGGCCGCCATATTCTCCGATTATGAAACATGCGACTTCTTTTTGTGAGGCTACATTAAAGACAATGTTCACAGCAATAATCCGAAACCATTACTGAGCTGAAAACAGCCGTTCAGGAGGTCATCGACAGCCTCGACGTTCCGACAGTTCAGGGGGTCATGCAGAATTTCGCTATTCATCTGCGCCACGCTATGGCCAATGATGGCAGGCAATTCGAACATGTCAGAACCTATATTCGAATATCTGTAGTGACGTTTACATGTTGAATAAAGTCTGTGTACGCCGTAGTCTGTAACTAACCTACGTTTTTTTTCATATAGTTCAATAATTGTCGATGTGTACAACCGCTCACCCGTAGAAAAATCCGTACCCAAACAGTGGCAAGTTGCACAAGTCACGCCAATACCCAAGAAATAAAACAGGAGTAACCCGCTGAATTACAGACCCATATCACTAACGTCGATTTGCAGTAGGATTTTGGAACATATACTGTCCTCGAACATTATGAACAACCTCGAAGAAAACACACAGCCAACGTGGATTCACAAAATATCGTTCTTGTATAACACAACTAGCTCTTCATTCTCACGAAGTAATGAGTGCTATCGACAAGTGACGTCAGATTAACTCTAAATATTTAATATCTTCCAGAAGGCCTTTCACACCGTTCCTCACAAGAGACTTCTTATCAAATTGCCTGCCTATGGAGTACCTTCTCACAATCAGTTGTACGACTGGATTCGTGACTTCCTGTCAGAACGGTCACATTTCACAGCAACTCACGGGAAGTCACCGTGTGAAACAGATGTAGTATCTGGCGTTCCCCGTCGAAATGTTATAGGCCCTATGTTGTCCCTGATCTACATTAATGATTTACAAGACAATCTGAGCAGCCCTCTTAGATTTTTTGCAAATGGTGCGTTCCTTCACCGTCTTTAAAGTCCTCGGATGATCAAAAAAATTGCACAACGATTTATGCAAGATATCTGTATGGTGCGAAAAGGCACAATTGACTCTAAACAATGAAAAATGTGAAATCATCCACATACGTACTTAAAGCAATCGTCTAAATTTCAGTTACACGATAAATCACAGGCCGGCCGCTGTGGCAGGGCGGTTCTAGGCGCTTCAGTCTGGAACCGAGCAGCTGCTACGGTCGCAGATTCGAATCCTGCCTCGGGCATGGGTGTGTGTGATGTCCTTAGGTTAGTTACGTTTAAGTAGTTCTAAGTTCTCGGGGACTGATCACCTCAGATGTTGGGTCCCATAGAGCTCAGAGCCATTTTAACCATTTTTTAGATAAATCGCAGAAATCTAAAGGCTGTCAGTTCAACTAAATACTTCGGGATTACAATTACAAATACCTTAAACTGGGATGATCACATAGACAATGTTATGGAAAGCAGGCCAAATACTGAAATTGAGTTTTACTGCCAGAACACTTAGAAAGTGTAATAGATCTACTAAATGTTTACGCCAAGCTTGTCCGCCCTCTTCTGGAGTACCGCTGTGCGATGTGGGTTCCGTGTCAGATAGTACTGACGGAGGATATCGTAAAAATTCAAAGGAGGGCAGCTCGTTTCGTATTATCGCGAAATAAGGAAGAGAGTGCCATGGATATTATGCACGAATTGTCGTGGCAATCATTAAAACAAAGGCGTTTTTGGCTGCGGCAATCTCTTTTCATGAAATTTCGGCCACCAACTTTCCCCTCAGAGTCTACATATGGAGAAATGATCGTCACAATAAAGTAAATTATGAACTCACACGGAAAGATTTGAGTGCCCGTTTTTCCTGTGCGCTGTTCGAGAGAGGAACGGCAGAGAAGTACGTAGCTTAAAGGTGGTTCGATGAACCCTCTGCCAGGCACTTTAACCTTGAACTGCGGAGTAATCACGTAGACGTAGAGTTAGCTGTAATGGCTCAATGATACATGGCAAATTATGTTTATAGTTTATTTTTTATGCACGTTAATGATTTCTTATGGCTGTAGCTATTTAATATGAAAATCTCCAGAGCGTTTGCTGTATTTTTCCTTGTTCCAGAGCGGCGCTGAGCTGGAGTGTGGGGTGACTGAGGACTTTAGCACGGCACGGGAATTCCACGTCACCGCATGAAATCTTCCCTATGCCGACGGCCGCATATCGTTAGAAGTAGCCCAACGCCACGCTTTTTTTGCGACCATCATGTTAATAATGGGAAAATAATTGAATAAATGTGTACATGTAACAGTCTGTAATCAGTTTTCGCTGCAACCACGGTTGCTTTCACATTCATGTTACAATTGACCTTACGTGTTCAGGTGGCGTTTGTTGTTGGCTGTGGTGGGAAAGTAAGCAGCTTGTTGTTATACATAAACTGAAACATGTTTATCTGATGATTTATCCTGAAAATATTGAAACTGAATTGAGTTAAAATTCATTTACCGAAAGATACTGCCTAGGGATTGGTATTACTGAATTAAAATTAACAAGCATTTGCAAGCTCCGTCATAAGTTGCACTGATGCAATTTATGAATGAGTTACAACCATTTATTTGAATTCTAAGAGAAGTTGCGGACGTATTTTTCACCTGTGGCATAACGACTTAGTGAATTTAACACGTCATATTTCAAAATTTAAGAAAGGAAGTAAGTTTAAGCTACCCATCAGTGAAAAAGACTATACTTCATTGGCAAGTTATCAGAGAGAGAAAAAAATCTTTAATTAGCAGCGTGAACTTAACAGATAGTAACTGACCTGCGCAGAGACATTGTCAGCTGCGGCGCGTCGATGTTTTATCCCCAGTCCCTATAGCGACAGACAATTAGCTGCGCTAGTATTACGAAAACCTTTAAGCTGAAAATTTACTGAATGAAAACAGGATAATTTGCCTCCACACTCCCCCGAACCATGTATTTAAAAATAGCTTGAAAACTAAAATTGCTTCGGATAAAAGAAGTAATCTAGGATCTAGAACTGCGAGGCTATTAGAATTTTGGAACGACACTAACTAACTCGGTACATCGTGCAATTACGCTTAGCTGAGTACACGGATCGTAGCACTTTTACACTCATTCCCCTCGCGGTTCGACTTGCAAATGGAGCGAGCGAAAAAATGACTGCTTTAATGTCTGTTTCTCTCTCTCTACGACCCCTAGTCCGCCTCATTTAGTCCCTACTGCCGCCACGCGAGGTTAATGTTTGAAGCAGTAGAATCGTAACGCAGCCTGTCGCAAAAGCTGTTTCTACAGTTTTCTACAACACTTTTCACGAAATTATAGTCTTCTTCCCTCATGGAGCATTTCCATGACACTGTTGAATTGATCTCACCGACTGGTGACAAATTACGCCTCTGAATTGCTTGGATGCTTTCCTTTAGACCGGCCTCGAGCAGTATTCGAGAACAGGTCCCCCAAGCGTACTTGTGCATTTTGCTTATCAGATGCCCACACTTTCCCAGAAGTTTATTTATTTATTTATTGTTCCGTGGGACCCCATTAAGGAGAAGTCTCCATGGTCATGGAACGAGTCAATACATGAAATTATAACACGATAGTGGAAACAAAAAAAATGAAATGTAAGAAACATATTCAGGCGACAATTCGTAAGTTTAAATAAAGAAAATCAACAATGTAACACTTCAATTTGCTTAATTTTTCAGCTCTTCCAGGAGCTCCTCGACAGAACAGAACGAGTGAGCCATGAGAAAACTCTTCAGTCTACTGATAATCCGCAGTCGCTCATTCACCTTACACACAATTGAGCTGAAGTGCTCTCTATAGATAATGTCGCTTCGCAAACCCACGAGTACACCTATCTAATAAAACCACGTTACTGGCCTCACCGGCACATCACTAATGCTGCATTCTCCCATTATAGGAATGTATCCTGCCAAAAGAACATTACTACGAACTCCGAAAAGTCCTTCACGTGTCAGGAAAATGTTCACCCACATAACACTATCGCACGTTAGCAGTTTAAAAAAATTGTCATCAGTGGGGATTGAACGGCGGACATTTCATACGTAGCCCTCACAATCTACCAACTCACTTATGCGAGATCTAGTTCTGGTGTTACTTTTAATTACCGTTTACGCATGTTCTATTGGACGATAGCACATGGCACGAACTAAATCGATGTTCTGATTGATACTCTTATCGACATACAACGTTTGGTACCCATCTGAGCGTCTAACACCTGGAGGTTTGGATGTAACCTCCAACTGGATAGCACAGCGTGACATATACCGCGGCACAATCGCCTGTTTCTTCCATCATCGTGGCCTACTTCAGTAACGTGAGCCGCACCGGGTAGCAGCGCGGTTTGAGGCGCCTTGGCACGGTCCCCACCCCCCCCCCCCCCCCCCCCCACGTCGGAGGTTAGAGTCCTCCCTCTGGCATTGTGTGTGCGTTTTGTCCTTAATATAAGTTTGTTTAAGTTAGATTAAGCCTAGGGACCCCGTAGGAATTTACCACAAATATCCAGTTTCAGTAACGTGCTGGGATCAGGCGCAAAGTTGCCTACAACCGAATTCTCTTACCGAGAGGATAGTCTGCATGACGCGCCGACGCCGCGACGTATTTTGCAGTTGGGGACTGCTTCGATGAGCAACATAGCATTTCGTTTTCTGCGGGGAAAATTTCTTACTTAAGTGTGTTGAAAAATCAGTTTCTTTTACAAACTATTTTCGTAAAATATTAAGTAATGACAGAAAGGTTCCATAGGCTGAGAGTCAATCTTCTCCCTCGGGACTATGGCAACGGTGAGGGCAGTCCCAAACCGAGTGACGACATTATACACTGCTGGCCATTAAAATTGCTACACCAAGAAGAAATGCAGATGATAAACGGGTATTCATTGGACAAATATATAATACTAGAACTGACATGTGATTACATTTTCACGCTATTTGGGTGCATAGATCCTGAGAAAACAGTACCCAGAACAAACACCTTAGGCCGTAATAACGGCCTTGATACGCCTGGTCATTGATTCAAACAGAGCTTGGATAGCGTCTACAGGTACAGCTGTCCATGCAGCTTCAACACGATACCACAGTTCATCAAGAGTAGTGACTGGCGTATTGTGACGAGCCAGTTTCTCAGCCACCATTGACCAGACGTTTTCAATTGGTGAGAGATCTGGAGAATGTGCTGGCCAGGACAGCAGTCGAACATTTTCTGTATCCAGAAAGGCCCGTACAGGACCTGCAACATGCGCTCGTGCTTTATCCTGCTGAACTGTAGGGCTTCCAGGGATCAAATGAAGGGTAGAGCCACGGGTCGTAACACATCTGAAATGTAACGTCCACTGTTCAAAGTGCCGTCAATGCGAACAAGAGGTGACCGAGACGTGTAACCAATGGCACCCCATACCATCACGCCGGGGATACGCCAGTATGGCGATGACGAATACACGCTTCCAATGTGCGTTCACCGCGATGTCGCCACCAACACGGATGCGACCATCATGATGCTGTAAGCAGAACCTGGGTTCATCCGAAAAGATGACTTTTGCCATTCGTGCACCCAGGTTCGTCGTTGAGTACACCATCGCAGGCGCTCCTGTCTGTTATGCAGCGTCAAGAGTAACCGCAGCCATAGTCTCCGAGCTGATAGTCCATGCTGCTGCAAACGTCGTCGAACTGTTCGTGCAGATGTTTGTTGTGTTGCAAACGTCCCCATCTGTTGACTCAGGGATCGAGGCGTGGCTGCACGATCCGTTACAGCCATGCGGATAAGATGCCTGTCACCTCGACTGCTGGTGATACGAGCCCGTTGGGATCCAGCGCGGCGTTCCGTATTACCCTCCTGAACCCACCGATTCCATATATTGCTAACAGTCATTGGATCTCGACCAACGCGAGCAGCAATGTCGCGATACGATAAACCGCAATCGCGATAGGCTACAATCCGACCTTTATCGAAGTCGGAAACGTGATGGTACGCATTTCTCCTCCTTACACGAGGCATCACAACAACGTTTCACCAGGCAACGCCAGTCAACTGCTGCTTGTGTATGAGAAATCGGTTGGAAACTTTCCTCATGTCATGTCGTTGTAGGTGTCGCCACCGGCGCCAACCTTGTGTGAATGCTCTGAAAAGCTAATCATTTGCATATCACGGCATCTTCTTCCTGTCGGTTAAATTTCGCGTCTGTAACACGTCATCTTCGTGGTGTAGCAATTTTAATGGCCAGTAGTGTACTTCCACATATAGTCTTTTCTTAAGGGCAATAAGGGGACCACGAAGTAACCACAAAAACACACCCTTACTGTAACACCACCTCGTCCATACTTCAATGTTAATCCGTACCGCAGTAGAACTATGTCTAAAGGATACCCAGAACATGTACACACTTCTGATAATCCGCCTTTCATGTTGCGCAATGGTCTTCCTGTTTGGAGCTCCCTTGTACAAGAACAGTCGTGTCTTTCTCTAAGTTTTGGAAGGTACCCACAGGGACGCAGGGCCGTGTCGACTCTAGTGCCTATGTTTTTCGACTGAGGATCCATGGCGTGTGCAGCCTTATCGAGGTGGTCCCACAGATACTCGAGTGCGTTTAAATCCTAGGGGTCAGATGGCCGGAAGAGTACGATAAACTCATAGTGGTGCTCTTCGAACCACGCACATACACTGCGCGCTGTGTGACACGTTGCATTGTCCTGCTGGTAGATGCTATCTTACCGAGGAAAAGCAAACTGCATATAGGGTGGACATGGTTTCCAAGGACAGATTCTTACTTTTGTTGATCTATTGTGCCTTCCAGAATGAGGAGATCACTCAAAGAATGCTGTGAAAACATTCCCCAAACCACAACGCTCCGTCCTTGTTGCAATGTGTTCGCTTTCAGACGTTTCACGCCGTACACGCTATCTGTCCGATGGAGGACATTATTCATCTGGAAAGGCTAACTGTCACCATTCAGTGCCCGTCTAGTTGCGGCACTGGCGTGCAAATTCCCGCCTTCGTGGCCAATAAATAGCAGGTAGCGTGGGCGCACGAACCAGGCGATGCCTGCAGCGGAGGCCCTTACTCAGCAAGGGAACCTCCCCAACGCACCCCCCTCAGATTTAGTTATAAGTTGGCACAGTGGATAGGCCTTGAAAAACTGAACACAGATCAATCGAGAAAACAGGAAGAAGTTGTGTGGAACTATGAAAAAAATAAGCAAAATATACAAACTGAGTAGCAACATCAAGGATAGGGTGAGCTCAGGAGCGCCGTGGTCCCGTGGTTAGCGTGAGCAGCTGCGTAACGACAGGTCCTTGGTTCAAGTCTTCCCTCGAGAAAAAAGTTTACTTTCTTTATTTTCGCAAAGTTATGATCTGTCCGTTCGTTCATTGACGTCTCTGTTCACTGTAATAAGTTTAGTGTCAGTATTTTCCGACCGCACCGCAAAACCGTGCTATTAGTAGACGAAAGGACGTGCCTCTCCAATGGGAACCGAAAACATTTAATCGCAAGGTCATAGGTCAACCGATTCCTCCACAGGAAAACACGTCTGATATATTTTATACGACACTGGTGACGGCATGTGCGTCACGTGACAGGAATATGTTGTCGACCCACCGAACTTGTACACTTGGCGAATGGGTAAAAAGATTCTTCTACCTTGCCCGATTTAGGTTTTCTTGTGGATGTGATAATCACTCCCAATGAAGTGTGTTTCGATGTTTTGTTTAGGTGTAGCGTCCCAATACTACGGCGCAGTTACCTCGTATCGGACGGACGGACAGATAATAATTGTCTCAAAATAAAAAATTAAATTTTTCAGTCGAGAGAAAGCTTGAACCACGGACTTCTCGTTCCGCAGCTGTTCACGCTAACCACGGGACCACGGCGCTCCTGAGCTCACATTACCCTTGATGTTGCCTGTCTTGCGCATGGACTACTCAGTTTGTACATTTTGCTTATTTTTTTCATATTTCCACACAACTTCTTCCTGTTTTCTCGATTGATCTGCGTTCAGTTTTTCAAGGCCTATCCACTGTGCCAACTTATAACTAAATCTGAGGGGGGTGCGATGGGGAGGTTCCGTTGTCAGCAAGGTTCGCTAAACGGTGATCGAGGATACACTTTTGGTGGCCCCTCGGTTCGTCTGAGCAGTAAATTTCTCAACAGTTTCGCGTCCATTCGGCCGTACGCACCTCCGCAGCTGACCTTCACGTGTCGTCTATGGGCCCTAGTCCAACACAGTGGTCTTGGCGCCGGTTTTGGATGGCGCCATTTTGCCAAGCACGATATACTTTAACCACGATGGCACGCGAACTGGTTACAGACTTCGCCGTTTCCTTTCACCCCTCGCCCGATTGCCAATGATCATGCCCTTTTGGACGTCAGATAAATAGTTCCGTTCCCGCATTACGACAACGACTGCAGTGCCCCCCCCCCCCCCCACCCACATCTCACCCGTCAAGGTTTACACTCAAATACGGGAGGAACGGCAGAATCGCTAGTAACTTTTTGATCTGTTTATTGCAGATCGATTTCAGTTTATTTGTATTTTAGTCGTGACGACTCATCGTAAACCAAATATCACATTAGTGCAATTACAAATAACAAATAGTTATACAGTTCAACAGTTTGTTATTTGACAAACTGCCTATTGGCTTCTGTCTCGGGTTCTTCGGCCGACGTTCATATAATGATTTTTCTGACGTTTCGCCAGCACGAGTGGCTGGCATTGTCAAAGCTTCACCCTCCATTGCCGGTGGTGAACTGGAGCCGAGCTCGCGGGCGCAGACTATATGTACCTGGCGCGCCAACGTCCGAGGGCTTCGCCGCGGTCATTTCCGGTGCGGTTCTCCTCTTGCTACCTGCGACGGTCGTTCGCTGCAGTACGGGAAGCCAGGATCCGTTTACCTTAAGGCTTTCCTCTTTCTTGTTCAAACTGTTCGCGTGTTTTTGTATTTATACAGCTTCTCTGAACAAGCGCGTGTGATAGTGCTTCTCTACAGCCAGAACTTCCGTGTCGGCGAATTCTATTACGTGGTCGGTCTCATTCAGTGCGTGCTCCGCCACGGCCGATTTCTCCACCTGCCCCAACCTACAATGTCGCTTATGCCCTTTGATCCTGGTGTTGATGGATCCTCCAGTCATTCCGACATAAACTTTTCCGCATGTGCATGGTATACGGTATATTGCCGACATTGCAAGTGGGTCTCTTTTCTCCTTCGCCGATCTAAGACACTCTTTGATCTTCCTTGTAGGTTTGAAAATCGTCTTTACGCCATGTTTGCGCAATATACGGCCGATTCTGTCCGTCACTCTGGGAATGTATGGCAGAAAGGCCGTACCCGACATTTCTTTTTCTGGTAGCAAGAGGAGAACCGCACCGGAAATGACCGCAGAGAAGCCCTCGGACGTTGGCGCGCCACGTACATATAGTCTACGCCCGCGAGCTCGGCTCCAGTTCATCACCGGCAATGGAGGGTGAAGCTTTGACAATGCCAGCCACTCGTGCTGGCGAAACGTCAGAAAAATCATTATATGAACGTCGGCCGAAGAACCCGAGACAGAGGCCAATAGGCAGTTTGTCAACAAGTGGCCACGAAAGCCTTAACAATTTTGTAGTTTGTTATTTGTATTAGCACTGTGGTATCAAGTGAGACTTTATTTACGATGAGTCATCACGACTAGGTTACAATTATATTGAAGATACTTACTGTGTAGCTAAAATCGATCTGCAAGAAACAGGTAAAAAACTTACGAACGGTGCTGCCTTTCCTCCTATCTTCGATCTTACTTATATGGTCGTGGAGCACACTGTTCCTGATGGAAACGAACCTGACGCTTTGCACTGCTTGACAACAGCCAAGGAACAACTGACACTCGCTAAGTAACACCTGCCTATTGCTGAGCACCACATGACACATGCTGAGGAACACCCAACCAAAGATAAGAGAAGGTAATGTAGAGGGCGGGACGTGTCAACTGTAGCGAAGTCTGCGCTCGAAGGCTCTGTACGCATCGGCGGTTCATGCAGTACGGTGATTGCCGAAGGTGATTGTGAAACCGATGTGTGCGACATTCCGTGTGGTACGGCAACATTTCTGCAAGACATCGCTGAGTGCTTAAGATCGTGGACGAGCAGCTGGACGGCTCGAAACCGGTCAGAGTGTCACTACTGTGGCCACAGTAATGGGCGTGTCTAAAAGCGTCATTCGCGATTAAAAAGGCCGCTGAAAGTGGAAATGCTATGCGAAAGCGTGCTACCGGTCGTAGACAGACCACGACATCGAAAGAGGATCGATACGAAACTCTAGTGGAGAAAAGTAACAGACATCTCACTCCTAGGCAGATTGCTGCATCCGCTACCGGTACACGTGGTCCTGCCAGAACCATTTCGCGGCGATGAAGTCCGGCTGGTTTGTAGCCTGTTAAATGCATCCCACTTGAACAACGCCATCGTCGTGAAAGAGTTCGTTGGCGTAGACAGCAGGTTGGTTGGGGTCAGCAACAGTGGACCGCAGTGATGTTCTCCGACGATTCTCGTTTGATTGTGGCAAGTGATTCTGGTAACCATTTAGTGTAGATAGAGGGGGGAGGGGAGGGGGGACACGTTACACTACAGCAGGAGCGGGCAAACGTTGCACGCGGCTCACGAGCGCACAGCGCTGCACGTGTGCTGCTCGCGTGCAGGCCTCGACCGGGGCTGTGGCGATAGCCGGTAGGTTGCGGCAGTGTAGTGCCAGGCTAAGCTGCGGACGTTGATGCGAAGCGAGCACTATGTAGTGAACGTTGTATTTCAAGAAACGGAGAAGTGGAGATTTGGTATCTTTTAAAAAGTAATGGGAGAATCATTTTTTCTTTGTGCAAAAACGTGAAAATTCGAAATGTTTAATATGTGGCAGTATTCTCGCTGGTCAGCGGAAGTTTAGTATTTAATGCCATCATAATAAATTTCACGAGTACAATTTATTGTCGGATTCTGAGCGGATGGGGAATTGACTGAGCTTAAGAAGAGCGATCTGACGATACCAGATGAATCTGTCGTAGTTGGCCGGCCGGAGTGGCCGAGCGGTTCTAGGCACTACAGTCTGGAACCGCGTGACCGCTATGGTCGCAGGTTCGAATCCTGCCTCGGGCATGGATGTGTGTGATGTCCTTAGGTTAGTTAGGTTTAAGTAGTTCTAAGTTCTAGGGGACTGATGACCACAGCAGTTAAGTCCCATAGTGCTCAGAGCCATTTGAATTTGTCGTAGTTGCTGTTGTCACGAGAGATCTGCTACTTTCTCTCGTCATGTCTCTCATCTAACTGATTTAATATTTTATGGAGCACTGTTTTCAAGTTTTCAGAACGACAACAATAATAGCCCAGCGGTATGTGCAAGTTATAAGACTGCACTTAATATAGCGAGAGCTGGAAAACCATTTGCTGAATTAATGTCTCGATTAAGAGCAAACATCAGTGATGAAAATTTACGTAACTGTTTGTGTTTGTCTATATGTAGCAATTTTGTTCCAGATATTAAACGTATTGTAAACTCCACCTGTGATAATTAAATAAAACGTATCGTAGGTAATAAGTACTCTTTCAAACCATGATTTCATTCAAGCACTCCTACTAACCTTATTCATTCACTCAATAAAGCAAGCTAGGAAACAAAACGCATTACAGAGGAAGGAGCGGACAGAAGGTATGGTGGGGATGGGAGATAAGCGGGTGGCCAGCTTGCCCCTGTGTGCACGCGGAACACCTGTTAACTGCACGCGTGCAAGTGCACCGCACATGTGCAGGATTCCTGCCCGCCCCTGCACTACAGGATGTTCATGAATGTCGTCGGTATGGCCTTGGCGTTATGGTGCGGGCAGGCATTATCCACAACTGCCGAACACTTCTGCGTATCTTTACACGAGATACTGTTACAGCACAGTGGTATTGCAGAGATATTATTCTGAATAAAGTGCGTCTGTATAGAGGTGCGGCAGGTAGTAACTTTCTGTTCATAGACGACAATGCCCCCCTCACGTAGGACCACTGAGGTGTCGTACACAATGGAAGGTACTGAACGTATGGAATGCCCTGCGTACTGGCCGAGTGGTTCTAGGCGCTACAGTCTGGAACCGCGCGACCGCTACGGTCGCAGGTTCGAATCCTGCCTCGGGCATGGATGTGTGTGGTGTCCTTAGGTTAGTTACGTTTAAGTAGTTCTAAGTTCTAGGGGACTGATGACCTCAGATGTTAAGTCCCATAGCGCTCAGAGCCATTTGAACCATTTTTGCCCTGCGTACCTCGCAGACCTAAACACTACAGAGCATGCCTGAGATGCTCTTGGCAGACGTGTTTCTCTACGAACACCGCCTTCCCAAGCCGTGCAGGAAACGAATTGAAACCACCTTGAAAGAGAAAAATGTCTTTTTGACTAGTCACTTTACCCAACCTTCACGTAAGCTAAGTGTATCCGCAAGCTAGAGATCGTCTTCCTTTCCAGTGCAGAAAAGTTCGTTTGTGTCGTAGCGGGCCCTTATCAGCTATAGGACCCGCACAACAGACAAGCAAGGTGGGATGCCGACCTCCCTTCAAGATTTCAGATCATAACATCGCCAGTGAATGTGAATATCAACAGACTTTTCTCATAAACACGGCACTATTACGTGAAAAGCCATGTGACAGAGATCGACCAATTAGTGTTACAAGCACGCCAGCAGAGTCACATCGGCAGTGTATACCTACAGCTAGGACAGCACCGGCCAATACCTACGCCGGCTCTAGCGCAGTAGACACTTTCCGCAGTCTTTCTGTAGAAAGTTGTGTCTTGTTGGGCAAAACGCCACTTTGTAATTATGTAGCGTAGTATTTTGGTTATTATTTCTTTTCATTGTCTTGAACTCTTATCTGCTTTTTGCCACCATAAGAATTATTATGTTTTCTTGTTGTTCGTAAGTTTGGAAATTAGTGCACGCCAAGAAGGCGTTTTAGTTAAATAGAGTGTGTTCAAACTTGATCGTTACTTCTTTCCTGCCGACCACAGGACACGACAATTTCATAGATAAAGTACCGCATGACAGAGGAGAGAACAGGTGAGTTGTGTGTGGGACTATTCTGGAGAAATACCAGACCTCTGCCCCTTCTGGACGCTGCTTCGAAGAGGAAGGTGTGGGTGTTAAGGTGAGGGGCCCCGCAGGGGTGCCCGCCGCTGGGAAATGAGAAGAGGAGACGACCGGCCGTGATGGGGACGCCGCCCACATAAATCGCCTGCCTCACCCCCCAACACGCACCCTGCAGGTGTCAGGGGCTACTGGAGTGGGTGGGGGCTCGCTAGCCACCTCCCCGACTGGGCTCCTGCTACTCGCGTTGTTCACTACACTTTGCGCCCAGCTACTAAACTCCCTTCGAGATTCATATCCGCCAATTTTTAGACACCCTTTCCGACGTATATTTTCAAGATTTTGGTGAGTAACGGGTATTCCACGAGATTTCGGGATTTGCAGGTCAGTTACGTTTTTTTGCCGCAGTATTTCGCCTGACTACCATGAAGCCACCTTCAGGTAAAATTTACGGCTAAAGCTTCTCTAGATTTACTCATGCACTATGTGATAAAAAGTATCCAGACATCCACAATAACATACATTTTTCGTATGAGGTACGTTGTGCTGTCACCTGCTGCCAGGTACTCCATATCAGCGACCTCAGTAGTCATTAGACACTGTTAGAGAGCAGAATGGGGCGCTCCGTGGAAATCACGGACTTCGAACATGATTAGGTGATTGGATGTCACTTGTGTCATACGTCTGTACGTGAGATTCCCACACTCCTAAACATTCCTGGGTCCACTGTTTCGGATGTGATAGTGAAGTGGAAACGTGAAGGGACACGTACAGCACAAAAGCGTACAGGCCGACCGAGTCTGTTGACTGACAGAGACTGCCGACAGTCGAAGAGGGTCGTAATGTGCAAGAGCCAGACATCTATCTAGACCATCACACAGGAGTTTCAAAATGCATCGGGATCCACTGCAAGTACTATAATAGTTAGGCGGGAGATGAGAAAACTTTGATTTCATCGTCGAGTGGCTGCTCATAACGTCATCTGCCAGCATGTGTAGTGCCAACAGAAAAATTCGGAGCCGGTGGTATTATGGTGTGGTAGTATTTTTCATGGAGGGGGCTTGCACCCCTCGCTGTTTTGCGTGGCACTATCACAGCACAGGCCTACACTGATGTTTTAAGCACCTTCTTGCTTCCCACTGTTGAAGAGCAATTCGGGGATGGCGATTGCATCTTTCAACACGATCAAGCACCTGTTCATAAAGCACGGCGTGTGGTGGAGGGCTTACACTACAATAACAGCCCTGTAATGGAGTGACCTGCGCGGAGTCCTGAGCTAAATCCTATAAAACACCTTTGGGATCTTTTGGAACGCCGACTTCGTGCCAGGCCTCACCGACTGACATCAGTAGCTCTTCTCAGTGCATCACTCCGTGAATTATGGGCTGCCATTAGCCAAGAAACCTTCCAGCACCTGATTGAACGTATGCCTGCGAGAGTGGAAACTGTCATCAAGGCTAAGGGTGGGCCAACACCATATTGAATTCCAGTATTACTGATGGAGGGCGCCGCGAACTTTTAACTCATTTTCAGGCAGGTGTCCGGATACTTTTAATCGCATAGTGTATATCAAGAGCTGGAAGCGGTGGGGTGTGTGTTTAGCTGTTGGGTGCGTCTACGCTCTCGGTCGAATTGTGACGTATCTGAGATGCGCCGGCGCATGCTTGTTTGACACGCCAGAGTTGTACTCAGGTGGGACGTGTTTATCTTCGTTACCAGACGTGGTTTAAACTGTGGCTGGTGCACGATAAGAAACGAGCTGGTGCATTACACGGAACGTGCTCCTTACCACGGTTTCCGACTGTAGCGGTCTCCGGCGGCACTTTTGTCCCTCTCTGTATTTCGCAAATCACAGAGTTTGTTACGAAAATGTACGGACGTAAAATTCCTTCAAGAGTTAGCTCTAGTAACACGCACATTTTCTTCCTCGTCCGTGTGTTAGCCATGTTGTCCTGTCTGTAGTATACAGATATAAAAACCTTATTCACCAACATGTTATAAGGCAAAAGCGAAAGTTCCATGGCCAGCTAGTAATGACATCTTATTAAAGTTCTATTACAAACAGTGCGCTACAAATTTACATGAGTAAATTATCAGTCGATAAAAGAAAAAAGTCACACACTAAAACTCACAAATCGGAAAACGAAATTTAGTGTATGTGGCGACAAAACTACCGCCGAAGCGGGCTGTCAGCTACCAAATTGGGTCAAACGATCACTCTGATTTCTGAATACAAATGATACCCAAAAGAATGTATTTATTGGTCGAGAATAAGTTCCCTTCGTTTCTGAAGTCACGCAAATATTAAAAGATGCAGAGTCTTTAATATTTGCAAGTAATTTAAATCACAGAACATGACTCCAACGGGTGCAATTCGGCAGTTGTAAAATTAGCATATAAAATGGTGGCAGTAAGTGCATAAGGAGTCCACTAAATGTATCTACACGTTTCAGATATATAAAACTTCACCTTAACACTAAAGTTTGGTCAAACAATATTTGGTCAAACAGTATTTGTTTCTGTTAAAGAGATTACTCTGCATCGAACAGTTCTGTTTATAATCGAACTTTTAATATACTTTGTTCAGAAGAAGTTAAATTCAAATATGAGACCTCTTCTAACTTCAGATTGATATGCTCGTAGATAAAACAATTTTAGTGGGCAAAGCGGAGACATTAAGACCGTTATTTTCTAACTAATCTTCATTATCCAATACGGCAGCGCAGGTGAGGAAACAAACGACCATCATGGCGCGTTTAGCGTCCTGGAGACTACACCATCTCTCCACCTTGACGACGGCTTGATCGCCGCTGCAGACACTTTCACTGAAGTTTCCGAACGTCTATTGGGGAATGGGAGTCCATCCTTCCACAAGAGTCGAAACCACAGAAGCTAGTGACGCTGGACGTTGGGATCTGGAGGGAAGATGACGTCCTAACTCATCCCCGAATATCAGATCCAACAGGGACATTTCAGAACTTCTATAGCTGCCCAAGTCGAGCGTTGGTGATGTGATCATGTATTGTGAACACGAATGAACAACCACAGATGAATGAACACCAGGCAGAACTCGTGTATTGATGAGTGGGACTGTCGAGCTAGAGTGGTTACGAAAAACAACGGAACGAATAACTCCTGAGTTCTAAGAGCTAGTTGTGTTTCACAAGAATGACGTTTTCTGAATCCGTGCTATGTGTCAATAAATCGTTTTCTTCTAGTTACTTCGAACACAGTACGTGTTCCAAAACCCTACTGCATATCAACGTTAGTGATAAGGGCCTGTAATTCAGCGGATTGCTCCTATTTCCCTTTTTGGGTACTGGTGTGACTTGAGCAATTTTCCAGTCTTTAGGCACGGATCTTTCTGTGAGCAAACGGTTGTATGTAACTGCTAAATATGGAGCTACTGTATCCGCATACTCTGAAAGGAACCTGACTGGTATACAATCTGGACCGGAGGCCTTGCCTTTTTTAAGTGATTTAAGCTGCTTTGCTACACCGAGGATATCTACTTCTATGTTTCTCATCTTCGCAGTTGTTCTTGATTGGAATTCAGGAATATTTACTTCGTCTTCTTCGGTGAAGGAGTTTCGGAAAACCGTGTTTAATAACTCTGCTTTAGTGGCACTGTCATCAGTGACTTCCTCGTTGTTATCGCGCAGTGAAGGTATCGATTGTGTCTTGCCACTGAGGAATTTCTAGCCACCTAGACGTGTCATCTGTTGCAGTACCCTCAGGATAGCAAACCACTCCGCACAGTAAACTGCTATGGGATTATTACGCAGCATAAAATATCGGGAAACACGACGGAATAGGCAGTAAAATTTCCTTGTTTGGACCCATCCGTGTAATGACTTAAAAAATCCGGGGTGGGGGGGTGGGGGATTAAAATCTCGTTAAACTTAATTTTAAAAATGTTGTTTGGTGTACAATTATTCCGCTATACAGTCAATTCCAAAAATAACTTGAGTCTTTCTAGCGGCCAGAGTTGGTCCCTCATCCCACCTTTGGCTGTGGACCTTAATGCCCTACATGTGCAGTAGCACAAGGCTCTCCCTCGCATGGCTCCTAAATGGCCTAGTTGCTTGTTGATACTTTGGAACAAACGTGTCAGTGGTAGCTTGGCAACGAAGAGAAAGCTGGTGATTTAGGAACAGGCAGAGCCCTTTATGCTTGGTATAGCACAAGGAGGAGACGTCGAATAGCCAGTCGAGGCTAACCAGCGTCTACGTATAGGATAGCAACTGGACTTGAGCGGTTAAGGCCGTGCTGACAGCCTAATATCCTTGTGGTGTCAACCGCGTCCAGCATTTTGAGGTACGAAGGCCTTGCAGATCCATAAATCTGGCGTCCTTACGCAACCCTGGGTCGCATCAAGGCTTCTTAAGTTTGGCGCAGACATTCTCTGTCCGTTCCCCAAGATTGTCAGTAACGCATTCAAGGATATTCAGAACCATCATTCAGGCATCTTATTTTCAGATCTCTAATGAGTGGCAGCCACGTTAGACTCTAATCAAAAGTGAGGCCAGATGTTTCACCGTTTCCGTGAAAGTGTGAACAGTGCCCCCCCCCCCCCCCCAGATTTAAACAGGTGAATTAAAATGAGTGCGGGTGCGACTAAAAGCAATACAAAATTTCCTCCAAAAAGAATTTAAAACATGTGGTGTATGACGACTCTCCAGCCACCGTATTGTCAAATTCAGTTTCTGAGTAGTGTGACGGTACAAACCCCGTTACTAGATGAATATTGCTAGTATGCAAGGATTGCTTTGTGGAAAGCGATTCGCGGAAGCGCGTGAAGCGCCCGTGCGAGATTTGCAGCGGTCGCCGCCGGGCGGCCGCGTGTCCTGCAGCTTGAGGCATTGTTTGGTTTTCCGCGCATTACACGAAAACTATGTAACTCACGGTGAAGAGCAATGCGGCAGTGGACTGCGGTCAGCAATATGCACGTTCTGAGAGATCGATCTTTATTTCAAGTCACGAGACGCAAAGCAGTAACCTCAAAATCGGTTAATATCACGAATACTGAAAGATTAATAAAAATAGTAAATAACAACTTACAGGGATGAGCGAGCACTCATTAAAAACTTCTCGTCATAGCGGATCGAGTGCCGTAGTCATATGTTAAGATTCATAAATAATTCAGCCCGTAAAGAGCAATAAACAAAGTTTGAGGGAAAATTGTTTATAAAATCAATAGAAAATTCATGACGTAAAGAACAAAAATGGCTCTGAGCACTATGGGACTTAAACATCTTAGGTCATCAGTCCCCTAGAACTTAGAACTACTTAAACCTAACTACCCTAAGGATATCACACACATCCATGTCCGAGGCAGGATTCGAACCTGCGACCGTAGCGGTCGCGCGGTTCCAGACTGAAGCGCCTATAACCGCTCGGCCACTTGGGCCGGCCACGTAAAGAACGGCAGTACATAATATTCTGGGTGCCATCACACGTACTTTAAACTCGTTAATTTATACTATACATTTAACTTGCAATAGTTTTCATTATTAGAAAATTATTATTAACATTTATCGCTCATAATTAATTAATTAATTATTATAGATACGAAGAGTTTGAGCAGCGCAATGTGGAGATTGCTATAGATTACGTCTAGAAACAGTGTTATATGCAGTTCTCTGTTAAAACTTTGCACCACAGATGTCAACAAACAAATGTGCGCTAAGTGGCGAAATTTTGCAAAAACTAAAACTTGATTTACGGGCGAACCGGCCGCGGTGGTCGTGCGGTTCTAGGCACTGCAGTCCGGAACCGCGGGACTGCTACGGTCGCAGGTTCGAATCCTGCCTCGGACATGGATGTGTGTGATGTCCTTAGGGTAGTTAGGTTTAAGTAGTTCTAAGTTCTAGGGGACTGATGACCTAAGATGTTTAAGTCCCATAGTGCTCAGAGCCATTTGAACCATTTACGGGCGATAGAATAATCGTAGAAATTAATGTAACATAGTTCCGATGGTGTACTTATTTCTGCCGAGGGATGTGTGTACCAAAATTTGTACCCTTAACTGGTGAGATTGGTACTTGCATAACCAGGGGGTTGACATCCGAGCCTATATAAGCGAGCGGCCATCTTGGCCAGGGGTCACGCCACACGCACGCACGCGCACGCGTCGTTTAGCACACTTGTCGTGTTCCTGTACCTGCTGTACCTGTTGGTTGTGCAGTGCTTTCTTCAGGAATAAAACACTGCACACCTAGGGACCGTTAGTGAGGGATTTTGCGAGTCAAGGCCCCCTTCGCATGGGACAAGCCCGCGCTCGCAGAGGCCAAGGCTAGCTTTCCTTCCTCTATGTGCAAATCTCTTCGCCTTTATTGGCACTATGTCCGAAACCCGTAAGGCGCCCCGCTCGTCCGAGGCTTCGAAGAAGCAGCAGGAACTCGACGCCAAGAGAGGCACTGACTTGCATCACACTGGCAGTGCAACGTCCAACCAAGCCGAGCAAGATCCAAATGAAAGCTTGAAGCTTCTTACCGACTTGATGCCAACGACTATTATGTGTTCTACGCCAACAGAAGAACTTCCAGGACCTGCCAAGAGGAAAAAGACGGACGAGACAATCCCGAACTCGTCAGCTAGCGAAAACCGACACAAGATGTCCCGCCCCGTCGCCGATGAGGAGGGATTCATTCCAGCCACTCGGACGGCTCCTGCTCGAAAGATTGCGAGTGCTGCTCCTATATCAACAAACAACTCTTTCGCGGCTATGGACGCCGAACCAACCGACCAAAGTGACACCTTGGCTACCACGGCCCAGACTTCTACAAAAGCACAGAAACCTCCTCCCACCATCATTGAATTCAAGGAGGCGTATAAGATACTATTGCAAACTATTAAGGGCCTTCTTTGCATCCCTTTTCAATTCAGAACAGCTGGTAAAGACCTCTATAAGCTTCAAACTGCAAATACTACGGATTTTATGAAAGTCACAGAAGAAATCTCAAAAAGGCAATGGGGATTTTATACCTATTCGCCTGACAAGCCCATCAAAAAAGTCATTCGAGGGTTTCCCTTCAGTTTCTCGTGTGAAGATCTGAGGGAAGAACTGGAAGCCATCGGAATTGACCCCAGGTCTATTTCCAGAGTGCAATCGCCTATAACTCATAAAGACACCCCCCCCCCCTCTTTATGGTAGTGCTCACCAACACACCAGATAACCGAAAAATTACTGACAGTGAAGATCATAGCCAACACAGACGTCACAATTGAGGAACCTCGGAGCAAACGTGGCCCCACCATCTGCTATCGATGCCAAGGCATTAGCCATGTAGCCAGACACTGTGCAATGCCCTTCAAGTGTGTGAAGAGCGGCCAAGAACACGCTTGCAAAGATTGCCCTAAGGACAAAGACACTCCTCCCACATGTGTCCGTTGCAACAAAGCTCATCCTGCTAGCTACCTTGGCTGTGAAGTCATTAAAGCCTACAGGACTAGACAAAAGGCAACCACTCACCAGGGTCTCACTTATGCTGCTATTGCAGCTGCTACCAGAAATACAAATGTAGCAACAACCAACACCAATAATGCCTCATCCTCTAAGGCCAATGCCTCCACCGCAGGCATACAGAGAATCAGCCTACACCACCATAGGCGTACTCAGTTTACTCCCCATCGGCCAGCTCCACCTCCTCCGACCATTGCTGCACATAATCAGTGCCGGACCGCCAACAACTCAGGCACAACGCAACACTTCCCGCCAAGAGTTCAATCTGACCTCAGTCATGCAAGTCATGACGAAAGCTATCACTGATGCCTTTCAGGCTATCATGGCTACTATTCCGCAACAGATTTCTGCTGCAGTTCAAGTTGCCCTACAGGCCATTCCACAGCCAACCTCCACCACCCAATATGGCAGCTAGATTTGTGCTAACTGTGTGCACATGGAACGCCAATGGAACTCGCAATCAAGTAGGAGAGTTCCGTCAATTCCTCCAAGATGAAAGAATCGACATGTGCCTGGTCACCGAGACACACTTCAAACCCGACATCCAAGTACGAGTCGCCAACTACAGCTGTTTCCGGACGGACCGGCCGACTGCTGGTGGAGGAACAGCAGTATATGTAACAAACTCCTTGCTGCATCACCAACTGCCACTTCCAGCATTAGCCACAGTAGAAGCCACATCAGTTGCAGTCCACACATCAAGAGGCCACATACAATTCATTGCAGTGTACAGGCCCCCCGTGGCCATCTAGAAGAAGCAGACTTTGAGGTGCTACTGTCACAAGAAGGAAATATTTTTCTTGCTGGTGACCTTAATGCCAAAAATACCAAGTGGAATAGCCGCATCACTAACATCAGCGGACGTCGTCTCCTGCGAGTTGCTGAAAGAAACCACGCCATCATCGTGGGACCATACGACCCCACTTGCTTTCCGAATGGAGGCCAGAGTGACGTGCTGGATATAGCCATCATTAAGGGATTTCCCAATGGTGTTACTACCCCTACCAGAAGGGCCCTTACGTCTGACCACGAACCTGTTATTTTTCATGTCGACCTCGTCGGCATCAATAAACCGCCTAGACACTATCTTGATATTCGAGTAATCAGCTGGGAAATGTATCGTCAACTGCTTGAAAGAGACATCCTGGATGCACCACACCCAGGGACAGCAGGAGCAGAAGCCACTCTATTATACCTAACATCTAAAGCACTAGACGCTGCAACAGAAGCTACACCTCCGAGACGGCCTCTACCACCAAAAACTCACCAACTGCCCCCACCTATCATACAGGGTGTTTCAAAAATGACCGGTATATTTGAAATGGCAATAAAAACTAAACGAGCAGCGATAGAAATACACCGTTTGTTGCAATATGCTTGGGACAACAGTACATTTTCAGGCGGACAAACTTTCGAAATTACAGTAGTTACAATTTTCAACAAAGGATGGCGCTGCAAGTGATGTGAAAGATATAGAAGACAACGCAGTCTGTGGGTGCGCCATTCTGTACGTCATCTTTCTGCTGTAAGCGTGTGCTGTTCACAACGCGCAAGTGTGCTGTAGACAACATGGTTTATTCCTTAGAACAGAGGATTTTTCTGGTGTTGGAATTCCACCGCCTAGAACACAGTGTTGTTGCAACAAGACGAAGTTTTCAACGGAGGTTTAATGTAACCAAAGGACCGAAAAGCGATACAATAAAGGATCTGTTTGAAAAATTTCAACGGACTGGGAACGTGACGGATGAACGTGCTGGAAAGGTAGGGCGACCGTGTACGGCAACCACAGAGGGCAACGCGCAGCTAGTGCAGCAGGTGATCCAACAGCGGCCTCGGGTTTCCGTTCGCCGTGTTGCAGCTGCGGTCCAAATGACGCCAACGTCCACGTATCGTCTCATGCGCCAGAGTTTACACCTCTATCCATACAAAATTCAAACGCGGCAACCCCTCAGCGCCGCTACCATTGCTGCACGAGAGACATTCGCTAACGATATAGTGCACAGGATTGATGACGGCGATATGCATGTGGGCAGCATTTGGTTTACTGACGAAGCTTATTGTTACCTGGACGGCTTCGTCAATAAACAGAACTGGCGCATATGGGGAACCGAAAAGCCCCATGTTGCAGTCCCATCGTCCCTGCATCCTCAAAAAGTACTGGTCTGGGCCGCCATTTCTTCCAAAGGAATCATTGGCCCATTTTTCAGATCCGAAACGATTACTGCATCACGCTATCTGGACATTCTTCGTGAATTTGTGGCGGTACAAACTGCCTTAGACGACACTGCGAACACCTCGTGGCTTATGCAAGATGGTGCCCGGCCACATCGCACGGCCGACGTCTTTAATTTCCTGAATGAATATTTCGATGATCGTGTGATTGCTTTGGGCTATCCGAAACATACAGGAGGCGGCGTGGATTGGCCTCCCTATTCGCCAGACATGAACCCCTGTGACTTCTTTCTGTGGGGACACTTGAAAGACCAGGTGTACCGCCAGAATCCAGAAACAATTGAACAGCTGAAGCAGTACATCTCATCTGCATGTGAAGCCATTCCGCCAGACACGTTGTCAAAGGTTTCGGGTAATTTCATTCAGAGAGTACGCCATATTATTGCTACGCATGGTGGATATGTGGAAAATATCGTACTATAGAGTTTCCCAGACCGCAGCGCCATCTGTTGTTGACAATTATAACTACTGTAATTTCGAAAGTTTGTCTGCCTGAAAATGTACTGTTGTCCCAAGCATATTGCAACAAACGGTGTATTTCTATCGCTGCTCGTTTAGTTTTTATTGCCGTTTCAAATATACCGGTCATTTTTGAAACACCCTGTAGCAGCCATCAGGGAAAAAACCGAGCATTCAGAGAATGTAAGGCAACGCGCAATCCAGCCACAAAGCGCCTAGTAAATCGACTACAACGAGAAATTAAGGCAGAAGTAGAAAAACACAGGAATCGAGTCTGGGCAGATAAGGTTGCACTGCTACAATTACAAGACCAATCTGCCTGGAAGATGACGAAGTCTCTACTAAGAAGCGGACAGAAGTTACCCCCACTACTTGTGGGCAACCATATAATCAGCGAACCAGATGCCAAAGCAAATGCTTTGGCAGATGTATTCGCAAAAAACTTCACACCGATGAATGACCCTGTCGACGCTGACCACATTGGCCTAGTCAACGAGAGACTTCCAAGATTCCTCGCCATTCGAGCCGAAGATGACCACATTCAACCGATCACGACAGCAGAAGTTACAAAACAGCTCGAAGAATTAAACGGAAAGAAGGCTGGAGGACCAGACCTTCTAACTAATGAGCTGTTGAAGCAATTACCACCTACTGCAGTACCGATAATAGCGGCCGCGTTCAATGAGATCCTGGCAACTGGCGACTTCCCCCTCACATGGAAACATGCAGAGGTCGTCGCCATACCGAAGGCAGGAAAGGACCCTCGATCACCCGTTAGTTACAGACCAAATCAGTCTTTTACCTGCCATATCGAAACTTTTTGAACGTTTATACATAAAGAGACTTCAACAGCATGTGGAAGCAGAGCATCTGATACCAGACGTCCAGTTCGGCTTTCGCCAAGGCCTTTCCACCACCCAGCAGCTACTACGCCTAGTTGAGGAAGTATTCAGCGCCATGGAAAGGAAAGAATTCTTCGGGGCTGTATTTCTGGATGTTTCTCGTGCCTTTGATTGCGTGTGGCACGAGGGACTCCTCTATAAACTCCTAGATATAGGTGTCCCCGTGTCACACGCAACACTCCTGAAGAATTATCTAGAAAACCGGACTTTTCATGTCCGCACTCAAGATGGTATATCGTCCACCAGACCAATCAAAGCAGGAGTACCTCAGGGCAGTGTTCTGGGATCACTGTTATACATCTTGTATACATCCGACCTACCATCGACGGCCAGAACACACCTATCCGTATACGCCGATGATACAGCCATTTACTCCCGAAGTATGAATGCTGCACACCTCCAGGCAAGACTGCAACAAGCATGGTAATAAGTTGAGTGAATGGGCAACGAAATGGCGACTGTCTTTCAACGACACAAAGACGCAGGCAATAGCAATCTGTAGAAGACCACTTCCACCTAAAATCCAGCCCATTGAGATAAGGGGCACTACAGTTAGGTGGTCAAAAACAGCAAAATACTTGGGTGTGACACTTGACAGGCGATTGACATGGCAACCTCATATAGAAGATATTCGAGAGAAAGCCAGGAGAAGAATGGTACAGCTCTATCCATTATTAAATCCAGCGTCAACACTACCATCAAGACTGGGGTGATATTGTACCTCACACTGGTGCGACCAATCTTAGACTACGCTGCTGTCATGTGGGGCAATGCTGCCCCAACCCACATACAACGGCTACAAAGAATTCAGAATCGTGCTCTGAAAAGAGCACTCCATCTTCCATATCGGTTCCCAACCAATGAACTTCACCAACTCGCAGGAGTACCCTATTTGAAAGACCGGTTTAGAACCAGTGCAAAAACCTTCTATGAAAACACGCTACAGTCAGACAACAAACTTGTACGACAACTTGGACACAGGGTGCACTAGATGGCCCGATGACCTACGTGAATAACGAGATTACACATCTTGTGTATATATTTTTTTATACAAATTTAATAATTTTAAATTTTTAACAATTTAATAATTTTACTTCAATTTAAATTTTTATTTTATTTTATTTTAACTCAAATTTATGATATTTTAATTCTTTTTTTAATCTTATTTTATTGTATTTATCATTTATTTATTATAATTATTTTATCAAAGGTGAATGAATGAGTGTGAGAATGCGTTAACTGTATATGTATGTGTGAGTACAATGTATATATTGTGTGAATGTGTGAGCGAATGGAAAAAAATAAAAAAAATTAAAAAATTAAAAAAAGAAAAAAGAAAAAGAAAAATAAAAAAACAAAACAAAAATTATCACACAGCCAATGTATTTTAAATCATTTTAAAGCAGAAAAAGATATGACAACCAAAAAGCTACTGTTTTAATGTCAATTTTTATTATTGAAGGCGTAGCCGCATGGCTTGAACTTCTATTTTCAGACTGGGCAATCCTTGATGCCCCAATATATTCTGCAGCGCGGCCAGGGGTCAGTCGTTTCGGAGGGTGGGTGGCGAGCACGCCCCTCTTGACGGTGGCCCATGTGATCGTTTGAGAATTATTTTTCACGCCGATTTATTTCGACAAAGAGTATTGTTTAATAGTGCAAGTGTGCAAGCATATATTTGGTGAACTGGAAGTCCTACGATTATTTGTGTGAGTACGATTTACAAGGTATACATCGTCGTAAGTGAACATGTGGCGAACTGTGATTTCGCGCAAAAACTGTTAGAACAAAGACGACAGAGGGACTCGTGGTTCTGTTCGAATTATTTGAATAATTTTCGTTTATGGCAGCCTACGTTACTGCTATTGGGGGCTCGGAGTCAAATTATTATTAAAGATTAAAGTAAAACTGTAAACCGTCTCACCAGTGCTAATTTCATTGTGTGAAAGAAAAGCACAACGCCAATAATTAGTGATTAAACTGTGTCGTGAAAAACTGATTTTGCTATAATAATCACCTAATTTTTGTTCCCTAGCATAAACTGTACTCATGTCTGAGTGAATAATTAGTTCAAAAACTGTAACAAATGCGCGGGTGTGGAAGTGTACTAATGTTCCAAGTGTTGATATCATCCCCTGAGACTTACGTGAGAGCCAAAATTTGCAACAACATTTTTCAACCAACATTTGTACGTGCACATTCGTGTGAATATTTGCAACCGCTTCTTCTTTATTTTTACCGCCCCGACGCAGTAGCCTTTGCAAGGTTAGAGGAAGCACAGAAGATGGGGAACACAGTCCTGGACGTCATAGTGTGGACACAGTGTTGTTGATCGCAATGGCGGACGATGTTACACTTAAAACACTCCCTCGATGGACACCATTCTCCTGCTGAAAAGGATCGGACGGGCTATTCTCAACCCTGTACAAAACCAACCTTTCTCATAGGAATGACTGTATGAAGTTGGGGAGACGCCCGAAAACCGCACTTGAAGAGTTGCAACTTAAAATGACACCTCGCGGCAGTGCCATAGGTTTTTTTTTTTTTTTCTAATCAAAGAAGACACCGGCAAGTTGTTGCTTAGGAAGAAGGCCTGTTGTATCGCCGCTTCCAGCAGGGTCAGGTTACCGAGAGCAGGCCGGTGTGGCCGAGCGGTTCTAGGCGCTTCAGCCTGGAACCGCGCGACCGCTACGGTCGCAGGTTTGAATCCTGCCTCGGGCATGCATGTGTGTGATGACCTTAGGTTGGTTAGGTTTAAGTAGTTCTAAGTTCTAGGGGACTGATGACCTCAGAAGTTAAGTCCCATAGTGCTCAGAGCCATTTGAACCATTTCAGGTTACCGAGTGTGGAGCGATACGACCTGACTCTGCACGGGGAGCTGCTGACGGGTGATCTGGTTTCGCGAAGCCACACTAGGCGCCGCCGGTTGACTATACGCTCCACTGCCGCAGATAGTGAGACTGACAACACGATAATTAAAAACTTTAGTCCGTTGCTTCCCTGGTTTTAAAATCGGGATTAAAGTACATTCTTTCCACCAGTTGGGAAAGTCGCCCGTCACCAAATTTGCACTAAGGAGCTTAAGCAGATCCTCCTTCGACCGCAGGTTCAACTGCTTCAACGTAGTGTACGCTGTCAAGTCTCCGATATTGATGTCCAGTAGTGTCCAGATACTTTCTATCAGATACTGCATATTACTCCAATCGGTACCGGACACAATCCTCTCACAGACAACCTGTTTCATCTACGAAAAGTGTGAAAATGCAACCGACAGTATCGACTAACACTTGTAGTGAAATGGTTAGCAGCATTGCATCAGGAATTACTGTAAGTAGGCTATTTAGGTTTTCATGTTGGTAACGCCACGTAGCGCTCTGTATGAAAATCACTGGCTGTGCGGTGTGAAGTCTGTGGCTGGTTTGCATTGTTGGAATTTGCTATTGTAGTGTTGGGCAGTTGGCTGTTAACAGCGCGTAGCGTTGCGCAGTTGGAGGTGAGCCGCCAGCAGTGGTGGATGTGGGGAGAGAAATGGCGGAGTTTTGAGAGCGGATGATCTGGACGTGTGTCCATCAGAGACAGTAAATTTCTATGACTGGATGCCATGAACTGCTATATATATATATATATTGATTTTTGAACACTATTAAGGTAAGTACATTGTTTGCTCTCTATCAAAATCTTTCATTTGCTAACTATGCCTATCAGTAGTTAGTGCCTTCCGTAGTTTGAATCTTTTATTTAGCTGGCAGTAGTGGCGCTCGCTGTATTGCAGTAGTTCGAGTAACGAAAATTTTTGTGAGGTAAGTGATTGATGAAAGGTATAGATTATTGTTAGTCAGGGCCACTGTAGGGATTTTTGAAAGTCAAGATTGCGTTGCGCTAAAAATATTGGGTGTCAGTTTAGTGTTCATCAGAATAGGCAAAGAGCGAAATGTCTGAGTACGTTCAGTTCTGCTCAACTGTTTGAAAAGCAAATAATGTAAGAGTTTTATCAGCACAGTCATTCATAAATTTTTCTAAGGGGACGTTCCATTACTTTCGTTAGCCTCTGGACATGGCTCAAACCGTATAAGGGGTGTGGGAGAGATTAATTTTAAAAATTTTGGGTTGCAGTAGCTGTGCTGTCTGTGGCCCCTGTACTGTCAGAGGTGATGCAAATGAAGGGGGAGGGGAGGGGGGAAACGGCGTGGTAGCTTCGCAGTGTTTGGAAGAAGGAAGGCAGATCAGACTTTAACGTCCCGTCGACAGGGACGGCGCAACGGCGCAATACCTTGAGTTCACGTACAGAATGAGCACCCACCGGCGCCGACACAACAGCGCCATATTTACAGACTCTGGCCGCTCTGTTGGAAAACAGACGACTCTCGGCGGAGCAATTGCTTGGCAAACGTGCACACTGGCGTTCTGCGTGGACACGTGTGTGTGTGTGTGTGTGTGTGTGTGTGTGTGTGTGTGTGTGCGTGTGTAGCCGGATAGTAGACTATAGCACAGGAGGTGCGCCGAGCCGTAGTGACTAGTGTGGTAGATAGCATTCAAGTCACCAAGCTCCTGCTTTTCTCTCTCTCTCTCTCTCTCTCTCTCTCTCTCTCTCTCTCTCTCTCATTTGTGTGTTATTTTGTCAAGAGCGCCGATTGCAGTTCTTTAATGAACTGGCTCTTCACTCGCGGCTACGTGCGCTTAAGCGGATGTCACATATTTTACCCACATATACGTCTGATTTTCTGCTGCTTTGCACTTTACACCTCCAGAGAGGATTCAATTGTGGTATTCAGCCGTGTGGCACGATATTTGATTTCGAAACACATTGACAAAACTATTGGCACCTACAGTTCTCACAATAAGCAGCACAAAGAAGAGGCAAACTGCACTTAATACATGTAAACTACTCCAAGTCAACTACATACACGAAAGAAATACCAACAGGTCGTTGCAGAACATATTTACGTATCACCTTCTTGTCACCCCCCATCGGAAAGTGGTAGTAGAGTTGTCGTACTCCCGTAGTATTTTTATATAAATAATGAGTCATGCATATAAAATTTTGGTTCAAATTGCTGAATATGTACCTGAATTAAACTTTTATGTCACCCCTTTTTACCTCATTTTCAGCCTCAGCTGTTGAGGAGCTGCCGGCCGGAATGGCCGAGCGGTTCTAGGCGCTACAGTCTGGAACCACGCGACCGCTGCGGTCGCAGGTTCGAATCCTGCCTCGGGCATGGATATATGTGATGTCCTTAGGTTAAATAGGTTTAAGTAGTTCTAAGTTCTAGGGGACTGATGACCTGAGATGTTAAGTCTCATAGTGCTCAGAGCCATTTGAACCATTTTGTTGAGGAGCTAGGGGATCTTACTGCCACAAGTTTTTCCCCTTTCCTTCGAGTTCGCAAGTTACGCGTGTGTCCAGTTTGTTAGGAACTGTTTCAAGCATTACAGGATTGACTTTCACGTCTCTGTCTTTGCAATGTGTCGTACAATACTGTAATTTTTCTGGTACATTCTGAGGTATATGTGAATACTGTCTGTAAACTGTGTCACTAATACAATCAGTAGTAAAGTAGTAATCAATTAAAATGTCACGCTTCACGCGGCAGTTTTACTGCACGAACAACACAAATGTTGTAACTTCCTTCCTTTGATCATTTTGTGGGCGTCGTATGAAATTGTGTGTAAAATTCGTTGCAAATCTCGAACTGCTGTCGTTCTGAAACACTGTATGGCTAAAACTTCGGTACTCGCGCTTCGTGGGTACACCGCTTTCTCAGCCCCACAGCGATTTTCTGTGTCCCAAGTTTTGTAGAAATCGGTCCATTGATTGAGGAGGATACGTGGAACATACATACATACATACATACATACAATGCTTCCCGAGCAATGCTTCCTCCAGTGGGCTAAACAGATAGAATTCGGAAGGTACGTGATCCGGGCTGTAGGGTGGATGAGGAAGAACACCCTCGGGTGTGCAGACTAGTGAGAGGCCTTGCATTGCCATGGAGAAGTTCGTTTGAATTTTTTGCGCCTCGAATGATAGCGTCCGCACGTTGCGACGTTGTAGGAGTTGAGGCTGTGTACGGTCGGTCGGCACGCGACAGATCGGACAGGTTTGCGTGACTTTGTTGCGATGTCGACAGACGCCTCGCCCAACGACTCGCCGTGCTTTTGTTCACTACCAGGTCTCTGTAGACACTTTGCAGGCGTCTAGCTATCTCTCAGGTTTTCCGCCCAAAGAAACTTAGTGAATAGCTCTCTGCTCGGAACGCATCTCCGTTATAGACGCCATTTTGAAGGCTACGTACGGCGCCGCCAACAATCGGAACTCCATATAATTATAGGGGCTGAAGCGGGAATATTCAACTACTGTGTAGGAATCAGCATGGATTCCGGAAACAGCGATCGCGTGAGACCCAACTCGCTTTATTTGTTCATGAGACCCAGAAAATATCAGATCAGGCTCCCAGGTAGACTTCCGGAAGGCGTTCGATACAGTTCCGCACTGTCGCCTGATAAAGTAAGAGCCTACGGAATACCAGACCAGCTTTGTGGCTGGATTGAAGAGTTTTTAGCAAACAGAACACGTTGTTGTCAATGGAGAGGTTAAAGTAACCACTGGCGTGCCACAGGGGAGTGTTACGGGACCACTTGTAACAATAATGCACCTATAATAATTTTTTTCTTTATGCATTTAGATAAATGTTTGTCTGAATTTATGTAAAATAATGTAAATATTATTTTGGATTTTTTTTCCTTTTCGTGTCGTGTTAAAGAAACTGTACGCAACTTTTGAAATGAATGTCATTACTTATGTTAGATTTTAAGCAATTTGATAACCAAAGGAAAGTGTATTTAATGTTAAAACTATTGTATGATGTGAAAATTGTAATTTAAACACTTGGTCCACACGTACATAATGCATTAGAATATGTGTAGTAGAAAACCTGTGGTGAATACCCTACCTGTAGGGGCGCGGGAAAAGGTGGATGCAGGCGAGCGCGGGAAAACGCACACTGGCGCGGTTCGGCACAACGGGCTCAGTAACACAGTCGGAGTTGAGCATCGGTCAGAGGAACATGTACTGTTCCGAGGAGGCTATCTAGGAAAAGTGGATTCCATTGAGCCTCGGATGGGCCGATTCCGACGACTACTTGGCATGGCTATATTCTCAGGCACAAAACTGGAAAGATTACGACGCTAAGAAGAATGAAAGTGCCGAGACTGTGAGAGCCTTAGCCGTGCTTGTATGTGTGCTGTGCTGCCCGCTATCTCGCTGCCTGCCATCCGCCGCAACGACGTGCACAGGTCAAACTTTTATTTCATCTTCAGAATTGTATCTGTGTGGACCAGTGTCGAAAATGTTTTGACTGTTCAATAATAACGTGACTTTTACCAGAATTGCCTTAGCCATCACTTATCCTTATCATTGACCTAGACAGGGTCCTTACCACATATTGTGCAACCCGAGTATCCCGAATTGAAAGTTTACAGTTATTACTAAATTATCTGCAGACCAATTTAAGCTATAAAGCAGTTTGAAAGTTAGGAGTGCCAATGTAAATGTTAGTAAAGAACAACAGTGTGATTAAATAGAAAGATAGATTTTGAATGGAGCTAGCAATGTTATTTAATTAATCTGAGACTGAAAGAATGATAACTAATCGATTCAGTAAAAATAAGACAAAAGATTAGTTCTTCACAGATTGATAACTTTGAGTGTTAATTTACCTTCAGGACTTACTAGTTGCAGTATAACGACCATAACAGTTTCAGGGCCCCCCCTTTTCTTGCCCATTCTTGCACATTTTGAAGTGTACTGATCAGAATTGAACAGTAAAATTAATTTCTATATTAAACCTAAGTGTATTAGTGTTTTTTCCAAATTTAATAGTGACATTGTATGTGTGTTTTCAAAATTGCTGATTCTAGGGAAATCTATGCCCGATTTCAGTCTGATCAATATACAAAGTGCAGCTCGTAGTAATCATTGCTGTGTGGTGTTGTGTAATTTTAGCTCGTACAAATTAGTACAAAAGAAGCAAACCTTAGTTCAGTAGATTCTTTCTGGTTCTAAATTTTGCCATAAAACGCAACATTACTACGCGTCATTATGCTTGTACATGCAACCACTTGTACAAGGAAAAACTCACTCAATGCCTAATTAGGCTGGCGACCGTATTATTTATCATTGGCAGCATCTACTGTGTGTACTTCTTGTCCATGCGAACGCGTAATTATACTTTACATTTGCTTGACGCATCACTGTAGTTACTGACTGAATATAAGTCCGAATTGCTTCCATTAGGTACACGCGGTCAACTTATGTACTAAATCCTTGTTTACAAGGTGAAGCCCGTGAACTTATTACAGTACAGGCTTTATTGAGCTAACGCACGTCCGACAGGGCGGAAGTGTTACACACTGTTTTTCACAATATATATAAATGACCTAGTAGATAGTGTCGGAAGTTCCATTTGGCTTCTCGCGGACGCTGCTGTTTTATACAGAGAAGTTGCAGCATTAGAAAATTGAAGCGAAATGCAGGAATATCTGCAGGTGATGGGCACTTGGTGCAGGGAGTGGCAGCTGACCCTTAACAGACAAATGTAATGTATTACGAACACATAGAAAGAAGGATCCTTTATTGTATGATTATATGATACCGGAACAAACACTGGTAGCAGTTACTTCAGTAAAATATCTGGGAGTATGCGTACGGAACTATTTGAAGTGGAATGAGCATATAAAATTAATTGTTGGTAAGGCGGGTACCAGGTTGAGATTCATTGGGAGAGTCCTTAGAAAATGTAGTCCATCAACAAAGGAGGTGGCTTACAAAACACTCGTTCGACCTATACTTGAGTATTGCTCATCAGTGTGGGATCCGTACCAGGCGGGGTTGACAGAGGAGGTAGAGAAGATCCAAAGAAGAGCGGCGCGTTTCGTCACAGGGTTATTTGGTAAGCGTGATACCGTTAAGGAGATGTTTAGCAAACTCCAGTGGCAGCCTCTGCAAGAGAGGCGCTCTGCATCGCGGTGTCGCTTGCTGTCCAGGTTTCGAGAGGGTGCGTTTCTGGATAAGGTACCGAATATATTGCTTCCCCCTACTTATACCTCCCGAGGAGTTCAGGAATGTAAAATCAGAGAGATTCGAGCGCGCACGGAGGCTTTCCGGCAGTCGTTCTTCCCGCGAACCATACGCGACTGGAACAGGAAAGGGAGGTAATGACAGTGGCACGTAAAGTGCCCTCCGCCACACACCGTTGGGTGGCTTGCGGAGTATAAATGTAGATGTAGATGTAGATATAGATGCCCCGTAACAAATTCTGCATTTCTTTTTTCGAGAAAAAAAATTGTTGCGTTACTCATTGAACGACCCTCGTCGATACAGATTGTGAACAACTGCCTGTTACCAGCTCCATCTTCTCACTGAACTGTTGTCTGACCGTGACTGTGACCTGTCGTCGAACCCGGCAGTAGGTTCGGTATTATATCTGCAACGGTTATCAGGAGCCGAACTTGCCAGCAGACTGACGATCGATACGTTAGAGGGACTTCACGTACTCCACTCCTTTTTGCTGTCGTATTTAATTTTGAGTGACAGAAAATTTGAGGATGAGAACTGGAATGGGAGGAAAGGAGGAAATGAGAGGGGGAATAGGGGTGGGATGGAGATCGATGGCAGCACAGACGGCAGTTCTCCGCCCCTCCTTCCGTACCACCCCCCGCTCCCCTAGTTGCACCCAACCCGTCGCTTGCCGACCTTCCGCTCCCCACAGAAAGAACAGAATGGGGTCGGATTTCCGGATCGAATCAATTCATCTGCGAAAACGAATGACTGGAGAAATGTAACCGCAGGGCCATTCCTCCAAGCGTCTGCGGCAGCCATCAACTCGCCTACTCCGTAAGAAATGAGGCGGAAGGACGCGAGGATAAGATCCGCGTTCCGCCCGGGTTCGTTATGCCGAGTGGGGTGGAGACGGCGAGAATCTCGGCCACTCGGCCATTAATTGACGTCGC
This sequence comes from Schistocerca cancellata, assembly GCF_023864275.1. NCBI lineage: Eukaryota > Metazoa > Arthropoda > Insecta > Orthoptera > Acrididae > Schistocerca > Schistocerca cancellata. The sequence goes on from NC_064634.1 coordinate 66,468,562, forward strand.
CTCGCCTGCGGACGGAAAATGGAAATGCAGGGAGGAGGGGGGGGGCAGGGACGGAAAGGGGGGGGGGGTGTATTGGTGGGAGGCAGCGAGCAGACACCGCGAAGGTGGGCCACCGCCCACCTGTGCCAATGCGTAAGCAGGCGGCGGCGAGTCATTAATTCTAACCGGGTGAGGAGGGGGGAGGGGGAACGTGAACCTCCTTCCCACACCCCAACTAACTCGCCGGTAGCGGGGCGCCTCGGGCCATTAGGGACGTGGTGGTGGTGGGGCAGAAGCAGGTGCACTGTATCAGGAGACTAGAAGGGCTGTAAAGCAACCTTTCTTATTTTATGTAAAAGGAACCCTTTTTAATGTCCTCATTTATCGTAAAAACGATATGTCTCATTATAGTTAATTTTTCATTACTGGGATTCACAGTCACGGAATTTTTTTTTTTGGAAGACATCATGTTTACGCCAGTGACAAACTTTATATTTCCAGTATTGCAGTTTCGGCCTAAGGCCATTATCAAGTGCAGATGTTTTGGTATTAAGCCATGTCAACTTTACACAGGTTGACACATTTATATGTCGTTGTCATCTGCTGCTGTACACATTCGTAACGCTGCTAACAAGGGAACCTCCCCATCGCACCCCCCCTCTCAGATTTAGTTGTAAGTTGGCACAGTGGTTAGGCCTTGAAAAACTGAACACAGAGCAATCGAGAAAACAGGAAGAAGTTGTGTGGAACTATGAAAAAATAAGCAAAATATAAAAACTGAGTGGTCCATGTGCAAGATATGCAACATCCGTCGGGAGGGGGCGCGCAATCCGTGACATGACGCCTCAAACAGCACGGCCACTCCGCGCACCGGTAGCTCACTTGCACGCGAAAGGCAAAGGTCCTGAGTTCAAGTCTCGGTCCGGCACACAGTTTTAATCTGCCAGGAAGTTTCATAACGGCGCACACTCCGCTGCAAAGTAAAAATTTCATTAAGGACAGTATGTTGATCGTCAGAATTCCGGCGGATGTCTCGCTATCAGAAGGGAGTATCGCCGTGTTGTTCACCACACACATTGTTACCGCTTCACATTTGCACCTGTCAGCCGAGAATATCTAATGGATTACTATGTACAGTAGCCTGTGTCGTCCTGCACCACTGGTCGGTGACTAGCAACAGCCAGACAAGGAAATTACCGTCTCATGCACAGGCTTGTCGTTAACATCGCAACACAAACCGGCCGAGTTTGGTTTGGTGCTCAAAATGGTTCAAATGCCTCTGAGCACTATGGGACTTAACTTCTGAGGTCATCAGTCCCCTAGAACTTAGAACTACTTAAACCTAACTAGCCTAAGGACATCACACACATCCATGCCCGAGGCAGGATTCGAACCTGCGACCGTAGCGGTCGCGCGGTTCCAGACTGTAGCGCCTAGAACCGCTCGGCCACACCGGCCGGCTGGAGTGGTGCCATGACTGGGATCACGGTCTGCGATAAATGGTGTCGCACTGTACTGACCGATGAATCGCGTTTCTGCACTAGCCCGGGTGACAATCGTCGGCGATAATGAAGGCGACCTGGAGAGATGTCCCAACGTTTAGGAGAGGCACAAAGGTGTGTGGACAGCCATACGGTATGAGTTCAGTCCACCGCTGATAGTGATTGAACAAACTATCAACACAACAGTATGTCAAGGATATGCTGCATGATGTGTTACCTCGCGTGCGACAGTATCGTGGTACTATTTTCCAATAGGACAATGCTCATCTACACATGGCAAGCGGCTTTGTGAATGCGTTGAGGTACTACCGTGCCTAGTTGGTTCAAGCGCCAGTATGCAAATTATCAACGGCGAGGTACAACACCTGTTGGCCAGCTTGGCTCAGGAGAGGGTACCACGGGTTTATGACACACTTTTCACCCCAGTGCACACATGCAGGGCAGCGACGTGCAGTGTGTAACGGAACATATTAAAGGCTTTACTGTATCGAAGTATGCGATACCCTCCAAATTCAACCAGTTTAATGAGTATTTATGATTATAGAAAAGTTATTGTGTATGTTAACAATGATTGCATAACATGTCTCCATAAACAGTCAACCCATTAAATTATACTGAGTAACTGACCCACGCAAAAGTTAATATCACTTGATCACTGATACAGCAAATGTCATCATGTAAAAACACTGAGTTCATCGTAAATAATTAATATGAAGTACGAAAAATAGTGGCGAACTTAGGTATTTTGGATCTCCTTAAATAAAAATCACGCAGTGAAACCTATTTGTTCACTAGGAGCGTTTTCACTCAGTATTCACGAAATCAATCCTATTTTAGACAAAACCCAATGTAATTCTTAATAATTCATGTTATTTACTTATTTATGCAAATTAGAGAAGTCAATTGACAAACCTAAAAAACGGCCTTTTTGTAACAAAGAATTATTCTGTCAAGTCAACAAATCTGTCTGTCATTTTAATAACATGTTAAATTATGTCACTCGATGCAAATGAATAACTTTTCTGCACAAATTATGATAATAGATGTACACGTGACTTATAAACTATATCTCTTTTTAGTAGTTCTTTGACAATGTTATAAATACAAGCAGCAAGAAGGGTCGGAAGGCAGTCGGAATGTCACTTTGGTAAAGTGTGTTTGTGTGTTATTGTTTGAGGTGGATAAACAATGCAAAGAACATGTAAAGAAAATACTACTTTGTGTTGTGTCATGGTCTTTGGTGGACAGTGGAATTAAGATGGCCACCAGAGTAATAAATATTTGAAGTTTACATATTTGTTGGTTTCGTTCGTTCTTTATCATCAAAAGCACATAAAGAACACGGGACCTCATGTTTGTAACCCTAGACAACCAGATGTAGAGCCAGCATCAGCATCGAGAGACAGCAGCGATCCAGCAAGTAGCAGCGATTACTACAACACAATGCATTTTAATGGCGCCAACCTAACATCAAGTGCTAACAAGCTCCGTAAATGGGAGTGAAATAGTGCGATTATAGCAATTAGCAATATCTACGACCAGGCGACCATTACAAGTGCCATAGCGATAAGGACTCGTAAAGCAAATTTCTTTGTTCATTTGGCTCGGTTTTGTAATCACTTACACCCTCCCAACCCTTTAAGTTTAATTTAGTTTCCCCCTCCCCTCCTTTGGGTGCTTTTTTGTCAGCGCACCACATTATTGTCAGTACACTGCTGCAAAAAATACCCATGATAACCACCATTATTAGTCTAATTTGTAATTATTTATGACTTACGTACCAAGCTTTGGGAAATGATTTCAATTCGTTTTGCGACGTGTGTTAAGTAAAAATACACTTCGTCAGTCAGACTCTATCTGGAGCATTACTAGATATGGTGAACAGACTTCTTCTACCGGCAGCTTCAGACACTGAACTCTGTTCTCATATTAGCCGATTTGTGTTATTTAATGTTGATCTGAACTGTAGATCATTGTATGTGTACGAGCTGGTCACAAGACCATGAGATCTCTCCCTAAATTTGGATGCCTTGTGCAACTCGCACAAAAATTGATCGAGGGAGCGCTAATTTTTTTTTCTTATCTAAAACGAAATGTGTGCTGGCTACAAATGTAAGTTATCAATAGTGTCTCCACGAACAGAGCGTTGTCCAGTTTGAGATCATGTAATACTAGCTTGTTAATGCAACGTACCAGTAGTAACTCCAGCATTATGTTATTGACTTCGCGAAAAGTCTTTTACTAAGTTATTAATTAGTTTGTTACAGCATTTCCGCAAGCAACAAAAAATTCACTGATATGAACTGTGGCCAGCAACCTTATAAACCACACAGGTGAATAATAACTTTTTCATTTGGAACTTCGTTTTTCGTCTTTGTAAGAAGCAGTAAGTACACCAGTCTTGTGACTCATCTACCATGTTTTACCACTGCATGTGTGAACAACACGCATAATTAGTGATCCCATCATGGTGGTCAAGTTCTCTACCAGATAACTTACTGCATATTTTTCCGACAAAGTTTCTTTCCTAGTACTAGCGACATAACCAATGTAGAATGTGTATTTGCACAAAAAATGGATTACTGTAAAGAGTGTGTGAATGTGTGTGCGTCTTTTCCGCTAGCCGAGAGATGGGAATGCTGGTCGCGACCTCTTACTATGGAAGCAATCAACCACCACATGCTTTGTCGTCTGACCAGAGAACTACTGCTGGATTTCCGTCTGCCCGCACAACTTCTGTATCATCTGGTGCAGTCACATTCACAGCCCTGGGCAGATTTCGACAACTGCTGGTGCCGTGCAGTGGCGCTTGTGAGACAAACCACATGAAGCACTGATCTGTAGACATCCCCCAAAACTTTTGTTGGCAGACACGGAAAACTTCTACGCACTGTTACATATATATTGTTGTTGTTGTTGTTGTTGTGGTCTTCAGTTCTGAGACTGGTTTGATGCAGCTCTCCATGCTACTCTACCCTGTGCAAGCTTCTTCATCTCCCAGTACTTACTGCAGCCTACATCCTTCTGAATCTGCTTAGTGTATTCATCTCTTGGTCTCCCTCTACGATTTTTACACTCCACTCTGCCCTCCAATGCTAAATTGGTGATCCCTTGATGCCTCAGAACATGTCCTACCAATCGATCCCTTCTTCTGGTCAAGTTGTGCCACAAACTCCTCTTCTCCCCAGTTCTATTCAATATCTCCTCATTACTTATGTGATCTACCCATTTAATCTTCAGCATTCTTCATTTCGAAAGCTTCTATTCTCTTCTTGTCTAAACTATTTATCGTCCATGTTACACTTCCATACATGGCTACACTCCATACAAATACTTTCAGAAATGACTTCCTGACACTTAAATCAATACTCGATGTTAACAAATTTCTCTTCTTCAGAAACACTTTCCTTGCCATTGTCAGTCTACATTTTATATCCTCTCTACTTCGACCATCATCAGTTATTTTGCTCCCAAAATAGCAAAACTTATTTACTACTTTAAGTGTCTCATTTCCTAATCTAATTCCCTCAGCATCACCCGGCTTCATTCGACTACATTCCATTATCCTCGTTTTTTCACTATCCATTCCGTTCAACTGCTCTTCCAAGTCCTTTGCTGTCTCTGACAGAATTACAATGTCATCGGCGAATCTCAAAGTTTTTATTTCATCTCCAAGGATTTTAATACCTACTCCGAACTTTTCTTTTGTTTCCTTTACTGCTTGCTCAATATACAGATTGAATAGCATCGGGGAGAAGCTACAACCCTGTCTCACTCCCTTCCCAACCACTGCTTCCCTATCATGTCCCTCGACTCTTATAACTGCCATCTGGTTTCTGTACAAATTGTAAATAGCTTTTCGCTCCCTGTTTCATACCCTAGCCACCTTCAGAATTTGAAAGAGAGTATTCCAGTCAACATTGTCAAAAGATTTCTCTAAGTCTACAAATGCTAGAAACGTAGGTTTGCCTTTCCTTAATCTATCTTCTAAAACAAGTCATAGGGTCAGTATTGCCTCACGTGTTCCAACATTTCTACGGAATCCAAACTGATCTTCCCCGAGGTCAGCTTCTACCAGTTTTTTCATTCGTCTGTAAAGAATTCGCGTTAGTATTTTCCAGCTGTGACTTATTAAACTGATAGTTCGGTAATTTTCACATCTGTCAACACCTGCTTTCTTTGGTATTTGAATTATTATATTCTTCTTGAAGTCTGAGGGAATTTCGCCTGTTCATACATCTTGCTAACCAGATGGTGGAGTTTTTGTCAGGACTGGCTCTCCCAAGGCTATCAGTAGTTCTAATGGAATGTTGTATACTCCCGGAGCCTTATTTCGACTTACGTCTTTCATTGCTTTGTCAAACTCTTGACGCAGTATCGTATCTCCCATTTCATCTTCATTTACATCGTCTTCCATTTCCATAATATTGCCCTCAAGTACATCGCCCTTGTATAAACCCTCTATATACTCCTTCCACCTTTCTGCTTTCCCTTCTTTGCTTAGAACTGGGTTTCCATCTGAGCTCTTGATATTCATGCAAGTGGTTCTCTTTTTTCCAAAGGTCTCTTTAATTTTCCTGTATATGATGCTAAATAAGGGTCACCACCCTGGATATAACTTATGATATGGTGTTAACATAGTTGTTCTACACCATTGTCCCATGCTCTGTAACAACCTCACAAGTTTCACAAATCCAACCATTGGATGGGGCAACGAACACCGCAGTAACCGCACCGTTTCTACCATCTCCTGTTTGAATAACAGATGATCACATCCTAACGTAAAAGAGGACAATGATATACACAAGAAATCCAACTTCCCATTGCAGCGAAACCGAATTTATTAGCTTTTAATAACCCTCGCCAAGTTCGACTCATTCCTTAGACAACACCTTGTAACACCTCCGTTTTCTTATCCCGGTCTGATCTGATCGAACAGCAGCCCAATATTTATTATTAACATGACCGTGAACCTAATGGTGCTGGTAATCGGAATTGACTGCTACGGAAGTTGTTACTTTCCAGTTCGTCCTGTTCAATACTATAATACTGAATGTACGGTAATAAGGAACACCAACACAGTTTTAATAATTCCGAACTTATATTCTTCTCAAAACACAAAAAGGAGACCGGCACTGCCTTCGTCATACATATCTAATTACGGCTAATCTCAGCACAGGCTTTCTTCATTTGCCATTATCGTCACACGCTAATCCATCACTGCATCCAACACTGCAATCCAAGGTTAGGCCGGCGCGGTAGACGCGAAACCAAATATCGGCACTAGTAACGTCACTGATCACTTTTATAAAGATACTTCATCACTTTCTCGGTATTTATTAATTATTTAGGGGTGTAACCACGGCGATGGTGACACCCTTCTCGGTTCAAAACCCTGTATTCCAATAATGGCCTCCACACACACACACACACACACACACACACACACACACACACACACACACACACACACACACACCGTTCCCGCCAACCACTCTGGCGCATCTCGACACTCGCTCTCGCAACACGTCACAATCGATTGTTCGCCCTATCGAACTGTGCCGAGTGTAAAGTTATAGTTAGGGCCTACGGACTCCTTACAACCTCCAGCTGGCCAGTTGCTGCCTCCTTCCTGAAGAGTCCGTGTATGCTCGCTCAACAGCTACACCCGCATGGGAACACACTTCCCGAAACTTTCCCCACTTCCCGCAAAGAGAAGAGAACTTTATTAACGCCTGACAACCGACTTACGAAGCAGACAGCGCAACACCCCTCCCGCCCCAGCGGACTCCAATCTGGCCGCCTGCTCCCAACCATAGCTGCCGCCCAGGCTCCTCGATTTCGCCCGCTCCCAGCAGCTCCACCAAATTATTTTAACAAGCAGGCCTTTGGGCCAATCAGCCTCCAGAGCAGCAGCCAGGCACTCACTCCAATTGGCCACATCCCGTTAACGGTCGTAGTACTGCTGTAAAGCCGTCGTCACACTTGCTCTGGTATTCAGCGTGGAACGTACCGACTTCATCCCATCATGCTTCTCAACATTCAGAAACCATTCCTATCGTGCATAAGATACGTGGGTCTCAACGTGGTATACACGAACGCGGCACGCTCAAGCCACAGTTTGCAGCTGTAAGCGACGCGCTAAGTGAACTACACAGTACACAAGAGTTCTCGAAATTGCTTTAAGCTGCCCTCAAATGGGATACGACATCTGAAATCGATGTGGACGCAGACTCCAAAACCAAGTGCTTCACATCGGACTTCTCTCTCGACAGTACCTGCATCACATTGAACTTGCTGTTTAATGCGATCTGAGACAGTGCCTGCACCAAACTGGACATGCTGTTTTACGTGATTTGCCTATGTACCTTGGTGATTTGCGACTGAAGCGCACTCCACCGGCAGTTACCACGGTACTCGACTCGCACATCACTGCTTGTTCAGGAAATGGACAGCCGTAAATGTCTTATGTTAGCCTTATTAAAAATAAACATTTCATTCCCTGTCCATATGCTAGTCGTGTTGTTTTGTCTGTAGTATACATAAATAAGAACTCCAATATCCATTAAGATGATGTAAGACATAAAAGAAATTCCATGACCACTTAGTAACGATATCAACTCAAATTTACGATCGACTTCCACATACGATGAAATAATCATCATTCTTACTATTCAGTTAAATCCTTATGTCATTGTTACTAAATCATTGCTTCTCTTCAGTAGCAGAATTTTGTAACACATGAAATACTAAACCCTGAAGAAAGAAGTGCAAAATATCTTTTAGGAAACGACAATAAAATCCTTCCGACCGACCGCCGTGTCATCCTCTGCCAATGATGTCATCCGATGCGGTATGGAGATGTGCTGCGCCGGCGCACTGCTCTCCCACCCAATGCCAGTTTTTATGACCTCAAGCTGGTTCTACGGGGTCAATTGGCTCCTCAATTGGCATCACAAGCTGAGTGCAGCCCGTTCCAGTCTCTCTTCCCCCCCCCCCATCCCCCCCCCACACACACACAAACGAAAAATCTTTGGCAGTAGCAGGTATCAAACCCGTGTCCTCTGCGTGCCAGTCAGTTGCACTCACCCTTCCGCGAAAGTGAACAAAAATTTTTGTATGTGACGACACACAAACCAGGTACAGGAAAGACTAGGAATAGGCAAAAGAATCCCGTAATGTTTGAATACTCCATTAATAGTGTAGCGCTTGACACGGTCACGTCGGTTAAATATTTGGGCGCAACATTGCAGAGCGATATGAAGTGGGACAAGCATGTAATGACAGTTGTGGGGAAGGCGGATAGTCGTCTTCGGTTCATTGGTAGAATTTTGGGAAGATGTGGTTCATCTGTAAAGGAGACCGCTTCTAAAACACTAATACGCTCGAGCGTTTGGGATCCCTATCAGGTCGGATTGAGGGAGGACATAGAAGCAATTCAGAGGCGGGCTGCTAGATTTGTTACTGGTAGGTTTGATCATCACGCGAGTGTTACGGAAATGCTTCAGGAACTCGGGTGGGAGTCTCTATAGGAAAGGAGGCGTTCTTTTCGTGAATCGCTAGTGAGGAAATTTAGAGAACCAGCATTTGAGGCTGACTGCAGTACAATTTGTAAGTAGGCTGTTTATGTTTTCTTATTGGCAACGTTAAGCAGCGCTCTGTATGAAAATCACTGGCTGTGCTGTGTGCAGTCTGTGGCTAGTTTGCATTGTTGTCTGCCATTGTAGTGTTGGGCAGCGGCAGCTGGAGGTGAACAGCGCGTAGCGTTGCGCAGTTAGAGGTGAGCCGCCAGCAGTGGTGGATGCGTCGAAGGAAATGGCGGAGTTTTGAAATTACATGTATTATGACTTTTGATGATATTAAGGTAAATACATTGTTTGTTCTCTATTAAAATCTTTCATTTGCTAACTATGCCTATCAGTAGTTAGTGCCTTCAGTAGTTTGAATCTTTTATTTAGCTGGCAGTAGTGGCGCTCGCTGTATTGCAGTAGTTCGAGTAACGAAGATTTTTGTGAGGTAAGTGATTTGTGAAACGTACAGGTTAATGTTAATCAGGGCCATTCCTTTGTACGGATTTCTGAAAGTCAGATTGCGTTGCGCTAAAAATATTGTGTGTCAGTTTAAGTACAGTCATGTATAATTGTTGTAAGGGGACGTTTCAAATTTTACTGCCGCCAACTTATATTTCGCGAAAAGACCACAAAGATAAGAGAGATTAGGGCTCGTAGAGAGGCATATAGGCAGTCATTTTTCCCTCGTTCTGTTTGGGAGTGGAACAGGGAGAGAAGATGCTAGTTGTGGTACGAGGAACCCTCCGCCACGCACCGTATGGTGGATTGCGGAGTATGGATATAGATGTAGATGTACCCATTGCTTCGTAATTCTGTGTATGTATCCATTTTTTGAAATGCTGAACTTTCGTAACATACGACCATGTTGTGTATGTTACCTTACTCTTAAGGCTTTAATCGCCCACGTGTTAGTAACTGATATCTAGTTACAACAAAACGCTCCAAGAATAATACGTTTTCGAGAGATCATCAATGCGCTAGTGCTTTTTAACGGAATGTATGCACAGGATGTACAGTGAGGTGACGAGAATCGTGTGTTACCTCCTAACGTCGTGTCGGACTTCACTTCGCCCGGCGCAGTGCAGCAACTCGACGTGGCAGGGACTCCGAAAGTCGTTGGTAGTCCCCTGCAGAAGTACTGACCCATGCTGACTCTACAGCCTTCCATTTTTGCGAAAGTGTTGACAGCGCCGAATTTTATGTACGAACCGACCTCTGAATTATGTCCCATAAATGTTCGATACATTCATGTCGGGCGATCCGGGTGGCCAGATCACTCGCTCGAACTGTCCAGAACGTTCTTCAAAACAATCGCCAACTATTGTGGCCGGTGACACGGGGCATTGTTATCGATAAAAATTCTACGGTTGTTTGGGGACATGAAGTTCACGAACGGCTGAAAATAGTCTCCAAGTAGCCAAACTTAACAATTTCCGGTCAATGATCGGTTCAGTTGGACCCGAGGACATTCCATGTAAACACAGTCCACACCATTACGGAGCTTGCACAGTGCCTTGTTGCCTGGATCTACGGTTTGGACGGGTATGCCCCAAACTCGAACCCTACCATCGACTCATGATGACTGAACCGGGACTCATCTCAGCAGGCCACGGTGTAAGAAGTGTATATTTCTATTGTCAACCCACAATTTATGAAAGATGTTTATATTTTATTAATAGGATTAAGCAGGAATAATTAATATTTGTCATGTTGGAAATAATTGTGGCAGCAGGGAATGACTGCATCAGAGTATGGTTGGCAAGAGACACCGCAAATTGATATAATTTTAAAAAGGGCGGGAGAGACCGCGTATGGATACATTTTAAGTAAAGAGCGGGAAAGACCGGGCATTGATACATTTTGTAATGGTAGCAGGGATTGTCTGCACCAGAAAACGTTGTTGGCAGGAGAGACCGCACTTTCGCGTTCGTAGGAAGTCAGTAGTAAGCGAGATGTGAGGCGAGTCGGTAGCAGGTCTGAAGCGAGAGGTTGAGAGGAGCGGTGTGCCTGCCAGCCACCAGCTATGATTTACAAGAGATTATAAACGGATGTACAGAGACATCAGCTAACTATCATAATAAGAGGAACTAATATTATTGAATTAATTTTTTGAGAAACTCAAGAATACTGAAGGTATGTTTACGCATTGCTAGTTGTAATATTATTGTAAAAAGTAAGTCCCATTTGAACGTTTGTATAATCATTTCATTCAGAGTATTATTAACTTTTGCCAGCAATATTGCATTTCTAATTATAACCCATCCCAAAAAACCATCAACGTAAAACTTTGCAAAAAGTTCATTGCTGCCAAGAAAAAGTGTAACTATGAATTACGTAACTTCACTCAAATTAATTAAAGAATAACGTCACCTTTGCTATTAAAGAATAACGTCAGCTTTGATAATAAATACAGCCACTTATGAAAGCCCACCAGCAGCTAATAGATTATAGTAAAACAGAGTAAGTATATTCATGTCGCAGTTCGATGTAGCAGTCAGATGGCGATCCAGTAACAGTAAAAAAGGTAAGGAACAGTTTTGGGTTATTGCAAGTATCGACTGAGGGCCACACGACGACGACACATTCTATGTTTCGTCGAAATAATCCGAGAATCACATTTAAAAAGCAGCAATTAGATTGCGAAGATTGAGAAAGAGAATTAATTTCAAAGGGAAGATTTCATTTGTTATTATTAAAGCCGCCGGCACACGGACCGTGCTGTCGAACGTTAACGTTGAGCGTGCCAAGTTCAACGTGCTGCTGAACGTTCAGGAACGATGCGACTTGTGCATACGGTACGTGGGCCCCAACGTGGTATACGCGATCGCAACGCACTCCAGCGGTAGTTGAGGGATGTTTCTAGTTCGTAAATCACACTGTTTACTCAACGGGCGCGCTTACAATTCCCACGTTATGTCTATTAAAACGCACATTTCCTCCATCGTCCACAAAAAGGGAAGTACCATGTCCAGTCAATAAGGACACAGGTTTATAAAAGTTCCATTACAAACAGTGCGGTACAAATTTGGAATACTTCTCCACATAAGATAAACATTATTTCATCATTCCCACATTTTAGAAAAGCCCCAAAGTCCGTCTTACTTGATCACTGTTCCTACCCAGTAGTAGAATCTTTGTAACATGTGAATTACGAAGCGTAAAAGAAAAAGGAGCAAAATATCTTTATACAAGTAGCGCAAGCTGTCCCGTAGATTAAGCCAATCGAACAAAGTCACCCCTCAAAAAAAGGTGAACTTATAATTACATAACATCAAATATTATAGTGTATACTTATATTAAACTAATAATAAAGTATCAGAACCTAATAAAAAAGGGGATGTCAGGAAAAAAAAATTTGAAGTGTCAAGACGTGAACCACCGCCCCAACAAACAATTCTAAACAAGACAGTGACACTACTCACTGCGCTTTTTTTTTTTTTGCATTTTGTTCATTGCTAATCGTTGTGTTCGGTCGTTGCGGACGTCGCAAGACATCCTGTTCAAGTTCGGTGGTCGATCCTTCCACTCAGTTTTTTATTACAAAGGCCAACCGGCTCTCGGGCCGAACACGCTAAGCTACCGTGCCGGCATAAACCGACCGGACGCCTGTAAGATCCAACATTGTGTATTACCCCTTACTGAAAATCTTAACTGTAAATATGTTGCTAATTGAAATTTAATTATAACAAATTGTACCAAGAACAATGCGGTTTGGGTGGATCTTCAGTGTGTCGCTGCCTTCAAATAGTCTACTCTCATAATACGCAAGTTACAATAATGCTTTCGCCACGAATACGATGTTTCTCATTATTTTATTGGAACGAATCACACATTTAACAACGGGTTTTCCAGTGATTCTCAATTTTCTGGTGCTCAAAAACGGCATATATACATATAGGCTTGAAATGAATGCCAATATGGCGTGTCACAACTCTGTACTGAAGGGAGACGGCGTGCGTGTGACGTAGGTGGCGTTGTGCCATCTCATTGGTCAACGCTCAGACGCACGCTCAGAATATCTAACATGCCAGATATTGCTCTGCACGTTCGGAAAGACTCCCGAACGTGCTGTCCCACGCTATGACGTCAGAAACTCGCCACGCTCAACGTTCGCATGCACGGTCCGTGTGCCGACGGCTTGAGCAAGAGATAGAAATCCTAAGGAAAGGTTTCATAGTTGATTGTAAAAGGGAAGGTTATCATAACAAAAGAGATACAGAGGAGACGGGGAGGTTTCCACGGTTTACCAGTTATCTAGGGTCCACCCGACATGGTCACGAGCGCAGGATAGGCGCTGCAGACGATGTCGTGCTGTTAGCAAAGGTACTAGCGTCGGTCATCCACTGCCGTAGCCCACTGACGACACATCTCGCCTCACTGTCCTAAGGGATACGTTCGTCGTCCGTCCCACATTGAGTTCTGCGCTTATTTCACGCAGTGTTGCCTGTCTGTTAGCACTGACAAGTGTACGCTAACGCCGCTGCTCTCGGTCGTCAAGTGAAGGCCATAGGCCGGCCACTGCGTTCTCAGTAGTGAGAGGTGCTGCCTAAAATTTGGTATCCTCGGCACCTTCTTGACACTGGATCTCAGAATATTGAATTCCCTAAGGATTTCCGAAACGGAATGTCGCATGCACCTAGCTCCAACTGCCATTCCGCGTTAAAAGTCTGTCAAGTCCCGTCGTGCGCTCATAAAAACGTCGGAAGACCTTTTCACACGAATCACCTGAGTACAAATCAGACCTCCTGCAACGCACTCTCCTTTTATACCTTGCGTACGCGATACTGCAGCCATCTGTACTGGTATACGTGCACATCGCTACCCAATGACTTTTGTTATCTCTGTGTAAGTGGTAATTAGAACCCACCAGTGGCGGACTTCAACTGAATACTTCGAAATCCAATATGGCGTCTCCAAATGCTGTACTGAAAAGGAGATGGCCAGGGTGTGACGCAGGTGGCGTTCTTACATCTACGTTTAAATGAGCACTCAGTGTATCTGATACGCTCGGTACTGCTCTGCACCTTCGAGAAGACTCCGCAGCGTGTTTTTCTTCCACGTTATGACGTCGGGAAGCCAGCACGCTCAACGGCTGCGGTTGCAGCATCCAGCCAGTCTCAGTGTCTGGATGGACAAACCGTGTCTGTCAGTCCTCGCCACCGTCTCCTTTCCTTGGCTGTGAAGAGCAGACTGCGCCGCAGACGCAAGTACCAGCGCTACTTTTTCCAGTTCCGTATTTATTTGGGGGCTACAATTTCTGCCATCGCCTTCTACCGCAGTGGAGGTCTGAAAGCGGAGCGTCTGAAATAAAAACGTCGCAAGCCGCATTTCTCCGCAGGAAGCTGGCGAGGCTTTTCTCAGTGCCGGGTTAACAGTGCGAGAAAGCACTTTAACGGTGGCCGACTAAATTCCAGTTCAGAACTTAAACAGCTCGGCAGACAGCGCCTTCCATTAATGGAGTGCTACGAATTTTGCCAAGTTTCTGACTCTTTTTTGTTCGAAAACGTATGACAATCTTCGCGCTTAATAAGCCTTCCACTACACTCTGCGTTAGGATGACGTAATGTATCATAGTGAAATCGCGTGTTTCGCGATGTTTTTCTCTCTAATATTGTTCACGTAAAATTCCAGAGGCGTTATGCGCGCGGGAAATTTGAAAATCTGTGTCACTTTTCTTTTCCACTTGCTTGCATTAAAAAATATTAAAAATTAACTATTTTCGGCCCCCCACTTTGTCTCTTTTCTTCGCTCTGACTGGTAACTATAAGAAAGCACTGCTATTGTATCTGATTAATGCAAAAAAAAACGAGATATTTATTTGAAATATGTTAGACGGTGCTCCTAATTTAGATCGAACTTTTGGTCGTCTGCATTCATCTGCAGTATTTAAGTAATAATTTTCGTTGTACAGGGAGAGATTTCAGAAAGAATAGAATAGTATAGTGTGTGACGCATTTAAGTTTCTACCTGGCAGGTTTAGTAATTGGAAAGGAATCGCTCACTTTTGTACGGCGCCATCTCAAACCTACAACTTCGTGATAATTTACGGAGATTAAATACAATTCTTGCTTACAACAAATTGAAACTGAATAAAATCTCGGTTTTAAGGCCGCGGAAGTTCCAAAACCGAGAAGATTTTGTTCCGTCGTGCAGCCTCGAAAGACTTCGAGGACACAAATTTGAACTGTTTTATGTCGCATACACTTCGAGGACACAAATTTGAGCCGGCCGCGGTGGCCGTGCGGTTCTGCCGCTGCAGTCCGGAACCGCGAGGCTGCTACGGTCGCAGGTTCGAATCCTGCCTCGGACATGGGTGTGTGTGCTGTCCTTAGGTTAGTTAGGTTTAAGTAGTTCTAAGTTCTAGGGGACTTATGACCTAAGATGTTGAGTCCCATAGTGCTCAGAGACATTTGAACCATTTTTGAACACAAATTTGAACTGTTTTATGTCGCATACCTCATGGTGGAACAAGCGAATAGACGTCATTTATCCAACTTGTCCAATACATCAAGCACGATAATGAATAATTCTTTGAAGAATGGCAGAGCGCTGCCACTGATATTGAACGTTTGGTCTTCTGTTTGTCCCCACCACAGGGAATTTGTAGATACATCAGGTGGAGGTAGGGGAGGGGGGAGAGGCGCAACAGAACTCAGAAACTACTCCTAACACATATGGGAGTCAAATTGTACAACAAATTAATAAAGACCAGTTCAACATACTTCTCAACGAAAGTAATTAATAATTATGAACACCCATCTTAGTAAAGTACCCTGCATGTTATTGAAATTGCTTTAACATGCAGACGGCAATTAGTGAACGTCAAATTGACGCGAAACGTATTCCATGCTTGCATGTGAAAATAAGTAGTGTTTGAGCGCAACCGTACAAAGCAGAAAGGCGTATAAACGGCATAAAATCACTATACGAATCTGTGGTCATTATTACTAGTCTATGTAATTGTCCGTCTTGACTGCTATTACATGTTTTATTTTACTTACTTTTTAATGTACCTATATGCGTTTTGGCCACTGTCATCATCAAACTCTGTCAGATAAACAGAAAAAATCAAAAGTAACATTTCTACAATGATTATAATACTGCGCTGTATAAAGCCAAAATAAAGACTACCGCATTTAAGAAACTCGATACACTGTACCTCGTCAGTTACACGTACGTTTGTACCGTGACTAATGCTGTTCGATAACACTGACAAGTCCTATTGTTCTTAACGCCACCTAACGGCCACAGAGAGTTATTTAAGGCAGGCTGCCTCACTGAACAGCGGTAGTTCTTCATGGGAAAAACCAACCGGTAAATACCGATACTGGTATTTTAGCTCTGAATAACCGGTATTTTTCGGTATTTGTTTGGTCTCGGTTATAACGGGTTTTATTTATTTCTCGCTAATGAATAAGTTAAAAAAAGGAGGAAGAGGAGGAGGAGGAGATTAGTGTTTACGTCCCGTCGACAACGAGGTCATTAGAGACGGAGCACAAGCTCGGGTGAGGGAAGGGTGGGGAAGGAAATCGGCCGTGCCCTTTCAAAGGAACCATCCCAGCATTTGCCTGAAGCGATTTAGGATAAGTCAAAAAAAAAAAAAAAAAAAGAACGGCATACCAATTTGTCACTGCAACACTACTACTTTTTTGTTTTTAAATATTTTTTTTCAAAAAACCGAGTAATGTTTATTCGTACAATTTCCGTTGTTTTGGAATATTGGATTGTTATAGAAACTGGGAAAAGCGGTAAGCACTATTTTAATAATGCCCTCAAACAGAAACTAACAAGAAACACAAGACATAAGAATTGGTACGGCATTGGTGACAATACTGTACCAGCTGCCATGCGGCATAACCTGTTACACGGTACGCATGTATCTGCAGCGCGCAAGACTTGTCTCCGTCTGGTCAACAGAGTTGTTTCTCGCTGTTGCCTCCAGTCATCTGCTGTATTCGAGAATGGTACCATCCCTTATGTGGAAATATTTCACGAAGTTCGGTACGTAGCAATGAAATACGATGTTCTATTTGCTTTGAAAGATTAAAAACGGGTGCAGGCACAACAAACTTGCGACAAAGTACACGCAGAAAACATCCACGATCTTCCTTGGAAGAGAACGTGGATTTGACAGATATGCCTGTATTTTTACTGATGTGTTATAAACTCGGGATAATAATTGAACCCTACATTTGGAGGTCGCTTCAGAGTATAAAACTGGTATCGTGCAAAAGTGGTGGTGCAGTAACGTCACCAACTTGGGTCCTTTCGTTTTCGCTGTCGCCTCGCCCGACACGGCCTGACTCATACTGTTGGCAACTTTTCACAACGGCTGCTGCACGTACACAGCTAGAACATCACCCGAATCTGTGTGCACTTTCAGTGTTTTGTTAAAAAGAATTTTACTGTCCCACGTACTTCACCTTCGCAATCTTTATTGGAGACAATGAGATCGACCGCCATCTCCTGCTCATTCAGGTACATTAGAATTTTTCAGTGTTTGTTCGAAATCATCGTTTGTTACTGGAAGTAAGAGAAAGTACAAAAAAACCGGCAATCTGTTACCAGTTATTTCAGGAACTGGTTATTTTGAGAGGTTTTATGAGTTAGGCTAAACAGGAGACGAAAAGAAAAGGTGTAAGCGAAAACGGTTGTTTCAGCGGTATCCACCTAGCTCTACACACGGTACAAACGTACGTGCTACGTACGATCTACAGCTTACCTGGTTTTTTAAATGTGGCTTTTTTTTGGGGGGGGGGGGGTTAAGGGCTCTCAACTACTGAGGTCATTAGCGCCCAGTCACAATTGTTAGAGCACATAGAATCTAGTAAAACTCAAGGGGGGGGGGGACACCAGAAAGTTCTTACAAAGATGCAGATAAAATAAGTGAAAGAGTTAGGTGTCTTTGGATAAGCCAGTCAAAGTAATAAAACGAAGAACACGAGCAGCTGCTCGAGCGTCATCAGCTAAAATATCCTGTAAAGTACACTCCTGGAAATGGAAAAAAGAACACATTGACACCGGTGTGTCAGACCCACCATACTTGCTCCGGACACTGCGAGAGGGCTGTACAAGCAATGATCACACGCACGGCACAGCGGACACACCAGGAACCGCGGTGTTGGCCGTCGAATGGCGCTAGCTGCGCAGCATTTGTGCACCGCCGCCGTCAGTGTCAGCCAGTTTGCCGTGGCATACGGAGCTCCATCGCAGTCTAACACTGGTAGCATGCCGCGACAGCGTGGACGTGAACCGTATGTGCAGTTGACGGACTTTGAGCGGGGGCGTATAGTGGGCATGCGGGCGGCCGGGTGGACGTACCGCCGAATTGCTCAACACGTGGGGCGTGAGGTCTCCACAGTACATCGATGTTGTCGCCAGTGGTCGGCGGAAGGTGCACGTGCCCGTCGACCTGGGACCGGACCGCAGCGACGCACGGATGCACGCCAAGACCGTAGGATCCTACGCAGTGCCGTAGGGGACCGCACCGCCACTTCCCAGCAAATTAGGGACACTGTTGCTCCTGGGGTATCGGCGAGGACCATTCGCAACCGTCTCCATGAAGCTGGCCTACGGTCCCGCACACCGTTAGGCCGTCTTCCGCTCACGCCCCAACATCGTGCAGCCCGCCTCCAGTGGTGTCGCGACAGGCGTGAATGGAGGGACGAATGGAGACGTGTCGTCTTCAGCGATGAGAGTCGCTTCTGCCTTGGTGCCAATGATGTTCGTATGCGTGTTTGGCGCCGTGCAGGTGAGCGCCACAATCAGGACTGCATACGACCGAGGCACACAGGGCCAACACCCGGCATCATGGTGTGGGGAGCGATCTCCTACACTGGCCGTACACCACTGGTGATCGTCGAGGGGACACTGAATAGTGCACGGTACATCCAAACCGTCACCGAACCCATCGTTCTACCATTCCTAGACCGGCAAGGGAACTTGCTGTTCCAACAGGACAATGCACGTCCGCATGTATCCCGTGCCACCCAACGTGCTCTAGAAGGTGTAAGTCAACTACCCTGGCCAGCAAGATCTCCGGATCTGTCCCCCATTGAGCATGTTTGGGACTGGATGAAGCGTCGTCTCACGCGGTCTGCACGTCCAGCACGAACGCTGGTCCAACTGAGGCGCCAGGTGGAAATGGCATGGCAAGCCGTTCCACAGGACTACATCCAGCGTCTCTACGATCGTCTCCATGGGAGAATAGCAGCCTGCATTGCTGCGAAAGGTGGATATACACTGTACTAGTGCCGACATTGTGCATGCTCTGTTGCCTGTGTCTATGTGCCTGTGGTTCTGTCAGTGTGATCATGTGATGTATCTGACCCCAGGAATGTGTCAATAAAGTTTCCCCTTCCTGGGACAATGAATTCACGGTGTTCTTATTTCAATTTCCAGGAGTGTAGATGGCAGAGACAGGACAACACGAGATTGACTAAAACGGGGACACGACAATAAAACATGGCGCACTGTTAATGCATGACCACAAGGGCACTGCGGGGCTGGGTCACCGGAGAGCAGGTAGCGGTGGCTAAACCGGCAATGCCCAATCCGCAACCTGATCAGAAGGACATCTTCTCGCCGAGATGGTCGGGAGGAGGTTGTCCAAGCAGTTGGGAACGGTTTTACTGCCCGGAGCTTGTTTCCTTGAAGTGAGGACCAAGCATCCCACCACAACAACACAAGCCTCTTACAAACAACCCCACTAACATCAGATGACGGGACACAATGGGAGGCTGGCCGAGGCAGGAGAACCGCAGCCTTGCCTGCAGCATCAGCAGCCTCATTCCCAGGCACTCCTACATGGCCGGGAACCCACAGAAAGCTGACAGGAGA
The DNA here is from genome assembly GCF_023864275.1 of Schistocerca cancellata. Taxonomy (NCBI): domain Eukaryota; kingdom Metazoa; phylum Arthropoda; class Insecta; order Orthoptera; family Acrididae; genus Schistocerca; species Schistocerca cancellata. The sequence goes on from NC_064634.1 coordinate 66,488,453, forward strand.
GCCACCATCAGCAAAGGAATGGAGGGACTGCTGGATCCGTTGCACCAAGGGATGGACCGAATATGGAGCTCCAAGGCTCTGAAGAGCACTGAGTGAATCAGAGCAGAGTACATACGAGGAATGGCGGTGGCGGCGGGCATACTGAACGGCCTGATGGAGAGCAAAAAGCTCGGCCGTAAAGGTGGAACATTGGTCGAGGAGCCGGTATTTAAAGGTGGCGGCCCCGACGACAAAGGCACAGCCGACACCATCGTCATCGTAAATGTGGCTTGTCTTCATTCTACCTTTACACATACATTATTGTAGTTATTACAGAAAAATTACTTCTCATTTGTTCTGGTGATCTGCAGATTCTGGTGATGGCTGTGGCCGAAACGGGTAAATGTGTACTCAGAGAAAAAACAAATAAATAAATAAGGAAGCAGCAGAAGAAGCAGTTGTTATAACAACGATCAAGACGGACAACTACAATAAATGAAAAGCAGCAGTTTGCTTTTGTTCTACAATATTACTTTTATTGTTAACCGGTTTTCGGCTTACTAGGCCATCTTCGGACATTTACTTAGTATTATCACCAAAGCAGTTACAACGTTTGCAAACATCATTGGAAGAGACGTAACAAATCTAGACTGAAGTAGAAACATAAAGTAAGTAACATCTTTGCAATGAAAAATTAAGAACTGAACTGTACATAAATAACAATGGAGTAGACAGGAGAACCTTTAGCACAATATAGGAATAGCATGCCTAAATAACAGTTTCTATTAATAAACAAAACTAATAAAACAAAATAAAATTACTACTAGACAAGGCTGCATCAGGAGGTATGAAACATGGAGAGTGATACACAACCAATTAAAAGAAGAGACAGTTATCAATGTAAATACAGAATACATAAGGAACTTAAGCAACATCAGTAAGATAAACACAAATAAATAAATGCAGGAAAATGGAGGTGTTTGAGGGAACCTACAGTTTGAGAGTGTGGTGGTACTCCATTTTAACATTAACATTATAATCAAAGCAGTGACTGTGTACCAGTTTTCATTAAATAAATGAGCAAAGTAAAATATGAACAGTATTTTATGATACAACTACAAGGACTGTTAAACATGGACAGTAAGACAAGTACCAGTTAAAAGAAAGCCTTAACTATTGAAACTACAGTCTATGTGGAATACAAAGACAACTTCAACAAACTAAATGAATACAGGAAAATGGGAATATGTAGGAAGAGAGAGTGTGGGAAGTAATGAACAACAAATATGATTATACGAAGTTTAGGAGAGGGGAAGTGTTGCGCTGTGTCTGGTCATTTAGGATGAGATCTGGACTGTGAGCAAGATGTTTGTTAATTTCCAGGGCTTCCAGCAGGTTGAGTTTTTGGCCTTTGTTTGCTAAGTGAAGTACATGGGACACTGGCTGGTAGTTGTGACCCTCACTCAGTACATGCTCAGCAAATGCAGAGTCTGAATTCTGCAACCTCCAGCTGCGTTCATGTTCAGCCAGCCTAGTTGATATGTCTCTGCCTGACTGACCAATGTAAAATTTGTCACAATCAGAACAGCTGATTTTGTATACCCTACTGTTGGCTAATAACTGGATCTTGTCTTTGCTAAATACTCTGCAAAATACTCTGAAAGGTACCTGCCTGGTACATAATCTGGACCGGTGGCCTTGCCTTTATTAAGTGATTTAAACTGCTTCGCCACACCAGGGATATCTACTTCTATGTTTCTCATCTTCGCAGTTGTTCTTGATTGGAAATCAGGAATATTTACTTCGTCTTCTTTGGTGAAGGAGGTTCGGAAAAATGTGTTTAAGAACTCTGCTTTAATGGCACTATCATCCATGACTTCACCGTTGTTATCGCGGAGTGAAGGTATTGATCGCGTCTTGCCACTGGTGTGCTTTATGTATGACCAGAATCTCTTTGGGTTTTCTGCCAGATTCCGAGACAGAGTTTCGTTGTGGAAATTATTAAAAGCAACTCGCATTGAAGTCCTCGCTATATTTCGAAATTCTGCAAAACTTTGCCAATCTTGGAGATTTTGCGTTCTTTTAAATTTGGCATGGTTTTTTCGTTGCTTCTGCAACAGCGATCTGACTCGTTTTGTGTACGACGAGGGATCATTACCATCACTTATTAATTTATGTGGTATATATCTCTCAATTGCTGTCGATACTGTGGTGTCACCGCCAGACACCACACTTGCTAGGTGTTGTTGTTGTTGTGGTCTTCAGTCCTGAGACTGGTTTGATGCAGCTCTCCATGCTACTCTATCCTGTGCAAGCTTCTTCATCTCCCAGTGCCTACTGCAACCTACATCATTCTGAATCTGTTTAGTGTATTCATCTCTTGGTCTCCCTATACGATTTTTACCCTCCACACTGCCCTCCAATGCTAAATTTGTGATCCCTTGATGCCTCAAAACATGTCCTACCAACCGATCCCTTCTTCTAGTCAAGTTGTGCCACAAACTTCTCTTCTCCCCAATCCTATTCAATACCTCCTCATTAGTTACGTGATCTACCCACCTTATCTTCAGCATTCTTCTGTAGCACCACATTTCGAAAGCTTCTATTCTCTTCTTGTCCAAACTAGTTATTGTCCATGTTTCACTTCCATACATGGCTACACTCCATACAAATACTTTCAGAAACGACTTTCTGACACTTAAATCTATACTCGATGTTAACAAATTCCTTTTCTTGAGAAACGCTTTCCTTGCCACTGCCAGTCTACATTTTATATCCTCTCTACTTCGACCATCATCGGTTATTTTACTCCCTAAATAGCAAAACTCCTTTACTACTTGAAGTGTCTCATTTCCTAATCTAATTCCCTCAGCATCACCCGACTTAATTTGACTACATTCCATTATCCTCGTTTTGCTTTTGTTGATGTTCATCGTATATCCTCCTTTCAAGACACTGTCCATTCCGTTCAACTGCTCTTCCAAGTCCTTTGCTGTCTCTGACAGAATTACAATGTCATCGGCGAACCTCAAAGTTTTTACTTCTTCTCCATGAATTTTAATACCTACTCCGAATTTTTCTTTTGTTTCCTTTACTGCTTGCTCAATATACAGATTGAATAACATCGGGGAGAGGCTACAACCCTGTCTTACTCCTTTCCCAACCACTGCTTCCCTTTCATGTCCCTCGACTCTTATAACTGCCATCTGGTTTCTGTACAAACTGTAAATAGCCTTTCGCTCCCTGTATTTTACCCCTGCCACCTTCAGAATTTGAAAGAGAGTATTCCAGTTAACATTGTCAAAAGCTTTCTCTAAGTCTACAAATGCTAGAAACGTAGGTTTGCCTTTCCTTAATCTTTCTTCTAAGATAAGTCGTAAGGTCAGTATTGCCTCACGTGTTCCAACATTTCTACGGAATCCAAACTGATCTTCCCCGAGGTCGGCTTCTACCAGTTTTTCCATTCGTCTGTAAAGAATTCGCGTTAGTATTTTGCAGCTGTGACTTATTAAACTGATAGTTCGGTAATTTTCACATCTGTCAACACCTGATTTCTTTGGGATTGGAATTATTATATTCTTCTTGAAGTCTGAGGGTATTTCACCTGTCTCATACATCGTGCTCACCAGATGGTAGAGTTTTTTCATGACTGGCTCTCCCGAGGCCATCAGTAGTTCAAATGGAATGTTGTCTACTCCCGGGGCCTTGTTTCGACTCAGGTCTTTCAGTGCTCTATCAAACTCTTCACGCAGTATCTTATCTCCCATTTCGTCTTCATCTACATCCTCTTCCATTTCCATAATATTGTCCTCGAGTACATCGCCCTTGTATAAACCCTCTATATACTCCTTCCACCTTTCTGCTTTCCCTTCTTTGCTTAGAACTGGGTTGCCATCTGAGCTCTTGATATTCATACAAGTGGTTCTCTTCTCTCCAAAGGTCTCTTTAATTTTCCTGTAGGCAGTATCTATCTTACCCCTAGTGAGACAAGCCTCTACATCCTTACATTTGTCCTCTAGCCATCCCTGCTTAGCCATTTTGCACTTCCTGTCAATCTCATTTTTGAGACGTTTGTATTCCTTTTTGCCTGCTTCATTTACTGCATTTTTATATTTTCTCCTTTCATCAATTAAATTCAATATTTCTTCTGTTACCCAAGGATTTCTATTAGCCCTCGTCTTTTTACCTACTTGATCCTCTGCTGCCTTCACTACTTCATCCCTCAGAGCTACCCATTCTTCTTCTACTGTATTTCTTTCCCCCATTCCTGTCAATTGTTCCCGTATGCTCTCCCTGAAACTCTCTACAACCTCTGGTTCTTTCAGTTTATCCAGGTCCCATCTCCTTAAATTCCCACCCTTTTGCAGTTTCTTCAGTTTCAATCTGCAGTTCATAACCAATAGAGTGTGGTCAGAATCCACATCTGCCCCAGGAAATGTCTTACAATTTAAAACCTGGTTCCTAAATCTCTGTCTTACCATTATATAATCTATCTGATACCTTTTAGTATCTCCAGGATTCTTCCAGGTATACAACCTTCTTTTATGATTCTTGAACCAAGTGTTGGCTATGATTAAGTTATGCTCTGTGCAAAATTCTACAAGGCGGCTTCCTCTTTCATTCCTTCCCCCCAATCCATATTCACCTACTATGTTTCCTTCTCTCCCTTTTCCTACTGACGAATTCCAGTCACCCATGACTATTAAATTTTCGTCTCCCTTCACTACCTGAATAATTTCTTTTATCTCGTCATACATTTCATCTATTTCTTCATCATCTGCAGAGGTAGTTGGCATATAAACTTGTACTACTGTAGTAGGCATGGGCTTTGTGTCTATCTTGGCCACAATAATGCGTTCACTATGCTGTTTGTAGTAGCTAACCCGCACTCCTATTTTTTTATTCATTATTAAACCTACTCCTGCATTACCCCTATTTGATTTTGTATTTATAACCCTGTAATCACCTGACCAAAAGTCTTGTTCCTCCTGCCACCGAACTTCACTAATTCCCACTATATCTAACTTTAACCTATCCATTTCCCTTTTTAAATTTTCTAACCTACCTGCCCGATTAAGGGATCTGACATTCCACGCTCCGATCCGTAGAACGCCAGTTTTCTTTCTCCTGATAACGACGTCCTCCTGAGTAGTCCTCGCCCGGAGATCCGCTAGACTTGCTAGGTGGTAGCTTTAAATCGGCCGCGGTCCATTAGTACATGTCGGACCCGCGTGTCGCCACAGTCAGTCGTTGCAGACCTAGCGCCACCACATGGCAGGTCTAGAGAGGCGGACTAGCACTCGCCCCAGTTGTACGACGACTTTGCTAGCGACTACACTGACGAAGCCTTTCTCTCATTTGCCGAGAGACAGTTAGAATAGCCTTCAGCTAAGTCCATGACTACGACCTAGCAAGGCGCCATTAACCAGATCTGGAGATAGTCTCATTTGTATAGTCAAGAGCGATGTACCACAATGATGGAATAAAAGTTAAGTATAACCTAAGCTGCATACTTTTCTCTATAGCATTCATTACTTATCCTGTTCCAGACTTCATGCCAGTCGGTGTGAGTTGACGCGTGCCCTTTCGGTAACCTCACCCTGTGTCTAGACTGTCTTGTCTAGACACAACAGATACTATCTCTCTGAAATCATTCCACAACTTTTCTACACTTACATGATCAGATCGGAAGGAGTGGAGACTGTCTCTTAAGAGCATTTTTAAGAGCTTTTTTAAATATATGTACATTTCGTTTCTTTTTGATGGTTGTGGGTGTTACGGTATTCAGCCTAGCAGCAACTGCGTTGCGGTCGATAACCCCTGTATTCATCATGACACTCTCTATTTGTCCAGGATTATTTGTTGCTAAGAAATCAATTATGCTTTCGCAAACATTTACGTTTCGAATGGGCTCATGAACTGATTGTTCACAATAATTTTCTGAGAAAGCATTTAGTACAATTACGGATGAGGTTTTATACCTGCCGCCGGCTTTAAACGTATAATTTTTCCAGCATATCGAGGGTAGATTGAAGCCGCCTTGTATGAGTGGGGTACCTATTTGAAATGAGACTCAATTTTTCTTTGAACTGTTCAGCAACTATATCTTCTTTGCCGGGGGGTCGGTAAAACGATCCAATTAATAGTTTAGTCCGATTGTCAGGTATAACCTCTACCCATACTATTTCACACGAACTATCTACTTCAATTTCGCTACAAGGCAAACTACCTCTGATAGCAATAAATGCTCCACCACCAACTGTATTCAATGTATCCTTTCTGAACACTGTTAGATCGTTTGAAAATTTCGGCTGAACTTATTTCCGGCTTTGGCCAGCTTACCGTCCCTATAACTATTTGAGCTTCAGTGCTTTCCATTAGGGCTTGGAGCTCTGATTCTTTCCCAACACAGTCGCTACTTCCAGATCAGCCGAAATTCTTTTACACCAAGACATAACCTGGCAAGACAGCACCTTTCAAATACTTTTGTTCGTTTATGTGGAAGAGAAAATTGACTGCGGAAGACGAAATTCCGTACCTCGAACCGCATTTCCGTAACAAATATTGGAGGTTTACAAGAGGGACCGAAACAGGAATTTGGAAATCGGTCCACGAAATCCGGTTTTGGGAGATGTAAATGTAGTGTGCGGGAACGGAAAATCAAGCGCAGGATACGGTGCTAACTCGAGGCCAAAAAACCCACAGCGACGATCTGGGATATTCTGTACTGAACAAATACCTGTCACTGGACACAGCATCACTACGTACTCACTCCAGAACGCCCATCCACCTCAGGATTCCGCTACGTACCTGCAACAGACGACGAGGTTTTAGCCATCGACGTCATCCACAAGCTTTGAAAAACAGAAATGAAACGTTATCAACTCATAAAAACAGTACTGCGGGCAGCAGCAGTGCGTAACTCATTTTGGCATATTTTGCTCGGAACGTTTTCCTGTTCTGTTGGAATATACTTGATGGATATGATGTTTGGTTCCATACGACGCTATCTGTTACCACTGTGCACGAAATGAATAATAAATTCCTAAATAGTGAAAGACTGGGAAATAGTACTACTAACGATCCCTGTTTACAGCTGTACAGAACATCTGTAATAATAATAATAATTATAACACTGAAGCGCCAAAGAAACTGGTATAGACATGCGTATTCAATTACAAATATTTAAGCAGGCAAAACACGGCGCTGCGGTCGGCAACGCCTATGTAAGACAAGTGTCTGACGCAATTGTTAGATCGATTACTGCTGCTGCAATGGCAGCTTATCAAGATTTGAGTTTGAACGTGGTATCGTAGTCGGCACACTAGCGATGGGACAACAATACTCCGAAGTAGCGATAACTGGGGATTTTCCCGTACGACGTATCAGGAATCCTGTAAAACATTAAATCTCGGAAATCGCTGCGGCTGGAAAAAAAGATTTTGCAAGGACGGGACCAACGTCGACTGAAGAGAATCGTTCATCGTGACAGAAGTGCAACCCTTCCGACATTTCAGTGCTGGGACATCATCAACAAGTGTCAATGTGCGAACATTCAACGAAACATCATCGATGTCGGCTTTCGGAACCGAACACCCACTCATGTATCTTGATGACTGCATGACACAAAGCTTTACGTCTCGCCTGGGCACATCAACACCGATATTGGACTGTTGATGACTGGAAACATGTTGCCCGGTCGGACGAGTCTCGTTTCAAATTGTATCGAGCGGATGAACGTGTACGGATATGGAGACAACCTCATGAAGCCATGGACCCTGCATGTCAACAGGGGACTGTTCAAGCTGGTGAAGTGGCTCCAAGAACACTCTTCTGAGTTTAAACACTTCCGCTGGCCAACAAACTCCCTAGACATGAGCATTACTGAGCATATGTGGGATGCCTTGCAACGTGCTGTTCAGAAGAGATCTCGACCCGCTCATATTCTTGCGGATTTATGGACAGCTCTGCGGTATTCCTGGTGTCAGTTCCCTCCAGTATTACTTCAGACTTTAGTCGAGTCGATGCCACAACGTGTTGCAGCACTTCGGCGTGCTCGCAGGGGCCTTTCACCATTTTAGGCAGGTGTGCCAGTTTCCTTGGCTCTTCACTGTATTATTATTATAAACTTGCTACATAATATCGCTATTCATTGCTTACGATTCGGACACGAGTTAGATGACGTGAGAACGTGAGCTTTACAAATGGGTCTGTTTTTACACAACATCTAATCAAATAAGTGCCGCCGCAACAATAACATTACAGACTGGTAACCCGAAATTACGAGTATTTTGCTCAAAAAGGTATGCAGTGACCAGAGGGAACAGCGGCGCAGTGTGGAATTGTCAGCTGACGGTCTTAGGTCGCAGTTCCATCTAGATTCATGATCATATCGACTTTTTATCGTTATATTAACTCTGTACAAACGGCGAATGTAAACATGGCTACCTAGATTTATTATTTCTTTGCTTCTTCTATTACGAAGACTGTGCTATTCTTTGTTTTCTTATGCGATTTTTTAAAGTTCATTCCTTGGATTTTTTTACACTGTCATTTTTCTAATAAGAAAAACATAGAAACTCTTTACGAACTCCTGGTCGCTATTTCCATCTGTTTAAAGCTCAGCATTTATCTTTACTTGCGAAGCGAGTGTGGCGACTGCGTTCCAAGGACAAAGGCGCTACCTATGAAGACTGTAAAACAAGAAAAAAGGATGCAAAATGGTTCAAATGGCTCTGAGCACTATGGGACTCAACATCTGAGGTACTGGTACAAGAATGGGAGGCTATACCCCAGCAGCTGCTCGACCACCTGATCCAGAGTATGCCAACCCGTTGTGCGGACTGTGTACGTGTGCATGGTGATCATATCCCATATTGACGTCGGGGTACATGCGCAGGAAACAGTGGTGTTTTGTAGCACATGTGTTTCGGGACGGTTTTCTCAACTTATCACCAATACGGTGGACTTACAGATCTATGTCATGTGTAACCTATGTGCCTATGCTATTAGCGCCAGATTCGTGTCGTGACACGTTGTGTGGCACCACATTCTGAAATTATCCTTAATTTATGAGCATGAGTTTATTTCAGACGAGTTCAATACTTCTGAACTGCGCCTTTAAATGCACGCTAGTTCTCGACAGCACACGACAAAGTTGAGACCTTTAGTCGACACTATTTCAATTAAATATTGATTTCCTAAGGGCGCTGTACGCAGCCGAGCGTTGCCGCAGTGTGGTGGACAAGCCTACTAGTGTGACGTCACAACTTGGTTGCCCGTATATCTTTCGTTGGCCTCAGGCGACACGTTGTGACGTCACGTGGCGCGCTGCTTGCCCAGAGGCAGCTCGTGCTCCTGCGGCCTGTGCTCGTATCTGCCGCCCTCCTCTGCGGAGCAGACGCCAATATTTGGCCAGCCTGTGGCTGCTGCGAGACGAGACGAGCCGCGCCACTCCGCCTCTCGTGTGGTGTGGCGCAGGCGGCCAAGCCAGAGCCTGTCAGAGGGCCACGCCCTCCACTGATGAAATACAAACACACGCAGCACACACGAGAGAGAGAGAGAGAGAGAGAGAGAGAGAGAGAGAGAAAGGGAGCACAAACACTGTTGTGCTGAGATGTTGCTCGTACATGCAATGACCAACTACTGCTTAGAGAATGGCACAGTGTGCAGCTGCCCTAAACTACTTTTGTGTTAGTCACCAGCTGTTGGATCTGTTATTACTGCTACAATGGCAGGTTGTCACGATTTAAGTGAGTCTGAACGTGTCGTAGTAGTAGTAGTAGTAGTAGTAGTAGTAGTAGAAGGGTTTTGTGGGCGCACGACAGCAAGGTCTTCAGCGCCCGTTCAGTATCATAGTGAGACGGGTGTCAAGAAAAAAAACTCAGAACATTTACATCAAACGGAACATAAAACAAGGGGAACAATCATGGAAAAATATGTGCTCACCCACACCGAAGCGTGGGATGAAGCAGGGCGTCAGCAGTAAAACATGGACAACACAGGAAGAAAAAGGTAGAGGGAGCTAAAACAATGGAGCAGATGGAAGTGGCTGGCTGACCGCAAGGAAAAAAGGGAGGAGTCAGCCACTCTGCAATACACTAAAACCGCCAGCCTAAAAGTTTAGGCCAGAGTCCAGACACATCACAAAACTTAAAAACCCTAGACACACACGTCTCATCGTTAGCTAAAACACAGGGCAGATCCCCATCAACTTGTGCTTCTGCCCTTGCATCACGGTATAAAACGCAGTCTGTTAAAATGTGCCGGACAGAGATGTGCACACCACAAGCATCACAAAACGGAGGATCCTCCCGCCGTAATAAATAGCTGTGTGTCAGAGGACAGTGCCCGATCCGAAGACGTGTGAGCGCCACCTCTTCCCGCCTGAGCAGCCGGCAGGAGGAACGCCACGGCCGAGTGGTCGACTTTACCGTCCGCAGTTTATTGGCCGTCACCGCCAGCCATTCGTCCTCCCACAACTCCATGCACTTCCTGTGGAGTGCAGCGATGACTGACTGCAAGGGGATAGCACACTGGACCACATCCTGCTCTCTGCAGGCCTCCTTGGCAGCCCGATCAGCCTGTTCATTGCCCCATATGCCGACATGACCTGGCACCCAGCAGAAGGATACCTCTTTACCCCGCCGTTGGAGCAAGTACAGTTGGTCATGTATCAGCTGGACCATCTCTTCAGTCGGGTACAGGTTCTGCAGTGACTGTAAGGCACTAAGAGAATCGGAGCAGAGAAGAAATCGATCGCCCCGAACACGATGCATCTGCTCCAGTGCCGTCAGGATCGCGTGGAGCTCCGCTGCGAAAACGGTATATTCAGCAGGGAGGCGAATCCGTCTGAACGTGTCGGCGCACTGCGATGGGACACAGCATCTCCAAAGTAGCGATGAAGTGGGGATTTTCCCGTAAGACCATTTCACCAGTGTACCGTTTCACCACTGCACCGTTTATATCAGGAATCCAGCTAAACACCGAATCTCCGAAATCGTTGAGGCCCGAAAAGATCCTGCAAGAACGGGATCAACGACGACTGAAGAGGATCGTTTAACGTGACAGATTGCTGCAGATTTCTGTGCTGGGCCATGAACAAGTGTCAGCGAGCGAACCATTCAACGAAACATCATCGATATGGGCTTTCTGATACGAAGCCCCACTCGTGTACCTTCGATGACTGCATGACACAAAGATTTGCGTCTCGCTTGGGCACATCAACACCGACATTGGACCGTTGACTGGAAACACGTTGCCTGGTCGGACGAGTCTCGTTTCAAATTGTTTCGAGCGGATGGACGTGTACGGCGGGTATGGAGACAACCTCATGAATCCATGGACCCTGCATGTCAGCAGCGGACTGGTCAAGCCGGTTGAGGCTCAGTAACGATGTGGGGCGTGTACAGTTGGAGTGATGTGGGACCTCTGATACGTCTAGATACGACTGACATGTCACACGTACCTAAGCATCTTTTCTGATCACCTGCATCTGTTGATGTCCATCGTCCATTCCGACGGACTTGTGCAAATCCAGCAGGGCAATGCGACACCCACAAGTCCAGAATTGCTACACAGTGGCTCCAGAAACACTCTTCTGAGTTTAAACACTTCCGCTGGCCACAAAACACCCCAGACATGAACATTATTGAGCTTATCTGGGATGTCTTGCAACGTGCTGTTCAGAAGAGATCTCCACCCCGTGGTTCTCTTACAGATTTATGGACAGCTCTGCAGGATTCCTGGAGTCAGTTCCTTCCAGCACTACTTCAGACATTGATGGAGCCCATGCCACGTCGTGCTGCGGCACTTTTGGGTGCTCGCGGGGGCCCTACACTGTATTAGGCGGGTACACCAGTATTTCTGACTCTTCAGTGTAATATGACATGAACTTTTTTTAAATCTGTTGATGTGATACAATTACGGTGTGGCAATTGCGAATCCATGCCATTTATACAAAAGACCGATATTCTTTTGCACGAATTAAGTGTGAGACAAACAACTGAATAAGACACAAATCGCAATATACAAGAACGTTTGGGCTGTTCCACTCAGTCAAGAGGCTGTTCCGCCCGGTGCATTTCAGTGTCAAAATTGCAACCATTTATCACAAGTAAACATTTTTCATTCTTTTTGCACCAACACACACTTCGTGAGACCATGTAGCATATTGCTGGCACTTTATCCAGAGGAGCTGCGTATACCATTTGTTACTGCTTGTTTGAACCATCCTCAAATCATGAAGCACCTGGCTTTTTCCTTTTGCATGAGATGTCAAGAAAATGCTGTCTCCTGAGTTTCGCAGTGAAACATGAATGAAAACAATAAATTTACTGTACGTAAATAGCCCCACTTCTACGTGGCGAAATGGTCCCATGTGCAGACGTTTCTAAAGACGTGGCAAATCGGAACTTTGTGAAAAAGGCCAGCAATATTTGTCGATACACACACACTGTACAAACTATGCTCTTACACAAGCAACATGAAGAGTTTAAGATTTCACGTTATTGCGTATGCTACACATTAATTTGTTAGGCTGTATTCTTTAACTATGGCAATTATTAATCACAATTCGCTTAATCTGTTGAGTCTTGTTGTTCTGTCCTGTCAATAATGTAACAGGAAACACACTTACCACAACCACATATGGCGACACAGAGATACTAGCAGGCACTGAATGCAAAACGGCCTTGGCTCTGTCAGGAACCAGCGCACAGATGTAACATTTCTTACTTCAAGCAGATTAGCCCTGCGAGCCGAATAGCACGGCGGTACCTTGTGCCCAAGGCAGATGTTAACCAAGCGATGTACTGTACTGCACTGCACTGCAGACATTGTAATCCTATGTACGCAGACTGTCCTATTTATCCTGATCACCTCAAAAATTAAGTCATTAAAAACGTAACACAGAACTGGTACAAAGTTCATGGACCTTTCTCAGTCTCTCTCAGTCGACCACCCACTCATCCCACTGAGCCTCATGTCACGTTTTTCTTCTCGTTCGCATTAAAAATATTTCAGTTACTTAGTTACTTCGCCCGAAATTGTTTATCTGATATCCAACTTTCATACACAGTTGCCTATAAAGTAATTAAAAAAGAGAGTATTGAAGAGTTTGACTAGATCCATGGCCCATTCCTGTATTCGAAGCATCTTCCGAATAATTTACGGTAAGGCTTACAAGAGGGACTGGAAGATTTGAAAGCAGACAGAACATTCATGTCAAAATTTTTTTAAGTGTCTTTGGATATATATTGGTTTTCAATAATCAGTGAATACCCAGCTATCTCAAAGTTAGCGGTTAATGTGTTACTACCATTTTCAACTACACGTCTCTCGACATGGAGTGAAAGCAGATCATGAAAGAGAGAGAGAGTCTCAGATCCATCGACAAAGAAATGAGACTTCCTTTGTCAACGATATCGCCATGAATCAGCTGTCTGTGCGCCATTAAGGGCTCAAGGATCACACTGGAGGTATGAGTAAAGTGGAAACTTCCATGCAGATTAAAACGGTGTGTCAGACCGAGACTCGAACTCGGGACCTTTCCTTTTGAGGGCAAGTGCTCTACCAACTGAGCTTGGGTAACTCAGTTGGTAGAGCACAGCCTTTGCAGTCCCTATGTATGCGATAAGCAGGAGGCTGTGCTTTATTCCTAGATACTAACATTATATAGTTTCTTATAACTCTGTAAGTCGTCTTTCATAGGACAGTTCCCTTTTTTCTTCAAGTGTCTGCCAGTTCAGTTTCTTTGTCATCTCTCTGACAATCTCCCAAGTGTTGAACCAACTTGTGACCATTTGTACTGTCCCTCTTTGTATACTTTCAATATGCCAGTTAGTCCTATTTGCTTTGGGTTCCTTGTGTCCTTTGAGTCTTTCATAACTGGATGACTTGATAAAATCATCTCTTGGCTCTTTGCCTCGTGATGACTGGGTGCTGTGTGATGTCCTTAGGTTAGTTAGGTTTAAGTAGTTCTAAGTTCTAGGGGACTGATGACCACAGACGTTAAGTCCCATAGTGCTCAGAGCCATTTGAACCTTGGCTCTCACCTCCACCTCGGCCACCGTCTAAGCCTCGACATGGCTTCGCTATATACTTACAATGAAATGAAAACCCTTAGCTGCTTACAGGCATTGACATACGTCAACGGGCACAGATGAAAATGTGTGCCCCGACCGGGACTCGAACCCAGGATCTCCTGCTTACATGGCAGACGCTCTATCCATCTGAGCCACCGAGGACACAGAGGATAGTGCGACTGTATGGACTTATCTCTGGCACGAATCCCGTGAAACCCACATTCTCAAGGTATTGTACCGCACTACATTCGTAGTGGCTCCCGCCCATTACACTCATTACTCGCGGCGCGTTGCCGATTCCCGTAAGAGTTCGAGATATATATATATATATTCGCTATGTTCCTCCTAAGGAAAGGGGAATGTCATATACATCGGGTGCCTGCTATTCCTGCATACCCGCCACACAGTAATGCCCTGCGGGTTGCCGTCGCGCCAGACGCCTGCAGCCGACATTGTTTGACTTCACTGAGCCATCGCCGCAGTGTAGAGGACGCCACCATCAGTGGACACAGGCGGGCCGCATCCGCAAAGCCACGTTACGCCATCCATTTCCTGGTATCCATACGCCGGGCGGCATATATAGGACTGCCGCCTGCAGCCTTGCAGCAGAATGTGCCGCCTAGTCAACAACGTGTCACCGATACAGCACTACCGGACAAACACAACGCCAGTACACCACCGATCGTGACCACAACTGATTCCGACGTAGGAGAGTAATAGACAGTGACAGACTGTGTGCCTTTTTTTTTGTTCTTTTTTCCCAGTATCGTAGAACTATATTCGTTGAGTGACAGTATTGTTATCAGATCACGACTGTATTTTCTGTTCTTTTGTAGAGATCCAGGTTCTGTTGCTCATGTTTTCTTGTTGGTTTCTTAGAGAAATTCTGTAGTTCAAAGCTACCTGGAAACTGTCTTCTTTGTGCAGCATCCATTCTGTACTACAGCGAAAGATTAATACTGTACAGTAGTACACAGTGTATCCCGTTTCCGTTAGGACTGCTCGCCTGAAACTCCGGACTGCAGTACTATATCGTGGCGACATGCAGCGTTAAAAGTTCTTGAAGTTTCAAAAACAGCCAGATAGAAAATCCAAGCGCTATGATTGCTGCACCTGACATCCTGGCTGCGAATGTACATGTACGTGTCTGACACTCGTCGGAAAATGGCCGTGGAGCAGTGAGGCAACATGAAGTGTTTTTGGTCCTCTAGCGTTTGCCGGCGACAATTCGTCGAATATGACCCGAATACCGATAGATAAGTTACTGGTTGCTTCTCCATGATGACACCCCAGCCCAAAAAGCTAACACTGTGCAGGAGTTTTTGACCAGCAAATGGATCACAGTCCTGGACCACTCGCCGGATTTGGCCCCAGAGGAATTCTGGTTGTTCACCATATTGATGTTAGCAGTGACGGGACACCCTTATGACGCAATTAAGGACACCCAAGAAAACTGTACAGCAGTACTAAACGAAACACTACAAAAATGACTACAGTCACTGTTTCAAAACACTTCTAACATAATTTCAGTTTTGTTTTGGCTCAGGGAAGACTATTTTGAATAAATACAGTGATTATGTGAAAATAATCCGTGACTTGTTTTTCATAGCCACAGTCGTAACGGCACTGAGACACACTGTGCTCAGTGTGAACAAAGACCACAGGCACAGCAGCAGGTACAAACCTCTCTGGGCAGGTCACAAAATCAACTAAATGACATGTAAACAAATGTGTAGTGGGCACAGGATCGTTGAAGGACGTGCTTAATACGCTTGTCAGTTGCGCCGAAAGTACGGGAGATTTGAACGTGTGATGGGGTATTTCGTGAGTAGCGTGGAAACAGTACGCTTCCGGAGATGAGTTCCTATATTAAACTTGACAACGGCGGTCCCCACTGTTTCTCAACGCGTGTAAAGAAATTCACATACACCCTGTACATGTGCACGATAAAATTTTGTTACGGACTTTTTGTGTTGTTAGTAGTCAAGGAATGGTGCTGTCACGTCAAAGGGCGTGAATTTTTGTTCGTACCGTTCGTGTAACTGGATGCTAACATTGTATACTTAGTGCCACGTTATGTCCTTTATGCTGCACGAAATCATTAAGTTAGTTTAGTTTATAAATGAACACGCCTGCATCAGAGCTGTTGATTGACTATGAAGGGGAGATAACAGTGACGGTCAGCTGTCAGTAGCGTTATCCGTCGCCGGACAGATTACGTTGTCGTTAGCATATTGATAGGTTATGCATGCACGGACGGATCTCCGTGTATAGTCCGCCTTGATCCCCTGACACACAAAAGCCGTCCGCGGCACCAAAGTTAACAGGCTGCTGCCGTTACCAGGGGGTACTACTTGTCATGGAACAATGGAGACCAACAACTGTATCCTTACGCAGTTATCTGGGTTCTGCTACCAGAATTGGTCTAATTTGAAGTCTGACTAAACAAATCTGGATCCCTGTAACTCTTTATATCATAAGTTCACATTCTAATAATGGGGTAGTTGTTTCCTATACCTGTTGTCATCGCGAGTGACTTTCTGGAGCGCAGCGATAAACAGTGTGGGTGGGCATTACTCCATCTCAGACCCCCTGAGCTGTCTGCGCGTGGTGCTTGAACTTCGTCCCACGTTATCCCTTCTGTATACGCTCAGAGGTGTGGGGTTGATCTGTTATTCTGCGCAACGGATTAATCTGAGATGTACCCTTTACCCTGTGGCTCCTGCAAGATGCAATTTCCACCCCCACACTACTACAGAAGTCAGACAGACGCTCCTAACGTTCTAAAGAAAAATGCCTGGAAAACTTTCAGCAATAAATATCTTCTGGAGTCGTCCGCTGCAAGGAAATGACACAAAAATTCACAAAATTTCTTAGATAACTAGTAGGATACTTGGGTACTGGAGTAGTGCTAGTTAGTGTAAGAAAAACATGAAACTAACGAAAATTATTATTTATTTTGCAAAAATTCTGAGAAATCACAATGGCACTTTTAGTTGTGAAATGAACAAGTTATATCCTGGTTCTTTTCGCGATCTGAAGTTGTTGCTCAAGGATAGGATTCGCTAATGAAATTTCTATACAAAGTTTAAGATGGTTGTTGACTTGGCAGAATGGCTGAAAGGCACGCCTACTCAACTTGAATAATTATCCTTTAGAATGTTGCTAGGTACAGTCGAGGCTGTCGCGTGTGAAATGCAATGAAGTGTACTGTTGTGGAGGAAATATGGGGCTCGCAATAGCTGTAGCGCACAATGCCGTAAGCTGCGATGACTGCTGTCTGCGCCACTCGCTGCTGACAAATAAGATAACTCTCGTTCTATCTGGATTGACCTTCGCCAATCAAACTCTCCATGTGCCTTGATGAAGTCAAGGATTCCTATTCGCCCCTAGTCTAACTATTGGCGTGCTACATTGGTCAGATAACCAGTCCACCGCGATGCCACTCAAAATTCGCTCGGAGGCTTTTAACTATAACTCTGTCCGTTCACACCGCACAATAAGGGTGTCGGCCAACACAGTGAACAACGCTTAATCGCAAGGACTCCGTATAGAGTAGCACTTCGATTCGCTCTCGACAGAGGTGCTCTCCCACTGAAGTACTGAGGAGAGACTTGTTCCTCGCTCCGGGACCTCTCCACGCCAGACGTGAAGGGGTATATCTTTCAGTCTCTTCCATTACTCCCTCAGTTCAAGGCGTCAGGAATATCATCTGCCAGTCAGCATTGCTCTTCTAAAACGGGAGAATGACGTTTCGTTTAAGGCGACCAATCTGGAAACCTGTAGCATTGGCGTTTGGCGTTTGCTGTCTCCCTGTGAAAAATTCTGAAACTGCGTGCTATGTGTAAAGAATGCGTAGGCTGGCCGCACTCACACAATGTAGTGGAATTTGCTTTTAACCGGAACACGGATCGTTCCCCCCTTTCACTCGGGCCCACGCTGTCTGCTACACGGTTGGTTACCGGGCAACATAGGCTTGGTCGTCCTCTGAAGGGACCGGCATCCCGTTGTGCGGTTTCTCTCCCAAACTAAAAGCTTCTGTGACCATCGTGTCTGGAATGTATGTGTGTATGCCAGCCTCGAGTATTTCAACCACAGTGCGCACTTGCGATTTATTAGTTATTTGCATATCGTTTACATGAATTCATACAACACTGACTTTATCTTATCGATTTTGGGTTCGAATGAAGCGTCTTGATGTGTGGAATATGATTGTGAGGGCGGAATATGTAAGCAATCAAGGTCAGGAGACCACGACGTCTTACAGTGCTCTCAGCTGAGATCTGGATGTGATACACCAGACCCTTTTGTATAACTTGCTGAAATAGCTATGTTGCCAGAATGGATTCACTGGACACTCTGTACATTCACAGTGGGCTCCTGTCTGCTGTTGGACGTCCTGCCAGCACTGCCTCCTTAAAACTTTACGGTGCCAGTAGAGGGCGCTCCCGTCTTCACTACCAGAGCCGTCGGCTCAATTGACCAGCCCAACAGCAGCAAGCATCTATCTGAACTAAGAGGTCATCACAGGCGGTGATGTGTGCAGGGTGCTGTCACATGTCACTTCACTGTCACAATTTTACCTTTCTTCATTTGCTTCTAACTGGCATTCTCATGTGCTGAGATCTTCAGCCCGGAGACTGGTTAAAATGGCTCTGAGCATTATGGGACATAACATCTGAGGTCATCAGTCCCCTAGAACATAGAACTACTTAAACCTCACTAACCTAAGGACATCACACACATCCATGCCCGAGACAGGATTCGAACCTGCGACTGAAACGCCTAGAACCGCTCGGCCACAAGCAGCCAGTGGAGACTGGTTCCATACATCTCCCCTGCTAGGTTGCCCTTTGCTAGCCTCTTCATCTCTGCGTAACTACTGCAACCTACATGCATGTTCCATTCGTACCTGCTTACTGTATTCATGCTCTGGTCTCCCTCTGTAATTTTTACACCTCACTCTTGCCTCCATTACCAAATTGACAATTCATTGGTGCTTCATGATGTCTGCTATCAAACCATCCCTTCTTTTAGTGAAGTTGTGCCATAAATTTTTTTTCCACAGTGCGTCTCAGTACCACCAAACAATCTTCACCACTCTTCTACAGCACCACATTTCAATAGCTTATATTCAATTCTTGCTGAACTGCTTATGTTGTTGTTGTTGTCTTCAGTCCTGAGACTGGTTTGAAGCAGCTCTCCATGCTACTCTATCCTGTGCAAGCTGCTTCATCTCCTAGTACCTACTGCAGCCTACATCCTTCTGAATCTGCTTAGTGTATTCATCTCTTGGTCTCCCTATACGATTTTTACCCTCCACGCTGCCCTCCAATAATAAATTGGTGATCCCTTTATGCCTCAGAACATTTCTTACCAACCGATGCCTTCTTCTAGTCAAGTTGTGCCACAAACATCTCTCCTCCCCAATCCTATTCAATACTTCCTCATTAGTTATGTGATCTACCCATCTAATCTTCAGCACTCTTCTGTAGCACCACATTTCGAAAGCTTCTATTCTCTTCTTGTCCAAACTATTTATCGTCCATGTTTCACTTCCATTCATGGCTACACTCCATACAAATACTTTCAGAAACGACTTCCTGACACTTAAATCTATACTCGATGTTAACAAATTTCTCTTCTTCAGAAACGCTTTCCTTGCCATTGCCAGTCTACATTTTATATCCTCTCTACTTCCTTTACTACTTTAAGTGTCTCATTTCCTAATCTAATTCCCTCAGCATCACCCGACTTAATTCGACTACATTCCATTATTATCGTTTTGCTTTTGTTGATGTTCATCTTATATCCTCCTTTCAAGACACTATCCATTCCGTTCAACTACTCTTCCAAACCCTTTGCTGTCTCTGACAGAATTACAATGTCATCGGCGAACCTCAAAGTTTTTATTTCTTCTCCATCGATTTTCATACCTACTCCGAATTTTTCTTTTGTTTCCTTTACTGCTTGCTCAATATACAGATTGAATAACATTGGGGATAGGTTACAACCCTGTCTTACTCCCTTCCCAACCACTGCTTCCCTTTCATGCCCTCTCGACTCCTACAACTGCCATCTGCTTTCTGTACAAATTGTAAATAGCCTTTCGCTCCCTGTATTTTACCCCTGCCACCTTTAGAATTTCTCTAAGTCTACAAACGCTAGAAACGTAGGTTTGCCTTTCCTTAATCTTTCTTCTAAGATAAGTCGTAGGGTCAGTATTGCCTCACGTGTTCCAACATTTCTACGGAATCCAAACTGATCTTCCCCAAGGTCGGCTTCTACTAGTTTTTCCATTCGTCTGTAAAGAATTCGGGTTAGTATTTTGCAGCTGTGACTTATTAAACTGATAGTTCGTTAATTTTCACATCTGTCAACACCTGCTTTCTGTGGGATTGGAATTATTATATTCTTCTTAAAGTCTGAGGGTATTTCGCCTGTCTCATACATCGTGCTCACCAGATGGTAGAGTTTCGTCATGACTGGCTCTCCTGAGGCCATCAGTAGTTCTAATGGAATGTTGTCTACTCCCGGGGCCTTGTTTTGACTTAGGTCTTTCAGTGCTCTGTTAAACTCTTCACGCAGTATCACAACTCCCATTTCATCTTCATCTATATCTTCTTCCATTTCCATAATACTGTCCTCAAGTACATCGCCCTTGTGTAGACCCTCTATATACTCCTTCCACCTTTCTGCTTTCCCTTCTTTGCTTAGAACTGGGTTTCCATCTGAGCTCTTGATATTCATACAAGTGGTTCCTTTATCTCTTTAATTTTCCCGTAGGCAGTATCTATCTTACCCCTAGTGAGATAAGCCTCTATATCCTTACATATGCGCTCTAGCCATCCCTGCTTAGCAGTTTTGCACTTCCTGTCGATCCCATTTTTGAGACGTTTGTATTCCTTTTTGCCTGCTTCATTTACTGCATTTTTATATTTTCTCCTTTCATCAATTAAATTCAATATTTCTTGTGTTACCCAAGAATTTCTACTAGCCCTGCTTTATTCCGCGTTTTATTAGTCAGCGCCGGTACGACAATCGCGAACGACGGGGAACAGAAGGCTGAGAGGAGAGGTCAGCCAATCGCAAGCTGACCGGCCTCCCTCCAGCACGACAACGCGCCAGCAGCGGACCCTGGGTGAAGGCGACATAAGCGCCGCGCCCGACTGGTGGCAGCCCACTTCACTAGCCGACGCGTGGCAGCCTCGTCATTAGCAATCTCTAAGTAGCTCAGTTAGGGATCAGCAGTCACCGCAGTTCAGGTGACAGACTGTTGTCAGTAGCGGTTGCTTGGACCAAGAGTGTTACTTGTGTTTGTCTGTTCTGAAGAAGACTGATTATTTTGAATGTCGCCCTTTGCTGGCGACAAATTTGTGTAATTTCACTCAGGGATGATCGTGTATAAAGGACTACAAGAATTCTCAGATCAAAGTTAAGTATTCGCACTTGTCTTGTCGCAATACAACTCTTTAATACGAGTTGTTTGATTGATTGTCTAGCGAACCGAGTATGCAGGATTCCTAGACACAACAATGTGAAATATAACGAGAGTGGAAATTTTTAAATACCTTGGCACCTGGTTCAACAGGCACAATAACCTCGAACAAGAAATTAATCAACGTATTGTCAATCGGTCTAAAACTTATTTCAGTCTGCAGCTGATAATGTCGTCAAAAAATCTGTCAGTTAAGACGACACTTAACGCCCATAATGCAATGATAGTTTCGGCGTTGTTATTTGGGACATAAATGTTAAGCACAGAAAAAAAATGCGAAGAGAACATGCTGAACAGAAAAAACATGAAAAAGATCTTTGGACCACTCTGCGTCGAGGACCACATGAAGTAGAAAGAACCAGTAACCGTACGACCTAATGAAACAACCGAACGTCGTGCAGAAAATGAGAGGCCGGGGAATAATCCAGGCAGGAGAGACAGCTAGGAGGCCAGAAACGCGCCGGTGCAAAGCTGTGCTTACGAGAAAACCTTATGGAAGTCGTCCACTTGTAAGACCAACGAATAGATGATAGGATCAGCTGCTGAAGGACCTTCAGCAGTTGAGTGTCCATGAGAACTGAGTCAAAAGCGCGCAAGATCATCTATGGTGGAACATTGCAATGTCGGCTCATGATCTTCAGGGTCCGTGATCCCCAATATACAGGGTGAGTCACCTAACGTTACCACTGGATATATTTCGTAAACGACATCAAATACTGACGAACCGATTCCACAGACCGAACGTGAGCAGAGGGGCTAGTGTAATTGTTTAATACAAACCATACAAAAATGCACGGAAGTATGTTTTTTAACGCAAACCTACGTTTTATTAAATGGAACCACGTTAGTTTTGTTAGCACATCTGAACATATAAACAAATACGTAATCAGTGCCGTTTGTTGCATTGTAAAATGTTAATTACATCCGGAGATATTGTAACCTAAAGTTGACGCTTGAAACCTCCGACGTTTAGTTGCGTATTGTAACAAACACGGGCCACGGTCGGCGAGCATTATCCGCAGGGACATGTTTACGATGACGACCGTGTTTACGAGTGTGGCTGTAGTGCACTGTTTTTCTGCATTCGTCTCCGCACGCAGACCAACTGTAGTACACCGTGTTACCAGACGTCTGTGATAGTGTAGTGTTGTAGGAACTGTGACCATGGTGGATTCGAACTCTGAAAAAGCGGAGATGATACTCATCTATGGCGAGTGTCGACGAATTGCAGCTGAAGCCTGCAGGGTGTATGCAGAACGGTACCCGGACAGAGAGCATCCAACGTGCCGCACATTGCAAAACATCTACCGCCAACTGTATGCAACAGGTATGGTCGTAGCACGCAAACGGGTCCGTAACAGCAGAAGCGGGTGCAGTTGGTGTGTTAGCTGCTGTTGCCATGAACCCACACATGAGTACACGGGACATTGCGAGAGCCGGTGGACTCTGAGTCAAAGTAGTGTCATGCGCATACTGCATCGTCACCGCTTTCACCCGTTTCATGTGTCACACTACATCAGCAATTACATGGTGATGACTTTAATCATCGAATGCAATTCTGTCAATGGGCGTTAACAGAGAATGCGTTGTAGTTCTAACTGTTTACCGATGAAGCGGGTTTCACAAACCACGGGCCAGTGAATCTACGGAACATGCATTACTGGTCCGTGGACAATCCTCGCTGGCTCAGACAGGTAGAGCGACATCGACCGTGGACTGTAAATGTATGGTACGGAATCATTGGCGACCGCCTCATTGGTCCTCACTTCATTGCAGGGGCCCAAACAGCTGCAACATACATCGCGTTTATACAGAATGATCTGCCAACGTTACTCGAAAATGTCCCACTGGAAACGCGTCGACGTATGTGATATCAGCATGATGGTGCACCTGCACATTCCGCAATTAACACTAGGCTGACCCTTGACAGGATGTTCGACGGGCGTTTCATAGGACGTGGAGGACGCATAAATTGGCCAGCCCGTTCTCCTGATCTTACACCTCTGGACTTCTTTCTGTGGGGTACGTTAAAGGAAAATGTGTACCGTGATGTGCCTACAACCCCAGAGGATATGAAACAACGTATTGTGGCAGCCTGCGGCGACATTACACCAGATGTACTGCGGCGTGTACGACATTCATTACGCCAGAGATTGCAATTGTGTGCAGCAAATGATGGCCACCACATTGAACATGTATTGGCCTGACATGTCGTGACACACTCTATTCCACTCCGTAATTGAAAACGGAAACCACGTGTGTACGTGTACCTCACCCCTCATGGTAATGTACATGTGCGTCAGTGAAAAAGACCAATAAAAAGGTGTTAGCATGTGGACGTAATGTGCTGTTCCAGTCTCTTCTGTACCTAAGGTCCATCACCGTTCCCTTTGGATCCCTACGTAATTCGGTGCTCTCCGATACACACGATCGAACAGCGGAGGAGTGGTACTCAAGCGTCAACTTTAGGTTACAATATCTCCGGATGCAATTAACATTTTACAATGCAACAAACGTCACTGATTACGTATTTGTTTATATGTTCAGATGTGCTAACAAAACTAACGGGGTTCCATTTAAAAAAAGTAGGTTTGTGTTAAAAAACATACTTCCGTGCATTTTTTTATGGTTTGTATTAACCAATTGCACTAGCCCCTCTCCTCACGTTCGGTCTGTGCAATCGATTCGTCAGTATTTGACGTGGTTTACGAAATATATCCAGCGTTAATGTTAGGTGACTCACCCTGTATATGTATGTATGTACGATGTACATCTTATAACCTGTTTCTAACACACAAACGTTAGCTAATTGCGTGTAACTATCGGTATAGAGTCGACAAAACAAGCTGTATCCCCATGCCCGAAGCTCTCCATGAAGCATGGTACTATTAAATGACATAATGCAATCGTTAGTCTCAGAGGTGTAAGATTCAAAACGCATTTACTATTAAATTCGTCTTCCTGAAAAGTGCTTCTCACTGGGACACGAAACTGAGATGGCTGGTTTAGGTATGAATCTTCACGGTCATATCACTGATGCATTAATTAATAAGAGAGTGAATTAATGAATGCATGTGCACAGACTTCTGCTGAAAGGAGACGAAATGGCTCGACCCACACTTGAACTCCAAAGCAAAGTTTGTCGGGTCTAAGATGTCTCTAATTCCACGATGGACAACGAAATTGAATAGTGGACGACAATTAAACCCCTCATATTTAGAAATCAAGTTCGAATTTTCAACTAATCTGAATGCTTCGACGACGATAAATGGTGATTTTATGGCATATCTTACTTTATCTGAAGAATCCGTTGCAGTAATACGAAGATGGACTGTTAACTCTGGTAACCTTACATGAAATAATGGAGCATTTTCGTTGTGCTTTCATGTTTGGTACGATTGATTATTCCAAGGATCATACAAAAAATTTCAAAAGCGTACATACAGCATGTAGTTCATTGTTGATAGCCGTCTGAATTGGTCGGTGTGTCGAACGTGACTGCAAATGCAGAAAACCGAGTTTCGTGCTGTTGTGAAAGACATTGATTTGGAGGGATAGACTGACGCACAAATCAAAACAGATCTGGGTGAAGTTCGCGCGGACTCTGCACCATCACTGAAGACTATTTACTTTTGAATTAATGAATTTAAAACTGCTCGGACAAGCACCGAATGCGGAGCGCACCCCAGCCGTCCAACTGAAGTCACCACAAAAGAAACCACTGACAAAATCCATGATATGTTAATACAATAACTCCGAATAAAAATTCGTGCCATTGCTGAGACTGTGGGCGTCGCAACTGAGCTAGTCCATAATACTCTGCATGGATAATTTTCTATGAAGAAGCTGTGTGCGAGGTGGGCGCCGCGATTGTTCAGAGTCGACCAAAAGCGCATCCAGCGCAATATTTCTTCACGATATCTAGCGATGTTTAATCGCAATCAGTAAGACTTTTTGCACCGATTTGTGACTGTTGATGAAACCTGGATCCATCATTACGCACCAGTCAAAACGATAGTCACAACATGGACAGAGGCTGGTTAAAGTGCACCGAAGACGGCAAAGATCATTTTGTCCGCGGGTAAGGTGGTGGTGACTGTTTTTTAGGATTCCCAAGGAATCATCCGAATATATTACTTGAAGAAAGAGAGAACCGTAACTCGACCCTATTACGCCTCATTGTTCGTCGCTTGAAATTGCTTTGGCTGAAAAAAGACCAAGGTTGGCACGCTAAGAATAGTTCTTTCACAAGGATTATGCCCCACCCCACACGTCAGCGATAAGAAAGTGCATGAATTGGGCTTTGAATTTGTTCCTTATCCACCCTACTCATTACTCCATATGACTTCTTCCTGTCCTACACTGAAACTTTGGCTTACTGGGAAGGAAGTTTCATAAAACGAAGCAGTGATAACTAGTCAACCAGTGTTTTGCACGGTCTGACAACACTTATTTTCCGAACGGATGAAAAAGGTGGAGGGTCGCTGGGCCTAGTGTGTATCCCTCAACAGACTAACGAGAAGTATGGCGATTTGTTTACGAAAAAAGTTTTGCTGTTTTTTACCAGTGAAAGGGTCCTGTAGCCACCTTTCATTAGTCCGGTAGCCCATTTTCACTAACATTTCTCTTTCTTTTCCTTATTTCTCTTTTCTCATAAGCCTCATAGTAGTGTGAGTGAATGAATGTGGTTGTGTGTCACGTTGCTAGACGGTGCCGTAGTCTGCTGCAGAAAGTCTGCGATAGTCATACAGATTCAGCAGCAGTTGTACAGAGTAGCCAACTCTCGTAGTAGTCAAGTAGGCAAAGAGGTTTGCGCTACTTGTGAGAAATCCACCTGCGTTAGGTTGGTGGCGGAAATGGCATCTTAGGTTTTTCCGGTCCACGCAAAGCTTGGAAGACGCTGGAGAAGAAAAAAGGAGGCAGTCTGCCGCCGGTACGGGAAGCGTCCACAGCTGTGCTCCAGTCGAAGAAAGGTGAGTTAGACTGACCATGTGACGCGTAGTTACTTGGCGAGAGGGAAGCTGTTAGCTTTTGGTCTCGCTTTTCAACTCTGAAAGACTGCTTTGCCTTGTCGCAGCAAGGAATACAAAACTTTGACAGATTTTTCTGTTAGTAAATTTGTGTAGCAGACTTGGATCCACCGGAAGAGTGCCACACAAAGGTGTCGATAAGAAGTGAGCACTCGCTTCTGTATGAATGTCTGTTTTCCTTCAGCTGTGCCTGTATAAGCTTTCATTTTTCTAAATATTAATAGCTTTGCCTTCTCGTAAATTTTCCTTGCTTTGTGTGTCTTTCGTCCGTAGGGAGCCAATCACGTGGTAGAAAAATAGAGTTTGTTGGGCTACCGTCAGCACTAACTATCCGATCTCATGTTTGTTTTAAAGAATGTTAACTGTTCATGGTTGTGTGATGTGATAATGTTGCAACTTGGCTACGATACCTAGAAATTACGTCTCCACAAACCACGTGGGCACGCGGGTGTACTGCGAAACGTGTACCGCTTGACGAGTTATTGCGATCAGTTATCAGGCAACAGCAGTTGTATGAATGATTCACACCAATGATTTTAGGTGTAGATTATAACGGTGAATGTATAGATGCTTTTCTTTAATGTTTTAGGAATTAATGTTATCAGGAATTGTGTACATGTCTCACATCCATATCTTAGGAATAAATGACTTTATCCCCAATTTTCTCTTGTGTTCCGAGGTTACGTTTTTGCACCTAAGCCACTCACCTCATAGCTTTCCCGTTAGCACATCCAACGCGTTTCCTGACGCACAGGTCCAGTGATTAGTTTCCCCTTTCATTTTAAAACAAATGCTTTAGATTAAGTCTTATTTTCAGGTGCGTTGCTGGGAGCTGATCTTATGCAGTGTTCATGCATTTTCTATTTTATTTTAAATGTTTGATTCTCGTGAACAGTGCACGGGCAATACTATTAATTACATCGCATCCCCTATGAACGACATCACAACGTATGCATTTTTATGAGTTTTTGGTCTGTGATCAAATTAATTTATTTTCCGACTCGGCCAAACCTTTGATTAAAAAATGGTTCAAATGGTTCTGAGCACTACGGGACTTAACATCTGAGGTCATCAGTCTCCTAGAACTTAGAACTACTTAAACCTAACTAACCTAAGGACATCACACACATCCATGCGCGAGGCAGGATTCGAACCTGCGTCCGTAGCGGTCGCGCGGTTCCAGACTGAAGCGCCTAGAACCGCTCGGCCACATCGGTCGGCAAACCTTTGATTAGTTGTGTGGTTAGAGTCGGTGGCGACCCTAATCTTCTCAAGTTAATTTCACGAGCAATAAGTATTTCCATTCCCAATAATAACGTAATAACCCGTAGAAACAAGTTAGTTACACAAGACTTATCAAACCACCCTCGCAGTAGCAAGAACAACAACAGTAACATCCACCAACATCGTCGTGGGCGAACACAGGTCGTCGTGAGCCAATAACAACGAATTTACGTAAATGTGTACCATTGCCACTCTCCCATAAAGACAGAAATCCCCATCTAACACGGCCGCGCCTACTTGTGATCCTGTCCAAAGAGTGGGAATCTCACAGCGCAGCGTGGAGAGGATTTAAAAGCATTATCAGACAATCCGTGCTCACCTTTCTAAGCAACCTGCAGCGTCCCGTTGCACGGAAGCAGCAACGTGACGCGGCTGTGGGTGGACGCGAGCTGACGCCACAGGGGTTGTCGGCTCGTTAGCTGGGAGAGCGGCGAGTGGCGGCGAGTTGGGGGTCGGACAGCACCGCCCCACCCCCTCCAATTATGTGTCCGCACCACCCCTAATTGGACGCCGAGCTTCCCTTATCGGTGCGGCCGCCGAAATAACTTGCTAATGGCGGCGACCTGGCCCCAACATTTCACACGGCCCGCCTCAGCTGCCGCTCGACACCCGCACTCTCCCTGCCTCCTGGAGTACCACCGACCTAAGCCACTGGCCGTCCACCTCCCTCTCATGCTCTGTCGTCTACTGTTTGCGTCTTCCGCCGTTATTTGCTCCATATACCAGGTTTTGTGGTATGTGCTACAATGAGAGGTCCGAACGAAACCGAGTTTCAGCGCGAGCGGCACGAGGCTACCATCACACCGTGACTGTGACGTCACAGAGATTACGTACAGATCAAAATTATGTGAACTCTGCAAGTAAATAGCAGTCAAATGAAGTGGCGAACTCACAGTAAGCGCTAACGTGCCTCGTCAACGTGAGATGGCGCTATACCATGAGAAGAGGCACATAACCGATTCTTCAAGGAAGTTAGGATATGCCATAAAATTACCATTTAACGTCGTCGAACCATTCAGTTTAGATGAAAATCCGAACTCGATATCTAAATATGACGTGCGTAATGGTCCACTATATAATCTCATTGTCAATCGCGGAACTTGAGAGATGTTTAAGATCCGACCGACTTTTCTCTGTACAAAATCCATGATGTGGTAATGGTTCAAATGGCTCTGAGCACTATGGGACTTAACTGCTGAGGTCATCAGTCCCCTAGAACTTAGAACTACTTAAACCTAACTAACCTAAGGACATCACACACATCCATGCCCGAGGCAGGATTCAAACCTGCGGCCGTAGCGGTCGTGCGGTTCCAGACTGTAGCGCCTAGAACCGCTCGGGCACTCCGGCCGGCATGATGTGGTAATGCAATACATCCGAACAAATATTAGTTACATTGTTGAGACTGTAGGCATCGCAACCGACCGAGTCCATAATATCCTGCACGGACAATTTTCTGTGAAGAAGATGTGTGCGTTATTATTGTGCGTTTCAGGCCCCCCAGTGTCGCCCCCCCCCCCGCCCCCCGTTCCCAGGGAACGTCTCACACTAGACAAGTGTAACCCCAAATGTGTGTGCATGTTGCGTTCATTCATTTCTTTATTAATTAATGCCTCAGTGATTTAGAATTCTAGCAGATGACTGTGAATATTCATACCAAAATCAGCTATCTCAGTGTCCTGTCCTAGCGGTAAGTACCGATGGGTGGCTGGACACAGTCGACTTCGCAGGTCTACCGCTGGACAATGCATCGGTTTTCAAGGACTGTACAGGTTGGTCCCGAGCTTTGGCTATCTGTTGGACCACTGCCACATGCGTGTGCTAGTCTAGGCTGACAATGTTTTCTTCTATTTGTTGTATAATTATGCTCTGTGCAAAATTCTACCAGGCGGCTCACTCTTTCATTTCCCTAACCCATATTCACCTACTACGTTTCCTTCTCTTCCTTTTCCTACTGTTGAATTCCAGTCACCCATGACTATTAAATTTTCGTCTCCCTTCGCTACCTGAATAATTTCTTTTATCTCATCATACATTTTATCAATTTCTTTGTCATCTGCGGAGATAGTTGGCATATAAACTTGTACTACTGTGGTAGGCATGGGCTTCGTGTCTATCTTGGCCACAATAATGCGTTCACTATGCTGTTTGTAGTAGCTTACCCGTACTCCTATTTTTTTTATTCATTATTGAACCTACTCCTGCATTACCCCTATTTGATTTTGTATTTATAACCCTGTATTCACCTGACCAAAAGTCTTGTTCCTCCTGCCACCGAACTTCACTAATTCCCACTATATCTAACTTTAACCTATCCATTTCCCTTTTTAAATTTTCTAACCTACCTGCCCGATTAAGGGATCTGATATTCCACGCTCTGATCCGTAGAACGCCAGTTTTCTTTCTCCTGCTAACGACGTCCTCCTGAGTAATCCCCGCCCGGAGATCCGAATGGGGGACTATTTTACCTCCGGAATATTTTACCCAAGAGGATGCCATCATCATTTAATCATACAGTAAAGCTGCATGCCCTCGGGAAAAATTACGGCTGTAGTTTCCCCATGCTTTCAGCCGTTCGCAGTAGCACAACAGCAAGGCCGTTTTGGTTATTGTTACAAGGCCAGATCAGTCAATCATCCAGACTGTTGCCCCTGCAACTACTGAAAAGGCTGCTGCCCCTCTTCAGGAACCACACGTTTGTCTGGCCTCTCAACAGATATCCCTTCGTTGTGGTTGCACCTGCGGTACGGCTATCTGTATCGTTGGGGCACTGTAGATTCCAGTACCGTGCACCAGTGATGGTGATGTACAACATATTTTTCAACACAAGCAATTAAGCCTCGATAAAAGGCGTCCAACCAATGTAGCAACTGCTAGCATCCCACTCAGATAGTGAAATGACATCACTTAGTTCCGGTAAGATGGACGTACAGTAATTATGGGTAAAGTTTAAGCAGATTGTAAAGCGTGCTCTGGAGAATTATGTGACTAGTAAATGGATCAGGGTTGGAAAAGACCCACCATGGTTTAATTACGAGATCCTGAAAATGCTGAGCAAGTAGAGGCTGTTGCACTCTCGGTTCGCAAGAGAAGCGCAAATGACGAGCAAAGATTAGTGGAGATTGGTGCGTCTGTGAAAAGGTCTGTGCGCGAAGCATTCAACAACTACCACCGTCACACCTTAGCAAAAGATCTGGCAGAGAACTCGAGAAAATTACGGTTTTATGTAGAATCGCTAAGCGGGACTAAGGCTTCCATTCACTCCCTTGTCCACCAAGCTGGTGTGTCAGTTGAAGATAGCGAAAGAAAGGCCAAAGTTTTAAATTTCACGTTCAAGAAATCATTCACGGAGGAGAATCGTACAAACATTAATGTGACTGGACCCTGTAGTGTTCATGTAGTGCTCTAACGATCCACAGCTTGTGACTGGTCAGCAGGATCTCCAGTTCTCGACGCACCAGCCGTAGTCGCTTGTGCGGTGGGGTTCGGCGTAAGGGTAGCCCGTGCGAATCTTTGTGGTCAAAAGGTTTCATCGCCAGTATTATTTGGCTGACAATTGGAGGAGACGTGGTTGTAAGTCCCATAGTCCTGGATAGATTGCAAGCCCTTTCCCACTGTCTCATGGACTAAGGGCGTGGCACACTTTATGGGGACTGTGAGGTTACGGTTGCTGCAGATCGATCGATCGATCGATCGATACGAGAACACACACATACACCTCTGTGATGTGATTCAACACGAAAAAATGAGTTTTACGGTTGCCCAATTATGAGCGCGTGTCGACGCGGCTGTAGGTGAAGAGATGTTCATAGGTGTGATTGGTCGCGAACACGGGGTTGGAGGAAGTATTCGAATCGTGTTGAAGTAAGGTACTGATTTTTACAGTCGCGTGTTCGTTACATGTTCCACTGATCATCTGAACGATTATTTTAAAGAAAATATGTGCAACGAATCAGTTTACCGGATATCTATACAGGGTTAGTGATCAAAGTAATGAAGGCATAATTTTTAGTCCTTCTCATGGAGCTACACTTTTTTTTTACTGGCTGCCACCTTTTTACCAGAAATTTGTTAATGGAATACAAGGAGAATAGTTTTAAATTATATTTAAAACTTGCTTCGCTACGTATCAGACATTTTTTGTTATTGGGTAAATGATCAAAAATTTTTGTTTCTGCGTATTGAACTCCTTTCTAAGCCACTGACGGCTTTAACAACGGGAGGTCGTTTTTCTCTCTAATGTTCTAGTTATGTAGATGAGTGTTGTTGAAAGGTCCCTGTTGGATTCCTTTCATGTTTAATTTCTTAAATCTATTGTCATTTACGGCATAAATTCCTCTTCTAGATTTACTGTGGCGTTTCTATCTGGGAGGATACTGAGTAGTGGAACGTGTTACTTTTACACATAAACAAGAACGATCTGTCACACTACTACACTTTAAACACAGTTTATATGTAATTCATGTCACACAGTCTCATACGGAACCTACATCCGCTTTCTTTTATACACTGTGTATGATAAGATACTGTCATCCCCATTCCCTTCTGTGTGAGAGGATGAATGAGCAAATGTATTTGTAGTTGCATGCTTGAGGGTAGCAGACAAGCCTGTCTGCTAGAGAACAGTAGGACCAACGTCGGAACAGGTAGCTACGCTTTCTAAAAGAAAAGAGGTTTCTATCCTTAGTATGGTTCTGTCCGTCCGTTGTCATGTTGGTATAGGAAGCTGCCCCTCTGGCCACTTCCGTTTTGTATTTGGGGAGCACGCTCGGTAGGAGCGCAGGTCAGTCGGTCCGTGGCGAGCGTCTGAAGTGGTAAGATCTCCGGCTAAGCGCGTGTCTGCTAAGTCCGTAGGACAATGGATTTCTTAAGTTCAGCCTAACTGAAAAATTAATAACCTTTATTTCAGGTTTAGCTCTAAAATATCTAATGTTATCTTAAATTGCAGCGCAGTGTAATTCTCGTGTGAAGTTCAGAATATATTCCGGTAGTTGCTTTGTCACTACTTTGTGAGTAAAGTGGAACCACGCGTTGATCAGTAACTCTAACTAAGATCAATCTTAAATGCGAATGCTTGTGTGATTATAATGTCTCGTGTTGACAATATTTTTCAATACAGCAACTTTTCTTTATGTTGAACCCACGTGGGGTGTACTTTGCGAGACCAGTACCACGTGCTTATATAACTGTTTGACCCGTCAGGTTAACAGTAAGACGTTAGTAACCAGTTGGAGGTTTTTCTTTTGTAAATTGCTTTTCGATCTAATTTATTTTAATTATCAAAATTATTGTGGAGTTACACTCTTTGTGTAAACCAAGTTGACCACGTGAAGCAAGTGGTGTAATCATCAAACTAGCCCTCAGCTATTCTTTTCGCGAAGATTTCACAGAGTTAATATGAATTTAGTATACCAGTGTGTGGTAATTACATGACGGACAGGATTGTGCTACGAACGTATCTTCTTTGGGTGAAAATTTGAATCTGTTGGTAGTGGTTAACTTTCTCTTGCATACGTTTCAACGTTCTTTGTGTGTTGTTTTATGAATGCAGTGTTGTATGCAGTCTCCCGATCTTGCCTCCATATTTGATGTGTTCCGTAAGATTGCAAACTCACATTTTCACAGTCCTAAATAAGGCACCAGCTCAGTTATAAGTCACGTTTAATATGCTGAAATTTCAATGATCAATGTTAAAATAAATTTCCAAATATAAACTGATTTATTTCTTTTTATTTAAATTCTCTTTTTATATATATATATATCACCGGTTGTCGTATGACTATTAAAAGATTATAATTAATGTTAGTCTGGTGGGGAATTTGGTAAGCTAGACTGGATACCTGGTGAAACAGTTGCGGAGTAATGCAAGGTTAACTTCCCCAGACAGCTCACAGCTTTTAACCCGCTTTTATTGTCCATCAGTACCGCTTTCATCATAGCAAATTAAAGTAACAAACTTACATTGTTCTCAAATTGTAATGGATTATTTGTGAGAAATTTCATTGGCTAATATAAGCAGTGCGACGGCGCAATTAAAATGCCTAGCTCCGTGGGTGAACGCCACATATTCTTCTTAGCGCTCGCTTTTGTGCAATCAATACTTTCTTTATAAGTGAAGAGTTACCTCAAAAGAATATTGAATATTACCCGACAGGTAGAGAATGTCGTCAAATACTGAAACGTTCTTGAAAGTTGACGTTTCATTCGAACTTCGTGTGGCATGACTTTGTTCCTATGATAATAACTTCGGCAAAGGATACAATAAACTAACAGTGACATCTAAATACATTGAGCTCTGTACTGCAGCTAACTGATTATAAATAATACTAAGGCTCAAGCGAATCAACATCGACATTTGTGTGCCGGCCGCGGTGGTCTAGCGGTTCTGGCGCTGCAGTCCGGAACCGCGGGACTGCTACGGTCGCAGGTTCGAATCCTGCCTCGGGCACGGGTGTGTGTGATGTCCTTAGGTTAGTTAGGTTTAAGTAGTTCTAAGTTCTAGGAGACTTATGACCTAAGATGTTGAGTCCCATAGTGCTCAGAGCCATTTGAACCATTTTTCGACATTTGTGTGTATGGAATCAATTAAGTGCCTCTCAGCATACGAAGACACTAAGGGGCTGGAAGTCGCCGTCCACTGTGCACATTCGCGGGTTTTCTGCAGTGAATGGACGAGAAGTATCGTGTTCTCAGGTCAGCCTGCTCTAATCTGTCCCGAAGAGCAACAAGCGTAGCGTTCGGGCCGAAGACGATGTCGGGAGGGAGACACTGAATCTGCTGCAGAATTGGCGCCTCACAGCTACTTATCTTTCTGCGGAGTTATTAAACAACACTGGATCGAAATATCGCCAAAACGGACACTGAATTACAAAAATGTGTGCGTAATGTGTTTGCAAGGGCTCGAGAAACACACAGACTGACGGGTGCACATGCTTTCTTGAGGCGTGTCCGCAAGTAGAAGATGAATTTTTGTTCTCGGTTTGAGCGGGGACGAAACTTTAACTGTTTATGTTGTGACTTGGCAAGACAGCCAAGCCACTAGGAGGAAGCCGAAAGGCACGCGTTTAAGCTCACGCAGGCTGGCGTGTGGTCTGGAACAGTTAAAGGAGTTGAGTCTAGTAAAAAAAGTACGGAGCTTCTGGAATACTTAACTTTAATCCATAATTGGTGAACATCGCTCTTGACGGTACATACATCACAAGATAAATAGCAAATGATAATGGCGCCTTGCTAGGTCATAGCAAATGACGTAGCTGAAGGCTATGCCAACTATCGTCTCGGCAAATGAGAGCGTAATTTGTCAGTGAACTATCGCTAGCAAAGTTGGCTGTACCACTGGGGCGAGTGCTAGGACGTCTCTCTAGACCTGCCGTGTGGCGGCGCTCGGTCTGCAATCACTGATAGTGGCGACACGCGGGTCCGACGTATACTAACGGACCGCGGCCGATTTAAAGGCTACCACCTAGCAAGTGTGGTGTCTGGCGGTGACACCACAGTTTACCTCACGATGGAGGCCAGCCAGCAACTGTATGTTGTGGCAGCAGTCTACAAATGTCAACATTCGCGACAACGCACGTCGATACACTGCCGGCGCTCGAACTACGTGTGGTGTATCGGACTCCGCGTCGTTTCGTTAACAGCCAGTTACTACCACTGGTTCCTGTTACTCGTGAGGAAGATTCCATTGCAACTATTTTGAGGGAATGAAGGGCTGAGAATTTAATTTACGGGAATCACAAGCGGCAGGATTCTATGGAAAAGGTTTTTTTTAAGTTGTCCCAAAACGTCGCAAGCTACTAGAGAATCATGGCGACTTTTTTTTGTCACCCGTTGTCTGACTGGTGACCCGCCCTGAATTCTTCACCTGTGCCAACGTCTTCATCTCAGAGTAGTACTTATAACCAACGTCCTCAATTATTTGTCAGATGTATTCCAATCTGTCTTCCTCGACACCCTTTTTACCTTCTGCATCTTCCTCTAGTACCATGGAAGTTATTCCCAAATGCCTTACCAGATGTCAAATCATCCTGTCCCTTCTTCTTGTCAGTGTTTCGCACATATTCCTCTCCTCTCCGATTCTTCGCAGAACACTTTAGTTCTTACATTATCAGTCCACCTAATTTTCAACATTCTTCTGTAGCACTACATCTCAAATGCTTCGATTCTCTTCTGTCCGGGTTTTCCCACAGTCCACGTTTTATTACCATATAATGCTGTGTCCCTAACGTACATTCTCAGAAATTTCTCTCTGAAAGTAAGGCTCATATTTGATACCAATAGACTTCTTTTGGCCAGCGTTTCCGCTGTTCTCATCTCTGCTACTTCTCACTACTTTCGCCTTTCTTCGATTTACTCTCAATCCAGACTCTGTAGTCATTAGACAGTTCATTCCATTCAACACATATTGTAATTCTTCTTCATTTTCACAAATAATGTCATCAGCGAATCTTACGATTGATATCGTCTCACCTTGAATCTTAATTCCACCGGTGAACCTTTCTTTTATTTCCGTCATTGATTCTTTGAAGTACACATTGAACAGTAGTAGCGAAAGACTACATCCATGACTTACACCCTTTTTAATCCAAGCACTTCGTTCTTGGTCTTCCACTCTTATTGTTCCCTCTTTACTTTTGTACATTTTGTATATTAGCCGTCTATCCCTATAGCTTATCCAATATTTCTCAGAATTACGTAAACTTGGCACTAGTCGACACTGCCAAAAGCTTTTTTCGGGTCGACAAGTCCTATGTGCATATCTCGATCTTGCTTCAGTCGTCCTTCATTCTCAACCACAACGTCAAAACTGCATATCTGGTGCCTTTCGCTTTCCTGAAGCCAAACTGATCGTCATCCAATACTGCGGAGAAAACGTACATTAGCAGGACCTGTACATTACTCGCTGCGTATCTGTTGCGATGATGCCTAGATGACATTAACACGGAGAGCCTGTGATGGTGCTACTTAGGTTCTCGGATCCCTCGGACTTGCGGAGACAATTTATTAGCTGCCTGGCACAGCAGTCTACAAGTGGGTCTTGTAA
This sequence comes from Schistocerca cancellata, assembly GCF_023864275.1. Taxonomy (NCBI): domain Eukaryota; kingdom Metazoa; phylum Arthropoda; class Insecta; order Orthoptera; family Acrididae; genus Schistocerca; species Schistocerca cancellata. The sequence goes on from NC_064634.1 coordinate 66,525,371, forward strand.
GAGGTTTACACACCTATAATTTACAGAAAGACATGAGCTGCTTACTGGAAAGTAGCATATCGACTACATGTGTTGTTGAAGTCTAATTATTATCACGTCTGACTAATGGTAGCCGCGTATCCTTCTACCGACTAACCTGACGACATTGACGATCTGACCTTCTTTATTTTTTAAAAAAGAAGTTTTCCCTTTAGTCTAGTCTAGGGTTACTATCCATCCCGCCATATCGGGACCGTCAACGTAATGGACTTTCTTCTCCCGACATTCCAACAACATCCAATTTTGTCCCGATTTTGCAAAATACTGTTACGAGCTGGGCCCAAATACTGAAGTAACGCCACTCTTAGCATCGATTACTTAGAAAAATGGGCTATTTTATTAAGTCAATGTCAAGTACTTGATAAGATGACGCTATCTGAAACCCCCTACTGGATGATGATGTAAGACACTATTATACACTACTGGCCATTAAAATTGCTACACCAAGAAGAAATGCAGATGATAAACGGGTATTCATTGCACAAATATATTATACTAGAACTGACATGTGATTACATTTTCACGCAATTCGGGTGCATAGATCCTGAGAAATCAGTACCCAGAACACCTCTGGCCGTAATAATGGCCTTGATACGCCTGGGCATTGAGTCAAACAGAGCTTGGATGGCGTGTGCAGGTACAGCTGCCCATGCAGCTTCAACACGATACCACAGTTCATCAAGAGTAGTGACTGGCGTATTGAGACGAGCCAGTTGCTCGGCCACCATTGACCAGACGTTTTCAGTTGGCGAGACATCTGGAGAATGTGCTGGCCAGGGCAGCAGTCGAACATTTTCTGTATCCAGAAAGGCCCGTACAGGACCAGCAACATGGGGTCGTGCATTATCCTGCTGAAATGTAGGGTTTCGCAGGGATCGAATGAAGGGTAGAGCCACGGGTCGTAACACATCTGAAATATAACGTCCACTGTTCAAAGTGCCGTCAATGCGAACAAGAGATGACCGAGACGTGTAACCAATGGCACCCCATAACAAAAAAATGGTTCAAATGGCTCTGAGCACTATGGGACTTAACATCTGTGGTCATCAGTCCCCTAGAACTTAGAACTACTTAAACCTAACTAACCTAAGGACATCACACACATCCATGCCCGAGGCAGGACTCGAACCTGCGACCGTAGCAGTCGTGCGGTTCCGGACTGAGCGCTTAGAACCGCTAGACCCCCGCGGCCGGCGCACCCCATAACATCACGCCGGGTGATACGCCAGTATGGCGATGACGAATACACGCTTCCAATGTGCGTTCACCGCGATGTCGCCAAACACGGATGCGACCATCATGATGCTGTAAACAGAACCTGGATTGATCCGGAAAAATGACGTTTTGCCATTCGTGCACCCAGGTTCGTCGTTGAGTACACCATGGCAGGCGCTCCTGTCTGTGATGCAGCGTCAAGGGTAACCGCAGCCATTGTCTCCGAGTTGATAGTCCATGCTGCTGCAAACGTCATCGAACTGTTCGTGCAGATGGTTGTTGTCTTGCAAACGTCTGTTGACTCAGGGATCGAGACGTGGCTGCACGATCCGTTACATCCATGCGGACAAGATGCCTGTCATCTCGATTGTTAGTGATACGAGGCCGTTGGGATCCAGCACGGCGTTCCGTATTACCCTCCTGAACCCACCGATTTCATATTCTGCTAACAGTCATTGGATCTCGACCAACGCGAGCAGCAATGTCACTATACGATAAACTGCAATCGCGATAGGCTACAATCCGACCTTTATCAAAGTCGGAGACGTGATGGTACGCATTTCTCCTCCTTACACGAGGAGTCACAACAACGTTTCACCAGGCAACGCCGGTCAACGGCTGTTTGTGTATGAGAAATCTGTTGGAAACTTTCCTCATGTCAGCAAGTTGTATGCGTCGCCTCCGGCGCCAACCTTGTGTGAATGCTCTGAAAAGCTAATCATTTGCATATCACAGCATCTTCTTCCCGTCGGTTAAATTTCGCGTCTGTAGCACGTCATCTTCGTGGTGTAGCAATTTTGATGGCCAATATTGATATGTGAATAAAAATGGTATGAGGATTTCAGGCTAAAACTGCTTTCAGGAATATATGTATCTTGAGAGATTTTTGAAACTAAGTGTAACTCGGAAGAATGGAAGTCTAAGTACTCCGTGGAGGAAAGGGGGATGTACTTTCTTAAGAAAACCGAAAATCCTGAACGCAAATGCCAACTGCTAAAATTCTGTGAGCATTTGTTTTGTATTCCCGCGCACAACGCAACTGTGGGAACAGTATTGTCGCTCATGTCGTCCCAGTGGACCCACGAAATAAATCGACTGTTGCCAGGGTCTGTGGAATGCCGCAACCAAGTTCTATGCAACCGTGTTCTAAATAAAAAGTAATTGTATTAAATAATTTTTTGCTTTATTTCTACATCTACATCTCAGTGTGTCCCGACTAGGTCCTAGCTAGATATGGCAACCCTAGTCTAGACCTATGCTAAGGCAGTTTCGTACACACAATGCATATAGAACAATAGTAACACGATTTAAGGTCACTTGAGGTACGCGACTAACTCTTTGAATGACGCTTGTATTGGTGAGCAAAGCAAAGCTAGGATGAAACCTATCTCTATGGAGCTTCTTTTTAACCGTAACAATCGAGCTTAACACGAAAGTTCATAAAACCCCAAACTGCGGCTCGGTGGCTGAGTGGCAAACACAGATAAAGGTAATTCTATAGAGTGATTGATAAAGGAAGGACAGATTTCACTTATTTATTACAAACAAACTATCAAGGATATAAACACAGCGCGCGTGTAACTGAATAGAGAACGATTCAAAGTTCAGACACAGTTGCGCCGTTGTCTGTAGCAACACGGCGACTGCACCACGAGAGAAATCGCTGTGTGTTGGAATTTGCGCGAAGTCAGTCCAGTGTTCGAGTTCAACGTCCATCTCGCTGTCGACTGAGCGGGAAGCCACCTCCACAGAAGCTGGTTTATGACTGGATTACAAAATTTTTGGAAGCTGGTTGCATATAAAAAGGGAAGAAAGAGCACTCGGCGGCCACGCGCGTCTCATGAAAATGTCGAGCGTATCCGAGACGCGTTCACACGGAGCCCTCTGAAGTCCATAAGACGTGTGGGCCAAGAGCTTCAACTTCCTCAAACAACGGTGTGGTGTGTTCCGAAACGACGCCTACATACGAAGCCTTACAAGTTGCAGTTACTGCAGCAATTATTGCGTCCCGGCGACCATAATATAACGTGCAATTTCATTGTAAAAATACAGCAACCAGCCACTTTTTAATGCGTTTTATTTATGCCAATATGCATTTCGGGTTTGCACCCATCTTCAGCTGGCAAATTACATGGATCTTCAGTTACTACAGTACTACAATCTCGACAGCAGTTTGGATGCTGCAGCAGCCTGTGCAAAAGCAACGATTCCAATCATTTACTTCAATTTCGCGAGTTTAAAGTTACGCACTATCAGTTGTTCATTTTACTTACATTCTCCTCTCCATGTTTTTTTTGGCTTTTCTTCTTTCTTGCAACAACACAAACACTTTTTATCATATATTTTACACAGGCGCACTGCGTTATCCGCCATGTTGTCGACTGACAGTTTTTGTTTACATACAAATGGTTTATCTACGGACAGAGTTATATTTTTTTTTCTCGAAAGTTTTGAGGTTATAAGATAAGCTACTGTTTTCTAAACATTGACTTGGGTGACAGACGTATTCTAAGTACAATGTATACAATTTCTTTTTTTTTTTTGTAGTATTGAAGATAAGTAACATAACACATTTATACAACGCAGTAATTCATACATTTACAATATAACAGAATTAAGATTTTTATGTTTTATACTATTACATGCATTTGTTAGGTTTATATTAGATTATGTTATTACTTGATTGTGCTTAGTGAGTGGTTTGATGAGTAGAGTGTGGGAGTTTTTCAGAAATATTCGGTTTGGTAGCTCTGTTTGGTCGTTAAGTATGTCAGAAGGGGATGCATGTTTATGTGAATAAATTTCGATTTCTTCTAGGAGGTTCATTCTTTTTCCTTTGTTGGCTAGGTGGAGAACTTGTAGGTTATGGGATATGTTTGTTACTTGATGTTCTTCTTCTGCTACATGTTGGGCGAATGTCGATTTATTTAAGTTTTTTAAACGAAGAGCATCCATGTGTTCTCGAAACCGTATGCTGAAGTTTCTCCCTGTTTGGCCTATGTATGTTTTTGGACAAGAGTTGCAGTTAAGTTTGTATATTCCTGATTGATTGTACGATTTGGTATTATTTTTAATGTTATGGATAGCTTTGTCCTTTATTTTGTTATTTGTATAGTAGCTGATTTTGATACCTGTTCCTCGGAACAAATGCATGTAATAGTATAAAACATAAAAATCTTAATTCTGTTATATTGTAAATGTATGAATTACTGCGTTGTATAAATGTGTTATGTTACTTTACTATCTTCAATACTACAAAAAAAAAAATTGTATACATTGTACTTAGAATACGTCTGTCACCCAAGTCAATGTTTAGGAAACAGTAGCTTATCTTATAACCTCAAAACTTTCGAGGAAAAAAAATATAACTCTGTCCATAGATAAACCATTTGTATGTAAACAAAAACTGTCAGTCGACAACATGGCGGATAACGCAGTGCGCCTGTGTAAAATATGTGATAAAAAGTGTTTGTGTTGTTGCAAGAAAGAAGAAAATCCAAAAAAAAAAAACATGGAGAGGAGAATGTAAGTAAAATGAACAACTGATAGTGCGTAACTTTAAACTCGCGAAATTGAAGTAAATGATTGGAATTGTCGCTTTTGCACAGGCCGGCAGCAGCATCCAAACTGCTGTCGAGATTGTAGTACTGTAGTAACTGAAGATCCATGTAATTTGCCAGCTGAAGATGGGTGCAAACCCGAAATGCATATTGGCATAAATAAAACGCATTAAAAAGTGGCTGGTTGCTGTATTTTTACAATGAAATATCGTTATCCACGGCCACGGAGCTCAACAGTCCAAATATAATGGACAAATTGTTATAACGTGCAAATTTTGCGTTTCTGTTCTCCAGAATATTGCAGAGGACACTTTTTCCGAACCGTTCTCATTTCGGATGAATCGACGTTTCATTTGTCGTGTAAAGTAACCGCCGCAATATAAGACTTTGCGGATCACGAAATCCTGGCGTCGTAGTCGAACATGTAAGAGAGAATCACTGAAACTAAATGTGTTTTGTGCCCTTCCTTTTCACAACGTTTATAGATCTTCCTTTTCTTGCGGAGGAAACTGTCACGAATGTCATACCCGGACATGCATCTAACTTGGTTGTTTCGTCAATTTCGCGAAGATAGAAGTGAGTTCATTTTTATAATGACGGCCCCCAGGCTCACTTTCACTTGAGTTGCGACGTTACCTTAAAACCACCGTCCCACATCGGTTGATTAGAAGAGGTGGACAGCAAGTTCTTGTACACTGCTTTTGGCCTCCCAGGTCACCAGACTTCACACCTTATGATTTTTCCCTGTGGGGGGTGTGGTGTCACCGCCAGACACCACACTTGCAAGGTGGTAGCCTTTAAATCGGCCGCGGTCCGTTAGTATACGTCGGACCCGCGTGTCACCACTATCAGTGATTGCAGACCGAGCGCCGCCACACGGCAGGTCTAGAGACACTTCGTAGCACTCGCCCCAGTTGTACAGCCGACTTTGCTAGCGATGGTTCACTGCCAAAATACGCTCTCATTTGCCGAGACGATAGTTAGCATAGCCTTCAGCTACGTCATTTGCTACGACCTAGCAAGGCGCCATTACAAGTCACTACTGATGCTGTAAAACATGTACCGTCAAGAGCGATGTTCACCAATTATGGATTAAAGTTAAGTATTCCAGAAGCTACTTACGTTTTTGGCTAGTCTCAATTCCTTGTACTGTTCCAGACCTCACGCCAGCCTGCGTCAGTTTAAACGCGTGCCTTTCGGCTTCCTTTTAGTGGGTTGGCTGTCTTGCCAATCCACAACAGGGGGTACATGAAATACACAGCCTTCGTTCCACCTACGGCAGCTGCTCTTCAAGATCTGACAAATCGAACTGTTGTAGCTGTCGATTCAATAAACAGGGACCTCTTGATACGTGTGGGTAATGGATAGACTACCGTTTCGATATTTCTCGAACAACGCATGGTTCTCATATTGAGAGAATGGTGTAGAGTGTGTGCGAATATACAGCTTTGAACCTTCCTCTATCCTGTAGGGTTACCATATTTTGGAATGCAAGAAAGAGAACACTTTCTGTATTTTAGGATGAAGAGAGGAGACACTTTCACTATTTTAAATGTATTACATAAGAAAGAAAAATCAACTTTTATACACATTATATATACCTACATTACATTAGAGTCCACATCATATGAACATTTTTCATTGGACCGAATCTTCCAGAAGTAACTTTTGTTGACACAAACATTTTTTTAAAAAAATTTGCAATTCAGACGTCTAAAACAAAATTTCACTATGGTAATCCCTTTTACAGATTAAGTTGTCAGTTTATTTCTCTCTGTTGTCCACTGTGCCTATATTAAGGACGACAACCTCCTAACACAAGTGCTATGGGCTGGCACTGCGAAGAATTGCGAAGATGTAACTGATAACGGAACTCTACCTCGCTGTTACATTACTCACTGTACTTGCACCATTTCTTCTGCCTTGGTTCAGACTTTCCGTCTTATGTGCCTATGAATTTTTATTTAAATTTAGAAATTGGTCAAAATGCTTCTCATCATCATCAATTTTACTATTTTCATTCGAGAAAAAATTGATATTCTTCCACGTAAGTCCGTGATACATCTGCATCCACATATTCAGATACTCTAAACACTGATATCTGAACACTGATTCTACGCAATATAATCGACATTTTCGGCTTTGCTAGCATGACTGATAGAGTGTAAGCAAATAAGAAATCATGTAATTCAATAAATGAAGCAAGAAGTATACAAATTGTTGGTGAAACCAGATGAAAAATAATCAAAAGATGTTAATTCCCAAAACGACAATATGCGGACATTAACAGAAATCATAGAAATGTATCTGGACGCTACATTAAACTTCGAAAATACGGACATGTCCGCATAAATGTTGACGTATGGTAACCCTAATATCCAAAGACATGCACAATGTATGTCTATTTTTCATAGCTTGTGATAAACAATTGAAATCGCTTCTTTATTTTTGAATCGGTACGTATGGCTCGTGAGGCGGGGGGGGGGGGGGGGTGTCTCAGTGACACGATTCCACCACACACCTGGCTGGCAGCGCTCGGCAGCGCGGATATGAGGGACTCACCACCATTGGCGCTGTACGCCAACTACGGGTAGAGTTGCGTAGGGTAGGGTAGGGTGGGTTAGGCTGCGCTGAAAGGGCCCTGCACTTCGCGGGCTCTTCGTACCTAGTGCGAGGTGCAAAACCAATCCCTGGGGAGCAGAGCGCAAACTTCGGTCGCCCTCGTGTCGATATCCAGGTGGAGGCGCCGGCTGCAGAGCTGGGGTGCGGGGCGACATCAAAGCCAGCCGCGCCAGCCCGCCCGCCGCCTCTAACGAAACGCTGCTCCGCCCCCGCCGCCTTCACAAGAACGCCCCATCCCACACACGTCTAGCGGCCGCAAATGACGGCTGCACACTCTGCGGTTGTGGAAAGGCGAAGGGGAGAGAGAAACTCCACAAAGCGGGCACACCATAGAACGCTGCGTTCTTTAAATCACAACGTAGTAAATACGAGGTGTGGTCAGAAGGTAACGGGAATTCCAATTCGCGGGCTGTATACATCCCACTTCCACAATTTCTTATGTAGTTGTTACACATCTCGCTGATGTACGTTCTCATTTTCAGTTGTTTATTGTTGACTGTCGAAAAGGTTACTCGTTTCCGTGTGTTCGCCGAATTTTTACTTAGGAAAGAAATGACTCTAAGAACTTGCATTAAATTTTGCTCGAAAAATGGAATAATCTGCAGCACCGCATTCGAAATGTTGACTGTGGCTTTCGGCGAATTTGCTATGAGCAAGACAAGTGGTTACGAGTGGTACGAACGTTTCAGAGAGGATCGAGAAGGCGTTGGAGACGACGACCGCCCTGGACGGCCTAGCACATTAGTTACTGACAACAATATGCAAGAAATGAAGAAAATGGCTCTGGAAAACTGCTGAATCACCATCAGAGAGGTTGCTTACGATGTCAGCATATCCTTTGGCTCTTGCCAAGCAACTTTTTGTTAGAATGTTTTGGGCACGGAACGTGTAGCAGCAAAAGTTTGTTGCGAAACTGTTGGACTTCGACCAAAAACGACGTGGCGCCGCTGAGGTGAATGAAGTCAACAAGGATCCACAAACTTCTAAGGAAGGTTATAACGGGTAACGAAACTTAGGTATAAGAGTATGAGTGTATGAGGTCGAAACCAAGGCCCACTCTTCCCTGTGAAAACTGTCTTAAGAGCGAAGACCGAAAAAATAAATTAAAAAAAATTCGACAAGTTCGATGACATGTGAAGACCCTTCTCACTGCCTTCTTCTGGTACAATGGGATAGTGCATCCTGAGTTCCTACCTGATGGTCGTCTGGTCAATAAGGAAAACTTCCTGGAAGTTATGCGCCGTTAGCGTGAAGCAGTGCGGAGGAAACACTGGTATTGTGACAAGGCTACCTGAGGAAAGTGCATCACGATAATGCTGTTGTTCGCACCTCAAAGTTTGTTCGTGATTTTTTGGCAAAACCAAAACCGTTATGTCGCCTCGGCTACTGTATTCGCCCAGACATGGCCCCCTGCGACTTCTTTCCATTCCAGACGCTGAAGACGACCATGAAAGGACATCATTTTGCGACCACCAATGAGATAAAAATAGAATCGCTAAAGAAGCTGAACAGCATACCAAAAAGTAAGTTCCGGAAGTGCTTTCAGGATTGCAAAAAGCGCTGGCACAAGTGTATTATATGGAATGGATCAGGAATAGTGGAACGTAATATAAATAGATAACCAATGATAATATTGGAATCAGTATTAAGTGTAAATAGATTATTAGCGGATAAGAAATGTTTGACAGTGTTGAAGGAGTAGTTGTACGATACCTGTAGAGTATAAGGAAGTATGGCGTGCACAACCAGTAAGTCCAGAATTGTAAAATTCGGGACGAATTTTCTTAAAGGAGGGGGACGTGTAGAGTTGCGGAATAGTAAAGAGTTGGAAACGTGGAATGTTGTCAAAGTTTCGTTGCCTATGCCAAGAGCCAGAGGCAGTAGGTTAGCCAAGAGGTAAGGGGATTGCACATACAGGGCTATTACAAATGATTGAAGCGATTTCATAAATTCACTGTAGCTCCATTCATTGACGTATGGTCACGACACACTACAGATACGTAGAAAAACTCATAAAGTTTCGTTCGGCTGAAGCCGCCAGAGCGCTCGAGAGCGCCGTGAGACAAAATGGCGATAGGAGCCGAGAAAGCATATGTCGTGCTTGAAATGCACTCACATCAGTCAGTCGTAACAGTGCAACGACACTTCAGGACGAAGTTCAACAAAGATCCACCAACTGCTAACTCCATTCGGCGATGGTATGCGCAGTTTAAAGCTTCTGGATGCCTCTGTAAGGGGAAATCAACGGGTCTGCCTGCAGTGAGCGAAGAAACGGTTGAACACGTGTATCTGGACATGCTGGAAAATTGGCTCATGCCACAACTGGAGACCGACAGCGCCGACTTCATCTTTCAACGGGATGGTGCTCCACCGCACTTCCATCATGATGTTCCGCATTTCTTAAACAGGAGATTGGAAAACCGATGGATCGGTCGTGGTGGAGATCATGATCAGCAATTCATGTCATGGCCTCCACGCTCTCCCGACTTAACCCCATGCGATTTCTTTCTGTGGGGTTATGTGAAAGATTCAGTGTTTAAACCTCCTCTACCAAGAAACGTGCCAGAACTGCGAGCTCGCATCAACGATGCTTTCGAACTCATTGATGGGGACATGCTGCGCCGAGTGTGGGAGGAGCTTGATTATCGGCTTGATGTCTGCCGAATCACTAAAGGGGCACATATCGAAGATTTGTGAATGCCTAAAAAAACTTTGAGTTTTTGTATGTGTGTGCAAAGCATTGTGAAAATATCTCAAATAATAAAGTTATTGTAGAGCTGTGAAATCGCTTCAGTCATTTGTAATAACCCTGTATATCGGAATGTGTCGTCACGCAGGGGCAATGGCCGGGTTACACACAACAGGCGAGAGATAATTGCTTAGCACGCTGGTTTGTGTTAGATGGAGACTTTCGTAGAGTGTAAGACAGAGGTATAGCGTGAGCTGTACTGCATTTCACAACTTCGCGTAAGTCTGTCGTAACAACACGTAACTCGGTCGCAAGAACACCTAAGGGGCGAGTACAACAGATGAATCAACAGTATAGATGATCAGCAGTATAAGTGGAACGAATGTGTTCATTACAAACGAGCATGACGTCAGGATGTCGCTCGTGCTTCCTTTAAATACGCCAGCTTTGATAGCAACAAGGCACTCGCAGTTACACTTGCAGTTAGATGTGTACTGGGATGCTGCGTAGCGCTCAGCTCGGTGATCGACATGTTAATCTTCATTAAAGAGATGTTGCAGTAAGGGCAGCCCATCCAGCAGCAGACGTGGGGGGACAGTACCAGCTCTGGTCCTCTCTGCTGCCGCTGTCAATCATCGACCCAGAATTAGCAGACATCGCGGCAAACTCGCTCGCCGCCAATGCTGACCACATCAGTGAGCCGTCGTCGAGATCGTGCGGGGCCTAGGCCCTGTACATCCGCCGTCACAACCGGGTGAGCCGACGACGCTGGGGGACTGCAGCCCGTTCTGCCCGTCCACCGCAGACGAGCCACCGGGAGGAGCACGGACGAAGACGGGGTGGGATAGAGTACACTCTGCACTACGAGAACGCCTCTCGTGCCGACAGCGCCGGGACTCCAACCCGGAGCCCCCTACGTGCAGCGGCATGCTGGCCGCAGCTGAGCCAGCCGGCCGCCACCAGCCACGCGTGGCCGAAGTACGAAGTAAGGACATTCCTTCGCTACGTCACAGCATGCGACGCTGAGCTAGCAACACTGGTGCGGCCCGGAGCTGGTGTCATCGCTACGAGTCAGCGAGGACTCGGGGAAGGTCGTTGATATCACCAAGCTCAGCCAGCTTGTGTCACGCAGGCCACATTGTACTCGGCAGGAATAACGGTGTTATGAATTAGTAATGTTTCTTTGGCGTTTCTGACGCGTCCACAGTCGTTTCCTAGCATCCTGACAACTGGAGAGGTCACCGCTCGGCCTCCAGTCCACTGTAGGCGACCGGGACCACCGGGGCGCCTACAAAGGTTACAAAAAGCGCTGGCACAAATGTATTATATCTGAGGGGGATTACTTTGAAGGGGACAAAGTTGTTGATGATGAATGAATAAAGATTATTTAAGGAAAACAAAAAATTCCCTTTATTTTTGATAACACATCGTATAACGCCTCTCTGATACATACACTTGAATCGCTATAATCCAGCAGAGCGTGTTGTTAAGATTTCAAACAAATTGTTGTTGTGAAACCCATAATTAAATAATATAATTCCCTTAGTTCTGGAAGTGGTACATAAATAGAAATTTGACAGTAAAGCCAAATGGCTAAGCAGGAATGGCTAGAATAGGGAGACGAAATACCAAAGGCAGCAGGATAAAATACAAGGAGCAAAAGTCTACTGCACAGAAAGCAGACTGCAGTTAGAAGAGTTGCAGAACTTGAGAAGAAAGCAGCAGTTGAAAGGTTGAGAGGCAGGGTTAGAGACTATCGCCCATGTTGTTGCGCCCATACAGTGACCAAGCTGTAAAGGAAACCAAAGGAAACTGGGAACACTGTGGTGTCAACGCCAGACACCACACTTGCTAGGTGGTAACATTTAAATCGGCCGCGGTCCGTTAGTGTACGTCGGACCCGCGTGTCGCCACTGTTAGTGATTGCAGACCGAGCGCCGCCACACAGCAGGTCTAGAGACACTTCCTAGCACTCGCCCCAGTTGTACAGCCGACTTTGCTAGCGAAGCTACACCGACAAATACGCTCTCATTTGCCGAGACGATAGTTAGCATAGCCTTCAGCTACTTCATTTGCTACGACCTAGCAAGGCGCCATTACCAGTGTATATTGAGATTGCACTTATGTGATCTCAAGAGCGATGTACACCAATTATGGATTAAAGTTAAGTATTCCAGCAGCAACGTACTTTATTTGCTACATTAAATTACATTGTCCTGTTCCAGACCTCACGCCAGCCTGCGTGAGTTAAACGCGTGCCTTTCGGCATCCTCGCATAGTAACTTGGCTATCTTGCCAAGTCACAACAATCACAATTTAAGTTAGGGGAGAAAAAATAAAAACTTTTCGATTGCCGATGACATTTTAATTTTGTCAGAGATGGCAAAGGTCTTGGAAGAGCAGTTGAACGGAATGAATAATGTCTTGAGGAAGAGGTAATAAGATGAGGATCAACAAAAGCAAGGAAAGGATAGTGGAATGTGGCCGAACTGAGTCAGGAGATGCTGAGGGGGATTAGAATAGGAAATTAGGCTCTAAAAGTAGTAGAAGAGTTAGCCGGCCGCGGTGGTCTAGCGGTTCTAGGCGCTCAGTCCGGAACCGCGCGACCGCTACGGTAGCAGGTTCGAATCCTGCCTCGGGCATGAATGTGTGTGATGCCCTTAGGTTAGTTACGTTTAAATAGTTCTAAGTTCTAGGGGACTGATGACCACAGATGTTAAGTCCCATAGTGCTCAGAGCCATTTGAACCATTTTAGTAGAGGAGTTATGCTAGTTCGGCAGACAGGTGACGGATGATGTCAGAAGTAAAGAGAATATAAAATTCAGAGTGGCGACAGCTTGGAAAGCATTTCTGAAAAAGAAAAACTCTGTGATACCGAATATAAATGTGTTAGACGTGCTTTTTGAAGGTATTTGCCTGGAGTACACCCTTATACGGAAGTGAATCGTGAACTATCAGCAACTGTGTGGTGTCACCGCCAGACACCACACTTGCTAGGTGGTAACATTTAAATCGGCCGCGGTCCGCTAGTATACGTCGGACCCGCGTGTCGCCACTGTCAGTGATAGCAGACCGAGCGCCGCCACACGGCAGGTCTAGAGAGACGTCCTAGCACTCGCCCCAGTTGTACAGCCGACTTTGCTAGCGATGCTACCCTGACAAATACACTCTCATTTGCCGAGACGATAGTTAGCATAGCCTTCAGCTACGTCAGTTGCTACGACCTAGCAAGGCGCCATTACCAATTGATATTGAGATATTAAAAGCATGTACATTCAAGATCGATGTTCTCCAATTGTGGAATAAAGTTAAGTATTACTTCAACTAGTACTTTATTTGCTACTACAATTTCCCGTAACTGTTCCAGACCTCGCGCCAGTCTGCATTTCGGCCTCCTCTAGCTACAAGGTGTTGGCTGTTCTGCCAACACTTCAAACTGGACAGAACGATTTCACATATACTTCATGCCCCCCCTGACACCTAATGTAAACAACGTGCATCTTTGGTTTGTAGCGTCTTTGGAAGCTATCAGTGTACTTGGAACACGGACAGTTACTGTGAAATCACATTTTTCAATGTAGAAGTACTATCGATTGCAAATCCGGCTGTGAGTGTGTCTGCTCCCGTTAAAATAAGCCCAACGCTTCGCCGCGGAAGAAGGCGCACTCTGGCCTGGAATCGACACCGAGGCCTGCTTCTCCGGAAGACGGAAAAGACCTGAGAGTCACACAGCTAATCCGTCAGTCAAATCAAGACGTGGTGTGGTCGGCAGACACCCATACAAGACCTACCCTGCGAAGCGATAACAGCCCGCCACAATGTCAGTGCTACCCTCTCCCATATTGATCATAAAATCGGCAACTTTTACGACATCTCGTAAACTCAGATGCAAATCGTAGCGTGTCTCGCCGTTATACTGTTACGTGTCTACTACAAACCAATCTTTCCCCCGTCTCTCTCTGTCTCTACACTACAGACGACGCTTCCCTTTGTGGTGTCTCTTGGCTCGGCAGCCGTCACTGGGCCGCCATATGCTGTACAGCAGCTGCTTTAACCCGACTCGGCCGGCCGTTGTGGCCGAGCGGTTCTAGGCGCTACAGTCTGGAACCGCGCGACCGCTACGTCGCAGGTTCAAATCCTGCCTCAGGAACGGATGTGTGTGATGTCCTTAGGTTAGTTAGCTTAAAGTAGTTCTAAGTTCTAGGGGACTGATGACCTCAGAAGTTCAGTCCCATAGTGCTCAGAGCCATTTGAACCATTTAACCCGACTCGCTGCTCTGCGGGAACGTTGCGTGAAGGCCTGTTCCCGACTGAGCGACGCATTTTTTCCTCGGGCTCTATGCACAGGGACACAACCACCGACTAACAACTCGTACTGGAGACAAAGGGCACGTTCGCGTATGACTATGATGGTGGGGCGGGCCGTATCCGAGTTACGGACAATCGTGATAGCCTTGTCGTGCTCTACTGTTGTAAGAGGACCATGAGTAAGGAATTTATTGCTAGCGCACTCGAGCAGATGTAATTTCGATGGATTGCTCACGCGCTGCCTGCGATATGTAAGCTATAAGGGAATCTCAGACCGAAGAGCCGTGTTGGCTGCAGTAAGAGCAGTGTAGCAGTAGGAGTAAGCAGCAGCTAGCAGTCGGGTGTAGAGTTGGCCGGGCCGGTCATGGGGAGTGATGGCGGTGCCTGAGCGACGTAGTATAAAGTAAAAGCAGCTGCGCGCATATGTACTTTGTTACAACTAAATTTGTACTATGTAAATGTTTTTAAAAATCTTTTAATAATAATCTTTCTTATAAAAATTAACTTTTCACAATCATTCATCTCAATTTAAAGAATTTACTAATTTCTCCAATCCACGGTCATCCCGATTATCGTAAAGAAAAATCAGTTGTTTCTTTTTATACATGACAAATCTAGCGGCCAGAATTGCACTGGCCTGTGCCAGAAAAATTTCTTATAGGAGCAGATATGTACGCGTTATCCGGCGACTTCATTGAGGTAATAATTTTCAATGTATTCAGAATGATCTTTCAGGGCCATGACGCTGCACTGCTGACGTCCAAATTTACCAATTTGGATTCACAGTCAGTTAATTATTGAAACGTTATATATGAGTCATATTTTTATTGGGAGATTAGTCGCGTTATTATTGCGAGGTTACGGAATGTTATACTTATTTTTACTGTTGGGAGGTTACACTGTACTTTAAGAAACTTTGGCAAATGCGGGACACGGCCAGAACCGCTACCAGGAAAAAAATGTATTTTCGAGTGAAATGAAAAACCGAATTTTTCATCGTTCCTTTCTAGACGACGAGCTTTCAATCCACAAAGTTTAAAAAATAATGAAACGCTATGAATTTAAGATCTAAAACTTACTTATTCATGAGAGGAAGTACAACAGATGCTGGTGTATTTAAAGTTTAAAACTGTGTCGCATTTTTATATAAATAAAGGGAGGATCTCGGTCGGCTTCACACAGACGCGCAGTTTTTGAAACGTTGCGAGAGAAAAATCAGTGTTTTGGAATAGGCGTATTTATCTCGCAAACATGAATTTTACAAGTACTGTTCAGCACTCATTGAGATTGTAGATTCCTTGTTCTGTGCTGGTTACCCGACAATCAGGTCGTACCACAGGGAACATCTCTCTCTCTCTCTCTCTCTCTCTCTCTCTCTCTCACACACACACACACACACACACACACACACACACACACACACACCAAGAAAAAAAGAAGCAACACTTTTTCCTGTCATGTACGGTTACAACCGCACCTCCTTTCAACAGGATGTGAGGATATCTCGTGTGCTGCTTACGATATATTAGGGAAGTCGCGGAAGTGACACACACAGGAATAATTTGGGAAACTATGAAGACCAGCAGCTTAGGATGTTCGTAGTACAGCAGAGCTACGTAAAACAAGTACACGGTGCTGTCTGCTCGCTATAGATGCACGCTGAAGACCACTACGTTCCGGCAGAAAGATAGCAGGACATGTGGTATGATGATGAACACTCATCTAGCGTACAGACCCGGTGGAGGCATTATACAGGCAACAAGTCTAGCTGCATACTCAGTAACCGAAAGATGCTACCGAGGTCTGTGGTGATCCGGGTACCGCGCCGGATTCCAATGTTATGTGTGTGTGTGTGTGTGTGTGTGTGTGTGTGTGTGTGTGTGTGTGTGTGTGTGAGAGAGAGAGAGAGAGAGAGAGAGAGTACTTTTCAAAGACGCACAGTAGACCTGCTTTCAGCTGACATCAGACTTTCGGATCAAGGGCACACGTAGACGGTGATTTGTGTATGTGAGCGTGCGCATTTTGGACGATTAAGGGATCGAACTACTTAGACTACCTTAGATTAGATCAGATGTATTTTCGTTCCAACAGATCCATAGTGAGAATGTTCTCCAGGACGTAGAGCATGCCAGAAAACAAAAACACACAATAAATACTTACAAAGAAAAGCAAATACCAGCACGCTAATCTACGTTCCATAGATCCCAAGTAATACGGTCGTCACCGATGAGGGCTCACTAAAAAAAATTTAAGCGTGTTTTTATTTAAGAGATAATAACCAACTTGTCAACAAAAAATGTAAACGTTCAATACAATGAGCTGCTCCTGATAATACACTGAGGTGTAGACCGTTATTCTTGGGGTAATGCAGCCACGCATCATGAAACAGAAAAATTATTTTACAACATTTATTTACCCCGATCGCATAACTGCACTGAATTTGAACACTAATCAGATTGTACATAATACTCCAATAACTTGATATTATTAGTAACATATACACCTCGGTCGGTTCTGCAACGAAATTCATCAATATAGAAGAAGGAGTTAGTTACGAACTAGTCATTTAGGCTCCGCTTAAGCTGGTATGTATATATAATGACAAAATTCATTAAGGAATGAACATAGTGAGAAGCGTAGTTAGTACCCCAGTTCCTTAAACAGGACTCTGCAGATAGTTATTAAGTTTACGCCACCAATAACACTCTTGACTCGTTGTTTTTATACCGCCAATGTTTGACAACATATGCATTGCAAAAAGAAATTTGTTTAGGCGGGTCAGAAGTCCCGTGGTACGCTTCTCCCAGTTGAAGCTATTATCAATTTAACACTGTCAATTACTTCTATCTGCTTCCCATATGTAAGACATATACTGGCAGGAAACCTATTACAACTAGCAAACGGCGTACAGTGTGGTGTCACTTCTCGCTGTATTGTAGACTGCCTTCTAAATATCGGAACCTACCAATCAGAACTGAGACTTTGACAGCATGTTGTTAAGAAGCTGACTGTACAATGAGGAGACAAAATTTATGGAATACCTCTGAATATCGTGTCGCACCTCCTTTTGCCGGTGTAGTGCTGCTGCTCAACGTGGCGAGCACTCAACGAGTCGTCGAAGGCCCCCTGCAGAAATACTGAACTATACCGCACCTACAGCCGTTCATAACTGCTGAAGTGTTGCTCCTACAGGATTTTGTGCACGAAGTTAACTCTCGATTATATCCCGTCAATGTTTGATGGAATTCATGACGGGCGATGTGAGTGGCAAAATCATTTCCTCGAACTGTCCAGAGCGTTCTTCAAACCAGTTGTGAACAACTGTGACCCGGTGACATGGCAGCATTGCTCGGGAACACTGTGTCCATGAATGGCGGTAAACGATCTCCAAGTAGCCGAACATAACTATTTCCAGAAAATGATCGGTTCAGCTGTACCAGAACACCCAGCCCATGCCATGTAAACACAGCCCACACCATTATGATATCACCATCACCTCGTACAGTGCCTTGTTGACAACTTGGGACCTCGGTTTCGTGGGGTTTGAGCCACACTTCAACCCTACTATTACCTGTTACCAACTGAAATCTGAACTCATCTTACCATGCCACGGTTTTCCAGATGGCCAGCGTCCAAACGATATGCTCACGAGCCCAGGAGAGGCGCTGCAGGTGATTTAGTGCTGTCAGCAAAGGCACTCGCTTCAGCCATCTGTTGCCGTAGCCCACTAACGTCCAAGTTCGCCGCCCTGTCGTAACGGATACATTTGTCGCACGTCCCACATTGATTTCTGCTGTTCTTTCACGCAGTATTGCTTGTCTGTTAGCACTGAAAGCTGTACGCAAACGCCGCTGCTCTCGGTCGTTAAGTGAAGACAGTCGACCACTGCGTTGTCCAGGATGAGACGCAATTCTCGGTGCACCCTTGACCCTGTGGATCTTGGGAAACTGAATATCCCTAACCATTTCCGAAACGGTAAGTCCTATGCGTCTAGCTCCAACTACCATTCCGTTTTCAGAGGCTGTTCATTGCTGTCGTAAGACGGTAATCAGTTAGGAAACTGTTTCACGTGAATCACGTGAGTACAAGTGTTAGCTCCATCAATGCACTGCCCTTTCACACCTCGTCTAGACGGTACTACTGCCATCGCTCTCTCATGACTTGTCACCTCAGTGTGTATAAGACAATCGTAGGAGGTGTCAAATTTGAATTAACTGAGTCGGGCAATAAAAGATAACAGACTAGGGCAGACGTCAGTCGGAAAGATGTTGGAGATCCAGCGCGGGTTCTCATGCGCAACTGGCCCCCACGCCTCTCCACAAACCAGGTTCCCCCGACCAACGTACTATATCAAGAGAGTCGAATCGGCTATATATAACAGAATGAGCACTAAAACGTTCTTAAAAAGTAATTAAGACTCAGTGTATTATGCTATGACAGGAGTCAAAAATGTTCAGATGTGTGTGAAATCTTATGGGACTTAACTGCTAAGGTCATCAGTCCCTAAGCTTACACACTACTTAAGCTAAATTATCCTAAGGACAAACACACACACCCAAGCCCGAGGGAGGACTCGAACCTCCGCCAGGACCAGCCGCACAGTCCATGACTGCTGCACTGTCCATGCCTGCTGCGCCCTAGACCGCTCGGCTAATCCCGCGCGGCTGACAGGAGTCGCACCAGTCCTTTGTCCAGGAGGCTGCCGGTGATCCTCCGGGGCTAAAAATGTGACCGGAGGCAGTTCCTGGAAGCCGAATCGCCGGTGTGAACGACCAGTAGACTGGCAGCTAGAGAGAAACGCTGAGCGAGTTGCACGAACACAGAAACTGTCGCAACACGGGATAGCGATAGAGCGCCGAAGTCCGCAAGCGAAGCATAATGACATCATGGAAGCCGAGAGATACCGTCACACTTCTGACAAAGCATAGTTTCGTAAGGACAGCTACTTATAACGCAACAGTAAGAATTCCGGTGACGAACCAGCAAGAAACACCACCTGAAAGGTGAAGTCAGTAGGAGAGCTGACAGCGAGGGAAACCAAGGACACACGATGTCATTGCCATCCCCACAGTCGCGGAGCGCACGAGAAGAGCCTCATCCTTCTTGAAAAAGGACTAACTGCTGAGAGCTGATTGCTGACTCCCTAATGCGTAGTTTGAGCACTTGCGTCAGTTGCAGCTATCCATTGTGAGAGGGAGGCTATGGAGATCAACTCTCAGCACGCCTAGGTGTCTTCGATCGTCTGTTCGTCTATGGAAGCACAGATGCGGCTGGAAGGACGCTACTGCTGCTGCTGCCAGCGTCACTGCCAACATTCCAAATTCCTTCACCAGGGAAGACGAATGGAATATTCCAGAATTTGAAACACGAACAGCTGCTAGCGTGAGTTTCTTAGGAGTAGATACCTTAGGGGTTGCGAAGCAACTCAAATCGCTTGATACGGGCAAGTCTTCAGGGCCAGATTGTATACCGATTAGGTTCCTTTCAGATTACGCTGATACAATCGCTCCCTACTTAGCAATCATATACAACCGCTCGCTCACCGGTAGATCTGTACCTACAGATTGGAAAATTGCGCAGGTCGCACCAGTGTTTAAGAAGGGTAGTAGGAGTAATCCATCTAACTACAGACCTATATCATTGACGTCGGTTTGCAGTAGGGTTTTGGAGCATATACTCTATTCAAACATTATGAATCACCTCGAAGGAAACGATCTATTGATACGCAATCAGCATGGTTTCAGAAACCATCGTTCTTGTGCAACGCAGCTATCTCTTTATTCGCACGAAGTAATGGCCGCTATCGACAGTGGATCTCAAGTTGATTCCGTGTTTCTAGATTTCCGGAAAGCTTTTGACACCGTTCCTCACAAGCGACTTCTAATCAAGCTGCGGGCCCATGGGGTATCGTCTCAGTTGCGCTACTGGATTGGTGATTTCCTGTCAGGAAGGTCGCAGTTCGTAGTAATAGACGGCAAATCATCGAGTAAAATTGAAGTGATATCAGGTGTTCCCCAGGGAAGCATCCTGGGACCTCTGCTGTTCCTGATCTATATAAATGACCTGGGTGACAATCTGAGCAGTTCTCTTAGGTTGTTCGCAGATGATGCTGTAATTTACCGTCTAGTAAGGTCATCCGAAGACCAGTATCAGTTGCAAAGCGATATACAAAAGATTGCTGTATGGTGTGGCAGGTGGCAGTTGACGCTAAATAACGAAAAGTGTGAGGTGATCCACATGAGTTCCAAAAGAAATCCGTTGGATTCGATTACTCGATAAATAGTACAATTCTCAAGGCTGTCAATTCAACTAAGTACCTGGATGTTAAAATTACGAACAACTTCAGTTGGAAAGACCACATAGATAATATTGTGGGGAAGGCAAGCCAAAGGTTGCGTTTCATTGGCAGGACACTTAGAAGATGCAACAAGTCCACTAAAGAGACAGCTTACACTACACTCGTTCGTCCTCTGTTAGAATATTGCTGCGCGGTGTGGGATCCTTACCAGGTGGGATTGACGGAGGACATAGAAAGGGTGCAAAAAAGGGCAGCTCGTTTTGTATTATCACGTAATAGGGGAGAGTGTGTGGCAGATATGATACGCGAGTTGGGATGGAAGTCATTAAAGCAAAGACGTTTTTCGTCGCGGCGAGATCTATTTACGAAATTTCAGTCACCAACTTTCTCTTCCGAATGCGAAAATATTTTGTTGAGCCCAACCTACATAGGTAGGAATGATCATCAAAACAAAATAAGAGAAATCAGAGCTCGAACAGAAAAGTTTAGGTGTTCGTTTTTCCCGCGCGCTGTTCGGGAGTGGAATGGTAGGGAGATAGTATGATAGCCGGCCGGAGTGGCTGATCGGTTAAAGGCGCTACAGTCTGGAACCGCGCGACCGCTACGGCTGCAGGTTCGAATCCTGCCTCGGGCATGCATGTGTGTGATGTCCTTAGGTATGATTGTGGTTCGATGAAACCTCTGCCAAACACTTCACTTCAATGTGAATTGCAGAGTAATCATGTAGATGTAGATGCAGATGTAGATCCGAAGCAATGCTGCAGGGACGAGGTGGTCACTCTCACGCCGAAGACGTCCTGAAGGCTTGACCTTCGTGACCTGGGAGCTGTCCGTCATCTGCCTACGAGAGAGAGAGAGAGCCGCTGCCGCTGCTGATCCCGTTCCTGCGAAACACCGATGCTGCCTGCTCCTGTCTCCTAAAAGGGGCTGAGAGCCGACCCCTGAGAGCCAGCGGGTATTTCAGATGGACGGGTATTTCAGATGGACCTGACTCCTGAGTGCGAATCTTCGACGTCAACGAGTGCACTTTGGCCATCGATACATAGAGCTAGAGGCCCACTGGAGTCCGCGTGACTTAAGCTGCCACCAGACGCTTTACACCGGATGGCAGTACTGCGAGTCGAGCGCATGCCGGCCTTCCGCTGCTAACCAGGCGCTGCTCCACCGCCGCTTTGGAAAACTCCCGCGTCACTGCCTAGCAGATCTGTAACTGTCAGCGACGTTTTCTTGGCGCTCTCGAACTTAACTAGATCCTCACCACCGCATCCTGCCCGGCTCTCCCCCGACGACTGTAGGAGTCCACACTCAGACTCCTATTGTTGTTGTGGTCTTCAGTTCTGAGACTGGTTTGATGCAGCTCTCCATGCTACTCTATCCTGTGCAAGCTTCTTCATCTCCCAGTACCTACTCCAGTCTACATCCTTCTGAACCTGCTTAGTGTATTCATCTCTTGGTCTCACTCTACGATTTTTACCCTCCACGCTGCCCTCCAGTACGAAACTGGTGATCCCTTGATGCCTTAGAACATGCCCTACCAACTGATCCCTTCTTCTAGTCAAGTTGTGCCACAAATTACTCTTCTCACCAATTCTATTCAATACCTCCTCATTAGTTATGTTATCTACCCATCTGACCTTCAGCATTCTTCTGTAGCACCACATTTCGAAAGGTTCTATTCTCTTCTTGTCTAAACTATTTATCGTCCATGTTTCACTTCCATACATTGCTACACTCCATACAAATACTTTCAGAAACGACTTCCTGACACTTAAATCAATACTCGATGTTAACAAATTTCTCTTCTTCAGAAACGTTTTCCTTGCCATTGCGAGTCTACATTTTATGTCATCTCTACTTCGACCATCATCAGTTATTTTGCTCCCCAAATAGCAAAACTCCTTTACTATTTTAAGTGTCTCATTTCCTAATCTAATTCCCTCAGCACCATCCGATTTAATTCGACTACATTCCATTATCCTTGTTTTGCTTTTGTTGATGTTCGTCTTATATCCTTCTTTCAAGACGCTGTCCATTCCGTTCAACTGCTCTTCCAAGTCCTTTGCTGTCTCTGACAGAATTACAATGTCATCGGCGAACCTCAAAGTTTTTATTTCTTCAGACTCCTATATTATTATTATTTCTTTCTATTCTCAGACGTTATGTCTGGTCAAAAATGGACAGTGACGCGGACCTTGATCAAGCGTGACTTCCTTTTAACTGTACGGTATATGTTATATTGCATTTAGGAAATTTCGGGTCATTGAACATGTATCAATAATTACAGATTTTTGTAGTTGTATATATATGTTTAGATGTAGCTGTATTGCATTGATGTACTGGTGGATATTGTGTGGTATGACTCCTGTAGTTGATAGTATAATTGGTATAATGTCGACTTTATCCTGATGCCACATGTCCTTGACTTCCTCAGCCAGTTGGATGTATTTTTCACTTTTTTCTCCTGTTTTCTTCTGTATATTTGTTGTGTTGGGTATGGATATTTCGATTAGTTGTGTTAATTTCTTCTTTTTATTGGTGAGTATTATGTCAGGTTTGTTATGTGGTGGTGTTTTATCTGTTATAATGGTTCTGTTCCAGTATAATTTGTATTCATCATTCTCCAGTACATTTTGTGGTGTGTACTTGTATGTGGGAACGTGTTGTTTTATTAGTTTATGTTTTATGGCAAGTTGTTGATGTATTATTTTTGCTACATTGTCATGTCTTCTGGGGTATTCTGTATTTGCTACTATTGTACATCCGCTTGTGATGTGATCTACTGTTTCTATTTGTTGTTTGCAAAGTCTGCATTTATCTGTTGTGGTATTGGGATCTTTAATAATATGCTTGCTGTAATATCTGGTGTTTATTGTTTGATCCTGTATTGCAATCATGAATCCTTCCGTCTCACTGTATATATTGCCTTTTCTTAGCCATGTGTTGGATGCGTCTTGATCTATGTGTGACTGTGTTAGATGATACGGGTACTTGCCATGTAGTGTTTTCTTTTTCCAATTTACTTTCTTTGTATCTGTTGATGTTATGTGATCTAAAGGGTTGTAGAAGTGGTTATGAAATTGCAATGGTGTAGCTGATGTATTTATATGTGTGATTGCTTTGTGTATTTTGCTAGTTTCTGCTCGTTCTAGAAAGAATTTTCTTAAATTGTCTACCTGTCCATAATGTAGGTTTTTTATATCTATAAATCCCCTTCCACCTTCCTTTCTGCTTAATGTGAATCTTTCTGTTGCTGAATGTATGTGATGTATTCTATATTTGTGGCATTGTGATCGTGTAAGTGTATTGAGTGCTTCTAGGTCTGTGTCACTCCATTTCACTACTCCAAATGAGTAGGTCAATACTGGTATAGCATAAGTATTTATAGCTTTTGTCTTGTTTCTTGCTGTCAATTCTGTTTTCAGTATTTTTGTTAGTCTTTGTCTATATTTTTCTTTTAGTTCTTCTTTAATATTTGTATTTATTTTTTGTCTGTATCCTAGATATTTATAGGCATCTGTTTTTTCCATCGCTTCTATGCAGTCGCTGTGGTTATCCAATATGTAATCTTCTTGTTTAGTGTGTTTTCCCTTGACTATGCTATTTTTCTTACATTTGTCTGTTCCAAAAGCCATATTTATATCATTGCTGAATACTTCTGTTATCTTTAGTAATTGGTTGAGTTGTTGATTTGTTGCTGCCAGTAGTTTTAGATCATCCATGTATAGCAAATGTGTGATTTTGTGTGGGTATGTTCCAGTAATATTGTATCCATAATTTGTATTATTTAGCATGTTGGATAGTGGGTTCAGAGCGAGACAGAACCAGAAAGGACTTAATGAGTCTCCTTGGTATATTCCACGCTTATATTGTATTGGCTGTGATGTGATGTTATCTGAATTTGTTTGGATATTAAGTGTGGTTTTCCAATTTTTTAATTACTATATTTAGAAACTGTATCAATTTAGGATCTACTTTGTATATTTCCAATTTCCGTAGTAACCATGAGTGGGGTACACTATCAAAGGCTTTTTGGTAATCAATGTATGCATAGTGTAGGGACCTTTGTTTAGTTTTAGCTTGATATGTCACCTCTGTATCTATTATCAGTTGCTCTTTACATCCTCGTGCTCCTTTGCAGCAGCCTTTTTGTTCTTCATTTATAATTTTGTTCTGTGTTGTATGTGTCATTAATTTCTGTGTAATGACTGAAGTTAATATTTTGTATATTGTTGGTAGGCATGTTATGGGGCGATATTTAGCTGGGTTTGCTGTGTCTGCTTGATCTTTAGGTTTCAGATAGGTTATTCCATGTGCAAGTGTATCAGGGAATGTGTACGGGTCTGCAATGTAACTGTTAAATAATTTAGTTAGATGTGAATGTGTTGAGGTGAACTTCTTTAGCCAGTAATTTGCTATTTTATCATTTCCAGGGGCTTTCCAATTGTGTGTAGAATTAATTGCTCGGGTGACTTCATGTTGCAAAATTATCACTTCAGGCATTTGTGGTATCATCTAGTATGTGTCTGTTTCTGCTTGTATCCATCGTGCATGTCTTATGTTGTACCGGGTTTGACCATATGTTGCTTCAGAAGTGTTCCATGTCTGTTATGTTTGGTGGATTGTCTATTTTAATGTGTGTGTTATCCATTGTTTGGTAAAATCTCTTTTGGTTTGTGTTGAATGTTTGGTTTTGTTTCCTTCTATTTTCACTTTTTTTGTATCTTCTAAGTCGTTTGGCCAATGCTTGTAATTTCTGCTTTTTTTCATCTAATTGCTCTATTGCTTCTTGTTGTGAGATTTTACCTAACCTTTTTCGTTTTTTGTCTGATATTTCATTTCTTATAAATTGTGTTAGCTGTCCGATGTCTTTTCTCAGTTTTTCTATTCTGATCTGTAGCCTGTGTTGCCATGCTGGTTTTGTGGGTTTCTTCTGTGTGTTGGTTTGTTCTGATCTCTGCCTAGTGTGTATATTTAATGTAGTGAGTGCTCCTATATAAACCAGTAGTTGTAACTCTTCCATAGTTTTGTTTTCATTTATTTTGTTGTGTATAATTGTGTTGATAGTTTTTATTGTTGTTTCGACTTGTGGGTTATTTGGCGGTCTATGCAAGAATGGTCTAATGTCTGTATTTGTGTCGTTGTATTCTATATGTCAGCTGAAATTTCTCTTCTATATCTAACACGTGTGTCTCTTCGTGTTCTATTTGTGCTTGTTCTGGTGGCTGTCTTAAGATTTCGTTTCCCTCTGATTGTTTAATTGATGCGTGTTGGTCTTTGTTTGTTTGCTCTGGGATGTTTGAGTCCATTACTGTATTTTCTTCTTCTTCTTCTGATTGCAAATTATTTTGTTCCAATATTTGTTGTACTTGTTGTTTGATGTTTTCTAATTCTGACTGGGGTATCCTGTTATTTTTGATTATTACACGGATCTGATCAGCTAGTCGTTGTTCTGTTAAAAATTTTAATTCCGGGTATCTGGTAATAAATGTTGTGTATACTTGTGATCTGTATCCAGTTGTGTTGGTTCCTAGGTTTGTTGCTTGGTAATAACAGATCATGAGGTGTCGATTAACTTCATCTGACCATCTCATCCTCTGTCTTTGTTTTCCTTCTAGGGTGGTTGCAGGAAGCATATTCTGCAAAACACCTATATTTGGATTTAAATCATTTTCCAGTTGGCTAGCAGTGTCGTTACCATTGTGGGCGGGCATAGGGTTCAAGCGTCGTCCCCGACCATGACGGCGCTTGTCCGAGGCTTCTTTAGTTCTGTCCTGAACGAAGTAATCACACTAAAAGGGGGGGTTAGCCCTATTAGTGGTTTGTTCTTTTCGTCGCCTTTTACGACTGGCAGAACATACCGGAGGCCTATTCTTTTCCCGGGCCTCCACGGGGATTATTATTATTATTATTATTATTAATACCAAACAGGGTAAAGAACATCAGCTCGCGAGCAAATACGAAAATCGAAGGGCACACTTCGGCTAGCTCCGCGACACTTTCAGCAATGAGTCTCGTGGGATTGGTCGACAGTCCCCGACAAAAGGGAAGCCGGACAACACACGTCCTAGCCTATAAAATTCCAGTTTCGAGGTCAGGGAATGAGAGTTTGGACGTCAGTTACACGGACGCCGAATCTGTAACTGTCGACCTCTGATTTAGAAATTTGCATTCTCGTCTATTTCCTTTTCGCAATTAGCAGTGGTAGCAACTGTATCTCCTATGTACTTTCTGTATAGCTGCTGAAGTATAGAAAATACATATCCATTAAACGTCTGTGTTCGCTCCTTCGGATTTCTTTTCCCTGAATGCCCCTTTGATAGCCGATTCCAATATAGGTGTTCCTACTGCAGGATACTTAGCCAGCTCAGTTTCAAGCCTTAACCTAACAGGTGACACGTACTCAGCGCTTGCAAAGCCTATGTGTGTCACACAGAGCACTCGGTCACAACAGAATAACACACGAGAAGTGGTGCAAGGTGAAAGGTAGTTCTGCTGTTGAGGTGTTTACTGTAGTTTTGGTTGGCAAATACCCTATTTTTTTTCCACTTATGGAAGCAACGGCGGCCGGTGGTCAGACTACGTCTGACGCGTCGAGATCCTAATCTCCTTGAACCGCACTGGTGCTAACAAGAGGTCGAGCAAAGGAGACGAGAGAAGAGAGAAGCCGACTGACCTCAGCCAGGACAGCTGAGCCAGAGAGCGGCGGTCACGCGGAGCGCGCCTGCGCGACTGCAACCCGGCACGCACCGCTCCTATCTCAGCCCGCTATCAACGTCACTGACATCCGCTGCCGCCCCCGGCGCCACCGCCGCTGCTATCACAGGTGGCCTTAACAACAGATCGTCGTGAGTAAACAAAACGTCACGTGCGAATGAAGCAGGTAACGGCGCCACAGGACAGCCTAGTCAGTTTGTCCGTATTACACAAGCCCTTGAAATAATTCCCTTATGTTGGCAGTGAGGGCACATTAAATGAACTATATAATTCTGACACAGCATTCGAATTATCATCGGAATCAGAACACGTTTAATTAGCCAAATAAAGATTAGTACTAAAAGGCTTAATACTTGACAATTTCCCATGCACGGATTCGTTGTAAACCACACACTAATTCACCCAACTGGCAGTACCTTACTCATTGGTACGTTTCCGCTGTGAGTTCTTAAGGAGAGGACAGCACTTGCTACATATCCTACCTTGAGCACATCTCTGGCCCTATATTCCAACAACACTACGACCCACCACGGGATGACGCACAGTAGGCCGGGCCGCGTCTGCAACGTTTTTCTCCAACTGATGGGAGGTACGATCAGCGGTACCCTCGTGACGTCACTACAAATGACGTGTCAGACTGAAGATGCGTGGCAAGCACTACTTCGGAAATAGAAGAAATGCCTCCCTTGTGTGATGCTTTGACGAAAAGCTGTCTCACTTCTGATTCAGGTTGGCTCTACAAAATCACTGTATACGTAGAACACCTTCCCTGATTTCAGCACCACTTTGTAATCATGTGCAGCGCGTAATGTTGCAATTTTAGGGTTCCGTACTTCAGTCAGTAAAAGTGGAACACTTATTGTATTACTTTGTAGTCCGTCCGTCCGTCCGTCTGTCCGTCCGTCTGTCTGTCTGTCTGTCTGTCTGTCTGTTAAAATCTTTATTTCTCAGTCAAGTGCAGAGGTGTGAAGTTAAAATTCATGTCACACCGCAAGGTGTATGGTGTCATGATGGCATGGTGTCTTAAAAGACTTGAGGTTCACGTCAATGCAACGAAAAGATATCGCCATTTACGTCAGGTATTTTTACTCACCAACTCACGCATTGAAACCTATAAGGTGCTTCTCGTTGGTCTAGAATCATAACATTTCGCAAGAAGCGAAGTCTCACACTGCTAGTACTGTATACGAAGAAATCAGAAAATTGCTAATTATTAATTAGATCACACGAAAATGTTTTTGTCGTCTACTATCCGACTTCTTGAAAGTCTTGGAATTCCTGAGGCCGATATCTTGCCAGTATCAACGTCGAGAACAGGCAAAACTAGTCGAAATTCTCGACCCCCGTGGTGGATGAACTGTCTACGAACATAATTAAGTTTGTACGGAGCCCTCAGAGCTTGAATGCTAATCGGACCCGGCTGATTTGTTTATGACGATATACTCTGCCGGACGACAAAGTCCGCAGAGAAGCACGTCCTGTGCAGTAGAATCCTACGAAGCGCAAGTCAGCGAACCCTGAATGCTACCAATAAATACCCCATTACTAGCCCTCCTAGGCGCTTAGTATGGCTGTTTCAGCATCTTCCGTAGGCCTCCAACGACCTCAAACATTTCAGACACACTGCGTCTACAGTCGCAAACCATTATTAGAAGGCAATTTGCTCGATCCATGTCCACCAAGATTTAACGCGGTCGTTAAATTAAAATTAAAGTCAGTATAACATTAAACGTTGAAGAATAATTTTATTTTTTTCCACATGTATCTTCGTGGAAAAGAACTACAGGGTTATTACAAATGATTGAAGCGATTTCACAGCTCTACAATAACTTTACTATTTGAGATATTTTCACAATGCTTTGCACACACATACAAAAACTCAAAAAGTTTTTTTAGGCATTCACAAATGTTTGATATGTGCCCCTTTAGTGATTCGGCAGACATCAAGCCGATAATCAAGTTCCTCCCACACTCGGCGCAGCATGTCCCCCCCATCAATGAGTTCGAAAGCATCGTTGATGCGAGCTCGCAGTTCTGGCACGTTTCTTGCTAGAAGAGGTTTAAACACTGAATCTTTCACATAACCCCACAGAAAGAAATCGCATGAGGTTAAGTCGGGGGAGCGTGGAAGCCATGACATGAATTGCTGAACATGATCTCCACCACGACCGATCCATCTGTTTTCCAATCTCCTGTTTAAGAAATGCCGAACATCATGATGGAAGTGCGGTGGAGCACCATCCTGTTGAAAGATGAAGTCGGCGCTGTCGGTCTCCAGTTGTGGCATTTTCCAGCATGTCCAGATACACGTGTCCTGTAACGTTTTTTTCGCAGAAGAAAAAGGGGCCGTAAACTTTAAACCGTGAGATTGCACAAAACACGTTAACTTTTGGTGAATTGCGAATTTGCTGCACGAATGCGTGAGGATTCTCTACCGCCCAGATCCGCACATTGTGTCTGTTCACTTCAACATTAAGAAAAAATGTTGCTTCATCACTGAAAACAAGTTTCGCACTGAACGCATCCTCTTCCATGAGCTGTTGCAACCGCGCCGAAAATTCAAAGCGTTTGACTTTGTCATCGGGTGTCAGGCTTGTAGCAATTGTGAACGGTAAGGCTTGTGCTTTAGCCTTTTCCGTAAGATTTTCCAACCCGTTGGCTGTGGTACGTTTAGCTCCCTGCTTGCTTTATTCGTCGACTTCCGCGGGCTACGCGTGAAACTTGCCCACACGCGTTCAATCGTTTCTTCGCTCTCTGCAGGCCGACCCGTTGATTTCCCCTTACAGAGGCATCCAGAAGCTTTAAACTGCGCATACCATCGCCGAATGGAGTTAGCAGTTGGTGGATCTTTGTTGAACTTCGTCCTGAAGTGTCGTTGCACTGTTATGACTGACTGATGTGAGTGCATTTCAAGCACGACATACGCTTTCTCGGCTCCTGTCGCCATTTTGTCTCACTGCGCTCTCGAGCGCTCTGACGGCAGGAACCTGAAGTGCGGCTTCAGCCGAATAAAACTTTATGAGTTTTTCTACGTATCTGTAGTGTGTCGTGACCTTATGTCAATGAATGGAGTTACAGTGAATTTATGAAATCGCTTCAATCATTTGTAATAGCCCTGTAGTTTCATCACTCTGTAAATAGCGCACTTCACAAGCTCTTAATTATTGTAACATCACACAGTTACCTATGGTGAATGAAATACTCACTTTACGTGCTGTAGGCCGATACTTTCGTTTTACCTCCCATCAACGCGATCGATCCCAGAGAATACATGAACACTTGTGAGGCGATTGTCACACATCCGTTCTCTCCACGAAAGCCACTTCCCTTCAAAATGACGTCGCATTTCTCTGTCTTTCCCTCCTTATAGCACCACTGCGGTTCTACCTTGCGCTATCATTATAAAAATTTCAGCGACTAGGTAGAAGTCTTGACAGACATTCAGCGCCATTACATTATTGCTTTTCAAACAGTCTGAAAAAAAAGTGCAACACCTAGACGAGATGGTCACATCTACATGTGGACACCATCGGCCGGTATGTGAATAATAGCTGCAGTTCCTTGTGACAGGTAAGACAGCCACCACAGTGCATTCGTGTGGTTCGCGTTTAGTGTTATTACGCGACCTGTTAGCGTATTTAAGTAACGTGAACAGCGGCAGATATTACGTTATCACTGGTGGTCACGGAGATGCTGAGTGACTGTGTTGGATAGCGTTATCAGCACCAGAGAGGGTTTGAAAGGTATCTCATAGCGGGTCTACATTTGGGCGGCCGGTCCGATCGTGCAATATCCAGATTCGTGGGGCATTCGGGTGCGACTGTGGCCCGATGCTTGACTGTATGGGGCGTGCGGTCAGCCGTACTCGTCCTCAAGATTCCGATCGACCGCTTCTGACAATCACGACGAAGAATTGGCGTGTCCTGCACCAGGCACATCGTAACGACGTCACATCTGCGCCTGCCGTCCAACAACAAGCAATGGATTCCCTGCAACGTTCTGTGCCATTCCGCACCA
This sequence comes from Schistocerca cancellata, assembly GCF_023864275.1. Taxonomy (NCBI): domain Eukaryota; kingdom Metazoa; phylum Arthropoda; class Insecta; order Orthoptera; family Acrididae; genus Schistocerca; species Schistocerca cancellata. The sequence continues at coordinate 66,556,834 of NC_064634.1, forward strand.
CTCCCAGGAAACTAAAGGTAACGTTCCCATGCCTATGCTGCCGTTAACAGCACAACACAAACGGCTGCGTTTGAAGCAGTACCGTGGCCGGGAAGCGTGAGCTACTGATGAATGGCTTCGCACTGTGTTCAACAGTGAATCGTGGTTCTGCACTACCCTGAAAGACCATTGTCGGTGACTGTGGTGGCGACCTGAGGAGAAGTCCATTTTTCCAATGTCTAGGAGATACACAGCGGTCTTACTCCTGGCGTCATGATGTGGAGAGCCATCGGGTTTGACTTCAGGTCGCGGCTGGTGGTGACTGAGGGAACTCCTGACAGCACGGCGGTACGTCACGGACATCCCGCGTCCTCGTGGGTTCTCTGTCATGCGACGGTATCGTGGTGCCAAGTTTCAACACGACAACGCCCGTCCACACATGGCACGTGTCGCTATGAACTGTCTCCTTGATTTTGAGGTACTCCCGTGGCCAGGAAGACCCCCATATTCGTTCCCGGTAGTACTTGTTAGGGAGCAGCTTGGACGAACTCCGACTCAATGCCAGTATCCAGGATATCAAAGACCAGCTACAATAGCTGTGGTCCACCTGACCTTAGCAGCAGAGAGAGTAGGCACTTCCCAGCAGGATGAGTACATCCATCCAGGCAGGAGGGAATTGCAACATCATACCGGTGTCGGCTCATACTGGTAGGTTATTTGTAAATATCACTCTACACTGTAATCACTGAAATAACATCACATATCCTTCCAACGCGAGGCGTTTCGTTTCCTCCTCCCTTTAGAGGTGCTTCACTGTTTTTTGTGACAAATACACTCCTGGAAATTGAAATAAGAACACCGTGAATTCATTGTCCCAGGAAGGGGAAACTTTATTGACACATTCCTGGGCTCAGATACATCACATGATCACACTGACAGAACCACAGGCACATAGACACAGGCAACAGAGCAAGCACAATGTCGGCACTAGTACAGTGTATATCCACCTTTCTCAGCAATGCAGGCTGCTATTCTCCCATGGGGACGATCGTAGAGATGCTGGATGTAGTCCTGTGGAACGGCTTGCCATGCCATTTCCACCTGGCGCCTCAGTTGGACCAGCGTTCGTGCTGGACGTGCAGACCGCGTGAGACGACGCTTCATCCAGTCCCAAACATGCTCAATGGGGGACAGATCCGGAGATCTTGCTGGCCAGGGTAGTTGACTTACACCTTCTAGAGCACGTTGGGTGGCACGGGATACATGCGGACGTGCATTGTCCTGTTGGAACAGCAAGTTCCCTTGCCGGTCTAGGAATGGTAGAACGATGGGTTCGATGACGGTTAGGATGTACCGCGCACTATTCAGTGTCCCCTCGACGATCACCAGTGGTGTACGGCCAGTGTAGGAGATCGCTCCCCACACCATGATGCCGGGTGTTGGCCCTGTGTGCCTCGGTCGTATGCAGTCCTGATTGTCTCCATTCGTCCCTCCATTCACGCCTGTCGCGACACCACTGGAGGCGGGCTGCACGATGTTGGGGCGTGAGCGGAAGACGGCCTAACGGTGTGCGGGACCGTAGCGCAGCTTCATGGAGACGGTTGCGAATGGTCCTCGCCGATACCCCAGGAGCAACAGTGTCCCTAATTTGCTGGGAAGTGGCGGTGCGGTCCCCTACGGCACTGCGTAGGATCCTACGGTCTTGGCGTGCATCCGTGCGTCGCTGCGGTCCGGTCCCAGGTCGACGGGCACGTGCACCTTCCGCCGACCACTGGCGACAACATCGACGTACTGTGGAGACCTCACGCCCCACGTGTTGAGCAATTCGGCGGTACGTCCACCCGGCCTCCCGCATGCCCACTATACGCCCTCGCTCAAAGTCCGTCAACTGCACATACGGTTCACGTCCACGCTGTCGCGGCATGCTACCAGTGTTAAAGACTGCGATGGAGCTCGTATGCCACGGCAAACTGGCTGACACTGACGGCGGCGGTGCACAAATGCTGCGCAGCTAGCGCCATTCGACGGCCAACACCGCGGTTCCTGGTGTGTCCGCTGTGCCGTGCGTGTGATCATTGCTTGTACAGCCCTCTCGCAGTGTCCGGAGCAAGTATGGTGGGTCTGACACACCGGTGTCAATGTGTTCTTTTTTTCCATTTCCAGGAGTGTATATACAGGAGTGTACAATGAGCTGACAGAAGTCATGGGATACATCCTAATATCGTGTCGGTCCTCCGTTTGCCCAGCGTAGTGCCACAAATCGACGTGGCATGGACTCAACAAGTCGCTGGAAGTCCCCTGCAGAAATAACGAGTCATCCATAACAATGCCATTGTTGTTTGGGAACATGAAGTCAGCCGGTCGGGGTGGCCGAGCGGTTCTAGGCGCTACAGTCTGGAACCGCGCGACCGCTACGGCGCAGGTTCGAATCCTGCCTCGGGCATGGATGTGTGTGATGTCCTTAGGTTAGTTAGGTTTAAGTAGTTCTAAGTTCTAGGGGACTGATGACCTCAGATGTTCAGTCCCACAGTGATCAGAGCCATTTGAACCATTTGAACATGATGTCCATGAATGGCGAAAAACTGTTTCGAATTAGTCGAATACAACCATATCCAGTCAACGATCGGGTCAGTTGGATGAGAGGACCCAGTCATTCCATGTAAACAAGGAGCCACCACGAGCTTGCACAGTGACCTTTTGACAACTTGCGTCCATGGCTTCGTGGGGCCTGCGACACACTGTGAACCTGTGATCAGCTCTTACCAACTGAAATTGGTACTCGTCTGAACAGGCCACGGCTTTCCAGTCGTCTAGGGTCCAAACCATGTAGTCAGAAGCCCACGAGAGGCCCTGCAACGATGTCGTACGTCAGCAAAGGCACTAGCGTCGGTCGCCTGCTGCCCTAGTCCAGCAACGCAAAGTTTTCCCACACTGCCCTAACGGATACGTTCGTCGTACGCTCCATATTGATGTGCGTGGTTATTTAACACAGTGTTGCTGGTCTGTTATCACTAACAACTATACGCAAACGTCGCTGCTCTTGGTCGCTAAGTGAAGATCGTCGGGCGCTGTGAGAGATAACGTCTGAAAGTTGGTATTCCGTGCACACTACTGACTGTGGATCTCGGAATATTGAATTCCTTAATGATTTCCGAAGTGGAATGCCTCATGCGTCGATCTCCAGCTACCATTCCTCGTTCAAAGTCTATTAATTTCTGTCATGGCGGCCATAATCACGTCGGAAAATCTCTTCACATTAATCACCTGAGTACAAATGACAGATCCGCCAACGCACTGCCCTTTTATAATTTGTGTACGCGATACTGCCGCCATGTGTTAGCACTACTCTCTCTCTCTCTCTCTCTCTCTCTCTCTCTCTCTCTACGGAATTCACACTTAACATCCCATCTTAGACAGATGTACCCCCACAGCTCGGACTGTTAAAACGGAATAAAATTGGTTTTAAGTTTTGCCACCTATGAAGGTCATGGAAGTTTGAAGCTCTCCATCTGTTTACATTCCATATTTGAACATTAACTAATCGTAACACGAAAGAAGCGAAATGGGATTATGTGCACACTTGAGAAGAGTAACATCTGGACGTGGTACGTCATACTACTACAGTAGCCCCACATCAAATGCTACTGTGGCCACGTTATCCAGATCTTTAGGACGAGTTGTTCCATTCCGCTGCGTTTTACTCACCTCATAAAAACTCCCATCTGCACTTCTACAACGATTAAGAGAAACAGAAACTTCTGCTCTGAAAAATATCTCTCTTCAAGTACTGCATGTGTTAACATTGATCATATGGGGCAAATGTTTAGCTTTTATGACGAATTATTCCTCACTTGTGAGGCTTGTGAACCTGCTTGTCACAACTGTCTGCTACACGATATTCTTTGTTAAGCTACTTGGGCTTATATGGTCTTGAGGGTTAATCTTAATGTGTAAATGTAGATTTTTACAGCCGGCCTTTGTGACCGAGCGGTTCTAGGCGCTTCGATCTGGAACCGCGCGACCGCTACGTCGCAGGTTCGAATCCTGCCTCGGGCATGGATGTGTGTGATCTCCTTAGGTTAGTTAGGTTTAAGTAGTTCTAAGTTCTAGGGGACTGATGACCTCAGATGTTGAGTCCCATTGTGCTCAGTGCCATTTAAATCACTTTTTAGAGTTTTACAGATAACTGCATTCAATGAGTCATAAAACAGACACACCTTCGCATTTTAAAAATAATTATTGTTCTGCTATATTTGTTCCAAATGGGGTACTTGCTTTGTAAGAAGAACAACTTGTCGTGACGTACAAGGGCGTGACTTTTTTGTGTAATCCATGCCCAGAATCTTTTTTTTTTCTGGCGTGGTATAAAAAATCATGCATTTTCGCTCAAACCTCGTGAAAATACAGCCTTATGAAATGGGCGGATTATTATTATTATTATTATTTCTTTCCTGTATCAGACGTTATGTCTGGTTAAAAATGGATAGTGACGCGGACCTTGATCAAGCGTCACTTCCTTTTAACTGTACGGTATATGTTACATTGCATTTAGGAACTTTCGGGTAAATGAACATGTATCAATAATTACGGATTTCTGTAATTGTATGTATAAGTTTGGATGCAGCTGTATTGCATTGATGTACTGGTAGATATTGTGTGGTATGACTCCTGTAGTTGATAGTATAATTAGTATAATGTCAACTTTATCCTGATGCCACATGTCCTTGACTTCCTCAGCCAGTTGGATGTATTTTTCAATTTTTTCTCCTGTTTTCTTTTGTATATTTGTTGTATTGGGTATGGATATGTCGATTAGTTGTGTTACTTTCTTCTTTTTATTGGTGAGTATGATGTCAGGTTTGTTATGTGGTGTTGTTTTATCTGTTATAATGGTTCTGTTCCAGTATAATTTGTATTCATCATTCTCCAGTACATTTTGTGGTGCATACTTGTATGTGGGAACGTGTTGTTTTATAAGTTTATGTTGTAAGGCAAGCTGTTGATTTATTATTTTTGCTACATTGTCATGTCTTCTGGTGTATTCTGTATTTGCTAGTATTGTACATCCGCTTGTGATGTGATCTACTGTTTCTATTTGTTGTTTGCAAAGTTTGCATTTATCTGTTGTGGTATTGGGATCTTTAATAATATGCTTGCTGTAATATCTGGTGTTTATTGATTGATCCTGTGTTGCAATCATGAATCCTTCCGTCGCACTGTATATATTGCCTTTTCTTGGCTGTGTGTTGGATGCGTCTTGATCGATGTGTGGCTGTGTTAGATGATACGGGTGCTTGCCATGTAGTGTTTTCTTTCTCCAATTTACTTTCTTCGTATCTGTTGATGTTATGTGATCTAAAGGATTGTAGAAGTGGTTATGAAATTGCAATGGTGTAGCCGATGTATTTATATGAGTGATTGCTTTGTGTATTTTGCTAGTTTCTGCTCGTTCTATAAAGAATTTTCTTAAATTATCTACCTGTCCATAATGTAGGTTTTTTATGTCGATAAATCCCCTTCCTCCTTCCTTTCTGCTTAATGTGAATCTTTCTGTTGCTGAATGTATGTGATGTATTCTATATTTGTGGCATTGTGATCGTGTAAGTGTATTGAGTGCTTCTAGGTCTGTGTTACTCCATTTCACTACTCCAAATGAGTAGGTCAATATTGGTATAGCATAAGTATTTATAGCTTTTGTCTTGTTTCTTGCTGTCAATTCTGTTTTCAGTATTTTTGTTAGTCTTTGTCTATATTTTTCTTTTAGTTCTTCTTTAATATTTGTATTATCTATTCCTATTTTTTGTCTCTATCGTAGATATTTGTAGGCATCCGTTTTTTCCATCGCTTCTATGCAGTCGTTGTGGTTATCCAATATGTAATCTTCTCGTTTAGTGTGTTTCCCCTTGACTATGCTATTTTTCTTACATTTGTCTGTTCCAAAAGCCATATTTATATCATTGCTGAATACTTCTGTCATCTTTAGTAATTGGTTGAGTTGTTGATTGGTTGCTGCCAGTAGTTTTAGTTCATCCATGTATAGCAAATGTGTGATTTTGTGTGGGTATGTTCCAGTAATATTATATCCGTAATTTGTATTATTTAGCATGTTGGATAGTGGGTTCAGAGCAAGACAGAACCAGAAAGGACTTAATGAGTCTCCTTGGTATATTCCACGCTTAATCTGTATTGGTTGTGATGTGATATTATTAGAGTTTGTTTGGATATTAAGTGTGGTTTTCCAGTTTTTCATAACTATGTTTAGGAACTGTATCAATTTAGGATCTACTTTGTATATTTCCAATATCTGTAGTAACCATGAGTGGGGTACACTATCAACAGGTTTTTGGTAATCAATGTATGCGTAGTGTAGCGACCTTTGTTTAGTTTTAGCTTGATATGTCACCTCTGTATCTATTATCAGTTGCTCTTTAGATCCTCGTGCTCCTTTGCAACAGCCTTTTCGTTCTTCATTTATAATTTTGTTCTGTGTTGTATGTGTCATTAATTTCTGTGTATGCCTGAAGTTAATATTTTGTAGATTGTTGGTAGGCATGTTACGGGGCGATATTTAGCTGGGTTTGCTGTGTCTGCTTGATCTTTAGGTTTCAGATAGATTATTCCATCTGTAAGTGTATCAGGGAATGTGTATGGGTCTGCAATGTAACTGTTAAATAATTTAGTTAGATGTGAACGTGTTGAGGTGAACTACTTTAGCCAGAAATTTGGTATTTTATGATTTCCAGGGGCTTTCCAATTGTGCGTAGAATTAATTGCTCGGGTGACTTCATGTTGCAAAATTATCACTTCAGGCATCCGCGGTATCATCTTACATGTGTCTGTTTCTGCTTGTATCCACCGTGCATGCATGTTATGTTGTACCGGGTTTGACCATATCTGCTACAGAAGTGTTCCATGTCTGTTATGTTTGGTGGATTGTCTATTTTAATGTGTGTGTCATCTATTGTTTGGTAAAATTTCTTTTGGTTTGTGTTGAATGTTTGGTTTTGTTTCCTTCTATTTTCACTTTTTTTGTATCGTCTAAGTCATTTGGCCAATGTTTGTAATTTATTATTATTATTATTATTATTATTATTATTATTATTATTATTATTATTATTATCGATATTATTAGCTAAATTAACTTTACAGCACTGCGTTGATACTCTTGGTAACTACCGTATTCAGAAACGCCATTCCTCGGTCAAGTTTCTGCAAATGAAAATTGGATTTCACACAGAGTGAATTACCACCAAGAGTTTTCTGGGAAATCTGTCACTTTCACTGCATGGCTGACCGTTCCATCACATCGGCTATTAACCTATAACGTAACTTATACGCACTACGTCGACCGAAGTTCCCTGGCACCTACAGAAGCCAAGCCCTGCCGTCCTTTACCCTGAAATTGAGTCACAGCCCTTCCCCTGAGGTGCGCAAAGAATTCCGCAGCGGAACCAAGCCGCACGTTGCGAGTGAAGTGGGCGATAGAAGATCGAACGTATTCCGGGACGGCGGTCCAAGTTTCCGGAACGCAGCGACAGCCGAGCCGAGTTAATCTAATCCGGCGACGCGACCGCAGTTTCGTTCCAAAGCGCTAAATAGCCTGCCTCTGACTACGCCAAGTTAATTTAGGATTCATTTCTCTCTCTCTCTCTCTCTCTCTCTCTCTCTCTCTCTCTCTCTCTCTCTCTCTCTCTCTCTGCCTTCTCCTCCTTTCGCACTACATCGACCAAAGAGGCCGATAAAAAGTCGGTCCCGCCATCTATAAATTTAATTTCATAACCCCCGCCCTCCACGTCGATGGACGAGCGCAATAAATCAGCCTTGAGCACCCTCCACCCACCAGCCACAGGCCATTGCTGTCGCCGAACGGAACCGGGTTTTATGGAGCAAGGCGGATGAAAATTCCCCCTTTCTCGGAGGTCGTCCATCCTATGCACCTGTCTCACACGGCGCCAAAGGAATTCATATAACAACATGATATTTGTCCGCAAAATGAAGTCGTTCAGCTTACTACTCTATACTGAAAAAGAAAGTTCGTCTGATATGTGTTAGTTCTATCCACAGCCACGTCAATAGGATAGTTTTTTACAGTAAGATACTGAATTATTTGCAGTACTAAATCCTATTATTTTCTTAATTTATCGTCATTATTCGGTTATCTTTTTCAACCTTCGTGTCATCCTTCCACGGATGTTTTGGAGATGTGAACCGTCCTAGCGATGCGCCAGTGGCATACCTAAGCATGTAAAATTTGAATTAGGTTGCTCTGTGACAATGTGTCGAGTCAAATGTCGTTGAGACTTGAGGTTGGTAACTTTACTAGACACTTTTTCATTAGAGATTTTATTTTCTAAGCACGATACGGCCAGACAATTTATTCTCAGTTTCAGATAAGATTTTTGACAGACACTGTTTTGTTCTGTATGCTTCGCCGTTATCTCATTATGAAGTAGGAATAAATAACTGAAAACAAAGTGTACTAACTCGAAGTCCTAAGTAGTGTAGGTATACAGCCACAAATGTGACAGTTTTCACTCACACCATTGAGTCAGGTGGCATTCGTTGATAGCATCACTACAGAAGCTTCAAATTACAGAAAAACGAAGGGGCTACTTGAAAGATTATACGTGTAGAAAACGGGGATAACGCCAGTAAAAACGTACAGATACGTTGAAATTGATTGTCAATATTTAAAACTTTTTATAATTACAACATACAGGGACAGGGAGGGTGGAGGGGGACACAACCACAAACTAACATACACGATATGATAAAAAGTATCCGGAAACCTGGCTGAAAATGACTTACAAGTTCGTTGCGCACTCCATCGGTAATGCTGGATTTCAGTATGGTGTTGGCCCACCCTTCGCCTTGATGACAGCTTCCACTCTCGCAGGCATACGTTCAGTCAGGTGCTGGAAGGTTTCTTGGGGAATAGTAACCCATTCCTCACGAAGGGCTACACTGAGGAAAGTATCGATGTCGGTCGGTGAGGCCTGGCACGAAGTCGGCGCTCCAAAGCATTACAAAGGCGTTCTCTAGGATTCAGGTCAGGACTCTGTACAGGCCAGTCCATTAGAGGGATGTTACTGTCGCGTAAGCACTCCGCCAGAGGCCGTGCATTATGAACAGGTGCTCGATCGTGTTTAAAGGTGCAATCGCCATCCCCAAATTGCTCTTCAACAGTGGGAGGCTAGAAGATGATTCAAACGTCAATGTAGGCCTGTGCTGTGATAGAGCCACGCAAAACAACAAGAGGCGCAAGCCCCTCCAAGAAAAACACGACCACACCATAACACCACCACTTCAGAATTTTACTGTTGGCACCACACACGCTGGCAGATGACGGTCACCGGGCATTCGCCATACCCACACCCTGACATCAGATCGCCACATTGCGTACCGTGATTCGTCACTCCACATAGCGTTTTTCCACTGTTCAATCGTCCAATTTTTACGCTCGTTACACCGAGCGTGGCGTCGTTTGGCATTTGCCGGCATGATGTGTGGCTTATGAGCAGCCGCTTGACCACGAAATCGAAGTTTTCTCACCTCCCGCTTGTCATAGTACTTGCAGTCGATCCCGATGGAGTTTGAAATTCCTGTGTGATGGTCTGGATAGATGTCTGCGTATTACACATTGCGACCCTCTTCAACAGTCGGCGGTCTCTGTCAGTCAGAAGACAAGGTCGGCCGGTACGCTTTTGTGCTGTACGTGTGTCCCTTCACGCTTCCACTCCACTATCATATCGGAAACAGTGAACCCAGGGATGTTTAGAGGTGTGGAAATCTCGCGTACAGACATACCCAATCACCTGACCACGTTCGAAGTCCATGAGTTCCGCGGATCGTCCTATTCTGCTCTCTCACGATGTCTGATGAATAGTGTGGTCGCTTATATGGAGTACCTGGCAGCACAACGCACCTAACATGAAAAACTTATGTTTTCGAGGGTGTCAGGATATTTTTGATCACATAGTGTGTACTTCAATCCCCTGCCATATACTCGTATAATAGGCATCAGTATCGTCACAGAGACGGCAAACTTATTTAGGCTACGTAATATTAGAGTAGCTTTGACCACGACGAATAAATTGGACACAAAAGAATATCCAAACCAGCGCACACGTAAGTTTATTGTTTAGAAACAAGTATTTGTGAGACGTGTTCGGGCAGTCACGGAAAACCTAAACCAGACACGCCACTCAAGTATCTACGAGGGCAGTTCAGTAAGTAATGCAACACATTTTTTTTTTCTCGGCCAATTTTGGTTGAAAAAACCGGAAATTTCTTGTGGAATATTTTCAAACATTCCCGCTTCGTCTCGTATAGTTTCATTGACTTCCGACAGGTGGCAGCGCTGTACGGAGCTGTTAAAATGGCGTCTGTAACGGATGTGCGTTGCAAACAACGGGCAGTGATCGAGTTTCTTTTGGCGGAAAACCAGGGCATCTCAGATATTCATAGGCGCTTGCAGAATGTCTACGGTGATCTGGCAGTGGACAAAAGCACGGTGAGTCGTTGGGCAAAGCGTGTGTCATCATCGCCGCAAGGTCAAGCAAGACTGTCTGATCTCCCGCGTGCGGGCCGGCCGTGCACAGCTGTGACTCCTGCAATGGCGGAGCGTGCGAACACACTCGTTCGAGATGATAGACGGATCACCATCAAACAACTCAGTGCTCAACTTGACATCTCTGTTGGTAGTGCTGTCACAATTGTTCACCAGTTGGGATATTCAAAGGTTTGTTCCCGCTGGGTCCCTCGTTGTCTAGCCGAACACCATAAAGAGCAAAGGAGAACCATCTGTGCGGAATTGTTTGCTCGTCATGTGGCTGAGGGTGACAATTTCTTGTCAAAGATTGTTACAGGCGATGAAACATGGGTTCATCACTTCGAACCTGATGATGAAGAACTTATTGATGCAGTACGACGTTGGCTCCGACATCGACCAGTGGAATGGTACCGTGCAGGTATACAGGCCCTCATTTCAAGGTGGCGTAAGGCCGTAGCATTGAATGGAGATTACGTTGAAAAATAGTGTTGTGTAGCTAAAAGATTGGGGAATAACCTGGTGTATTTCAATGCTGAATAAAACAACCCCTGTTTCAGAAAAAAAATGTGTTGCATTACTTATTGAACTGCCCTCGTAGTTGATACTAACTTCCATGTGATACCAGCTGGGTGTCTGGTAGAGAACTGCTGGCTACACTGTAACTGTCACCAACGCGCGTACTCTTGCCTAACAATACGAGCAACAGGCAACAGGTCGCCCCCTATAGATAATTGCGATATCGACCGCTGACAATGGTTACCTGCTACCACGCGAGACCGATAGTGACAGCTCTCCGATACGGAACGGTACTGCGAGAGGTAACTGGCTGGAACTGTGCGTCTGTCAGTGACAACTTGTGTAGTTCACTGCCACTTCACTCGCTTAGGACACGCACACTCGCCAGTATAAAGCACAGAACAATTGCCTACCACAGAATAACAAGCTCCTCCGTCATAGCTCGAAGATAGTGTGTTTCTCCGGCCGGTGTCCCGATAATTATGTCGCCAAACAATAGACGGCAGCAACTTAACAATGGGGCGAAGTGCTGCGTTCGAAACACAGGCTGGAAATTACCACCATCGACGAGAAACACGCGAGACAAACACTTCACATCCAATCACTGACTCCCTTTCGTATGTAAACGTCACATTTGGGGCTTTCCTGAAGCCCGACTCCCATCAGTTAGATTGCCCACTACATGCTGATGGCACGAACATGAAGGACTGGGATAGAGTCAAAGATAGTGTACCACTTACACCAACATAATGCCGGAGAAGACCTAGGTACAGATCGAAACCTGGTTTTTACCACTGAATAGTGGGCCAACTTCTAACAAATCAGAATTGGTTTTGGAAAACTATGTCTATTACGCGTTACAAAATGATTATTTGTCTCAGGAAATACTCGTGATCGTTTCTTTTCAACATATTATTGCCCGTCAAGACCGCATATATAAGCTACAATTGATCACGACTGTTGTATGTTGCAATAAATGGATCTGATTTAAATTATACCAGCAATGCCTAACCAAAAGCCTGGACCATACAGTACTAAATTAAGAGCCTAGTAGGGTTCTTTGTTTAACTCAGCAAGACGAATGGTTGCATGGACACTGATATGAACAGTGAATCGTCTGCTACATAGTTCACATCTGCAGTGTGAACTCTGATTCTCGGCGCTCCCTCCGAGTTGAAAATGTTCTGGTGTTGTAAATCTCAAAAGTTAAGTATTGTCAACTGCTTTCTAGAAATAAAACTACTAATGTTATTTGTTTAAATTGTTGTATAGCATTCCGAGAACGCTGCATCCCGTAAACACCCTATTGGCGACGAGTGGGCAAAGACCTCACAGAAAAAATACTGATATACATACTCCTAGCAGCCTTACGATTACGATTACTCGTTGTAATTAACTGTTACGTTGTCTGTGCGAACAAAATTGTATTTTCAAACAGAAGTTGTGTTACTGATGCATCAGCAGTTTAAATCAAACTAAATTTCAGATCATCAGTTCTGGATAGTGTTTGTTTATATTCAAAGCCGGCATGACAAATCTTATGTGGAATCGCGTTTCTGTCAGCTAATTTGTCTACCGAAAACATTGTATGCGTGGAGCCGCTAGCTGTTCTCACCTGAGAGGGAAACGCAACATATTACAACCACCTATTACCATCGCTGTTGTTGCAACAGTGTAACTTATCACTAAACACACACACACACACACACACACACACACACACACACACACACAAACACACGTTTACACGTTTACACGTTTGAAGTGAGCTAGCTAAGCATATTATGAGACGCAAAAAAAAAAGGCGATTTTTTACTATTGACTTCTGTGATGACAATTACGAAATTCACTTTACACTTCTGGCCTGATTACTCTATCCAGTGCATTCTCTGGTCGTCAACTACTGGAGTAACCGATGCAGCCCGCTTCGGGGATAATTAAGTCTAGGTAATTCATTCTGTGCATATTTACTCGTCTTTTGGATTCAGTTTGCTGTAAATACACTCTAACACAAAAAAGAACGACGCACCCAAAGCAATTACACGTATGGGATGGAATTTGGTTGACTTAATATACTTGTACTGACAAACAAATGATTACAATTTGAGAAATAATTCACAATTTATTCAAGAGAAACAAAGAGCTTCACAAACTGAGCAAGTCAGCAACACGTTGATCCATCCCTGGGCCTTAAGCAAGCAGTTATTCGGATTGGCATTGATTGGTTGGTTGAGTTGTAGGATGTCTCTCTGAGGACGCATTAGACCGTCAGAATCCTGAGATGGTTGGCGGTCTCTGTCCATAACGCTACAAACGTTCTGAATTGGGAAGATATCTGACAACCTTGCTGCTAAAAGTATGGTCTGACAAGCACGAGGAGAAGAAGTAGAACCTCTTGCCGTGTGTGGTTCAAATGGATCAAATGGCTCTGAGCACTATGGGACTTAATATCTATGGTCATCAGTCCCTTAGAACTTAGAACTACTTAAACCTAACTAACCTAAGGACACCACACAACACCCAGTCATCACGAGGCAGAGAAAATCCCTGACCCCGCCGGGAATCGAACCCGGGAACCCGGGCGCGGGAAGCGAGAACGCTACCGCACGACCACGAGCTGCTTGCCGTGTGTGACTGGGCATTATCTTGCTGAAATGTAGACCCAGAATCGCCTGCCATGAAGGGCAACATATCAGCAGTTTAAATCAGACTAAATTTCAGATCATCAGTTTTGAATACTGTTTGTTTATATTCAAAGCCGGCCTGACCAACTGTATATATGTGGTTTAGAAGGACGACATACCGCTGTGATGTAACGGTACTGCGGATGACAACCAAGACATCCTGCAATGAAGAGAAATAGCACCCCGGCACCCCGGTGGTAACTTCTGGTTGTCGGGCCGCATGGCTGGCAACAGTCAGGTTGGTATCCCACGGCTTTCCAGGGTGCCTACAGACACGTCTTCCGCCTGGAATCTCATTGAAAAGAGGAGACTGATCTTGAGTGATGAATCCCGCTTGGAACTTAGCCACGGTGACCAGCGGAGGACACCCAACAACTCTTATCGATCAACGCCAGTCCGAATAACTGCTTGTAATCCAAGTAACTGCTTGTATAAGGGCCAGCGGTGGACCAACGTGTTACTAACTTGCTCGGTTTGTCAAGCTTCCTCTGTTGAATAAATCATCAATTTTTTTCTGAAATCGAAACCATTTGTTTGTAGATATACATCACACCTTTTCTGGAGCCTAGAAATCTACTCCGTAGGAATCAGCATGGGTTTCGAAAAAGACGATCGTGTGAAACCCAGCTCGCGCTTTTCGTCCACGAGACTCAGAGGGCCATAGACACGGGTTCCCAGGTAGATGCCGTGTTTCTTGACTTCCGCAAGGCGTTCGATACAGTTCCCCACAGTCGTTTAATGAACAAAGTAAGAGCATATGGACTATCAGACGAATTGTGTGATTGGATTGAAGAGTTCCTAGATAACAGAACGCAGCATGTCATTCTCAATGGAGAGAAGTCTTCCGAAGTAAGAGTGATTTCAGGTGTGCCGCAGGGGAGTGTCGTAGGACCGTTGCTATTCACAATATACATAAATGACCTTGTGGATGACATCGGAAGTTCACTGAGGCTTTTTGCGGATGATACTGTGGTATATCGAGAGGTTGTAACAATGGAAAATTGTGCTGAAATGCAGGAGGATCTGCAATGAATTGATGCATGGTGCAGGGAATGGCAATTGAATCTCAATGTAGACAAGTGTAGTGTGCTGCGAATACATAGAAAGAAAGATCCCTTATCATTTAGCTACAATATAGCAGGTCAGCAACTGGAAGCAGTTAATTCCATAAATTATCTGGGAGTACGTATTAAGAGTGATTTTAAAAAAATGGTTCAAATGGCTCTGAGCACTATGGGACTCAACTGCTGAGGTCATTAGTCCCCTAGAACTTAGAACTAGTTAAACCTAACTAACCTAAGGACATCACAAACATCCATGCCCGAGGCAGGATTCGAACCTGCGACCGTAGCGGTCTTGCGGTTCCAGACTGCAGCGCCTTTAACCACACGGCCACTTTGGCCGGCCAGTGATTTAAAATGGAATGATCATATAAAGTTAATCATCGGTAAAACAGATGCCAGACTGAGATTCATTGGAAGAATCCTAAGGAAATGCAATCAGAAAACAAAGGAAGTAGGTTACAGTACGCTTGGTCGCCCACTGGTTGAATACTGCTCAGCAGTGTGGGATCCGTACCAGATAGGGTTAATAGAAGAGATAGAGAAGATCCAACGGGGAGCAGCGCGCTTCGTTACAGGATCATTTAGTAATCGCGAAACCGTTACAGAGATAGATGAACTCCAGTGCAAGATTATGCTTATCCATTACGGATTTTTAGAACCGTGACTGTATATTGAATGTAAATAAGTTATACACAACTGCAACCAGTCACTTTTTTCAATAATAATGCTTTACTACACGAACCGGTTTTCGAACCTTTTCAGGTTCATCTTCAGATGGTTTCGGGAGGATCCGGGAAGTTACATCATTACTGGTAGTAGCATAATGCTGGGTGCTGGTTCTATGGCAGAAAGATGGGACACACTTTAATGTATCGCCATGACTATAGCTTACCTGTCGATATGGATGTAAATTTAGTTTTCACTTACTGCGACAGAATAGGCGGCTTTTTTTCGTATCTGTCTGCCTCCATTTTGATGTCCAGAACACTTTCACACGAGCTATATTAGTTTATACTTCGACAGTGACACTTTACCAGCATCCAGTATGCGCTTTACAACTGTTGCTTGTAACAAAGATCTTGACAGAGAGATATGGCATAAGCCTACTTTGACTTTAACACATGTAAAGAACAACAAATTACATCTCTGTACAAAGTAGGCTTATGCCATATCTTTCTGTCAAGATCTTTGTTACAAGCAACAGTTGTAAAGCGCATACTGGATGCTGGTAAAGTGTCACTGTCGAAGTATAAACTAATATAGCTCGTGTGAAAGTGTTCTGGACATCAAAATGGAGGCAGACAGATACGAAAAAAAGCCGCCTATTCTGTCGCAGTAAGTGAAAACTAAATTTACATCCATATCGACAGGTAAGCTATAGTCATGGCGATACATTAAAGTGTGTCCCATCTTTCTGCCATAGAACCAGCACCCAGCATTATGCTACTACCAGTAATGATGTAACTTCCCGGATCCTCCCGAAACCATCTGAAGATGAACCTGGAAAGATTCGAAAACCAGTTCATGTAGTAAAGCATTATTATTGAAAAAAGTGACCGGTTGCAGTTGTGTATAACTTATTTACATCCAGTGGAAGACTCTGCAGGAGAGACGCTCAGTAGCTTGGTACGGGCTTTTGTTGAGGTTTCGAGAACATACCTTCACCGAGGAGTCAAGCAGTATATTGCTCCCTACTACGTATATCTCGCGAAGAGTCCATGAGCAAAAAATCAGAGAGATTAGAGCCCACACAGAGGCATACCGACAATCCTCCTTTCCACGAACAATACGAGACTGGAATAGAAGAGAGAACCGGTAGAGGTACTCAAGGTACCCTCCACCACACACCGTCAGGTGGCTTGCGGAGTGTGGACGTAGATGTAGACCTACCAATTTCAGTGCCTTCCAGGTAATTTAATTCCTTCGTGGTCGTATATTTTTTTTATTTTTGTTCTCTTTCTTATCGTGTACATAAACGCCATAATTCTACTCCGCCGTTTTCGTTATGTTTCTTATGACCCTGACAGGAATAAAAAGTATTTGTAAAAGGAGATCATGTGCCACTAATAAAAATGATTCCATCCACTTCCATCCACATTGCGAAATTAATGATCATCGTCGTCGTAGTCGTCGTCGTAGTCGCCGTCGTCGTCGTCATCATCGCCATCACCATCATCCTCGCCATCATCATCACCATCATCCTCGCCATCATCATCACCATCATCCTCGCCATCATCATCATCATCACCGCCATCATCATCATCATCACCGCCATCATCATCATCATCATCACCGCCATCATCATCATCATCATCACTGCCATCATCATCATCATCACCGCCATCATCATCATCACCGCCATCATCATCATCATCACCGCCATCATCATCATCATCACCGCCATCATCATCATCATCATCACCGCCATCATCATCATCATCATCACCGCCATCATCATCATCATCATCACCGCCATCATCATCATCATCATCATCACCGCCATCATCATCACCGCCATCATCATCATCATCACCGCCATCATCATCATCATCATCATCACCGCCATCATCATCATCATCATCATCACCGCCATCATCATCATCATCATCATCACCGCCATCATCATCATCATCATCATCACCGCCATCATCATCATCATCATCATCACCGCCATCATCATCATCATCATCACCGCCATCATCATCATCATCATCACCGCCATCATCATCATCATCATCACCGCCATCATCATCATCATCACCGCCATCATCATCATCATCACCGCCATCATCATCATCATCATCATCACCGCCATCATCATCATCATCACCGCCATCATCATCATCAAAACCGCCATCATCATCATCATCATCACCGCCATCATCATCACCGCCATCATCATCATCACCGCCATCATCATCATCATCACCGCCATCGCCATCATCATCACCGCCATCATCATCATCACCGCCATCATCATCACCGCCATCATCATCATCACCGCCATCATCATCACCGCCATCATCATCACCGCCATCATCATCATCACCGCCATCATCATCACCGCCATCATCATCACCGCCATCATCATCACCGCCATCATCATCATCGCCATCATCATCATCGCCATCATCATCATCGCCATCATCATCATCGCCATCATCATCATCGCCATCGTAAGGAAGATTACCAAATACAGCTGTTTGCACTTAATAAAGAGAATAAATAGTTATCCTACGCAACAATAGGTTTTATCGTCCTGTCGACGGCGAGGTCATTACTGACGGAGCACCGGATTATAATCGGGGAACGGAGTCGGCGTCGTCCTTTTCGCGGAAGCCATCCCGTCTTTCGTGACAAGCGATTGAGGAAAACCGCGAAACATCTAAATCTGGTGGTTGAAGCACCGCCCTTCCGAATGCGAATCGCGTGTCTCAACAGAGTGCCACTTCAATCGGTTATCTCTCCGAAATAAACGTACTTCTATTGTAATATTGAACGTGTAACTTATTTCCGGACGGAGTAGCAATTATCCGACAGGGATTTTAATTCGGGATCTTTGGTTGTTTGGAGTCTGCCGTTTAGGGGCGCGATGTTAGTTGCTAATGACGCATGACGTCCCAAGACCCTAGGGAAAATTCTCCTTGATTTAAGTAACGACACAATGCATCAGTGAAGTGTTTTGTTCATCCTTTGCACAATGCGTTTCGAGAATTCTTCTCATCGTCAAGCCCAAAATATTTACACAAATGTAATGTGTGATGTGTGATTTCACTTGAAACTTCCGGGTTAACAGGCCGTTGTCTGTGTATAAAACTTTCTCCTATCGTTTCCTCTCCCACTGCGCGAGATATCTTCAGAGTTCAAGTGGCGAACTGCGACCAGAACTCGGGGGAGCGCCGAATATATAGGCAGCGAAGAGGGCCTCATATTCCATCACATGACGTCGGCTAAGATGTTATCTCTGGTAATGCCAATATTCTCGATTGAAAATAATCGATCGTCACTCTTACTATGCAACGTTGACATCTAAATTTAATTATTGCAGCGTTTCTAAATCTCAACCGTAATAATTTTAGCAGAAAAGAGGAAGTGTTAAAATAGATAACATTTGGATGTCAACGTTGCACCGTAAGAATGACGATCGATTGTTTTCAATCGGGATTGTTGGCATTACCAGAGATAATGTCGTAGCTGACGTCATGTAATGGACTGTGGAGCCTTCTACACTGTCCATCGATTCGGAGCACCCTCGAGTTCGGATTGCATTTCGCCGCTTTACCTCTGAAGACGTCTCCGGCTGTCGGCGAGGAAACGTTAGGCGCCAGTTTCATACATGGACCACGGCCTGTTAGCCCGGAAGTCTCAAGTGAAGTGAGTATCAGCAGTGAAATCTTACTCAGTATGTAATGTGCGATATTTGCATTAAAACTCTCATTGTCTGCATTAAAACTCTCGTTGTCATCTCGTAGAACTAGGTGTACTGCCGATGTACCGCGTCTTGCGAACACGGAGAGACACAGATCACCAGCACTACACCCGATGCTGGGAGGTAACAATGAATCGCCGGGAATGTCTAAGAGCGAGAGGGGAAAAAAACTATCCTTGTTCACTGCATGTTGAGGTCCTAGGCTCGGCTGAGAGCTGAGAGACTTTCGCTTGGCTTCAGGTGCTTTTACGGTGCCACTAAGATGGAAATAGCAACGCTACAAGGCCCGCCAGGAGGCAGCAGTATAAGTGCATTTACGGGCAGGAGAAGGTCACGAACGAGAATGCCCCTTTTTCAATCAAAAGCAGATCAAAACTGTGTGCCCGACCGAGACTCGAACTCGGGACCTTTGCCTTTCGCGGGCAAGTGCTCTACCATCTGAGCTACCGAAGCACGACTCACGCCCGGTACTCACAGCTTTACTTCTGCCAGTACCTCGTCTCCTACCTTCCAAACTTTACAGAAGCTCTCCTGCGAGTGCTAGTTCTGCAGGTTCGCAGGAGAGCTTCTGTAAAGTTTGGAAGGTAGGAGACGAGGTACTGGCAGAAGTAAAGCTGTGAGTACCGGGCGTGAGTCGTGCTTCGGTAGCTCAGATGGTAGAGCGCTCGCCCGCGAAAGGCAAAGGTCCCGAGTTCGAGTCTCGGTCGGGCACACAGTTTTAATCTGCCAGGAAGTTTCATATCAGCGCACACTCCGCTGCAGAGTGAAAATCTCATTCTGAAAAGCAGATCATTTTGCACGCCTGGGCTGATCGGGTGGAAAGCCTCAAAGTTTTAACAATTTCGGAAGTTTGTAACGGAATTCTTCGCATGTGTTGGTTCCAATAACAAGCATCAATTAATTTAAACGACACAAAATCGCTAAAACCAACTACCAACAGTTCCAAGTTAGCAAATATCCCTACAGCAAACTGGCTACAAAGAAATCTCTTATAAAAAATAACTTCGTCAAAACATTCCTTCTGAATCACGAAACGGGACCCAGCACAATTGGCAGTTGTAACACGTCCGTTTTTATCTCGACCTGATTATTATTAACATGACCGTGAACCTAATGGGTCTGGCAATCGGAATTGACTGTTACGGAAGTTGTTACTTTCCAGTTCGTCCTGTTCAATACTATAATACTGAATGTATGGTAATAAGGAACACCAACACAGTTTTACTAATTACGAACTTATATTCTTCTCAAAACACAAAAAGGAGACAGCCACTGACTTCGTCATACATATCTAATTACTGCTAATCTCAGCACAGGCTTTCTTCATTTGCCATTATCGTCACACGCTAATCCATCACTGCGTCCAACACTGCAATCCAAGGTTAGGCCGGCGCATTAGACGCAAAACTAAATATCGGCACTAGTAACGTCACTGATCACTTTTATAAATACACTTCATCGCTTTCCCGGTATTTATTGATTATTTAGGGGTGTAACCACGGCGATGGTGACACCCTTCTCGGTTAAAAACCCTGTATTCCAATAATGGCCTCCACACACACACCATTCCCGCCAACCACTCTGGCGCATCACGACACTCGCTCTCGCAACACGTCATAATCGATTGTTCGCCCAATCGACCTGTGCCAAGTGCAAAGTTATAGTAAGGGCCTACGGACCCCTTACACAGTGCCAGTCAGAATAAAGAAGAAATATTTAAATAAAATTAACACATTTAACCATCGAAAAGGCACTGAAATGCGGCAAAGAACAAAAAAAACACCCTTAGTGTAATCAAAACTAATGTGTCAGCTCCCAAAAAAGTAATCGGTTACGTCACTGAAAGTACATGAGACTGTGTCCGTTACACAATATACATCGCTGACACCACGCAAGCCACTAAGATAGCTAACATTTCTATTTGTGTTATGATTTCTCTTGAAGAAAAAATAAGCTGTCGACCATCACATCAAAGTAAATGATTACCGACTCATTCAGATGGATGAGATACGTAGTTCTGATTTTTTGTACTTAGCCATATACATACGAGGTGCATTCAAGTTCTAAGGCCTCCGACTTTTTTTCTAATTAACTACTCACCCGAAATCGATGAAACTGGCGTTACTTCTCGACGCAATCGCCCTGTAGACGTACACATTTGTCACAACGCTGACGCCATGATTCCATGGCAGCGGCGAAGGCTTCTTTAGGAGTCTGTTTTGACCACTGGAAAATCGCTGAGGCAATAGCAGCACGGCTGGTGAATGTGCGGCCACGGAGAGTGTCTTTCATTGTTGGAAAAAGCAAAAAGTCACTAGGAGCCGGGTCAGGTGAGTAGGGAGCATGAGGAATCACTTCAAAGTTATCACGAAGAAACTGTTGCGTAACGTTAGCTCGATGTGCGGGTGCGTTTTCTTGGTGAAACAGCACACGCGCAGCCCTTCCCAGACGTTTTTGTTGCAGTGCAGGAAGGAATTTGTTCTTCAAAACATTTTCGTAGGATGCACCTGTTACCGTAGTGCCCTTTGGAACGCAATGGGTAAGGATTACGCCCTCACTGTCCCAGAACATGGACACCATCATTTTTTCAGCACTGGCGGTTACCCGAAATTTTTTTGGTGGCGGCGAATCTGTGTGCTTCCATTGAGCTGAGTGGCGCTTTGTTTTGGATTGAAAAATGGCATCCACGTCTCATCCATTGTCAGAACCGACGAAAAGAAAGTCGCATTCATGCTGTCGTTGCGCGTCAACATTGCTTGGCAACATGCCACACGGGCAGCCAGGTGTTCGTCCGTCAGCATTCGTGGCATCCACCTGGATGACACTTTTCGCATTTTCAGGTCGTCATGCAGGATTGTGTGCACAGAACCCACAGGAATGCCAACTCTGGAGGCGATCTGTTCAACAGTCATTCGGCGATCCCTCAAAACAATTCTCTCCACTTTGTCGATCGTGTCGTCAGACCAGCTTGTGTGAGCCCGAGGTTGTTTCGGTTTGTTGTCACACGATGTTCTGCCTTCATTAAACTGTCGCACCCACGAACGCACTTTCGACACATCCATACCTCCATCACCACATGTCTCTTTCAACTGTCAATGAATTTCAATTGGTTTCACACCACGCAAATTCAGAAAACGAATGACTGCACGCTGTTCAAGTAAGGAAAACGTCGCCATTTTAAGTATTTAAAACAGTTCTCATTCTCGCCGCTGGCGGTAAAATTCTATCTGCCGTACGGTGCTGCCATCTCTGGGACGTATTGACAATGAACGCGGGCTCATTTTAAAAAATATGCGCATGTTTCTCACCGGAGAAAAAAAATCGGAGGCCTTAGAACTTGAATGCACCTCGTAGGAAGTACGGTTAAAGATCGAATCCCGAACAATAAAACTGACAGATGCACTTTTAGTGTTCAGTCCATCAACTCTGCACTTTTGTTTTGTTGTAATTATCGCGGTACCGCTCGTTTCCAACAGACGGACAACAGCTGACGCACGGGCATCCGGCGTATCCGATGATGCGTGCCCACTGAGGCACTCCTTCAGCAGTTCGAACTACGGGCGCCCTTTGCCGCCGCGATGTAGGAGGGACAACAGTCTTTCACAGTTCGCTCATGCATTAGTAGCGGGAGCATCTCACAGCACGACACTCTTAGTTGCTGTTTGTAAATGTTGGCTGTTTGTTCTTCTGTATAGTTTCGATGCAACGCTTGGAGAAATCTGTAAGTTCAGTAAAACTTCGGCTTACTGTATTTTCGTGTTCGTTAATTATTTCTGCTCCAGTCCAGCTTCCCTACGAGGACAGCTGCTTTAACCCTCTGTAGCCCATATCCTTATCGTCGTGTACGAAGTACTACACAATAATTGTAACATCAAAAAGGGGAAGATACCTATGATGATCAACAACAAAATTGGAAGCATCTTCAGAATGAGATTTTCACTCTGCAGCGGAGTGTGCGCTGATATGAAACTTCCTGGCAGATTAAAACTGTGTGCCGGGCCGAGACTCGAACTCGGGACCTTTGCCTTTCGCGGGAAAGTGCACTACCAACTAAGCTACCCAAGCACGACTCATATCAGCGCACACTCCGCTGCAGAGTGAAAATCTCATTCTGGAAACATCCCCCAGGCTGTAGCTTAGTCATGTCTCCGCAATATCCTTTCTTTCAGGAGTGCTAGTTCTGCAAGGTTCGAAGGAGAGCTTCTGTAAAATATGGAAGGTAGGAGACGAGGTACTGGCAGAAGTAAAGGTGTAAGGACGGGGCGTGAGTGGTGCTTGGGTAGCTCAGTTGGTAGAGCACTTGTCCGCGAAAGGCAAAGGTCCCGAGTTCGAGTCTCGGCGCGGCACACAGTTTTAATCTGCCAGGAAGTTTGGAAGCATCTTGTATAAACGGTGTACCTGCGAACAGGACGTTGATAAAAGAACTGGGCCTGCCCGCGCAGCATTCAGACGGTTAATGAAGATAGTCTCTCACGAATAAAGACCTAAAGCTGCATGCCGAACTCATAGGGTACGGATCTGCTATTTCCATGCTCCTGTACGGCTGTGAGAGTTGGACACACTACCACCGTGATATCGAACACTTCAGTGCTTTCACCAACAAAAAATGCGTTTTTATCATTGAGACGACTACGTGACCAGCAACTCAGTTCTTGAGGAAGTGCATCTAAACAGGAGTGAGGTGACGACAGTGTGCGATTTGTGCTTTTACCAGTGGGGGGGGGGGGGGGGGGGATGTCTTAGGGGGTTAGTATAATTACATATGTTACGAGCTTGGACCGTGGCGTTACCCATGGTTAAACAGTTATTTATAAATATATGTCAATGCCGAAACTCACTATCCACGCGTATGTACTATCAGAAAAGCCATCTCTTGTTATATCTTTAAAAGTACATTATAGGTAAAGCTTATTTACAAAATCATCTACATACAGGTATACGTCGGGAATTCAAAAAGTAAAGGCACATTTGTGAATAGCTGCACTTATTCTGATGATAGAAAACTGAAAAATGCGTTATTTTTCTATGTAACCTCCCTGGACTTCAATGCAGTTTTCCCCCACATTTTACGAAGTTTCTTTTTATTTCATCAGAAAATACGTTTTTCGGTTGCATCTGTCACCAATTTTGCATCGCAGCAATGACGTCTTCATCACTTTCAAATCTTCTTCCCTGTAGTGCTTCCGTTAAGCGTCCAAACATTTGTAAATCACTTGGAGCCAGGTCTGTACTGTATGGTGGATGTTCCAGCACCTCGAATCTCAACTCCTTTATTGCGTCGGCTGTCCGTTCGGCAGAATGTGGGCGAACGTTATCTTCCTGCAGGATGACACCTCTTCACAGTTTTCCACGACGTTTGGATCGGATTGCAGGTTTTAGTTTCGTACGCAACACATCACATCCACCATACAATACAGAAAGCCTCGTTTCCGCTGGGGCGACGTCTTGCAACATTGTGGCATGCTAAGGAAATGTGGCGTGCGTCTTCTTGTAGCATGCTACAACAGGCAACATCTTGTGGCGTATGTTGCATGCGGCAGGTTAATTTATACCAAAGCAACAGAATTTGTGCCACATGTGTGTCGGTCTTGCGTTATAAATGATGATAAAGTATCGCAGCGGCGGCCTACTTGGAACTTGCACGCACAACTAACAATGGAAATGAAAGCCAAAGGAAAAGAAAACGATGGTGGAAGAGAAGAGTATTTAAAGAAGGTCCACGAAATA
Source organism: Schistocerca cancellata (assembly GCF_023864275.1). Taxonomy (NCBI): domain Eukaryota; kingdom Metazoa; phylum Arthropoda; class Insecta; order Orthoptera; family Acrididae; genus Schistocerca; species Schistocerca cancellata. The sequence continues at coordinate 66,581,785 of NC_064634.1, forward strand.
GTATCCTAGGTACTAGAAGCAGACGATGGTGCGTTATTTAGTAATGTGTGCTTTCGTCCCAGGCGCGTTAGTCCGCTCCATACCGTTGCCAAAAGGTGACCACACTACTTCCCTAACAAGCTCGCAAGTAAAAGGATGACGCACCTTAGACGAAAGCAACAATGACAACATGAGAATGATGATTTAGTTCTAAATGTTTTGAAATGCTTAACTACTACATAACACTTTTTTCAAAATTAATCAGCAAACATATTAATAGTATTAATAGTAAGACTGTATTAAAAACATTGAGTGTTCGGCTCCACAAATTTAAATTATATCTGAAGTTCTACTCCAGTGCATGGGGAATAAACATCCCAGGTTGGGATGCATAAACTACAGCCAGAGGAGGGCTGGTTCAAATGGCTCTGAGCACTATGGGACTTAACATCTGGGTCATTAGTCCCCTAGAACTTAGAACTACTTAAACCTAACTAACCTAAGGACATCACACACATCCATGCCCGAGGTAGGATTCGAACCTGCGACCGTAGCGGTCGCGCGGTTCCAGACTGTAGCGCCTAGAACCGCTCGGCCACTTTGGCCGGCCAGAGGAGGGGAAGGTCTGATGCAGAGAGGGGGAAATCCCCCCCATCCCCCCCCCCTGCAAATCGCTCACTGGGTGACGACCATCACCCATCAACTGATACGGTTAGGCCATGTTCACCGCATGAGTGGTATCGGGCTACCCCGCCAAATCCTTTATGGCCAAATCCGCTCTGGCAATAGACCTCATGGAGGCCTTTTAAGCATGTAAGGCCGAAACACATCATGAAGCAGACTTGCATAAATACACAAACGCGCTGCGGACTATTTGCTGTGGACCAACGCTACATCGATCGCTGTCAACCTGTTAGAAGGAGAAAGCCGCAGACATGAACAGCCCTTGTGAAAAGAAAGAAAGCTCCGTCAATTACAATCCAGCCCTTCTCCGACCATTTGTGTGGGCGCATGTTTCATGCAAGGGTTGGCATGTTCAGTCATCGGGAACACATCCATAAGGTGAGTTCAAATGCTCACTGTATGCAGAAAGAAGTTATGCATACACAAAATAGAATTGCAGCGGACGACGACGTCATCTGGATGGTTCATGAAATTTTGATGGGGGGGGGGGGGGATTTGTGCGTAAATGTATGACGACTTTCCTCGCCCTGCACCTTCATCAGTTTATTAGGCCTGAAAAAACTTCAGCAATTAGGGAATGCGCAAACAGTAAAATTCTAGAATGAGATTTTCACTCTGCAGCGGAGTGTGCGCTGATATGAAACTTCCTGGCAGATTAAAACTGTGTGCCGGACCGAGACTCGAACTTTTTTGTATCCCTATATGTTTATTTAAGTATATTAATAACGATACATTTAAAAAAAAGACATTTTATTCTATTAACCTATTATATTCTTGCTGTTGGTTAACATTACTGTCATTTTATAGGTTTTCGCTTTTATATTTTTCCCTTTTTCGTTTTTCTCTTATTGTTGTTCCTTGAACCCTTTTACATGGCCATTTGTCATTTTTTGTTTTGTTTTGGTAGACATTGCAGGATAGCCATAACAATTTATATGTAGCATCGACACACTGATTTTGAGTTCATGTTTCTGTATGTCATGCACTTGTGATGCGACCGGCACATTGTGCATTCTTGTTTGATCTCTTCCTCTAGTTTACACTGTTAGGTGGGACGATATGAGGGAAACATCACCATGATAGATCGAGCAGAAGTGGAAGAAACGTTTTTACATATACTACAGATTATACGTAAATTGAAGAAGAGAGAAAATTTTGTCATCTAATATAAGAGAAGTAGAAAGGAGAGTGTGAGTAAACAACATAATTTTATAGGCACATAGTAAAGGAAATCATTTAAAAAAAGTTATGAGTAGTTGGCACTTTCCACTAAGTAATGCTTGTCTCCTAGACAATATAGTACAAATAAAGAGAAAAAATTAATTAATTAAAAAAACTGGTTGTACTACTGGGAATACTTTTGACACTGTTTTGGCTGCGAGCATGACAGATGTTTGGTGAGAAGCACTTTGTATCACTGATTTCACTAAGAAGAAAAACTTATACTACTATACTTCACTATTTGATGCGAGGGGAGAAAGCACTTTATCTTTTCTGTTGCAATTATTCACTATCACTGCACACGTTCTTCTTGTGGTGAGGTGGCTGGTGGCGGTGCTGAGAGTCACAGGCTGGGGAGGACTCTGGCGATCGCTGTCTGCAGTGGAATCTGCAGGATATTTCTGAAGTTCTCGCGGTAGCGCTTGTGCTGCTGGGCCGCCTTGTTCTCCTCCTAAAGATCCATCAGGAAGGCCAGCTGGTCGGTCGAACTCGGGACCTTTGCCTTTCGCGGGCAAGTGCTCTACCAACTGAGCTACCCAAGCACGACTCACGCCCCGCCCTCACAGATTTACTTCTGCCAGTACCTCGTCTCCTACCTTCCAAACTTTACAGAAGCTATCCTGCGAACCTTGCAGAACTAGCACTCCCGAAAGAAAGGATATTGCGGAGACATGGCTTAGCCACAGCCTGGGGGATGTTTCCAGAATGAGATTTTCACTCTGCAGCGCAGTGTGCTCTCATATGAAACTTCCTGGCAGATTAAAACTGTGTGCCGGACCGAGACTCGAACTCGGGACCTTTGCCTTTCGCGGGCAAGTGCTCTACCTTCTGAGCTACCCAAGCACGACTCACGCCCCGCCCTCACAGCTTTACTTCTGCCAGTACCTCGTCTCCTACCTTCCAAACTTTACAGAAGCTCTCCTGTGAACCTTGCAGGACTAGCACACCTGGAAGAAAGGATACTGCGGAGACATGGCTTAGCCACAGCCTGGGGGATGTTTCCAGAATGAGATTTTCTGTAAAGTTTGGCAGGTAGGAGACGAGATACTGGTGGAAATAAAGCTGTGAGGACGGGGCGTTAGTCGTGCTTGGGTAGCTCAGTTGGTAGAGTACTTACCAGCGAAAGGCAAAGGTCCCGAGTTCGAGTCTCGGTCCGGCACACGGTTTTAATCTGCCAGGAAGTTTCAGTAGAATTCTATTCAGCTCAGATCCTGCTACTTTCTGCTCATCCACAGCACAGCAGAAGTCGAGCGGCCATACCAGCACGCGGAGCTTCTGCTTGTCCCGTGCGACAAACACGCGTAGCCTCCGCGGGCGATTTCTCTCGAGGGAGCAAGCGCTCCCTTCCACTGCTTGTTGCCTGGGACAGCTCGTAGACAGCCGTAACCGACGCCCCCTCGTGCACCCCCCCCTCCTCCTCCTGGTCTGTACGTGCCCAGCGTGCTATTTGGAGGCCGTCAATATCAGGGGCAACCCGCACCGCGCCATCCCCCAGGCCTGCCGTGATGTGATGTGATGTGATGTGACGTGATGTGCCGTGCCGTGATGTGATGTGACGTCGTGGTGTCGGAGCCGCTTCCCCCGCGTGGCCGCTCTCTAACTCAATAGCCCGCTCTGGCCCTGCCGGCGCTAACCCAATAGCCGAGCTCGCTTCCGCTCCTCCGTCGGCAGCTGCCCGCCTGGCTGAGGCTCGCCTCGCTACCACCCGCTGTTCGCACCTCCTCAACGGCACTCGCTCGTCCGTTTCTGCAGCTGCGGCTCACCTAAAAAGTGGAGATGGCTGCTTCTGTGCCCTCACCTTAATGCGCACAACATGTCTCTAGTCTACTCAAAATTACTTTAGTACTGACAGCTGCGACGGAAGTGGTAAGGAGAAGGCCGCGCCGGAGGTACATCTACATTTATACTCCGCAAGCCACCCAACGGTGTCTGACGGAGAGCACTTTACGTGCCACTGTCATTACCTCCCTTTCCGGTTCCAGTCGCGTATGGTTCGCGGGAAGAACGACTGCCGGAAAGCCTCCGTGCGCGCTCGAATCTCTCTCTAATTTTACATTCGTGATCTCCTCGGGAGGTATAAGTAGGGGGAAGCAATGTATTCGATACCTCATCCAGAAACGCACCCTTTCGAAACCTGGACAGCAAGCTACACCGCGATGCAGAGCGCCTCTCTTGCAGAGTCTGCCACTTGAGTTTGCTAATCATCTCCATAACGCTATCACGCTTACCAAAGAACTCTGTGACGAAACGCGCCGCTCTTTTTGGATCTCCTCCGTCAACCCGACCTGGTACGGATCCCTCACTGATGACCAATACTCAAGTATAGGTCAAACGAGTGTTTTGTAAGCCACCTCCTTTGTTGATGGACTACATTTTGTAAGGACTCTCCCAATGAATCTCAACATGGTACCCGCCATACCAACAATTCATTTTATATGATCATTCCACTTCAAATCATTCCGCACGCATACTCCCAGATATTTTACAAAAGTAACTGCTACCAATGTTTGTTCCACTATCATATAATCATACAATAAAGGATCCTTCTTTCTATGTATTCGCAATACATTACATTTGTCTATGGTAAGGGTCAGTTGCCACTCCCTGCACCAAGTGCCTATCCGCTGCATATCTTCCTGCATTTCGCTACTATTTTCTAATGCTGCAACTTCTCTGTACACTGCAGCGTCATCCGCGAAAAGCCGCATGGAACTTCCGACACTGTCTACTAGGTCATATATATAGTGAAAAGCTATAGTCCCGTGGCACGCCAGAGGTTACTTTAGCGTCTGTAGACGTCTCTCCATTGAGAACAACACGGCACGGCTCGGATTCAGCCAGTCCCGTGATGGCTGTAGCCGCAGCCCGGCGGGCAAGTGCACCCTGAGCTGCCAAATCTCAGTCCACAATACTTCCACTTGTGCCGCGATTTAGTTGCAGTGAGTGAGTCTGTGCGATCGCTGCCTGCTGGGTTTGTTTCGTTGCAGTTTAGGAGTTGCCGTATTGTTTCTGTGACAGTTATTTGTTGTGTCTCATTCAACATGACAGAAGAAAGTACATCGAAACTTATAAGTGGAAAAGTTCGACGTCGTTCTCGTGGACAGGGGATTGCTTTACGAGGACAGTGTAGAGAAATGGTTTGTTCGTTAAGAGCTTACTTTTTGAGAGTGAAAAACTGAATGGTGGCCCACTACTCCCCGTTAGCAAGGTAGTAAATAGAACGGCAGCAGCCCTGAATATCAACAAAAACACTGTCGTAAAAATTGGGAAGGAACTGTTTGAGACAGAAAAGGAAGTTGGAGAGCCATCCAAACTTGGTACTCCTGGGAAGAAACGTTCTATGGATAAGGGTGTTACGAATTTAGATTTATTTGCAGAGAACGCAATTCGTCGACATGTTTACGATTGTTATCGCAGAAAGGAACATCCCATACTCTCAAAGTTATTGGTGACACTTACGGAATCAGGACTTTTTCAGGGCAGTCGAACATCGTTATTCACAGTTTTGCACAACGTAGGATTTCACTACGAACATTTTTGCGGCCGTGAGCTATTGATGGAAAGGGAGGATACAGCTGCATGGTGATGCCGATTTTTAAGACAAATATTTAGCATAAATGTTAATGAAGTGGTTTGACTCGATGAAACGTGGGTTAGTACTGGTCACGTAGTTAATCAGGGGTGGACACACAACACGATTAAAGGAACAACGTAGGTGCCGTCTGGTAAGGGGGTGGGGGGGGGGGGCAAATTGATTCTACTGCATGCAGCCACCTCGCAAGGTTTCGTACCAAACTGTCTCCTTCTCTTTCAATCGAAGAATATGGGAGATTATCGTGAAGATATGAACCACATTACATTCACAAAGTGGTTCGTAGAAGCTCTAATCTAGATAAACCGTCAACAATTGTTTTAGACAATGCTCCATATCATTCTGTTGTTGTTGATAAAGCACCTACCACGGCAAAGCGAAAAGAGGAGATGTTTAATTGGCTTGAGCGTCGTAACGTAAATGTATCTGATGACCTTAAGAAGGTCGAGCTCATGGAAAAAATAAATTTCCATAACCCGCTCATTTCCAAAATATGAAATCGACGAACTGGCAAAAAAATATGGGCATACAATCAGGCTGCCATTGTACCACGGCCACTTCAACCCTATAGAGTTGATATGGGCCCAAATTAAAGGTTACGTTGCCAGGAACAACCAAAAATGTACGCTCTCCGCAGTAGAAGCACGCACTAAAGAAACTACAGGGTGGCGCACGAAATGTGTTACCATTTTGTTTTTGAATATAAACTTTATTGTCAATACAAGCTGAAAGGAACAGATACTACAATGAAGAGCCGTCCACGGAGATTTGTTCTAACTCAGTACATGCTCAATATGTCCACCATTTGGTTTCCTAACTTCCTTCAAACGAACACTGAAGTTCGTGATTACCCTACGGCACATGTCTTCCGTTATTTCACTGCAAGCTTGAAGAATAAGTCTTCTGAGCTCCATTAAATCACATCGACGTTTAGGGAAAAATTTTTCGTTTAGGTACCCCCAAAGAAAAAAGTCACATGGATTGAGGTCTAGACTATTGGGGGGGGGGGGGGATTTTTTCCGTCATTGAAGCAACCTGGAAACCTGAATGAAATGATCCGCATGTCGAAATGCGTGTGTAAAAACTCCAACACAGTGTTTGCAGTAAGTGGCTTTGCTCCATCTTGCATGAACCACTGCGTGTTGAAGGGCAATGCAGTAGCAAGAAGCTGTGGAATGAAGCTACTGCGAAGCATGCTCAAATAACGCTCGCTGTTCACAGTTTCTTCAAAGAAAAAGGGTCCAATAAGTTCGTGACTGGAAATTGCTGCCCACGCTGTAATCCTCGGAACATTAATGTTGTCGTTCATGAAGCACTTGTGGGTTTTCAGTGGCCCAAAAGCGTACATTTTGTTTGTTAACCACACCGTCTAAATGAAAATGCGCCTCGTCTGAAAACCAAACGTTGTTGAGAGTTTCTTCCGTATCCTCTGCCCACTGAGCAAACAGTAGTCTCTGTTGCTTGTGTTCTTCAGTGAGCTTCTGTGCACAGGTCATCTTGTATGGGAACATATGGAGATCACTTTTAAGAATGCGTTGAACGGAGCGTCTAGATATTCCCAGTTGCACTGCTGCCTTTCTACACGATTTCCCGAGACTTCTCTGTACAGCAAATCGTACCGCTTCAATATTCTCCGGCGAACAATCAGGCTTAGGCCGAGGTCGCTCCGCTTCCAATACTGTTCCTTCAGGTACACATTTATCGTACAACCTGTGGATGGTCTTCTTGCAAGGGACTCATCGTGTGTTAAACTGTTGTCTAAAACGCCTCTGAGTCACAACAAGGCTTTTCGTTTCATGAAGAAGTAACAAATTGCAGATCGTTGCTGTGTCGTCAGTCTTCCATTGTCAGCCATTGCTGCTTACTAGTCTCCTAGCGGCAGTAACGTGAATTACACGTCATTTCGTAACTCATTTGTTTTTCCAAGCTCTGCTGGTACTGCTGTAGAGATCCCAGCGGGATATCTAATGTGCGTCGTAAATTGTGAAAGAAACAATCAGTAACACATTTCGTGCGCCACCCTCTATTACTCACGTTACCTCTGAAGACTGGAAGAAAGACGTCAAACACACACACACACACACACACACACACACACACACACACAGAGAGAGACAACATTGTGGAAAGAGCATGGCAGGTTGGAAGTGCTTTGGAAACTTAAGTGGTAGAGATGGTTATCTCTTTAGATGACAATAGTGACACCGAAACTTCAAGTGTCTGTAATAGCGACTAGAGTGATGTCAGTGGAGTTTTCCCATTATCCACATAGAGATGCAGCACAAACGGATTCAACTACACGTTTGGAGAGCGCAGTTTGCGTTTGTAAGTACCGGCATAGCAAAATTAATTCACACTAAGTTTTCAAATTTTAATATGGTGGCATTATCAAATATTAATTCCGAAGAGAGAACATTTCTAGAATTCAATCTGTGCATAAATATTACAGTATACAAAACAATGTCTGCAATACATTGGCCGTATACAAAAGTCTTGTTTTTGTTTCTCAGAATAGATGTTGCCCAATTTAAGATACCAAACAAGCATTATTTTATTTTTTGTTGCGTTGGAAATAAGGATGCATATCAGAAACTGATGTGTTGGCTGAAGAGCCAACACCGTGTAGCTAGAGGAGGCCGAAATGCACGCGTTAAAGCTCACGCAGACTGGCGTGACGTCTGGAACAATTAAAGGAGTTGAGTCTAATAAATAAAGTACGTAGTTGATGTAATACTTAACTTTAATCCATAATTGGTGTACATCGGTCTGATGGTTCATGCTTCATTAGATACATAGCAACGGATAAATGGCGCCTTGCTCGGTCGTAGCAAATGACGTAGCTGAAGGCTATGCTAACTATCGTCTCGGCAAATGAGAGCGTATTTGTCAGTGTAGCATCGCTAGCAAAGTCGTCTGTACAACTGGGGCGAGTGCGAGGACGTCTATCTAGACCTGCCGTGTGGCGTCGCTCGGTCTGCTATCACTGACAGTGGCGACACGCGGGTCCGACGTATACTAGCGGACCGCGGTCGATTTAAAGGCTACCACCTAGCAAGTGTGGTGTCTGGCGGTGACGCCACAGAAACATATCAGATCTTTACAAATATAGAGATCTGTTGCCTATCGCTACTGCACGCGAGCAGATGATTGCGCGTCATATTATTTACAGTCCTGTACCTCGCGTTAGAGATCTTCGACACAGCTAAGGTTTGAAACAGATGAAAATTTGATGTTTTCTTGACATTTCATTCGCATAATGTGTACACCTAACTTCAGTAACAAAAAAGTTTCTCGCATGTCGAAAATTTGATAACATCGTCGGAAAGTTGTTTCGTGAAAACTGTCGTTTTATTGTCTACATAAACAGAAAAAAAAGAGGAAACCATCACACAGTGAAACTATTTCACAACGAATTACAGACGGCTCCACATTTAGAGATCTAATGGTTAGCGTGTGTGAGCGAGTTGAATGAAACATGAGATTACGCGCGAGTTCCGTGTGGGACTTGGCAACTCTGTTCCGCGCCCACCTGTGCTACTTCCGAACTGTCAGTCCTAAAGTAATTCTGAATGCACTAGAAGTCCTCCTGTCACTTGCCACTGCAGTATAGCCACATCAGCTGCCGGCTATCGCTCAATTATAGGCGACACACATACGGCGGGTCACTTCCCAAATGCTATTAATGTACAGCACGGAGCAATGTTGGAAGTGGCTGCCACGAGGTAAGTCGGAAATCCAACATGCTTTGTCGACGCGAGATTTTAAGTGACCAAAGACTGAACTACTGCAAACTATGCGTTTTGTACCCGAGAATTTAAACTCATGTCCTAAGCTAACCACAACCTCGTGACGTGCAGTTTTTATATGAGAAAACGGCGGTCAAAAATCTGCGGCAGAACTAAAATCAAGATCGCTTTGTTCACAGTGATTCAATCTAACCTTTAACAGCAAACTCAATAGAGAAAAAAAAGGAAACCGCTACAGCGCTAAAAGCAAACCATGATTTTTTGCAGTCAATGGTTACATGAAACTATCCTTGTTCTGGCATAACCACAAGCGCCGGAACGAAGATGAAGAACGGAAGACCAGAGAGAGGGTGAAACGACGTCGGCCAATGGTGCGCTGATTAGGACCGCACCACGACAGAAACGCCCCCTGCAAGAAGCGAATGTCAGCGCCGCTCCTGCCAACCTCGGTCGGACATTAGTGGACATCATTAGCACGGCCTTGCAGATAGTGCTACGATAGCAGAATGTCGTGATCCGTATCAAGTACTCAGTTGGACTTTGTGTATAGCGAACAATATTACTGTTTGCATGTCACTTGCGACACCGATGTAACTCCAATGTTAAGTACTGTCAATCTGCTTTATGGAAATATGACTACTAATATTTGCTTGAATTGTCGAATAGCATTCCGAGAACGCAGCATCCCGTAGGCACCCTAAACGAGACGAGTGGGCAAAACCCAACAATCCTCATTTTGGCTACATGAGCTGCCGCCTTACAAACAGATGAGCAGCCCTCGTTGGCACTTGGTAGCACATTATAGGCAACACAGGCAAAATTCAAACCAAAAAAAGGATGACAAGAAGAAAAATAAGAGAAAATAAAGTCAATACGATGATGAAAATTACGCCGCACTGTATTAGAAATAAAAATTTACATATAATTCAATTAGGTGAATAAAAATAAATAACTCTGTTGATTAGATTTAGAGCTGGCCGCGGTGGTCTAGCGGTTCTAGGCGCTCAGTCCGGAACCGTGCGACTGCTACGGTCGCAGGTTCGAATCCTGCCTCGGGCATGGACGTGTGTGGTGCCCTTAGGTTAGTTAGGTTTAAGTAGTTCTAAGTTCTAGGGGACTGATGACCACAGATGTTGAGTCCCATAGTGCTCAGAGACATTTGAACCATTTGATTAGATTTAGAGATAAAAACAAATTAGCTACCTTGGATGAGATTCGAACCCAAGACCATTTACAAATGAAGTTATTACGCTAATCATTACACTACGCCGCAACACAGAGATGACTATGGCGTTCCAGCCATAACGTTGAAATTCAAGCCTTCAAAAATTTGGCTTCACGGACTGTCATGGAAAGTTTATGTAATGTAAGCCAATATCTGTGATTATGATACCTGTGTATGTGACGCTGAATAGTGTGTGTGTGTGTGTGTGTGTGTGTGTGTGTGTGTGTGGCTATCACATGTGATGAAGTACGAAATAAAAGTGCCAGACTCATGAATCGGGATCCAAATATATCAATAAATAATGCCGGGCAAGGAATTGAGACTGAACTGACCAATTGTGGTGGCAACTTGGCAACGGTGAACGGTTCGGGCGTGATGTCCAGCGCTCTAATTGGAGTGAACTGGTTCCAACGCGTGAAGTGTCAACTATCAAGTAATTTTAATCGGACTATAGCTAAGTACTGTTGACACTGAGACCTATCTACAGTTTCCCGTTGAGCTTGCTTTCCAAAAAGCGAGCCCCCATCACCGGATTCGCAAATCCGAAACTCCTGTGGACTGTAGCGGCATCGGCGGAGAGGACAACACTGTTAACCAGGAAGGTCGCTTCTGTCCTAGAATGGCGAGTGCTAGAATTGTAGGCTGCGTTCTAGCGGTTTCACGGCGAACGAGGAGTCAGGTGAGCCCACCCAGTGTAAAAATTCTTAATACATCATGACTTCCGCACAAGGGATTCTTGACGTCTCGACAGTCAGCGCGGTCATTCAGGCAGCAGAGCGCTACCTCGACATAACTGCCGGAGGCGTGCTTGGCGCCGAGGCAGCGGCTGTGTACGTCAGGCAGCGCGTGCTTTCGCAGCTCAACACCAGCGGCCGGCGAGGTGTTTCTGAGTCATCAGTCTTCTGACTGGTTTCATGCGGCCCGCCACGAATTCCTTTCCTGTGTCAACCTCCACGCCCTCAATTACCTGCTGGGTGTATTCCAGCCTCTGTCTGTAACGCCGGAAATGCATATCCTCCCATTTCCATCTATTGCGCTGCAAATTTTTTTGCTTATTTTGTTACCTGAAGATATAACATTTCTGTGTCTTTGTATATTGTAATTGTTTTACTATTTGTATATATATGCATTTATGTCGATTTATAATTGGTTTGTTTTGTGAATATTATTTGTATTTTTACGCTGGGTCTGGCCTAGGGAAAACTATGCTATCGAACGAATACATCGATAGGTCGTGTGGAGAACCAAACTGTTTAGGATCTTTGGTAGTGTTAACTCTGTCGCGTGGAGCGCGGGCAGAGGGAGAGTCTGGCTGGGGTAGTGCAGTGGAGCAGGTGTGTTGTGTGACGCTCCCGCGAGTTGCCGCGCTTTCGGGGTTGGACAGCATGTAATTGCGCTCGACTTGCGATGATAGTTTCTGACACGGTGTCGCATTAGCTGGCGCACATCAAGAGCGCCTGGTGACCGTGTCGAGAAGAAGGCGCGCCAACATCCAGCTTCCGCAACAGCGACGGCCGACAATGAGTGACTGTCGCCACCTCCTCGATCGACGGCTTCAAACCTTCAATCAACCAACAAGGAAGACTGGAAGCACGTAAAGTTTTAGAGCTGTATGGCAGACCTCACCTTTTCAAACTGTTCCATTTTCATAACTAAATTACAGCAACGTAGCATGAACCTTTGTTGCTCATTGTCCCAATTGCATTACCAAGCAGGGTCCCTTCCTTTTCCGGAATTAACCCGAGTGTCGTTGAAATTCAAACGCCAGCATCATTCGATTTCACTGCTTTAATTTCGAAGTTCAGTTAAGGTATTCATAGCTGGTTACAATATTTAGATTACACAAGCACAAATTAAGAGTGCGAGGTTTGTCACCGTATTTTAGCTTACCTGTGACTGCAGCTCAGCTTGGTACGTACTAAATTTTACTATTGTTAAATGTTCCTAATCATTTAATTCAAGTTCAAAGTTAAATCTCTTATTTCTAAATTGCGTAGATTCAAGTAGCTTTTGAAATGATTGTTGAGGTAGTCCAAGACTAACCGTATTTTACTGAATTTCGATGTGCTTCAGAAACAAAGCTCACTATTAATTTCCGTCACTAAATTAACTTTCGATTTTCTTGTTTTATTAATTCTTTTGCTAAATTAAGTCAGAGTGTAGCGAAATTTATTACTTCTGACAAACATTCAGTTTTCACACTACACGTGTCAACCTTCAGTTGCCACGCTTCTAGTGCTAATTATATGTGTAATAACCTTTCTTTTTCAGTTACTATAGTAATTGTCCATTGGACTGGCGACCGTAATTCCCCCAAATCTCAAATATCTAATTACCGCTAGTTATTGTTAACGTAACGGCCGCACATTTACTTTCTTTATTAACTTTACCCCTTTTCAAAATTAATTTCCACCAGTTTCATTTGCATTTTTCCTTTCATTTAGATGTAACCCTTTCCTCCCTCTTTACCGACAAATTAACTTCGGTGACGATTGCTTTTCCCACATTTCCATTAGGTACACGCGGTTTAATTTTTCACTGTCATTAAGGTCGATAAGTGAGGGGGAGGTTACATGTCTTCCTCTACAGTTTTTGCCCTCCACGGCTCTCTATAATACCATGGTAATTAACAGATTTCTTATCATCCTGTCCGTTCTTCTTGTCAGTGTTTTCCGCATATTCCTTTCCTCGCCGACTCTGCGGAGTAGTTTCTCATTCCTTTCCTTACCATTCCACCTAAGTTTCTACATTCTTTTGTAGCATCACATCTCAAATGCTTCGATTCTCTTCTGTTCCAGTTTTTCCACTGCCCACGTCGCACTGCTATACGATGCTGTGCTCCAGACGAACATTCTCAGAAATTTCTTCCTCAAATTAAGGTCGACGTTTGACGCAAGCCGACATCTCTAGGCCAGGAATGCCCTTTTTGCCACTGCTAGTCTGCTTTTTACGTCCTTCTTGCTCCGTCTCTCATGGGTTATTTTGCTGCCCAGGTATCAGAATTCCCCAACTTCATCTACTTCATGACCATCAATCCTGATATTAAGTTTCTCGCTGTACTCATTTCCGCTACTTCTCATTACTTTCGTCTTTCTTCAATTTACTCTCAGTCCATATCCTGTACACAGTAGACTGTTGGTTCCATTTAGGAGATAATGTAATTCTTCTTCACTTTTAGTCAGGATAGCAATGTCATCATCGAACCGTATCATCGATATCTTTTCACTTTGAATTTTAATTCCACTCCTGAACTTTTCCTTCATTTCAGTCATTGCTTCTTAGATCTGCAGACTGAATATTAGGGGGGAAAGACTACATCCCTGTCTTACATCATTTATAATTCGACCACTTCGTTCTTGATCTTCCACTCTCACTATTTCCTCTTTGTTTCTGCACGTACAGTATATTACCCGTTTTTCCATATAGCTTCCCCCATTTTTCTCAGAATTTCGAACATCTTGCACCGTCTGACACTGTCTAACGCTTTTTCTAGATCGACAAACTCTATGAAGGTGTCATGATTCTTCTTTAGTCTTGCTTTCATTCTCAACCGCAACGTCAGACTCCTTCTGCCTTATTCCGAAGCTTTCTTAAATTCTGGTTTTAATACTGGATCCCCGACCTCTTCTACATCGTTTCCTGTTTCTTTTTCTATCACGTCATCGGATGAGTCTTCCCCCTCATAGATGCCTTCGATGTACTCTTTGCACCTATCCACTCCATCCTCTGCAATTAACAGTGGAAATCCCATTGGTCGCTTAATGTGTCCACCCCTTGCTTTTAAGGGGCCCTTATACGCCCAATATTTATTGGGCACTAATAGTGTCCTAATACACTGCGCGAAATTGCGAGGCCAAGAACGGCACAATATTATTGCGAAATATTGATGCCGGATACGCATCACTTAGAACTCTGCCTTCTTAGCGAATAAGGCAGCACTCAACGATGTGGAACTCTTAGTAGTACGTATTGTCATGGAGTTGCTTGCCTTGCAGAACCCAAACACAAATTATGTAGAACTGACGAAATAATGCTCAAAAGCTTCTAGGGAACATTTCAATCGACCCAGGGCTCATTGACTGCAACACAGAAACGCAAACCACAACCAATTACAAATTAAGCAAGTGATCTGTGCAATTTATCCTCTATGGGTCGTATTTTACAGGGTGATTCAAAAAGAATACCACAACTTTAAAAATGTGTATTTAATGAAAGAAACATAATATAACTTTCTGTTATACATCATTACAAAGAGTATTTAAAAAGGTTTTTTTCACTCAAAAACAAGTTCAGAGATGTTCAATATGGCCCCCTCCAGACACTCGAGCAATATCAACCCGATACTCCAACTCGTTCCACACTCTCTGTAGCATATCAGGCGTAACAGTTTGGATAGCTGCTGTTATTTCTCGTTTCAAATCATCAATGGTGGCTGGGAGAGGTGGCCGAAACACCATATCCTTAACATACTCCCATAAGAAAAAAGCAGGGGGTAAAGATCAGGGCTTCTTGGAGGCCAGTGATGAAGTGCTCTGTCACGGGCTGCCTGGCGGCCGATCCATCGCCTCGGGTAGTTGACGTTCAGGTTTCATAACTAACCTTTTTCGTAGGACTCTCCATACAGTTGATTGTGGAATTTGCAGCTCTCTGCTAGCTCTGCGAGTCGATTTTCCTGGGCTGCGAACAAATGCTTGCTGGATGCGTGCTACATTTTCATCACTCGTTCTCGGCCGTCCAGAACTTTTCCCTTTGCACAAAGACCCATTCTCCGTAAACTGTTTATACCAACGTTTAATACACTACCTATCAGGAGGTTTAACACCATACTTCGTTCGAAATGCACGCTGAACAACTGTCGTCGATTCACTTCTGCCGTACTCAATAACACAAAAAGCTTTCTGTTGAGCAGTCGCCATCTTAGCATCAACTGACGCTGACGCCTACTCAACAGCGCCTCAAGCGAACAAATGTACAACTAAATGAAACTTTATAGCTCCCTTAATTCGCCGACAGATAGTGCTTAGCTCTGCCTTTTGTCGTTGCAGAGTTTTAAATTCCTAAAGTTGTGGTATTCTTTTTGAATCACCCTGTATATGTATTTCTCTACTGTAAGAACTACTGGAAATGGAATAAAACTATTATTTACTGATTGAAAGCTTACACGGTCTAATGTATGTGGTGTAACAAAATTTAAAAGGAGAAAACGAAAGAAAGAAGTGAAGAAAACATTTTGCTGTACTGGAGATTTCGCCAAAACAATCGGCAACCCTTCGGTCACTTCGGTCACGCGTGCAGCCTACATGGCCCCTGCATGCCTGAGCGTGGCGCCCTCGCTTTGCCACAGTAACGGACGGACACCAGGCGGCGGTAGCAGAGACCACCACTTGCAAGGGACCTATTCCCGTCCGCCACAGAAGTGACCAGAAAATAGTGTCGCAAGCATCCCCCCACCGGCCGCTATAAAGGCAGGAGTCAGATCTGCACAGGTCAATTCTTCTGGCATCTGGGTGTGTACTGTTCACCCCATCGTCTTCGGACGCTCTCGAAGCCCACCGTAGGGACCGACGCTGCCGTATTCGGCCTTTGTCGTCGTTTCTTGGCGCAACCAGACTATATCTAGGATAGACTTTTCTGCTCATATGCTGGTGTTATTCAGGACAGCTTATTCAGACTTAGAATATTTTCCATCTAAGTGCATTTGTCAAAGTAGATCCTAATTATATTACTTGTCAGACTCTGGAATCGCCATACGGTCAAGTCTTCATACCTGTGAGAGACTGTAATTGTGATTTCGTTACTATCATCGAAGCAGACTTCTCTTTCCTTGGTCAATAAACTATTGTTATCTTTGATCACTGTTTTCGCTGTGTCGGTGTGAGCAACACATCACATTTATGGTTACTGGACAGCTGAACATATCTTATTTGCAATTTCTTAACCTGCTACATGTAAAATAAACGTTTTTGTTTACTGTCATGATACCATGCTAGTCAGTTACCCGTGCAAAACGATGTTTCCGACGTTTCCCAAACAGTCAGGAATTTCATTTTTCGAAGCACCACATGGTACTTTCACATAAATGCTCCAGCACAGTCCCTGATATTTTGTCATTCATTTTTTTTCAGTTCGTTGAAGAAATTCGTTCGCAGCTAATTGAATTTCTCCCGGTCTCGACAGGAATCGTTGCACAATACCACCGTTACACATTGTAATACAGGGTGGTCCATCTGAAGTTTCCGATGAGGTTATCTCGAAAACTATACATCGGGTAAAAATAGTGGGTACGACAAGTTCGTAAGCTCAATGGGGGACATCAAATGATACTACACGTGACCCCCCTCCCCCTTGGGTGGGGCGGGGGAGGGGGGAGGAACTATCAAATCTTAAATGGAAACCCCTATTTTTTATTGCAGATTCGGAATGTCCATAAAAAATTAATCAAGTTTTGTCTAAAACATTTTTTTAAACCATTGAAATCGAGAAAAACTAAAATTGGGGAAGAACTCCAATTTATTTAGAATGAACCGAGAAGGACGCATCAGATCGATACAGAATGTGCACCAATTCTTTCATTAAGGCAAATTAAGTTTTTTTTTACAAAATGTAGCCTACCCGCCACAGTTTTTTATATGGGGGGGGGGGGCGGAATGGTATTAAAATCTCGTTAGGGAACTCTTCACAATTGCACTAGTCACCCAACTTTGGCGCTACCGCATACTGAGCCATAGTTCGCAGTTTGGCCAGTTTTTTTAACGAAGAATACGAATCTGCAATAAGATTTAAAAGTTGATTTAAAAGTTTAAGATTTAAAAGTTGCCCCCCGCCCCACCCAAGGGGAAGGGGGGTCACGTGTAGTATCATTTGATGTCCCCCTTTGAACTTACGAACTTGTCTTACCCACTATTTTTACCCGATGTATAGTTTTCGAGGTAATCTTATCTGAAACTTCAGATGGACCATCCTGTATATTGGAGGCGTTAATATTTTTTGATGCTCTGCAGTCTCATTCAGTATAGCGCACAAACCGTCAATACCGCTCTGAAGCGGTCAGTATTACTTCACAGTACTCAATATTGTGCAATAAATATTGTGCGTGTGAGGGCCCCTTTAGGCTGCCACAGCTCTGAACACCGTGTCAGTTGCGTAGACATTTGGCACTGAACTCAGTACCCTCGCTGTCACCCGGAGTGCCGGACGAAGAAACCCTAGAGCAGTGGTGGCCGAGACTTCAGCTCGTGGGCCGCGCCCCACCACGGGTGCCGGAGCGCTCAGCCCAGCTGCACACTTCCCCCACCGCCACTGCATGCTGAGCGTAAGGAGGGGGGGACACCGCGGACGCGCTGCCACTAAATGGCAATGCAGTCGCACTGCATACGACTTGATTTTATGTATTACAATAACGTAGATCACAAGAAAGTCAAATTTTCAGTATTATATAATTATTTTGAGCGTACTTAATACGTAATGTAATTATTATCTGTTACAAACTGTCTACATAAGGACAGACGCTGACAATTTCACAAATTTTCGCACTCAGGTTGCCACGTAATCATGATTTATGTGGTTCCATAACCGAAAAAGTGTCTTTCACACGAGTAACATGCTGATCGAAATAGTGTAGCGCTTTTGCAACCTTGTTATGGAGACGTGAAAAATCTACACGAAGGAAACGTGTGGACATCCTGGACAATTTTGACATTAAAGGAAACTGTTTTTAAAATGGGAATTACACTACACTCCAGTCAGTTACATCTGCACACGCACAGGGGAGCTTTCAATTGAAACAGCAAACGGTCTCTGAAATACGTGTAACACTGGTAGTGTGCTCAAAACTTTTACAAAACTATCCTAGTCATACCTTCACGACAACAATAAATTTTTCAAACCCCACATTTTCTTTAACGCCTGTGAGCTTAGGCAAATGGACCGAGTTTTTCAGAATATGTGCCTTCTACAATGTAATTTCCTTTTTAAATGCATGCCAATCACATCAGAAATAAGTTGTTTCGCATCTTGCAATGTCTTACTGTGGAGAGTATGCAGCGATGTACACTTAAATAGCGAGGTCTTCTATCTATTCCCTACGTTCTAATTTTCATTCCTGCCCTTTTCCTTCATAAATTTAACAATACCGGGGTTTAATTAGAATAGTCGTTCCAGACATACCATTTGACTTAACCAATGTAATTTACATTAATATATAAATTCTCCATACCCTCCCCGTTCAATTCCACTGAAATCTGTTGCTACTGACTGTAACAATGCATTCAACTTCAGAAACTTTACTATTCGTACCATTAATTAATTTCTTAACGTGCCGCATGACTGCAAATGTAGCACTATGTGCTTCCTGATGTAAAGTACAGTCATCCCCCTAGCTAAAGTTTTAATTTTTTGCTTTTCCATTGCCAACTGAAACTTTAAATTCTGTCCGGATGGCACTGCAATGTCGTTACGTATGAAATTTGCAGTACGTGTCAATTATGCGACCACATAATACATACTGAGAATTCCCATTCAGTTTTAAGGGTTGTGACGGTAGGTCGCTATACTGCCGCTTTTTGTGGAAACAGCCACTCTATCTCTGACCGTTCTTCATATCACGAACAAACAGCGAAGTACAAACGGCCCTGACGCGACGATTCTGGCGAACTGAAGGGAGTTGTGTCACCCGAAAAATGCCACACCGCAGTACTAAATGAAATATCGCGCTTTACCGGGTACTTCCGAGAAGGACCGACGAAAGTCGAGAGGGGCCGAGCCTCGGGCCACACCTGACACACATGAGGTTTGGCACCTTGTGGCCACCCTTGCCAAATGTTTCAAATGGCCCTAGGCACTAAGGGAGTTAATATCGGAGGTCATCAGTCCCCTAGACGTAGAACTACTGAAACCTAACTAACCTAAGGACATCACTCACATCCATGCCCGAGGCAGGATTCGAACCTGCGACCGCAGTAGCAGCGCGGTTCTGGACTGAAGCGCCTAGAACCGCTCGGCCACAGCGGCCGGCCCGACCCTGCCATCAAGGCTGTCTTCACTCAGTGGCACCGGCTCGAGACCCAGAACAATCAGGTGCCCCAACGCCACGGAGATCAGTTACCGCCTCAAGACGCTGCTTGGTCAGGTTCAAGCTGCTCAGCCTTCGCACGGCTGTGGTCGGAAGTCCCGGAACCAGTGCTGCTAATGGCTAGGCGGCGAACATTCACAGTCGCTCTGACCGCCCACGTTGCGACAGGAGCCCACCTACCGCTACGTAGGTGGCAACTTGAGTGTAGCATTGTGCCATGGCACGCTGAAAACGAGTCCGTTGCTATGGTGGGCTACCGTATGGCAGAGTGCTACGCCAGCAGTGTTCGAAAGGTGGTACGCAGTTGTGACTGCAACTGATATACTCACCCGGTGGTCGTTTGTTGTCCAGGGTTGTGAATCCACACATCTATTTTTGTAATAACCGACACAAAATTTGAGTACCGTTTGTTCACTCTTGTCCAGAAAAAAGCTAGTAACACGTGTGCGAAACACACTGAATCTTTCGCTGCATCAGAATTACCAACTTCACAGAAGGTAAAACAATACAGACACATCTGTAAGTGTCGAAGAGTCGGCAGGCTACAGCCGTCGATATCTTGTCAAAACTCTCGGCGAGACTGCCACTACTGCCCACGTGTCCACTTTTAGCCGAGCCTGCTATTCTTGTGACGTCATTCCCATAGCGTCAAACAAGCCCTACGTCAGAATTACGGCGGGTCTTACGAATCAAATTTATGTTCACGTAATTTTAAACTAAGCTGATGCCCAATTACGCAGGTAATTCAGTGCTTTGATATGACAATGGGAGACCCTAAAAACTGTCTCTTTTGACGGATACAAATCGTGATTATAATATATTACGACTGAAGCTGGTTGAAAGAGGCTGGAAGAGCTATAGACATATGACTAGAAAAGTGACAAAATGAAACTTAAAGTTTTCGTAATGTATACCAAATGATTCCGTCTGATGACAGTGTTACGAAACTGAAATTAGGTTCCGAAAGTTGTCGATGTATCTTTATCGATGTTCAGTTAATACTAATTTAAATATCTTTTAAGTTATCAGAATTAAGTTACTTTTCCCTCCTGCTTCGACCGAAATAATTCATTTACTTCAAACAGCATTTCTTTAAAGAAGTGTGAAAACCAAGATGACATTTGCTCTCATATCAGGGGTTTTCAGATTAATTGATGGAAGCCGTCCTCCACAAAACCTGTTACGTTGCTGCTGTGAGTAAGAGCCGATTCCGATTACCAATACACTAGTAAAGTTGGGTATAATTTCTAAAACGGAAACAGAATACTAAAACATGAACCACACGAAGAAAGCTGAAAAAAGTAAATACAAATATAACGATCGATATGGAAATGGACGGATAATTTCCAGCAAGTTTATGCAGTGGCCGAAAGCGTCTGTTATATCAAATCAGAACCAACTTATGTTGCGTAGAATCTTAGGTTATCAAGAGAGCAACGAGTTCAACAGAATTTCATCACAACACTTGACAACGTTTACGAGGAGGGTAGCTTTGTTAACAAGGGTCAATGCCACGATAAATAGCACATGTGAAGTTAAGGGATTCTTTCGACGTTTCTCATAAATCTTATAAAGTGATAGAAGTTTTAACGTGAATAAAGCGGTTCTTCGCGATCATGAAATCCACCTTGAAGAATTTATCGACATATACACAAGTTCGAGTTCACGGATATCACATTAACGCCAAAATAACAGTGAGGTAAGTAAGGAAAGGAAAAAAACTTTTTGTCTGCACAGTGTGGAAAACAACATTAAACACATAGCTAGTTGTGAGAAAATTTCTCGCTGTGGTCCTTTCGGTGTTTGGAGGATAGTGAAACAGCGTTGAGTTAAGCTAGAGGCACAACGCGGAGAGGACGTGCGGAAGCAGATGTTTCTGAGGCTGGTGCGTTATCAGAGTGGGCCACTGGAACACAGCGAGGGAAAAACACAACAGCAGCAGCAGCAGCAGCTGGGGACGTTCTGCAGCTACGGTTCGTCTCGCCAATCGTCGCCCCCAACGTCAGAATGACGGATGTAGGGATAACTGATCACAAGAGCAGATAACAGACTGAAATTGGTCTGCAGCATGAAGGTAGTTAAAACTGACGAGATACTTGTACGATTTTATAAAGAATGAACGAAAGAACTTGTTGCCAGTTCATCGCTGGTAGCTGGAACAACGAAGGTTTAACAAGTTATTGGAAAAAGGAACAG
Organism: Schistocerca cancellata; assembly: GCF_023864275.1. Taxonomy (NCBI): domain Eukaryota; kingdom Metazoa; phylum Arthropoda; class Insecta; order Orthoptera; family Acrididae; genus Schistocerca; species Schistocerca cancellata. The sequence continues at coordinate 66,603,498 of NC_064634.1, forward strand.
GTCACATCCGTTTTCAAGAGGTGTGTGCAAACTGGCGCACGAAATTCCCACAGTTCCAGTTAGGGATGCAATCAAGAAAGTTGCGAAAACGCGGCATCATTCGTTTTCTTTGAGTCCCTGGTCACTACCACTCTGAGTGAAAGAGGAGTACCTAATGTCTTTAACTAGACAGAGATTATTTGAGGTACAGAAGTTAGTAACTTTACCTAGTATTTTATTTGTAGGGAAATATGGACGTACGTGGTGAGGTTTCCTAGGACAGCCCTACGCATGAACCGTGTTAGGAAAACGAAAATGCCCTCTACGGAAACCAGTATGGATGCTGGAAACCGAGATCTAGCGCTATCATCTGGCTGTTTGAAGGACATTATTTTACGCTCTTGGCTGTAGAAGGTTTTGATCTCCTTTTCCAGTTTTGGTGATACAGCCAGTTGTATTTCAACCAGAAAGTGGATAGCGCAAGTCCATGCATTATGTTACTGGTGTCAGTGGTAACGGCTGCCGCTGCTATTATGAAGTGGGGCATGATCCTGTGAGGGTGTCTACCGTTAGTTTTTACTTATATACAGGGTGTAGCGCGTGCAAGTGCAGATATTTTTATATGTGGAATTTTAACAAGTATATAGCCTCCATCATTGTGTTGGTATTTTAGCTGCGTCGAACTTCCGATAACCACGTCGCAAAGCATGTCACGGACTGCGCGGACCCTCCTGCAGGAGGTTCGAGTCCTCCCTCGGGCCTGTGTGTGTGTGTGTGTGTGTGTGTGTGTGTGTGTGTGTGTGTGTGTGTGTGCGCGCGCGCGCGCGCGCGCCCGCGTGTGTGGGTGCGTGTGTTGTTCTTAGCATAAGTGAGTTTAAGTAGTGTGTAAGTCTAGGGACCGATGAACTCAGTAGTTTGGTCCCTTAAGGACTCTCTCTCTCTCTCTCTCTCTCTCACACACACACACACACACACACACACACACACACACACACACACAAACACACAAACGTAACCACGTGTTGTTTTCTGCATGGCCGTATTTGCGCCACTACGTGGACTACGGACTGTCAGTACCAAGTGTCCACACCCGCCCCCACGAGAAAATAAGCATTAATGGCTTACTCTTCCCACATGTACTAGGAGGTACTAACCAACCTAAAAACATACCACTCCTAACAGCTATAACTATTAGTCTGCAGCCGGCCGCGGTGGTCTAGCGGTTCTAGGCGCACAGTCCGGAACCGCGCGACTGCTACGGTCGCAGGTTCGAATCCTGCCTCGGGCATGGATGTGTGTGATGTCCTTAGGTTAGTTAGGTTTAAGTAGTTCTAAGTTCTAGGGGACTGATGACCACAGATGTTACGTCCCATAGTGCTCAGAGCCATTTGAACCATTTTATTAGTCTGCAAATAAAGTAAATACTAATGTAATGTTGTGAAGTCCGCCGTCCTCGGTCACCAAGAGAGATATCTACAATGATACCAGTGCATCGAATATTTATGCTCGACTATGGCGGAACCCCGTAATTCCAATAACAGAACAAAACTTTTTCCAACCATCATGACAAAATAACCTCATTTAAACGATTCACGCGAGTTGCCGACCAGTATTTACTACAAGGTAACGGCAGAAGCTCGCTCTAATCGCCCGTGAGAGGCAGAGCGCCGCTGAAAGAGGCGTCCACGTTGATGTTGTGTTCCTTGACTTCTCGAAAGCATTCGATAAAATTCAGTACTATCGGTTAGCGAACAATATACGAACTTACCGAGAATCGCACCACATTTGTGACTCGATTCAGGACTTTGTAATACACAGAATTCAACACATCGTCCTTACCGTAACAAAATAGACAGGTGCAACGACAAGTTCGGGAGTATCCCAAGAGAGTGTTACAGGACCGTTGTTGTTTACAGTAAATGTTGACGTTGGAGGCTGTTCGCAGACGATGCAGCTCTCTGCAGCAAGGTTACGATGCTAGGAAACTTTAATGGAATGCATGAAGACCCGCACAAAACGGTTCAAATGGCTCTGAGCACTATGGGACTTAACATCTGAGGTCATCAGTCCCCTAGAACTTGGAACTACTTAAACCTAACTAACCTAAGGACAGCACACACACATCCGTGCCCGAAGCAGGATTCGAACCTGCGACCGTAGCGGTCACGCGGTTCCACACTGAAGCGCCTAGAAACGCTCGGCCACATCGGCCGGCAAGCCCGCACAGAATGGACGATTGGTGCATGGAATGGCACAGATGACCCTGAACGAAAATAAATGTAGCTTATTTTGCACAAATGGGAGAAGAGCTCCGCTACTGTTCTGTTCCACTGTAGGCGACTAATCACTGGAAACAGTAAGAATCATGAAACCCAATATATAGGAATAAACGAGTGGAGCACCATGAAGTGGAATGATCACACCAAACAAACAGCCAGAGAATCAGAGATGACACCGATAATCCACTGGAGGAAGTCTGCATAATCTATAGAAGACGTGGCTAACATAACACTTCTTCGACCGATTCCTCAGTACTGTTCATCAGTCTGGCAACCTTACCAAGTTCCGTTAGTTCACCCATCAAGAGCATTCCTAATGAGATGTTCTGCATGTACGTTCTACAGTTGGCGGGATAGAAGCCTGTCTGACACCCTTTGAAACACTGAAGAAATCACACGTGCCAGAACTTGTCTTCACCACCGCGAAGTGATTACTGTATAGACTTCTCATCAGCGCTGTGAAGTATGCTGGGTCAACGAACTCAACACTCACGTGGATACGTATCGGTTTTATTAAGACATCGATTTTTTTTTTGTCCGTTCCCAATGAATCGTTCGCACAGCGTTCTGAGCCAGACGCATAGTTCGCTATTAATAAAATGCGTATTCATAAAGAAGGACGAAAAACTGAGGTAAAATCTATTTATTGTCACTCAATGAAAATCAAAAATCGAAATGGCAATAACAGTGATGAAAGGCGATAACAGAGTGCAGTCAACAATAATGAATACGAGTATTTTACGTTAGGCTTTACCGTTACTATTACTGATATTCAATGAAACAGCATTTTTACTGTTGCCAGTCACTGTTTGTTTATATCCTCAAGACGTTTCGAAACTTTAAACCTTCATCATCAAGTGGATTTATATGTGGTAGTATGACGCATGTTTCTGTTGCGTTTCGACTTGTCTGCAGTGGTCACAGGCTCATTTCTCTATCGTTAAACATCACATGCTTCATCATCAGTGTTCGGCCAAAAGGCAGATTTGCATATGGTAGTTCTCCAGGCTGTCCGGTCTTCTGCCATCCGCTTCAGCTCTGCATTATTTCCTCTTCCCTTTATGTCGTCTATCATCTTGTATCTTCTTCTTCCACTCAGTCTTCTCCCACAAACCAATCCTTCCAAAACACTCCCTTTTCAATGAATGTCCCAACCAGTTCTTTTTCCTTTCTCTTATAACCTTCAGCAGCCATCATCTCTCACCAACCCTTTCCAATACTCTTTCATTACTCACTCTTTCCATCCAGCTTATTCTCTCCATTCTCTTCCACATTCACATCTCAAATGCTTCTAACCTTTTCTCATCCTCTCATCTCAGCGTACATGTTTCTGCTCCATATACTGCCACACTCCAGACAAAGCATTTGCCAAGTCTTTTCCTTAGACCATTATCTAATTTGCCACATAAGAGTCTCCTCTTTCTGTTGAATACCTCCTTCGCTATGGCAATTCGAGTTTTCACCTCCTGGTGACATCTCAAGTCTTCATTGTGCTTCCAAGACATTTAAATGCACTTACTTGGCTAATGGTAGATTGTCCTATCTTAATATTGGACAGTTTGCGTCTTGTACTGATGACCATACTCTTTGTTTTTGGTCATCAGCAAATCTTATACATTCTACTCTCTTTCCACCAATACATATTTGTCTTTTCCCACTTAAGCCTTTGGTAATAATCTCTTCAAGGTATGCGTTAAACAAAAATGGGGAAAGGCAACATCGTCCAATGCTGCTTCCTTCTGACATTTCATTTCCAATCCTTATCCTTACTTTCTGGTGTAAATATAGATTCTGTATCAGTCTTCTCTCTTTCCAATCTACTCCTTTCCTCTTAAAAATATCCATCAGTTTATTCCACTGGATTCTGTCAAAAGCCTTTACTAAATCTATAAAAACAGCAAAGATTTCTCTACCTTTTTCCATATGTCTTTCCCGTACAGTTCTAAGCAGGCCAATAGCATCTCTTGTTCCTTTTTTTAAAATCAGAACTGCTCATCTGTAATTCCTCCATCCAGCTTGCCATATAGCCTTCTATTCAACACTCTCAGCAAGACTTCAGCTGCATGAGAAATTAGACCGATGGTACTATGCTCTTCACATTTTTTAGTGTTCCTCTTTTTCTCTATTGGTATCATAACTGTTGCAAGGAAGTCCTCAGGCCATTCTCCTTTGTCATATATCTGTTTACAGAGGTAGACTATTTCTTTTCTTGCCTTGTTTCCCAGACTCTTCAACAGTTCTGCTGGCAAATCATCAATTCCACATGCCTTCCTATTCTTCGTCTCCTTCAGCGCCTTTTGTACATCACATGCAAACTGTCATATTTTGCAAGCAAAGATGATTGGACAAATGACCACTGGAAAGAGTGATACAAGTTACCCCAGAATAGGAACACAGCAGATACATGTCACACTAACAGACGTATACCCACCTGATGAAGGTGGTTTAAATCTTCGAAATGCATTGTTGATGAAAATAAACACTAAACGTGTTCCCAGAATGAGATTTTCACTCTGCAGCGGAGTGTGCACTGATATGAAACTTCCTGGCAGATTAAAACTGTGTGCCGGGCCGATACTCGAACTCGGGACCTTTGCCTTTCGCGGGCAAGTGCTCTACCAACTGAGCTACCCAAGCAGGATTCACGCCCCGTCCTCACCGCGTTACTTCTGCCAGTAACCTCGTCTCCTACCTTCCAAACTTTACAGAAGCTCTCCTGTGAACCTTGCAGAACTAGCACTGCCGGAAGAAATGATATTGCGGAGACATGGCTTAGTGAAGTTTGGAAGGTAGGAGACGAGGTACTGGCAGAAGTAAAGCCGTGAGGACGGGGCGTGAGTCGTGCTTGGGTAGCTCAGTTGGCAGAGCACTTGCCCGCGAAAGGCAAAAGGTCCCGAGTTATAGTCTCGGCCTGGCACACAGTTTTAATCTGCCACGAAGTTTCAGTAAACGTGTTATTTCATTCGACGACAATAATGATTTAAGAAGGGCAACACGATCGAATCTTTCCGTACTCAGAACTGAATGCAACGTCGACCGTTTCCATTCGGTCGCTGCCAGAGAGAGGTTTCACTCGAGAGGGATGAATGAATGAGCAATTCAGGCGAAGCGTAGAACTGCAATCGAATGAGCCACCGTTTCCCGACAAGGGACTGAGGCGGCTGCAGAGCCAGGAGCGCCGCGCCGTCCTGTTTGCCGCAGCGGCCGCGCAGCTTCCTCGCGGTGACCCACTTGCGCCGGCCTGATTGGCCGCGCACCGCCCTCCCCCCAATTGGGACACGCGCCGCTCCCCCACCCACCACCACCACCCGGCTACCGCGCTTCATTTGGCGTGCCGCCAGCCGACGCGCAGGCGCGCTGACGGCCGAGTGCTGACGCGGCGGCACGTAGACCCGCGACGCCCCACGCCGCAGCCGCTTCACGAGTGCCGAGCGGTAGCCGGCACGGTAACTCAGCGTGTTCGGTCAGAGGGTTAGTTGCCCTCTGTAAAAAAAAAAAAAAAAAAAAAAAACTGAGATAATGGATCAACTACGAACTGAAACGGGTGTCTTGCGACGTCCGCACCGAGCAGATAATACGAACGAAAACGAACAAAATAAGACTAAAAAAAAAAAAAAAGCGGTCAGCAGCGGCCGCCTAGCCTGCTCTTCCGAAAACCCGCGACACTCCGACGAGTCACGAGAGGCAGTGGCAGCCACCGAGAGCAGACGCCGGCGCACACTCGTGAGCAGTCTATGGCGGATGGAATTCGCGTACCACTGCCACCACCATTTATTATACAGGGTGTTCGGAAATTCCAGTTAAAAACTTCCAGGACTTGTAGAGCGGAGTGAATACATGTTGTTGTTATTGTTGTTGTGGTCCTCAGTCCAGAGCTTGATTCAGCATTCCATGCTACTCTATCCTGTGCAAGCTTCTTCATCTCCCAGTACCTACTGCAGCCTACATCCTCCTCAATCTGCTTACTGTATTCATCTCTTGGCCTCCCTCTACGATTTTTACCCTCCACGCTGCCCTTCAATACTAAATTGGTGATCCCTTGATGCCTCAGAACATGTCCTACCAACTGATCCCTTCTTCTAGTCAAGTTGTCCCATAAACTCCTCTTCTCCCCAATTCTATTCAATACCTCCTCATTAGTTATGTGATCTACCCATCTAATCTTCAGCATTCTTCTGCAGCACCACATTTCGAAAGCTTCTATTCTCTTCTTTTCCATCCCATTTATCGCCCATGTTTCACTTCCATACATGCCTACACTTCATACAAATACTTTCAGAAACGATATCCTGACACTTAAACCAATACTCGATGTTAACAAATATGTCTTCTTCAGAAACGCTTTCCTTGCCATTGCCAGTCTACTACGACCATTAAATGGTTCAAATGGCTCTGAGCACTATCGCACTTAACATCCTAGGTCATCAGTCCCCTAGAACTTAGAACTACTTAAACCTAACTAACCTAAGGACATCACACACATCCATGCCCGAGGCAGGATTCGAACCTGCGACCGTAGCAGTCCCACGGTTCCGGACTGCAGCGCCTAGAACCGCACGGCCACCGCAGCCGGCTACTACGACCATCATCAGTTATTTTGCTCCCCATGTAGCAAAACTCCTTCACTACTTTAAGTGTCTCATTTCCTAATCTAATTCCCTCACCATCACCCGACTTAATTCAACTACATTCCATTATCCTCGCTTTGCTATTGTTGATGTTCATCTTATATCCTTCTTTCAAGACACTGTCCATTCCGTTCAACTGTTCTTCAAAGTCCTTTGCTGTCTCTGACAGAATTACAATGTCATCGGCGAACCTCAGAGTTTTTATTTCTTCTCCATGCATTTTAATTCCAACACCGAATTTTTCTTTTGTTTCCTTCACTGCTTGCTCAGTATACAGATTGAATAACATCGGGGAGAGGCTACAACCCTGTCTCACCCCCTTCCCAACCACTGCTTCCCTTTCATGTCCCTCGACTCTTATAACTGCCATCTGCTTTCTGTACAAATTGTAAATAGCCTTTTGCTCCCTATAATTTACCCCTGCCACCTTCAGAATTTGAACGAGGGTATTCCAGTCAACATTGTCAAAACCTTTCTCTAAGTCTACAAATGCTAGAAACGTGGATTTGCCTTTCCTGAATCTATTTCCTAAGATAAGTCTTAGGGTCAGTATTGCCTCACGTGTTCCAACATTTCTACGGAATCCACACTGATGTTCCCCGAGGTCGGCTTCTACCAGTTTTTCCATTCGTCTGTAAAGAATTCGCTTTAGTATTTTGCAGCTGTGACTTATTAAACTGATAGTTCGGTAATTTTCACATCTGTCAACATCTGCTTTCTTTGGGATTGGAATTATTATATTCTTCTTGAAGTCTGAGGGAATTTCGCCTGTCTCATACATCTTGCTCACCAGATGGTAGAGTTTTGTCAGGACTGGCTCTCCCAAGGCAACCCATTATAATATTTCTGGCTTAGTCAGCCATCATATTAGGCTCCAAGAAGCTGTTCCCAGAGCAGTGGAGATGCAAGAAATATATAGATCAAAATGTGGTGTGAGGTACCTGTGACATATGTTAGATTCGGTACCATTCCCGTGAGAAAGACCGCCTGCATAATGCTACTGCTCTGTGATTGGCTGCTGTGTTCGGAGGTAGGGCGCCAAAACGTTAAAGTATAGTTATTATTACTAATTAAACTACTCATTGGAATGACTTCACTTTTTAATATAAACATCTCTCAACAGCTGACTATCAATCAGTCATTTTAGAATTATTAAAAACAATTTAAATCAAAAAACAAAAGACTGACGAAATTGCAGACGAAGCACTTCGGATGCTTCCGGGTCACGCCTTTTCTGGTATGGCGCACGAAGTGTTTCGGGCTGTTCGTCACTCTGGATTAGGCAGTCGTGAAGAACAGACATGTTGTCTGTCGTAGGATGCGTTTCCAATTTTTATTGAAGTTCCTGTTCGTCACTCTGGATTAGGCATTCGAGATGTACGGTCATGTTGTCTGTGGCAGGGTGTGTTTGCCAGTATTCAGTATTAAAAGATTCACTCGGGTAGTCATGAGGCACAGACACGCGCCACAAATAGTGTAAAGATACATTTTCGTAAACATTGTGTTTGATCCTGTACTTTGCTGTATCAGAAGGTGTTGTATTAAGATCATGTAGTCTTCTCCTGTGGCTATATTAAAATACACGAGTGGCACCCCAAAGAAGTGATACATTATTTCAGAACATATCCTCGCTAAAAGTCAGTTTCAGCCTTAAGACACAGAACCTACGACCTGCGTGCTGTTTTCTGCGCTGGGGACACAACTTGAAGACTGCAGGTTAGTGAACTGTAACAGAACCTACGTATTCCAGTCAGTGCAGTGGAAACAACTAGGCGCCTCACGTGTACCGCATGCACAGTGCAAATGTGCTCAGTGACACGTCATCTGCAGTAATGCAGAGGAGGTAAAGGAGGATCATCGTTATTAACACCAACAATCAGTTCACTCTTCCTTTCTTGCCATCCCATGTGCGGAAATGTAACGCTTCCGTTCTACGATGATTTCAATTCAGATGTGCAAGTCATCCACTTGTGCTTGAAATAATGAAACTGGCGTGTCGCAGTACAATTATGGGATGATTTGAAATAAAACAACGAAATATCCTTTTATGACGTCAGCACATTCGTTTGACTCACACTTAAATTTTACTTGTTCACATCATTCCAAAACAAAAAAGAACACAGCAAAATGTACATACAGAAGAGTACTGGTGCATCACAACAGCGGCTCGATGTGGCGACCACCGGCGTTGTTACAGACATTGTACACTACTGGCCATTAAAATTGCTACAATACAAAGATAACGTGCTACAGACGCGAAATTTAACCGACAGGAAGATGATGCTGTGATATGCAAATTATTAGCTTTTCAGAGCATTCACACAAGGTTGGCGCCGGTGGCGACACCTACAACGTGCTGACATGAGGAAAGTTTCCAACCGATTTCTCATACACAAACAGCAGTTGACCGGCGTTGCCTGGTAAAACGTTGTTGTGTTGCTTCCTCGTATAAGGAGGAAAAATGCGTACCATCACGTTTACGACTTTGATAAAAGTCGGAATGTAGTCTATCGCGATTGCGGTTTATCGTATCGCGACATTGCTGCTCGCGTTGGTCGAGATCCAATGACTGTTAGCAGAATACGGAATCGGTGGGTTCAGGAGGGTAATACGAAACGCCGTGCTGGATCCCAACGGCCTCGTATGACTAGCAGTCGAGATGACAGGCATCTTATCCGCATGGCTGTAACGGATCGTGCAGCCACGTCTCGATCCCTGAGTCAACAGAAGGGGACGTTGGCAAGACAACAACCATCTGCACGAACAGTTCGACGACTCTACATTTCAGCAGGGTAATGCAAGAATGCATGTTGCAGGTTCTTTTACGGGCCTTTCTGGATACAGAAAATGTTCGACTGCTGCCCTGGCCAGCACATTCTCCAGATCTCTCACCAACTGAAAACGTCTGGTCAATTGTGGCAGAGCAACTGGCTCATCACAATACGCCAGTCACTACTCTTGATGAACTGTGGTATCGTGTTGAAGCTGCATGGGCAGCTGTATCTGTAAACGCCATCCAAGCTCTGTTTGACTCAATGCCCAGGCGCATAAAGGCCGTTATTACGGCCAGAGGTGGTTGTTCTGGGTACTGATTTCTCAGGTTCTATGCAACCAAATTGCGTGAAAATGTAATCACATGTCAGTTCTAGTATAATATATTTGTCCAATGAATACCCGTTTATCATCTGCATTTGTTGTTGGTGTAGCAATTTTAATGGCCAGTAGTGTACTTACGTAGCGTGTTCTGCTACACATTCTCCGTCCCACCTGGTTTCTCTTCGATTTCTAGTGCAGCGGACGTAAGTCGTGCCAGCAAATCTTTCTCCGTGTCTACGAGAGTTCGTAAATTAAACTTTCCATAAACTGTGATGAACGGATGTTTCTTCAGCTTTCCTTTCCAGTTATTACCTAATCACTGTACTGCATCACGCCTAATTCAATTCCTCAAACAGAAGTATGTGAGTTAAACATCTGAATTGAAATCGTAGTAGAACGGAAACCGTGTGTTTCCTCACACGGGTTCCTATTCGAAGTATTGTGTACTGACTCCTCCCTACAAGTCCCAGAAGTTTGTAACGGTAATTTCCGAACACCTGGAATGTGCGTGTAAGAACTTTGGTACGGAAAGGGAATGGTCGACTTCAGTTTATTGGGAGAATTCTAGGAAAGAGGGGTTCATCTGTAACGGAGACCGCATACACGACCCTAGTGCGACCAATTCTTGAATACTGCTCGAGTGCTAGGGATTCATACCAGGGTCGTATTGAAGGAAGACGTCGAAGCGATTCAGAGGTGGGCTGCTAGATTTGTTACCGGTAGGTCGGAACGACACTTAAGTGTTACGGAGATGCTTCCGGAACACAAGCGGGAAACCCTGGAAGGAAGGCGACGTTCTTTTCAACAAACACTATTGAGAAAATTTAGAGAACCGGCATTTTAAGCTGACTACTGTACGATACTACTGCCGCCAACATACACTGCGCGTAACGACCACGAAGGTAAGATATGAGTAATTAGGGCTCATACGGAGGCATATAGACGGCCGTTTTACCCCTGCTTTATTTGCGAGTGTAACAGGAAAGAAAATGACTAGCCTTGGTAGACGGTACCCTACGCCGCGTACCGTGCGGTAGCTTGCGGAGTACCTATATAGATGCAGATATCGTAGAACTGCCTACGCTATTGTACCGATACAGACCGAGAGAAAAAGACAGGTTTACTCGTACCACTAGTGGCAGATCGTCATGCCATATGGTTCAGAAATGTGGGAAAGCGATGCAAGTATGCTACATGTATTATGTACACGATGAAACAATGTCAAAGTGTATTACGTTTATCGAATACTAGTTGAATACCCTGCGTTGCCCGGATATGTATTTATTCCAGTTTTCTATTAGTCCATCTTCTCCTACACCCTCTCACTGTGCTGCTCCTGTCCCCTTATCTGTCACGTTATCATGTTCACCCCAATAGGACGGTGGTGGATGTAACACGCACACTATTTCTTTTCATATTGAAACTAATGTGTGCACCAGATTTGGATGAAATCGTTCCAGGGATTTAGGGTAACTTTTTTACCTGTGGCTTTGCCCGCCTACGCGCACGTCGAACGTATATCATATACAGGGTGATCCAAAAAAATACCACAACTTTAAAAATGTGTATTTAATGAAAGAAACATAATATAACCTTCTGTTATACAACATTACAAAGAGTATTTAAAAAGGTTTTTTTTGACTCAAAAACAAGTTCAGAGATGTTCAATATGGCCCCCTCCAGACACTCGAGCAATATCAACCCGATACTCCAACTCGTTCCACACTCTCTGTAGCATATCAGGCGTAACAGTTTGGATAGCTGCTGTTATTTCTCGTTTCAAATCATCAATGGTGGCTGGGAGAGGTGGCCGAAATACCATATCCTTAACATACCTCCATAAGAAAAAATCGCAGGGGGTAAGATCAGGGCTTCTTGGAGGCCAGTGATGAAGTGCTCTGTCACGGGCTGCCTGGCGGCCGACCCATCGCCTCGGGTAGTTGACGTTCAGGTAGTTACGGACAGATAAGTGCCAATGTGGTGGCGCTCCATCCTGCTGAAATATGAATTGTTGTGCTTCTTGTTCGAGCTGAGGGAACAGCCAATTCTCTAACATCTCCAGATACTGTAGTCCAGTTACAGTAGCACCTTAGCTTTCCCTTTGCACAAACACCCATTCTCTGTAAACTGTTTATACCAACGTTTAATACACCACCTATCAGGAGGTTTAACACCATACTTCGTTCGAAATGCACGCTGAACAACTGTCGTCGATTCACTTCTGCCGTACTCAATAACACAAAAAGCTTTCTGTTGAGCGGTCGCCATCTTGGCATCAACAGACGTTGACGCCTAGTCAACAGCGCCTCAAGCGAACAAATGTACAACTAAATGAAACTTTATAGCTCCCTTAATTCGCCGACAGATAGTGCTTATCTCTGCCTTTTGTCATTGCAGAGTTTTAAATTCCTAAAGTTGTGGTATTCTTTTTGAATCATCCTGTATATTTAAGATGTTTCACACGTACTATTTGCACACATATTTCATCTGCATCTCTAGCTAATTTTGCCCTGCAGTTCCATTTTCATGCAGCTCAGTATTTATCACGCCCTATCTCCCGAACTGTGCGTCGTAGACTCGTATAATTTCATAATTTCTGCAGGATTTTTAGTGAATACATCTAGAAGTAAAGTAGTAATAAATAGAAAAGTCATGCCGGTCGCGCTTCAGGCGCTTCAGTCCGCAACCAAGCGGCTGCTACGGTCGCAGGTTCGAATCCTGCCTCGGGCATGGATGTGTGTGATGTCCTTAGGTCAGTTCGGTTTAAGTAGTTCCAAGTCTAGGGGACTGATGACCTCAGATGTTAAGTCCCATAGTGCTCAGAGCCATTTGTAACGTCATGCCTCATATGGCATGCTTACTGCACGAAGAGCGAAAATGTAACGAGCGATACACTCTTTTCCTTTTATCATTTTGTCGAGGTTGTCAGCGACGAAAACTTTCGGAAAGGTTTGAAACTACATTCGAGGGTCTTGGGCTCCATTGATTTTTCACTCCACAACGACCACTTGACCTATGAGGTCTTTACGCCCACAGCGATTCTATCCAGACAGTACGTGTACCATGTTTAGCTGAAATGTGTGTGAATTCCTAAGGGACTAAACTGGTGAGGTCATCAGTCCCTACACTACACCCTACTTAAGCTAACTTATGCTAAGAACAAAAAACACACACACACACACACACACACACACACACACACACACACACACACACACACGTGCCCGAGGGAGGACTCGAATCTCCGGCGGGAGGGGTCGCGCAATGCGTGACATCGCGCCTCGAACCGCGCGGCTACTCCGCGAGGCTGAAATGAGTCCAACGGTTTAGGAGGAGATGTGGGACATAGATTTTTATAATATATATGGATTTGATCGGGTAATTCGCTGTTTGACGTGTTTGTCAAAGTGAGCTTGTACGACTTGTTTGAGAGAGATTCTGATTAACGGCAGATTTGGCAAGACGACGGACACTGTGTGCGCCTTGATGCTTCGCTGCGTATCTTCAGTGATGAAGAGTTTTATTACTATTTATTTCCCTCTATCATGAGTTTGCACTACCCTGTAAACTACGATCAAGGATAAAAACGTAACACTGGCAATTAACAAGGTGGTAGAGGCGTCGAGTCTTTCCCAACAATAGGAAAAGTTGCCCCACTGCTGGACAGACAAACCTTATTGGACTCTTATAAGAAGCGTATCAAGGAATAACTAAAAATTCTTTGAAGGTGAAAATATATTAAATTAATAATACAATATCACAAAATAAATAGAAAATAGGTGGTTTTTAATACAATTATTGTCCCCAAACACCGCAGATGCTGTATGAGAAACAAAATAACATGAATATTAACACACACAAAATATTAAATGCCACAGTAATAGCATTCCTGTTACAGGAGTTCAAAATAAAAACTTATAGTTTTTTTTTGCAATGTTTACATAGAAACCAGGCAGTAGTGTCATTGTCTGCACAAGCAGCAAAACCCCACCCATTGCCGATGCAGCAATACACCCAGTCTTCCTCGAAAGTCTTTTCGTAAACAAGACACACTGTCTCAAACCTGTTCTTTCTGCTTTTCATGCCTTCATCATCGTTAACGAAGTCGAGCTTTCGTTTTGGCAACTACCGTCAATTTTCCTTCATTTTTCCTCGATTAGGATCATTCACTTGTTTCTCTTTCTTGAGTAGCTGTTTTTCTCTTCTGTTCCTACAACAAGTTGTCATTCGGGTGGTATGGATGTCAATATCTCACTCCTTTCCGAGTCCCGCTTTACGAAACCCCGAAAAAAATTGTTACTTAACGTTTTCCTGTTCTTGTTGAATTGATGTGGCACCTTCAAATGTTCTGTTAAATCATAAACTAATTTTAAAAATTCTATTTTGCTTACGGGCCAAAAAAAAAAAAAAACATTTGTCTTCGAACTGATCAGTGAAGGTGATTTTAAATCTGCCCAAAACGCTACCCTTATTGTACATTCTACTCTTTTAAGGGCAGAAACACTTTCTCCCAGTGAGCTCTTATGAGCAGAAAAGTGCCCTGTTGCTTCCCTGATACTCAGTTCTCCAGCTAATATGCCGTCGACAGCTTTTATCATAGTCTTCTCGACCTAATTTGATTTCTTTGAAGCTGACATTATACAATAAGCCGTTTACTGATTTAACATCAGACCAGAACTACTTAGGATTTTCTGTGAAGTCGGTGATCCGTTGAACACTTCACTTCACGGACCGCTCTTCTTATGCTAATTTTGGCTTCGTTCAGTTTTAGTTTGTCCGTGAGGCCTGACTACGTTTAAATACGCAGTGAAGCTGTCTTTGCTCCCATAGCAGTTTTCTAACGTGCCAACCGAAACACATCGGACTTTTTCCATCCCTCACAACTTTTCTTGCACATCCCTGTCTACAAAGCATTGTCCAATACTCTTTAATGTTTTCAAAAGATGTTAGTGATGAAGATGAAATTTTCATGTTGACCGCTCAGATAATATGAAATTCTGAACATGAACAAATGTAAAAGCGAGAAGGCGAGGTACTGTTGAAATACACCATGAATCGTTGGAATCTTATTCAGCGGTCAAATATCTACGAGTGTCCAAACAGAGTGATTTGAGGCGAGCGACCACAAAAACGGAATTGCTGGAGAAAGGCAAATGCAGTGACTAAATTCTCTGGAGGAATCCCAACAAAGACAAACCATCGACGTAGGAGGCCGCTTACAGTCTTTACCCGGGCAATTTGCGTGTGTTGCACGTCACCGTGGGGCCCTCATGGAGCGTCATTCTTTCCTCACAAACTCTGCGAATGAAAGAAAAATGGGGAGCATGGTAAATGAGATGAGATACTGACGCGCTACGGATCCTCTGGCACAGACCACGTGGTTCAGATGTACACTCCTGCAAATGGGAAAAAGAACACATTGACACCGGTGTGTCAGACCCACCATACTTGCTCCGGACACTGCGAGAGGGCTGTACAAGCAATGATCACACGCACGGCACAGCGGACACACCAGGAACCGCGGTGTTGGCCGTCGAATGGCGCTAGCTGCGCAGCATTTGTGCACCGCCGCCGTCAGTGTCAGCCAGTTTGCCGTGGCATACGGAGCTCCATCGCAGTCTTTAACAATGGTAGCATGCCGCGACAGCGTGGACGTGAACCGTATGTGCAGTTGACGGACTTTGAGCGAGGGCGTATAGTGGGCATGCGGGAGGCCGGGTGGACGTACCGCCGAATTGCTCAACACGTGGGGCGTGAGGTCTCCACAGTACATCGATGTTGTCGCCAGTGGTCGGCGGAAGGTGCACGTGCCCGTCGACCTGGGACCGGACCGCAGCGACGCACGGATGGACGCCAAGACCGTAGGATCCTATGCAGTGCCGCAGGGGACCGCACCGCCACTTCCCAGCAAATTAGGGACACTGTTGCTCCTGGGGTATCGGCGAGGACCATTCGCAACCGTCTCCATGAAGCTGGGCTACGGTCCCGCACACCGTTAGGCCGTCTTCCGCTCACGCCCCAACATCGTGCAGCCCGCCTCCAGTGGTGTCGCGACAGGCGTGAAGGGAGGGACGAATGGAGACGTGTCGTCTTCAGCGATGAGAGTTGCTTCTGCCTTGGTGCCAATGATGGTCGTATGCGTGTTTGGCGCCGTGCAGGTGAGCGCCACAATCAGGACTGCATACGACCGAGGCACACAGGGCCAACACCCGGCATCATGGTGTGGGGAGCGATCTCCTACATTGGCCGTACACCACTGGTGATCGTCGAGGGGACACTGAATAGTGCACGGTACATCCAAACCGTCATCGAACCCATCGTTCTACCATTCCTAGACCGGCAAGGGAACTTGCTGTTCCAACAGGACAATGCACGTCCGCATGTATCCCGTGCCACCCAACGTGCTCTAGAAGGTGTAAGTCAACTACCCTGGCCAGCAAGATCTCCGGATCTGTCCCCCATTGAGCATGTTTGGGACTGGATGAAGCGTCGTCTCACGCGGTCTGCACGTCCAGCACGAACGCTGGTCCAACTGAGGCGCCAGGTGGAAATGGCATGGCAAGCCGTTCCACAGGACTACATCCAGCATCTCTACGATCGTCACCAAGGGAGAATAGCAGCCTGCATTGCTGCGAAAGGTGGATATACACTGTACTAGTGCCGACATTGTGCATGCTCTGTTGCCTGTGTCTATGTGCCTGTGGTTCTGTCAGTGTGATCATGTGATGTATCTGACCCCAGGAATGTGTCAATAAAGTTTCCCCTTCCTGGAACAATGAATTCACGGTGATCTTATTTCAATTTCCAGGAGTGTATTTGGAAGTCTGGTACTAAGAGTTCTAATTTCAGTCTATCAAAAACTGGTAACTGCGAGTCAGCCAAGAATCCGGCCCACTATCGCTAGATTACGTAATTCGTTGGATCTATAGATGGTGCAAGAAAGGTAAATATTTTTTTTCTTAGATTTTTAGTGCACGTATCACGTGTAGGGACTCTAATTTAACGTCGGTGGCACGTGAGTCCGGTCGCGAGTAGCAGCCGGCGTGGACGCCATTAGACTCGTGCTGAGTAGAAACCTGAAGGTAGAGTTTGTTCTTTTAAGTTTTTGCTCATAAACAGCGCTCTGTTTGTGACCGTTACGCCGCATCCCCATAAAATTCCGTCACGCGAGGATAACCTTTTACTGACAGCACTTTCCGTAATTGTGTGGGGCACATATTGGCCGCATTTTACGAGGAGCAATGACAGCGCCCTGAATATGGGCATTAACGATTCCATAAAGGAGTGTTTTTCCGGGGCATAGGAGTTATGAAAACCGCTCGTTTTTACTGCCGGTTCACCGCGCGCCTCTGTTTATCAACAGGGCGCTTTGTTTCTGGGAGAAGCGGCGCCAGTCCTCCCAAGGACAGAACAGAACAGTTGTTTGTTTCGGTGGTGACACTTGTTTGCTTCTTTTGTATTTCCTCTTACGGGAGGATGCTGTATCCGAGTCCACACGTGTGTGTGTGTGTGTGTGTGTGTGTGTGTGTGTGTGTCGATCCAAGAAACTCTTAGTACGAAATGAAGCCTAAGCGTTTAAAAACAATTTCCTTTTTAAGGTGAGACATACAGAATACACACCTCGAAGTACCATCGGCAGCAGAAGGAATGCCATGCAACAAACAGTGCGTTATGGAAGCGCAGTATTTGAAAGAATAATAGCTCGACGTCTTCAGAGGCGCGCGCGCACAGATTAGATTAGATTAGATTAATACTAGTTCCATGGATCATGAATACGATATTTCGTAATGATGTGGAACGAGTCAAATTTTCCAATACATGACACAATTAAGTTAATTTAACAACATACTTAAGTTAATATAACAACTTTTTCATTTGTGTTTATTTTTATATTTTTATTTTTTAAAATATTTTTTTTAAATTTACATCTAAAAATTCCTCTATGGAGTAGAAGGAGTTGTCATTCATAAATTCTTTTAATTTCTTCTTGAATACTTGTTGGTTATCTGTCAGACTTTTGATACTATTTGGTAAGTGACCAAAGACTTTAGTGCCAGTATAATTCACCCCTTTCTGTGCCAAAGTTAGATTTAATCTTGAATAGTGAAGATCATCCTTTCTCCTAGTATTGTAGTTATGCACACTGCTATTACTTTTGAATTGGGTTTGGTTGTTAATAACAAATTTCATAAGAGAGTATATATACTGAGAAGCTGCTGTGAATATCCCTAGATCCTTAAATAAATGTCTGCAGGATGATCTTGGGTGGACTCCAGCTATTATTCTGATTACACGCTTTTGTGCAATAAACACTTTATTCCTCAGTGATGAATTACCCCAAAATATGATGCCATATGAAAGCAACGAGTGAAAATAGGCGTAGTAAGCTAATTTACTAAGATGTTTGTCACACACACACACACACACACACACACACACACACACACACACACACAAATTTTCTGGCTTGGTTATTTTGATAACGCGTTTCGGCCAACTCCCTTTATCAAATCTCTTTCACGGCCCGGTGAGCCACAAGCTTCAGAACAGCAGACAGGGTGTATGACCGCTGGCCTGTACAAAGATATCCATGTCTGTTATTTCGTATTCACAGGCGCAGCAATAAGTCAGATGGAGCGCAGCCTTGCTGAAGAAAACACTGTGACGTTCTAGCAGCATGGATTGCGAGGTGTGTGCGCAGTCAGAACCAACCCATCTGCCGCTCAGTAGCCACCGCTGCCAGAAAATATCGCAACTCACTGGGTTTTTGAGAGAAAACAAGGTTGTTTGCGCGAGTGTGAATTCCTTATCAATGACTGACGATTAAGCGCAGAGTTACGCTACGGTTTTCTTCGTCCTGAGTAATTCTGTAAGTTTTCATTAGTTTTCAGTGAAAAACAAGGGTTTACTGTGTGTAGGTTGACAAAATACACTATTACCTACACCTGTAATATGTAACAAGACGTGCAGGAGACATTATGAATCTGACTCGATATATATCGACAAATCGATAGTCAAATCGAAACAAGCTGCATTTTGACCGCCATCCCGTCTACTGCACTAAAGATTTGTTTTTGTGGTAGTGTTTCCAAGTTACTGATACGTTTGTGAAAATTTATGGACAGTGATCAAGAAATCCAAGATACCAACAGAAATGGCAACACCTCTGCTCATCACAACGAGACTGCCACGCCATAAGAACAAAGTGACTGAGTGTTACAAGACATTTTCATGCAAACATCAGTCCAGCTTACGAAGTCACATCGCCTCTTACTACGTTTTCTCTTTTTTTTCACAGAATAACCACAGCTTCTATGTAAAGACTGTTAAACATCTGCAAGATCCTATTGTGAAGTAGTTTTTGTAATGCCATAGAGCCGGATGATGAGGTATACCCTCGAAACACGTCGCACAATAAATAAATAATACAATAGTTTTAAAAAATTGTCGACTGGTAGCGGTAGTTAAAAACCGTTTACATATTTTTTGAGACAGTCACGGTCGAAAAATAGTCAAAATGGCTTCAAATAGTGAATAATCTACTCGTAGAGAAGACTTTAACTATGACAACAATGCTGTAAATGCGACAATGTGTGTTTGTCCCAACAAAAATATGCGAAAAGAAATAAAATAACGTAGACACAAAAATACAAATTTACAAGCTATTTTATCGCAGTCTAATGCTGAGTTACTTAAAATGTTATGAAGAGTTTTCAAGGGTTCTTTTCTCTCAGCAACAAGTGGTTATGAAAGGACGGTGAAGTAACTGGTTATCCGAAGATACTGCAAGACCTGTTTAAGTTATATGTTACGTTTAATCAGGGATGTACTGAAATCTCCTTTCCTTAACGGGAGCACTAATGAAAGAAGATTCAGAGAGTCAAGATCGATCAGGTTTTATTCATGTAAGACTTAATACCGTGAGAACAAAGTGAAGGCTATCCAGAGTCGTGACAAAATTTCAAAAAGATCTAACTCTCGGCTTTGACGAAATGAAAGTTAACAGTAACTTATACGTTGACCAGCTAGAGGAGATTGTTAGAAGACCCCACAATAAAGTTCAAGTTATGTTCATCAGAAGTTTAGTAGGACACTGGATGGAACTTTTTTATCAGGACTTTGGCACAGCTGTTTCTAAGGCCTTTTTTACAAACGATTCAAGCGACAGAAAACGTTGAATTTAGGAAGAGATCATTTACACGTGATATGGAACCTTAAATAGAAAACTTAAACGGAATCTAAGGATTCCATTCTGTTTCGGCATAACATCATGCGCCGGCACGTCGGCCTGGAACGTAACAGCAGAGAAGGCTGTAAGACGACGTCAGCCAATAGTACGCTGACTATGACCGCACCAAGACAGGTGCAGGCCCTATACGAAGAGAATACAAGCGCCGCTCTGCGCTAGCCGCGACCTCATACTGGAAGACAAGCCGTGACTTGTGAACAGTATTATTTGCTTGCATGGAAATTGTATAGATCGTAGGACATTGATTATTTTCATGTCGCCATTTGCTTGCGACACTTCATTCTAAATCCGCCAAGTGAAGTACTGTCAATTCTCTTTACTTTAATAAGCTGCATTAATGTGACCTGCTTGAATTGTTGCCTAGCTGTCCGAGAAAACAGCTTCCTAGGAAACCTGTATTAGACGAACGGGTCGTACGTGACACATTCCACAATTCTGAATTCCAAAACCCATCAGATCAAACAGGAAAGTATTCGTCTTTTGCGTTGTACCTAGTACCTTAACGTTGTTAAGGAATTATCTGTTTGACAATGGATGTCGACGTAAGTCTGCAAGTTCGCTCACAAGGAAAGCGTTCGTGAAGGTATGTAAGGTGTCAGGCAAATCCAACACCTTCCATGAAAACCCTGACATGATAAGCAAATCCAGTAGTATGTCACATAGCTCCGAATAAATCGTGACATTAAATTAACCAAAGTAATACGAGTAACGAGTGAGCAAATGGAATACCACAGACTAACACAAGAATGCCTAAATGCATGTCATACCTTCCCACCCTGAGACAGATGCAGTTCCGAGGGGAGAAACGAGAACAGAAGCCGAGAGCAGAACCATGTTAAGCTGAGGCCCTACGATAAGGGACGGACACCCACGTCGCCAGCTAACCGTTAGGACCACCCCCAGCCCATGTTAAAAGCTAGAGCCTTGGCGTGAGACTTTTTCGCGTCTCTGTTACGTCAGGACCACCCCCCAGCCCATGTTAAAAGCTAGAGCCCTCCAGAAGAACAGTATAGATCCTACAACAACACAAAAAGGGCCACCCCAGCCGCATGTTTTAGCGTGAGAGTTTTCCGCGTCTCTGTTACGTCAGGACCACCCCACCCCCCCCCCCCCCCCCCGCCCATGTTAAAAGATAGAGCCCCCCAGAAGAACAGTATAGATCTTACGATAACATTAAAAGGACCACACCAGCGTGAGACTTTTTCGCGTCTCTGTCACGTTGCAAACTTTAAAAACATTGCCCCACCACGAAAAGTATAACGTTTCTCATTGGATAGACAGAATTTTTGTAGGCGGAGCTTAAGGTTAACATTGACACCCTGATTGGTCAGATGAAAACACAGCCAGATAGTTTTTTTAAACCAACTTCGGTAAATTGTAGTAAGGAGAAGTTAGAGACTTGCTTCCGAGACGGCGAGGTGAGCGGAGCTGTGCTGCCTGCCGCCCCCTGACGAACACTGACAAGGTAATGAACGCATGCGATGCCGCATAACAGCGCATAAAGCTTCACTCAGAACTGCAGAAGTCTCATCTGTTACACCCCCTTTTTGCGTAATACTAGTGTGGATCGTCAACTAAAGCTCATGGTGTTCACATTTGCCACTTGAAGTAAAAATCTGAAACGCGATGATTTTTCTGTTATATAGTTATTGAGAAGCCACATCAGCCACTGTAATTTACGACAGGTTAGATAAGTAATTAAAGATAATTGAGGGTCACTGTAGACCATTTTGATAGTTTTCTCTTTTGTGAAACTTAATTTAAACCTAGATTATAGATGTGATATGGCATAGGTCATCCTTCGATCCAATGTAGAACTTGGAAACCCATTCAGGGAATATTCGTTCACATTTTTGTTGAACACAGTTGGTTTTTACCATCCTGTATTAAAACATTTCCTTTTATCAATGGTGCAATTTATAAACAATGTTTTGTGAGTAGGATAAAATTTCCAATGGATTACTTAACTGCTTTTTCGACGTTATTTTACCAGCTAACTAAAAATAGAAAAGCCTTGAACCCCTTCCACTAAATTTAGTTAATATTAAGATTCTTTTACAAGGAGTGCAGTGGAGCTGACGCTGAAATCATTAAGTATTTGGTTATATCATCGCTAGTCTCACTGAACTCTTCTGAATTCTACATGTCATGTGCGGTCTGGCGTCTCCTTACCAGCAACAGGTCCCAGGTTCAAACTAGTCAATTCCCTAAAAAACACGCTCAGAGCGTCGTTGCGCGAAAGTGGTAGGGAGACACGATATAGAACAGACAGACACCACGCAGAATGTTAGAGGTAGTTTAACTCCAAAGCCAAGGCGTAGATTCACAATAGGTGCACAAACTGACCATAAATCATTTGACTGATGCCCGTACGGAAAAGTAAAAGGTTGTAAAGGTTAACAACAACGAATTTAAAGTGCTCGAGTACAAAACTCTAAAGAAAGTTTGAGTCACAGAAAAGCATCTAAAAAGGAAACTTCCTTTGTATTTTCATTGGTTCCACCTTTAGTAAACAATTTTTCTTTTTTCCTTTTTTCTACCCAGACGTGGTTCGCTGAATTCTTTTTTCCTTCCTCTCTAGCCCGAGGCGTTTCGCTGGTTACAGCATCACCAGTGTATTGTTTTTGTTTCTTTCTTGTTAACACATTCTGTGGTTTCTGTATTTTACATTATAACTGTTTTTCTTTCACAGTGCCTCATTTTCACTTTGTTTGGGGTCCACTTGTATGTGGAGCCCGATTTTGTAATATAATTAATGAAAAATGACCTGAAACGGCTGTCATGTGTAGAAGAGATTGTATTTTTGACACCATTGAACCAAAGATGTTGCTTGAGTGGCAGTATCGATTGTAAGCAGGGGCGTGCGGTTCGCAGAAGTAATTGCCGTTGCACTCTCTCATAGGTAGGATGTAACACTTAAAACTAGTGGCTAGCTGAGAGAATTTAGTTGTTGGTCTATAGACAAATGATATTGTTTATACTCACACAGAACCAGTACATGTTAGGTCGTAATTATTTCTAACAAGTGAAAAGCGAGTTATTAATTTGTGAGGCTGTAAGATTATCAGGAATTGGAGTGATACTGTTCGTTAAAAAATACTAAGCATTGCCCATGGCAATTATAGAAGAGTAATCAATTTATACTGTCACTCGAAGGTAAGGTAACTGGAACAAATTTGTATCGTAATGAAATTTTGCATATTTAGTATGCAGCAACGCAATGTGGCTTTCGCTAATTTTTACAGTGCTGACCCTTGAATGTAGGAACCAAGTGTTTTTCATCAGACTTAATGTACAGGTTGGTTGGGTGTACCCGATTTGTAATATTTTGTGTGTTTTGTAATCCTGATACAGAGAAGATAAATTTTGGAACCTATTTTGTCAAACGATGTCAGACATTTTGTCATGTAACAATCCAAGTGTTTTAATTACGACAGTAAGTGAGAACTGTAGAACAGTTGAGAAGTTCACTGATTCTGAAGTTTATGTAAAATGTTTCGTATCAGATTTTGTGAAGGAGAAACTATTTTGAATTCAGCTTTCAAACTGAAGCATTTGGACTTAGGATATCGCCTTATCAGTACCTCATCCTTATCATGTCGTGTTTATCTAAACCCACTGAATATTTTTCTTTAAGAAATCATTTTTTAGTCTGAGTCAGAAATATATTAATGTGCCAGAATCAGAAAAGTGTTACTATTTGTAGTAGCTTCAATGCAGGTAGCATTGTAAAGGGCTGAACTAATGTCCAGTATTTTCACTGAACATTTGCAACATTATTCATTTGGTTGGTTGGTTTAAAAGAGGGGGAGGGGGAATAATTCCACAAGGGTGGGAGTAAAATAATCGAGACATACAAAACACAGCTGGAAGAAATGAGGAAACAACAAGACTGCCGAAGGGCAACAAATACTAAAATGGACAAAACCGGTCAAAAAAGCACAGAGAGACACAAGAAACATGTAGAAGACATCAAAACAAGAGAGCAGATTACCATGGCTGGCTGATCACGAGAATAAAAAGGAGAAGCCAGCCACTCTGCAACACATTAAAACCTCCTCCCTAATAGCACTAGGATGGAGGACACAGAGAGACAAAGGACATGCACTAAAACTTACATCAAATGAACAAAACGTAAAACTAAAGCTGCTATTGAGGCATTGTCGCCCAACATCGAAGGTAGGGTGCTGGGAAAGTTAAAAGTCCGCCGCAGAGCGGCGAAAAGTAGACAGTCCATCAAGAGGTGGACGACCATCATTTTTGAGCCACAGCGACACCGAAGTGGGTCCTCGCGACGCAGGAGTTAACCATGCGTTAGCCATGTATGGCCAATACGTAGCCGGCAGAGGACAACTGATTCCCTGCGAGAGGACTGCATGGGAGATGAAGACTTCTCACACCTTCGTAGTCTACTTAATGACACACAGTTTGTTGTGCGTACTGAGATTATGATAGTCCACCTTCCAAAGCCGAAAAACCCTGCGATATAAGTCAGAACACAGGTCAGTTTCGGAGATGCCCATCTCCAGAAGCGGTTTCCGCCTAGCCTGTTTGGCCAGCCTGTCTGCAAGTTCGTTGCCTGGAATTCCGACGTATCCTGGGGTCCACAATGAGACCGTTCCAGGGCATAGATGGTCTCCTGAATGGACGCTACCAAAGGATGACGACGGCAGCACTGATCGACAGCTCGTAGGCTGCTCAAGGAGTCATTACACAGGAGAAATGACTCGCCAGGGCATAAACGGACGTGCTCAAGAGCACGAGATATGGTCGCCAGATCTGCAGTGAAAACAATGCACCCACATGGCAAGGAGTGATGTTCAATATATCCTCCATGAACACACGCAAAGCCTACGTGACTATCAGCCATCGAGCCGTCGGTGTAAACCACATCATGGCCATATGTCGAGAATCGAGAGGAAGTGATAGCAGAGAGCTGCAGGGTTAACAGAGTCATTAGGGCCATGCCAAAGGTCCAGAAGAATCTGCGGCCTAGGTGTACACCATGGAGGTGTACGTGAATGGACCACGAGGACAGGTGGTAACGTTAGGGAAGGACTCCAGTTCAGACAGAAGTGACAAACATTACGCATTTAATATACATTAGCAAACAAAAGACACAAAACTTATGAAGAACGTTGCAACTTATTTCCATATTATCTTGCCCGTGAAAATGCACATTAAAACTTGCACCATATCACTGTTTACAAGATACAAAAATCAAAATTTTTCACCCAATTTTGCTGCCCATTGAGCCATGAGCTGATGCTGTTCGTAACCTGTGGAGTTATTTTCACTGTTTGTAATTTTCTCTTAGCACGAAACCGAAAGCAGAACATCGTTAACCTGAGTGAAATGAGGCATAAGGGTGAACTCTAGCACCAGTCATTTCATCCACTGGATTTCAGAACTGCAGACTGAAGTGGGCCCCACAGCGACAATTCCCCGGTAGACCGGTATCTACTTATTTCAACAAAACAATGGTTCAAATGGCTCTGAGCACTATGGGACTCAACTGCTGTGGACATAAGTCCCCTAGAACTTAGAACTACTTAAACCTAACTAACCTAAAGACATCACACACATCCATGCCCGAGGCAGGATTCGAACCTGCGACCGTAGCGGTCGCGCGGTTCCAGACTGTGGCGCCTAGAACCGCTCGGACACTCAGGCCGGCGAACGAAAGCAGGTTAAGCCAGAAAGGAGAGAATGCATGTCGTCGCACTTCAGTACACCCGGCGACTCTTCCTGGGACCAGCAGCGCTGGAGGCAGAGGGTGCGCTTTGGGCTGCAGCCGAAAGCCCGTTGCGACCCATACAAAAGCGGCCGGAGAGAAGCAGGCCCAAGGCGCCCCCCCCTTCCTCCCTCCCTCTGTCCCCCTCCTCTCTCTCTCCCTCTCTCTCTCTCTCTCTCTCTCTCTCTCCCTCTCCCTCTCCCTCTCCCTCTCCCTCTTTCTCTCTCTCTCTCTCTCTCTCTCTCTCTCTCTCACACACACACACACACACACACACACACACAGCCTCTGGCAGACTAATTCTGGCGAGCTCTGGACTCGGCGGCTGCTTTTAAATTCGCGGCCCCAATCTAGGTGAGTGGGAGGTGGCCCGTGCTGCAGAGCGCGTCAGAGGTAATCCACTCGCGGGGGCTGCCACCCCATTTCATGCCACGACACGCCATTACGTAAAACTGGAGGCCGAAAGGACGTGAAGACGCGCTGCGTCTGAAAGCTAGTGAAGGCAACCCTTAGCCCACAGAAGTTCGACTCGATTCTACACGGCTCTAAGCGACACAACCCAATCGCAGTCTCGTCTTTCCTCGTCCCCCCACCCCCCTGCCCCTCTTGTTCTGCGCGTGGTACAGTGACGGTTCTCATACGAAATACAAGTACTGGTAAGTAACGGTTCACCTCCATAGCAGAGCGTCAGCGCTTCTGACCATGCAGAAGACTCGGGTTCAGTTCCCAGTTCTATCAGGAATTTTTCCTTGGTGGGAAGACTGGAACGTGGTGTTCACATCCTCGTAATACCAACTGAGGTGCTACGTGAATGGGAAGTAGTGGGTTCAAGGACTGGAAAGTGGACAACGGCCGGGAGGGTGGTGTGCTGATCCCATGCTGCTCCAAACCGCATGTGCATGAAGGCACATGGCGGAGGATAACAAGGCGGTCGGACGTCGCGCGGTATTCAGTGTCTGATCGCCGACTCTAGTTTTAATGGGGACCGACAAATCTGGACCGACAAATCTGGACCGACAAATCTGGACCGACAAATCTGGACCGACAAATCTGGACCGACAAATCTGGACCGACAAATCTGGACCGACAAACCGACAAATCTGGACCGACAAATCTGGACCGACAAATCTGGACCGACAAATCTGGACCGACAAATCTGGACCGACAAATCTGGACCGACAAATCTGGACCGACAAATCTGCATTAAAAAAACCCTAAAAACCCTACACTGCTGTATTGACGTATATAGTAAGAAACCCGACGTCTGTGACTAGTATTTAGGAGGACAGTCACGCACTCAGAATTGAAAGAGGAGCCAGGCAAGGAAATTTCCCCGCCACGATTCTTAGCATCCCTTGTGGAAGAGGTTCACACCCAGAGACTGCGAATGAGGTGGTAGTGGTATACACCTCAACCATTTTATTTTAGTTTTGCTGGGAAGACTGCACTATTTAGTGCAGATCAAGTTCAACAGGTCCTACGAACGGGTTAGAGCGTATGCAGCGATTGGTTCCCGCGCCAATGCTGCAGACACCACTCTCGTAGTACGTGAAACACCCTGCACTTGGATAAATGCCGGGAGTAAAATTGTAATCTTAATTCCTGATGGCATGCCGTGTTAGAACAATACTCTAAAATGTTATGCACCCTTATTTGCACCAACAACTTCCTCTGCAACTGTACTGTTACGAAAGTCTAGATGAGTTCTTTTCCAATTGTCTTCTTCTTGAGTGGGGAGCGAAGATCAGGACATATCATCCCAAAGTCGAAGACGTCACTGGAGATGGTGCACAGGGATGGGAGAGGAAGTTGGAGCCATCCTTTCCCAAGAGAGCACCCAGCATTCACTTGAATCTATCACGCGACACCAACCAAAAACTGAACGGGATGTTTGAAGAGTGCGACAGCTATATGCTAGCCACGGTCTCAGCTGGTTACGGTGGTGGAGTCGGCAGAAACTCCCTGCCAGCCGCCAGCGCTGTTGCCAGCTTTTAAGTGCGAAGAGTGAACTGCTGCATGCAAAAACAATAGCCTTCTACAGAACTGCGGCAACACTGAGTCATTGTGAAACAGACATATACGAGGGAGCTTTGATAAGTCTGGTACCTTTCCATGAAAGAATGGAACATTTTTGTTGCGCCTTCACTGTTGGTAAGCCTGATTATGCCAATGATTGTATAGAGATTTTCATCACTGTACAGTGTACAGTTCATTGTTCACAGCCGTAAGAATTGGTCAGTGTGTAGACTGCGATTGAAAATGGAAAAATCGGATTTTCGTGCTGGTATTAAACATTTTCATTTGAAGGGTTGGACTGCCGCGCAAATCAAGACAGAACTCGATGAAGTTCACACGGTCTCTCCACCATCAAATGGTTCAAATGGCTCTGAGCACTATGCGACTTAACTTCTGAGGTCATCGGTCGCCTAGAACTTAGAACTAATTAAACCTAACTAACCTAAGGACATCACACACATCCATGCCCGAGGCAGGATTCGAACCTGCTACCGTAGCGGTCGCTCGGTTCCAGACTGTAGCTCCTAGAACCGCACGGCCACTCCGGCCGGCTCTCTCCACCATCATTCAAGACTATTTACTTTTGGATTAATGAATTTAAATGTGATCGGAGAAGCATCAAAGACGAAGCACGCTCTGCCCGTCCAACTGTGGTCGCCACAAAGCAAACCACTGACAAAATCTTTGATATGGTGATGTAAGTCCGGCTAATAAAAATCCGTGAGACTGCTGAGATTACAAGCATCTCAACTGAGGAAGTGTATAATATCCAGAACAGATAACTGGCTATGAAGGAGCTGTATGCAAGATGGCTACCACGATTGCTCACAGTCCACCAAACGTGTATCCAACACTACGTTTCAACACCATCTCTGGCGATGTCTAATCGCAATCCGCGATTTGCGGTGATTTGTGATTGTTTATGAAACCTGGATCCGTCACTACACAACATAACAGTCAAAACAAAGGCTGGTGCAAGAGCCCCGAAGAAGCAAAGACCAATTTGTCAGCTAGTAAGGGGATGACCATTGGTTTTAGGGAATCCCAAAGAAAATCCTCATGGATTACTAGGAAGAAGGCA
Organism: Schistocerca cancellata; assembly: GCF_023864275.1. Classification (NCBI taxonomy): domain Eukaryota; kingdom Metazoa; phylum Arthropoda; class Insecta; order Orthoptera; family Acrididae; genus Schistocerca; species Schistocerca cancellata. Next base: position 66,632,560 of record NC_064634.1, read on the forward strand.
AAACCATAACTGGACCCTATTGTGCTTCATTGTTCGATCGTCTGACATTCCAGTGAACTGAAAAAGGACCAACGCTGGCGCGCAAACAATTGCTCTTTAACTAGGATAAAGCACCATCCCACATATCTACATCTACGTGTCTACATCTACGTGATTACTCTGCTATTCACAATACAGTGCCTGGCAGAGGGTTCAGTGAACCAGCTTCAAGCTGTCTCTCTACCGTTCCACTCTCGAACAGCGCGTGGGAAAAACGAGCACTTACATTTTTCTGTGCGAGCCCTGATTTCTCTTATTTTATTGTGATGATCATTTCTCCCTGTGTAGGTGGATGCCAACAGAATGTTTCCGCAATCGGAGGAGAAAACTGGTGATGGAAATTTCACGAGTATATCCCTTCGCAACGAAAAACGCCTTCGTTTTAATGATTGCCACTCCAATTCCCGCATCATGTCTGTGGCACTATCTCCTCTATTTCGCGATAATACAAAACGAGCCACCCTTCTTTGAACTTTCTCGATGTCATCCGTCAGTCGCACCTGATGCGGATCATACACCGCACAGTAATACTCCAGAATAGGGCGGACAAACGTGGTGTAAGCAGTGTCTTTAATAGACCTATTGCACCTTCTAAGTGTTCTGTCAATGAATCGCAGTCTTTGGTTTGCTCTACCCACAACATTATCTACGTGATCGTTCCAATTTAGGTTGTTTATACTTTTAATCCCTAAATATTCAGTTATAACAATGGAGAAAGTGCATGAGTTGAGTTTTGAATGGGTTCTACATCCGCCCCATGTACCAGACTTAGCCCCCAAGTGACTTCTTTCCATTCCCTAAGGAGAAACTCCGTCTTACTGGGATGAAGTTTTCATCAAATGAAGTGGTAGTTGCAGTCAACGGGTATTTTTCCAGAGTTCCACAGAACGTGTTTTTTCCATGGGAGACTATTTGAAGACGTAAGATGAGCTGCTTACGGAACGAACATTTTTCCTTGCATTTTTTACCGAGTTATCAAACCATCCTCATAAAAAATAAGTGCGAGCGTTACGTGGTTGGTTGAAGTCTGCGCCCGCGTTGCAACCAGGCCGACGACGAACTTCTTGCGCCGACTGTACTACAGCCCGCTATTTGTACGGAAGTGACTCCTGAAGTAGGATCCCCCAACTGAAACCCGCCTGCCACAGCTGTTGCTGGTACCTGCTCATTTCATAATGCCAATAAAATGCCTTTCCCTGCTTAACTGTACGATTAGACACCGATGAGCCCAAACATTTCTGGCCACCCGCTTAAAAGCTGTTGGTCCACCTCTGGAATGCAGTACCGCAGTGATTCCGCGTGCCATGTATTCGACAAGTACTTGGTAGGTTTCCAGATGTTTGTGGTAACAAATGCGTCACACACTTCCCTCAATTTACGGACAGGTGGTTTCTGGGCGAGGAGATGGCGTGCGATAGCGTCCCACTTGTGTTTCATCTCATTCAGATAAGCCAAATTTGATGGACAAGACATCAACACGAGTTCACTATCATGCTCCTCAAACCACCGCAGCACGATTCAACCTTGCGACACAGTTATCCTTTTGGAAGATGCCATCGATGTTGAAAAAGACATCTAACACGAAAGGGTTACAGGTGGTCCCTAATAATATTCACGTAGTCCACAGCTGTCCCCCACAGTGCCTTCCATTACCACCGCAGGTCCCATGGCGGCCCTGGTGATTGCCCCCCATAGCATATCATTCCTCCCACCGGCCTGCATCCGTGGCGCGCTGCATGTTTCGACCAGCCATTCACCTGCATGCTGGCGTATCTGGACAAGACCATAGCTCTAGTACAACAGTAAACGGGATTCATCCAACCAGGTTGCACGATTCCATTGATACGCGGGCCAATCTCGATGATCCCGTGCCCACTGAAATCATAGCTGACTATGTTCGGTCAGCGTGGGAACACGTTGGGGTCTGTATATCATTGCCACAGATATTACAACAACTCCGCGCCTACACAAGGTTGGCAGCCCTTCGCCTGCCGAGCACAGCGCACTCTAGCGGGCTGTGCAGCTCGACGGAACTGGAGTGTGCCTCGTTCGCTTCTTAGCTAGATTTCAGCCTAGGCAGACGCACTTTCGTAATCGGCCCTCAGCCAGTTCTGTAATGTCTGCATTGATTCTTTGAGGAGGGCCCATCTGGCTTAGTCCCTGAGAATATGTTGTATTAGTTCATGGTATTCCATGTTACGAGATTGTCGGTTCATAGCCGCAGCTGCAGTCCTACAAACTACTGAACAGAAGTAATTTTCATTGTAATATGTCTAGGATGGAAGAGGATGTAGATGAAGACGAAATGGGAGATAAGATACTGCGTGAAGAGTTTGACAGAGCACTGAAAGACCTGAGTCGAAACAAGGACCCGGGAGTAGACAACATTCCATTTGAACTACTGATGGCCTCGGGAGAGCCAGTCATGACAAAACTCTACCATCTGGTGAGCACCATGTATGAGACAGGCGAAATACCCTCAGACTTCAAGAAGAATATAATAATTCCAATCCCAAAGAAAGCAGGTGATGACAGATGTGAAAATTACCGAACTATCAGTTTAATAAGTCACAGCTGCAAAATACTAACGCGAATTCTTTACAGACGAATGGAAAAACTAGTAGAAGCCGACCTCGGGGAAGATCAGTTTGGATTCCGTAGAGATGTTGGAACACGTGAGGCAATACTGACCTTACGACTTATCTTAGAAGAAAGATTAAGAAAAGGCAAACCTACGTTTCTAGCATTTGTAGACTTAGAGAAAGCTTTTGACAATGTTAACTGGAATACTCTTTCAAATTCTGAAGGTGGCAGGGGTAAAATACAGGGAGCGAAAGGCTATTTACAGTTTGTACAGAAACCAGATGGCAGTTATAAGAGTCGAGGGGCATGAAAGGGAAGCAGTGGTTGGGAAAGGAGTGAGACAGGGTTGTAGCCTCTCCCCGATGTTATTCAATCTGTATATTGAGCAAGCAGTAAAGGAAACAAAAGAAAAGTTCGGAGTAGGTATTAAAATTCATGGAGAAGAAGTAAAAACTTTGAGGTTCGCCGATGACATTGTAATTCTGTCAGAGACAGCAAAGGACTTGGAAGAGCAGTTGAACGGAATGGACAGTGTCTTGATAGGAGGATATAAGATGAACATCAACAAAAGCAAAACGAGGATAATGGAATGTAGTCAAATTAAGTCGGGTGATGCTGAGGGAATTAGATTAGGAAATGAGACACTTAAAGTAGTAAAGGTGTTTTGCTATTTAGGGAGTAAAATAACCGATGATGGTCGAAGTAGGGAGGATATAAAATGTACACTGGCAATGGCAAGGAAAGCGTTTCTCAAGAAGAGAAATTTGTTAACATCGAGTATAGATTTAAGTGTCAGGAAGTCGTTTCTGAAAGTATTTGTATGGAGTGTAGCCTTGTATGGAAGTGAAACATGGACGATAACTAGTTTGGACAAGAAGAGAATAGAAGCTTTCGAAATGTGGTGCTACAGAAGAATGCTGAAGATAAGGTGGGTAGATCACGTAACTGATGAGGAGGTATTGAATAGGATTGGGGAGAAGAGAAGTTTGTGGCACAACTTGACTAGAAGAAGGGATCGGTTGGTAGGACATGTTTTGAGGCATCAAGGGATCACAAATTTAGCATTGGAGGGCAGTGTGGAGGGTAAAAATCGTAGAGGGAGACCAAGAGATGAATACACTAAGCAGATTCAGAAGGATGTAGGTTGCAGTAGATACTGGGAGATGAAGAAGCTTGCACAGGATAGAGTAGCATGGAGAGCTGCATCAAACCAGTCTCAGGACTGAAGACCACAACAACAAGAACAACAACAACAATGTGTTTCTTGAATAATAATCCTTCTCTCTAACAGCGTGCCGTACCGCATATTATTGCAACCTGGACTCCTACAGCTCCTATCAACTCGACCTCCTACTTATTTGCATTTAGTAACGAGCTGAAAACACCCACGCGTTTTCTGCCTCTAAGCAGTGAGACACAATAGGGTCCTCTGCTGCGGAACGCCACGTTCGATACTGTACGCTGAACGGTGAGCTCCAAAACACTCGTACCTGCGCCAACATTGTACTCTTTCGTCAGATCTGCCACAGATCACCGCCTATCCTGCTTCAAAGAGCGGACACGCATCCGATCTCTATGTTCTCCGATGAGATATGGATGTCCAACTTCTTGTCCCCTGCTCGTGGTTTCGGCATTTTTTAACCACTTTCGATGCATGCTCACGGCAGTAGCACGCGAATAGCTGCCCAGCCTCACCGTTTACGAGATGTTCGTCCCCGGGCACTGTGCTACAACAATCTCGTATTTGTCAAAGTGGCTTTAGTCGGCTGGTTTCCGCATTTTCGCCAATTAACGTCGATCAGTTGTAGAATTTTGGAACACGTATTATGTTCGATTATAATGACTTTTCTGGAGACTAGAAATCTACTCTGTAGGAATCAGCATGGGTTTCGAAAAAGACGATCGTGTTAAACCCAGCTCGCGCTATTCGTCCACGAGACTCAGAGGGCCATAGACACGGGTTCACAGGTAGATGCCGTGTTTCTTGACTTCCGCAAGGCGTTCGATACAGTTCCCCACAGTCGTTTAATGAACAAAGTAAGAGCATATGGACTATCAGACCAATTGTGTGATTGGATTGAAGAGTTCCTAGATAACAGAGCGCAGCATGTCATTCTCAATGGAGAGAAGTCTTCCGAAGTAAGAGTGATTTCAGGTGTGCCGCAGAGGAGCGTCGTAGGACCGTTGCTATTCACAATATACATAAATGACCTTGTGGATGACACCGGAAGTTCACTGAGGCTTTTTGCGGATGATGCTGTGGTATATCGAGAGGTTGTAACAATGAAAAATTGTACTGAAATGCAGGAGGATCTGCAGCGAATTGACGCATGGTGAGGGAATGGCAACTGAGTCTCAATGTAGACAAGTGTAATTTGCTGCGAATACATAGAAAGAAAGATCCCTTATCATTTACCTACAATATAGCAAGTCAGCAACTGGAAGCAGTTACTTCCGTCAATTATCTGGGAGTAGGCATTAGGAGTGATTTAAAATGGAATGATCATATAAAGTTGATCGTCGGTAAAGCAGATGCCAGACTGAGATTCATTGGAAAAATTCTAAGGAAATGCAATCCGAAAACAAAGGAAGGAGGTTACAGTACACTTGTTCGCCCACTGCTTGAATACTGCTCAGCAGTGTGGGATCCGTACCAGATAGGGTTGATAGAAGAGTGATTATCCAACGGAGAGCAGCGCGCTTCGTTACAGGATCGTTTAGTAATCGCGAAAGCGTTACGGAGATGATAAACTCGAGTGGAAGATTCTGCCGGAGAGACGCTCAGTAGCTCGGTACGGGCTTTTGTTGAAGTTTCGAGAACATACATTCACCGAGGAGTCAAGCAGTATATTGCTCCCTCCTACGTATATCTCGCGAAGAGACCATGAGGATAAAATCAGAGAGATTAGAGCCCACACAGACGCATACCGACAATCGTTCTTTCCACGAACAATACGAGACTGGAATAGAAGGGAGAACCAATAGAGGTACTCAAGGTACCCTCCGCCACACACCGTCAGGTGGCCTGCGGAGTATGGATGTAGATGTTATCGTCGCTACAATGATTCCCCAAATCGTCTCTACTCCGCTCATTCACTTCTCTTACCACGTAACGTGCCGTAAGTGCCACCAGGCAACATAGAACATCGCGGTAGGCAATGGTCATAATGTATTGGGTGATGAGTGTATCGTACGGTCTCGACGGAATGAAGGGGGAGAATCGCTTCTGCAGTGTTAGTCTAATTTAGGGATGCTTCTTCTTCTTCTTCTTCTTCGTTAGCGTCTATTCTGTCTTAGTCGTGGGCTCCGCTTTACTCTAGTTTTGCCACATTTATTTTTAGTTAAGTTCGCGGCCGAGTGCCCTTCCTGTCGCCGCACACGTCAATTACCTCAGGAGTGAAATCGTGTGCACGATCTGTCTGAATTGTGTAAAGTTAGTTCTGTGTGTGATAGGAAATGAACTATCTGCTTATCGTGCATTATGCGGCGGAAAGTGGAAGCCAGCCGAGCATTTGCCTAAACGAGCGTGGGAAACGGCCTAAAAACTCACCCTCAGCTTGGCCGGTGCACTGACTCAGCAATCAACCCACCGCACGTATCGATCCTGGTCTGGCTCATCTTCCCGTCTCCCAAGCTATACGCTATACGAGCAGGTCAAATTTGGGTATCTCTGCATCTAGCAAAGACAACGTTGCAGTCACCGTTTATGTCCTACCAGCCACGCAGACACATTGAGATCCTTCTCACTGGTCTTCGCATAGGACACAGCCCTATGATGCATGCGTTCTGGTTCGACCAATGGGACCGACCAATGTGTGGTGCTCGGAGCGTACAGATTACAGTGCACCAGATTCTAGTTGACAGTGTCTTATATTTAAATAAGAGGACAGCAGGTAATTTACCTATAGATTTTCCCACTATTGTAACTGACAATCACATTAATTTGGAACGACACTGCAACGTTCTGTAAATGTCTGACTTCATTCCTGAATTCTTATGGTGAAGTTTTTTGTTACCAGTATGGATAGTTCATTGATGTTTTTTGTAAGTGGTCAACCAGCCACATATCCCTGTTTAATTATTTCAGCTTTCCTCGGGGTGTTCAAAAAGTCTCTCCGCAGTGCCGTATCATTGTTAACCGCGCGTGCCGTATGCCGCAGTGAATATACCGAAATGAAACTCGGTGAAATACAAGTTATTAATTTATTGAATAGTCATTTTTACTTACATATTTTCACATTAAATGTTGAAACAGTCCCCACTGTTGGTGAATACACAATTCAATTCGTCTAATCATGTTTCCAAACACAAACAGTAACATTTCCTCTGTAACAGAAGCAGTGAAAGTGGATATTGCAGTTTTCAATTCATCGATGGATTTTGGACGGTTTTTATAGACAGTTGCTTTCGCTGCACCCCAGCAGAAAAAGTCAGGTGATGTTAGGTCAGGCGATCGTGGAGGCCAAAGTCCCTGTGAAATTATGCGATCACTAAAAGCATCAGCAAGTAGTAACATTGAAACGCGAGCTGTATGCTCGGTTGCACTATCTTGTTCAAAGTAACCGTTCAGTATTTCACTTAACACAAGTTCCCCTATGAATGGGTACAGAATATCACTGCAGTATCGTTGTGCGTTTATTGTTTCGCTGAAACCACAATCATACGGCAATGTGGAGAGACTTTTTGAACACCCCGTATTACTTGTGTTTTAACAGAGGTATTTACGATGCATTAAAGGATGTGGGAGGCAGTGAGGTTGGCGGGTGACGGTGAGAGGGATTGGGGTAGAGTGAGTGCATTTTTATACAAGACTGACCCTTTACTTGTTTTATAATATTTTAGACATTTTCATGGTATTCCTTTCTATCAATTTTCGTAAGGGGGCTGATAAACTCGTCGTTGGGCACCCCCCCCCCCGCCTCCCCCCTACACACACACACACACACATATATATATATATATATATATATATATATATATATATATATATATAAAGTCCTCGAAAAGCACACAGTTTCTCACAAGAAACGTCAGTAGTATTGCAGGTTAAACACAGCCCACACCGCGCACCGATATCCAGCCACCACCAGCTTGCACAGTGCCTTCTTGTTGTTGTTGTTGCTGTGTCCATGGCATCGTGGGGTCTCCGCCACACTCGTACCCTACCATCAGCTCTTACACTCAAATCTGGACTCATCTGACCAGTACACGGTTTTCCAGTCGTTTACGGTCCAACCGACATGGTAGATATGGTCACGAGCCCAGGACAAGCGGTGCAGGTGACTCGTGCTGTTAGCAAAGGCTCCGCCGATGCACTGCCCTTTTATAGCTTTCGTACGCGATATTATCGCCATCTGTATACGCACTTACCGCTATCCCGTGGCTTGTCATGTCAGAGTACGTCGGAAGAGAAAGCAAGGGAGACTGTTGTGTCCGTAAAGAGGGGAAACTACTCCTTACATTCCAATCGCAAAGCCTGACCATCCCGGAACACAAAATAGCGGTTTCTCTGTTGCAACATCCGTACAAAGCAATAGAGAGTACAGTGGGAATTGAACACATTGTGCTGCCTGACATGCGTATGCTAAACCCCCCGCCAACGCGCGCGCGCGTGTGTGTGTGTGTGGTGGCAGAACCGCAGCATCCTTGACCGGCTCCTAGGAGCACCGGCAGTTTCCGCGGCCCTGACCTCTGGCGCCAGCCAGCCCACAGCCCACAGCGTGACTGACTGACCCCAGATAGCGGACGCGACACAGCCCATCTGGGCACGCTGCAGCTTTCGTCTCGCTCATTCTCAACTCTCCAAGAGGAAGGTCAAAAAAATAGAAGAACCATTAGTATGACGCAGTAGACGTGAGCTGATGCTGTGAATCGGGCTGTTGTGTGCACTCTGACAGCTGGGCTACTAGAGAAAGCGGCAACACACAGGCTGAATCTTAGGCCCACTATGTTCCTGATATATGTAAACGACTTCTATGCATCTTACAACAAGTAGAATCCGTTCTTTTTGTAGATGGCACTAGTAATGCAATCAATCCAAGCTAACATACAGCAGTAGTAGAAGTGCTAAACAAGGTTCTTAAGAATATCATTGACTGGTTTTCGGTGAATAGTTTTACCCTCAATTTCAAAAAGACAACGTATTCATATATGTTAAAAAATGACGTAATTCCTCCAGCTGTATTAAGGTGTTGGATTTATTGGCAACTAGTTTCGATGTTGTTACATCATCATCTTCAGGCCCACATACGAGTTGACAGTAGCCGTATGTGTCTAACACTAAGTGTTGGACACACACGGTTACTGTCAACAAGTATGGGCCTGAAGATGATGTGTCAACATCGAAACTAGTTGCCAATAAATCCAACACCTTAATACAGCTGGAGGAATTACGTCATTTGTTAACATATATTATACCAGCTGACGTCCCAAGTCGTCCGTTTCAGCCGTAAGGTCACATTTTGCATAGATTCATTCAATAATGTCATATGGAATAATGTTCTAGGGGAAGTCATCATTAAGAAAGAAAGTCTTCACTGCTCAAAAACGAGCTATTAGAATATTATGTGGCGGTCATCCTGTAGCGATCTGTTTAAAGAGTTGGGCATTTTCACTGTTCCTTCGCAGTATATTTATTACCTCATGAAGTTTACTGTAAATAATCCGCTACAGTTCAAAAGAAACAATGAAGTACACAATTACAATACCAGAACAAAAATGACTTAACTACGCCAGATTATGGTTGCCTTTGGCACAAAAAGGGTTGCACAAGGCTGCAACAAAAATTTCTGATCACTCACCCAGACACATACATACATACATACACTCCTGGAAATTGAAATAAGAACACCGTGAATTCATTGTCCCAGGAAGGGGAAACTTTATTGACACATTCCTGGGGTCAGATACATCACATGATCACACTGACAGAACCACAGGTACATAGACACAGGCAACAGAGCATGCACAATGTCGGCACTAGTACAGTGTATATCCACCTTTCGCAGCAATGCAGGCTGCTATTCTCCCATGGAGACGATCTTAGAGATGCTGGATGTAGTCCTGTGGAACGGCTTGCCATGCCATTTCCACCTGGCGCCTCAGTTGGACCAGCGTTCGTGCTGGACGTGCAGACCGCGTGAGACGACGCTTCATCCAGTCCCACACATGCTCAATGGGGGACAGATCCGGAGATCTTGCTGGCCAGGGTAGTTGACTTACACCTTCTAGAGCACGTTCGGTGGCACGGGATACATGCGGACGTGCATTGTCCTGTTGGAACAGCAAGTTCCCTTGCCGGTCTAGGAATGGTAGAACGATGGGTTCGATGACGGTTTGGATGTACCGTGCACTATTCAGTGGCCCCTCGACGATCACCAGTGGTGTACGGCCAGTGTAGGAGATCGCTCCCCACACCATGATGCCGGGTGTTGGCCCTGTGTGCCTCGGTCGTATGCAGTCCTGATTGTGACGCTCACCTGCACGGCGCCAAACACGCATACGACCATCATTGGCACCAAGGCAGAAGCGACTCTCATCGCTGAAGACGACACGTCTCCATTCGTCCCTCCATTCACGCCTGTCGCGACACCACTGGAGGCGGGCTGCACGATGTTGGGACGTGAGCGGAAGACGGCCTAACGGTGTGCGGGACCGTAGCCCAGCTTCATGGAGACGGTTGCGAATGGTCCTCGCCGATACCCCAGGAGCAACAGTGTCCCTAATTTGCTGGGAAGTGGCGGTGCGGTCCCCTACGGCACTGCGTAGGATCCTACGGTCTTGGCGTGCATCCGTGCGTCGCTGCGGTCCGGTCCCAGGTCGACGGGTACGTGCACCTTCCGCCGACCACTGGCGACAACATCGATGTACTGTGGAGACCTCACGCCCCACGTGTTGAGCAATTCGGCGGTACGTCCACCCGGCCTCCCGCATGCCCACTATACGCCCTCGCTCAAAGTCCGTCAACTGCACATACGGTTCACGTCCACGCTGTCGCGGCCTGCTACCAGTGTTAAAGACTGTGATGGAGCTCCGTATGCCACGGCAAACTGGCTGACACTGACGGCGGCGGTGCACAAATGCTGCGCAGCTAGCGCCATTCGACGGCCAACACCGCGGTTCCTGGTGTGTCCGCTGTGCCGTGCGTGTGATCATTGCTTGTACAGCCCTCTCGCAGTGTCCGGAGCAAGTATGGTGGGTCTGACACACCGGTGTCAATGTGTTCTTTTTTCCATTTCCAGGAGTGTACATACATACACACACATACAGAAAAGTAAAATTTGAAAATAATACGAAAGTTTTTCCTTGACAACTGCTTCTTTTTGTAGACGAATTTTTATTACTTTAATATATAAAACGTCGGTTGTCTTTCCTTTTGTCTAAAAAAAAAACCTGTCAATATCAGCACATAGGCGTATTTACACAATAATTTGGGATTTGAATATAAAATGACTCGATCAACATCGTTACGATTTATCGTACAAATTATCTACGTAACACGAATCTAATTAACTAACTTTATAATACTGGTCCTAATTCGAGTACCAGTTTGTACGAAGTTTTCGTGTACAGTCTCCAAGAGCTACTAGTATCTCCAACTAAGTTCCAGGGGCCTATGCAATGACGAAAAGAAGAACAAAACGGAAGCTACGTCGAATGAGAGGCCGAATCGCTTTCGTTGTTATCCTTCCAAATAAACACAGCATGAGGAGCAGATTTCAGCGTCACATAAAAAGTATTTCGCTGTGAACATTAACACATGCTACATTACATTTCTATTTTTTTACTAGCTATCGAATTTCATTGAAATGGCAATTCCTCTGAAATAATAGCGATAACAGCTGTAACAAAACTTTCCTTTCTGCCGTCCTCGGAGCTTCTGCGGCGTGGGGCTAAGTGGGGGCCGTTGCCAGAATCCACAGTACTCTGGGCGATGTATAGTGCGCGAGGAAAATCATGAGACGCACTGTTCCGCAGATTTAACCGGAAAATGTTACTGCCGGATCCGGATTAATAATCGGTCTGCTACACTATCCAAATAAATTAAATAATGCTCACACTCTACAGGTAGACAGAGATTGGAATACATCCCGCAAATAAACGAAAAGGTAGGTTGCAAGTGCAACTCTAAGATGAAGAAGTTGGCTCATAAGAGAAATTCGTGGCGGGCCGCCCGCATATATATATATATATATATATATATATATATATGCGCCCTGTGGCAATCCAATCACTATAAAAGTATAAAAAAGATTCCGATATACGGCCAATGGTTTGGAACAGGGGTTTCCAGACGGTACTTGTACATGTAAACTAAACACATATTAATACAAGTAAAATTATTCTCTTGCCATACTTTACTTTTAAAGTAAACTGATACCGAGAAAAATGATTGATAAAAGTAGCATCTGCATCATGTTAAAGGAAATGGATTTATAGCGGAATATTTATTTCTGAACGTACGCAGCAAACAGGAAGACTAGACTGTACCCTCCCCACTCGTCTATCCATTAGTGGTCGCTGCCTTGGCCGGGAACGATTCGCCTTGTTTTGACGTTGACGATGCTTCGATCTGGTCTTATCGGTAGTATCGATAAAAGAAAGCTTGCACCTAGAACCAGAGTGTGTGTTTTAAAACAAGTTGATCACTGGCTCCTATAATTGTGGTGTGAAGTTATACAGGCTTTCTTTTTTGGATGAGAACGGAAAATGAATACCTTTCTCTTTTTCAAACGAGCAATCCGATATTTTGGTGCCGTTTGTTACTACTTACACGTGTAAAAGCGGGTTTCTGAGCTGATTTGCATTAAAAATAAATGCAGAAACAGACTTAGTACTGAGACAGACTTGGGACTTGCGTTGAGGTCGAACGCGCTAGGCTTTGAAGCTCTGATTAAAAATGAACATGCTTCCAACTGAAACGTGTAGACATTCTTTCATCAGAATCTGAATTTGACAACTCACTCGCTACTGTTTTTGAACTATCATTTACCGTCGAAGTTTGATTTGATTCCTTTTCTTTTTTTTTTTTTTTTTTTAGATTCTTAATTTACAAATTTATAAATTGTAGAGCGCAGCAATCAGTCGTTCTTTTTTTGCAGCGTTTATTTGGCACATCCAGATTTCGGCTAGTGCCTAGCCCTTACCAACGCACTATTTACTAGTCTCGATGCATGCCAGTTCCCTGTTGTTCGGGCGTCAGTCACAGTTCTTGATTCAAAGAATTGATGAGTCAGTGTGGGCAATGCGTTCAGGGGTACTGCACCACCTGGAGGAAGATGATCGTTGCAGACATTTGCTTCCTGCGTCGTCCTTATTCCACTGGAGGATGACATTGTGAGCCTGGGAAGGCATGCATCACGCAAGGAAGCAGGTTACGCCTCAGAGTCACCTGCTGCCACCTATTGAGTATTTGGATCCATTCGTATTGTGGATGAGGGAACACTGAGATCTCCACCTCATCCACAGGTGCAGAACTGGTAGGGTGTGGTTCTGTTGGGGCCACTGGAGGTTCCTTTTTCTTAGCATTCTTTCTTTGCTTGCCCTCACGCTTCTCTTTAGGGGCTTGCTGGGAGGACTTCTCTGAAGTAGCTTCAGGCATGGACAAAGACCGTGAAGCTCTTTGTCCAGCAGCTTTTGGCTCCTGTGTCCACTATGCCATTAGTGGAGACCTTGGAAGAGAGGATCTCAAGGGACCCCTTCGCAAGAGAGGAGCCAGAGGAGGCTGTTGCTTCTCCGGCTGGGGAGGGGGGGGATCGATGACCCCTGCGTTTGGGGTGGGGGGGTTTTGCTCCCAAAGTAAGTACTTTGGGGATTTTCCCCCAACCACCAACAGGGCGTATGTATTCTGGAGGCCCGGAGGGCCGACTTTTCGTGGCACAGAGTGTGGTACGCTGGTACTTGGGATGGCGATGGTAATATAGCTACAGCATATGTGTACGTCAACTGAAAGGGGTGTAATCGTTCAGATTTACGTTTACCCTCTTGGTAAGTCAACTGATCCAGAGTCTTGTACTCCATGATTTTCCGCTCCTTTTGGAGTACTGTGCAGTCTGGGGAGCAGGCAGAGTGCTGTTCTCTGCAGTTGATGCTAGTGGGAGGTGGCGCACATGGAGTATCTGGATGTAGTGGACGTCTGCAGTCTCGAGATGTGGCGCTGGAAGCGCAGCAGGACGACATGTACCCAACTTTCAGCACTTAAAAGCACTTCAAAGACGGAGGGACGTATGGTTTAATGTCACAGCGGTAAACCATCACCTTGACCTTTTCAGCCAATGAATCACACTCAACGGCCAAGATGAAAGCATCGGTAGCAACCCCATTTTCTTTCGGTCCCCTGCAAACGCGTCGGGTGAAATTAACATCCGGCCGTTCTAGATTGGCTCGGAGCTCGTCGTCAGACTGCAAGAGGAGGTCGCGTTGGATAATAATCCCATGGACCATGTTGAGGCTTTTATGGGGAGTCACAGCCAGTCACAAGCGAGTAACGCTCGGGATTGGGCTGGGGATGCTGTCTGAATCAAGACTGCACCGCTTCTCATCTTTGACAGCGCTGTCACTTCCCCGAACTTAACCTCAAGATGTTCAACAAAAAACTGCGGCTTCATAGGTAGAAACGAGTCCCCATCCATTCTGCAACAGACTAAATATCGAGGCGAATATGGCTCTCTTCTTTCTGTAGCGCTACGTTCCTTCCATGGTGTAGCGAGGGAGGTAAACGATTTGGGGTCATACCTGTCGCCATTGTATTCGATCTCGCCCTTCTTAGAGACTGCTGGCGCCGTACGGTCAGCAGCAAGAGATGACTTAGTCCGCTTCATTGCGGGTCATCCACCCTGATGCCACCCACTCTAATTAGGGGCTCTCCCCATGGGTGCCACCCAGCTAAAGCAAAGGCCACCTGGCATGATGGCCGCTGCTGGGAGTCCTGATGCCCCAGAAAGAAAGGCATCCACTCCTTGGCATACGTTGGGAGTTTACAGCTCAGGCATCAGCAGTGTGACCCCTGTGTTGTTAGGGGGCTACCACCAAATGGGTACATGACGGCCCCACCACAACGGACTGGCTACCGTGCTGGATATTGGGCACAAAGAAATCCAATACTGTCATGAGGGCGAAAGAGGAAGAAGATGACATACCCCAGAAAGTGTCCTCGCCCAAATAGTTGAATTGCAGGAGGAGATGCAAAGCCATGACAAGAGGTACAGGAGATCGAATCTAAGGGCACTATGGATAACTCGTGCACCACGTAAGGCGTCCTTCCCCATATGGCCCGCACTTCTGCAGAGTTTTGAAAGTGGCAGGTCAAACCATAAAATGGGACCTGAACTTACAGGGCCGAAAAGTGTGAGACTCCTTCTAGTCGCCTCTTACGACAGGCAGGGATACCTCGGGCCTATTCTAACCCCCAGACCTGCAGAGGGACTTTAAACCTGGCGCCACCAACTGACCTCCACTACTTTTTTCTTGTGCCTCCGTTCTGCATCGACGCGCGTCGACGTCGCTATTATGGGAATTGCCATGGTTAATTTGAGGGTTGGACGGAGACCCTTCCTATCGCCACCCCATACTATCCCAGGAGGGAATGTGTGTATCCCCTCCCAACTGTCTACGAGCGGTGTTATGTGGGAGAATGCTAACGTGTTTGGAAGAGTGTGTGAATCGTGTAACTGAGGTGGCACATGGGGACCAGCCCAGTACTCACCTGGCGGGATGTGGGAAACCGCCTAAACACCACATTCAGACTGGCCAGCACGGGGCAGACACGCCTGCCCGAATCCCGGTAGAGGCGCGTTAACGCGCTCGACTATCCGGGTGTGTTTCCTTATCTCTTTCATCTAGTACGTAATTTTCTCGGTTTCTAACGCTTCCACTTTTCTGTGATGTGTAAAACACGATGAGAAGACTCAATACTTGTGCAGTTCAGTCCCATACAAACAAAGAATGCTGACTCGAATAATAATGATGTACCACATCACGGATTCATAAAGGATACTTAATTACTATTCAATCTACAACAATCACGAACATATTGAATTATTAATTCAATAGTCAATAAACTTAATCGGCAAATTAATGTACGAATATTCTTCTCAGACGTCTGGACTCTCCAGTGTGTTACCTACGTACAAAATCATTGGATGATGGGAGCGCTTCAATTTCAAAATCCTCTGTTTAGTTAAATTAAGAATGCCAAAAAACGGTGGATATCAGCGCGGTCCAAGGCCGTTGATATCAAATTTTTGACGCGCACACGCAGTCGCCCATGTAAACAGAAGTCTCGTGTGCTCGTTGGGCTGACGCCACAACAATTTTCCCGATCCCAAAACCAGGAGTAACGGCCGCCCCTCCGACCAAGCCGCCGGAACAGTTCTCACTGTTCGACCCGCAATATGAACTATTTCTCTCTGGGATTGTAGGCACTCGACTGTGCTTCAGCCCTAGTCTATAAACCCACGGAGAGATTCTCTCCGAGGCCATTCTGTTGTAGGGCTAAGAACAGCAGTTCCCAGTCTGGGGTAACTATCCCGTGAGGGACAAAATTAATTTTCTGAGGGGTAAAAACGAATCGGTCCGATTGAGCTCGGTCACAAAACAGCCATGTTGGCTGCGCGGTCTACGCACGGCTTTCCGGGCGGGAAGGAGCGCCTGGTCCCCAGCACGAATCCGCCCGGCGGATTTGTGTCGAGGTCCGGTGAACCGGCCAGTCTGTGGATGGTTTTTAGGCGATTCTCGGTCCGGCACACAGTTTTAATCTGCCAGGAAGTTTCATATCAGCGCACACTCCGCTGCAGAGTGATAATCTCATTCTACCTGTCTGATACTTGTCTGTAGTTTCCCCTTTGCCCATTTCTAATATTTCTTACGGCACCAGAATACCCGTAGTAAGACAGGACTCCCTCGTCTCCAAGGTCAGCGGATACAAGATCTGCCGGAAGGATTTCTCTTTTTTTGCGAAAATGGAAATGGTAACAGCAAGGACATATGATTGGGTATTTCATTTCCATCCTAGCCATAGTAAATTTATAGCCGCTTCTGAGTCATCAGCCATACAATCGCGTAACTGCATGCGCCACTCCCCTAAAATTAACTTTCATCACGGTCAAAATTACGCCTTTAAATTTAGTCCTTTTCTTGATCAACTTGTTTGTTTCCCTGTCTTTCCCAGTACCTCGCAACACGTCTCTATTACATTCTGATCACCTCTTACTTTTCAATAGTTTTCGAACTAAACTCCATGCCTGATTGCCACTTTTCGTCTCTGCAGGCGAAGGAGGTGTTTTACTGTATACATCCACAGTCTCATCCTTGAATGCCAACACTTCCCAGGAGCTATTTCGTAGTTATTTTCTGCGTAACACCTACCCATTATGAGCTAATTAACGCTTACTTTGGAAATAAAATGGTCAACAATAGATCTGTGCTTTGAATCACCTACGCCCATACCCCGTTCTTCTACGCAGTTTCAGACACGCAGATGACAGCCGCCGATGACGAGAACCAGTTGTGCTGGCGACGCACAAGACACTCCATTGTACGCGATCGCTCCTGTCCAACACAGTTGCTCCGTGGAGCCTCGTTCAAGCAGCGTCTAGCGGTCTAAAACACTAAAAAAAAACAGCAAATAAATGAGCTTCTCAGTATTGTCACTGTTCACTCAAGCAAGTTCTTTCCCAGAGCACATTTATACATGGATCACACGATAAAAAAGGAAAACAAAGACAAAGGAATCCGCGTACGCTAATGGTCTAAATAGCGGTGGACATTGGGTAACTTAACAGATTAGCGTGAGGGTGTTGCAAAGATCGACCAAATCGTAATCCTGTGTAGTTAGACCATAGGAAAATGAAATTCTCTGGACGGAAGCATTGGCCCTTTGGAAAGACTAGTGACCTGTTTTGATTCAATGCACTTATCCATCTTCCTTTACATGTTTGATCATTACGCCACCCCTAAGCTGTTTGCCACACAGATAGGTCTTCAGACAGGCGAGAATTGGATGGTACTAAGTCTGGACTGTATGGGTATTGCGGCAGCACACTCCAGTCCTTACAGCACTCGTTCCAAGAGCGCACAATATCAATCTCTAATAATACTCAATCCGCATTCAAGAAATTGTCGCATGACGTAGCAAGTGGCCGCTCCTGTCGATGTGGAGATCCTGAACCATGTTCCAGCTCGTGGAGATTCTGTGGATACGCTCTGGACAGAACCCAGAGAAGCACTGCTGGAGATTGGAATTTACATCGCCTCCCTTGTCAAGTGCTCTGCAAGCCATCATCAGGCAGATACTCGCACTCCCCACCCTTCTCTCTCTCTCTCTCTCTCTCTCTCTCTCTCTCTCTCTCTCTCTATTATATATATATATATATATATATATATATATACTTGCTTATCGCGAATGGACCCAGAAGGATCACGCAAAGCTTTCTGAGGTCGTTTCTTCCATACTTCTTTCATTCGTTCTCCATGTTTTCTTTTTCTTTCTTCTGTCCATTTTGTTCCTGGTCTCTTTAGTGCTTCCTTCTCCGACAATACAATCCACTTTTCCACCTTATTTCTAAAAGTTTTTCTATCTTTGACATCTTTAAGTTCAATATTTGCTTTTTGTAAATCTAATTTTACTTGGCTAATCCATGGTGTTGTTGATTTGACTTTTTCTATGTAAGTGAGAATTCTGTTGGTGAGTCGTGTGGGGGGAAGTCTATTGACATGTCCATAAAATTTTAATCTTCGCCTTCTTATGTCTGCTGCCAGGTTTGATATAGTTTCTGTGGTTCTTCTTGATTGTATCCGGTATCCTTCTTCTGTTAATTTTGGACCTAAAATCTTTCTCATAATTTTGCGTTCTTCTTTTAGTATTTTTTCTAAGTCACATTTTGTGTGGAGTGTGAGCGTTTCACTAGCATATAGTGCTGCTGGCTTAATTACTGCGCAGTAG
The DNA here is from genome assembly GCF_023864275.1 of Schistocerca cancellata. Lineage (NCBI taxonomy): Eukaryota > Metazoa > Arthropoda > Insecta > Orthoptera > Acrididae > Schistocerca > Schistocerca cancellata. The sequence continues at coordinate 66,651,122 of NC_064634.1, forward strand.
TGTCTGATTTTTGTGTTCGAGGAGATGCATTTTTTATTGTATATTTCATGTGTCATACCATATGCTCTCTTCATTTTTTGTTGTTATATATATATATATATATATACAGGGTGATTCAAAAAGAATACCACAACTTTAAAAATGTGTATTTAATGAAAGAAACATAATATAACCTTCTGTTATACATCATTACAAAGAGTATTTAAAAAAGTTTTTTTTCACTCAAAAACAAGTTCAGAGATATTCAATATGGCCCCCTCCAGACACTCGAGCAATATCAACCCGATATTCCAACTCGTTCCACACTCTCTGTAGCATATCAGGCGTGACAGTTTGGATAGCTGCTGTTATTTCTCGTTTCAAATCATCAATGGTGGCTGGGAGAGGTGGCCGAAACACCATATCCTTAACATACCCCCATAAGAAAAAATCGCAGGGGGTAAGATCAGGGCTTCTTGGAGGCCAGTGATGAAGTGCTCTGTCACGGGCTGCCTGGCGGCCGATCCATCGCCTCGGGTAGTTGACGTTCAGGTAGTTACGGACAGGTAAGTGCCAATGTGGTGGCGCTCCATCCTGCTGAAATATGAATTGTTGTGCTTCTTGGTCGAGCTGAGGGAACAGCCAATTCTCTAACATCTCCAGATACTGTAGTCCAGTTACAGTAGCACCTTCGAAGAAAAAGGGACCAAAAACTTTATTGGCTGAAACGGCACAGAAAACGTTCACCTCAGGCGAGTCACGTTCATACTGAGTTGTTTCCCGCGGATTATCGTCGATTCACTTCTGCCGTACTCAATAACACAAAAAGCTTTCTGTTGAGCGGTCGCCATCTTAGCATCAACTGACGCTGACGCCTAGTCAACAGCGCCTCAAGCGAACAAATGTACAACTAAATGAAACTTTATGGCTCCCTTAATTCGCCTACAGATAGTGCTTAGCTCTACCTTTTGTCGTTGCAGAGTTTTAAATTCCTAAAGTTGTGGTATTCTTTTTGAATCACCATATATATATATATATATATATATATATATATATATATATATATATAGGGTGTTACAAAAAGGTACGGCCAAACTTTCAGGAAACATTCCTCACACACAAAGAAAGAAAATATGTTATGTGGACATGTGTCCGGAAACGCTTACTTTCCATGTTAGAGCTCATTTTATTACTTATCTTCAAATCACATTAATCATGGAATGGAAACACACAGCAACAGAACGTATCAGCGTGACTTCAAACATTTTGTTACAGTGAATGTTCAGAATGTCCTCCATTGGCGAGGATACATGCATGCACCCTCCATCGCATGGAATCCCTGATGCGCTGATGCAGCCCTGGAGAATAGCGTATTGTATCACAGCCGTCCACAATATGAGCACGAAGAGTCTCTAGATTTGGTACCGGGGTTGCGTAGACAAGAGCTCTCAAATGCCCCCATAAATGAAAGTCAAGAGGGTTGAGGTCAGGAGAGCGTGGAGGCTATGGCATTGGTCCGCCACTACCAATCCATCGGTCACCGAATCTGTTGTTGAGAAGCGTACGAACACTTCGACTGAAATGTGCAGGAGCTCCATCGTGCATGAACCACATGTGTCGTACTTGCAAAGGCACATTTTCTAGCAGCACAGATAGAGTATCCCGTATGAAATCATGATAACGTGCTCCATTGAGCGTAGGTGGAGGAACATGGGGCCCAATCAAGACATCACCAACAATGCCTGCCCAAACGTTCACAGAAAATCTGTGTTGATGACGTGATTGCACAATTGCGTGCGGATTCTCGTCAGCCCACACATGCGGCGGTGAATCGAGGAAGTACAGTACATACCGACGAAACTAAAATGAGCTCTAACATGGAAAGTAAGCGTTTCCGGACACATGTCCACATAACATATTTTCTTTATTTGTGTGTGAGGGATGTTTCCTGAAAGTTTGGCCGTACCTTTTTGTAACACCCTGTATGTATATTCATTCGGTTATATGGTGACAGTATACAGGACCGATAGAGTGGATTAAAATTTTGCTGTTTTACTGATTTAGACATGGTGGTTGTAGCGCGTAGCACTAGCTGTTTTCAGTTACAACTTCAACCGTGAACGCTTGTGCCGATTAATGCTTCATTTTGAACGGATTCATCAGCCAATGACTAAGTGTCTTCATCAGCCCGCCCAGCTAGCAGCGCGGACTGACGCGCTGCTTCCCGAACGAGAAGGCATGCCGGTCCCCGGCCCGAATCCGTCCGGCCAGCCTGTGGATGGTTTTTAAGGTGGTTTTCCATCTGCCGCGGCGAATGCGGGCAGGTTCCCCTTATTCCGTCTTAGTTACACTTTGTCGGCAGTTGCTGTGCAAACATTGCCTCCACGTACGCGTACACCATAATTACACTCCCACACAAACATTTGGGGTTGCCCTCGTCTGGTGTGAGACGTTCCCAGGGAGGGTGTCCACTGGTGGCCGAACCGCACAACCACCCTGGGTTCGGTGTGGAGCGGCGGTGGGGTGGGTGGACTGCTGTTGGGTTGTGAACCGCTGAGGGCTACGACAGAACGAAGCCTCTCCATCATTTCTAGGTCGCCGGTTCAATACACAGTACACAAGCATTTTCGTTAGTTGTTATGATTGATGGTTAATACGAAGGAAACTCATGCTAGACGCTACAACGACCACACCGTAACCACAAAAATGATTCGAACGATTTACTCGTACTTAAATCCACTGTGTCAATACCATACACAGTCAACAGGTAACTACCAATCGATGCTACAGAGTTGTCACCAAGCATCGAAGTCTAATTCGACAGCTGCACTTTGTAGTGGTAGCGTATCATCCGTAATGGCTTACCTGGATCCACCGTCAGAGTGACGACAGGTATCTGTGGGCTGACATGTTGCTGCGTTATCTCACGATTTGTACAGCAAGTGTGCACCGCTGCGGGTAGCAGAGCGTCACGTTGGCTTACCTGAAACAACAGAACAAGAGTGTTAGCTGTGCTTCAGCACTGCTGTCTCTGCCCACAAAGTTCCCCTTGCCATTTGCAAGGTAGTGAAACAAGCACTAAAATTATTACTTGTTTTTTGCTACTTGGGCAGTAAAATAACTGAGGGAAGCCGAAGTAAAGCGCCTATAAAATGTAGGCTGGCAGTGGCAAGAAAAGTGCTTCTGAGAAGAGAAATTTGTTAGCACAGAATATAAATGTAAGAGTTAGGAAGGTATTTGCCTGGAGCGTAGTTTTGTATGGAAGCGAAACGTGGACAAACAAGCAGTTCAGACACGAAAAGAATAGGAGCTTTTGAAATGTGGTGTTACAGAAGGGGAATACTGAACTTACGATGGGTAGTTCACGTAACTAATGAGGTAAACAGTAGAACTGGGCAAAAAAAGAAATTTTTTGACATAACTTGGCTAAAAGAAGAGATTGGTTTGTAGGACACGTTTTGAGAAAACATGGAATCATCACTTACGTATTTAGTGAGCGGATAAAAACTGTAGAGGGACATAAGAAATTCATACAGCAAGCAGGGTGAAATGGGTGTAGATTGCAGCAGTTATTCCGACATGAAGAGTCTTGCATAGGGTAGAGAGTAACATGGAGGGTTGCATGAAACGAGTCTTAGGAATGTGAACAAGTAAATAATGACTTTGGTATTGAAAAATTTTTATAATTTTTTGCCACTGTAAATAATTCACCTTTACTGTGCTGGGATAAAGATGAATGAGCGCGCTGCACGAGTAGTGAATAAGCACCTTGATTGTTTATTTTTGTCGGCGGTTCACTTGCTAGTCAGTCAGTTGCGCAGCCTGGGGCACTTTTTTTTGGGGGGGGGGGCAGTGGCGAGCAGTTTGGTTTTTAGAGGAGGAGATTTGATATTTGTGAATCTGCGGGAAATTATCTGGAATTCTTTATTATGGAGATGGAAACTTTGCAAACGTATGTTACTGGTTCTATTCATCAAGCACAGTTTTTGGAGAAATTTTTCAAGGTAACCAATGCACGCACTAGAATGAAACTTTTTTTTCTTCTGAGCAGAGCATGTCAAGTCAGAAACTGCACTTCATGTTGCGCAACTGTCGTGATGTACAGTACTTCAGCATTCAGTTTCAGTTAAATAGTTTTCACTGAGTAGACAATTAGTTACTTTCGGCATTTGATTAGATTAGTTTTCATTATTTCAAATTCAGTATTTTCCTAAGTTTCGTTTCAGCACACTGTTCACATGCGCAACGCAGGGGCAACCAACAGTCTGTATTGCCCAGCAGATGAACGCGATATCTAAAGCACACGTTACATGAGGAGAAAGTCATTGAAAAAAGAATATTCAGTATTTTCATTAATAGGTAAATTTTTGTAGAAAGCCTACGGTGTACAAAAGTGTTACGTTACTGTTGCTATTTTTGTTAAAATTTTCAACCTGCAGTTGTGGCGAAGTATAATATCTAACATCTTCATACTCTTTTATATTTAGGTATAGGTACAGTGTTTTTTTACTATAAAACGAAGTGCGCTTAAGTCATACTCCCCCCCCTCTCTCTCTCTCCCCCCCCTCCCTCCCCTACCACCACTGCCCCCCCCCCCTCGCCGCCTCCCTCCACCCCTTGTTGCACCAATGAGATTACTGCGCCTCTTCTTAAGCCTCTTTCACACCATCGACTTTCTTGTCTCAACTGACTACTCGAGACAAGTGGGTCTGCTGCAGCAGCCCTGGCGTCTATTCCCGTACTTCGTCTCATCTGCTACTAGTGGTCGTTTCCGTTTGCGCGTCAGCGCCAAAACTGCGTGTGCTGTGCATTTTGGCACCTGAACGCTGAAATGGTGTTATGAGTGACGTTTCTTTTTACGAAGAAATCGAAATATAGTAACAAAATATAGGAAAAAGCAATGGTAAAGTTTATTAATGGCCAAAGCCAAATTCACTGTCGGAATACTTGTCAAAGGTCGTATGGTAGATTCTCTACATTCCCGCGAGCTAAAGGAATAGGGAAAGTGTGATCCAAACATTTCACATCACCTTTTCGTTTCGTAAACATTTCCTTAAATTATGCCTAAATTTCTGGTGATTGCGCTAACACAACAACCTACGCCTGTAGTTACACAAGATGCAGGAAACAATGTGATACCTCCATCTAATGATGCGCTTGTAGTGGCTCGAAAAGCATATAAAAAAGCAAGTTGTTGCATTTCATACCTATATTAATCGCTAACTTAAATGAAGTTGTAGTTCGTTGCACACACTGGATGTAACAAATTATACAGTGTACATCCCCGAAAACTTGCATCGCTTTTATTTCGTGAACGGATCATGACATCTAAAAGGGGTTTTTCGGCGAATTGTAAGAGTGGTAGACAGAGGACCATGTGATTTTGTTTTGCTCACGTCAGCGAAGATACAAGTTTGCTTTTTTTTCTTTTTTTTAAATGGGACGATGTACTTCCGTAATTGCATTCGTAACCTCATGAAAGGGGCCCGACCAGATAGCGGCGTGCGATAACACGCCGCTTGTTTGAGTGCCGACTCGCCGCGCTGTACAGCGCAGCTATGCGCGCCTAGGGGTGCACATAGAGAAGAACACTGGTTAGCCCTTTTTAAGTCGCTGCGCGAAATTCTAAAAAGTTTCCAATGAAAAATATGTGTCACTAAGATTTTGTGATTGGTGCATATTAAATCATATGTTGCTGCGAATGAAATTTAAGTAAGATATTGAATTTTTCTTTAGACTTGAGGTGTCTCTATCCGCCAGCAATCTCGAGAAAATGGGCACTTACACTTCGACAGCTTGCGCGCGATAATGAAATATTGATACCTTCCTCCAGATCTCCTAAACCATTCGAGATATCGAAATGAGATTTTGGCAAGTGATACCACGCAGGGAGGAGAGTATTCTGCTATATGGTTAACAAACGGAACTTATTTTCTTACCTATGGCAATATAGCAGAAACTATTGTTTTTGTTTTATTTTTGCAATCCAATACTCTAACTTTTTAAAGTTTTCAACAGCTATTGAAAAGATAATTTGCTAGTTTATTTATTTCTTAAGTAAAGACCTGCTGCCTGTTATACAGTATGTCGTATTTTGTGTGCTTTTACATGTTGTGTCGTAGAAATACAGTTTTATTACTAGTACATTTTTTGAGAATTTTGCAAATGGATAAAACAAAAAATGTAAATACAATTTTGTTTCAACGTGATTATATGTTAGATAAGATACACAACAGGCCGTGGATGTATCTTAAATTAAAATTAAAAGTGTATTTAATGGAAGAAACAAGACATGGCAATTTGACTTACGTATGACGTGACAGTTCTTCCCTTTATACCTTCTATGTTTGTGGCTACAGCTGTTACACGTTGTCTTGACAGTGGTAATACTTAATTCAATGTATTGATTAGTTAGGTTACAATCGGTTTCCGAACTTAAGGTAACAGTGGAGATTGGGAGTTGATTTGAAATGTCACAGCTGCATCAGGTGCGATGGCTCGGTGAAACTTCGAGCCACTCACACCTGATATGGCGAAAGATGAAGAAACGTCACATCTTCACACAGTGTTACATGCTATAAAATGGCGTAACTACATAGAGCGTTACATTTTCAGACTGATTCGATTTAGTGGCTGAGAACCTTCGCTTACTTTTGCTTTGTTTGCATGTTTATCTCGTCTTCACTTCCTATGTGTCATGCAGTATCTGATTCAGTGTCAGGGTTGGTGTTGTTTACTATGTTCTGTTGATCTGTCAGATGTTGGAACCTGTCTTATTCTAGCGTATGGTCTCTACTGTGTGTGTGTGTGTGTGTGTGTGTGTGTGTGTGTGTGTGTGTGTGTGTGTGTGTGCGCGCGCGCGCGCGCGCTGCATGTAGTAATCGTGATACTTCGTCTGCGATGTTGTTTATAGGAGTTCTAGTCATCTTGTCTATGTATTAACTGTTCTGCGTCCTGATTCTCGAAACTCGGTCTTATACACCCTAGGGCATCGCAGATGAGCACTGTGTCTTCAGGTGTGCCATTCTCACCACAGGCCGAAGTGTGAGTCTGTTTTAGGCCAAACCGGTGGAAACGCATAGGATATGGGCTCTGGTCCAGGAGAAAGTGATGGATTTATGTACTTCAAATTCCTCCTGCACTGGGAAAGAAGGGAGTAGGGGACCAGGGTGGTCAATATCTTGCAGAAAATCTCATTGTGTCGGTTTGCTGTAATATGAGACAAGGTATTCCACATTTATTCCATACTATCAATTTTTTTTTCAATAGCTGTCGAACACACTTAAAACTTACAGTACAGGACTGAAAAAGTAAAGCCATACCTTCTGCTATGGCAGATATGAAAGTTCCATATGTTACCCACGTACCAAAACACTTTCCTTTTACATGATATCACTTGACAAAACCTCGTATCGTTATCTCGAATGATTTAGTAGTTCTGAGGTATGTTATGAATATTTCCTTCTCGCGCGTGTGCGGTCGGAACTGTACCTGCTATAGGAGTTCCATTGTCTCGGGAATAGACGCAGATAGAGAACGCTCCCGAAGTCTACAGAAAAATTCAATATCTTGGCTAAATTTAATCCACATTAACATATAGTGTAATATGCACCAAACGCAAAATCATAGCGACCCAAATTTTTCGTTGAATTTTTTTTTTCGAATTTCACACAGCATCTTACTTCAATGAGAATATCACAATAAGAATTATCATTATCGAAACTTTGGGCACTTCACAATTAACATAACATATGAAACTATAAATAACGTGAAAATCAATTTTTTTTCTTTTTTTTACCTATTAGCTTGTACGAAGTCTTTTGAGGAAGATTGCAGGACGTGCGCCTCGAATTGGTCAGCGCACCGAAAGCAGGCAAAGCATATCTTCTCACTCACTCCGGCTTCCCACCCGGCTGCCATTGTGTCCAGCAACATTAGATAACAAGGGGGATATCTTCCGCGCTGGCTGAAGCCACATTGCGCTGGGGCTCCGAGTGCATGTAACCCGGTTTCTTTCTGTGCCCACCATTGACGAAGGTGGCCTGTGCGCCGGCCATACTGGTTGTAGTTTTTAGGCGGTTTCCCAGTTCTGACTAGATGAATACCAGGCTTGTACCAAAACTCTCGCCTCTGTTACACTATTCACAAACGCTTCGCAAATGCTTTCATTCATTCACATGGAATGACACTAGACACTGATAGATGAGGTACACAGATTTGGGCCCAGGGGAAGTGATGACGTGACCACTAACACTGCTAAATTGTGATCAGTATGCTGACCCTCTGAAGATTCGGCACGAGGCCAGGAAAAAGAAGACAGATTCTAAAGCTCTTTACAACCTCAGTACGGGGATATACCGCATGTCAATGTTAGCTTTGGAAATTTTCGCAAAAGCGTGCGAGAAATGAGCTAAAATTGAATGGCCAGACAGCCGGAATCGGATGTCAGGATGTAAACACCAACAAATGCGGCTCATCACCGCACCTCAGCCCTTCGATTCTCTACTCTTCTGCTTTTTTCCTTTCCGCTATGTGGACTCACAATGTTCGGGGCCCACCAGAAATACGGGCCCCGCAACGAACTTGTGGCACGCAAGTCGCCTTGTCCAACCAGTCACCTTGTCCGCCATACTTAGCGAACGCTCGACTCCGTGCAGGGCCCAGGAACAATCAACATGTCAGTGGAAAGGTAGCCAATAAAAATCTTAACCCTCCTGACAGCTTGGGGTCTTTAGTGATCCCACAGCCTAATTTTCTCTAAGATACACCTTGTGCTATATTCTCCAAATTATGAATTTCATTATGGTTCAGAAAACTTTTTGAATGTACTTGTATTAACAAAAGAAAAATTCGGAGTAGGAATTAAAATCGATGGAGAAGAAATAAAAACTTTGAGGTTTGCCAATGACATTGTAATTCTGTCAGAGACAGCAAAGGACTTGGAAGAGCAGTTGAACGGAATGGACAGTGTCTTGAAAGGAGGGTATAAGATGAACAATAACAAAAGCAACACGAGGATAATGGAATGTAGTCGAATTAAGTCGGGTGAAGTCGAGGTAATTAGATTAGGAAATGAGACACTTAAAGTAGTGAAGGGGTTTTGCTATTTGGGGAGCAAAATAACTGATGGTCGAAGTAGAGAGGATATAAAATGTAGACTGGCAATGGCAAGGAAAGTTTTTCTGAAGAAAAAGAATTCGTTAACATCGAGTATTGATTTAAGTGTCAGGGAATCGTTTCTGAAAGTATTTGTATGGAGTGTAGCCATGTATGGAAGTGAAACATGGACGATAAATAGTTTGGACAAGAAGAGAATAGAAGCTTTCGAAATGTGGTGCTACAGAAGAATGCTGAAGATTAGATGGGTAGATCACATAACTAATGAGGAGGTATTGAATAGAATTGGAGAGAAGAGAAATTTGTGGCACAACTTGACTAGAAGAAGGGATCGGTTGGTAGGGCATATTCTGAGGCATCAAGGGATCATCAATTTAGTATTGGAGGGCAGCGTGGAGGGTAAAACTCGCAGAGGGAGACCAATAGATGAATACACTAAACAGATGCAAAAGGATGTAGGTTGCAGTACATACTGGGGGATGAAGAACCTTGCACAGGATAGAGTAGCATGGAGCTCTGCATCAAACCAGTCTCTGGACTAAAGACCACAACAACAACACAAAATCATGATAGAACGACTAAATGCCACTGGGGTCATATTCGACTCCACTTCTCTCTTGGACTTTTATAATACATTTATGTTGTTTTACAGTCTATAATTATTGCTTTTATTGCTTTCTTACACTCTTCGAAATATTATTGGAAATTGCAATTGTTGACATTGCCGTCAGTTATTTGTTACTTTCTTATGGAGATTAGTTCTGTGTCTGTTGCATTTAGTTGAAAATGCCTTGTTAGTCTTCCGAAAATGAAGTGCTCGAAATACTGCTGCAAGATAATTCTCTCTCTGCAGAATCAAATAGTGATATCAGTGATACAGATTCTGATGTCTCGTCTAGTGACGAAGAAACTTACGTCCTAAAAGAGAGTATTCCTGAATGAGATACAAGTTCGGAAGAAGATTTAGGCAGTGCAGACGACTAGCTTGTAAAGGAACTTGACACACAGTTCTTATCTTTACAGGTAGGTACTTATTGTATTTTAAATTACTTTGCACGTTTGGTGGCGTCTAGTGCCATGATATATACTTTTTATCTCTTTGGTCTAAATCAAAAAGCAAAGAAGAAATATGGCATAAACACATCTACATCTACATTTACACTCCGCAAGCCACCCAACGGTGTGTGGCGGAGGGCACTTCACGTGCCATTGTCATTACCTCCCTTTCCTGTTCCAGTCGCGTATGGTTCGCGGGAAGAACGACTGTCTGAAAGCCTCCGTGCGCGCTCTAATCTCTCTGATTTTACATTCGTGATCTCCTCGGGAGTATAAGTAGGGGGAAGCAATATATTCGATACCTCATCCAGAAACGCACCCTCTCGAAACCTGGCGAGCAAGCTACACCGCGATGCAGAGCGCCTCTTTTGCAGAGTCTGCCACTTGAGTTTCTTAAACATCTCCATAACGCTATCACGGTTACCAAATAACCCTGTGACGAAACGCGCCGCTCTTCTTTCGATCTTCTCTATCTCCTCCGTCAACCCCAAGTATAGGTCGAACGAGTGTTTTGTAAGCCACCTCCTTTGTTGATGGACTACATTTTCTAAGGACTCTCCCAATGAATCTCAACCTGGTACCCGTCTTACCAACAATTAATTTTATATGATCATTCCACTTCAAATCGTTCCGCACGCATACTCTCAGATATTTTACAGAAGTAACTGCTACCAGTGTTTGTTCCGCTATCATATAATCATACAATAAAGAATCCTTCTTTCTATGTATTCGCAATACATTACATTTCTGTATGTTAAGGGTCAGTAGCCACTCCCTGCACCAAGTGCCTATCCGCTGCAGATCTTCCTGCATTTCGCTACAATTTTCTAATGCTGCAACTTCTCTGTATACTACAGCATCATCCGCGAAAAGCCGCATGGAACTTCAGACACTATCTACTAGGTCATTTATACATATTGTGAAAAGCAATGGTCCCATAACACTCCCCTGTGCCACCCCAGAGGTTACTTTAACGTCTGTAGACGTCTCTCCATTGATAACAACATGCTGTGTTCTGTTTGCTAAAAACTCTTCAATCCAGCCACACAGCTGAGTTGAGAAGAACTTGTTTCGTAGGAAGAACGTAAGTGACAAAATACTAAACTAGACTAACAAAGAGGGAAGTCTTGTTTACGGTAGTAGAACTGCCGCTGAACTGAAATACTGTATCTGTATCTTGACCCTAACAAATGCTTACAAGGCCCATAATGAAGCAATTACATATCTGTGGAATAAAGTGGATGGCAGACCCATATTTAGTCAAGCAGTGGTTGGAAATTGTTTTATCCAAATTCAACATGCATCCAATTTGCGACGTAGGTTCGAGGCATCGCAGTCGTGCACACGACGAGCGGCTCCCATCAGAGAAATATTTGAGTTCCGGGTACAGACATTTCAAGACGTGTATGTTTCTCATAGAAATGAAACAACTGACGAACATCTTTTGATATATCGTCGTAGATGTCCTTTCGGCAATATATTCCTTTAAAACCAGAAGAAACATGGGTTGAATTTACGGACTCTACGTCATAGTGCAACATTTTACGTTCTCTATCTGCAGGTCTACACTACTCGACAAGAAAATGAATAAGTGAAGCTTGTCAAGGCAAGGTAGTTGTTTTAGACATGGTGAATGGCTTAGAAAACAGGGGCAGAAACGTAACAGCCGACAATTTTTTCACAAGCCTTAGTTTGTCGAGGAGTGTTTTGAAAATCGATCCCTCATTTTTCAGAATTATTTGAAGAAATAAAGGAGAACTACCAGAAGCTTTCACTCATATCAAAGGTATGAGTCAAATATTCATCCATTTTTGAGCTCCAAGAGCATGTAACAGCGGTGGTCTAGCGGTTCTAGGCGCTCAGTCCGGAGCCGCGCGACTGCTACGGACGCAGGTTCGAATCCTGCCTCGGGCATGGATGTGTGTGATGTCCTTAGGTTAAGTTCTAGGGGACTGATGACCACAGATGTTAAGTCCCATAGTGCTCAGAGCCATTTGAACCATTTTTTGAAGCATATAACAGTTGTTTCGTATTGTCCTAAAAAGGGCGAAGCACAATGCATTCAAGACAGGAACTGGAAGCAGGTGAAGAATCCAATCCAATAATGATTCTGGATCATAAGAAAACAAGGTCATGAGTACGTACAACGGATATAATGAACATGCTGGTAAGAACGTACACAACGAAAAGGATGAGCAGAAGGTGGTCAGTGATATTATGCATCCTACACCAGGCTGGACAGAAAGGAGTAATTATAAGAGGTGGGATTTACTCACAGAGGTAGGAAATCAACTCATTGGTTTAAAACTAGACAGTATTAGTTCTCCAGTACTTTCACCAACATCATAGACGAAAAAGTCAGGGGTCCACTTTGTGAAACATCCATGGATAGAAAATACACTGGTAAGTGTTCAAAATGTGCATGTTCTTTACGTAAAAACCATTCGGCCATTTCTTTACTTAAATGCAATGCTTAATACACTATGTGATCAAAAGTATCCGGACACCTGGCTGAAAATGATAAGTTCGTAGCGTCCTTCATCGGTAACGCTGGAATTCAGTATCGTGTTTGCCCACCATTAGCCTTGATCACAGCTTCCACTCTCGCAGGCATACATTCTGTCAGGTGCTGGAAGGTTTCTTCGGAAATGGCAGCCCATTCTTCACGGAGTGCTGCACAGAGGAGAGGTACCGATGTCGGTAGGATTCAGGTCAGGACTCTGTGCAGGCCAGTCCATTACAGGGATGTTATTGTCGTGTAACCACTCCGCCGAAGTCCTTGCATTACGAGCATGTGCGAGATCGTGTTGAAAGATGCAGTCGCCGTCCCCGAATTGCTCTTCAACAGTGGGAAGCAAGAAGGTGCCAACAACATCAGTGTAGGCCTGTGCTGTGATAGTGCCACGCAAACCAACAAGGGGTGCAAGCCCCTCCATGAAAAACACGACCTCACTATAACACAATCGCCTCCGAATTTTACTGTTGGCACTACACATACTGGCAGATGACGTTCACCGAGCATTCGCCACACCCACACCCTGCCATCGGATCGCCACATCGTTTACCGTGACTCGTCACTCCAAACAACGTTTCTGCACTATTCAGTCGTCCAATGTTTACGCTCTTTACACCAAGCGAGGCGTCGTTTGAAATTTGAAACTTCTTTATTTAAATGAGTGTGTCCGTATTTAAATTGCAGAATGACTGAGAAGATGAAACTTCTACGTTATTTGATTATGAAACAGCTGAGTAAAACTGAACGTACTGAGCCTACTTTCTCTTTACTTTTTCTTATCATATCAACACTGACCCACAATATTCTAGCGCAAAGCAATCTGACTGCACCAAAAATTTTGCAACCTGACTTCAAATAATTAATTCAAAAGAATGGCCCTGACAAAAGAAATCTTAACAATAACCTATACATTTCATTAAGCACTTACCTCACAAAACCCTTCATTACGCGAACTACTGCAATACAGCGAGCGTCAATACTGCCAGCTAAATAAGAGATTCTAACTACTACAGCCACTAACTACTAATAGGCATGTGGTTAGCAGAGGAAAGATTTTGTTGTAAACCAAATACTGTATTTTTTTTACCTTAATAATGTGACATCCGATTCGAACACGAATATAAAACGTCATTGATATCTAGTACATAGGTATATTATCACGAATAATATTCAATATCCAAGTCGAACATGTACAGATTGTTAGCTTTCGCTAACACTTCACTTCAGACCTCTACCCTCCATCAATGCTAACTTCTCACATCTAACATCCATCACTACTGGCTGTTCACCTCCAACTGCCCAACAGTACTTCCATCACTGCTGCCGACTAACTTCCAACTGCCCAACACTACTGGCAATTAACTTCCAATAAAGAGTCCAACCAGCCACAGAGTCTCTTACAAAGTAAGCGCAGTCAGAGATGCAATGCAAAGAGCTACACAGCGCTGCCAACACGGAATCAGTCCACTTACAAATTTACCGGCATGATGTGTCGCTTATGAGCAACCACTCGACCATGAAATGCAAGTTCTCTCACCCCTCGCCAAACTGTCATAGTACTTACAGTGGATCCTGATGCAGTTTGGAATTCCTGTGTGATGCTCTGGATAGATGTCTGCCTATTACACATTACGACCCTCTTCAACTGTCGGCGGTCGCTGTCAGTAAACAGAAGAGGTCGGCGTGTACGCTTTTGTGCTGTACATGTCCCTTTACGTTTCTACTTCACTATCACATCGGAAACGGTGAACCTAGGGATGTTTAGGAGTGTGGAAATCTCGTGCACAAACGTATGACACTAGTGACACCCAATCACCTGACCACATCACATTCGAAGTCCTTGTGTTCCGCGGAGCGCCCAATTCTGCTCTCTCACGATGTCTAATGACTACTGAGGTCGCTGATATGAATTACCTGGCTGTAGGCGTCAGCACAATGCACCTAATATGAAAAAGTATGTTTCTGGAGGTGACCGGATACTTTTGATCAGATAGTGTATTTGTCACATCGGAATTTGATCAAAAACATTGTAGTTTGATCAGAACCGTTTGTACCTTTCACTGAAATAAATGGTGAAGAATAATTTTGCATTTTCATTTATGTTTATTTCAATGTCGTCAAGTTTCAGAAAGTGAAAAGAAAATAAATGTTATTAATATAAAATTAACTTTATATTAAGTTAACTTCAATATTAATTGATTAATCTAATTATAGATAATTTATTAATTATATTATTATAATTAATATAATTATTTATATTAATATAATATTTTATATTTAATATTATTAATCTTATTTATTATATCCAATTATAATAATATTTAATATTAATTTACATATTATTATATATAATACAATAATTTATTTTAAGCTAAAAACGTAAGTAGCTATAATCGTCGGTAAATAAATGTATTAAAATATTCATTTAATAATAATAAAATAAACTTATAGGTATTTAAATTTAGTTAAATATAATACATTAATATAAATTATATATATATATATAACAAAAAAATAACCAAATCGGAACAAATTAGTTCAAAATAATCAAAACAATACACAACCTAATTTCCAAAAAAAAATTATAATTTATATATTAAATAAATGAAGTTATTATTAAAATTGATCTTAATAAAAATAGATTATAGTGGGGTCACTACAGACCCCAGTGGCGATCAGTGTAACAGAAAATATTCGGTATTAGGAGGGTTAACTGTATCGTGTGCTATGGAGAGCTTGCATGCTTCAGGAACTCGGGTGGGAGTCTCTGGAGGAAAGGAGGCGTTCTTTTCGTGAATCGCTACTGAGGAAATTTAGAGAACCAGCATCTGAGGCTGACTGCAGTACAATTTTACTGCCACCAACTTATATTTCGCGGAAAGACCACAAAGATAAGTTAAGAGAGAAGAGGGCTCGTACAGAAGCATATAGGCAGTCATTTGTTCTCTCGTTCTGTTTGGGAGTGAAACAGGGAGAGAAGATGCTAGTTGTGGTAAGAGGTACCCTCCGCCACGCACTGTATGGTGGATTGCGGAGTATGTATGTAGATGTAGATTTAAATGCGCAGTGAAGAATTATTATACTCGTCTGAAATAGTAATAGCTCCCCACCGGAGACGGCTGCTGATACTCTTAAGACCTGCAGTGTCACGTGCTGTGTCTCGTGCAATGTCTGACAGCTGACCCGCGCTCAGTCAAAGCCTTCTAGATGCAAGGCCTACGCACAGCGGCCATATTGGCACGTGACGTGTCAAACTGTTGGCCATCTTATCTTGAGTCGGCAGTCCTGTTGGCGTGTACGTTCTGTTGAAAGTGTGTGCCACGTGAAAGTGATATATATTTCATACAGTATTCGCCTACAGTTCTACGAAGTATGGGATAGAAGTGCTGCGTTCCCTTTTGCCAGGGAAATTATAAATACCAAAAACGCATGAAAGTGCACATGTTACGATTTCCCAAATGTGTGAAGTCGAGAAATCGCTGGATTGCAGCTATTCTCAGACAGGAATTTGTGTCTACGCATCATTCAAGGGTAAGTAAATAACAAAAAATTTTGTAGCGTGTTTTTGTTTCCATTGCACCACATTTGTCAATTGTTGTAAAAGCAGTTATGTACCATGTACCAGTATCATTTGTTTCTTAATTCTGGACCATCGCTGCGAGGTTAATACGAAGCTGGCTGTGAAGTGTCTCTCATGATTGCAACTATTGTCACACAGAATAGTGATATTAATTAGTGTGACTCGAAAATGTTTAGTATTCCTTACCATTCCTACCAGATTATTGAGTTTCCAGTACTTTTATTTGGAAGAGCAACAGAATGATTTTTTTCAGTTTTACATACACAGCTATTCGGAAATAATTTCAATTTGAGTAAACTACCTTAGAAAATTGCTTTAATGAATTCAGTGTTCGACAGATTGAGAAGTATAGAAAGCAGAATTTCGAGGTAAATGCATTATGATGAAATTAACAGCACTCTGTGACACGAATTTCAATCAAGCATATAGGAGAAACAATCTTAACACGTTTAAGGTTCTAAAGTTCTGGAGAAACAGGGAAATAAAACATTTTTTTGGGTTCTTTGATTTATTAAACATTATGTCAGGAGATGCTCCATTTCGTCGAATGATTTGAGTTTTGTGTGAGGTCAGCAAATTTTGAAGTGGAGAGGAAAATTTACGAAAATAACCGGGGGGAAACAAGTTCTTAAATTCTGTACGAGCTCCAGCTGCTTTATTTGAAACCGAAACCGTCTGCTTGTTGTTGCATATTGCCGATTTTTTATTGCAAGAAAGCGTAGCTCCTGAGGTAAAAGACAGAATTTAAAATTACAGTTTGTATCCAAGCCTAGAAACGCGTATTTAAGGCAAATCGTCAAAACAATTTTACATCTTGAAATAACATAGGGCAGTTTTGTTCAGTTACTTTACGCAATGAAATAAATTTCCATACTTTCATTACAAGGCCACGTAGAAGAGGAAAGCATGTGAACCCCTATGCGGTCTCAGCTCTAAAGCTCGTAGAGTTCGTATAGCTGCGGAGTGCTTAACAGGAGCGTTCCGATACAGACTAGAGATGGGCAAAACTGTTCTTTTCAGAGATTGGATCAGAACTGTTCACTCCCTGAAATGAATTAGCTCTTTTTCATGACTCACCACTCATTTACAATAGAAAATAAATGGAAGGCACATTGCCCTTTAAACTTGGTTTATTCCAGTACTATACCTGTATTTTGATCTTATTTGATCCTATTTTGAAGTAACACAGATAATGAGTAAGAATTTTGTATTGTTTATTGAAATTTCCACGATATGACAAAGTTTTTGATTATTGATTTATTGTGCACTATCGTGGTTTTTTGGGTGATCGGAAAATGTTGTAACTTGAGATTTACATTAACAATATAGTTGGCTATAATGTATTAAAATTTCATTAACCTCATACAAATACATCGCAAGCCATATATTTTTAAAGTGAACGTTTCCTTTCGAAGACGCCTAAAATCGCAAAATCCGTACCAGAATAAGAAAAAAAAATATAAATTTGACTGTAAAACGAAAGTGCTGCATATAGCCTTACGCAGAATAAAACAAGGAAAATATTGGTGTATCACATTTTGCGATACGTTTATCGGTTCGCTCATAATTAAAGCGTAAATTCGAGTGTCCATAATAAAAATCCTATAGTAAGAGGAGTCATCAGGAACCTAATCCAATCAGTTTAAACAAATAAAAATAAAATAAAAACAATTGATGTATACATAACATAATAATGTAATATACATAGCAGTATTACTACGAAGAACAATATCCAGTAGGGACGAACTCCGATGCAGAGGCGCTCAGTCGAGCAGGTCGAGCCACGAGCTGTATTACTGCGTGAGCTGAGACCGCAGAGACCAGAGTGACACCTGAGTCGCTTTGCTCAACGCTCTGGCTAGAATCGAGACGGTGGGGTGAGCGATGAGCGGGCGAGTTCCGAGGGTGGGGGGAGCGGTGAACTCACCCGCTCCGAGACAAATCGTCCGTTCCCTTGCGAGCAGGTTGTTGCAAGTAGTTCCTATGTTATCCGCTAGGTGGCTCTCTGTCCTGTTGCTCGCATCAACTGCCCAGAGGGCAGGACGTGCGACTGAAACGATCGCCGACAGAGTGCGATGCGAAGTTAAGCTGCGCCAGACACTGCAAGCGGCAGACGACGCACAGAGACGGCATGGCATATGTGAAACACAAAATCCAATGGGGCACTGCACAATGCAGGCAGCCAAGGTAGAAGCAGGGCAGAGGCCGGCGCTGGCTGTGTTGTGTGGCGTGCACTGTGCTCTGACCAGCAGAGGCGCTGCTGATATGCTCCGTCTCTCTCTCTCTCTCTCTCTCTCTCTCTCTCTCTCTCTCTCTCTCTGCCGTGGGAAACGTTGGGAGCTACCGTTCTTTTTTTCTGAATCACTGATTGTTCACTCCTTTGAAAGATTCAACTCTATGAATTAGTTCAAGAGCGGATCCCCCATCTCTAATACAGACCCGGCCATCAGTATGTGACGTCACAAGTGTGCGCGCAGGCCTGCAGTCTAGGTGGTCTGCAGCTCGGCGCCAGCGGCAGCTGTGCCGGCCGCCCCGCGTGATGGAGTGAGTCGACGCCCGCCTTGCCCGGGCAGGTAAACAGACGCGGCTTAATTAACGCCGCCCTCCCCGCCGCCCCTGTTTGTCCTGCGCCGCCCCCGCCGCACGGACAGAAATAAATTGCGAGCCTCGCTCCGCCGACACCGGCTGCCTTGTTTACCCCCTCGACGCGGCAGATCGCTCTCTTCATCCTCGCCGAGGTCGCGACACAAGTTATTCGACGCATGCTCCTCCGACTGGAGCCGACGGTTTCCGCAGGGACATTTGCCTGGCTCGAGGCGAGAGGAAAGTTTCGGCAAAGGCTGTTTATCTTAGCGCCCATCGACGCTTATCTACTACACAAAAACTTCATCTCGCCTTCAGCTCAAGTAAAATTGTGGAAACATACTGCAGCATGTCTTGTTCTCTCTTAAGGCAGATTTCAACTGAACGTTTAAGTCCACACAGATTTGTTGAGTCCCTGAACTCGCAAACATCGCGCCGCGAGACCAGAGAGAGAGAGAGAAGTCAACATCTGGAAAATGCAGCGACATTCATGCACCCACACTGCAAAGAACAGTTCCAGTCCACAACGGTAGACTAAAGTGGTAACCACTACAAAGATCCTACTAGACCGGCACTGAGTCCAAGTTATCCAGAAATGTTTCGTGCACCCCCCCCCTCCCCACACACACACACACACACACACACACACACACACACACACACACACACAATGAGGTTCTGTGGTGTGGGGTTGATCTGCTATTCTGTTCAACGGATTGATCTGAGATGTACCCTTTATCCTGTGGCTCCTGCTGGATGCAATTTCCACCCCCACACTACTAAAGAAGTCAGACAGACGCTCCTAACGTTCTAAAGAGAAATGCCTGAAAAACTTTCAGCAATAAATATCTTCTGGAGTCGTCCGCTGTAAGGAAATGACACTAAAATGCACAAAATTTCTTACGTAACTAGTGGGATACTTGGGTACTGGAGTAGTGCTAGTTAGTGTAAAAAAACATGAAACTAACGAAAATTATTATTTATTTTGCAAAAATTCTGAGAAATCACAATGGCACTTTTAGTTGTGAACTGAACAAGTTATATCCTGTTCCTTTTCGGAATGTGAAGTTACCTCTCAAGGATAGGATTCCCTAATGAAATTTCTATACAAAGTTTACGATTGTTGTTGACTTGGCAGAATGGCTGAGAGGTGCTCCTACTCAACTTGAATAATTAGCCTTTAGAATGTTGCTAGGTACGGTCGAGGCTGTCGCGTGTGAAATGCAGTGAAGTGTACTGTTGTGGAGGAAATATGGGGCTCGCAATAGCTGTAGCGCACAATACCGTAAGCTGCGATGACTGCTGTCTGCGCCGCTCGCTGCTGACAAATAAGATAACTCTCATTCTATCTGGATTGACCTTCGCCAATCAAACTCTCCCTACGCCTTGATGAAGTCAAGGACTCCTATTCGCACCTAGTCTAACTATTGGCCTGGTACACCTGTCAGATAACCAGTCCCCCACGAAACCACTCAAACATTCGCTCGCAGGCATTTAACTATAACTCTGTCCGTTCACATCGCACAATAAGTGTGTCGGCCAACACAGTGAACAACGCTTAATCGCAAGGACTCAATATAGAGAGTCGCACTTCGATTCGCTCTCCACAGAGATGCTTTCCCAGTGAAGTACTGAGGAGAGACTTGTTCCTCGCACCATGAAGGACATTGGAACGGCGCCTCTCCATGCCAGACGTGAAGGGGTATATCTTTCGGTCTCTTCCATTACTCCTTCAGCTCAAGGCGTCAGAAATATCGTGTGCCAATCAGCACTGCTCTTCTAAAGCAGGAGGATGACGTTTCGTTTAAGGCGACCAATCCGGAAGTCTGTAGTATCGGCGTTTGGCGTTTGCTGTCTCCCTTTGAAAATCTCTGAAACTGCGTGCTATGTGTAAAGAATGCATAGGCTGGCCGCTCCCACACAATGTAGCGGAATCTGCTTTTAAGCCGAACACGGGGTCGTTCCTCCTTTCCTCCGGGCGAACGCTGTCTGCTCCACGGACGACCACCGACCGATGTAGATGGATTGGGACTGGCCTCCTGGCGTGCGGTTGCCTCTCTCGAACTAAAAGCTCCTGTGACCGTCGTGTCTGGAATGTATGTGTGTACGCCAGCCTCGAGTATTTCAACCACGGTGCGCACTTGCGATTTACTAGTTATTTGCATATCGTTTACATGAATTCATACAACACTGACTTTATCTTATCGAGTTTGGGTTCGAATGAAGCGTCTTGCTGTGCGGAATATGCTTGTGAGGGCGGAATATGTAAGCAATGAAGGTCAGGAGACCACGACGTCTTACAAGGTGAAAAAAGTCCGCGAGTACGTCCTAAAATCGTGTCGGACCTCCTTTTGCCCCGCGTAGTGCACCAACTCTATGTGGCATTCATTCAAAAAGTCGTTGGAAGCCCCTACAGCCGTGCAAAATTGCGAAAATGCTGCCGCTACAGGATTTTGTGCACATACGGAACTCTCGATTATCCCCCATAAATTTTCGATGAGATTCGTGAAGCTCGATCTGGGTGGCCAAATCATTCGCTCGAACTGTCCAGAATGTTCTTCAAACCAATTGTGAGCAACTGTGGTCCAGTGACACGACAGCATTACTTGGGAACATGCAGTCCATGAATACCTGCAAATGGGTTCCAAGTAGCTGAACACAACCATTTCCAGTCACTGATCGGTTCAGTTGGCCCAGAGGATGCAGTCCATTCCATGTGAACACAACCCACGCCATTATGGAGGCACTGCCAGGCTGTACAGTGCCTTATTGACAAACTGGGTCCATGCCTTCGTGGAGTCAGCGCCACACACTAACCTTAACATCAGCTCTCGCGAACTGAAATCGCGACCCATGTGACCAAGCCACGGTTTTTGAGTCATCTAGAATCCAACCGATATGGTCACGAGCTCACAAGAGGCGTTACAGGTGATGTCGTGCTGCTGTCAAAGGCATTCGCGTCGGTCGTCTGCTCCCCATTAACGCAAATTTCGCTCACACTTGTAGCGTTGTCCTTGGGGGGGGGGGGGGGAGGAGGGGGGGCGAAAAAAAAGAATTATTTTATATTTTTTATGTCGAAAAAGTGAATCTTTTGTTGGGCCACTTGGCAACAGAAACAGGGATTGATTACACTATTATAATAACAAACGTTGAGCATTACATACCTGAATAAGAGCATCATATTGATATATTTGAGACCGTTCGGAAGAAACATCATTTCTGTGCATTTTTATAGTCGCGATGTAGTCATACCCGGAACAACACTAAGGGACCAGAAGATTTATAGACGTTAAAAGAAATGCAACACTACACAATTAAAAAAAGAGTTGATTCAGGAATAATAGGAAAACGATAATGTTCCTTCTGCCTCATGCTGCGTTCGGCCAATCAGCGTGATCGTAATTTCTGGTGATGAAGTAACACAAAATAATTATCTTTCAAGTACATAAGGAGATGGAAATCATCAAGGTTAATTTACTAAAATAAGCACACTTATCTTTAACACAGGTTTTTTTAATGCTACGTACCTTTTCATATTAAATTACAACAGAAGACCATTGTGGTTAAATACTCTATACATAACAGTCACAATGTCTTCTTGATGCTGTCTGTCCGTAATCAGTTACAGGAAACTACATGTTTTCTGATTGGAAAAATAACAATTAGCATATTCACTCAATATTTTCACATAAAATATAAAATACCGATGCGGAACGCAGCAAGTCCGCGTCCGCCTTTCATGGAATGCAAACAGTAAAAGGGGAGGCGCCCAATGCATCATTTGTCTTGAAACAACAGAATTCTTTTTATGTCATTAATCGATACATGTACCTAGAGATTTACAGGCACCGCGCAATAACGGCAAAGATAAAGAATAATAGACTCTGTCGCTGCTATGCGATGGTTCATTTCTTTTACTTTACAATTGTCCGATAACTTTAGGCCATCAGGCGTGTACTATTGAGCGTATATTAATGTTTGTTAGGCGAAAATTACTAATATTACACACTGTCCTAAGGGGTATCTTCTTCGTACGTCCCACAATGATTCCTGTGGTTATTTCTGAAAGTGTTGCTGGTCTGTTAGCACTGACAACTCTACACAAACGCCGCTGCTCTCGATCGTTAAGTGAAAGCTGTCGGCCAATGCGTTGTTCTTGGTGAGAGGTAACACCTTATATTTGGTATTCTTGGCAGACTCTTAACACTTTGGATATCTGAATATTAAATTTCCTAACTATTTCCGAAACGGAATGTCCAATGTATCTACTACCACACCGCGACAAACTCACTTAATTCCCGCCGTGCTGCCATAATAACGACGGAAACCTTTTCGCATGTGTCATCTGACTACATATGACAGATCCGCCAGCGCACTGCAATTTCATACCTCGTGTACGCGATACTCCCTCCACCTGTATAATATATTACTGGCCATTAAAATTGCTACACCAAGAAGAAATGCAGATGATAAACGGGTATTCATTGGACAAATATATTATACTAGAACTGACATGTGATTACATTTTAACGCAATTAGGGTGCATAGATCCTGAGAAATCAATACCCAGAACAACCACCTCCGGCCGTAATAACGGCCTTGATACACCTAGGCATCGAGTCAAACATAGCTTGGATGGCGTGCACAGCTACAGCTGCCCCTGGAGCTTCAACACGATACCACAGTTTATCAAGAGTAGTGACTGGCGTATTGTGACGAGCCAGTTGGTGGGAGATCTGGAGAATGTGAAGGCCAGAGCAGCAGTCGAACATTTTCTGTATCCAGAAAGGCCCGTGCAGGACCTGCAACATGCGGTCGTGCATTATCTACATCTACATCTACATCCATACTCGGCAAGCCACCTGACGGTGTGTGGCGGAGGGTACCTTGAGTACCTCTATCGGTTCTCCCTTCTATTCCAGTCTCGTATTGTTCGTGGAAAGAAGGATTGTCGGTATGCCTCTGTGTGGGCTCTAATCTCTCTGATTTTCTCCTCATGGTCTCTTCGCGAGATATACGTAGGAGGGAGCAATATACTGCTTGACTCTTCGGTGAAGACAAAAGCCCGTACGACCTACTGAGCGTCTCTCCTGCAGAGTCTTCAACTGGAGTTTATCTATCATCTCCGGAACGCTTTCGCGATTACTAAATGATCCTGTAACGAAGCGCGCTGCTCTCCGTTGGATCTTCTCTATCTCTTCTATCAACCCTATCTGGTACGGATCCCACACTGCTGAGCAGTATTCAAGCAGAGGGCGAACAAGCGTACTGTAACCTACTTCCTTTGTTTCCGGATTGCATTTCCTTAGGATTCTTCCAATGAATCTCAGTCTGGCATCTGCTTTACCGACTATCAACTTTATATGATCATTCCATTTTAAATCACTCCTAATGCGTACTCCCAGATAATTTATGGTATTAACTGCTTCCAGTTGCTGACCTGCTATTTCGTCGCTAAATGATAAAGGATCTATCTTTCTGTGTATTCGCAGCACATTACACTTGTCTACATTGAGATTCAATTGCCATTCCCTGCATCATGCGTCAATTCGCTGCAGATTCTCCTGCAATTCAGTACAATTTTCCATTGTTACAACCTCTCGATACACCACAGCATCATCTGCAAAAAGCCTCAGTGAACTTCCGATGTCATCCACCAGGTCATTTATGTATATTGTGAATAGCAACGGTCCTATGACACTTCCCTGCGGCACACCTGAAATCACTCTTACTTCGGAAGACTTCTCTCCATTGAGAATGACATGCTGCGTCCTGTTATCTAGGAACTCCTCAATCCAATCACACAATTGGTCTGATAGTCCATATGCTCTTACTTTGTTCATTAAACGACTCTGGGGAACTGTATCGAACGCCTTGCGGAAGTCAAGAAACACGGCATCTACCTGTGAACCCGTGTCTATGGCCCTCTGAGTCGTGGACGAATAGCGCGAGCTGGGTTTCACACGACCGTCTTTTTCGTAACCCATGCTGATTCCTACAGAGTAGATTTCTAGTCTCCAAAAAAGTCATTATACTCGAACACAATACGTGTTCCAAAATTCTACAACTGATCGACGTTAGAGATATAGGTCTATAGTTCTGCACATCTGTTCGACGTCCCTTCATCCTGCAGGGATGGAATGAAGGGCAGAGCCACGGGTCGTAACACATCTGAAATGTAACGATCACTGTTCAAAGTGCCGTCAGTGCGAACAAGAGGTGACAGAGACGCTAGAATGGCGATGACGAATACACGCTTCCAATGTGCGTTCACGCGATATCACTAAACACGGATGCGACCATCATGATGCTTTAAACAGAACCTGGATTCAGCCAAAAAAAAAAAAAAAAACTTTTTGCCATTCGTGTACCCAGGTCCGTCGTTGAGTACACCATCGCAGGCGCTCCTGTCTGTGATGCAGCGTCAGGGGTAACCGCAGCCATGGTCTCCGAGCTGATAGTCCACGCTGTTGGAAACGTTGTCGAACTGTTCGTGCAGATGGTTGTCGTCTTGCAAACGTGCCCATCTGTTGATTCAGGGATCGAGACGCGGCTGCACGATCCGTTACAACCATGCGGATAAGATGCCTGTCATCTCGACTGCTAGTGATACGAGGCCGTTGGGATCCAGTTCGGCGTTCCGTATTACCCTCCTGAACCCACCGATTCCATATTCTGCTAATAGTCATTGGATCTCGACCCACGCGAGCAGCAATGTCGCGATACGATAAACCGCAACCGCGATAGGCTACAATCCGAAGTCGGAAACGTGATGGTACGCATTTCTCCTCGTTACACGAGGCATCACAACAACGTTTCACCAGGTGACCCCAGTAAAACTGCTCTTTGTGTATGAGAAATCGGTTGGAAACTTTCCTCATGTCAGCACATTGTAGGTGTCGCCACCGGCGCCAACTTTGTGCGAATCCTCTAAAAAGCTAATTATTTGCATATCACAGCATCTTCTTCCTGTCAGTTAAATTTCGCGCCTGTAGCACGTCATCTTCGTGGTGTAGCAATTTGAATGGCCGGTAGTGTATGTGCATACCGCTATCCCGTGACTGTTGTCACCTCAGTGTGCATTACTTGTACAAAAATTGTTAACTTTTTGATCTTCGTAAATGAATGAATAACGCAGCCGACAAATGGCTGTAGCAGAAACCTAAGCCACTGGGCTGAATCGCCCGTGACAGTCGTCTAACCGCTGTTCTCCCGCCTTACGGTCCTGTTTCTCGTTTCCACTGCGCGCGCTGTACTCTGTACAGAGTCTGCAGCAGTGCTGTGACTGGATGGAGAAAGCGTCTAGTTCGAATCTCTCACAGCAAAGAGTTGAGCGCAGCAGGCGCTAGAGAGGATCGCCGTGTTTCGACACATGCCTCTGGCACTGCGCCCCACCTGCAGGTATATACATACACCAGAGGCCATCAACCCGCCGTGCCGCCATCGCCGCGAGCCTGGCCTCTGACTAACGCTGGCTGGCTGGCAAACACACACACACACACACACACACACACACACACACACACACACACACACACCCTCTGCTTTCACAACCAGCCACACCACTTCTTGCTCCGCAGGCACTCTTAATTACAATTCTCTCTCTCTCTCTCTCTCTCTCTCTCTCTGTATCTCTCTCAGTAATCACTATCTGGCTTACAGTTCGTATCGTTAGTGGCACTGCCCTGCTGAAGGGAGATTTGGAAGACTTTGCACTCCAAGTTCAACCATACCTTGCAGCGTCTCTGTACATCTGCATAGCAACCCAAAGTGCAAGTAACTCTGAGGGACTCTTTCCTTTACAGGAAAAGCAACGACGCAAGGCTGATCAACAGTATGACTAAGCAATGAAGTCTTTAAGCCTGTACGCCGGAGCTCGGTACTGCTCATGCCACCTGCAAATGGAGCGCAGTTACCTATCTTATGGCACCTGTAAAATGCACACAGTTGCCACGATACATACCCGAAGTTGTCTTGCGCTGTACTGCAGCTTATGAAAGTACAGTGACACAGTGTCTGTGTTTAATTTGCGTATGAGACTTTGCTACTGTAAAGTGTTACTCAGTTTCATATTTACTGTACGACATGATCCGGTGAATGCATCCCTTGTTTAAATACACCATAGTGCAATAATTTCTTTGCTCAATAATTTTTTCCAATAAAAGCTTAAAATCGAAAGTAACTATTTATAGCAGAAGCGTGGAAAACAGTCCGACTTTAACTGGGTAGCATGGGTTCACATTCCGAGAATTAGCTGTGTGCAGAACATAAGGCGTTCAAAAAGAAGTGTCCCATATTTTTCCAGGAGGCAGTACTGATCCTAAAAAAAAGACATAAACACACTGAAGACCCAAAGAAACTGTCACACCTGCCTAAGACCGTGTAGGGCTCGCTGAGCACGAAGTAGTGCCTCAACACGCCGTGGCATCAAAAAAATGTTCAAATGTGTGTGACATCTTCTGGGACTTAACTGCTGAGGTCATCAGTCCCTAAGCTTGCACACTACGTAACCTAAATTATCCTAACGACAAACACACACACCCATGCCCGAGGGAGGACTCTAACCTCCGCCGGGACCAGCCGCACAGTCTATGACTGCAGCCGTGGCATCGACTCGACTAATGTCTGAAGTGGTGCTGTATGGAACAGACACCATGAAACCTGCAGGGCTGTCCGTAAGTCCGTAAGAGTACGAGAGTGTGGAGACCTCTTCTGAAAAGAACGTTGCAAGGCATCTCAGATATGCTCAATAATGGTCGTATCTGGGGAGTTTGGTGGCCAGCTGAAGTGTTTAAAGTCGAAAGAATGTTCCTGGAGTCATTCTGTGGCAATGCAGGACGTGTGGGGTGTCACATTGTCCTGCTGGAATTGCTCAACTCCATCGGAATGCACACTGGACGTGAATGGATGCAGGTGATCGGATAGGATACTTACATACTTGTCACCTGTCAGAGTCGTATCTAGATGTATCAGGGGTCCCATATTACTCCAACACCACACGTCCCACGCCATTACAGAGCCTCCACCAGCTTGAGCAGTCCCCTGCTTATGTGCAGGGTCCATGGATTCATGAGGTTCTCTCCATTCCAGTTCACGTCCATCCACTCGATACAATTTCAAACCGGACTCGTCCGAGCAGGCAACATGTTTCCAGTTATCACCAGTCCAATGTCGGTGTTGATGGGTCCTGGCGACGCGGAAAGCTTTGTGTCGTGCAGCCATCCAAGGTACACGAGTGAGCCTTCGGCTCCGAAAGGCCACATCGATGATGTTACGTCGAATGTCGCACGCTGACACTTGTTGATGGCCCAGCACTGAAATCTGCAGCAATCTGCGGAAGGGTTGCACCTCTGTAACGTCGAACGATTCTCTTCCGTCGTCGTTTGTCTCGTTCTTGCAGGATCTTTTTCCGGCCACAGCGATATCGGAGATTTGGTGTTTTACTGGATTCCCGATATAAACGGTACACTGGTGAAATGGTCTTACAGGAAAATCCCAAAGTCATCGCTAACTCGGAGATGCTGTGTCCCATCGCTCGTGCGCCGACTATAACACCACGTTCAAACTCACTTAAATATTGATAACCTGCCATTGTAGCAGCAGTAACCCACCTAAAAATTGCTTCAGACACTTGTTGTCTTATATAGGCGGCGCCGACCGCAGCGCCATATTCTGCCTGTTTACACATGTCTGTATTTGATTACGCTTACCTATATCAGTTTCTTTGGAACTTTAGTGTATATATACGAAAACAAATTCTTTTTAGGCTACGGGTACTTTATTGGTGTTGAGAAGAGTCGGTAGTGTGTGGTTTACGACGTGTTCTGTTGACGTTCACTGCTCATTTGTTATTGTTTGCGTCTGTTTACCTACCCTCTGACTGTGACGGTGTTTCCAGCCATAGGACTGAGGACTGTCTCATTCCTCAGCCACCTCGTAAACACCACACTGAGCAGATACGCCTCTAGCCTCTCCGCCACTGCCTTGGCGCCCCTAGGTGATGTTGAGTGTGAGCACACTCCGCTGCAGAGTGAAAACCTCATTCTGGAAACATCCCCCAGGCTATGGCTAAGCTATGTCTCCGCAATATCCTTTCTTCCAGGAGAGCTAGTTCTGCAAGGTTCGCAGGAGAGCTTGTGTGAAGTTTGGGAGGTAAGAAACGAGGTACTGGCAGAAATAAAGCCGTGGGGACGGGGGGGCGGGGGGGGGGCGTGAATCGTGCTTGGATAGCTCAGATGGTGGAGCACTTGCCACCGAAAGGCAAAGGTCCCGAGTTCGAGTCTCAGTCCGGCACATAGTTTTAATCTGCCAGGAAGTTTCAATGGTTGCAGTGTTTATGATATGTTAACCAACAATTACCATTTATTTCGGCGGATAACGTTTTAACAGTTACCATTCTTTGGAGCTGCCATCTCCGTAGCTCAGTGTTAAGCGTGTCGTATTGCTATGTGGAAGACCTAGGTTCGATTTTTGGTAACGCCATGAATTTTTCCTTGGTCGGAGGACTGGTACGGGACGCACCGATCCTTGACAGATGAGTGTGTGTGTGTGGGGGGGGGGGGGGGGTGTCTGGAAGTGTTCTCCGAGTTTACTCCTCGTTGTTCGACATTTTTAACTTCTTTAATCCTACTACGGTTTACATTTTGCACATACGCGTAAGATGTTCGGGACAAAGAAGACCTGGTTTTTTCCTGTTTCCTGTACGTACTCGTTTACATATTTGCCTGATGAAATCATGAATAAAGTTATAATTTAGGTAGTTCAACATTTTAATCATTGAAACTGCATAAAATAGTGCAACTATACAATAATGGAATATTATAAATGTGTTTGTTATCAGTTTTTCGACATGTATCGGGAAGAGCGGAGGTAGAAAGAAAAAAAGAGAGGATGTCATTTATCAATTCTCGCCTCGGACGGCGAAACACCTAGCAACGGCCCTGCATGAACGATGTTTAAGAACGTTGTTGTAACTGCATTGAAGACCACTTTTAGCGTTGAAGAGAGATGGCTAGCATTGTACTGAATGGTCCATATCTCATCTCTCAAATGCACACGGAGCTATTTCGAGTTTTGACCTTTAAAAATATGGCACATTTTTATGAGAAGACCCTGTGCAGCCTTTTTCTCATATAAATGAGACGTTGTGCAGCACAATAGACAATTGTTGCAGGTGACGAATGAATGCTTTTTTTTCTGCAGAGGGACATTTTTATTCAGGTCTTGGGCGTGGTGTGGCAGCGTACGTATTCACGCTTCCCAACTTCTGCCGCTACAACAAGAGGAAATGCGACGGCAGTGCGCAGGCAGATAGCCGGAAGCAGTTGCACGGTGCTTCTCATAGCGGACGCTCGGTGGCAGCCCTATCGCGGCCACGAAGCAACACCACGTCGCGCAGTACAGTTCGAGGCTTTCATGGAGTGCATATTTAGTAAGTGTGCACTAACAGAAAACTAGTAAATGTGTGCTCTTTGAATGTTGGCAAGATACAGACAACGAATTTACTGTATGAATATCCCATACACGTCCTCCATAACTGGTGTTAACAACAAGACCAAATAACTTTCTGAAGTAACAGTTCAAAGCAGAGCCAGACACGGCGTGGCAAACGTGACGCGTGCAGCACATGCGGGCCAATGCCCGTCAGTCACTCTGTTTTGCTTGGTCTTTCTCCGAAGTATCCGGAACAGCGAGGTGACAATCCACTTGGAACTGTGGTGCGGCATTTTTCGGTCCGCACAACTCTACTCAGTTCGGCAGAATCGCGGTGTAAGCGCATTTTATCCGTCGCTATTCGTTTGTGGTATGAAAGACTTTCACAGGTCCAGTGACAGTCTGCATAAAAATGGGCAGGCTAGCTATGTATCTAATCCTTTAAAATGAATGGGAATGATATAAGAGTGGGATGAGAATTGTCAGTTCGCATAAGTGACGGTTACTGCATATTAGATATGATACAACATTGCAGTACCACATAGAAAGAATTTAAAGATTTAGCCGACTACGAAAGAAGAAAAACTGTCAACGATCGACAGACAGAATTTATTGTTCCGTACATTAAGGAACACTTAGTGGTAAATTTGCAGGCTTGGAGCACATGAAGAAATTGGTGGTACGACTAGTAAAATTCTGATGTCAAGTGTGTATTTCCACTGTCGGTTGAAGCAGTTTTCACTGGAACTGAACGAAGAGTATGCAGTCTTCATGTATTCTACATCTACATATCGACATATGTACACTCATGCTCATAAATTAAGGATAATTGTAGAATGTGGTGCCACACAACGTGTCACGACACGAGCATAGGCACATAGGGAACACACACGACACAGATCTGTAAGTCCACGGTATTGGTGATAAGTTGAGAAAACCGTCCCGAAACACATGAGCTACAAAACGCCCCTGTTTCCTGCGCATGTACCCTGACATCAACATGGGACATAATCACCATGCACACGTACACAGGCCGCACAACGGGTTGGCATACTCTGGATCAGGTGGTCGAGCAGCTGCTGAGGTATAGCCTCCCATTCTTGCACCAGTGCCTGTCGGAGCTCCTGAAGTGTCGTAGGGGTTTGAAGACGTGCAGCGATACGTCGACCGATAGCATACCAGACGTGCTCGATGGGGTTTAGGTCTGGAGAACAGGCAGGCCACTCCACTCGCCTGATATCTTCTGTTTTAAGGTACTCCTCCACGATGGCGGCTCGGCGGGTGGGACCCACTGCACCCCCGAAAAGGTGGACATATTGATGAAAAATGACGTCCCAATACAGCTGACCTGTTACAGCTCCTCTGTCAAAGACATGCAGGAGTGTACGTGCACCAATCATAATCCCACCCCACACCATCAAACCACGACCTCCATACATGTCCCTTTCAAAGACATTAAGTGGTTGGTATCTGGTTCCTGGTTCACGTCAGACGAAAACCCGGCGAGAATCACTGTTCAGACTATACCTGGACTCGTTCGTGAACATAACCTGGAACCACTGTTCCAATGATCATGTACTGTGTTCTTGACACCAGGCTTTACGAGCTCTCCTGTGACCAGGGGTCAGTGGAATGCATCTTGCAGGTCTCTGGGCGAATAAACCATATCTGTTCAGTCGTCTGTAGACTGTATGTCTGGAGACAACTGTTCCAGTGGTTACGGTAAGGTCCCGAGCAAGGCTACCTGCAGCACTCCGTGGCCGTCTGCGGTCATTGACGGTGAGATATCGGTCTTCTTGTGGTGTTGTACACTGTGGACGTCCCATACTGTAGCGCCTGGACGCGTTTCCTCTCTGCTAGAATCGTTGCCATAATCTTGAGATCACACGTTGTGGCACACAAAAATGGTTCAAATGGCTCTGAGCACTATGGGACTTAACATCTGAGGTCATCAGTCCCCTAGAACTTAGAACTACTTAAACCTAACTAACCTAAGGACATCACACACATCCATGCCCGAGGTAGGATTCGAAACTGCGACCGTAGCGGTCCCGCGGTTCCAGACTGAAACGCCTACAACCGCTCGGCCACAGCGACATGCCTGTGGCACACAGAGGCCCCGTGCTACGACCTGCTGTGTTTGACCATCCTCCAGTCACCTTAATATTCTACCCCTCATAACGTCATCAATGTGTGTTCTTAAAGCCATTTTCAACACACAGTCACCATTAGCACGTCTGAAAACGTCTGCACACTTACTCGTTGCCTCTGACATGCGTTTTTGGACTGTTGCCAGCGCCACCGTGCTACGACCGCAGGTCAAATGCACCGCATGGTCATACCCCGAGGTGACTTAAACCCGCAAACCGCCCACCATGTAGAATACATGAAGACTCCCTCGTTAGTTAAGTCGAGAGGCACACCTGAAACGATTTGTCGATTTAAAACTCTCTATTGTTGAATTTATGAAGGAAAAAGAAGTGCAGGAACGAAAGTTAGAACATGCGGAATGCATTGCAGACTTCGCATTTTGTTTAAGTATAATTGACTGCACAGTGCCCACAATTAGACACTGCCAGGAAACTTCTTTCTGATTTGATGGGGATGCATTTAAATAGAAAATCACGTTGTAGAAGTGACACATTCTTACAAAGACAGTCCAGTTCCCTAAGCTCACTGACGTTAAAGAAAACGCGAGGTTTGAATAAATCATTGTGTCCTTGATACAATTACAAAGATAGGTTTGTAAAAGTTTTGAGGATCCTGTCAATCTCACATCTGTTTTCGAGCTATTTTCGAAACCGTTTTCCATTTCAGTTGAAAGTACCCCATGCATGTGCAGACGTAACAGACTGACCTGCAGGGTAATTCTAGTTACAATGACGAATCTTTTTACGTTACGTCTACATTGCTTTCCTCAGGTAGAGTTTCGAAGTCTGCGTAATGCCGCTGTGTAAGTGCTACGATATTTCGGTGGACATATTTGTATGACAGACCTTTTCTTGATTACGAAACTAAGTAAGTCAAGATTACGTGGCAGCTTTAGTGCAAAACTCTGTGAAATTGTCTATGTCTGTCCATATATCGACAATTTGTTCAAAAATTGTTTCTTCAGTGCGCCAAAAATAATTAATTAATGCTGAAAACTTTTTTTGTTTCTTATCTCTGTTGCTGAAAAATGTGATGTATAAAACCAAGTCATGTGCAGTACAGCTGCACTGCCATCGCCGCGCATACCAACGATATTTTTCCGTAGCTGATATCTCGGGTTCTACTGTGATAGGAAGGTGTTTTGTATAAAATGTAGCATTTGTATATCCAACAGACAGATCGTGTTAGAGTCACTATCCGACAGCACAGGGCCAAAGTATGGATATTACACACTGAAACATCCCCTTAGAAAAATTAATGAATTACTGTGCTGATAAACCTCTTACGTTATTCGATTTTCAAACAGCTGAGCAAAACTGAACGTGCTCAGACATTTCTCTCTTTACTTATTCCGATCATCAATAAACTGACACACAATATTTTTAGCGCAACGCAATCTGACTTTCAACAATCCCTACAAAAGAATGGCCCTGACTAACAATAACCTATGCCCTTCACGAATCACTTACCTCACAAAAACCTTCGTTTCTCGAACTACTGCAATACAGCCAGCGCCAATACTGCCAGGTAAATAAAAGATTCTAACTACTGAAGACACTAACTACTAATAGGCATACTTAGCAAATGAAAGATTTTGATAGAGAACAAACAATGTATTTACCTTAATAATATTCAAAAGTCATCATGTATGTATCAGTTCATGATATCCAGTCTTACAAATTTTCTCTCTCTGATGGACACACGTCCAGGTCATCCGCTCTCAAAACTCCGCCATCTCTCTCCCCACATCCACCACTGCTGGCGGCTCACCTCCAACTGCGCAATGCTACGCGCTGTTCACATCCAATTGCGCAACACTACAATTGTGACTATTCCAACAATGCCAACCAGCCACAGACTTCATACAGCACAGTCAGTGATTTTCATATAGAACGCTACGTGGCGTTACCAACATAAAAACCTAAGCAGCCTATTTACAACACTTCTTTGACCTTAGGCAAATAGAGCAAATCGGTTGGTTCTTTTTGCATTTGATGTGGTCGATGCTGGGATTTATGGAGGTACCATTAGTTCATGGGCGGCTTCTTAGAAAACGTGAAAAAAGGTTTTATTGCAATTTTTTCGTACCAAAACCAAGCCACGGATTCCAAGGCACAGTACAGCACATGTCCGAAACTTTTATGCTATACCCGCATTCCTAACATCCCGATCTCTAACAACCTTGAAAATTTACTTGATATCTGTATCAGTTTCCGAGATACAAAGGTTCAAAGTTACCCTACTTTTAGACGTAAAATCCAATGTGAGGAGAAAATGTAGCTTGTAAAATGACGTAGCACGGAGAAATATGCTGCACAGTGTCTCCATTATCATTAGAAGGGTTCTGGGAACCCCATGTTTTTTTTCGCGTAAAATACGGTTGAGGTGTAAAATTAGTTTTATGTTATTTCAATTTCACGTAAGTAGATTACCTAGCTTTTACTGACCGATACATTTCTTTTCATACGAGTTCCAGGCCCCGCTGGAGCAGGGAAAAGAAGGGAACCAGCATCAAAATGCTCCTATCAGAGCACAAAAAAATCAAGTACTTTCCTTTTTATTTAAAAGACTGACTGAAACGTGAAGTACCAGGTGCCTCATTCTATCTTACTCAGCACCTCTAAAAAATTTCCCAAAAATTTTGGCATGCAAACATATTCGCGCTGTTTCTTTTTTTGTTGAGACAGGAAGAAAGTGGCAGTGGCAGATATACGGGAAAATAATAAATACCGGAAGCTAGAAGACAGTGGTTCGTTGTAGAAAGAGCGAAGGAGACAGTGGCTGTGTGTGAGAGAAACGAAGGGACACAGTGACAGTGGAACACATTTGGCAAGGACAGAACAGTGAGTGAAGGACAGTGCCACTGGGGAAGGAATAAAGAGAAACTGAAAATGTAAAGGGCAGGGAGCCACTGATAAGGAGAGAGTATATGACAATGACAACAAGGAAGAGAGAGAGATAGTGACAGTGAGATGAGTAGTAGTAGTAGTAGGAAGGAAGGAAGGAATGAGATATTAGCAATAAGAGAGAGAGAGAGAGAGAGAGAGAGAGAGAGAGAGAGAGAGAGAGAGAGAGAGGAGACTGTAGAAGAAGAAGTAGTAGTAGTAGTAAGACAAAACGAAGGGGATCATGGCTGTAACACAGAAGACAGTGACAGAGAGACAGAAAGAGATAAGGGCAATGAGTTGGGCTGAATGAGTGACAGAGACTGGGCAAGTGGGAGCGGATGTGTACGGGCGACTTACGGGGTGGGCCTAGTGGGTATGAGTGAGTTACAGTTAAGAGGGGTGAGAGTTGGAGGTGAGTTGCATGTTAAAAAGACCGCGAATATGTTCGCATGCCAAACTTTCTGGCGAATTTTTAAAGGTGCTTGCAGCCAACTTTTCAGTCAGAGTCTTTTAAAAACAGTCTCATATTCGCGCAAATGCTCCGATAAGAGCATTTTTCTACTGGTCTAATTAGTTATTGCACCACTGGATCTCATAATTCAGACAACGCAAGCGTATGCAGTCGAGTAATTGTTACGCGAACATAGAACGAAAATTTCTCTATCTGAGTCAAAATGAAACTAATTTAGAGAAGCACATGTCTTATCAAACTCTAAAGAATAGCTGGTGCTAAAATATGTGCCGTAAACATTGCGACACAAACAACACGTGAACCACAAGACAGACCCGTCGCGACATGATATTAGCTGTTTAAAATGATTTTCCTGAATGACACATGAAACAATTTTGCAGTCATAATGACGATTCAACGCTGGAACCAAGAAAGTCTTCATTAACGAAACGAAGTAAAGTATCCCTAATGGGCGGTACCCCGTCCCCGAGTGGACGAGCACAACACCGATTTTACCAAAGCGAGGCGCCGTCTCTCGTGGGAGAAATGGCCGGGGAAGATCCGAAGGAAAGGTACACTCTTGTAACACGAGCGTCCCGGCAGCGACGGGCGGAGTTCGGAACTCGGGATAGTACCCACGTGGGCACTAACGCTCGCCGGTCGGAGTGTCTCGCGGCGCCAAGTACTGATTCACACCCCGGACTACGCAGTAAGTGCAGAGACGGCGCGCGGGTGAGTCTTAAAACTTTACGGTGAGCGTCTCGGTACGAAGCGCGCCGGGGGAGGGCGGGGGGTGGTGGGGGGGGGGCGGCACCGAGCTGTTCTCTTTGTATCGGCGGCCATCAGCTGCTGCAGTAGGCGTGTATCCGGTAGCTCTGCAGAACCGACAATTTGGAGCTGAAAGAGGCGCGCGAAGTAAGGAACTCGCTGCCCTATGCCTTCGGCACACGTTACGAGTCAGCTAACCTTGACGTGGCGTTCGACTATTTTTGTGACGTCACTTCCTGCTATTTCTCACTGAGAAGCAATTTCGTCACGTTGTAAGACGTGTACATTTCTATTGCCGAACCACAATTTATGAAAAATGTTTATATTTTATTAATAAGATTAAGTAGGAATAATTAATATTTGTTATGTTGAAAAAAATTGTGGTAGCAGGGAATGTCTGCACCAAAGTATTGTTGGCAGGCGAGACCACACATTGATATAATTTAAAAAAAAAAAAAAAAAAAAGCGGGAGAGACCGCGTATGGATACATTTTAAGAAAAGAGCGGGAAAGACAGCGCATTGATACATTGTGTAATGGTAGCAGGGATTGTCTGCACCAAAAGCATTGTTGGCGGGAGAGACCGCACTTTAGCGTTCGTAGGAAGTCAGTAGTAAGCGAGATGTGAAGCGAGTCGGTAGCAGGTCTGAAGCGAGAGGTTGAGAGGAGCAGTGTGCCTGCCAGCCACCAGCTATGATTTACAAGAGATTATAAACGGATGTACATGGACATCAGCTAACTATCACCATAAGAGGAACTAATATTATTGAAATTTTTTTGAGAAACTCAAGACTACTGAAGGTATGTTTGCGCAATGCTAGTTGTAAGATTATTGTAAAAAGTAAGTCCCATTTGAAAGCATGTAAAATCATTCCATTCGAATATAATTAATTTTTGCCAGCAATATTGCATTAGTGATTATAATCCATCCCAAAACATCAACGTAAAATTTTTCAAAATTTTATTGCTGTCAAGAAAAAGTTTAACTATGAATTACGTAACTTCAGTCAAATTAATTAAAGAATAACGTCAGCTTTGGTAATAAATACAGCCACTTATTATGACAGCCCACCAGCAGCTAATAGAGTATAATAAACCAGAGTAAGTATATTCATGTCGCAGTTCGATGTAGCAGTCAGATGGCGATCCAGTAACAGTAAAAAAGGTAACGGAACAGTTTTGGGTTATTGTAGGTAACGACTGAGGGCCACGACGACGACACATTCTATGTTTCATCGAAATAATCAGAAAATCACTTTTAATAAGCAGCACTTAAATTTGTATGCGAAGATTAAGAAAGATTTAATTTCAAAGGGGAGATTTCATTTGTTATTAATAAGCAAGAGATAGAAATCCTAAGGGAAGGTTTCATAGGTTATTGTAGAAGGGAAGGTTGCGTAACAAAACAGATATAGAGGAGACCGTACGGTCGCAGGTTCGAATCCTGCCTC
Organism: Schistocerca cancellata; assembly: GCF_023864275.1. Classification (NCBI taxonomy): domain Eukaryota; kingdom Metazoa; phylum Arthropoda; class Insecta; order Orthoptera; family Acrididae; genus Schistocerca; species Schistocerca cancellata. The sequence goes on from NC_064634.1 coordinate 66,689,093, forward strand.
GGGCATGGATGTGTGTGATGTCCTTAGGTTTCAGTAGTTCTAAGTTTAGTGGACTGATGACCTCAGATGTTAAGTCCCATAGTGCTCAGAGCCATTTGAACCATAGAGGAGACGGAAGGTTTCAACGTGAAACACAAAATAAGATCTGCGAGGCACGTAAAGCAGAACCAGCAGAAAGTAAGAACGGTCCCTACGCCACAAGCAGAAAGCAAGACCCCCATACTATACTCGTCGTGTTCAGCAGAAGCCCATATTCGATGGTTTTTACGTTGTACGCTATATCCTACGAATATATGCTCTTTCTAAGCACCAGCACGCTGAATGTCTCGAGATGTTTCGTTATCGGTACGAGTTTTAATAAAATTATTGGAAAAGTCATATTGATGGTTAAAGAACTTTCGTCTTCTGTTTTTTCGCGTTGTAGCTCGTGTGTAATGAGAGAACGCCGTTTCAAAGCAACGATCCATTTAAGATTCATGAAAACATGTCGTCGTTGTTGTTGTGGTCTTCAGTCCTAAGACTGGTTGATGCAGCTCTCCATGCTACCCTATCCTGTGCAAGCTTCTTTATCTCCCAGTACTTACTGCAACCAACATCCTTCTGAATCTGCTTAGTGTATTCATCTCTTTGTCTCCCTCTACGATTTTTACCCTCCACGCTGCCCTCCAATGCTAAATTTGTGATCCGTTGATGCCTCAGAACATGTCCTACTAACCGGTCCCTTCTTCTAGTAAAGTTGTGCCACAAACTTCTCTTCTCCCCAATCCTATTCAATACCTCCTCATTTGTTACGTGATCTACCCACCTAATCTTCAACATTCTTCTGTAGCACCACATTTCGAAAGCTGCTATTCTCTGCTTGTCCAAACTATTTATCGTCCATGTTTCACTACCATACATGGCTGCACTCCATACAAATACTTTCAGAAACGACTTCCTGACACTTAAATCAATACTCGATGTTAACAAATTTCTCTTCATCAGAAACGCTTTCCTTGTCATTGCCAGGCTACATTTTATATCCTCTCTACTTCGACCATCATCAGTTATTTTGCTCCCCAAATAGCAAAACTCCTGTACTACTTTAAGTGTCTCATTTCCTAATCATTACCTCAACATCACACAACTTAATTCGACTACATTCCATTATCCTCGTTTTGCTTTTGTTGATGTTCATCTTATATCCTCCCTTCAAGACACCATCCATTCCGTTCAACTGCTCTTCCAAGTCCTTTGCTGTCTCTGACAGAATTACAATGTCATCGGCGAACCTCAAAGTTTTTATTTCCTCTCCATGGATATTAATACCTACTCCAAATTTTTCTTTTGTTTCCTTCACTGTTAGCTCAATATACAGATTGAATAACATCGAATTTATTCTATAATTAGGAATAAAAACATATTGGACAATAAAATAAGTCGCCGAGCGGTTCTAGGCGCTTCAGTCCGGAACCGCGCTACTGCTACTGCCGCTGGTTCGAATCCTGCCTCGGGCATGGATGTGTGTGATGTCCTTAGATTGGTTAGGTTTAAGTAGTTCTAGGTCTAGGGGACTGATGACTTCAGATGTTAAGTCCCATAGTGCTTAGAGCCATTTGAACAATAAAATAAACGAAGACGAGGCAGCAAGTGGCTCTAAGCACTATGGGCCTTACATCTGAGGTCATCAGTCCCCTAGAACTTAGAACTACTTAAACCTAACCAACCTAAGGCCATCACACACATCCATGCCCGAGGCGGGATTCGAACCTCCGACCGTAGCAGCAGCGCGGTTCCTGACTGAAGCGCCTGGAACAGCTCCGCCACAGCGGCGAAGCAGCAAGTGTACGTCAGCTTAGCGTAGTTGGCTGAGGCACTGCATCAGGGAAGAACTAGAGTGGGCCATTAGAATGGACATGGGTTCGATTCTCACAATATCCAACTTTTCTCTCCCCCCCCCCCCCCCCCCCGTTCACCTTCACGTTTTCTGAAAGGTGGTTGTAGTTTCATATTAAATTAATAAATATAATTTCTGTAATATTTGATGTAATGTAAATATGCATACAGTGTGTGTGTGTGTGTGTGTGTGTGTGTGTGTGTGTGTGTCGGGGAAATTTTATAAGTTGTCTTTCCTGAGTGGACAAGTAACTTCAATTTTTGTCTTATTACACTATCACGGATATTAAAATTTTTGTTTATGTGTACAACAGAAAGTACAACATGCCTAGCGTACGGCCATGAAACGAAATGTTCGTTTTAATAGCACTAAGGTAGGAATTCTATTCGCATCCGTTTTTGTGAACGAACTGTGTTGTTTGCGAGCCAAACGAATCCGACAACCGCCGATGGAGAGCGGCGTAAACCAGCCCGTACTGTATGTGCCGACGGCGCTGTGTGTCGTAAACGACGGATATACCGCCTGGGCGCATGTCACCGTTAAGCCGCGTACACAGCTAGCAACAAAAGTCGCGGAACACGTGTCCCGAGACTTGTCTCAGTGTTGTTCCGGGACATTTTCTCGTGTTGCGAGACTATCGCTATACTAGGGTGACCAAATCATTTTCGGTGAAAACCGGGACACATTCACCCGGGTGCCAATGGACACCTCATTCCACATGTACCCAGGTTTCTTAATTTTAAATATTAATGTTTTGTTGATACATTTTGTTAACCCAATTATTATAAATAGTAAGAAGATACAAAAGATTGATATAATCTAGATTATGTATACAGTAATAAAGAAATGTATTACGATTTTACAAAATTTTACAGCCATTCAACTTTTAATCAATTAATAGTAACATGAGCTTTAATATTACTCAGCACTTGTAGATGGAATTGACTGTCCTTGGAGAAAAGGGTATTTTTCACTGCCTCCAGCCTTCTTGATCATGTCTTTGTTCTTTGAGACACAGTGATAAAACTCGGCACAATCCATTTTGTAGTTGTACAGAATCTGCAGGATTGCTTCAAGAGAGTCCACCTCCATTCTGTTTCTTTCATCAGTCCACTGGATATTCATGAACGAAAATATTCTTTCCACATTGGCATTATGGGCTGGGATTGCAAATAAATACCTTGCAATTATTACCAACTCAGAGTAACGCTGAAGACAGTCACAGCTTTTAAAAAAACTCACCCACTTCTCATGACATTCCAATGGTGTTTTTTTTTTTCATCATTCCACTAGTGAAGACTTCCTTCAACAAAATTTGTCAGTATGCCGAACTGATCATAGAGAATGGAATCATCGATTTCAATCTCTTTACTCTTCAAATAAGAAATTCTCTCTTCAACACTTTCCCATTTTGGCACTCTCTTCAGTAACATCCAATCAAACACCGGCGATGAGGGTAAATATGAGGCGCTCCACTTGCTGAGATATTCTACACAAGTGTCATAAAACTTGTTAACTTCTTCTCTAAAACTCCTTTCCGCTGCTTATGGTACTTCTGCTCTTTTAAGGACAGATTTAACATTAAAAGAAATGAACTGCTGTTTTCTCCTCTTAGTAACAGTTTCGAGAGTATTTTTCAAAACATCATTTACCTCTATTACACTTTTCGTGCTTCCCTCAATTTCCTTTATCCCATGCTGCAAAGTGCTAAGCTGACTGTGAATGAACCAAAAGTAGGCTTCACTTAAAGGGTTACTGAAAAACTGAACCACATTTTGGGGGCTTTGTCTTCATTTAGGAAAAAATCTTTTAACGGTTCAAACAGGCGGATTACTCTTTCAACTGCTGGAAACAGTGATAACCAGCGAGTTTTTGAGTGACACATTACATTCATATATTCAGTTCCCACATAATCACAGAACTCCTTCAGCCTCTGTTCTAACATATAAGTAAAAGTGTGAGTATACCTTCATGACGATAGTTTCAACATCACTGCTTAAACTGTCAGCAGATGTCTGCACGCTATTGTGTAAAACAAGTGCAGGGCACCCTATGCCTTCAATGTTTTCATGCAATGTTGCCTTTAATTTGGTAAATACGTTGCATTTGCCTTGTCTTTTTAAACCACCAAAGTTTGTGTTGGTGTTGTCTCCACAAAATGCCACACATTTATTTTTCTCAAGATCAAACATTTCGATGGTATTCATGCAAAATCTTGAAATTTCTTCAAATGTGTCATTAGGTAGGGAACTCACCTTCAAAAGTTTGGTCTGAATTCCCTGATTAATATCGAAAAACTGAGCAACAAACGGAAATATTTTAGTGGCCTTATGATTGCTGGCATCAGTGGATATCCCGTAGAAAGAAGACTTTTTGATATATTCAAGGCTTTCCTTTACACTCTGGAGAGCAATAACTCCTTTCACTAAGGCTGACACTTTAGTTCTTGCTGAAGTAAACTTTTTTGCAATGGAAGAATCATCAAACATAATGCGTTAAGCTTATTAGTACAATCACTAGATCTATAAGTTTGGTGATGTTTTACCGCGTGGTAGGCTAGTGTAAGCTCGGCTGCTCGAACTTTCGTCTCTTCACTTGACTGATGTTTCACAAAATAATTTTGTAGAGTTTTACTGCAGCTCGGTGCACTGTATCTGTTAATGTGTTTCTTTGACCTGATGTGATCAACTATTTCGGAACGTCCACCATGACCTGTACTAATAAAACAGTTACATACGGAACACTCTGCTTCGTAATCAAAACGACCTTTCTTAATGAAATTCCATTCCTTAGAATAACAGTTACTGAACTTGCAGGCACGTTTCGGCATTGCGTTTCACAGTACTGCAGCAATAATACCACTGATATGAGAAAAAACTACTGCCGTTTGTCTGACAAAACATCAACTACTACACTGTTCTGACAATGAGTGTGTGCGCGACAGTCGGACGGTTTCATAGCTCTGTTACAATAATACAACTTACTACTTGTTGGTCAAAGTACCGCTCAAAGTAAATTATTGCCTGAGTGTATCAATACTGATACTGTGATTACTAGTATGGGACAATGGAGGTTTTAGACAAATAAGCTAAAATATATTAATTTCTTGTGTTATATTTCCTTTAACATAGCGAAATCCCAAAAATTTCAGAAAGTTTCACGAAATGTATTTAAAAACTGAATTCCGGGACTTTTGAGCGTCCCGAAACAAATTTTCGGGACACCGGAACACAGGGATGAAAACCGGGACAATCCCGGTTTTCCGGGACGTTTGGTCGCCCTACGCTATACAAAAGTCTAGAGTCTCAGGTTCCCCGTCAAAACGCGGAAAATGACGTAATGTCGCGCAACATTTCGCAGTCTGTCCGTGTACTTTGACGTGTGTGCGTCATTTTGTACCTGGCCACAATGGAGACAACAATGAAAATAATTGAAGATTTTCAAGCTTACCCTTGTCTTTGGGATATGACATGGGGGGAATGTAAAAACAGAAATATGAGGAGGGTTGCTATGGAATCTCTAGCTAAAGAGAAGGGTTTCCAAATCGGTAGAGCTCATTCTGACAACTAGCTCAAGTGTTTGAAGAAGATTCAAAGCTGTAGTAACTCCACCAGAAAATAAATTCCTCGTCCAGTACCGTTTAGGTTTACGCTTTTTGCTTCTTAACAACATTAAATTATTTAAACAGAGATGAACCGCACAAATAGCTATTTCTTGTGACATCGCGTTCTGATTTCTGTATCGCAACTGGCTTCGTACATGTGGACGCGTGACATTGTTGACATTGTTTAGCGACAGTCTCGATACATTGTATCAAGACTGTCCCCATACAAAGTCCCGCGACTTTGTTGCTAGGTGTGTACGCGCCTTTAGCTGGCTCGTCCCGTGTGCCGGCGGCTTTAGCAGACGGCCGTAGCGAGCTACGGAACTGCTGAGACCCATGTGCGGCAAAGGCCCGCCACACTACCAACACGCTCACCTGACGCTGCCCAGTGTCCACTGCGGCCCAGCGGCCATCAATTATTACGACCTGCACTCGGCACTCCACGGACTTCGGCCTACAGACTCTTGTACAAGAACGTGTGTGCTAACAAACGTGGAACAAATCTCCAACACTTCGTTGGCGTGAAGCACCGGAAACTCAATTTATGTTTGACTATAATAATTCCAATGGAACTTTTTCATATACAAAGTCAACATAAAAAATGTGGTTAGGAGAACTTTACAGGCACCATCAGTTGACTACTACACCTTAACATTAGAGGCGCAGCCACTGGTTTGAAAATGACCGCAAGTGTCTAAGACTAGTCACCACTAGAGATTACATGCGACTGTGACGGAAAGCTAAGTGAGCAGTGAATCAATTACGTCAACGCAGTGTAGGAGAGTTAAAGAAAAACTGAGTTGTTATTTCAACCATATTTGATCTTGTTAACTCCGCAGCCGTTAATGATAGTTGGTGAATGACGCAACCAGCCACAAATACTTTTTCACTGTTTTATTTTACTGCCATAACCGTTTTCGGGCTACCATGCCTTTTTTCGGATGGGCCGTTTGAGATACCAGTATGTAATTGTATAAATGTAGAATACCGTGATGCAAATATGTGTCCCTCTCATCCCACTCTCCAACTTTTTAATTTTGTATTTCCTGCAATTAACTTATGAACTGTAACGATATCCAAATATCAGTATAGGTGAATTTGTGTACATTTATGTCTTCTTCATAATATGCAATCGGCTGGCGTTGTAGTATTTCGTTAATTATGTCATACGAAGAGCTCAGGAAGTCATCGGAAATGCTCGCGGGCGAGTCCTCAGTAGCATCAGCTGCCCCTTCTTTCCTTACGAGATACAGTCGATTCGCGCAGTCGTTATTGCTGAAGATGTCAGCAAAACCAACCACTTCGTTAGCGGCACGGCGCCTGGGCTCAGCTGCCTCCTCCCAATTGATAAAGAGCTTATGCCTACAGCGGAAATACATTTCTGTTATTAGCATGCCACATTTTGCACACCCCACACATCATCCTTGCCCTGCTTACATCCTTAGTCGATATTTAATGAATGATATTTTCGTATCTTTGCTTAATGATAATCTTTGCATTGTAAAGAAAAACATCAAGTGTATAACATATGTGCGATGCTCAACGTGCATTTTAAGAACATTGTGAACTGTGCCACAGTAATTCATTTACAATGTGTGTGTTGTGGCGGAATACAAGAACATATACATCGAGCTAGAAAACCACATGGGCCACAACAAAACGAACGACCATCTACCGGAACATATGTAAGGAGACACGACTATTTTGCATCATACATGTATAAAGACGCAAGCACTTTAGCGTATTTTTATTCATGAAATAACTGATGAAGTGACACTACACACTCAAATGTTCTTGTGCAGTGTGGAGCAGAGGACATGTTGTTAAGCAACACATATATGTAACGACAAATATTAGTTGTCTGAAAATGGGCATCGTACCCCGAAACCGGTTATGGCAGTAAAATAAAACAGTCGAAAACTATTTGTTGCTGGTTGCATCATTCAACAACTAAAAACTGAGTTGTTGTCTCAACTGTGTTGATTTATTCCACGTTTATTAGTACGCAAGTTTTTGATTAAGTGCACAGTAAATTTCGTCCGCAGGCCGAAGTCCGTGGAGCGGTGAGTTGTAATCGTAACTGCTTCATAAAAATATCGAGTGAGGAACAACGGCCGGTGGAACTGTTGCAAAAATAAATTCCATCAGCATCACTTCATTTAGGCCGCTAGGTTCAACGTCTCCGTAGCGGCTTCTTCAGGCCCCCATAGGACCCTATACGTAAAAGTATGATCAAAATTATGTAGAAAGGAGACACGAACTAAAAATTGCCAGATATAAAACACTTCATTATGGCGTGGACGACGAGGTGTCTTTAAAAGCTCGATAGGTGCACATAATTAATGTGGTTATACAACCCGAGAAATAACCTAAATCAAGCCAAAATACTTAGTAGGGAATGAGTTGAAAAAAACCACTAAATTGGAAAAACGTACGACGGGAAATTCGGATTAGCGTATACTACGGTGGAAAAGACTCCACACCAACCTGTAAATATGTAAATTTTACACATCGAATATTGGGCATTAGTAGAGGATAAAAATGGGCTACGTCGTGTCAAGGACTCGGGCTATTCGTAACGGGTTACTGGCCCAATACCATTTGATCAGCGACAATGAAAAGATACTCTGAAGCTTTGATGCTACATACATATTCTACACAATCCTACCTTAAACAATTTTACATTTGGTTCAGAGTAGTTTCAGGGGTAAGACAAGGCTGCAACCTGTCTCCACTGTTGTTCATATTATTCATGGATCATATGTTGAAAACGATAGACTGACTGGGTGAGATTAAGATATGTGAACACAAAACAAGCAGTCTTGCATATGCGGATGACTTAGTTGTGATGGCAGATTCGATTGAAAGTTTGCAAAGTAATATTTCAGAGCTAGATCAGAAATGTAAGGACTATGGTATGAAGATTAGCATCTCCAAAACGAAAGTAATGTCAGTGGGAAAGAAATATAAACGGATTGAGTACCAAATAGGACGAACAAAGTTAGAACAGGTGTACGGTTTCAAGTACTTAGGATGCATATTCTCACAGGATGGCAGCATAGTGAAAGAACTGGAAGCGAGGTGTAGCAAAGCTAATGCAGTGAGCGCTCAGCTACGATCTACTCTCTTCTGCAAGAAGGAAGTCAGTACCAAGACTAAGTTATCTGTGCACCGTTCAATCTTTCGACCAACTTTGTTGTATGGGAGCGAAAGCTGGGTGGATTCAGGTTACCTTATCAACAAGGTTGAGGTTACGGATATGAAAGTAGCTAGGATGATTGCAGGTACTAGTAGATGGGAACAATGGCAGGAGGGTGTCCACAATGAGGAAATCAAAGAAAAACTGGGAATGAACTCTATAGATGTAGCAGTCAGGGCGAACAGGCTTAGATGGTGGGGTCATGTTACACGCATGGGAGAAGCAAGGTTACCCAAGAGACTCATGGATTCAGCAGTAGAGGGTAGGAGGAGTCGGGGCAGACCGAGGAGAAGGTACCTGGATTCGGTTAAGAATGATTTTGAAGTAACAGGTTTAACATCAGAAGAGGCATCAATGTTAGCACTGAATAGGGGATCATGGAGGAACTGTATAAGGGGGGCTATGCTCCAGACTGAACGCTGAAAGGCATAATCAGTCTTAAATGATGATGATGATGAGTTATTTCCGCCATTTTCTACTACTACTTTGCATATATTTTTGTTACACTATGACCTATCTTTTTACACCAACCCTATTACATAATCTATATGATCCTTCTTATTTTTGACTTCTTATGTATCTTGGACACTGAGTATGTAGGTTTCTCACGTATCATTGGAGTTGTCGTAGCCGTTCGCAGTTTATAGTGCACATGGTCAGGTGAACGTGCTGGATGCGGACAGGAGCTCGCCGGACTCAATGGCACTAACGTCGATGGCGTGCGATGTATCTGTATAACTTTTCTACATGCCACCCCCCCCCCCCCCCCCTCCCGGACCGAGCACTCTAGGCAAAAGTTTGCAATGTAAGTATCTTTGTGTTGGCCGAGTCAAGTAAGTACTAGGTGGCCAAACGAAAGATGTCTGAACTGACCACATGTATCAGGCGTTGGTCGGCAGTTACGTATGTTTAGTATCAGGTGGCACGTAGGGGCAATAGAAACAAGGATTAAAGCGTCATTTCTGTTTGTGCATGCGATGTGCCGCGCAACGTATGTTTAATGGGAGGGTTTTAATGCACAACGTAACAATATCTACCTGACGTAAGTAACAATGGATCGTGCCGTGGACTGAAAGAACTAGATTAATATTGCAATAGAGTGCATATTTACTGAGGAGTGACTTCAATAGCGTGACTCTCCAGTGAACCCTAGTAAAGATCTGGTGCTCCTGAAAATTTTCCCAAATTACACGAAGTGACGACAATGCAGCAGCATGTCGCATAACAACTTTGAAAAGCAAACGCACGTGAAAGTGCCAACGGAGACTCACATTAACTATGTTTATAAAGTTTGGCTTTTAATTGTGGATCATGTAAATGTACGACCGCAGCAGCTGGGAAGGGCAACAGCAACACCATTTGTGGGCAAACGCAAGCCACGTGCCACAGGCAAATGCAATTACGGACCGGTCGTAACATGTTCATGATAATATTTTTGGGACGAGACAATCACTGGGTGAACTAACATTACGCCAAACCATTAGAAAACTGTGTGTGGATACCAGAAAAGTGATAGCCGATCCACTTCCAGGCAGAGATGAAACTTGCAACTTGCGCCATCAAGCGAGCGACAGAGACAGCAGCACCTTTTGGGAAAAAATCAATGGCAATTGTGTACACAACAGCCATTCCTCCACCGCCACTTGCACTTTTTTTATTCTTCTCTTCTGACAGCCTCCATTACATTTCCATACACTAATTCGGCACTAAATTCGCACGTAACTGGACACTAACACAAACCTTAATTGTTCCGTGGAACTACAGGGTGGACACTGACATGGGACATACTTCGCGTCGTCTTTCCATCTGAATGGCACACGTAAGCAACCAGATTATCTCAACATCAGTTAGTTACACGCGCTGCACACTTTAACAGAATTCATTCCGTATCCTACTAACCACTCACTGAGTGTGGAAAACGTCGCGCGGAAATTTTAATGGGTACCATACGACTGGCGTATCGTAAAATTCATTCCTCCTCCTCCCCTCCCCTCCCCCCCCCCCCCCCCCGCCGTAATTCACTTGTCAACATCTTTCTGTAGGCAAGACTCTGTTGCCACGTACCGCAGTTACTCACAGACAGGAACTGAACGATGAGAGTCCAATTACTTCTAATGCGTTGCCAATGCGTGTAGTCATGGAAGGTGGAAAGGGGACGGGGTGCTGTAAAGAAGTAAATCTTCCGTATGTTCCACGGCAGTGGCGTTAATCTTAGTTGGAGCAGTGGCTAATGTGGGTGAGGACGTCGGTGTTTACAGGAATCATCTCGATTGCAGGGCGAAGATCTGAGCTCCGCTGCTCTCCCGTGCCAATCCAGAGCCTCAAATACTGAGGAACTTCTATCGCTGTCACGGTGCAAGAAAAATTAACAACACACACGTGCGACGAGAGAAAATTCTTCCCCGCAGTGCGCACGTGAACACAGCGCTGCGTCAAAAGTTCTGACGAGCAGCTACACACACACACACACACACACACACACACACACACACACACACACACAAGCGCGCGCGGTAGGCTAGATGAACGCAGCGTACACTCTGGCAGTCAGTCAGAACAATGGAAGGGCTGAGTAAACGTGCCGCAGAGAGAGAGAGAGAGAGAGAGAGAGTGTGTGTGTGTGTGTGTGTGTGTGTGTGTGTGTGTGTGTGTGTGTGTGTGTGCGCGCGCGCGCAGGGGGGGGGGGGGAGAGGGGAGGGCATTGTTCCAACAGCGGAGGTCACTTTGGCCGCGATGGACAGCGGAACGCCTAGGCAGAACAGCCATGTAGAACCCACGCCGATTGCACACATAGGCGGTCTGCGCAAAGGCTGGGCTGCAGTGGGTAGCTGGAGCAGCACAGGGGAACGGCTCTGTACGACGCAGCGGAACTGTCAGGCGGTGAACCCATGGTCACGGTAGAGTGCCACTCCCAGCTGCCACTGGCGCACTGTAACACAACCCGTCACTTCCTGAATAACTCTCTCCAGACTGGTGAGACAAAACTAAACTGGAAAGTCAATGGCATGGAGAAGGAGTTATGGAGGGTGGGCGGGGTTTATGTGTGTGTGGGGGGGGGGGGGGGGGGGGAGAGGAAGGAGAACGAAAAGCAGGACACAGTTTAGCAGAAGCTACCTCTTGCTATAAGAAAAAAAAAAGTCAAATGTTTGATTAAGTGATTCGTCTGAAAGTAAGGATGATACTCGATATCATCTACAGCAAATGAGATGCCGATTGAGGTTGGTTGGTTGGTTTGTTGGGGGAAGGAGACCAGACAGCGAGGTCATCGGTCTCATCAGATTAGGGAAGGATGGGGAAGGAAGTCGGCCGTGCCCTTTGAAAGGAACCATCCCGGCATTTGCCTGGAGCGATTTAGGGAAATCACGGAAAACCTAAATCAGGATGGCCGGACGCGGGATTGAACCGTCGTCCTCCCGAATGCGAGTCCAGTGTCTAACCACTGCGCCACCTCGCTCGGTGCCGATTGAGAATTTAAAGCTAAGTTAGAATTTTAAAGAGCGCGTCTGGTAGATAATGTCGACTGTTCGGTATGCTGTTGGTTTGTCTCGACATACTACTGCTGTGTCAAGTCTAACTGTACAAGATTTCGAACTGCATTCAAACGCGCGTCATTATTTTCTCTATTTATTACGTTTAGGCAAATCATTCAGCAATACACTTGACTTTCTTTTTTTTTCATTTTTTATTTTCAATTTTATTGACAGTTAAATATCACACCAATGTAATTGTTGACGCCCATAATAGCTAGGTCTTTGAATATATGAACTTTATGACACATGATTTACGTAGCTATCAGCAGCTGTTCGTGAAATCTCAATTTTCCCACATAGTGGTAATTAAGTGTATCTTAATTATCCTGATTACTTTCACGAATTTTTATCTTTTTGCAAATACTAGACCTCCCCCACATTCCCCACTCTTCGTTAGGTTATGAAAATTCAGACAAAAATCCACTGTGTTATTTCTATGGACTCTTATTTTTCCTCCGCAAAAACATTTGATCATAAAAGGGTTTAACAACACAACAATGTCATGCTTGGAAACACTCGCTTCAAAAATCTAACGTTGAACTCTATGGTCTGACCATTTCTAAAGAGCACACACACTGTATAACATCGTAATACGAGAAGTCTTTCTAGGAGTAAAGAACGCTTCTTCCTCCACACATTTTCGTTGAAGACAATGAAAAAAAAACCTTATTTAACAACGTATTTTGATATATTAGCTATTTTCCTACGCAGTCGCCGTTCAAATATAAACACTTGTCGTAGCACTCCACAAGATTTGCCCTCTGCGTACTCACCTGTCGCCAAGCTGTTGAAGAAATCACTATCTTCCTCGACCAGTTCTTCGCCATTTCCATCGTGCTTTCCGCTTAAAAAAACCTTCCATTTTGGAAAATAATGGTCATCATTCGTGGCCAAGTCCGTGGTATAGGGACGCTATTCAATAACGTCCTACTTAAACTGACGGAGCAAATCTTTCGTCTATGGAGCATAATGCGAGCGAGCGTTATTTTGAAGCAGCACGATCGTCATATTAGATTGGTTGGTTGAGTCCCTTTTTCCTCAGACAGACAGGTATACATGACTGTACATCACAAACAGTCTACCGCGCAAAACCCAGGGGAAGAAAACTCCAAGGTATACCAGTGGTCAATCAAGGTGAACTAAGGGGCAAAAAGAGTGAAGGGAGACAGAGGAAGAAAGATAGGCAAGGAACCCCCCCCCCCCCTATTTTAGGGAGCAGCCAGAAGCCCCCGAAATCAGGTACCCTATAAATTGTCTAGGAAAGATTATCCATAGTAACAGGTAATGAGAAAAAGACTAAAAAGTCGAACAGACCACGTGAGAGGGGGGGGGGGGGGAGCAAGAGTAAAAGAGCAGGTAGGGTATGGGTCGGGCAGAACCACCACGCTGAGACAGCCATAGCCCAGTCTGGGAATAGGAGGCAACAGTGTGTTCTGCCAACCTCTCAATGGACCGATAAAGTTAAGCGGCCTTCCCTTAAAGAGAGTGGTAAAAGCCCCCTTCACATATAAAACGTAGGACTAGGTCAGGCACTGAGGCACTGACTCCTAACACCAGGCGAGATAGAGAGTCTGCCAGAAGGTGGCTAGGTTGGGACAATCCAGCACAATATGGACCACCGCCAAACAGGAACCACAAAGACAGTTGGCTGCGTCTTCGCGATGGAGGAGATGGGCACGAGTCACCCAAGTATGGCCGACGCAGAACCGGCAAAGGACAGCAGCGTCCTCGCGAGGGGCTTGCATGAAGGACCTCCACAGATTCATAGTCTCCCTTACCACCCATACATTGTTTGATGAAGTCAGAGCGAGCTATTCCGTATTCCTGATTCCGAACACTTGACGGCGTAATACAAACTGGAGGTCTGTTTCGGGGGTGCTGATCTCAAGAGTCAGTTTACTGGTAGCCAGTTTGACCAGGCTATCAGTGAATTCAGTCCCCAGGATCCCGACGCAGCCCAGGGTCCAGACAAAAATCACTGAGGTCCGCATTGTTTAAGGGAATTCACGGAATTCTGGATAGCAACGGCCAAAGGATGGCGAGGGTAACACTGTTCGAGAGCTTGTAAACAGCTCAAGAAATCACTGCAGCGAGAAAGGATCCACTGGTGCACAAACGGATAGAGCTCAAGAGCATGAGAGATGGCTACCAACTCCACAGTGAAAACACTACAGCAATCTGGCAAGGAGTGCAGTTCATGATGTCCCGCGTGAGTATAAGCAAAGCCTGCATGATCAGCAACCGTTGAGCCATCAGTAAAGATAACTTTAGAACCCCACAGTGCACCTAGGACGAAGAAAAATTGGCGCTGGAGAGCCTCGGGATGAACCAAGTCTTTCAGTCCTTGTGATAAGTCAGACTGAAGCTGTGGTCAAGGGATGCACTATGGAGCTGTACGATGATGATGTTTGGTTTGTGGGGCGCTCAACTGCGTGGTTATCAGCGCCCGTACAATTACCCAATCTTTGCTCAGTCCAATTTCGCCACTTTCCTGGATGATGATGAAATGATGAGGACAACACAAACACCCAGTCATCTCGAGGCAGGTGAAAATCCCTGACCCCGCCGGGAATCGAACCCGGGACCCCGTGCTCGGGAAGCGAGAACGCTACCGCGAGACCACGAGCGGCGGACAAGGGCTGTACGTGAGTGGACCCAGTGGAGAGGTGGAATAGGGAACAACTGAAGTTCAGAGATAATGGACCGGATGCAGACTGTGAACATAATTCCTAATTTAGGCCACCGTTGCGGGAAATGGATTTCCATGTTTGGAAAGAGGAGATGGTAGTTCAGAGATGCCTAGGGCAGCTGCGAACGTGGTACCGTAATTCGCAAACTATTTTTGGCGTCTGATCTGTATTGGAGAAAACCTCAGCCTCCATGAGTAAGCTTTTCAAGGGCTAGATCGAAAGTGATTGTAAGTAGAGCCCCACAGCGGTGTACTGGTTCCAGTATCCACAATGCAGAGAGCAATGCCGAGTGCATGCCAGACTCCTGTACTCAGGACAGGATTGTATCAGGTCTTTGTAAAGGGGCAGCAGGGTAATGTGATCTGCACCCCAGCTGGTGTTACTCAGGCAATGAAGTGTACTAAGGTGCAGTCAGCCCCTTCACTTAAGCTAGCGAAGATGAATTCACATCTACTGAGAATCGAAGACCAGTTCTAAAAATCGATTAGTCTCCACCACAACGAGTAGCTGGTCATCGAGGCAAATTTCTGGTTGTGGGTGAACAGTGCGACCTTGACAGAAGGGCATCACATGTGTCTTGGCAAATGAAAACAGAGGGCCATAAGGTCATGGGTGAGGGCCTGCACCTTTCATATGGTGTTTTGCAGTCGACGTTCGGTGACACCCACAACAGAGGAGCAATAGTAGAGGCAAAAGTCATCAGTATACAGGGAGGACGATACTGAGGACCCCACAGCCGCTGCTAGGCCATTTATGACTACTAGAAAGAGAGGGACACTCAGTACAGAGCCCTGTGGGACCTCATTCTCTTGGATAAATGGGGGAAGCATGGTATGACAAAGTTCTGAATAAAAATCGGGAGTGGACCTCAGAGACCCCACTTGTGTAAGGTAGTGGGCCTATGGTGCCACCATCTTGTGTCATAAGCCTTTTGCAAGTCAAAGGAGATGGCTATAACATGCTGACATCAGGCAGAAGCTGTTCAGATGGCAGACTCCAAGTAAACCACATAGTCGGTAGTGGAATGTCCTTGGCAAAAACCGCCTTGGAACAGCGCCAGAAGACCCCCAGACTAAAGAGCCAACACAGCTGCCAGCTCACCATGCACTCAAGCAACTTATAGAGAATATTGGTGAGACTAACTGGACAAAAACTGACCATCACTAGTGGGTGCTTACCCAGTTTCAGTACTGGGACAATGATGCTTTCTCACCATTGCAATAGGAACTCGCCCTCAATCCATGCAGTTAAAGATTGCACGGATATGATGCTGACAATCCACCAGCAGGTGCTTGATCATCTGGTTGTGGATGTGGTCCTGCCCTAGGGCTGTATCAGGACAGTGGGCTAGGACACTAAAGAATTCCTACTCGCTGAATGGAACATTATATGGCTCCAGATGCGTGTAGTAAAGGATAATTGCTTTCACTCTACTAGCTATTTTACTACACAAAAGGCAGGTTGATAATTCCCAGTTGCTGAGGCTCAATAGTAATGTACAGCAATGTTCAGTGACAGCATCTGAGTCAATGAAGACAGCGCCATTCAAGGTAATACCAGGTACAGCTGCAGGTGTCTGGTATCCATAAACACATCTTTGCCCAAACCTGTGAAGGAGACGCATGTGGTCCAATGATTGGAACATACCGTTCTCAGCAGTCTTGCCTCCATTGTTTTATTAGGTGACACTGGCATGGAACTGCTTAAAGGCAATGAGGTACTCCATTGATGGGTACCACTTACGGCATTGGAAAGCCTGCCTACTATCTCTAATGGGCTCTGCGATTTCTGATGACCACCAAGGTACTGTCTTCTGCTGGAACGGGTAACACAAAATCAGCTGTCGAAAGAATGTGTCTAGCTGTATTCTGGACTGCTCGTCGACATCTACATATGGTGGGAAGCCAAGGGCCACAGCAAAGATGAAAACACCCCAGTCAGCACTGTTGAGAGCCCATCTGGCAGGCGTTCAAGGCAGTGATGCACAGGTCATTGTGGACTCTGCAGTGGATGGATGGGAGAAGACAAGGGCTAAAAATTGAAAGGTCAGTGGAAGAGTAACTTCTGTGCGCCACAAGAGGCAAAGGTCACATTGTGCCACTAAGTTTTCGAGGTCTCTATCATGGCCAGTGATTGTGGCTCCACCCCACAAAGGATAATGGGCATTGAAATCATCCGAGATTACAGAAGGCGAGAGAAGCTGAGAAAACAAGGCAACTGAGGCACTTCACCATCAGGAGTTTAATATCTTGAAATGCCATTACCCAAACAACCACAGCCTCCAAAGGTGTATTAAGATGCACAAGTTCGCTATATAGACTATCCACAACATATGTGCAGATTCCACCTGACACCCTCTCACAGGTAACACAATTCTTATAATATC
Organism: Schistocerca cancellata; assembly: GCF_023864275.1. Lineage (NCBI taxonomy): Eukaryota > Metazoa > Arthropoda > Insecta > Orthoptera > Acrididae > Schistocerca > Schistocerca cancellata. Next base: position 66,706,378 of record NC_064634.1, read on the forward strand.
CATGCCATCCATGAAGGGCCAAGATGCACATTGCTGGAAACCAGGTCTCCTGAATAAAGAAAAACATTGAAATTCCACTGGATAATAATGTCTATGTACTGTGAGGCCATCAAGGGAGCAAGGAGAAAGGTTATGCCCTAAGGTCACCTGCTGCCACTGGCTGAGAGGTTATGGCATCAATACGCATAGGTTCCAGGTTCCACTGTGTGTGAACTGGACCTCAGAGTCCGCTGGAATATCTGCCTTGGCCACAGGAGTGGAACTGCCGAGATCTGGTGGCGTGGGGCCATTGGACTGTCCTCCTTGGAGGACTTTTTTTTTTCTTCCTCTCCTTAGAGGAGAGCCTTGCTAAGATTATAGCCACAGTCACGGTTTATGAGGTAGTCATTGGTGCGAATTTCGATGGCCTCTCTAACAACGCTGTCCCAGTATCTCGACGTCTGTACCAGAATCCTCGTGCGGTCATACTCCATGGCGACTGGGTTAATCAAGAGTAAATCGAGCAAACGTATAGTTGTGACGACCACGGCGGACAGAGCCATCACACCGACATCATCTCAGACGCCGTCGCAATCTGTTCCACCGCGCGACCGTGGCGCGGGGCGCGGACGGCGGAGGGAGCACGCCGCGGGCGGAGAGTATTTAAATCTGCCGCCGCCGCGACCGAACCCAGTTTCCTCTGAGCACCCATAGCGTACGGATCTCCGTGCCGGCACGTTCACAGGAGCTCAGTCCGTCAGTTCACCTGATGATGGCGACATGTGTGATCGCCGAAATATTGTGCCCGTTGGACACTATAGACCGGCAGCACACCCGTGGATATTTTGGTCATTGATTTTGTCTCACATTTTAAACTCGCACGAATACTCGTAAACAGTAAGCGAGCGTTCCTGCTCGCTGTTAGCATCTTACTGGCGCCACCGATTTGGAAGTGCTGGTGTGGGAGGGCAGAAGCGAAATGCGCGGCTCTTCAGATCGAAAACGTTTTTTACTATCGAATACTCTCCTAGTTAGATACCATAATCGCAACACAAAGGTTCAACTATGTCGTATCCTAAATGTGCTCTCCACAACACAAAAACTTTCTAAAGCAGCCGTTCCCAAAAGCATGGGACCACGACCCACTTGTAGGACACGGGTAGCGTGGCGCTGGGCCGTGAACGCTAGCTGAGAATCGAAGACAGGATAAAAATTATCGGAAGCTTCAGGGGTTTGGCTCGTCAGTCGTAAAGATCAGAGAGTACCGAATGAAGTATTTTATTTTGCGCCAGGCGGCCCCAAAACACGCCACAATCCAAATGTAATTTGTTGAGGTGATCGTTTCTGTGACACATTTGTTCACAAGGACGATTCGACTGAATTTCAGCATCCAGACATGGAGAAGGAAGGAAGGTTGGTGTTTCACGTCCCGTCGTCAGCTAACTTTATTAGAAGCGGAGCTTTGTTCAGATTACATACTACTGTAGGTGAAGGAATCGGTCATTTCCCTTTTAAGGAACCATTCCAGCTTTTGCATGGAGTGATCTGAGTGATCGCAGAAAACTGCTGTCTGGATGGCCGACTCGAGAACTTAACGTAGGTCTATCAAATGTGAGTTACGGCCCTTAGCCACTACACAACCTCAATCGGTCCTCGTGGAATAATGCTGAATGAGCTTTTTTCATATATGGTTGCTAACAGCAACTAGTATTTGTACAGGTTTGTAGAAATGATACTGACACACAGGCTTTTCATCCTGTAGAGTAAGTTGTATAGCTATGTTGTTAAAAAAGAGAAGAGGCAGAAGAGAAAATCGTTACGGAATGTTGCCTGTAATTTTTACAGGTAAAACTTCAGAATAAGTCGTAAGGTGAATCTGTATATTACTTACGCACTGTTATGGTTGACATCCGACACGCCTATGTATCGTTCACTGTATCCGATGGTTTTATACAAACGGCAACAAATGAAGCATTAACGCCGGCATTAAGCATTAATAAGATTTGGAAATTGCAGAGATATAATGGAAACTGCTTGGATGATTGCAGTGAAAGAGTGTAGCGATTTGAAAATATTGTTTTCTTTGCTAATTTCCTTCAAAAATGGTTCAAATGGCTCTGAGCACTATGGGACTTAACATCTGAGGTCATCAGTCCCCTAGAACTTAGAACTACGTAAACCTAACTAACCTAAGGACATCACATACATCCATCCCCGAGGCAGGATTCGAACCTGCGACCGTAGCAGCCGCGTGGTTCCGGACTGAAGCGCCTAGAACCGCTCGCCCACAACGGCCGGCACTAATTTCCTTAAAACTGCGTAGCTCCGACGGGTAAATCACTAATAACAGAGACAAGAAACCTCTTTAACAACTGAGGCACACTTTTCCTACAGTTAGGATTTGACATCACAGTTTCCCAGTTTATCAAAATGCATCTGACAATGATACAGTTTTTGTGACAATATAAGGAAACTCGTTAAGGAGGGACATGGCAATGTCGAACCGAAGAGGGAGGGTGACACGCAGGTACGGCGACGACGAGAGTGCCGTTTGCACTGTCACGGTCACGCCTTGGACGAGTGGTAAACTCTACCATGGAAGTTCCTACAGCTATACTTCCAACCACGCCGGTGGGAGAGAGGGGAGGGGGAGGGAGGGGGAGGGAGAGGGAGAGAGACGGAGAGGGAGAGAGGGTGGGGAGGGCAGAACTAGCACTAAAGCTGTGAGGACGGGGCGTGAGTCGTGCTTGGGTAGCTCAGTTGGTAGAGCACTTGCCCGCGAAAGGCATAGGTCCCGAGTTCGAGTCTCGGTCCGCCACACAGTTTTAATCTGCCAGGAAGTTTCATATCAGGGCACACTCCGCTGCAGAGTGAAAATCTCATTCTACCACTGAGGTTATTTTGGGTCAAGGGAATGCACGCTTCAGGGCGTTTGGCTCGGAACTGCCCTCGAAGTAACTGACTTTTAACACTTCGTTGTGTCACTGCGATGCCAACTGCTGCTCAAATTCCTGCTGCAGATGCAGTACAATGAACCAGAGCAATACGCCGAGCACGATGGTCTTCCCTTTGAGTAGCGCCACGTGCCCGTCCAGACCCCGGTCTTCTCGTGACCTCCGCTGCCAGCAGTCATGTACAGTGGCTACACACCTACCACTGCAGAAGGAACATCCATTTTCTCGTAGCCCTAGTAAGTCACTTCGTTGAAACTGAGTGAGGCATTCTTGACTATTATCAACTCATCATGTCCAATCTCGAAAGTAACTAGCGCTACATCTACATCTACATTTATACTCCGCAAGCCACCCAACGGTGTGTGGCTGAGGGCACTTTACGTGCCCCTGTCATTACCTCCCTTTTCTGTTCCAGTCGCGTGTGGTTCGCGGGAAGAACGACTGCCGGAAAGCCTCCGTGCGCGCTCGAATCTCTCCAATTTTACATTCGTGATCTCCTCGGGAGGTATAAGTAGGGAGAAGCAATATATTCGATACCTCATCCAGAAACGCACCCTCTCGAAACCTGGACAGCAAGCTACACCGCAATGCAGAGCGCCTCTCTTGCAGAGTCTGCCACTTGAGTTTGCTAAACATCTCCGTAACGCTATCACGCTTACCAAATAACCCTGTGACGAAACGCGCCGCTCTTCTTTGGATCTTCTCTATCTCCTCCGTCAACCCGATCTGGTACGGATCCCACACTGATGCGCAATACTCAAGTATAGGTCGAACGAGTGTTTTGTAAGCCACCTCCTTTGTTGATGGACTACATTTTCGAAGGACTCTCCCAATGAATCTCAACCTGGTAACCGCCTTACCAACAATTAATTTTATATGATCATTCCACTTCAAATCGTTCCGCACGCATACTCCCAGATATTTTACAGAAGTAACTGCTACCAGTGTTTGTTCCGCTATCATATAATCATACAATAAAGGATCCTTCTTTCTATGTATTCGCAATACATTACATTTGTCTATGTTAAGGGTCAGTTGCCACTCCCTGCACCAAGTGCCTATCCGCTGCAGATCTTCCTGCATTTCGCTACAATTTTCTAATGCTGCAACTTCTCTGTATACTACAGCATCATCCGCGAAAAGCCGCATGGAACTTCCGACACTATCTACTAGGTCATTTATATATATTGTGAAAAGCAATGGTCCCATAACACTCCCCTGTGGCACGCCAGAGGTTACTTTAACGTCTGTAGATGTCTCTCCATTGAGAACATGCTGTGTTCTGTTTGCTAAAAACTCTTCAATCCAGCCAGACAGCTGGTCTGATATTCCGTAGGCTCTTACTTAGGCGACAGTGCGGAACTGTATCGAACGCCTTCCGGAAGTCAAGGAAAATGGCATCTACCTGGGAGCCTGTATCTAATATTTTCTGGGTCTCATGAACAAAAAAAGGGAGTTGGGTCTCACACGATCGCTGTTTCCGGAATCCACGTTGATTCCTACAGAGTAGATTCTGGGTTTCCAGAAACGACATGATACGTGAGCAAAAAACATGTTCTAAAATTCTACAACAGATCGACGTCAGAGAGATAGGTCTATAGTTTTGCGCATCTGCTCGACGACCCTTCTTGAAGACTGGGACTACCTGTGCTCTTTTCCAACCATTTGGAACCTTCCGTTCCTCTAGAGACTTGCGGTACACGGCTGTTAGAAGGGGGGCAAGTTCTTTCGCGTACTCTGTGTAGAATCGAATTGGTATACCGTCAGGTCGTGGACTTTCCTCTGTTGAGTGATTCGAGTTGCTTTTCTATTCCTTGGACACTTATTTCGATGTCAGCCATTTTTTTCGTTTTTGGGAGGATTTAGAGAAGGAACTGCAGTGCGGTCTTCCTCTGTGAAACAGCTTTGGAAAAAGGTGTTTAGTATTTCAGCTTTACGCGTGTCATCCTCTGTTTCTCACGGTCATTACAGCGTGTATTGAAAGAAAACTTGATTTGCATCCTCACGGTGGCTCTGCTTTACACATGTAGTAACAGGCCCTCCAACTTTCGTTTACGTTGCATAACTACTTGTTGGTGCTGCGACTTTTATTCAGTCAGTGTATAAAGGCATAAGACAGTATTGGCGGTCCACCCTGCAGTGAGTGGAGGGCTGCTGATCGCAACGATATAGATTAGCCTGTTACGTCCGTGTTATTGATCACATGCGTGGAAGTTTAGGTGAGCGTGGAATGAAGAATCTGAATGCAGCCACAGCATAAAGAAGACTGTAAAGAGATGGCGAGTTAACAGCCCATAATTGCCCTACTCGCCGAAGCAGTGAAACTTTACGGATACAGCAGTCGTACGATGTGAAGCTGCAAAGTGCGCAGCTGCGTGAGCGATCTCTGATCAGCAGAGGTTCAAAATGGCTCTGAGCACTATGGGACTTAACTGCTGAGGTGATCAGTCCCCTAGAACTTAGAACTACAGGGTGGCGCACGAAATGTGTTACCACTTTGTTTTTTAATATAAATTTTATTGTCAATACAATCTGAAAGGAACATATACTACAATGAAGAGCCGTCCATGGAGATTTGTTCTAACTCAGCACATGCTCAATATGTCCACCATTTCGTTTCCTAACTTCCTTCAAACGAACACTGAAGTTAGTGATTACTCTACGGCACATGTCTTCCGTAATTTCACTGCAAGCTTGAAGAATAAGTCTTCTGAGCTCCATTAAATCACGTCGACGTTTCGGGAAAATATTTTCCTTTAGGTAACCCCAAAGAAAAAAGTCACATGGATTGAAGTCTGGACTACTGGGGGGGGGGGGGGGGCAATTTTGTCCGTCATTGAAGCGACCTGGAAATCTGAGTGAAATGATCCGCATGTCGAAAAGCTCGTGTAAAAACTCCAACACAGTGTTTGCAGTATGTGGCGTTGCTCCATCTTGCATGAACCACTGCATGTTGAAGGGCAAGCCAGTAGCAAGAAGCTGTGGAATTCAATGGAGCTCAGAAAACTTATTCTTTAAGCTTGCAGTGAAATTAAGGAAGACATGTGCCGTAGGGTAATCACTAACTTCAGTGTTCGTTTGAAGGAAGTTAGGAAACGAAATGGTGGACATACTGAGCATGTGCTGAGTCATGGACGGCTTTTCATTGTGATATATGTTCCTTTCAGATTGTATTGACAGTAAAATTTATATTCCAAAACAAAATGGTAACACATTTCGTGCGCCACCCTGTACTTAAACCTAACTAACCTAAGAACATCACACACATCCATGCCCGAGGTAGGACTCGAACCTGCGACCGTAGCGGTCGCGCGGTTCCAGACTGTAGCGCCTAGAACCGCTCGGCCACTCTAGGCGGCGATCAGCAGAGGGCTTCGATTCACGACCGCGAGAAAAGTTACGTTTCTACTGGACGGTTGGACGAGAAAACTCCGTAAGATCTCTCCGTAGGTACGGAAGAGAGACAACGGCTATGCTCCGGAACAGTCACAAGCAGGGAGTGCCTAGCGTCTACTCTCCAGCAAAAACTCCCAAAAACTTATCTGCAGTTGCGTCGATCACACTAACGAACCGAGAGCGCAGTTCTCCCACTACCGTGGCGCGTTGTGCAAGACGCACATTTCTCCGAAGCCTAATGAACAATGCGTGCAGGCACTGCGATCAGGACTCCGGCGAGAGCTAGAGTCCAACACTACATGCATAGCCTGACGTGACATCTAGTGGTCAATTGCGCATTGCATAGGGGTGTCCAGATATTTCTGAGAGGATAGTATAAAGACCAGCATCGGCCGTGCAACAACACGTCGGATCTACAAGCAGCTTGTGACATCGCCTGAACTAATCCTGGAAATGTGCCATTGCCTCCTGATACATACCGGACTGCCATACTGGCTATTTCGTACGACGATACTGCTTCGGATAGCTGGTAATTCTGGCTAAATCAGTGAGCTCTGTTTTGTCCACTGGTGGGCTGCGACTCGACACTGACAGGCTACACACTAGCTCACTTGTGGTGCTGAGAACTATTTCAGTGTGTTGAATAATTCAGAGTATCCGTCAAGATGCGTGTCGAATACTTCAGAGTAGGAATAAAAGGAAAAGAAAAAGATCATCTACGGGCAGTGGCCGAGAGCCGCTGGGCGAAGCGCAGCATGGCGTCGACGTCTGGAGACGTGCAGAAGGAGCTCGTTAGTTCCGCTGGCCGCCGCTGCATTATTCATGGGCGCCACGAGCGCTGGCAGCTGTGGAGGTGTTGCAGGCACTTCTCGCCTGCTCAAGAACCTCTCCTCCGAACTTCTCTCTCCACACTACGAGAACATACGAATACAATGAAACAAAACATTCCAACAACACCGTCCTGCTTCTGCCACTGCCAGAGAGAGAGAGAGAGAGAGAGAGAGAGAGAGAGAGAGAGAGAGAGAGACCTGCCGTATGAACGTGCACTAAGATGACGACGGTCATGGGATAGAGATATGCGCGTATGCAGATGGCGGTAGAATCGGGTACACAAGGGACAAAAGGGCAGTGTACTAATGGAGATACCATTTCTTCTTCTTCTTCTTCTTCTTCTTCTTCTTCTTCCGTTACGGCCTCTGTACGACTACGGGTAGCCCCTTCGTGGACTGCATTTTCCTCTTCTTCTCCCAGAACCTCTTCATTCTTTCTCGTCTCCTCTCCCGCTCTTCTTCCGAGATCTTCAGTTTCCTTTTCTCCTGGCGGCTCCACTGGTGACACACTAATCTTTTCCTGTATTCTTCTCCGTCATTGATCTCCGGCATTCTTGTCGGTGTATACTTGTTCCACCAATTTTCCTTTCCTTCGACCTTGATCCCCAATTCCAACCAGTCCTTCCGATCGTCATTCTGTCCATACTCATCCTAACTACATGCCCAGCAAACCTTGCCCTTTTGAGTCTGATTTCCCCGGATATTGTTGTCATGTTCCGGTACAATTGTTCCCTAGGTCTTCGCGTCCACCTCTCTCCACCTCTTTTGGGACGTAGTATTTTTCTCAGTATTTTTCTCTCTTCTTTCTCTAGTTCTGCCTCATTTCTTCCTAGTGTCATCGTCTCAGCAGCATATAATACTGCATGCCTCACTGTTGCCTTGTAGTGGCTTATCTTTGCCTCTGTGGATATATTCTTTTTATTGTATATCTCTCTCGTCATGCAGAAAGCCGACCTCATCTTCTTTATCCTATCTGTTATTCCCTCCTTGCTCCTGTTCCTTCCTGTTATAAATGCTCCCAGGTATTTAAATTTGTCCACCATTTGCACAGTGCCTTCCGGTGTTTCCCAGTTTGCAGTTGTATTTAATGTCTTTGTCTTGTTATAGGCGATCCTCAGTCCCACCTTTCTGGCTGCCTTACTTAGGTTGTCGAGTTGTGTCTTTGCGTCTTCTTCCGTCTCACTTACTATTGCTATGTCATCTGCAAATGCTAGGCAGTCCACTTGAGCCCTGTTGTCCTTTTTGTCCCCCACATGGGTCTTTGGTATTTTAGTTTCCTCGTTTATTGCTCTCTACTGCCTGATCACTTCATCCAGTGCTATATTGAACAACAATGGTGACAATCCATCTCCCTGTTTAACACCAGTCTTGATCTCAATTTCTTCTGACAGTGCTCCTCTGAATTTCACCCTTGCTTTTGTGTCTGTCAGAATTTCTTTTGTAAGTTCTTGTGTAGTTCCAAGAAGTCCTCTGTTCTTCAGGATCCTAACAAGAGTCAGTCTGTCGATGGAGTCATATGCCTTTGTGAAGTCCACAAAGGTTATTACTGTCTTTTTGTTTTTTAAGGCCCTCTGTTCTATCAGTATTTGTACTCAACTGATTCATGTGAAGAGATTTCCGACTTGATTAAGGCCGCAAAACTGAAATTAAGATTCCGAACGGGGAATGGTAGTTAGAGATACATGCATGGGACATTCCATTTCGAAAGTCGTTAGGAAATTCAATATTCCGAGATCCACAGTATCAAAAGTGTGCGGAGACTATCAAATATGAGGCATTACCTCTCACCTATGAAAGCGCAGTTGCCGACAGCCTTCAGTAAGAGCAGCGGCGTTTGCGTGGACATGTCAGTGCTAACAGACAAGCAACACTGCGTGAAGTAACTATAGAATTCAATGTGGGACCTACAACGAACGTATCCATTAGGACAGCGTGGCAAAATCTGGCGTAATTGGGCTGTGGTAGGAGACCTGAGTGCCTTTGCTAACAGCACGACATCCCCTACAGTCCCTCTACTGGGCTCGTGACCATATTGGTTGGACCCTACACGACTGGAAAACCGTGGCCTGGTGAGAAGAGTCCCGATTTCAGTTGTAAGAGCTGATGGTAGGGTTCGAGTAGAGTATTACGCAGACCCCACTAAGCCATGGACCCAAGTTGTCAACAAGGCATTGTGCAAGCTGGACGTAGCTCCATAATAATTGGGTTGTGTTTACATGGAAAGGATCGAGTCCTCTGGTTCAACTGAAATGATCGCTGACCAGAAATGGTTATGTTCGGCTACTTGGAGAACATTTGCAGTGATTCGCGGACTTCATGTTCCCAAACAACGATGTCATGTCAGTGGGCCACTGTTACTCGCCATCGGTTTGATGAACATTCCGGACAACTCGAGCGAATGGTTTGGCCATCCAGTTCGCCAGACATGAATCCATTTATGGGGTATAATCGAGGTGTGAGTTCGTGCACAAAATCCTGCACCGGCATCACTTTCGCTATTATGGACGGCTATAGAGGCAGCATGGATCTATATTTCTGCAAAGACTTCCAACGAACTGTTGAGTCCACTATGCCGGGAAGGTGGTGGTCCGATATTAGGAAGTATCCCATGACCTTCGTCACCTCAGTGCCAAGTATTTCTTGGTTGCTTTGCAATGTGTCTTCTCTGAATTACATTACGGAACCTCTCTTTTTGTAATCCGTGCCACTGCAATTCGCTGAACGTTTCAGTGTCACTATCACTGTGGCTAAGCAATAGGGTGAGGGACAATGTTGCTCTCCCTTAAATATTTTCTAACCCTGTCGTTAGTCCAAGTTGATAAGGGTACCAGACTGACGAACAATACTCGAGAATTAGTCATACAATGGTTTCGCATCCTCTTCGTGCGTCTTTCACTCTCAATAGACAAATTGAAATCTTGTGTGGCATCAAAACTGTAACACAGCGTTGGTCGTAATATTGATGTTTTATTGATAGCAGAATCGAATTTCGATCACGTAGTGATCATCTTCAGTGGTGTACAAATTAAATTCAGACACTGGTATCAAGTTATCAATAACCAAAACTGAGAAGCGATTAGTTTTGGTTATTGATAACTTGATACCAGTGTCTGAGTTTAATTTGTACAGCACTGAAGATGATCACCATGTGATCGAAAATCGATTCTGCTATCAATAAAACATCAATATCACGCTGACCTTCGTTTTAATTTAACATATATGGTCGTTGTGCACACAGCACTCCATGGAGTCGCCAATCAGTAAACAAAGTTGCCTTAAAAAATGAATTGGGACAAACAGCTGGGCTATTCGGTAACATATTCACCGCAGGAATATACACACTTGTAATACAACTTACTCAGTAACTTGTATTTTTGTGTAGCCAGCCGTGCATCTGGCGTTGGAACTAATCTATGCCAGCACGGGTACCAAGATAAACGGCAAGCATCACGGGAGAGTGGGCCGTCCCGAGGTCCAGGAGAAGGACAAGCCATGGCGCATACGTCACACACTGCAGGTCGTACGATTGTCAGTAGCCGTCACCGGCGGGGAGCTAGTAACTCTTCAGACGAGTTTAGTGATTCTAGACTGCGTGTTTAAATGCATGCACTCTCTCAATAGCACACGACAGAGCTGAGACATTTACTGAGTACCTTCTCAATTACGTATTGGTTTCCCGTGGCCGTCGCACAGAACCGAGCTTTCGCGAAGTAAGACGGACAAGCCGACTGGTGTGACGTCACAAGTTCGTTGCGGGACCCGTATTTCTCGTGGCTCCCGGGGCTGTCACAGGTAGCGTTACCGCTGACTGCGCTCACCAGGAGACACAGGGAACTGAGAAGACGAAAAGCGCACACATTTTTAAGTAATACAGAATTGGGAATACTATCTAGATTTTCATTCTATGTTATATTATTATTATTATTATTATTATTATTATTATTGTTATTGTTATGGTGGTATTATTATTATTATTGACTTTTTTTTCTCAGACTTAAGTCTGGTTAAAAATGGAACGTGACGCGGACCTCGGTCAAGCGTGACTTCCTTGTAACTGTATGGTATATGTTATATTGCATTTAGGAACTTTCGGGTAATTGAACATGTATCTATAATTACAGATTTTTGTAGTTGTATATATATGTTTGGATGTAGCTGTATTGCATTGATGTACTGGTGAATATTGTGAGGTATGACTCCTGTAGTTGATAGTATAATTGGGATAATGTCGACTTTATCCTGATGCCACATGTCCTTGACTTCCTCAGCCAGTTGGATGTATTTTTCAATTTTTTCTCCTGTTTTCTTCTGTATATTTGTTGTATTGGGTATGGATATTTCGATTAGTTGTGTTAATTTCTTCTTTTTATTGGTGAGTATGATGTCAGGTTTGTTATGTGGTGTTGTTTTATCTGTTATAATCGTTCTGTTCCAGTATAATTTGTATTCATCATTCTCCAGTACATTTTGTGGTGCATACTTGTATGTGGGAACGTGTTGTTTTATTAGTTTATGTTTTATGGCAAGTTGTTGATGTATTATTTTTGCTACATTGTCATGTCTTCTGGGGTATTCTGTATTTGCTAGTATTGTACATCCGCTTGTGATGTGATCTACTGTTTCTATTTGTTGTTTGCAAAGTCTGCATTTATCTGTTGTGGTATTGGGATCTTTAATAATATGCTTGCTGTAATATCTGGTGTTTATTGTTTGATCCTGTATTGCGATCATGAATCCTTCCGTCTCACTGTATATATTGCCGTTTCTTAGCCGTGTGTTGGATGCGTCTTGATCTATGTGTGGCTGTGTTAGATGATACGGGTGCTTGCCGTGTAGTGTTTTCTTTTTCCAATTTACTTTCTTTGTATCTGTTGATGTTATGTGATCTAAAGGGTTGTAGAAGTGGTTATGAAATTGCAATGGTGTAGCTGATGTATTTATATGAATGATTGCTTTGTGTATTTTGCTAGTTTCTGCTCGTTCTAGAAAGAATTTTCTTAAGTTGTCTACCTGTCCATAATGTAGGTTTTTTATATCTATAAATCCCCTTCCACCTTCCTTTCTGCTTAATGTGAATCTTTCTGTTGCTGAATGTATGTGATGTATTCTATATTTGTGGCATTGTGATCGTGTAAGTGTATTGAGTGCTTCTAGGTCTGTGTCACTCCATTTCACTACTCCAAATGAGTAGGTCAATACTGGTATAGCATAAGTATTTATAGCTTTTGTCTTGTTTCTTGCTGTCAATTCTGTTTTCAGTATTTTTGTTAGTCTTTGTTTATATTTTTCTTTTAGTTCTTCTTTAATATTTGTATTACCTATTCCTATTTTTTGTCTGTATCCTAGGTATTTATAGGCATCTGTTTTTTCCATCGCTTCTATGCAGTCGCTGTGGTTATCCAATATGTAATCTTCTTGTTTAGTGTGTTTGCCCTTGACTATGCTATTTTTCTTACATTTGTCTGTTCCAAAAGCCATGTTTATATCATTGCTGAATACTTCTGTTATCTTTAGTAATTGGTTGAGTTGTTGATTTGTTGCTAACAGTAGTTTTAGATCATCCATGTATGGCAAATGTGTGATTTTGTGTGGGTATGTTCCAGTAATATTGTATCCATAATTTGTATTATTTAGCATGTTGGATAGTGGGTTCAGAGCAAGACAGAACCAGAAAGGACTTAATGAATCTCCTTGGTATATTCCACGCTTAATCTGTATTGGCTGTGATGTGATGTTATCTGAATTTGTTTGGATATTAAGTGTGGTTTTCCAGTTTTTCATTACTGTGTTTAGAAACTGTATCAATTTAGGATCTACTTTGTATATTTCCAAAATCTGTAGTAACCATGAGTGGGGTACACTATCAAAGGCTTTTTGGTAATCAATGTATGCGTAGTGTAGGGACCTTTGTTTAGTTTTAGCTTGATATGTCACCTCTGTATCTATTATCAGTTGCTCTTTACATCCTCGTGCTCCTTTGCAGCAGCCTTTTTGTTCTTCATTTATAATTTTGTTCTGTGTTGTATGTGTCATTAATTTCTGTGTGATGACTGAAGTTAATATTTTGTATATTGTTGGTAGGCATGTTATGGGGCGATATTTAGCTGGGTTTGCTGTGTCTGCTTGATCTTTAGGTTTCAGATAGGTTATTCCATGTGCAAGTGTATCAGGGAATGTGTATGGGTCTGCAATGTAACTGTTAAATAATTTAGTTAGATGTGAATGTGTTGAGGTGAACTTCTTTAGCCAGTAATTTGCTATTTTATCATTTCCAGGGGCTTTCCAATTGTGTGTAGAATTAATTGCTCGGGTGACTTCATGTTGCAAAATTATCACTTCGGGCATTTGTGGTATAATCTTGTATGTGTCTGTTTCTGCTTGTATCCACCGTGCATGCCTGTTATGTTGTACCGGGTTTGACCATATGCTGCTCAAGAAGTGTTCCATGTCTGTTATGTTTGGTGGATTGTCTATTTTAATGTGTGTGTTATCCATTGTTTGGTAAAATCTCTTTTGGTTTGTGTTGAATGTTTGGTTTTGTTTCCTTCTATTTTCACTTTTTTTGTATCTTCTATGTCGTTTGGCCAATGCTTGCAATTTCTGCTTTTTTTCATCTAATTGCTCTATTGCTTCTTGTTGTGAGATTTTACCTAACCTTTTTCGTTTTTTGTCTGATATTTCATTTCTTATAAATTGTGTTAGCTGTCCGATGTCTTTTCTCAGTTTTTCTATTCTGATCTGTAACCTGTGTTGCCATGCTGGTTTTGTGGGTTTCTTCTGTGTGTTGGTTTGTTCTGATCTCTGCCTAGTGTGTATATTTAGTGTAGTGAGTGCTCCTATATAAACCAGTAGTTGTAACTCTTCCATAGTTGTGTTTTCATTTATTTTGTTGTGTATGATTGTGTTGATAGTTTTTATTGTTGTTTCTACTTGTGGGTTATTTGGTGGTCTATGCAAGAATGGTCTAATGTCTGTATTTGTGTCTTTGTATTCTATATATGTCAGCTGAAATTTCTCTTCTATATCTAACACGTGTCTCTCTTCGTGTTCTATTTGTGCTTGTTCTGGTGGCTGTCTTAAGATTTCGTTTTCCTCTGATTGTTTAATTGATGCGTGTTGGTCTTTGTTTGTTTGCTCTGGGATGTTTGAGTCCATTACTGTGTTTTCTTCCTCTTCTGATTGCACATTATTTTGTTCCAGTATTTGTTGTACTTGTTGTTTGATGTTTTCTGATTCTGACTGGGGTACCCTGTTATTTTTGATTATTACACGGATCTGATCAGCTAGTCGTTGTTCTGTTAAAAATTTTAATTCCGGGTATCTGGTAATAAATGTTGTGTATACTTGTGATCTGTATCCAGTTGTGTTGGTTCCTAGGTTTGTTGCTTGGTAATAACAGAACATGAGGTGTCTATTAACTTCATCTGACCATCTCATCCTCTGTCTTTGTTTTCCTTCTAGGGTGGTTGCAGGAAGCATATCCTGCAAAACACCTCTATTCGGATTTAAATCCTTTTCCAGTTGGCTAGCAGTGTCGTTACCATTGTGGGCGGGCATAGGGTTCAAGCGTCGTCCCCGACCATGACGGCACTTGTCCGAGGCTTCTTTAGTTCTGTCCTGAACCAAGTAATCACACTAAAAGGGGGGTTAGCCCTATTAGTGGTTTGTTCTTTTCGTCGCCTTTTACGACTGGCAGAACATACCGGAGGCCTATTCTTTTCCCGGGCCTCCACGGGGGTTATTATTATTATTATTATTATTATTATTATTTTCCATTCTCAGACGATATGTCTGGTTAAAAATGGAAAGTGACGCGGACCTTGATCAAGCGTGACTTCCTTTTAACTGTACGGTATATGTTACATTGCATTTAGGAACTTTCGGGTACTTGAACATGTATCAATAATTACAGATTTCTGTAGTTGTATATATAAGTTTGGATGTAGCTGAATTCCGTTGATGTACTGGAGGATATTGTGTGGTATGACTCCTGTAGTTGATTGTATAATTGGTATGATGTCAACTTTATCCTGATGTCACATGTCCTTGACTTCCTCAGCCAGTTGGATGTATTTTTCAATTTTTCTCCTGTTTTCTTCTGTATATTTGTTGTATTGGATATGGATATTTCGATTAGTTGTGTTAATTTCTTCTTTTTATTGGTGAGTATGATGTCAGGTTTGTTATGTGGTGGTGCTTTATCTGTTATAATGGCTCCGTTCCAGTATAATTCGCATTCATCATTCTCCAGTACATTTTGTGGTGCATACTTGTATGTGGCAACGTGTTGTTTTATTAGTTTATATTGTATGGCAAGTTGTTGATGTATTATTTTTGCTACATTGTCATGTCTTCTGGGATATTCTGTATTTGCTAGTATTGTACATCCGCTTGTGATGTGATCTACTGTTTCTATTTGTTGTTTGCAAAGTCTGCATTTATCTGTCGTGGTATTGGGATCTTTAATAATATGTCTGATGTAATATCTGGTGTTTATTGTTTGATCCTGTATTGCAATCATGAATCCTTCCGTCTCACTGTATGTATTGCCTTTTCTTGGCCACGTGTTGGATGCATCTTGATCGATGTGTGGCTGTGTTAGATGATATGGGTGCTTGCCATGTAGTGTTTTCTTTTTCCAATTTATTTTCTTCGTATCTGTTGATGTTATGTGATCTAAAGGGTTGTAGAAGTGGTTATGAAATTGCAATGGTGTAGCCGATGTATTTATATGAGTGATTGTTTTGTGCTTTTTGCTAGTTTCTGCTCGTTCTATGAAGAATTTTCTTAAATTGTCTACCTGTCCATAACGTAGGTTTTTTATGTCGATAAATCCCCTTCCTCCTTCCTTTCTGCTTAATGTGAATCTTTCTGTTGCTGAATGTATGTGATGTATTCTATATTTGTGGCATTGTGATCGTGTAAGTGTATTGAGTGCTTCTAGGTCTGTGTTACTCCATTTCACTACTCCAAATGAGTACGTCAATACTGGTATAGCATAAGTATTTATAGCTTTTGTCTTGTTTCTTGCTGTCAATTCTGTTTTCAGTATTTTTATTAGTCTTCGTCTATATTTTTCTTTTAGTTCTTCTTTAATATTTGTATTATCTATTCCTATTTTTTCTCTGTATCCTAGATATTTATAAGCATCTGTTTTTTCCATCGCTTCTATGCAGTCACTGTGGTTATCCAATATGTAATCTTCTTGTTTAGTGTGTTTTCCCTTGACTATGCTTTCTTTCTTACATTTGTCTGTTCCAAAACCCATTTTTATATCATTGCTGAATACTTCTGTTATCTTTATAATTGGTTGAGTTGTTGATTGGTTGCTGCCAGTAGTTTTACATCATCCATGTATAGCAAATGTGTGATTTTGTCTGGGTATGTTCCAGTAATATTATATCCATAATTTGTACTATTTAACATGTTGGATAGTGGGTTCAGAGCAAGGCAGAACCAGAAAGGACTTAATGAATCTCCTTGGTATATTCCACACTTAATCTGTATTGGCTGTGATGTGATATTATTAGAATTTGTTTGGATATTAAGCTGGTTTTTCAATTTTTCATTACTATGTTTAGGAACTGTATCAATTTAGGATCTACTTTGTATATTTCCAATATCTGTAGTAACCATGAGTGGGGTACACTGTCAAAAGCTTTTTGGTAATCAATGTATGCATAGTGTAGGGACCTTTGTTTAGTCTTAGCTTGATATGTCACCTCTGCATGTATTATCAGTTGCTCTTTACATCCTCGTGCTCCTTTGCAACAGCCTTTTTGTTCTTCATTTATAATTTTGTTCTGTGTTGTATGTGTCATTAATTTCTGTGTAATGACTGAAGTTAATATTTTGTATATTGTTGGTAGGCATGTTATGGGGCGATATTTTGCTGGGTTTGCTGTGTCTGCTTGATCTTTAGGTTTCAGATAGGTTATTCCATGTGCAAGTGTATCAGGGAATGTGTATGGGTCTGCAATGTAACTGTTAAATAATTTATATTTAAAAAGAAAGATGATGTGACTTACCAAACAAAAGCGCTGGCAGGTCGATAGACACACAAACAAACACAAACATACACACAAAATCTAGCTTTCGCAACCAATGGTTGCCTCGTCAGGAAAGAGGGAAGGAGGGGGAAAGACAAAAGGATTTGGGTTTTAAGGGAGAGGGTAAGGAGTCATTCCAATCCCGGGAGCGGAAAGAATTACCTTAGGGGGAAAAAAGGACAGGTATACACTCGCACACACACACATATCCATCCTCATATACACAGACACAAGCAGACATTTGTGTCTGGTAAAATCTCTTTTGGTTTGTGCTGAATGTTTGGTTTTGTTTCCTTCTATTTTCACTTTTCTTGTATCTTCTAAGTCGTTTGGCCAGTGCTTGCAATTTCTGCTTTTTTTCATCTAATTGCTCTATTGCTTCTTGTTGTGAGATTTTACACAACCTTTTTCGTTTTTTGTCTGATATTTCATTTCTTATAAATTGTGATAGCTGTCCGATATCTTTTCTCAGTTTTTCTATTCTGATCTGTAGCCTGTGTTGCCATGCTGGTTTTGTAGGTTTCTTCCATGTGTTGGTTGGTTCTGATATCTGCCTAGTGTGTATATTTAGTGTAGTGAGTGCTCCTATATAAACCAGTAGTTGTAACTCTTCCATAGTTGTATTTTCATTTATTTTGTTGTGTATGATTGTGTTGATAGTTGTTATTGTTGTTTCGACTTGTGAATTATTTGGTGGTCTATGCAAGAATGGTATTATTATTATTCTTAATGTTTAGTTAAATACATTTTCCTTTATTTAAAAATTAACGCTTTTTAAGCTACAAGTTGTAACACCATACCTCTTCTGCTGTACACATTTATTTTACTTTTGTTTTATTTAATGTTATAACATTGAGTATCTGTAAAAGTGTTTGATTGAACAGGTAACACAAAATTGTATACTCTTTTCTTTGTCAAACCTTTGATGTCATGATTTGATTCTATGCGAAGTAGTGTATCTGCAATTTAAATTCTTTGTCCCATTTGGAGGGAACAAAGCTTACCATATATAATTGTAATTTTGTGTGAATAATTTTTTGTAGAGATGTCAATTTGTGAAAATGTTCTGTTTTAATTAATGTCTTTGGTTGCTGTTATGTAAATTGCTGATCCTGACTTAGGGTTCTTAGTTAGTTTGTATGTAAATGGTGTAGTGGTTCCCCTCAGGAACGGAACTGTGTAGCGCGCGCAAATTGTGGTTGGCATAGGTGGAAAAGGTGGAACTGATAGCAGTCGGGGACGAGCCAGCAGTCAGGGACAAGCTACGAGTCGGAGACGAGCTACGAGTCCGTGTACTGCCATGTAAAAGATGCATATTGTGCTGATTCCGAGAGAGGCTTTTCCTGCTTCTTTCCAAGGCCTCAGATGGGTGGATAAATAGCTGGAACTATTCTGGAATTTGTATTTATCATCGCCACCAAGAAATGACAGAGTCCAGCAATTCTACCTGCAATTCCACCTACCAACATGCAGTTGCCACCACATTGCGCAATCATTGTATCGGAATACTACATTGATGTACAGTGAAGGATCAGCCTAATGGATGTGTTAGTGTGCTCAAATATAAGGTAATTTATATCGGAATTTATGTACCTACCTTGATTTTTTCCTTATCATAACACCTCTCAGGTTCCTCTCCATTTGAGCTAAAGTGATATCCGAGTGTCCTTACTAAAAGAAATTAAAGCCTAGAGTTTTGCTAATTAATGCCTCTTGAACTTAGTAAAAAGAAAGTTAAAGTTAATGTGGCAATAGATTGAGTTAAAGTAAATGTTATTTGCTCAAAATAATTTTCCTATTAAAACTGCTATTTAAAGTGCTGTTGCTAACTTCAATATTAAAAGTTCGTAAGACTGAGGCTTATAAGGCAAATGATCACATTATTGTCTGTAGTAAATTCTAAAAGGTGAGTCAGTTTCTTGCAATTTTGTCAACATTGTGTTTCGCTGTAGTAAAAGTGGGAAACTGCAATAGTAGAAAACTATATGTTCATGATTGCTAAGTGTTTGTCTCTCGTGTGTATTAGAAGTGCATATTAATAGTAATGTTATAAAGACCATTCACTTTGTGTAAGCCGTGAAAGTGATAGTGTGTTTCGGCATCTGTTATAATTTTGCAAATTGTTTCTGCTGCTCTGTTAGTTTCAATCTTACCGTAAACATATGTATGTGACAGAGTTTACTGCACTCGCGTGTGACAAAGTATAGGTTGTGTTGATCCGTTATAGTTACTTATACCTACTTTCTTAAACGAGAACGTTAATCTTTCTCCTGCCTAATTAGGCTGGCGACCGTTTTCCTTATTCTATTAACAGTGCAGATAGGCAAAATTTTGTTTGTTATTGTTCAAATATTTACGTAATTCTGACTCATTTCCGATAAGCCACCTCCGTTAGGAACAACACGGTCAACCTAGCAAAATTCCTCTCAGAGGGTAACACTGTTCTGTTGCTTTATACCATTATTAATCTCACAAAATAATTCTGTTTTGCAAATTGCCTCCAGTTTTGAGGTTATGGTATAACAGTAGCAGCAGGAAGTGTTATAAAGTATACAACGTAAAATCACAGATGTTTAAACGCCAAATTACGACAACTAACTTTGATGGCGACCTTTTGTTGCTAGTGTCAAAAGAAATCTCAAGCACATTTTTAAGATGCTTAATTTTAGATAACTCAGCGTTACACCACGAGAGACGATTCTCTTAATCTTATTTCATTTCTTTTTAGAGACTTACTAATTGTTGGCACAAACGCGCATTGTCGCCTTTACATAACACTGTACTTTCACAGTTAATGTTTTCTCTACTAGCAGTTTCTTCATTAGTTGGTGATATATTTACCTGTAGGTTCTCTACTACTACTTTTCGGTAACATCGTTTTTATGTCCGATTTTTCTTTCATTATCAGACTGACTACTGCCCATTAGATCATCTCTGGAGGAGGGAAGAATCAGAGCTGAAACAGCATCAGGCTTCAACTTGTGATTCGGAGAAATGTTCAACAACAGTTCACTTTTCAAATCATTCCCATAATCCAAATCAGCAAAATATATTGAGCATACAAAAATATTGTCAACTGAAAACGGATCCGCACGTTTACATGCGTTTATCCATTTTTGTTTCATTATATGCAACATAATTCGAAGCTTTTCAGCAATGCCTGCAGTGGTTAGTACAACTCGCAGTTGCACAGCAAACCGATATTTAAAAAAAAAAAAATACTCTCAGAACCACCCAAGACACTGGTAACTTGGTTACAGTGACTCAGTGCTTGATTTTACATGAGAGGAGTTACACACGGTAACGATAATCTCATGATGTGTTGATGGTTACTAGCACAATCTAAATTAGCCACACTGTATAAATTTGCGATCTACAAAAAAAATTGAAAAAAAAAAATCAAGATCGCTATTCCACACACTTGCCACGTCACGCGTTATTAAATTCCAATATCTATTCTGGAAATGCTATTCTAACTACTGTGGAACAGAAATGGAAAAGAAAGGAAAGGAAAGAGAGGGCAGACATTTCTAATATGTACTGGAATTGGATGTATGTCCTAATCTCCTACTCCCCAATGTCTCTGTCCATCTCCTACTCCCCCTCTCTCTATTCATCACCTTCTGCCCCCTCTATCTTCTCCATCCCCTCTGTCTGCCCATCACATCCACCTCCTTTCCGTGTCTGTCTTCTTCTCCATCTCTCTCTCCATCTCCTCCTTTTCGCTTTTTACATCCATTTCCTTCCATCCCTGTATCAACCTTATCACATTACCCCCCCCCCCCCCTCTCTCTCTCTCTCTCTCTCTCTCTCTCTGATTTAGAGCCTTGGTCACTGTTATTGGGTATTCAGATTCTATATTAGCATTCTAATCATATGCTGGTAAGCCACAAATACACCTTTCCTGTCTAATTTCGAAGCAAACAACGAAGAACTTCCGGACATTTAAGAATCTGAACAAACGAACATTTTTCTGTACATATATATTTTTTTCAATGAAATTACGTGAACTTGAGACGAATAAGTTTTATTTGCACAATTTCTAAATTTAATAAAATCATTCAGAATTTTGTTGCAATATTTAATTTTTACTGAAAACAAAATGTAAGACTTTTTCGAAAATCTCAACGAATCAAGGACAAAATGTAAAACACTATTTTCTTTCCAAAGAGACTGAATCAGGTACAGTGACCTGTATAAAAGGTAAAGTAGCTTTTCTTTTGATTTAAAGAGAGAGTGGCGAATCTTGAAAAAGAGATAGAACATTCCAGTGAGTGAGCAGTTCTGATACGATACATGAAAGAGGCAATTTGCGCACCACAGGCAATGTCAATACAGCAGCCTGTCGCCAGCTACGTTCAGGGGAAAACGGAGTGGTCGGCAGGGGGAGGGGGGGGGAGAGCGGGGAGAAACGGCAGGAAATGGAGATTGACTGGTCTGACCCAGATAACGCTCCCCCAGCCGCTAGGATTCAGGGCACCCGGTGACCTTGTCGACGGCTGTAAACGGGGAAGAGAGTGCTGGCAAGTAACTCTAGCTAAACCAATCTTGCAAAATGTACTACCACTAATAATAATACCACCACATTAATTAAAGAGCATCCTCTCGAGCATCCCAGGATGTGCAAGAAAGGTGAAATACGAGACCTGTTTGGAACTGGCCTACTCCTCGGGAAGCTGGAGGTGACCAGAAGCAGATCTGAGTACACCCAACAATGTACAGAGTATGCACAGCGTCGATATGATTTTTTTAAAAAAAAAAGAATAAATCATAACTTGGAAACTGACAGAAAATCGTGGTTTGTTGTAAAACATTTAGCAGCTGGAAAATTAGTTGTTTAAATTCGTTTTAGTGAAAGTGGAATTGTAACGTCGATTGCGATTTTAAAGTTAATTTTTTTTGTGATATGTTACAATACAGCATCATGTCTATTGCAGTCTAGCTGTGTTGGTGAGGCAGTAAATTTATCCACCAGGCAGTGACTGCGTCACTGCAATTCACTTTGGAGGTGTGGCGGTGGAACTTGTACCACCCTCTCACGGTGATAGTACTACACAAAGTCTATAACTTGCGCAACGCTTATTTAAGAGCTGTCGATAAATTTGAAATGCAAGAATGCACAGCGACATCTAACTGCAAGAATTCTAAGAAAATCATGCCCTTTCTGAAACTTATCGTCGTCACAAAATCTGACTATGAGTGTTCATAAAAATCTGATCACTCTGGAACTGAAGTTGGTCCCTGTGAAATTTAATTAAATAAGGAATCTGTTTGCTACACTTTGTCTCACCTGGGTCGCACTGGGTAACGCCCTGCGAACTGCTCTCGTAGCTACAACACGTCTCGATAAGATAGCAGCCAAATACAACTACTGAGATACACGAAGGAGTAACGTGTTCTCTAAAATCATTGCTATCATTGTCGGTTCATAATTTTTGATAATGATTTTAAATAAATTGAAAACTGGCGCTTGGGATGTGGACAATGACTCTGGCTTACGTAAATTCAATAGAAATCTCCTATCATTTGACTTGATGTAACTTCAATACTAGTTACGCTTTCTCTGTAATCACCTAACTATAATCCACGAATTACAAAATATAAACTTCACTTCTATAATCCTTCCTTAAACAAATTCCAAACTCTAATACTTTAATCAATTTCTCTCCCAATGACCGATGAACCCCAATAAAAATAGAAATGAAAAGCAAAAAGTATCGTGATCTGGATGTCCCATGAAACAAGAATGCTGCATTATCAAACCGCTGTCTCAATTAAAACAAACTTAATAATTACTTGTAATCCATTCTTCACAAGGAGTATAATCGTAACTATGCAAAAATTAATTATTTTTCTCTGCACAATACATGTTCCATTAATCCATAATATAATTCCCCACAAAACTCCATTGTTTTCTGCTTACTGCTACTAAACCAAAACTCCGCTGTTCACATCGAACACCAAAGCTTGGTTGTGAAGTCGCGGTATGTAAAAAATCTTCCCGAGTAGGCTCTTTTTTGGAAGTCCAGGTGTCTGATTTTGGGGCTCGTGATTTAGCAGGAGCCGATGAAGGCTGAGTCGTAGAGTAGGTGATAGTGGGGGGGATGAACGGGCGATCTGAGGACCGAGGCACTAAAGGTGAGATCGTAGGTCTGCATGGCTGCCTCCTCAGTAGGCCGAGGAGACGCAAGGACAGTGCTGTATTTACCTGCTGGAGGCACAGTGGGATTTCGACTGGCGAATAACTTACGATCAGCAAATATAGACACCTTTTCATTCACTCGGATTTCCTGGCTAATTCGTTCATCTTTGAAAATGGGACAATCTCTAGAGGAAGCAGCGTGGTCGCCCTTACAGTTGATGCAATGAGAGGATGCAGGTGGACAAGCACCCTCATGCGCATCCTTGCCAAGCGTAACGCATTTGGCCAGATTGGGACACGACTGGCTGATATGATTAAACCGCTGACAACGATAGCAACGCGTAGGTTTGGGGAGGTAAGGGAGAACTGAAATTGGGAGAACTGAAATTATCTCATAGCCCACTTTAATGATCGATGGATGTTGAACTTTGTCAAATGTCAAGAAGACAGTACGGGTTGGAACGATGTTCTTGTCAACTCTTTTTCATGACTCGCTGTACAGCCGATACGCCCTGGTTAGACGGGTAATTTTGAATTTCCTCGTCGGACAATCCATCGAGGGAACGACCCCACGTGATGAATTTAAAGTGCGGTGCACTTCCACCCAGACTGGGAAGGTGTGTAGCAGTGGAGTTCGCAGAAATTTTTGTACCTGGAGGGCACTGACTGTTTCTAACAACAAGGTGCCATTTCGTAATCGGGAACAAGACTTTACAGAACCTGCAAATGCGTCGACACCTTTCTGAATAATGAAAGGGTTGACTGTGGAGTAGTCTTGATCTTCGTCAGACCGAGAAACAACGAGCAACTGTGGCACTGATGGAAGAATTGTCTGTGGCTGAGACTCATTTAACTTTCGCTTGTGAGCAGAAATTGTAGACAGAGGAAACCATTGCGAAAGTATCCCCCATGATTACCGGCGTCTCTGATGGCGCGCTCCTTCCTTGTGGGGGCCCTCTCTGAGGGCACTCCCGCCTTAGGTGATTGTTCACACCTCCCGAGAAACGGACGGAGGGACCAATCGGCACGTTCGGAAGGTACCAGCTCAGGTAATCACCCTTCCCTGGGCCTGGCCTTTACCAGGGGGTACATACGTGTCCTACCTGTCTACCCGGGGTGGGGAATTATGTGTTACCGCGTCACCGGCTACGTGTGGGAATGTGTGAGTCTGCCTTCAGACATGCCCAGGGAGGAAAGAAGGAGAATGGGAGGAACGAAGAAAAAGAAGAGAGGTCTCAAACGCTGCAGTGGAGAAGAGCGTAAAGAGAAGAGGCAAGGAAAAGAGAAGGACAAGGGCAGGACAGAGACTTTCCGGCATAGAGAGCAAAGTGTCAGCCTCCGGACGTAGGCACGAAACATACTCCCGCAGAGGGAGAACGGGAAGGGAAGAGGCAGGGAGAGGTGGGTAGGATGGGGGACGAGGAAGGATGTGGAAGAGGAAGGATGTGGAAAAGGAAGGTGTGCAGTCCGGAAAGGAAAGAGCCGCACTAGCTCGGGGTCCCGTGCTCGCCACGCACGTATCCACAAAAAGAGTTGTGGACCCCCTGGGGAGAAAGAGGTGCCGGCAGTCGCCCCACTCCCCCACCACACTGCCGCTGGCCGGAGAGGAGGGGGCAGGCCGCGCTGCCACAAAGAAGAGAACAGTGACTTCTGCGCAGCCACCGATGATGCAGTTGTTGCTCGTAGATCCACCTCTGTGAAAGAGAGGACAGTCATGAAGGCTGAGTTGGACGACACGCGCAGCCGGGTGCGGCACATACGTGAGGCCCTGGCCCGTGCGCCTCGCACAAGAAGAGGCGCCGCTCCCGTCAAGATGGGGGTAGATGCAAGAACACAAGGCTAAGCGGAAATGCAGGCAGCTGATGTGGTGGCCACGGAGCTGGAGACACCTGCCCCAGCCACGCAGATGGACAGCGTGTTCGCGGCTGCCTCACCCGTACATGCAGAGATGCAGGAGGCGGCCGTCATTTAAGAGACGGGTCCCTTCTCGCGAAGCGGGGGGTGGCGAAGACCGAAGAAGAAGAGCAGGAGGAGCCGTCCTTCCAGTACCTGCCCTTCTGACAAGAACAGCGTGAGCGGGTTGCTTAACAAGATCGCCGTTTCTCTTCGTGAGGGCACCTATCTACACCATTACACTGCTTATCCCTTCTCCGCTACTGAAATGACTGCTCTCCTACACGAACAATATGAATTCCAATTGGAGTGCGAACCCTTGAATTGGTAACTGATGGGCCAGGAGTTTATCCTGTGGGCAGACCTCGAAGTCTGCAATTCGTATCCTATTTTCACCCGCCGAAACTGGATAAACACGACCTAGGAAGCGATAAATTTTTTCGGGGAAACTTGCCACCAGCGGATTATTCCACCTTCAGCGAGATTAAATTCAAGCCATCAAACAAGAAGAAGAAGAAGAAGAAGGGGAATCTTCACTAACGCCAACTTGACTATTACCCATGTCTCTCTACGATTTTTTTTTTAGATAACCTTCAAGCCGATCTACTAACGACAGATCATATCGTCACCACCACAGCAATGGCAGTATCAGCACTGTAGTACTTAGACTGCACCCATCTTGGACAAAGGGCAAGCACGGACTGTCCGTTAGTCTGCGTCAGAACTAGACACTTCGCCTGATGATGACGAGTAGGAAACTTGTCGACACGTTGCCACAGAAACACTCTATGACACGGCTGATAACACGAGAAAACATCAGATACTTTGCTTTGGAACACCGTGTGTGTACTTGTGTTGGATGCGTACTTGATACCAACGCAAACGCATCGTGCTGCATATAAGTCCACTACATACGATGTTTCCTCATTTGTCTCGTGCCGAAGTGCTCGGCGTGCAAGAGATGCTCCTCTAACACGCCCAACGCATAGCTCCGAAGATATCAGATTTGTAACTAATGTCTACAGGAACTTTTTTCCTTCCTTGGTCCTCTGTAAATAGTGGAACCTCTTTTTCGGACATACTGTATACAAAACACTGGAAACTATTTGTTAAGAAGCATTTATGTAAAGCCCGGTAAGCTTCGTAGAATGTATGTATCTATATGTCCATCAGGTGAAACATTTTCGGCGAACTATGTCGCAAAAAGCACGATCTCGGCGACACTGCAGACTGTACGGAGGGATCCCCCTGCAGCCACACCAGTCTCACGGTCCACCCACCGGCTTACGAGGTGAGGTGAGCCACACACACGCACACACACACACACACACACACACACACACACACACACTCGGTTTGCGACACACTGCAGTCCCGGACCTTGCTGGAGCGCAGATCGGCTGCGGCCTGACCCCGACGGCGCAGGGGTAATTAAGCCGGCGATATCGCGCAGCCTCTCCTAATTGCGGCTTTAATTGGAGACCGAGTTACGGGATTAACGAACCGCCGCTTCTGCGAGGACACCCCCAGAGTAAGCCACGCCCCCCTCTGGTGCAGGTTAAAGAGCGGAAGGAGTTGTCGCCACACCGACAGGCAAGTTCCGGCTGCAGCCAGCTGGGGTGGAATTAATGAA
The DNA here is from genome assembly GCF_023864275.1 of Schistocerca cancellata. Taxonomy (NCBI): domain Eukaryota; kingdom Metazoa; phylum Arthropoda; class Insecta; order Orthoptera; family Acrididae; genus Schistocerca; species Schistocerca cancellata. The sequence goes on from NC_064634.1 coordinate 66,733,254, forward strand.
GCGCCAGAGCCCCCATTATAACTAAAGTAATCCCCTTCCTACTCGGCATCTGCTGTGCCCGGCAGACCTGCGCCCTCCACCGGATCAGGCAGTCCAGAGCGACGTGGAGCTGTGCTGTCGCTACTCATAGTCTTGCGCAGAGTTGCGCGTCCCAAACAAGAAGAGCCGCTTCCTGAAAAATTGCCTGCTTCAGTCCAGCCCTTGCGATGAATTTGTAACCAAGGTTTCTCGGACTGACACCCGAAGTGATGCAGCCTTCAATGTGATCCTACGGCTAAAGCACGTAGACATTTCAAGCGTGACTTTTTGTTTAAGGAATACGATATTGCATAATAAGACAAACCGACGTTTCTAGCATTTGTAGACTTTGAGTAAGCTTTTGACAATGTTGACTGGAATACTCTCTTTCAAATTCTGAAGGCGGCAGGGGTAAAATACAGGGAGCGAAAGGCTATTTACAATTCGTACAGAAACCAGACGGCAGTTGCAAGAGTCGAGAGACATGAATGGGAAGCAGTGGTTGGGAAGGGAGTGAGACAGGGTTGTAGCCTGTCCCCGATGTTATTCAACCTGTATATTCAGCAAGCAGTACAGGACACAAAAGAAAAATTCGTAGTAGGAATTAAAATCCATAGAGCAGAAATAAAAACTTTGAGGTTCGCCAATGACATTGTAATTCTGTCAGAGGCAGCAGAGGACCTGAAAGAGCAGTTGAACGGAATGGACAGTGTCTTGAAAGGAGGATGTAAGATGAACATCAACAAAAGCAAAACGAGGATAATAGAATGTAGTTGAATTAAGTCGGCTGATGCTGCCAGAATTAGACTAGGAAATAAGATGCTTAAAGTAGTAAATGAGTTTTGCTATTTGGGGAGAAAAATAACTGATGATGGTCAAAGTGGAGAGGATATAAAATGTAGACTGACATTGGCAAGGAAAGCGTTTCTGAAGAAGAAAAATTTGTTGACATCAAGTATAGGTTTAAGTGTCAGGAAGTCGTTTCTGAAAGTATTTGTATGGAGTGTGACCATGTGTGGAAGTGAAACGTGGACGATAAATAGTTTGGACAAGAAGAGAATAGAAGCTTTCGAAATGTGGTGCTGCAGAAGAATGCTGAAGATCAGATAGGTAGATCACATAACTAATGAGGAGGTATTGAATAGAATTGGGTAGAAGAGGAGCTTATGGCACAACTTGACTAGAAGAAGGGATTGCTTGGTAGGACACATTCCGAGGCATAAAGGGCTCACCAATTTAGTATTGGAGGGCAGCGTGGAGGGTAAAAATCGTAGAGGGAGACCAAGAGATGAATACACTAAACAGATTCAGAAGGATGTAGGTTGCAGTAGGTACTGGGAGATGAAGAAGCTTGTACAGGATAGAGTAGCATGGAGAGCTGCATCAAACCAGTCTCTGGACTGAAGGCCACAACAACAACCAAGGGCGGAAGTGTTACTGAGACGGGAGGGAGGGAGGGAGAGAGATATTTTACACTACCCATTAAATGAGCAAGCAGTTTGTATTATTTAATTTTGATATAGCTCCCCTCCAGTTTACACTGACGTGAAAGTCATGGGACAGCGATATGCACACATGCAGATGGCGGCAGTATAGCGTACACAAGGTATGAAAGTACAGTACAATGGCGGAAGTGTCATTTGCACTCGGGCGATTCATATGAAAAGGTTTCCGGTACGGTTAGGCCGAACGACTGTGACTTAAACAAAATTTCTAGTTGGTGCGATGAATGGCAGCTACCTCTAAATGTAGAAAAACGTAAGTCAGTGCAGATGAGTAGGAAAAGCAAACCCAAAATGTACGAATACAGCATTAGTAGTGTGATGCTTTACACAGTCACGTCGTTTAAATATCTAGGCATAATGTTGCGAAGCAGTATAAAATGAAATGTGCAAATAAGGACTGTAATAAGTATATATATATATATATATATATATATATATATATATATATATATATATATATATATATATATGTGTGTGTGTGTGTGTGTGTGTGTGTGTAAATGGCTCTGAGGACTATGGGACTTAACATCTAAGGTCATCAGTCCCCTAGAACTTAGAACTATTTAAACCTTACTAACCTAAGGACATCACACACATCCATGCCCGAGGCAGGATTCGAACATGTGACCGTAGCAATCACGCGGTTCCAGACTGATGCGCCTAGAACCGCACGGCCACTAAAGGCCGGCTGTGTGTGTGTGTGTGTGTGTGTGTGTGTGTGTGTGTGTGTGTGTTTCTTACATTAAGTTAATTTTAGTAGTATGTAAGTCTAGGGACCGATGACCTCAGCAGTTTAGTCCCTTACGAATTCACACATATTTTTTGATGGAGCAGGCACAGTACTTCGTAGTCGCTGCATTGGAATGGGAGGTTCTATTCCATGGCCTGCGAGATCACCTTGCGTATTCATATTATTATATTGATTATATTGATTATATTGATTATATTGATTATTTCCTAAGGTGATATCTAAAGTCACTTTTGCATGAGACCCCAGTGGATACGGAGATGGAATTAGTGGCCGGTACTGTAGCTGCCTATGTGTGATTCGAAACACATCAGAGTGCGTCAGAGCCTTGTTCGTCGATGTCGTACTTGCACTGAGGTTGATGACCGTCAGTTTCAGTACATTCTGTAAGATACAGTACAAATGGTACGTTAAAATAAAATAGTACTCACTAATGTGATTTTATTCCTATTATCGCCTTAAGCTGGCTTCTCCGACCCCAGGTTCCCTACCCCAAATTCCTCTCCTGTGTCAACTTCTTTATCTCAGAGCAGCACCTGCAACGCACGTCCTCAAGTATTTGCTGGATGTATTCCAATCTCTGTCTTCCTCTACAGTTTTTGCCCTCTACAGCTCCCTCTAGTACCATGGAAGTCATTCCCTCATGTCTCAACAGATATCCTATCATCCTGTCCCTTTCCTTACCTTTTCTCTCCTTATCCTTTTCTCTCCTCGTTCCTTACCTTATCAGTCCACCTAATTTTCAACATTCGTCTGTAGCACCGTATCTCAAATGCTTCGATTCTCTTCTTTTTCCACAGTCCATGTTTCACTACCATACAATGCTGTACTCCAGGCGTATATTATCAGAAATTTCTTCCTCAAATTAAGGCCGGTATTTGATATTAGTAGACTTCTCTTGGCCAGAAATGCCTTTTTTGCCATAGCGAGTCTGCTTTTGATGTCCTCCTTGCTCCGTCCGTCATTGGTTATTTTACTGCCTAGGTAGCAGAATTCCTTAACTTCATCTATCTCGTGACCATCGATCCTGATATTAAGTTTCTCGCTGTTCTCATCTCTACTACTACTCATCACCTTCGTCTTTCTTCGATTTATTCTCAATCCATACTCTGTAACCATAAGACTCTCCATTCCGTTCAGCAGATCATGTAATTCTTCTTCTCTTTCACTCAAGATAGCAACGTCATCAGCATTATCGAACGCTTTTTCCATGTCGACAAATTCTATGAACGTGTCCCGATTTTCCCTAGTCTTGCTTCCATTATTAACCGCAACGTCAGAATTGCCTCTATCGTGCCTTTACCACTCCTAAAGACAAACTGATGGTCATCTAGCGCATCCTCAATTTTCTATTCCATTCTTCTGTATATTATTATTGTAAGCAGCTTGGATGCATGAGCTGTTAGGATGATTGTGCGATAATTCTCGCACTTGTCAGCTCTTGCCGTCTTCGGTTGTGGATGATGCTTTTCCGAAAGTCTGATGGTATGTCGCCAGACTCACGCATTCTACACACCAACGTGAAAAGTCATTTTGTTGCCATTTCCACCATTATTTCAGAAATTCTGATGGAATGTTATCTATCCCTTCTGCCTTATTCGATCTTAAGTCCTCCAAAGCCCTTTTAAATTCTGATGCTAATACTGGATCCCCTATCTCTCTAAATCGACTCCTGTCTCTTCTATCACATCGACAAATTTTCCACCTCATAGAGGCTTTCTATGTATTCTTTCCATCTATCCGCTCTCTCCTCTGCATTTAACAGTGGAATACCCGTTGCACTCTTAATCCCTTGCTTGCTTTTAATGTCACCGAAGGTTGTTTTGACTTTCCTGTATGCTAAGTCTGTCCTTCCGACAATCACTTCATTTCCGATGTCTTCACATTTTTCCTGCAGCTATTTCGTCTTAGCTTCACTGCACTTCCTGATTATTTATTTCCTCAGCGACTTGTATTTCTGTATTCCCGAGTTTCCCGGGACCTTTTTGTACTTCCTCCTTTCATTGATCAATTGAAGTATTTCTTCTGTTAGCCATAGTTTCTTCGCAATTACCTTCTTTGTACCTATGTTTTCCCTCCCAACTTCTGTGATGGCCCTTTTTAGAGATATCCATTCTTCTTCAACTGCCAAGGAGGCCTGCAGAGAGCAGGAAGTGGTCCAGTGTCCTACTCCCTTGCAGTCTGTCATTTCTGCACTCCACGAGAAGTTCATGGAGTTGTGGGAGGAAGAATGGCTGGTGGTGACGGCCAATAAACTGCGGTTGGTGAAGTCAACAACTCGGCCGTGGCGTTCCTCCTGCTGATTGCTCAGGCGGGAAGAAGTGACCCTCACGCGTCTTCGGATCGGGCACTGTCCTCCAACACACAGTTTTTTATTACGGCGGGAGGATCGCCCGTTTTGTGATGCTTGTGGTGTGCACATCTCTGTCCGGCACATTTTAACAGACTGCACTTTATACCGTGATGTAAGGGCAGAAGCACAAGTTGATGGGGATCCGCCCTGTGTTTTAGCTAATGATGAGACGTGTGTGTCTAGGGTTTTAAAGTTTTGTGATATGTGCGGACTCTGGCCTAAACTTTTAGGCTGGAGGTTTTAGTGTATTGCAAAGTGGCTGGCTCCTCCCTTTTTCCTTGCGGTCAGCCAGCCACTTCCATCTGCTATATTATTTTAGCTCCCTCTACCACTTTCTTCCTGTGTTGTCCATGTTTTACTGCTGACGGCATGCTTTGTCACACGCTTTGGTGTGGGTAGGCACAAATTTTTCCAAGTTTGTTACCTGTGTTTTACGTTCCGTTTTATCTTACTGTTCCGAGTATTTTCTTGACACCCGTCTCAATCTGTTACTGAGCTGGCGCTGAAGACCTTGCCGTCGTGCGCCCATACTACCCTCTCCATCCATCCACCATCTTCAACTGTACAGCCTACTGAGCTATTCCTTATTGCTCTATCTGTAGCCTTAGAGAACTTCAACCGTATCTCGTCATTCCTTAGTACTTCCGTATCCTACTTCTATGCGTATTGATTCTTCATGACTAATGTCAAACTTCAGCCTACTCTTCATCACTACTATATTGTGATCTGAGCCTATGTCTGTTCCTGGGTACGCCTTACACTACAGTATCTGATTTCGGAATCTCTGTCTGACCATGATGTAATCTAAATGAAATCTTCCCGTATCACCCGGCCTTTTCCATGTATACCTCCTCCTCTTGTGATTCATGAACAGAGTATTCGCTATTATTAGCTGAAACTTGTTAGAGAACTCAATTAGTCTTTCTCCTCTTTCATTCCTTGTCCAAACCCCATATTCTCCTGTAACCTTTTCTTCTACTCCTTCCTCTACAACTGCATTCCAGACGCCCATGACTATTAGATTTTCGTCCCCCTTTACATACTGCATTACCCTTTCAATATCCTAATACACTTTCTCTATCTCTTCATCTTCAGCTTACGACGTCGGCATGTATACCTGAACTATCGTTGTCGGGGTTGGTTTGCTGTCGATTCTGATAAGAACAACCCTGTCACTTAACTGTCACAGTAACACATTATCTGCACTTCCTTCCTATTCATAACGAATCCTACTCCCGTTATACCATTCTCTGCTGCTGTTGATATTATCCTATACTCATCTGACCAGAAATCCTTTTCTTCCTTCCACTTCACTTCACTGACCCCTACTATATCTAGATTGAGCCTTTGCATTTCCCTTTTCAGATTTCCTAGTTTCCCTACCACGTTCAAGCTTCTGACATTCCACGCCCCGAGTCGTAGAACGTTATCCTTCCGTTAATTATGCAATCTTTTTCTCATGGTAACCTCCCCCTTGGCAGTCCCCTACCGGATATCCGAATGGGGGACTATTCCGGAATGTTTTGCCAATGGAGAGATCATCATGACACTTCTTCAATTACACGCCCCATATCCTGTGGATACACGTAACGTGTCTTTAATGCAATAGTTTCCATTTCCATCTGCATCCTCATGCCGTTGATCATTGCGGATTCTTCCGTCTTTAGGGGCAGTTTCCCACCCTTAGGATAAGAGAGTGCCCTGAACCTATATCGGCTCCTGCGCCCTCTTTGACAAGGCCGTTGGCAGAATGAGGGTGACTTCTTATGCCCCAAGTGCTCTATCATTTTTTTATTAATTTTCGTTTTGTTCGTTGCATCTGCTCGGGGTGGACGTCGTAAGGCATTCGTTGAAGTTCGTTGTTGATCGATTAACTCAGTTTTTTTTATTACAGAGGGGAGCTAACCCTCTGACCGAACACGCTGAGCTACCGTGCCGGCACCCCTAGATCACGGGTTCCGGTAAATTTTTGTACGCTCCTATGGAAACACGCTGTAGACAGTCGTTCTGCCCTCACTATTTGCTAGTGGAACAGGGAAGGAACTGACTAGTGCTTGTGTCAGGTACCTTCTGCCACACACCATATGGTGGCTTGAGGTTTGTGCATGTGTATGTAGACATTATACTTCAATTTTTTTATGCATTATTGGGGGTATAGTGTAACTTGTGCCAAGCACCATACTGTGGCTTGCAGACCGTGTGCGTAGATGTACAATGTTTTTTGTTTTGCTTATTTACAACATTCTCCATTACACACTATTTGTAACACTACATGTATGTATGTAAGTAAGTATGTGTGTGTGTGTGTGTGTGTGTGTGTGTGTGTGTGTGTCTGCAGAATTCATTTAACTGCAATCTTTCATTTATAAATTTAAATGTTACTTTCGTAATTCGCAATTGCCGAGTGATACAAACCTTCGACCGTTCGATTCATGTGTATACAGGGTGTTACAAAAAGGTACGGCCAAACTTTCAGGAAACATTCCTCACACACAAAGAAAGAAAATATGTTCTGTGGACATGTGTCCGGAAACGCTTACTTTCCATGTTAGAGCTCATTTTATTACTCCTCTTCAAATCACATTAATCATGGAATGGAAACACACAGCAACAGAACGTACCAGCGTGACTTCAAACACTTTGTTACAGGAAATGTTCAAAACGTCCTCCGTTAGCGAGGATACATGCATCCACCCTCCGTCGCATGGAATCCCTGATGCGCTGATGCAGCCCTGGAGAATGGCGTATCAGAGCCGTCAACAATACAAGCACAAAGAGTCTCTACATTTGGTACCGGGGTTGCGTACACAAGAGCTTTCAAATGCCCCCATAAATGAAAGTCAAGAGCCTTGAGGTCAGGAGAGCTTGGAGGCCATGGAATTGGTCCGCCTCTACCAATCCATCGGTCACCGAATCTGTTGTTGAGAAGCGTACGAACACTTCGACTGAAATGTGCAGAAAGCTCCATCGTGCATGAACCACATGTTGTGTCGTACTTGTAAAGGCACATTTTCTAGCAGCACAGGTAGAGTATCCCGTATGAAATCATAATAACGTGCTCCACTGAGCGTAGGTGGAAGAAGATGGGGCCCAATCAAGATATCACCAACAATGCCTGCCCAAACGTTCACAGAAAATCTGTGTTGATGACGTGATTGCACCGAAGTCAACATTACCTTCCTTCAATTGGGTGAATCGAGGAAGTACAGTACATACTGACGAAACTAAAACGAGCTCTAACATGGAAATTAAGCATTTCCGGACACATATCCACATAACATCTTTTCTTTATTTGTGTGTGAGGAATGTTTCCTGAAAGTTTGGCCGTACCTTTTTGTAACACCCTGTATTCGTATTGTTTACTGTAGACTCCGCAGTATTTGGCTTGTAATGCGGCAACTATGTAACCCAGCCCCTAGACAACGAAACCAGCCAAAACTTTCAATATTTCAACTCTGAGTGGCGGAGTACGTAGTTGAGGGCCACACCACATCACCACCATTTCCATCATTTATTTGAAAGCCCGCAACATAAAGCCTCAAATTCTATTTACAAGAATCGCCTTTACGTTTTAAAAAATTACGTATGCTACTACCACCTAGCAGTAAGCCATTGACAGAGCTAACTTTGTTTGGAACAGACTTTTAAGTAAATTTGACTCTGATAACCATCAAGGCGATCTCTGAAAATAGAGTTACAGCTCAGAAATGTATTCCACTTAAATACAAACAACAAAATTTCGTGTCCTAAGACACCAATGACAATATTTCTAATCTGCAATATCATGCCTACGACGGAGCAATGTGGTGACAAAGCGTCTGGTGGTTTCCTCTCCCTGTTTCGTCATCCCGCAGCCCCCTTGGCACACGGTAGCGTTCCGGTGACGAGCGAGTAATGCGGGAGACAGACTGGGCCGCCATTGTGGCAAACAGCTGCCGGCGGCGAGACAATGGCTGTCGGCTGGCAACGCGCGCCACAATGCAACAAGAGCGACGCAGTGCGCGACGGCCGCTTAACACTGGAACAGCTCCGTCTCCCAGCTGCCACTGCAGGTACAGCTGGAGCCGTGTTGCACTCCAGATGCTCTAACACAGCCGTAACCCTGTGCCCGCTTCTTTCGTCAACTAGTTCGCTAAGCATGTGGCGCTTAGTACATTAGAAGAAACTTAGGGACTCGTGATGCCTTCTGGACCAGTAGCACTTAACATCTACACTACTGGCCATTGAGATTGCTGCACCACGAAGATGACGCGCTACAGACGCGAAATTTAACCGACAGGAAGGAGATGCTGTGATATGCAAATGATTAGCTTTTCAGAGCGTTCACATAAGGTTGGCGCCGGTGGCGACACCTACAACGTGCTGACATGAGGAAAGTTTCCAACCGATTTCTCATACACAAACAGCAATTGACCGGCGTTGCCTGGTGAAACGTTGTTGTGATGCCTCGTGTAAGGAGGAGAAATGCGTACCATCACGTTTCCGACGTTGATAAAGGTCGGATTGTAGCCTATCGCGATTGTGGTTTATGGTATCGCGACATTGCTGCTCGATGGAATCGGTGGGTTCAGGAGGGTAATACGGAACGCCGTGCTGGATCCCAACGGCCTCGTATCACTAGCAGTCGAGATGACAGGCATCTTATTATCCGCATGGCTGTAACGGATCGTGCAGCCACGTCTCGATCCCTGAGTCAACAGATGCAAGTCAAAAACCATCTGCACAAACAGTTCGACGACGTTTGTAGCAGCACGGATTATCAGCTCTGAGACCATGGCTGCGGTTACCCATGAAGCTGCATCACAGACAGGAGCGCCTGCGATGGTGTACTGAGCGACGAACCTGGGTGCACGAATTGTAAAACGTCATTTTTTCGGATGAATCCAGGTTCTGTTTACAGCATCATGGTGGTTGACGACATCGCGGCGAACGCACATTGGAAGCGTGTATTCGTCATCGCCATACTGGCGTATCACCGGGCGTGATGGTATGGGGTGCTATTGGTTACACGTCTCGGTCAGCTCTTGTTCGCATTACGGCATTTGAACAGTGGACATTACATTTCAGATGTGTTACGACCCGTGGCTCTACCCTTCATTCGATCCCTGCGTAAGCCTACATTTCAGCAGGATAATGCACGACCGGATGTTGCAGGTCCTGTACGGGCCTTTCTGGATACAGAAAATGTTCGCATGCTGCCCTGGCCGGCACATTCTCCAGATCTCTCACCAATTGAAACACGTCTGGTCAATGGTGGCCGAGCAACTGGCTCGTCACAATACGCCAGTCACTACTATTGATGAATCGTGGTATCGTGTTGAAGCTGCATGGGCAGCTTGTACACACCATCCAAGCTCTGTTTGACCCAATGCCCAGGCGTATCAAGGTCGTTATTACGGCCAGAGGTGGTTGTTGTAGGTACTGATTTCTCAGGATCTATGCACCCAAATTGCGTGAAAATGTAATTACATGTCAGTTCTAGTATAATATATTTGTCCAATGAATACCCGTTTATCATCTGCATTTCTTCTTGGTGTAGCAATTTTGATGGCCAGTAGTGCATGACTATATTCCGCAGCACAACATACAGCACTGAATGGGAGGTGAAATGATGCGTTACTAATGCGAAAGGCGGCGAGGGGATGGGGTGGGAGAGGGGGGGGAGGGCGGGGAGCTTTATATGTACCAGTTTAAAATGAAAACGCTGTTGTTTTAACATACATCTGCCGCGCATAAACGTCACAACATCTGTTCCAAAAATTCCGGAACTTAGTCCACAATTTTCTTCTACGCTCACCTTTCACTTATTGTGCATGGTCTTCCTCGAAATGCTCTCCTCCACAATTTTTACACCGCTCCAACGCCGTTTCCAATTCCGCAGCCAGCCTTGTTATGCCTCTTGCTGGATCTCGCGAATCGCCGTCTATGAATTTTCTTTTCTCTCGTGAATCGTTGCAAATCATTGTCCTTTCAACGGTGTTTTCAACTTTCGAAATAAAAAAAAAGTACGCACGGGCCAGGTCTGGAGAGTACGGAGGGTGTGGCAGCACAGTGATTTTGTTTTTGTGCAACAGTTGTGCACTAACAGGGCTGAATGCGTGGGTGTGTTATCGTGGTGGAAGAGCAGTTAATTGTCTTGTCACATTTCAGGCTGTTTCCTTCTCACACGTTCTTGTAGGCATCGCAAGACGTCCCGATAGCACCACTGATTAACAGTTTATCCCTTGAAACGTCCCCTTAGAAAAATTAATGAATGGTTGTGCTGATAAACCTCTACGTTATTTGATTTTCAAACAGCTGAGCAAAACTGTACGTACTCAGACATCAATCTCTTTACTTATTCTGATCAACACTACACTGACACACAATATTTTTAGCGGAACGCAATCTGACTTTCAATAATCCCTACAAAAGAATGGCCCTGACTAACAATAACCTATACCTTTCATGAATCACTTACCTCACCAAAAATCTTCGTTACTCGAACTACCGCAATACAGCGAGCGCCACTACTGCCAGCAAATTAAAAGGTTCTAACTACTGAAGGCACTAACTACTGATAGGCATAGTTAGCAAATGAAAGATTTTGATAGAGAACAAACAATGTATTTACTTTAATACCGTTCAAAGGTCATTATTTATATATATATAATTATTACAAATTTACTCTTTCTGGCGGACACAAGTCCAGATCGCCCGCTCTTAAAACTCCGCCATCTCTCTCCCCACATCCACCACTGCTGGCGGCTCACCTCCAACTGCGCAACGCTATGCGCTGTTCACATCCAACTGCCCACCACTACAGTAGCGAATATTTCAACAATGCCAACCAGCCTCATACTGCACACAGCACAGTCAGTGATTTTCATACAGAGCGCTACGTGGCGTTACCAACGTAAAAACCCGAACAGCCTACTTACACCCTGTAGCACCAATTCTTTCTGCACTAATCCTTCGAAGTCAATAAAACCATCAGCACGGCTTTGAAATGACCTGATGAGCTTTTTTTGGTCTTGGACAACTTTCCCCGACCCACTGTGAAGACTGAACCTTGGTCTCAACATCATTACCGTAGACCCACGTCTCATCACCAATGTTGATACTCTTAAGGAATATCTCTTTCTCATTTGCACGATCCAAAAGCTCTTCACAGGTTGCGAGGCGAAGGTCTTTCTGGTCTCCGCTCATGAGCCGTGGGACGAACTAGGCGGCAACACGATGCATTCCAAGACGTTGAGTCAGAATTTCATGACATGATCCAACTGCAAATGTTACATTCTTCTGCAATCCCTCAGACTGTCAGTGTTCGACTGGCACGCACAATTTCGTTGACTTTCCTGATATGAGAGTCGTCGGTAGACGTCAACGGGTGTCCTGAACTAGGACCACCTTTAACTGTTCGGCTATTTTTAAGCCGGTAAGCACTCATAACAGTAAGTTTCCTGCATCATTTGGCGTTTCTCTGTAAAGGTTTCCTTGAGCTTCGCGTGAACTTTAACGCAGAAGCGTTGCTCCTCCAACTCAGCCATCTCGAAATTCGCAAACTGTGCGACACAACGTTCTACTCAATTCAGCGCCGAACAATAACTAACAGACATACAACAACGAAACTTCCGGCAGTTATACATTGAACAAAGGCTGTGTAGGGAAGACAGCCGCATTTCTTTCCAACACACCGTGGCGAGAAATTACGAATGCTCGGGAATTTTTTGAATAGGCCTCGTACTTTAACACATTTAAAGTGTGTTCTTCGTATGGAGTTCGCCTTATGACCGACCAACTCCGGAGGTGGGGGCAATTTTAGATACTGCAATAAATTGTTCTTTGTTATTCGAATGGTTATAAATCACGACAACATGTAAAGAAAAGTGAAGTAAACGTAGCGTAACTTTGATTTTTTTTTTTTTTTTTTGCACCTTTGTTTCAGCGTCAGTACCTTTCGTTTTATTTTATCCTCCGCCTGCACCTTTTCATTCTTTCATAACGAATTTCGTTTAGCCTATTTTTTGACATTCATTTCTGAACATTTGGGTTTCAGCCCGAGTGACGTTTTCACGAAGGACACGAATTCATTTTTGGTTTTTGAAAAATAGTAATGGAGAGAAGACCCAATATATATCAAGCCGTTTCTTAAAAGCAGGATTTATTTTAAAAAGTTTCGCAACTTGGTCAAAACCAAATATACATAATCGTCGCTAATATGCTGGAAAGATCAGTGGTATCTCATCGGCAAACTTTCATGCTCCGTTTACATTTTGTTTGTTAGAATATCGAAAGAGACCCACTTACGCCTCGAGTTCCTTTTAGCTGCGTATGTCTCGTCTTCATTATATCCTTGCATTAAGCATCATCACGACTGTAAGCACTTTCATTAATTGCTCGTGCCTTTGATATTATGCCTACTTTTCAGCTGCTTCGCCTGAACTACTCCTATATCCCTACTGGTCATCTTCAACCTCAATGGACGCCCTGTTTGGCACCTGTCGGACCGTGAGCTCGTCTGCGGTCTCCTCGTTCGTCATCTAGACTCTTGTTCATTCACAGAAAGAAAGGATGGATATTCGGGAATATTGTTATCTTTTTAGGGATTTATTTTGATTGGAACACTGAACTGTTTCCACATCAGCTCTTGATCCAACAGAAGTAGAAAAAGTACCATAACACAGGGCCTTTATAATGGAAGAGACCGTCCAAAAGAGAAGATTGTTTCCTTGCAAAACGCCATTACTGCAAGCCACCATCATAATAGTCTACTGCTGTTTTCACTGTGTTTTCTAACATTATCCAACAGCAGTGAGAACGTGTTTTAAACGTTCGCGACAGTTAGCACTTATGTGAACCTCATCTGCACCTTATAACTGACATGTGTACTTGTGTACAGAGCTCCAAAGCTGGCTTTACGCTTTCAACAACTAATTTTCTAGTGTGTATTCAAGGTGGAAATACAGAGCCAGTCTGTGGCGTAAAAACATGTAAAATCAGGAAATCTTGCGAATAGTGACAGAGCTTCACTGTCTCATCTCAGTTTACAAGGAAGCTACCGTGAAACAAGGCCGTGTGAAAAACGTTTAACAAACAGCACCACCTGTGTTGGATATCTGCAACGTATGGTGGCACCTCTGCTTCCAGACAAAAGCACAGGTGACGATGAAGGTCAGATAGTCAACGCACCAACATAAATTTCGTCGTACTTACGCAGTCAGCCGGCAGCCACATAGAAGCAAAGCCGCAACTTACCTGAAACAAAGAGAAAGAAAAGCTTTTAATGAGGGATGGTACTGTTACTGCACTGTGTTAGATTTCACACAAATCTAAGACTGCTAATCATTGAAACTAAGTCACAACAAAATATCGTGCTCACGTTTACTCTCACAAATATAAGAACCGTATAACCTTGACAGCCTTGGGAGAGCCAGTCCTGACAAAACTCTAACATCTGGTGAGCAAGATGTATGAGACAGGCGAAATATCCTCAGACTTCAAGAAGAATATAATAATTCCAATCCCAAAGAAAGAAGGTGTTGACAGATGTGAAAATTACCGAACTATCGGTTTAATAAGTCACTGCTGCAAAATACTAACGCGAATTCTTTACAGAGGAATGGAGAAACTCGTAGAAGCCGACCTCGGGGAAGATCAGTTTGGATTCCGTAGAAATATTGGAACACATGAGGCAATACTAACCCTACGACTTATCTTAGAAGACAGATTAAGGAAAGGCAAAACTACGTTTCTAGCATTTGTAGACTTGGAGAAAGCTTTTGACAATGTTGACTGGAATACTCTCTTTCAAATTCTGAAGGTGGCAGGGAGCGAAAGGCTATTTACAATTTGTACAGAAACCAGATGGCAGTTACAAGAGTTGAGGGGCATGAAAGGGAAGCAGTGGTTGGGAAGGGTGAGAGACAGGGTTGTAGCCTCTCCCCGATGTTATTCAATCTGTATATTGAGCAAGCAGGAAAGGAAACAAAAGAAAAATTCGGAGTAGGTATTAAAATCCATGGAGAAGAAATAAAAACGTTGAGGTTCGCCGATAATATTGTAATTCTATCAGAGACAGCAAAGGACTTGGAAGAGCAGTTGAAAGGATTGGACAGTGTCTTGAAAGGAGGATGTAAGATGAACATCAACAAAAGCAAAACGAGGATAATGGAATTTAGTCCAATTAAGTTGGGTGAAGTCGAGGGAATTAGATTAGGAAATGAGACACTTAAAGTAGTAAAGGAGTTTTGCTATTTGGGGAGCAAAATAACTGATGATGGTCGAAGTAGAGAGAATATGAAATGTAGACTGGCAATGGCAAGGAAAGCGTTTCTGAAGATGAGAAATTTGTTAACATCGAGTACAGATTTATGTCTCAGGAAGTCGTTTTTGAAAGCATTTGTAAGGGGCGTAGCCACATATGTAAGTGAAACATGAGCGATAACTAGTTTGGACAAGAAGAGGATAGAAGCTTTCGAAATGTGGTGCTACAGAAGAATGCTGAAGATTAGATGGGGAGATCATTTAACCAATGAGGAGGTATTGAATAGGATTGGTGATAAGAGAAGTTTTTGGCACAACTTGACTAGAAGAAGGAATCGGTTCGTAGGACATGTTCTGAGGCATCAACGGATCACCAATTTAGTACTGGAGGGCAGCATGGAGGGTAAAAATCGTAGAGGGAGACCAAGAGATGAATACACTAAGCAGATTCAGAAGGATGTAGGCTGCAGTAGGTACCGGGAGATGAAGAAGCTTGCACAGGAAAGAGAAGCATGGAGAGCTGCATCAAAACAGTCTCAGGACTGAAGACAACAACAACATCATAGGCATAAAAAAAATCTCAAAAAATTCTTCGTCTATTTATTTCACTTTGTTGCACAGTACTTTAATAAACATTTAGACGGATATACGTTATATGTTCTTTTAAACAATAATTTACAAGTCTTTTGTTAAAGCCAACTTCGAGGAATAATGAATTTCTCTCTCTTTCTCGCAGTCGTGTTTAACTAAGATATCACGACATTTAAACCGTCACAAAAACTGTTTCTCCTACATACTCGTATATTCCCTCCCTCACATATAATTTGTAGATATTGTGTGTGCACAACAATGCGGTTTTCGCTCTATTCCTCGCAGCCGGTTTTAACAGATAGCAGGAAAGTTGCATTTACGGCTTATTGGCTTATAATTAGACTACTACTACTGAATCTGAATCGTCCAACTTTGTAATCCTACCTGTTCACAGATTAAAATCATGCAGACTATATTGCCAGATCGAGCAGATGGAGAGGTCTCTCTCAAATCCCGTGTAGCAATGACCCCACGGGATAGCCCACTGACTTTAAGCAGCTTCACTTCTCGATCAAGGTTCCCTTTGCAACACCAATAAACATGGCTCAAAGTCAGAGAGAGAGAGAGAGAGAGAGAGAGAGAGAGAGAGAGAGAGAGAGAGAGAGAGAGAGGGGACGTAAATCGAATTCCCACACATATTTAGGAAGTGCGAGCATTACCGAGGTAGCTAGTGTTAGTATAAAAAACAGATAATACTAGAGAGGAGAACGTGTTGCACCTGTGGCCGGAACTGGAAGCAAAGTTGACATTCCAATCCGAAAGAGGGTCTTCAGAATGAAGCTTGAGGTTACTGAAATTATATGAAGATGACTTTACCGTCCCTACGGATCATATCGCTGTCGTGGCTCGATCTCACCATATAGCTTTGTAGGTTGCGGCTGAAGAGTCGGTCACTGGCAACGCACCAGCGACCCGCGCCTGCAGCCAACTTCGAGTCAGCCTGAAATATTTCAAAGTACCTCGCAGCACATCTGCTTGGAGATGGACCCTGGCGGCCTCGCAGGCCAGCGGAGGAGAATTCTGAAGATGAAGGCTCCCGGAGATTGAGTCGAAAGTCAAAAATCGAATGAAATGTACCGACTGCTTACTCAAAGGAAGACTCATATTTCTGAGTACTGCATCCTCTACTTTGCTTGTATTGACCATTGAGATGATTTATTCAAAGATGCTCGTCGCCTTCCTTTCCAAATAGTTAACAAGTAATGGTTCAAATGGCTCTGAGCACTATGAGACTCAACATCTTAGGTCGTAAGTCCCCTAGAACTTAGAACTACTTAAACCTAAGTAACCTAAGGACATCACACACACCCATGCCCGAGGCAGGATTCGAACCTGCGACCGTAGCAGTCCCGCGGTTGCGGACTGCAGCGCCAGAACCGCACGGCCACCGCGGCCGGCAACAAGTAATGCACTGCCTACAATTTCGTGCTCAGAAACAGGCATCCCACTCTCTTCCTATGTCTTTCTGCAGCCAGTGGAGAGGCACCTCGGCAGCAAAGTGTCAGTCTCTCTCTCTCTCTCTCTCTCTCTCTCTCTCTCTCTCTCTCTCTCTCTCTCTGAGTTCTTATAATGCATACACATTTCGCTTTTATGGACCTAACTTTCGGCGGCGTCCGACGCTTACAAAGAGATCCAAAGCAGTTGTCTCTGACTCCATTTCCTAGATGTTATCTGTGGCGTCCAATGCTTTCGAAGTATTGTTCAGAACCTGACTAAGAAGAGCGATTCGCCTGTTTCCACCTTCAAGTCGTAAAGCAGTCTCCGCAGGAGGCCTTATGCCATGGGAGCTCATAGTATGATGCCCATGGGCTGCCTGGTGTCCTGTTAAAGGCAGCTCAAAAGAAAGTCTGGTCAGGTGAGTGGCACTGACCTGCAGCCCGTCAGGCGCGCCCTTCAGAGAATTCGCATCACCTGAAAGATGGCAGCTCGTCCCAGTGTGCTTCCGAAGTGCTTCATACTCATACATCATGCAAGTCCTAATATATCTGAATTAAGATAATTAACTACCAACAATCACTTTAGTAATAAGCACTTCTGTGCTGGCGTGAGCTGTCGCCAGCACACCGGTCGACAAAGATGCAGCGCGAAGGCGTTGGACCAAGTGTGCCCATCGGGAGAGAGGCCAAAGACAGACTCGCAGGCAACGCGCCGCCAACGCACTCTCGACAGCCAGTATTTATATCGCCGCCGCTGATCGGAGGGCCTCAGTCACTGACTCACAAACTCACTATTCCACACGGCGTCTGCCATTAATTGACGGAGCGTCACAGTTCAGCTCAGGCTAAACCAGTACACAGCGTCCAGGAAAGTGTAATAGCAAGATTACCGATATTCCAGAATGAGATTTTCACTCTGCAGCAGAGTGTGCCCTGATATGAAACTTCCTGGCAGATTAAAACTGTGTGCCGGGCCGAGACTCGAACTCGGGACCTTTGCCTTTCGCTGGCAAGTGCTCTACCAACTGAGCTACCCAAGCACGACTCACGCCCAGTCCTCACAGCTTAATTTCTGCCAGTACCTCTTCTCCTACCTTCCAAACTTTACATAAGCTCTCCTGCGAACCTTGCAGAACTAGAACTCCAGAAAAAAAGGATATTGCGGAGACATGGCTTAGCCACACCCTGGGGGATGTTTCCAGAATGAGTTTTTCACTCTGCAGCGGAGTGCGCGCAGATATGAAACTTCCCGAGTTCGAGTCTCTGTCCGGCACACAGTTTTAATCTGCCGGGAAGTTTCATTACCGATATTGTCTGCAAGAGGACTATTACGGAAGAGCTTGTATCACAACACGTAGACTCCACTGAAGATAAGTAGTTTACTGTTCATGTAAATAAAGAACTGGGTTAATCCACTTGTGCATTTGTGTTGTAGAAAGAGGATAGTGGCCACCTGTAACATCCTCTCCCTTGCTTACTTGGTACAAGACTCAATAGTGGCGACGAGGACATTACAACTTTATTTCTCGGTGTTTGTTTATTATTCTGATGTAATGGGTCTTTATATTGATTGTCTATTATTTACACGACAGTTATAGAAAAAAACGGTTGTGTAATGTTACCTTTGGAAATACTAACCTTCCGTTACCAGCCCGCATTTCTTCCTTTAGGCGTAAGTAATTATGGGCCAGTGCTAATTCTCGTTCACTTGCACTAGCAGTTTCAGAGAGGGATATACAGATTTTCTAGTAAGTTACATATGTGACACCATCGGCCTTGCCGCAGTGGCAACACCGGCTCCAGTCATATCACTTAAGTTAAGCACTGTCGGGCTGCGCTAGCACTTGGATGGGTGACCATCCGGTCTGCCGAGCGCTGTTGGCAAGCGGGGAGCACTCAGCCCTTGTGAGGCAAACTGAGGAGCTACTTGATTGGGAAGTAGCGGCTCCGGTCTCATAAACTGACATGCGGCCGGGAGAGCAGTGTACTGACCACATGCCCCTCCATATCCGCATCCAGTGACGCCTGTGGGCTGAGGATGACACGGCGGCCGGTCGGTACCTATGGGCCCGCCAGGGCCTGTGGACGGAGATTACTAAGATTACTTACATACGTGACGGTTCTATCTGACTTCCCACAGATCCACCTACTATGGAATTATCTGCTCAGCCACATGTTCTGGAAACCGACATCTTGTTTCCAGTGGGCCTGCAACCACAGATGAATGTAAATGCTTCTTTCCGTAACTTGGTTAATCTTGCGAATAATCCATCACGAGGACTATGACGTAAGTGTGAATTCAGAAACAATAATGGGTCAGCAACAATTGAGATTATTTTGTATCTGCTACAGAACAAAACCCGTCCCAGAAACGCAACCCACACTGAGGGTATTCATTCTAGAATTCTGCAAAAACCCTGTGTGGGAAGCTGTGTTGATCCAGCCACCTGCTGTTTTGCATATGGATGGTTGGTGGTTACTGTAGTAACCAACCAATAGGGGCACAATATCACGTGAGGCACTTGCTGCGGTGCAGAGTTCCGTGTTAGTATCCTCACGCTGACGCTTATTTTGCCGTCGTTGTGTTCATTGTGAGAGAAGCAGACTGAACACACGAGCATATGAGAGTGCAGAAACTGTCATTGCATTATAACATTAAACAATTTATGCTACAGATCAAATGATTGTCACTTAGGGCCGTTCTGTTGATGGTACCTTCCTTTGTGTCATCAGATCTTGTTACGACATCTCCCTTGCTTTCGCCATTACGCTTAATTTTTCCTTTCAGTTATTATCTACTCTGTTTTCTACGTCTGGTTTTCAGCAACTTGCTCTTTGTCTTATCCTTCGATTCCCATTCTAAAATATTCTATCGTTCCCTTCGTTACTTCTTCAGCATATAACAATTTATAGCCATTGTCAGAGTGCATTACATACTACTGAATACGAGAGTTTCTATCCGTTTTCTACTTTGATTATTCCCACATCGTATTTGTAGATATTCTAAATTATTCATTTGTGTCTATACTTTTTTTTTTGAGTTTTCTAACGCGGCCACCATTTCCGAGATCGAACTTTTTATCCAGTATCTAAATAAATCGTTATATTTCAAAACTATTTGAAGTTTGCATTATGTGAGTGTAATGTGACAGCTAAGTAATGTGTTGCCTGGTTCTACCAGCATTTTTTTAAGGAACCAACCAAAACATAAAACAAATACATAAATGAAACCTATCTTCCAAATTCTGAAAGAACTAGGTTTGGCCGTCGTGAAAACCACTTCAGTGGTTAGATTAAAGGATATTTTAAAATCAAAACGTGACAGACAAGGTGACGGTCTCTCTCTGTATTACTTTGCAACTTTGTCTTCACGCAAATCGAGAAAATCTCAGTTCAGATGTATAGGCGAGACTGTCCAGCAGACTGCCCTAGACAAGAATGGTTATGAAATACGTTGCCACAAAGTGGAAACAGCCTTAGCCTACCAACTTGATTCACAACAAAAAATGCAGCCCAAAACATACAAAAAGGAGAGGTTTCAAGGGGTTGAATCACTCATCTTAGACAAAGAGGCACTGAACAAATCCCAAACAGCAAAGGAAAAGTTTTCAGGAACAATGTAAGGCCCAAATTGTACTGAAGTGGGAACATTTGAAAGTACGCCAAAATATAATATTTAAACAAAGGCCAAAATTCTGTAGGTATATTAACAGAACGGAACCAGATTAAGTAGACACTTTCTACCAAACTCGCAATAACGTTACTAAAATTGAAACAATAAAATGGATCGGTAACTTGATAGAAAGGAAAACGTTTAGGCAGGAAATTAACGACTGGAACGTTGGCCTGGTAGAAAAATCCAACAGCACCAGAGCAATCTGGTCTGACGACAGGAAAGTATCTAATTCTGAGAGAATTACAGTAACATAAGAGCACAGGAAAGCTAAAACAAATTGCTGAAAATCGCCTTTGTTGCACATCGCGTGGTCCAATAGTGCCGGAACATGAATAACATTAGTAATAATAAATAAAAGCAAACTTATCTCGGTGAACAGAACTTCACATGTTTAATATTTTGTTTCCATTAAGAACGTGGGCGTAAGCAGGATCTGAGTTGGGAGTGCGAACTTCAAAATGGTTCAAATGGCTCTGAGCACTATGGGACCTAACAGGAGTGCGAACTCATGATGGTTTCCCGGCGAAGGACGATATAGTTTCACGATTTCACGATAAATGTCTCCTGGTGCACCTTTCAGTAGTGAATACTCTTTAGATGATCTGGCTTTCTTCTGACATGCCTTTGACAAATTCGGGTTCTGTTTTTTCTAGGGTAGGAGTGACGTGACATCTCACTACCCCTGCCTTTAGCTGGGTACGCCGTTCCATCAGAAAGGAAAGCCAAAAGTTAGCCATCTTCATTGTGACACAGAGGCAAATGAAGGAAGTGACGTATGGTCTGCTATAACTTACGTCTGTGGTGTAACGCGCTGCTATGGTACATAAATTGTAATCTATTCCACATCTCCTCGCACAGAGTCTGCATTGTTACCCAAGTACAATAGCGTACTGTGTAGTCGACAAGGCACTCGTGTCTCGGACGTGCCTGGACGGCCTAGGCTATTAAGTCCGAGCAAGAGCAAGTAAATCAATCTGCCGCAGTGAACGGCTCTCTAGAAGGAGAACTGAAGCGTGAGATGATGTCGCGGATTCCCGCAGTGGACAGCTGCCCGCTGTATGCCGTAGACAACAGCGTGGCATTGTGTTTGCCTGTCTAAAGCTGCCTTGGCACACGGCCAGCGGTTGGCACATTTCGTACAAGGCTCCTCAACAAGTGGTGCTCACTACACCTTACTCATTTTTTTTAAGCTGCAAATCTGAGTAACACGAGCAGTCCGAGGTATCCATAATAAGTCCTGCTTTCATGTCAAAAAATCTCAACTGAGAAACGATTAGAGAGAGCGTGTCGTGGTTTGTTGTAACACATTTACCATATCTCAAAGTTTTTCCCATTTCCCCTTCGTTGCAGATTTGAGTCGCAGTGCACCAAACTGGCGGCAGAATAAGAGAAGTTGCAGTGTGTTATCTGATACGCAGAATCCAAATCTGTGACATCGGTACTGTAGAATTATCAACGCCAGTATGAGAGGGCACCGGCGGAAAAGACAAGTTTAATAAGTTTTGAAAGACTTCGCTCGAAGTGGGCGTCCCCCTGTGTCTCACACAGGTGTTGGCAGAGTGCAAGCCGCATTTCAACGCAGCCCTCGGAGGTAAATTCGTCGTGCATCACGCAAACTGCAGGAATCGAGCTCAACTGCTTGCCACAAACAACTGTTGTCAAAAGCAGAAGTTTTAAATTTAGCGTTTAAGAAAATGTTCACGCAGGAGAATTGTAAAACTATACCGTCCTGATCAACGGACAGACTGTCGTATGGATGTCATAGTAAGAAGCAACCGAAAGTGTCGCAATCAACCGAAAGCGCCGCAGGCAACCGAAAGCGCCGCAGGCAACCGAAAGCGCCGCAGGCAACCGAAAGCGCCGCAGGCAACCGAAAGCGCCGCAGGCAACCGAAAGCGCCGCAGGCAACCGAAAGCGCCGCAGGCAACCGAAAGCGCCGCAGGCAACCGAAAGCGCCGCAAGCAACTATGCTGCCAGGTCCAGATGGAATCCCAATTCTGTTTTACAACGAGAATTGATCCCGTACCTACCTTGCATCAATCTTGTATGTCTCGCCAAGCGCAAAGTCCCAAGCAGCTGGAAAAAAAATCGTGACTCCTGTATATATGAAGGACAAAAGAACCAACCCGCAGCACTGCGAACTAATATCCCTAACATTGGCTTGCTGCAGAAGTCTTGACCACATTCTCCGTTCGAATTTGATAAATTTTCTTAACACTTAGAAACTTATGTCCCTATAGAAAGCATTGCTCGTGCGAAATTCAGCTTGCCCTTTTCGCTCATGAAATCCTAGGAACTTTGGATGAAGGACAACAGGCAGATTCGATATTTCTAATTTTCCGGAAGGCGTTTGACACGGTGCCCCTTTACAGACTTAACTAATGCGAGAGTATGTGGAATAGGTTCTCAGATATGTGCGGACTGTGGTACGGAAGGCTAATGGTCGACTTCGGTTTATTGGGATAATTTTGGAAAAGTGTGGTTCGTCTGTAATGGACACCGAATACAGGATGCTAGGGCGACTTATTCTTGAGTACTACTCGAGTGTTTGGGGTGCACTCCAGGGCAGATTAAAGGAAGATATCGAAGTAAATCAGATGCGGGCTGCTAGTTTTATTACCATTTGTTACCGGCGGGTTCGATCAACATGCAAGTGTTATGGAGATGCTTCGGGAACTCGAATGGGAGGGAAGGTGACGTTCTTTGCCAGGAATAATACTGAGAAAATTTAGAGAACCGGCGTTCGGAGCTGACTGCACAACAATTATACTGCGGCGAACGTAAATTTCACGTAAGGGTCAATAAGATAAAATACGAGAAATTATGGCTTATACGGAGGCACATGGACAGTTGTTTCTCCCTCGCCCTATTTGCGAGTGGAACAGGAAAGGAAATGGCTGTTTGTGGTACAAAGTACCCTCCGCAACGCACAGTACGGTGGCTTGCGGAATACGTATGTAGATGTACAACTGTCCGTGAAGTATTAGATAAGCAGTTTCTCCTTTTTGCGTACGAATTGCAAATGGTCCAATCGTTGCAACTAAATGACCGTCCTCTGCGGAACACATTCGCGTGTATCATGCTGGTCTCCATAGATGCTAACAATGAGTACCTGAGGAATTACCGGTTTTCAGATGAAGCAGCGTTTCACATTTACGGGCGTGTGCGTCGTCACAACGTTACGATTTGGGGTTAGAAAACCCCCACAGCACTCGTGAACACAACCCTGGTAGCCCGAAGATTACTGTTTCGTATGGCCCAAGTCACGATAGGGAGATAAGCCCATTTTTCCTCGTACAGGAAACCACAAAGGGAAATATTTACCCAGACATGTTCGAACATTCCTGTTAGTATAGACCGAAGAACTGCAGTCGCCCCTGTGCCACCTTGATGGTGTACCCACAGATGGGGATGTGACATTTCGTGGACTGTGAGCGGGTCGAGATTGTCTCATAGCACGGACCTTGCTCTCTCCGGATGTCACGCCATCAGAGTTTTTTCTGAGAAGCCACGTCATGGATAGCGCGTCATTGCTGCCCTTCGTGCACAAATCGATGAAGCAATCGAACTGTTGATGCTGCAATGCTGACACATTCATAGGCAGAACCAAAGAGTGCGACTTAGCATCTGAGGTCATCAGTCGCCTAGAACTTAGAACTAATTAAACCTAACTAACCTTAGGACATCAGACACATCCATGTCCGATGCAGGATTCGAACCTGCGACCGTAGCAGCCGCGCGGTTCCGGACTGAAGCGCCTAGAGCCGCTCGGCCAAAACGACCAGCCCAAAGAGTGGGGCACACATTGGAATTCTGGTATAATAGAAAAAAAAAAAACAAAATTGCTAGGTGTTTTATAACAAATCACGATGATCTAACATTTATCAAGTAATTATTGTTTTGAAATAATACAGGGACGTTAAGGATACGTTTTATTTCTGGTTTTAAGTGTTGATCTGCAGAAGACATACCTGCAGAAGACTGTAACAGGAATAACTGCAACCCCCATAAGGAAACTTCATTACAGATAGTTTTAATTAGAGTGAAAAAAATTAATATTGACGTTTCCTTTAAGCACAAAGGGAGGATGTGTGACATGCCACGCAAACGCAAAGAGATGCCGTCTCTTTGAGAAGTAAAATCCATCATTACTCTGCTCTGTTACCAAGGAGAAAGCAGGGTTCCAATCCATCACTCCCGAACAAACCGCATCAAAAGCAATTCCTTTTGTTCCTCCTAACACTGAAGAACTCATTTAGGACCTCATTATCATCTGCCTGGTTCTAACACAAAACGCTTGAAGTATTTTGTCTTTAGATGTAACACTGTCGTTTGTCGACTTTACGATTAACGTACCTGCGGAAACCTCCAATGTCAGCCTGCATGTCGTTCACTGACGATCAAGTGAACTGTGTATATGTAAAAGTATGGTGTGATTCAACCCTGAAGTCAAATCCCAGAGCAAGTAGAAGTTGATTAGGTGAAGGAAAACGTTAGCGAAGAGGACTGAATACATCGCTAGATCATATGAACAGACATTTTTGTAAGCCGAACTCATAAAAGATGACAATTCGGAGGCTTCCTCTACCAGGATACAGATTAGTTGGCTGTTTTTCAAGAAGTTCCTTGCGGGGTGGAGGAGGGGCTATGTACGTAAAAAACAGTATTCCATTTCAGACCATGGACGTATCACGGCATTGAACTGAACATATATTTGAATGTTGTGCAGGAGCAGTTGGATTTAGTGAAACTGAATTTCTAATTGTTGTTATTTATAGGTCTCCTAACTCTGACTTCAGAGCATTTCTACTC
The DNA here is from genome assembly GCF_023864275.1 of Schistocerca cancellata. Classification (NCBI taxonomy): domain Eukaryota; kingdom Metazoa; phylum Arthropoda; class Insecta; order Orthoptera; family Acrididae; genus Schistocerca; species Schistocerca cancellata. Next base: position 66,758,638 of record NC_064634.1, read on the forward strand.
AAGCTAGAGATGTTTCTTGGTTCACTTTCTAGGAAGTACCAGAAATTTATTACATGTGGTAACTTCAATATAAATTTTGTATATGATGGTGCAAGAAAAAAGATGTTGGTAGATCTCCTAAATTCATATGATCTGATGCAGACTGTTTTTTCAAACTAGGGTGTAGGGGAGCAGTAGCACAGCCACAGACAGTATTTTTAAACTTTCTTCATTACTAGATGGGGATTCTTTTAGTAAAAGGGTGAATAGCCTTTCAGACCATGTACAAATTTTAACACTAAAAGGCTTTTGTACACAAACAAATGTCACGTATAATTACAAACTATGTAGGAAACTTAATCCAAAAGCAATAGTGTCTCTTTTTTAAACCTTTTCAAGGAACAAGAGTGGCAGGATGTTTATAGTGCCGATAACATAGATGATAACAAATGCTTTCCTTAACACGTTTCTCATGCTCTTTGGGAGTTGCTTTCCATTAGAGCGTTCTAAGCGGGTACTTGCAGCCCGGGTGACTGACTAGTGGGATAAGGGTATCATGTAGAACAAAGCGGGAAGTATATCAGAATGTTAGAAGTAGTAGCCGGCCGGAGTGGCCGTGCGGTTCTAGGCGCTACAGTCTGGAACCGAGCGACCACTACGGTCGCAGGTTCGAGTCCTGCCTTGGACATGGATGTGTGTGATGTCCATAGGTTAGTTATGTTTAATTAGTTCTAAGTTCTAGGCGACTGATGACCTCAGAAGTTAAGTCGCACAGTGCTCAGAACCATTTTTAGAAGTAGTAACAATCAAGCTACAGTAGCCCATTACAAACAGTATTGTAAGGTGCTTAAAATGTTATTAGGAAGGCAAAAAGTATGTGGTATGCAAATAGAATAGCTAATTCACAGGATAAAATTAAAACCTAATGGTCAGTTGCGAAGGAAGTGTCTGGTCAGCAGCACGAGGCCGACGATATAAAGTCATTTCATAGTAAAAATAATTCTGTTACTAATAAATCAGATATATTTACAGTATTTAAAAATCATTTTCTGAGCATTGTTGGTGAATTAAATAAAAATTGATTTAATACATGGAAGCATATAACTTTCTTGGCAAATGCCTTTCCGAGATTGATGTCTGAAATACTACTCTGTGATAAAGACAAGGGGGAGATTGGGTCAATAATTAAATCACTGAAGACTAAGACTCTCATGGATATGATGGTGTGCCTAGCAGAATATTAAAGTACTTTGCTGCACATGTTAGTCCCGTATTTAGCCATATTTACAATTTTTCCTTTAGGAATGGTCAGTTTTCTGAACGATTAAAGTACTCAGTAGTAAAGCCGCTTTATAAAAAGGGAAGAAGAGGTAATGTAGACAATTTTACACCTTTTTCTATGCCATCAGTGTTTGCTGAAGTCATTGAAAAGGCTGTGTATATAAGGGTAACTGATCATTTTATACCACACGATTTGCTATGAAATGTACAGTTCAGCTTTAAATGTCGTTTAACAACTGATAATGCTATATTCTCTTTGCTCTGTGAGGTACTGAATGGGATAAACGAAAGGTTTCGAACGTTAGGCACATTTTTTTTTTATTTAACTAAGGCGTTTGATTGTGTTGATCACAAAATATTGCTCCAGGAATTGGACCATTACAGAATACGGGGAGTAGCTCTCAATTGGTTCACCTATTACTTCAGTTACTGACAGAAAAAGGTCATTATTCAAAATGTTGAGAATGGCTGTGATGTGGGGTCTAAGTGGGGTACAGTCAAGTGAGGGGTGCCCCAGGGCTCAGTGTTGGGGCCACTCCTGTTCCTTATTTATATAAATGATATGCCTTCTAGTATTACGGGTATCTCTAAAATATTTCTGTTTGCCGATGACACTAGCTTGGTAGTAAAGGATGTTATGTGCAACACTGGCCCGGTTCCAAATAGTGCAGTTCATGAACTGAGTTCATGGCTTGTAGAAAATAAACTAACGCTAAATCACAGTAAGACTCAGTTTTTACAGTTCCTAACACATAATTCAACAAAACGCAACGTTTTAATTTCACAGAATGGGCATATGATTAGTGAAACTAAACAGTTCAAATATCTAGGTGTTCCAATAGATAGTAAACTGTCGTGGAAAGACCATATTCAAGATCTTGTTCAAAGACTTGATGCTGCCATTTATACTATTCGAACGGTATCCGAAGTGAGTGATCATTCGACACGAAAATTGGTCTACTATGCTTACTTTCATTCGCTTATGTCGTATGGTATTATATTTTGGGGTAACTGTTGTCATTCTAAAAGGATATTTTTGGCTCAGAAACTGTCGGTTCGGGCAATATGTGTTGTAAGTTCACGAACCTCTTGTCGACCCCTGTTCACGAGTCTGGGTATTTTGACATTGGCCTCTCAATATACCTGTATATATTCCTTACTCTCATTTCTTGTTAACAATATCAGCTTATTCCCAAAAATAAGCATTATTCACTCGGTGAATACCCGGCAGGAATCAAACCTATGTTTGGCTCCGACTTCCTTAACTCTTGTGCAGAAAGGTGTGCAGTATAGTGCTGCATCCATTTCAATAAGCTACCGCACGAATTGAAAAATCTTGGCAGTCATCCACGCGCTTTCAAATCGAAACTGAAGATTTTGCTCATGGGTCACCCTTTATATTCTGACGAGGAGTTCCTTGAAAATTTAAACTGATTCTTGTTGTATTGTTGATTGCATTTACGTAAACTTATGGACTGAAATTTTAAGGTTCATAAGCCTTTTTATTTTTATCTGTTATTACTTTTATGTTGTAATTTCATGTACTGACACTTTCCATGATATTGGAGATTAGCTCCTCAATTTGGTCCTACGGAACTTTACGTGTAAATAAATAAATAAATGGCACCAGGAAGCTACTGCATCGCTATCGCTCTCGGAGGTGACCAAAAGGAGGAGCGGGGGGGGGGGGGTTGCTGTCTGAGCTGGTGCTGTAACTGGAGCGTGTTCGTCGACGTTAGAAGTTATTGTGGGAAGTAAGACTGACTTTTGTAAACAACTGTGAGGTAAATTACGAGTGGTTCAAATGGCTCTGAGCACTATGGGACTTAACTACTGTGGTCATCAGTCCCCTAGAACTTATAACTACTTAAACCTAACTAACCTAAGGGCATCACACCCATCCATGCCCGAGGCAGGATTCGAACCTGCGACCGCAACAGTCACGCGGTTCCGGACTGCGCGCCTAAAACCGCTAGACCACCGCGGCCGGCAATTACGAGTGGGGTGACAGGATAATGAGAGTGGAAGACGAGACCGAGTAGTGAATATAAACGTCAAAAAGTTTGTTTTGTCTGGGTCAAGACAGTAAACATAAGTGATGCAATAAGTAACTGTATTAGTAACAGTGGGAGTCATAAAATCAAAATAATTAGTGTTAACGAAAAAGAAGTGATTGTACGTGTTTCTCATTTGAATAAATTCTCTGATTACAATTTTACATCATGAAAGGACCGAAGCATGCCATTACAACTCAGTTTCATCTCAAGGTAACGAAAGTACAGGGTGACTTAGAAAGGACTTTACAAGTTTGGAACGATATAGAAATTTACTGACATAACTTACAAATTGGGTAGATGTGTCACTTTGCAGCAAACCACCTCAATTTTGATTCACGTAGTGTTTCAGTACCCCACTCCGCCACCAGGAGCGTCAGCGTAGTGCACAGTTAAAATGGCTACTTTAACTGGTGCGGGCGTGCTCACCGTGAGTTTTGGTTTCATGAACCGAACTCTGCGAAAACTTTTCGCCGTAAATTTCGCACCAGATACGCTAAAGAACCTCCAAGTAGGCCTACAATTTACTCTTGGCACAAGAACTTTGTTGGCATGGGTTGTTCACTGCGACATGATAAATCATCAGGTCACCCAAATGATGATGATTATGTCGAATGGGTTTGGGAGAGTTTTGCCGATAGTCCACAAACACTTGCATTCCACAAAAGACTGTTTGGCAAGTACTGCACAGACGTTTGTACTTGAGACCATACAGATCCGCAATGACACAACACATTCGCGGTGCAGGTAAGACTGCTCATTGGGGAACGCTATGCTGAAGTGTCGTACCGGACAGAAGATGACGAGACATTCCTGAACATAATCTTCGGCAGTGAGTCAACATCCCCACGTCATCGCTACCCCTGAGATGCCGTGTCCCATCGTTCGTGCGCCGACTATAACGCCACTTTCAAACTGACCCGCCGTTGTAGCAAAAGTAACCGAGCTAACAAATGCGCCAGACTGCTTATATAGGCGTTGCCGACCGTAGCGCCGTATTCTGCCTTTTTACATATCTCTGTGTTTGAATACGCGCGCCTATACCAGGTTCTTTGGCGCTTCAGTGTAAATATGAACTGCGGTGAGAGGTGATATTTATTTAGCTAACTTTATACTACTAATGTTAATTTTGATAAACTACCAGTACAGTACCCAGGTAATATTCGGCAACAATGTACAATATGACTGGGACGTAGCAGTCTAGTCAGATCCAGTGCACTGACTTAACAAGTCGAGGTTTGATGTTCTTTTAGTTGCTTTTCTTCGCTGTTTATAGAGGTTCCTGCTTTCAGGAGACTTTGTAAGTAAAAACATACCCTTGCTGAGGACAGTATCACGATTCATTATATAAAGAAACAACAGAAATAGTGAAATAGTAGTTAACTTAATAAGTCTGGCTGTAACTGCCTATTACAAAGTATGTCCTGCAGACGAAGAAATTGTTCCTGTACTAGTAAATTTTCCGGATGATACTGACATACCATTTGAGTGTAGTGATGACACATAATAACAACAAACGCAGAAGATCCTCAGGTGTGTGCTACTAACGCACAAAATATTGCATGACCTGCACTAAGTGTTAATGAAGAAGAGGCCGACAATGAGGAAGATGTTCAAGCTGTATCTATTTCGGTATTTGCTAGTACTTCAAAAAATGTTACAGAACCTGCAGTAAATGCAAATGAAGAGGAGGAGGAGGAGAATGAAGAGAAAAATATGGAACATGTATCTCTCTCGGCTGCGAAGTAGAGTGAAAAAAATCATTCCAAAATCAAACCCCTGTTCAGTCTGTATTCAGAAAGAAGCACAAAAATGATCAAACTTCTCCTCTTTCAAATCCGAAGAGAAAAAAGGCAGCATTTTCGGTAGGACACGACATACGTTTTCAGAATACAGGACACCACTGGCCGATATTTCTCAATTCAAGAGGCAGATGTGAAGTGTGCTGATCTAAAAAGGTGGAATCCAGACCCCTTTCGAAGGATTTAGAGTGTAATATTTTCGGTGTTAATTAAAAATGTTTTTATATCACCAGGTGAAATAACACTAGGTGTATGACTATCTTGGGACTTCTCAATCCCTTGATGTACTTCGTCTGTATGATCCTCTCGAGATTTTACGCATTTTGATGAATTTCTATCACTTTTGAAATATAAAAATTTGCTATTCATTCAGTAATTATTCATCAAGTAATAAAAATTTTGAGCCATTATTCTATAATTTTTTTACAATAAGAGTAAATAATGGATTAATCATAACTCTTGAAAGGTGGCTACACTGAGTCACAGCGCCAGAGATTGCGCCAAAGAGTATTTTTCCGCCGCCTCCACTAGGTAGCCGTGGGCAGTGCTTGTTGAGAGGATGTCGATAGCAGTACTAGTTGAGGGCATGTCGTGTGCAGTTGTTCTGTTGGACGAGACAGCAGTTGCTGTTCGATTGGGGATGTTGTAATGATCACAGTGTATTTTTCGTCAATATATATGAAGGTAACAAAAAAAAATTATTTCAAATTTCCTAAATAACAATGCCTCTTGGTCACAGGTTCAGTCAACAAAGCATCTGGCTCGTGTTCATGTATTAGACCTGTAACTCTGGTTTCTATGTGCAATTACAGTATTTCTGGTTTTTTTTTAATCACTTCATTGTAAATGGTGTTTAAAACATCTTGTCATATTGAGGAAGAACCGTGCCAGATACGTGTACGTTGAATCACACTTCCACACACAGAACAGTTACACTTGTGCTTTGTTGTTTCGTAGCTTTTATAGTTGCTGGGGACTTAAGTAATCATTTGTGTTAACGGAAATTTCCTTTCATTCTTCATTGTTATTCTATGCCGTCAGATTGCGTACTAACACTACTCAGGGCCAACCGATTACGAGACTTCGTAACCGAATACTACTCAGGGCCAACCGATTACGAGACTTCGTAACCGGATATACAGCTACTAAAATTATTTCCATTTTATTTAATTAAACCCCCATGCACTCTGCATAGTGGCCCCTAAATAAAATTACCGATATGCCAGACAAATCGTCTGGCCGTGGAGTTCCCAGTGCGGAGCTGAGGTGCATCACTGTTCCCTGATAAATTACGGTCCATATTCTCCAAAACCGAAGTGCTACAATAACGCTTAGGAAATGCATCGTGTAACGCACAGCTGTACTTGTTGTTTATTTAAACTAACAATTTAAATGACTAATCGTTCTGAAATACTCTAGTTTCTTTTTACTTTATTTCCCTTGTGTGACTTGCATGCTTATATTTTGTATCCCTGTCTGCATGCTACAATTCTTCTTATTCAATGCAAAAGTAGAGAGGGTTTCCGCTAAAGCCTTGTGGATTTGCACTGTGGCACCATCTGCGCTTTACCAGCTACCAGTTTACACCATTACTGTTGTTGGCTCGTGTGAGGGGGGTTTTGGCTGCGTCCTTGTTTTTACGTTTGGTCGATGGCAGATGGCGCAGCTCTGAGAGATCCAAACAGCCACTAATGGGCGAGCCGTCTGCGGGCACCTGCCCTATAAATAGACAGAGAGGAGAGACTGAACAGCAGCAGGGCCCCATCGAGACAAAGGACCGAGGAGTGCCGCAAAACTCGGCCGCGCAAGGCAACAGCTAAACTCCCGTTCGATTACTTTTTGGCAGAACCGTCAATACGGTGCCTGGTCGCTGGATTTCCCTATCCATTCCGCGTTACTAAGTCGCCAAATAGCGATACTATCGCAACACATCAATACGCAAAAAATTCACGATGAACTGGGACCATTCCCACACATTATGCAGTTCTTTTCACAAGCTGTATTAATTCCGGTCAGTGAAAGTCCACTTCTACTAAGCACGTTGTTATTGTACCTCTTATTAACTCCAGAAAGGAGGCACTATAACTTCGGATAAGACCTATCCGATCGCTTGCCAGCAAATCCTACTCTCATGTCCTCGATGGGGTAACTGCGTAACTCCTGGGCAAAGTACTCTCTCATTATGAGTGTAGCAGAAGGGAGAGAGTAAGTGTGAATTCCAAGCGCCTTAAATGGGACCTTACGGCAAAGGCAGAAAACTCCAACATAAAAATCAAAGTGGTCAGGAGATCTTAAGGCTGCAGCCCCACCACGTGATAATCCTCGCAGGAGGCTGTTGTCCTCTAATGAACGAAAAATAAATTTAAAAATCCAAAGGAAAGAGCCGGATGGATGCTTACTTATCAATTCTTTGAGCCAACAGCGTAAGACAGAGGTCGTTGTACAGTACGTCCCAGGTATTCCAATCCACTTCAAGGATATCTACTTGTTCATGTCTCGTTGCTTATTCTCTTTCATATTTCACCTTTATTCATACACAAAATTTTACGAACTCTTTTTCCATTGTAATGCTAACACCAGGCAAAAACATAAGGCAGAGTAACTAATTGGCCACACGACTTCTGAATGCATGCTAATAGCAGTAACAGGCTGAGACGCATTTCGCACTCTTTTCCCATATTTATAATTTTTCACACGTGGCAGAACATTCACGGAAAAATTTAGTACGGTAGTTACGTAATAAAGACAGTCGTAATAACAGTAGCCTATATATTTTTATGAACATAAAATTTAGGGCGATTCAACAGTGAAAAATGATTGCGTTTTTAGCCCCGAATCACCTAGAGTTTCTTCAGGATCAATAATTTTAGAACAAAATGGTTCAAATGGCTCTGAACACTATGGGACTTAACAGCTATGGTCATCAGTCCCCTAGAACTTGGAACTACTTAAACCTAACTAACCTAAGGACATCACACAACACCCAGTAATTTTAGAACAAGCAAGTCTTCGACAAACTAACCTGTATACATAAAAAAAAGAATTCGAATTTTCAAATTAAGCATGCGGCAATTTCAATAACTTTTAACTTCGTAGAAACATTACGTAATATGGCTTGTTTATGTTACAACTTTTTGAGGATGTCTTTTATTAAAAATGGTTAGGGTAAGACGAATAGTATGGTTATATTTAACAAGATGATCACTAAGAACTGTATAATCAATTTCTACGTAAACCTGATAAAATTAAACTATTCCCAACTATATAAATGTTTAACAGAACGTATAAGAGAAAACTCTGGCACTAAACGAATAATCATTTCCTATTTTTTTCTTTTAAGGATTTCTGGAAAATATACTGCTTACATATTATTGTTGTTGTTGTTCTTGTTGTTGTGGTCTTCAGTCCTGAGAACGGTTTGATGCAGCTCTCCACGCTTCTCTATCCTGTGCAAGCTTCTTCATCTCCCAGTACCTACTGCAGCCTACATCCTTCTGAATCTGCTTAGTGTATTCATCTCTTGGTCTCCCTCTACAATTTTTACCCTCCACCCTGCCGTGCAGTACTAAATTGGTGATCCCTTGATGCCTCAGAACGTGTCCTATCAACCGATCCCTTCTTCTGGTCAAGTTGAACCACAAAATCCTCTTCTCCCCAATTATATTCAATACCTCCTCATTAGTTATGTGGTCTACCCGTCGAATCTTCAGCATTCTTCTGTAGCACCACATTTCGAAAGCTTCTACTCTCTTCTTGTCTAAACTATTTATCGTCCATGTTTCACTTCCATAGATGGCTACATTCCATACAAATACTTTCAGAAACGACTTCCTGACATTTAAATCTACACTTGATGTGAACAAATTTCTCTTGTTCAGAAACACTTTCCTTGCCATTGCCAGTCTACATTTTATATCCTCTCTACTTCGACCATCATCAGTTATTTTACTCCCCAAATAGCAAAACTCCTTTACTACTTTAACTGTCTCATTTCCTAATCTAATACCCTCAACATCACCCGACTTAATTCGACTACATTCCACTATCCTCATTTTGCTTTTGTTGATGTTCATCTTATATCCTCCTTTCAAGACACTATCCATTCCGTTCAACTGCTTTTCCAAGTCCTTTGCGATCTCTGACAGAATTACAATGTCATCGGCGAACCTCAAACATTTTATTTTTTCTCCGTGGATTTTAATACCTACTCCGAATTTTTCTTTTGTTTCCTTTACTGCTTGCTCAATATACAGATTGAATAACATCGGGGAGAGGCTACAATCCTGTCTCGGTTCTTATTACAGCCATTTGGTTTCTGTACAAATTGTAAATAGCCTTTCGCTCCCTGTATTTTACCCCTGCCACCTTCAGAATTTGAGAGAGAGTGTTCCAGTTAACACTGTCAAAAGCTTTCTCTAAGTTTACAAATGCTAGAAACGTAGGTTTCCCTTTCCTTAATCTTTCTTGTAAGATAAGTCGTAGTATCAGTATTGCCTCATGTGTTCCATTTCAATGGAATCCAAACTGATCTTCCCCGAGGTCGGCTTCTACTAGTTTTTCCATTCGTCTGTAAAGAATTCGCGTTAGTATTTTGCAGCTTACATATTGTGCAAAAACAATAACAAATGGGATGCTCACATGAACTTCTGTCAATTTCAGGTAAAGTTTTTACTCTATCTGCCCAAATGTATTGCGTATTGTAAATACCTATCGAAACGTGTACATGAAACCTGGCATCGAACACTAGATGTACGAAACTTAGCCTGATCCCTGCTGCTTTAAAACTACGCGCGCGTGAACGATTTTTCGTTCTGTCAGTGGAAGGTAGCGTGGGCTGAAGTCTTCTACTGCGGGCCATGGCCGATTTATGAACTGGTCGACTGCGGCAAATGGGCGAAGAGGAAGACAGAAATGTAACGATTAGATGCATTCGAAATGTGCTGTCGAAAGTCAAGGGTGATTATCAAGTGCAAACCGAAGACTTCTTGCTATGAATCAAGGAAAACAAATGTCTAATGAAAGTAATTGTACTAAAAGGCACAATGATCAGGCTTAGAGTATGACTCAAGTCGCTACTGACAATAACAGTTCGAAGAATGGTCACGCTCAGATGTGAGATACACGGCAAATAGTTGATGGCGGCAATTATGCTGGCCAATAAGAAGAATGGAGGACTGTATCAGACCAACCTCATCGTTGATGGCCAAAACGCACTCAACAGTTCAGGAAAGCATGAATTTTGAAATGACAGCAAATGTTTACGCTCTTCGTATAAAATCGGGACAGAAGAAAGGGCAAATAAGTAGTAAGTAGATGTGAAAAATGAATTCAGTGGATCTTCCGTAGAACTGAGAGCACAACCGTCGAAACTACATCAGTTTTAAATAAACCAGAATGCCTGTTAAAGGTTTTAATATGTTACTCCAATTATTCAGCCTCACAGTATGTATCAGAATGTCGTACTTGAAGTATTGAAGGCTTTTAGTTAGTCCTTAGTTGAAACAAAATATTATCCCTTTTTTAAAATTGTATTTCGACTAAAGTCGAAGGTGACAGTCCGTTATCACTGTAGTATTGTTTCCAGAAATGCAATTCAATCTGCCAGACTCGTAAAGTTGTATGCGTGAACATTTAGACCGACAATTTTGTGCCTTGGTACAGATGTAACTATCGCCCGAGAATCAATTGTCATCGACCGTACTTTTTGCAGCAGTTTTCTTCCCGCGTCTTCACCAGCGTACGCGTATCTCAAATACACCAGAGTTTTATCTGCTCAGGGCGTGTGTTTGTGCTATCACATCGACGCAGACCTCGCGGAAGTGGCGCAAAATAGAGAGTGGTACTAGGCTGCGAACAGCCCCAAATGTGGGTCTCCCGGCCAATGAGAAACGATCATTTCATATTTCACTTCATACCTCTGACTCAGCTGTCTGTGCTTCGTGGAGTGTTTCCTCATTCCTTGTAAGCGACGTTCACGTTGATATTCAGACTCACCGGCTGCAATGTGGTGAATGTTTCCGCTTGGCCAGAACTCAGTGTTGACGTTGAATCTGTTCGTTTCTTCGCAATCTTTTCGGATTTTTTCCCTTTCCATTCCGTTTGAGACGTGCTGATAACAGTAGCTGATTGCCGTTTCGAGGAAGAGAGCTGTCGGTAACATCCATCTGATTCTCCACTGTTTTACACGTGGAGAAGAGTTGTCATGACGTCACAGACCTTAAGCCGACGTCCGCCTTGTCAGCCCCGACAAACATTAGCTTCTGGTGGAAATTATTTGATAAAAATACCTGCTTGCGTCATTAATGGACGTGCTAATCGTTCTGATTAAAATGTTAAGAAATCACATTTCATTCGTAAGTGGACATATTAAGGCCCTATTTCTCTTATATACATGAAATTTGGTTGCGCCGATTACTTTTACTATAGTGGTTTTATTCCTGTCATTTGACTTCAGATATCCTGTCAAAACGACTCGAAAGCATGTCTTTCTCAATGGAGAGAAGTCTTCAGAAGTAAGAGTGCTTTCAGGTGTGCCGCAAGGGTGTGTCATAGGACTGTTGCTATTCACAACATACATAAATGACCTTGTGGATAACATCGTAAGTTCACTGAGGCTGTTTGCGGGTGATGCTGTGGTATATCGAGAGGTTGTAACAATGGAAAATTGTACTGAAATGCAGGAGGATCTGCAACGAATTGACGCATGGTGCAGGGAATGGAGGGAATGGCAATTGAATCTCAATGTAGGTAAGTGTAATGTGCTGCGAATACACAGAAAGCTACACATTTAGCTACAATATAGCAGGTCAGCAACTGGAAGCAGTTAATTCCATAAATTATCTGGGAGTAGGCACTAGGAGTGATTTAAAATGGAATGATCAAATAAAGTTGATCGTCGGTAAAGCAGATGCCACACTGAGATTCATTGGAAGAATCCTAAGGAAATGCAATCCGAAAACAAAGGAAGTAGGTTACAGTACGCTTGTTCGCTCACTGCTTGAATGCGGTCAGCAGTGTGGGATCCGTACCAGATAGGGTTGATAGAAGATATAGAGAAGATCCAACGGAGAGCAGCGCGCTTCGTTGCAAGATCATTTAGTAATCGCGAAAGCATTACGGAGATGACAGATAAACTCCAGTGGAAGACTCTGCAGGAGAGACGCTCAGTAGCTCGGTACGGGCTTTTGTCAACGTTTCGAGAACATACCTTCACCGAAGAGTCAAGCAGTATATTGCTCCCTCCTACGTATATCTCGCGAAGAGACCATGAGGATAAAATCAGAGAGATTAGAGCCCACACAGAGGCATACCGACCATCTTTCTTTCCACGGACAGTACGAGACTGGAGAACCAGTAGAGGTACTCAAAGTACCCTCCGCCACACACCGTCAGGTGGCTTGCGGAGTATGGATGTAGATGTAGAAAGGCTCTCCGGGTGAACGCAATGAGAAGCAAAGACTGGAAACCGACGAATGATAGTGAAGTATATTCTCAGTGTTTTCGGTAACAGGACACAGACGGAGCGTCAGTTTCGTCAGTCCGTATTAAGGAGAATGCTGGATTACGAAAGCAACTTTTTCACATCATATACTTTTCTTCTTGGTTACTCGAAAAGCATAACAAGAAGAAAGGCACATTAACGAGGCCAAATGCGTCGTGTTATCGGATCAAATACACATGTAATTCCCGATAATGTTTGAAAATGCCTTGCTGACTTTGTGTTGTTGACAAAAGCATTGTAACATTTACTATTTAACTGTTGCGTGCACACGAAATAAAAAAGATTAAGAAAAATCGCAAACAGTAGTCTGCTAATGTTTCGGAACGTCTAACATCGTGGCACCGGTTTCAACGAAACGTACAGTGTAAGTCTGTAGTGCCATCTCCCCTTATTACATCTGTGTGGTTTGCATCACACGATGTAAGAGAGAACGTTAAATTTATCTCTGGTATTCAGCCGTGTGGCATGATATTTGGCTGAGAAACACGCCGACAAAATGACTGGCTCGCTGCAGTGCTTATCCTCTCGACCTGGTTGACGCACTGAACAACACAAATAAGAGAGATTCCGCTTCATACTTTTGAATTCCTTCAAGTCAACTAAGTGCGGGAAAGATATACCAATTGTTTCGTTTTAGAACATTTTTACGTATCATCCATTACCACCCTGACGTCCACCCCAACGTTTAATATGGCTGTCTTACTCCCACAGTATTTTTATACAAGTAGTGAGTTACGTAGTACCTAATTTGCCTAAAATTGCCATAAGCGTTCTGTGTTACCTTACTCTCTCGCCGCATTCTCACTAACACCCCTATAAGGCTCAGGTGTTGCTTACCCACACAGCGTTTCTTCCCAGATCTAGAGGGTGAGGAGGAGAAGTGGTACATAAATAAATACATACAACTATTTTTCTAAATATTTTTGCATATGCGGATGATATGAATGGAGAGACATTGTCGTTACAAAATGATTCTGCGATTCGCCAACTGTAAAATACTTCATATTCTCATGTCCTATGGCGTAATAATAGACTGATTTTTCTTCTTCACTCCTCTATGCAATTACAGTTACATTTCGCCCCTGGCACTGGATCTCGGCGCCGAATGTGGTTACGTGGTGTGCCATGGTAAGACGTAGGATCCCGCCACTTATCAATCATTCATGTTCTTTGTTCTCCCTGGAATCTCACAGACTGTCTTTCGTTGTGGGACTGTGCTTTTGGGAGAGAGCGGTCTCTAATCCTCCGAGTCTCCTGTTACTTGCCTACTGAATTTCCCGTAACGAAATTCTGAATCCGTGTCCGCATTCGCCAAAATAGTTCATAAACAACCACACCAAACCTCTCAAACACGAGATTCACTCCAGAAGGAAGGTCCAACCTTTTAGTTTTTTTCCTTATTCAAAAATCCGACTTATGTTCTATATCTTTGCTACTCACGGAGGTCATAGAAACATTCTTCCCGCTCGTATTCAAATTCAGTTCAACCTGTTTCCGCAAGTCGTGCTGTCGTAGCGCTCCCTTAAGGCGGCTGCTGGACTTCATGTTCGTCTGCAGCAACATGCTGTTACAGTGTCTCCAGGTCGTGAGAACGAGACAGTGACTCACAGAAGATATGCTGTTGACTGCACAACAGACAATCGTTCGGCAAGCAGATTATTATCTGGCGAAAGCGTGGCAGACCGAGCATTTCACAGATTGCTTTTTCGCAATCTGATTTTGGCTAGCAAACAGTGCACGAACTGGCAATCCGAGTGCGAATAGGAGAAGGGAGTGAGTGCAGAGAACTGAAGCAGCAGAAGTTGAAACAGGTTTGCGTCAAGTGGGTACCGAGACTGTTAACTGACTCCCACAAAGAAATACGGAACACAGAGTGCACCGAACTTTCAGAACAGTACTAGAATTCTGGACATGACTTCCTTGCATGAATTTTGACGGAAGATGAAACCTGGTTGCATCACTTTAAACTGGAGAAGAAAATGTAATTGAGGAATAGCGTCATCTATACCGAAGAAGAAAAAATTCAAAACTGCGCCTTCAGCAGGAAAAGTCATGAGCACTGAATTTTTTCATTCAGAAGGATTGTTGCTTGTAGGCGTCATGCCACACAGCACAACCCTTACAAAACGTCATGCCTGAATGTGTCGCGTCCTCTAACGTCGGTAAAAACACCATGTTCTGCTGTTGGTTGAAAATATGTGGCCACATGTCAATGAGGTTACCACCGAGACCACAGCTATAGTAAAACATGAATCATTTTACACTGTCTGGTAACTGGATTCTCTTGTGGGGATAACACTCGTAGAAAAAATATCAAAGCCTCATGCAACTTCAGCTATGTATAAAGATAATAATGCGTGCAATAAAATTAAGAGGTATAAAATGCACTTCTGTAATGTAAGTGAGAGATGCAAGAAGACGGTAATCTCTTAAGTTGGTAGACTACGTACACGCCGAAACTTTTCCTCTCGAGAAGGCTTGACGGAGCCGTTTCTTTCCGCTGCGCCCTTTCACTGCGCCCTTTCCGCGCCACAGCAGAAGTCCCTCCAGAGACAGATAATTGTGTTATCACTTAACCGTTCTATGGTTAAAACTCATTTTACATACATTTGGAAAATTACAGGGCAAAAACCGTCATGACCAACAATGCTATTTCACTAACAATTTCTTTTTTTTTTTATTGACCGATTTAGACACTCAATGAGTTGGGACACATGGACCGTATGAACCCCACTGCAATCTACTATTATCAGAGATAGATTTTTAACTGTCGAGGGTCTTTGTCAGGATGCTAAATATGAAAAAAAAATCTGTGTGCGCAAATTCGGATCCGCGCCATAGACTTTGTAGGGAAGCAGCCTACTCACGCCATAATAAATTCGCATCATTCTTTCCATTGTGTGCCAGCCAGTCCGCTGTAACTAGCTATGACGTCATAAATGTTGCGCAATACTTTAAAAATCAAGTAAATAAACTAAAATGTTTCTAGCATGTCAGGAGTAATACCAAATTAATATGTGTTGAATATCAGTTCGATAACTTTAACCATTTTCGAAATTTGGACGTTTTTCTGTAAAAAGGCGCAACAGAAAAGAGCTAGAGATTTAAAAATTTGTAGTTAGATTCCGTTTTCATAATGATTTAATAGAAACAGTCTTCTGGATCTCACAAATTAAGATTTTTGTTGAAATTCATGATTTTTTGGTTTTTGGCTTAAAAATTAAGGAAGCAAGATAGATTAAGTAGGCTAATAAATAAGGCTAGGATGTTTATATTTAAGTAGAATGGAGATCCGCTATAACCATAAAGATGTGAGAAGTTTCATCTGAATAACTATAAAACTATAGTGATAGCGTATCTCCGAAGGGCAAGTTCAGAGCTCGTCTACTGCGTGTAGTGTAATTAAATTAATTCTCTCGCCCAAAATATTTTACTTAGCCACGTCAAACTTTTATTATAATTACTTACCTGTGTGCTGAATGCACATTTAAATTGAGAGCTTCATCGGCCATCAGCAAAAGAAGCTATGATTTATTCAATGACAAAGTGGTGCGTTACTAGCCCAGCGACTAGTTGGGAGAGCCGATTTGATCAGGCGTTCCCTTAGCCGTCCGCACCGCGGCTTTATATATAAGAACGCTGCGCGAGGAAAAAAGGGCCCCAGTTGTTTCCAGACGCTGAATAGCACACCATCTGTGTCGGGAGTCGCGTCGCGTCGGTATCATTGCTACAACCAGCCTCGGATGCCGTACTAAGTTACTCGGGATACGCGTAACCATGAAATCATTTTCGAGTGAAGTGTTAATTCGGGGATGACTTTAATAATCTACCTTCAGTTTGCGTATGTCGTATTTTCACGTGCCGTCGCGGGACAGACATTCTGCCATTATTTAGCGTGGCGTTTGATGAACATTGCCATCAAATTATGGCGAGCATTCATTTAAACCTTTAATTTGGACAGTTATAGTTGCATCAGCGCATTAGACTCTGAACTGCTCTGTTAGTCAGGTTGTGTGGATTCTTTTCTTTTCATCTGTGACTTTCAGAATACAGAAAACATTTTTTTTTTCACGATCGGTTTTTGATTATGAATCCCAGACAATCTCCTAATTCCTCAGAGCTATAAGCTGTAGCTATAAGTGTATTCTCAGATGAAGTGGGCAATAGGAATTCTAATTACAGGCTTCACGTTTTGCTAATCACTTTCTGGTTGCCAAAATTGTAGTTAGAGAGCCAGTGTTGAGAACGGCAAAAGACAGCATAAATCATAGGAACATTTTTATAACAATTAATTTCCACCAGCCGCCCCACAACTTTTCTTGATAACGCCGTAATAAAATCATAACTGTTCTGTTATCAGTGTGTAACGTAACTATCAGTCTTTTTAATACAATGTTTATATGGGGTAGTATAATGGTTATAGGGTACATAAATAGCAAGTTTATTGCTTGTAGTAAGAGACTGTGGGCTTATGAAGTCGAAAAAGTTTATCAAGGGATGTTTAACGGTGTGTTTAATATGCACCAGCCATGAGATCAACATGATCAGCAGTGGCATCTTTTATAAAATAGACAATCGCCTGAAGCAGATCACAGGCATACATAATGTTTTTGCGCCTTTTTTCATTTCTTTTCGATGGTGATGTACCTCTCGTATTCAAACGGCACGAGACTTCATAATTCGTATCAATCACACATGTGCCTATATTCATACGACGACATCATAGCCTAAACAAATACTGAACTACAAAGCACCACTACAAACACGTACTGACATTATACATCCGTTGTGTGGTCAAGCTTTGTTTAAGCATTATTAATCTCGTAGTTAATAACGATTCAAGTACGACGGTATTTTACATACAAGAAAGTTAAACCGACGAGCGAATAGACGTTTTCGCCTAAAATCATATGACAAATCAGTATCTAAACACAGGTCATACTAATGACGGCGGAAAACGGACGGTTGTATGGCATCGTTTTTCAGGTTCTATTACATTTTCCGAGACACATACGCCGCCGTCTTAAAAGTTCCGAGACTTATTTTATTCCTGGCATATAAGTGATGCCAACGCAGTAACTAAAGTGGTAGCTTGAAGCAACTATTGCAAACAGATGCGCATTTGATCAATCAGTTGCAAGCAGGCAATGTTAAGTAGTTGACGCGCGGCCGTACTGTGTGAACGTCGTCGCGTGTCAAATCACAATGGAGCAGTATGTATAAATCAAGTCTTCAAGACCTCCTTCAGACTGTTTTGCAGAAAAGTGCTGCACACCTTGAAACTCAAACAAAAAGAGCGACACACAGATGACTGGCACGACTTAACTGAACTGCAAAACGTCGACAGTTATTTTCTGGAAGAACAATCATGGGTGACGAGCCTTTGTGATATGAATGCGAACCTCCCACAACAAGACGAAGAGCAGAAATTCACATCAATGGTCGACGCTTTGCCGACATAACTGACTCTGAAGCCAATACAATGCGGAAGTTGAACAATACCCGAAAAAGGATCTTTTATGGCAATTTCACAGGGTTGAACGAACGTTGTATGGGTTGCACAAAACTGTAGAGAGAGCATGTATAGCACATGAAGCATTAAATCCACAACCTTAACGATTCTTCATTTTCCATCAATCCAGTTCCAAAACTTTTTCGACTGATGAGGTGTGTCGCACTATAAAAGGAGTACAAACAAACATAATTAGCAACCAGTGCGGTAATATTTCAAAGAATGGTTATGTCTAAGTGAAGACAATTATTCACTTAAAACTTTTTGGAACGGATTAGGCTTACGTAAAACAGATACATTGTGGCCGCTGTAACGACAGACCATCCAACTTGATCGCTCTCGGCCATTCAACATCTAGCCAATGGTCCCTTATATACTACTGGCCATTAATATTGCTACACCACGAAGATGACTTGCTACAGACGCGAAATTTAACCGACAGGAAGAAGATTCTGTGATAAGCAAATGATTAGCTTTTCAGAGCATTCACAAGAGGCTGGCGCCGGTGGCGACACCTACAACGTGCTGACACGAGGAAAGTTTCCAACCGATTTCTCATACACAAACAGCAGTTGACCGGCGTTGCCTGGCGAAACGTTGTTGTGGTGCGTCGTGTAAGGAGGAGAAATGCGTACCATCACGTTTCCGACTTCGATAAAGGTCGGATTGTAGCCTGTCGCGATTGCGGTTTATCGTATCAAGACATTGCTGTTCGCGTTGGTCGAGATCCAATGACTGTTGGCAGAATATGGACTCTGTGGGTTCAGGAGGGTAATACGGAACGCCGTGCTGGATCCCAACGGCCTCGTATCACTAGCAGTCGAGATGACAGGCATCTTATCCGCATGGCTATAACGGATCGTGCAGCCACGTCTCGATCCCTGAGTCAACAGATGGGGACGTTTGCAAGACAACAACCATCTGCACGAACAGTTCGACGACTTTTGCAGCGGCATGGACTATCAGCTCGGAGACCATGGGTGCGGTTACCCTTGACGCTGCATCACAGACAGGAGCGCCTGCGATGGCGTACTCAACGACGCACCTGGGTGCACGAATGGCAAAACGTCACTTTTTCGGATGAATCCAGGTTCTGTTTACAGCATCATGATGGTCGCATCCGTGTTTGGTGACATCGCGGTGAACGCACATTGGAAGCGTCTATTCGTCATCGCCATACTGGCGTATCACCCGGCGTGATGGTATGGGGTGCCATTGGTTACACGTCTCGGTCACCTCTTGTTGGCATTACGGCATTTGAACAGTGGACGTTACATTTCAGATTTGTTACGACTCGTGGCTCTACCCTTCATTCGATCCCTGCGTAAGCCTACATTTCAGCACGATAATGCACGACCGTATGTTGCAGGTCCTGTACGGGCCTTTCTGGATACAGAAAATGTTCGACTGCTGCTCTGGCCAGCATATTCTCCAGACCTCTCACCAATTGAAACACGTCTGGTCAATGGTGGCCGAGCAACTGGCTCGTCACAATACGCCAGTCACTACTCTTGATGAAGTGTGGTATCGTGTTGAAGCTGCACGGGCAGCTGTAGCTGTACACGCTATCCAAGCTATGTTTGACTCGATGTCTAGGTGTATCAAGGCCCTTATTACGGCCAGAGGTGGTTGTTCTGGGTACTGATTTCTCAGTACCTATGCACCGAAATTGCGTGAAAATGTAATCACATGTCGGTTCTAGTATAATATATTTGTCCAATGAATACTCGTTTATCATCTGCATTTGTTCTTGGTGTAGCAATTTTAATGGCCAGTTGTGTACTTCTCTCTTGCCCTTGAAAGCACCAGAGAGCTGTGATGTAGGCGTCCCAAGGCTCAAAACTGCCCATCGCCTTATCAGTAGTCGTCACACATTTTTGCTCAAATGTCAAGACTGACAATGTGGGGTGGTACCTTAGACCGCATATGTAGCGACATTATTATTATTTGGTAACCTACATAAATTAATGTTAAGAGTCCCGAGTTGAAACTAGAAACATTACAAGACGCTGGTTCAACCACAGGTGACATACGAAAATGAAACTGTTTTCAAATTCACCCAGAAAAACAGACTCGACAAAATCCTAGAAGTAGAGAGAAGAGTAGAGAGAACGTGCGCAAATACAGAGTGTTTCAAAAATGACCGGTATATTTGAAACGGCAATAAAAACTAAACGAGCAGCGATAGAAATACACCGTTTGTTGCAATATGCTTGGGACAACAGTACATTTTCAGGCAGACAAACTTTCGAAATTACAGTAGTTACAATTTTCAACAACAGATGGCGCTGCGGTCTGGGAAACTCTATAGTACGATATTTTCCACATATCCACCATGCGTAGCAATAATATGGCTTAGTCTCTGAATGAAATTACCCGAAACCTTTGACAACGTGTCTGGCAGAATGGCTTCACATGCAGATGAGATGTACTGCTTCAGCTGTTCAATTGTTTCTGGATTCTGGCGGTACACCTGGTCTTTCAAGTGTGCCCACAGAAAGAAGTCACAGGGGTTCATGTCTGGCGAATAGGGAGGCCAATCCACGCCGCCTCCTGTATGTTTCGGATAGTCCAAAGCAATCACACGATCATCGAAATATTCATTCAGGAAATTAAAGACGTCGTCCGTGCGATGTGGCCGGGCACCATCTTGCATAAACCACGAGGTGTTCGCAGTGTCGTCTAAAGCAGTTTTTACCGCCACAAATTCACGAAGAATGTCCAGATACCGTGATGCAGTAATCGTTTCGGATCTGAAAAATGGGCCAATGATTCCTTTGGAAGAAATGGCGGCCCAGACCAGTACTTTTTGAGGATGCAGGGACGATGGGACTGCAACATGGGGCTTTTCGGTTCCCCTTATGCGCCAGTTCTGTTTATTGACGAAGCCGTCCAGGTAAAAATAAGCTTCGTCAGTAAACCAAATGGTGCCCACATGCATATCGCCGTCATGAATCCTGTGCACTATATCGTTAGCGAATGTCTCTCGTGCAGCAATGGTAGCGGCGCTGAGGAGGGGTTGCCGCGTTTGAATTTTGTATGGATAGAGGTGTAAACTCTGGCGCATGAGACGATACGTGGACGTTGGCGTCATTTGGACCGCAGCTGCAACACGGCGAACGGAAACCCGAGGCCGCTGTCGGATCACCTGCTGCACTAGCTGCGCGTTGCCCTCTGTGGTTGCCATACGCGGTCGCCCTACCTTTCCAGCACGTTCATCCGTCACGTTCCCAGCCCGTTGAAATTTTTCAAACAGATCCTTTATTGTATCGCTTTTCGGTCCTTTGGTTACATTAAACCTCCGTTGAAAACTTCGTCTTGTTGCAACAACACTGTGTTCTAGGCTGTGGAATTCCAACACCAGAAAAATCCTCTGTTCTAAGGAATAAACCATGTTGTCTACAGCGCACTTGCACGTTGTGAACAGCACACGCTTACAGCAGAAAGACGACGTACAGAATGGCGCACCCACAGACTGCGTTGTCTTCTGTATCTTTCACATCACTTGCAGCGCCATCTGTTGTTGAAAATTGTAACTACTGTAATTTCGAAAGTTTGTCCGCCTGAAAATGTACTGTTGTCCCAAGCATATTGCAACAAACGGTGTATTTCTATCGCTGCTCGTTTAGTTTTTATTGCCGTTTCAAATACACCGGTCATTTTTGAAACACCCTGTAAGAAATATCAAAGAGATGGACAATGACGCATTGTACCAAAGGAAGTGGTGAACAGCTAAATACAGCCAATTACAGACAGTGGTGTAAACCTCTTCAAAGAAAACCATTTTCTTTTCGTAAGTTTAATTAACCGCTAATCTTTGTTATTGAGGAGGGAGGGGGAATAGCCAATTTTCATTTGCACTGACAGGTAATGGTCTCACTGCAGTATATGCATACTATTATCAAATACGGCTGGGAACGGCGGGCCGCAGCAATGCATGATTCAAACCGTGTGCGTCTCCCGGGCCGCAGTTTGACGACCGCTGCTGCAGCGGGACACGTATGCCCCATCAACTCGGAACGTGCTGAAACAGGTCAGGGACGCTGCACGCAGTTTTTTCTGTGCAAGCGCCCGGCCACGTGTCGTGAGGCAGCAAGGCGCCTACCTGCCCATGGCTGTCCTTGGCAAGGCCGTTGGTCCGGCTGGGATCGCGAGGCACGGCAGAGGGGAAGCGACTGGCTGCCGCCTTCGATATATTTTTGACCGACGCCTGCGCGAACCGGCTGAAGCCACGCCTAACCAGACAGCGCACAACAAAGCCCTGTGACTGGTGTCGTGAGCGCCTAAGACACGAGCCCGCAACTGTCTCGCACAGAACAGTGTGACCAAAATGCGCCGCTGCAAGTGAAAAAACCGTGAACCTGGTGTACAGCGTGTTTCAAGTACGACTTTACAACTTTGAAAATTCATATACATTATTTCATAGTAATTACAGATGTGATTGTAGTGTCAATTTGTACGGATACACATCAATTACTACAGAAACCAGATGGCAGTTATAAGAGTCGAGGGACATGGAAGGGAAGCAGCGGTTGGGACGGGAGTAAGACAGGGTTGTAGCCTCTCCCCGATGCTATTCGGTCTGTATATTGAGCAAGCAGTAAAGGAAACAAAAGAAAAATTCGGTGTAGGTATTAAAGTCCATGGAGAAGAAATGAAAACGTTGAGGTTCGCCGATGACACTGTAATTCTGTCAGAGACAGCGAAGGACTTGGAAGAGCAGTTGAACGGAATGGACAGTGTCTTGAAAGGAGGATATAAGTTGAACATCAACAAATGCAAAACGAGGGTAATGGAATGTAGTCGAATTAAGTCGGGTGATGCTGAGGGAATTAGATTAGGAAATGAGACGCTTAAAGTAGTAAAGGAGTTTTGCTATTTGGGGAGCAAAATAACTGATGATGGTCGAAGTACAGAGGATATAAAATGTAAACTGGCAGTGGCAAGGCAAGCGTTTCTGAAGAAGAGAAATTTGTTAACATCGAGTATTGATTTAAGTGTTAGGAAGTCGTTTCTGAAAGTATTTGTATGGAGTGTAGCCATGTATGGAAGTGAAACGTGGACGAAAAATAGTTTAGACAAGAAGAGAATAGAAGCTTTCGAAATCTGGTGTTACAGAAGAATGCTGAAGACTAGATGGGTAGATCACTTAACTAACGAGGAGGTATTGAATAGAATTGGGGAGAA
Source organism: Schistocerca cancellata (assembly GCF_023864275.1). Taxonomy (NCBI): domain Eukaryota; kingdom Metazoa; phylum Arthropoda; class Insecta; order Orthoptera; family Acrididae; genus Schistocerca; species Schistocerca cancellata. The sequence goes on from NC_064634.1 coordinate 66,781,954, forward strand.
GAGGGGTTTGGGGCACAACTTGACTAGGAGAAGGGATCGGTTGGTAGGACATGTTCTGAGGCATCAAAGGATCACCAATTTAGTACTGGAGGGCAGCGTGGAGGGTAAAAATCGTAGAGGGAGACCAAGAGATGAGTACACTAAGCAGATTCAGAAAGATGTAGGCTGCAGTGGGTACTGGGAGATTAAGAAGCTTGCACAGGATAGAGTAGCATGGAGAGCTGCATCAAACCAGTCTCAGGACTGAAGACAACAACAACAACAACAACAACAACATAAAGTTTCGTCTCGCGTAGTTCGCTAGTGCCGAATCGCACCGTTAGGAGCGCTAGCGGCAATTGCGTTATTGAACATGGCTGCCTTCACTTGCCCCGAGCGTGCTATCTGTGTGTTTTGGTTTGAAGACTATAAGTCGGCGACCACAGTTCAGCGTAATTTCCGTACCATGTACGTTAAAGATCCTCCTAGTAGGCCTACATTTTACGAGTGGCATAAATATTTTGTAGATACGTAGTACTGGGTAAGACACGGGAAAACATCAGATCGTCCAAGCACATGTAACGACGTCGTTGAGAGACAGAGAGAACGTTTTTGTCAACAGCCCTAAGAAATCGACCCGGCGTGCGTCTCGCGAACTGAAAATCCCACATACGAGTGTTTGGCGTGTGTTGAGAAACAATTTGCATTTGAAATCTTACAGATCGACGATCGTATAAACAATAACAGACACTGATAAAATTGCTCGCAAGAACTTTTGTGCGGATATGTTAGATCTATTACGTGAGGATGAAAATATCTTGGACAAAATCATCTTTCCTGGCGAGTCGACTTTTCACGTAAGTGGCCAGGTTAACACACATAACTGTAGGATTTGGGGTAGTGAAAATCCACGTCAAACATTGCAACATGTTCGTGATAGCCCTAAACTGAACGTTCTCTGTGCATTGAGCAAGAACAAAGTGTATGTTCCTTTTTTTTTTTTTTTTTTTTTTTTGCTAGAGAACCATCAACGGGTTAGTAAAGAACGAACTGATCATGCAAGATGCTGCACCACCCCACTGCCTGGCTGACGTCAGGGATTTTCTCAGTGACCGCTTTCTAGGTCAATGGATAGCCGTAATGCGCAAATTGCACGGCCAACACGTTCCCCAGACGTGACACCACTCTACCTTTTTTATAGGGATTCATCAAGGATATCGTGTTTGCACCTCCTGTGCCGGATTCTCTACCTGAACATAGGGCAAGAACTTATGCCGCCACTGAGCAAGTTACACGTGCAATGCTACAGCGAGTTTTGGAATAAACTGACTTCCGATGGGATGTGTGCAAGATAACAAACAGAAGCCACATACTACATCTTTAGTTTAAGGTAAAAAGCCTGATGTGTTTCCCTACAAAACAATACTAATCCCAACTCTATATCTTCCTTCAGTAAATTTATATGAATTTTTGAAGTTGTAAAATTCTTTTTGAAACACCCTGCACTTTGACCACCGTGGTTACTTGGACCACTCACAAACCAAAGTTCTTAGAGCTCTCTGCTGGCTCTCAGTTGGGCGTTTAGCATACACTCTTCGGTGGTAAAGTTCCATCAACATACGCTAAATGGCACCAGGTAGTGCCGATTTTCTTGCGCTAAAGTTGGCAGACATACAATTGTATACGAAAAGGTGTATTAAAATCTGGTTGTGCAAAATCCACAGACATCATTTAACCGCAAACCTGCCGGAGTTTTCAAGTATATGATGCATATTACTAGATTAATTCTCAAAACAGTCCACTGGATAGTTTTTATTGGCTTAGATGACTGTAGTTACCAGTATATTACCATTTTCGAGGGTATGTGCATGATTTCTCTGTTTCGGGCTTACTTTGACGCCTGGTCATTGTTACTTCAGGATTACAGGTACACACTTTATTATACAGAGTTGATGCCAGTGACAGTTGGGAACAATACATACATTAACCATCGGTATGTAGACGAAGGCTCATTTGTAATTGTTAATGTGACTGCAACTAAGAAAAACGAATGTCAGTCATATATTGCTCAAACGGCAAGCTGTTGTGCTTCAGGCAGTGATTCGGGTGCAACATATAATGTCAACTATCTCTGGAAACAAGGAATGAAGTTTGTTTGGCCAAAGTGTCCGATATTGTACGATAAATACGGGAGAGAGAACCTTAATTCTAAATCCAGTGGATGTTTTGAAACGAGGATTTTTGGTCTATGATGGATGAAATTGAACGTACTACGCTCAGCTGAATTCGGAGCTATGTGTGTGGTACTCGATCTTAGCACCTTTCGTTATATTTATAATTTTGATGATGGTTCACACCGTTTGATTTATGTACTGTACTTGGTCTTTTCTTTTATGAGGCTTTAGTGAGCAGTTAAGAAAACTTTAGGTTAGATTAATGTATTTATGTCTAGGTGATCAAAGTTTCATTATGTATTTGAAATACTGACCACAAATGGAACGGTAGCTGAGGGTTGTGGTGGAAGTCTAGGCTGGTCAGTGTATACCCAAAGCCATGCTAACTTTTATCGCCTTCATTGTCGGCCCGCGGTAGCTGAGTGGACAGCGTGTTCGGTCAGAGAGCCGGTTGGCCTCTGTAATAAAAAACTGAGTGGAAGGATCAACCACCGAACTTTAACGGGATGTCTTGCGACGTCCGCAACGACCAAACACAACGAACGAAAAAAAAAAAAAAGTGGTCAGCGCGACAGACTGTCAATCCTCAGGGCCCGAGTTCGATTCCCGGCTGGGTCGGAGATTTTCTCCGCTCAGGGACTGGGTGTTGTGTTGTCCTAATCATCATCATTTCATCCCCATCGACGCCCAAGTCGCCGAAGTGGCGTCAAATCGAAAGACTTGCACCCGGCGAGCGGTCTACCCGACGGGAGGCCCTCGCCAAACGATATTGTTATTATCATCGCCTACTTTTTTTTGTCATTACTTCCTCTGCATTTTAGAAAATTTGACTGATTATTACGTAATCCTTAATAAGTCATGATAATCACATCTGAATCTCAAAATCAGTCGAAGTAGGCCCGGTTAACACCACTGAGAGTAACCTCAATCAGACCCAGTGTGGCACGCCAGCTTCAGAATTTCCGAACGCTTCGCACTAATTTTACTTCACGTCACCGAACCCTCATAGAGTTCATTCCTTTCGATACATTCACTCGATTTCAGTGTATCTAATCGGTTCGTACACATTAGAAAGCAACAAAATTGAATGAAGCGGTCTGTAATGACCTGAAGGAACGATTTACACTGGACAGGAATAAAACCACACGAAACGTCCCAGACCACTGTGTGACGAAACTGGCTAAGTGCTGCTGTGAACAGCTTCTGCGTGACATGGGGGCAGGTGGACGACGTGCTTTGAATGCGTGCTGCCGCTGCCTCCCCTCTACCTCCCCACCGACGCCGGCTAAGGCAAAGTGTGGCGGTAGCGCGGCCGACCAACGACAGACCAGTCACGCTGGTAATTATGGGGAAGCAGGTGTGTGCTACAGCGTAGTAGATGGCAGTAATTACCTTCAGCACAGTGCAGAAACGAAAGTTACTTTCCGAGTAACGGGACGCAGGTGTCTATTGATACATCGCATATTTATCCCCCCTCCTGTCCAGACGGTGAAGTCCTTGTGTTCTAACAGCGGTGTCCTGTGACGTGCACCCATTGAAATTTACAACCAGAAAAGATCGAGGGAAGGTCCACTGATCCCCCGTCCCAACTCCGCGACTTCGAAGGGTCTACAGCCCGCGACGGCCCGTCCCTATGTGGTGTCCTGATTAATAATTTTTACAATCGGAAGCGATTATAGCTTTATTTTATTTTCTGATGGACCCAAATTTTTTTTATGTACGACCAGATCTTCAGAAAATACAATAGAAAACATTAAATCTGAATTATAAACACAGATTTTAAAAATCTGTACCTCTTCCACTCAACACAGCATACTTTAAAATAAAATACCGTCTTTTCCCAGCATATGGTACATCATGTCGTTGTTATAGTCTCCAGCCTGAAGACTGGTTTGATGGAGTTCTCCACGCTCCAGCCTGTGCAACCCTCTTCATCTCCGACTAACTGCTGCAACCTACATTCTTCTGAATCTGCTTACTGTCTTCGTCTCTTGGTCGCCCTCTACGATTGTAGCTCCCACCCCCCCCCCCACCCCACCCCCTACACTTCCCTACAGTACTAAATTGGTGATCCTACCAACCGATCCCTTCTTCTAGTCAGGTTGTGCCACAAATTTCTCTGCTCCCCAGTTCTAGTCAGTACTTTGTCACTAGTTACGTGATCTACCCACCCCATCTCTTCTATAGTGCCACATTTAAAAAGCTTCCACTCTATTCTTGTCTAAACTGTTTATCGTCCGTGTTTCACTTCCATGCATGGCTACACTCCATTCAAATATTTTCAGAAAATACTACCCGACATTTGAATCAATACTCGTCGTACACAAACCTCTCTTCTTCATAAAAGTTTTTCTTGCCGTTGCCAGTACATTTCATATACTCTCTGCTTTCCAAATAGAAAAACTCCGCTACTTCTTTGTCTCGTTTCCTAATCTGATTCCCTCATCATCACCTGATTTCATTCGACACGTAATATGCACTAAGACGCGTTGTCATTCTAACGAAAACGCCATTTTCCATTTTGCATGGATACGGGGTGAACCAAAACTTCACCGACGACCTTTCGCAGGTTGTCCACAAGTATTTTCCGGCTTTCTGGTATAAGGGTGTTCTCCAGAGATTCATTACAGATTAATTACATTTCGTTTGTTTGCTTAACCCTTGTATCGGCATTGCATTGAAAATAGGTGCGTAACAGTGACATTGTTACGCTATGCGCTGTATGTGTGTGTGTGTGTGTGTGTGTGTGTGTGTGTGTGTGTGTGTTGTTCGGAGACAAACTTATTCCATTCACTCATGGTATTTACTGTTGACAACAGTAAGACCTACTTTACTCTTGGTCCACAAGCTTGCATCCGGTTATTATCGTAAATTAACAATTTCGATGTAAGTAACTTACAGCATGTGACAATTCTTTATTTCGACGGCAGAGCCATTGGTGCTAGGGACGCTATTATGAGCGTATTGCATATTAGCTTAAGTGGTTGAATTACGTATTATGTACCATACTTGTTTTTGGTAATTAAAACTGGAAGGAGAAAGAAAGGTCTTCGATTTAAAATACATCACATTAGTATACCTTTTTTGTAATAGTACGATCAATACAACGTAAAAGCGTTTGGAAGTACTCGTATTCCCTGGTGCGATTATCGAGTGCAACGTTTACGAAGTTTCCTCCATAGCGACGCATTGATCAGTACTCTTAATACTTCACTTTCATGATTAAAAAAAAGTTAATTATGAAAGGGTGGAAAGCTACTTATCTGGGGGTCTGCAATAGTGCTGGGAGGAATATTGTCATTTTAGATAACGTGTATTACGTGTTGCGTACGCCTTTGTTAATTCAGTATTCTCCAGTAGTATTTAGCAACATCAGTTTTATATTTTTCTTCCTCGATTTTCTCTCGTGTTCGGACGAGTTTGTGCCTAAGCATCTTCAACATGGCAAATTAGGTGCAGGTTGCAATTTCGGCAAAGTGCGTGGTTCGATGAACTCTTTGCCAGGCATTTAAGCGTGAATAGTAAAGTAGGTACGTAGATGTAGATATGCAGCATAAAAGAAGGAAAATAGAATATAAACGTTAAAACAAGTAGAACCAACGTCATACTCCTGTGTAGACGGTAATGTCGACAACCGACGGCGTTCTTGCCCTTCTTTCGGCAGTACGATATTTTTTTGGGCAGTACGATATTTTGTTCACGTTAGCCAACATGGCGGCGTCGACGCAGCCCGGACAGGGCTGCGCAGCATCCCAATGCGACCGTAGCTCTAGAAGAGCGTAGCGTTCCAAAGGATTGGAAAAAGGCACAGATCATCCCAGTTTTCAAGAAGGGACGTCGAACAGATGTGCAGAATTATAGACCTATATCTCTAACGTCGATCAGTTGTAGAATTTTGGAACACGTATTGTGTTCGAGTACAATGACTTTTCTGGAGACTAGAAATGTACGCTGTAGGAATCAGCATGGGTTTCGAAAAAGACGGTCATGTGAAACCCAGCTCGCGCTATTCGTCCACGAGACTCAGAGGGCCATAGACACGGGTTCCCAGGTAGATGCCGTGTTTCTTGACTTCCGCAAGGCGTTCGATACAGTTCCCCACAGTCGTTTAATGAACAAAGTAAGAGCATATGGACTATCAGACCAATTGTGTGATTGGATTGAGGAGTTCCTAGATAACAGGACGCAGAATATCATTCTCAATGGAGAGAAGTCCTCCGAAGTAAGAGTGATTTCAGGTGTGCCGCAGGGGAGTGGCATTGGACCGTTGTTATTCACAATATACATAAATGACCTAGTGGATGACATCGGAAGTTCACTGAGGCTTTTTGCAGATGATGCTGTGGTGTATCGAGAGGTTGTAACAATGGAAAATTGTACTGAAATGCAGGAGGATCTGCAGCGAATTGACGCATGGTGCAGGGAATGGCAATTGAATCTCAATGTAGACAAGTGTAATGTGCTGCGAATACACAGAAAGATAGATCCTTTATCATTTAGCTACAAAATAGCAGGTCAGCAACTGGAAGCAGTTAATACCATAAATTATCTGGGAGTACGCATTGGGAGTGATTTAAAATGGAATGATCATATAATGTTGAGCGTCGGTAAATCAGATGCCAGACTGAGATTCATTGGAAGAATCCTAAGGAAATGCAATCCGAAAACAAAGGAAGTAGGTTACAGTACGCTTGTTCGCCCACTGCTTCAATACTGCTCAGCAGTGTAGGATCCGTACCCAGGAGAGACGCTCAGTAGCTCGGTACGGGCTTTTGTCAAAGTTTCGAGAACATACCTTCACCGAAGAGTCAAGCAGTTTATTGCTCCCTCCTACGTATATCTCGCGAAGAGACCATGAGGATAAAATCAGAGAGATTAGAGCCCACACAGAGGCATACCGACAATCCTTCTTTCCACGAACAATACGAGACTGGAATAGAAGGGAGAACCGATAGAGGTACTCAAGGTACCCTCCGCCACACACCGTCAGGTGGCTTGCGGAGTATGGATGTAGATGTAGATGTAGACCGGAGGGAATGGGCGAGTGAGGACTCAGGTTGCAGGCAGGCTGCAACATGTACTTCTACGTAGCTACTCTGCATATCACACGTAAGTGCCTGACAGAGGGTTCATCCAACCACCTTCACTATAATTCTCTATTATTCCGCTCTCGAACAGCGCGGAAAAAAATTTCACTGGTTGCAATTTTCATATATCCGTCACAGCAGGAGGCTTGGCGAGGAAGTATAGAGCAACGGATGGCGATTTGATGCCACTTCTCCACAAACCAGCGACCCACGTCGGTTTCGCCTTAATTTCCGTTATGAATGAGCAACAGGAAATTTAATTTCTTTCGCAGTCTCTCGCGCGGCAGGATATCTGTTCCACACCTACTTGCAAGGGGGGCGCACTGTAGCCATATAGGAGGTTCGGGAGGATTGGCAGCTGTCATAATACAGAAAATATGTTATTGTATTAAATTTTCGTATATAGGAATAAATTCACATTGCCAAAAGTAGCCTTCACAAATTTTGGTGTCACAAATTTATTAACAGCACTCGTTTTTTCGCTACAACCGACATAATGTAAATTCGAAGCATTTCATGCAAGTTTTTATTGTGTTTTGACGTAAAAGTACATACATTATCTGAGTACAGAAATTGTATTCTTCTCTTCTCATGTAATAGATGCTCACAGAGAGACTGTATGACGCCTTTAAAGACAGGTCGCGCTGTCAAATATCTGGTCAAAAGCCGTAACGGGGAGTACGCCATCGAACCTCAGAGCATCGATTATACATTGTATCAATTGCACATTGTCTCTCTTTTCCTTGAGACTCGTCGTAATTCTTGTAATGTCATGTGAAAAGAATTGTTTGGAATTTATTTATCAGATAGGCTTGGTCATTTTACTCTACGAAGTTTACAACAACAAATAAATGTTTTTTGAGACTGAAAAGCTAATGCTGGACTTGCATACAGAGGAAAATTAATGTCAATTTAGTCGGGACAGGTTCCATCAGACTGGAAAAAAGCAGTAATCACAGCAATCTTTAAACATGGAAACAGAAAAGATTGTAACAACTACAGAGGTATCTCTTTAATCAGTGCTGTGGGTAAAATCTTCTCGGGTATTGTTGAAAGGAAAGTGCGAGTGTTAGTTGAGGACCAATTGGATGAAAATCAGTGTGCGTTTAGGCCTCTTAGAGGTTGTCAGGACCAGATCTTTAGCTTACGGCAAATAATGGAGAAGTGTTATGAGTGGAACAGGGAATTGTATCTATGCTTTATAGATCTAGAAAAGGCATATGACCGGGTTCCTAGGAGGAAGTTATTGTCTGTTCTACAAGATTATGGAATAGAAGGCAAACTTTTGCAAGCAATTAAAGGTCTTTACATGGATAGTCAGGCAGCAGTTAGAGTTGACGGTAAATTGAGTTCACGGTTCAGAGTAGTTTCAGGGGTAAGACAAGGCTGCAACCTGTCTCCACTGTTGTTCATATTATTTATCGATCATATGTTGAAAGCAATAGACTGGCTGGGTGAGATTTAGATATGTGAACACAAAATAAGCAGTCTTGCATATGCGGATGACTTAGTTGTGATGGCAGATTCGATTGAAAGTTTGCAAAGTAATATTTCAGAGCTAAATCAGAAATGTAAGGACTATGGTATGAAGATTAGCATCTCCAAAACGAAAGTAATGTCAGTGCGAAAGAAATATAAACGGATTGAGTGCCAAATAGGAGGAACAAAGTTAGAACAGATGGACGGTTTCAAGTACTTAGGATGCATATTCTCACAGGATGGCAACATAGTGAAAGAACTGGAAGCGAGGTGTAGCAAAGCTAATGCAGTGAGCGCTCAGCTACGATCTACTCTCTTCTGCAAGAAGGAAGTCAGTACCAAGACTAAGTTATCTGTGCACCGTTCAATCTTTCGACCAACTTTGTCGTATGGGAGCGAAAGCTGGGTGGATTCAGGTCACCTTATCAACCAGGTTGAGGTTACGGATATGAAAGTAGCTAGGATGATTGCAGGTACTAGTAGATGAGAACAATGGCAGGAGGGTGTCCACAATGAGGAAATCAAAGAAAAACTGGGAATGAACTCTATAGATGTAGCAGCCAGGGCGAACAGGCTTAGATGGTGGGGTCATGTTACACGCATGGGAGAAGCAAGGTTACCCAAGAGACTCATGGATTCAGCAGTAGAGGGTAGGAGGAGTCGGGGCAGACCGAGGAGAAGGTACCTGGATTCGGTTAAGAATGATTTTGAAGTAATAGGTTTAACATCAGAAGAGGCACCAATGTTAGCACTGAATAGGGGATCATGGAGGAACTGTAAAAGGGGGCTATGCTCCAGACTGAACGCTGAAAGGCATAATCAGTCTTAAGTGATGATGATGATGATTGAATTACACACATCCAAAATTTTTTTTATCAACTAGGTTCCGAGAGTTCCGGAACCTGTACAGAAAATTGGAAGAGATGTCAACATAAACATCATTTCCGCCCTTTTTATTACTCATGAAAACCACACACTGCATGTTTTACCACCATAGAGAGATGTTGGCGCTGGTGGTCCAGATTTCTGTACACACCGGTACCTCTAGTGCGAGCTCTTGCATTGATGCACGCCTGTATTCGTCGTGGCATACTATCCATGAGTTCACAAAGGCTCTGCTAGTCCAGATTGTCCCACTCCTCAACGGCGATTTGGCGTAGATCCCTCAGAGTGGTTGGTGGGCCTTTCCAATCAATCCCAGGCATGTTCGATAGGGTTCATGTCTGGAGAACATGCTGGCGACTCTAGTCGAGCGATGTCGTTATCCTGAATCAAGTCATTCACAAGACTTGCAGAATGGGGGCGCGAACTGTCGTCGTCCATGAAGACGAATGCCTCGCCAATATGCTGCCGATTTGGTTGCACTATCGGTCGGAGGATGGCATTCACATATCAAACAGCCTTTACGGCGCCTTCCATGACCACCAGCGGCGTACGCCGCCCCACATAATTCCACCCGAAAATAGCACGGAACCTCCACCTTTCTGCACTCGCTGGACAGTGTGTCTAAGGCGTTCAGCCTGACCAGGTTGTCTCCGACGACTGTCTGGCTGAAGGCATATGCGGCACTCATCGGTGAAGAGAATGTGATGCCAATCCAGAGCGGTCCATTCGGCATGTTGTGGGTCCCATCTGTACCGCGCTGCATGGTGTCGTGCTTGCAAAGATGGACCTCACCATGGACGTCGGGAGTGAAGTTTCTCGTCATGCAGCGTATTGCGCACAGTTTGAGTCCTAACAAGCCGTCTTGTGGCTGCACGGAAAGCATTATTCAACATGGTGACGTTGGTGTCAGGGTTCTTCCGAGTCATAATCCGTAGGTGGCGGTCATCCACTGCAGTAGTAGTCCTTGGGCGGCCTGAGCGAGGCATGTCATCTACAGTTCCTGTCTCTCTGTATCTCCTCAATGTCCGAACAACATCGCTTTGGTTCACTGCGAGACGCCTGGACACTTCCCTTGTTGAGAGCCCTTCCTGGATCAAAGTCACAATGAGGACGCCATCGAACGCCTAGGCATTGTTGAACTACAGACAACACGAGTCGTATTCCTCCTTCCTGGCTAAATGACTGGAACTGATCAGCTGCCGGACCCTCTCCGTCTAATAGGTGCTGCTCATGTATGGTTGTTTACATCTTTGGGCGGGTTTAGTGAACATCTCTGAACAGTCAAAGGGCCTGTGTCTGCGATACAATACCCACAGTCAACGTCCATCTTCAGCAGCACTGGGAATCAGGGGGATGCAAAACTTTTTTTGATGTGTGTATGTATTGTAATTTTTATTACACGCTGGAACCTGGAGAAGCGTTTAGTGGACGGACGACAAAAGTTTGCTCAGTTATTTAGTCAAGACCATTCTGAGAGAGAATAATTTGATTGAAACTTCCTGGCAGATTAAAACTGTGTGCCGGACGGAGACTCGAACTCGGGACCTTTGCCTTTCGCGGGCAAGTGCTCTACCAACTGAGCTACCCAAGCACGACTCACGCCCCGTCCTCACAGCCTTACTTCTGCCAGTACCGCGTCTCCTACCTTCCAAACTTTACAGAAGCTCTCCTGCGAACCTTGCAGAACTAGCACTCCCGGAAGAAAGGATATTGCGGAGATGGCTTAGCCACAGCCTAGGGGATGTTTCTAGAATGAAATTTTCATTCTACAGCGGAGTGAGCGCTGATATGAAACTTACTGGCAGATTGAAACAGTGTGCCGGACCGAGACTCGACTCCCGAGTTCGAGTCTCGGTCCGGCACACAGTTTTAATCTGACAGGAAGTTTCATATCAGCGCTCACTCCGTTGTAGAGTGAAAATTTCATTCTAGAATAATTTGATTTATTGTTTTTGAACCGTATTACTACACCTGTGCCGGCCGCGGTGGTCTAGCGGTTCTGGCGCTGCAGTCCGGAACCGCGGGACTGATACGGTCGCAGGTTAGAATCTTGCCTCGGGCATGGGTGTGTGTGATGTCCTTAGGTTAGTTAGGTTTACGTAGTTCTAAGTTATAGGGGACTTATGACCTAAGATGTTGAGTCCCATAGTGCTCAGAGCCATTTGAACCATTTGAACTACACCTGTGTCGATTTGATCGAGTGCTATTGCGACAGATCGGATCGAAGTTTACCACAGTCGTCATCCCTGTTCTATTTACTCTATTACCTTCTCCTTCTCATACTGTGTGAACCCGAAGTTGCAAATGAATGGAAATTAAGATTGTGGCAGTGAATGAAGAATTTTGGTACAGAACTAAGAACACAAAACTTTGGTTGAGTTTCTTTGCTGTCCGAACTGTTCCGCGGTGTTCAAAATATTTGGAGGACATAAAATGTAGTAAGTAGAAAGTACGACCGACGACGACTAGACACCACAAGATGTAATAAGGCTACCGTCACGAGGGCGACACGCCAACCATTAATCCAAGAAGTCAGGGCAAGAAATAGAATGCAGTAGACAGATAATTTCTTAAATGGAGCATGCATTACTGGTAGCTACTAAAACTGAGTGGTAGCCACACACAGTTGGGGGCAACATGCTGTTACGGATTCCACCACTGTGCTGCCGTTACCGCAGGCTGATAGTTTCGCGACAGACCAAACATAGAGGAGAATGAGTTAAAGGCATGTTAAAGGCATGCGAGAACGATCGAGACGATGGTTAACGTCTACTGCCAGAAGTAATTGCTGAAACGTGAAACGGGTTTAATGACCTGCCTTCGTCTGGAGGTGTGGTGTGGTGTGGGGACAATCGCGGCAGCTCTGAATTGTGGCTACTCGTATAATGGAATGGTACGTTAGGAAGTGCACAGAGTACGTAATGTAATCCTTTCTTCGCCATGGACCTCGAGTTGCTTTCGAAGAGGCGTATCGACGCAACACCGCCTTGGTATTCCCCAAAGACTGGCTCTTGTCATTGGTCGTATACGCGGCGGGTGGAATTTCATCGACGATGTACCATCGTTCTGCTGCGTAGCATCAATCATTCCTTTATATCCTTAGCGGGCACATACGCATCGATTTTCCAGTTTCTTAAGGGGCTCCGGAAAGACTCAAAATCATGAAAAGTTCAATTTTTACTTTTTTGCGTTTTCTGAATCTGCAGACTATTACCTTTTAATAGATATATAATTTATTCAAGTCCGAAGACTACAACTATTTTTAATTTTTTTTTGAAATGTGTTCTACATGGGCGTGACCCACTGTGGCGCTGTTAAACTGCTGTCAAATGGTGTTATTATTAACGTCCGTGTTTATCAGGTACATTTTAGTGATGTGAGATAAAGTATGTGTTGTGGCTAACCTGTGATGGTTCAATATATATCGCTGGTGTGATTGTCGATTGTTTCATGTTTATTTACTCTGTCGTTATCTCGAAAATATTCGTAATTAATTCTGTTTCTTGAGTCTCTGTTTTGTTGAAGTATAATAATGAGTAAAAGTAAAGTTGCTGCGCACATCACATCTGCGCAGACAGATCGTTGCGTGTGGACAGAAGATTTGCACCAACCTGAAGTGTGTGCAAACCTGGAAGTTTGAGTTGGAGGTTTGAGCGAAACCTCTCAAATCTGTGGGTTCAAACCCCATCTGCGCAGACAAGTTGGAGCGTGTGTACAGGAGATCGCCGCAAATCTGGCCCGAAACAGCTGTTTGCTCAGTCAAATGTTTGTATTTGTGCACACAGGGCATTAAAATGGCTGATACTCGTCAGTGTTCTCGGGAGTTTGTCAGTGATTTCATTGAAATATATAGAAACCACCCATGTTTGTGGAAGATTTAAAGTAAAGAATATAGTGACAGAGACAAAAAGACAGCACCATACAATGCTCTAATTGAAAAATTGCGAGCAGTTGACGCCTCGGCAAACAGAATTAAAAAAAAAAAAAAAAAATTCTTTGCGAACTGTTTACCGAAAAGAGTTATCTAAAGTTCAGAAATCTAGAAGATCTGAAGTAGGAGTAGATCAAGTACACCAGCCAACGTTATAGTATTTTGATCTGCTTGGCTTTCTTAAGGTTCGCCCTTCAAATCTCGCAGTAAATTTACGTGAGAAAACTGCTTTCGCTTTAGCAGCCACTGTCTACACCATTTTGACCACTTTTTCTGTTTCCTGCAGTTGGTCTGAATGTTTTTTGCAACACAAGTTGCGAACACAGACCACAACAGAACTTCCTCCATTTCTGTATTTCAAAATAACTGAATTAAATTTTTGACGTTTACGGGGAGCGCAGTCGCTTGCCACTGATATTTCTTTTCTACACCGACAGATGGCGGGCGAGTAGTAGATTGGGGTTTGTGTCGTGTGAACACACCACATTTGCAGCGATCTTTTGCATGTACAGACATCTGCGCCGATGTCCGCGCAGACAGATCGTTGCGTGTGGACCGGGCTTTAGACAAGGAACGCCTTCGGGCTGCGGACAGGGCTGTAAAGAGTCTAGAAATACAAGCAAGAGTAAACAGGAGGAGGAACAAGAGGAAGCTGGAGGAGGAGTTTGCAGAGGATGAAGATAATCCATCCTATGGACCTGGAATGCACTAAAAAGTTAATCCAATCTTTGTCGCTCGATTCCCAAAACTTTTATTTTCTCATACTAATTACATGTTCTTCCAAACATATTTGTTTCAAACTTTCAGTAAATGTTACACAGTACCTTCTGCATAATTTAACACAGCCTTTTTCCAAAAAAACTGTATATTTTTGAATGTATAAATAAAAAATTGCAAAAAAATGTTGTGAATTTTCATTACAACTGAAAAAAAATCATCTTTAATAACTGAACTAAAATTTTGTAAAATCCCTGTGTTAAGTTGTAGCCCATATTCCAATAAATAATCTGTAAAAAGTTCAACTTCCTACCTCAAATACTTTCTGAGGAAAGATGTAATTTATAAGCGTTATTTTAACATTGCAAATATAGGGCGTTCCGGAGCCCCTTAATACTTGCGATATGCTGTTCGTACGTGGAGCGCTTTCTCCATGTGGTGCAGCGGGCCACGTTTCCACGGCCACACACGTGTGCCACGTGCCGCAACCGTCACAAACCTTTGTTGTGCTACGATCACATCTGGGCGGCCGCAGCCGGTTCGCACAGCAGACTGTTCAAAATACATCACAACGCCAGACACGCCTAATCCCCACCCCACGCCTCGATAAGTCGTTTCTTCAACTCCAACAGCGAGTATTTTAAGCAAATTCACGGTGTTTCCATATCAGGTCCGCTTCCGTCTCTCATAGCAAACATTTTCTACAGAAGAGAAAGCAACGCGAGTCGGCAGAACCTTGGTAATAATAAAAGCGCAAAACCATCCTGTCTCTCTGTCAGTCTGCTCGTTTGTTTGAACACGCTAATCTCCAAAAATATTACGCGAATTGTCATGGGGGTGTTCAAAATCTAACTTTCGAGGACCTTGGGGCAATAAATAGGATTTATTTCATTAACATACACCGAAAGAAAGCTATCGTGATTTATAAATTTATTTAAAATCGTCTGCTTAGATTAGTAATTTGGATGTTTAATCACCATGGCGTAATATACCAAAGAACTAACAAATAGCGCTGTTAGTTTCGTAGTACAACAAAGAACCACGAAATGGCAGTGTTGGCAGTTTTTTTTAGATCAGTGACAGAATTAACCGCCGCCATCTTATCTTCACCAACACAAACTAACATCGAATTTGTTTGGCTAGGATACACGGATTCACTGATTTTGCTTCGTATATTATGAACTTAACGACATTGCTTTGTTTTTTTCGCTAGGTTTATATACACTACTGGCCATTAAATTTGCTACACTACGAAGATGACGTGCTTCAGACGCGAAATTTAACCAACAGGAAGAAGATGCTGTGATATGAAAAGGATTAGCTTTTCAGAGCATTCACACAAGGTTGGCGCCGGTGGCAACATCTACAACGTGCTGACATGAGGAAAATTTACAACCGATTTCTCAGATGGTTCAAATGGCTCTGAGCACTATGGGACTTAACAGCTGTGGTCATCAGTCCCCTAGAACGTAGAACTACTTAAACCTAACTAACCTAAGGGCATCACCCACATCCATGCCCGAGGCAGGATTCGAACCTGCGACCGTAGCACCGATTTTTCAGACACAAACACCAGTTGACCGGCGTTGCCTGGTGAAACGTTGTTGTGATGCCTCGTGTAAGGTGAAGAAATGCGTACCATCACGTTTCCGACTTTGATAAAGGTCGGATTGTAGACTATCGCGACATTGCTGCTTGCGTTGGTCGAGATCCAATAACTGTTAGCAGAATATGGAATCGGTGGGTTCAGGAGGGTGATACGGAACGCCGTGCTGGATCCCAACGGCCTCGTATCACTAGCAGTCGAGATGACACTCATCTATCCGCATGGCTGTAACCCATCGTGCAGCCATGTCTCGATCCCTAAGTCAACAGACGGGGACGTTTGCAAGAAAACAACTATGTGCAAGAACAGCTCGACGACGTTTGCAGCCGCATGGACTATCAGCTCGGAGACCATGGCTGCAGTTACCCTTGACGCTGCATCACAGGCAGGGGCGCCTGCGATGGTGTACTCAACGACGAACCTGGGTGCACGAATGGCAAAACATCTTCCTTTCGGATGAACCCAGGTTCTGTTTACAGCATCATGATGGTCGCATCCGTGTTGGTGGCGACATCGCGGTGAACGCACATTGGAAGCGTGTATTCGTCATCGCCATACTGGCGTATCCCCGGCGTGATTGTATGGAGTGCCATTGGTTACACGACACAGTCACCTCTTGTTCGCATTGACGGCACTTTGAACAGTGGACGTTACATTTCAGATGTGTTACGACCCGTGGCTCTACCCTTCATTAGATCCCTGCGAAGCCCTACAGTTCAGCAGGATAAAGCACGAGCGCATATTGCAGGTCCTGTACGGGCCTTTCTGGATACAGAAAATGTTCGACTGCTGTCCTGGCCAGCACATTCTCCAGATCTCTCACCAATTGAAAACGCCTGGTCAATGGTGGCCGAGCTCGTCACAATACGCCAGTCACTACTCTTGATGAACTGTGGTATCGTGTTGAAGCTACATGGGTAGGTGTACCTGTACACGCTATCCAAGCTCTGTTTGAATCAATGCCCAGGCGTATCAAGGCCGTTATTACGGTCAGAGGTGGTTGTTCTGTGTACTGATTTCTCAGGATCTATGCACCCAAATTGCGTGAAAATGTAATCACATGTCAATTCTAGTATAATATATTTGTCCAATGAATACCCGTTTATCATTTGCATTTCTTCTTGGTGTAGCAATTTTAATGGCCAGTAGTGTAAAAGTGCAAAACCGTCCTGCCTTTCTGTCTGTCTGCTCGTTTGTTCGAACACGCTAATCTCCAAAAATATTACGCGAATTTTCATGGGGGTGTTGTAAATGTAAATTAAGAGTAGCTTGGAGCAAGAAGTAGGCTTTATTTCATTAACATACACCGAAAAAAGCTATCGTGATTTAAAAATTTATCTAACATCGTCTGTTCAGAATAGTATTTTGGATGTTTAATCATCACGGCGTAATATACCAAAGAACTAACAAATAGCGTTGTTAGTTTCGTAGTACAACAAAGAACCACGAAATGGCAGTGTTGGCAGTTTTTTTTTTTTTTTTTTTTACTCAGTGACAGATTTATTTTCGGAAGTTTAGGTCAGTGACAGAATTAAGCGCCCCCATCTTATCTTTACCAACACAAACTCACATCGAATTTGCTTGGCTAGGATGCACGGATTTACTGATTTTGCTTCCTGTATTAAGAACTTGTGGCAGTGATATTTTTCATGTCTGGTGCAAAGTGAGATCAAAAGTGCGCGAGAGTTTTTTTTGGTCATGTGTTGTTTTTTATCTTTGCCGTAAGACTATAGGATCTCCTAGTTTTTGTTACTTCTCTGTTGTTTTTAGTTTTCTTCTCAGTGTGAGTTTTCACGAATAAATAGTACTCCGTTAACTCATTATACCGGACGGCTATGCAATTATTTGTTGTAGGCAAGTCGCCTACATAATTGGTGACCTCCGATTAAGGAACTTTAAATCTTTCGTTAGCTACGTCGAACATTGACTGCAGAAGCAATGACCGACGACGGCAAACGATACGGTTCGATAACGGAAGAAATTCATAGGCTTCAGAATGAGATAGAAACTTTACAGTTGCATATTTCGAAAGATATGGACTTAAAGCATATACCGGACCAAAGGAATGACGTTGGTTCAACAACCATGGCAGCACAACCACAGCAGGTAACAGCAACGGAAGTACCCGTTGGTTTCAACGCTTCACCAACTCAACGGTTGCAATTACGGACGCCCCCATTCATGCCTTCTCAGCCACACACATGGTTCGCGGTAATGGAAAATATATTTCTACAACAAAGAATATTCAGTGATCACGAGAAGTTCACCTTGGTGATAAGTAATTTGGACCATCAGACCTCGGTTTTGGTATCTGACATTATAGTGAACCCGCCTACTGAAGTAACATACTGTAGACTGAAAGAAGAATTAATTTCTCGGTGTGTGAAGTCAGTCGACATCAGAGTCAAACAAGTACTGTACCAAGAGAAACGGGGAGATAGGACCCCGTCAGAATACTGGCGTCATTTACGCAGCCTGGTAGATAGATCGACAGTCTCTGATAGACTGTTACTTCACGTATTTGCGGGATTTCAGAAATTATAGACTATGATAAACTTGCAGTGGAACAGACCAAGGATGCAGAGCTACGACAGCTGTTAAACGACCCGTCTACAGGTCTGAAGTTCGAGCAAATTCTGGTGCCCAACTCCAAGCGGAAGCTGTGGTGCGACTTTTCTCAGGGCAGACCAAGACCATTCATTTCAGAAATATTGCGCAAGACGGCATTCGACAGTGTCCACACACTATCGCACCCAGGAGCCAACGCTACAATAAAGCTGCTGACAGACCGCTGTGTGTGGCCTTCTATGAAAAGAGACGCGCGCTTTTGGGTACGTTCCTGCATTCCTTGTCAACACAGTAAAGTAGGACGACATGTGCGTGCTGATATTGGAGGTTTTAAAGGTACCTCTGCTAGATTCGCACACGTTCACGTAGACCTGGTTGGACCTCTCCCACAGTCAGAGGGTTACAGATATTTGTTTACGGCCATAGATAGGTGCACAAGATGGGCAGAAGCAACTCCAATAGTCGGTATTTCAGCCGAAACTACTAAGACGTTTCTGTGTACGTGGGTTGCCCGTTTTGGATGCCCCCTTCATGTCACAACTGACCAAGGACGTCAGTTCGAATCTACGTTGTTCCTCGAGCTATCCAAAATGTGCGGTTTCCAACGCCACCACACGACTGCCTATCACCCTGCCAGTAATGGTATGGTTGAACGATGGCACAGAACACTCAAAGCAGCATTGATGTGTCATCAAGAGAGATGGACGGAAGCATTACCATTAGTGTTGTTAGGCCTGCGGACAGCTCACAAACCCGATATTGATGCATCAGTTGCCGAGATGGTTTACGGCGAGCCGCTACGGATTCCTGCAGATTATTTAGTACCAACCTTACTACCCGGATCAGAGGGCCTCACACACTGGGTGCAGCAGCTAAACGTCACTGCACAAATATACGTTGCCCGCCACCTTCTCGCCATGGTAACCGTAAGGTGTTTGTACACAAAGACTTGTACAATTGCTCTCACGTAATGCTGCGAACAGACTCAGTCAAATCGCCTTTACAACCAACATATACGGGCCTATTTCAGGTGCTGAGTAGAAATAAGCATACTGTGGACATAAAGTACAATGGTGTTCCGACAAAGGTATTGACTGAACGTGTCAAGCCAGCATGGGTTTTACCCTCTCCGACCTCTGACACCACGCCTGTGCATCAACACATGATGGACGCAGAGCATACCAAAACACCGCTCAGTACATCGTCCGAGACAGGTGAATCACCACCACAAACAACAACGTCACCGCCCCCGAGACACCCGACGCACACCAGAGCTGGACGTCGAATAAAATTCAAGTATCAAGATATCCCTGGGGCTCCGCACTTTAAGGGGGGGGGGGGGGGGGGGCTGTGTGGCAGTAATATTTTTCATGTCTGGTGCAAAGTGAGATCAAAAGTGCGCGAGAGTTTTTTTTGGTCATGTGTTGTTTTTTATCTTTGCCGTAAGACTATAGGATCTCCTAGTTTCTGTTACTTCTCTGTTGTTTTTAGTTTTCTTCTCAGTGTGAGTTTTCACGAATAAATAGTACTCCGTTAACTCATTATACCGGACGGCTATGCAATTATTTGTTGTAGGCAAGTCGCCTACAAACTTAACGACATTGCTTTGTTTATTCGATAGTTTTATTTATACTCCTTGCTAGGAAAAAAAAAACGAATTTATTAAGTTTTCTTTGTAATTTGGGTGCCTATCCATCACATTTTGATTTCGTTTTGTTTACTAAAAGTGGCTAGAAAACGTTTGTGTCTCTTTGAATACACTTGAATGGCTGAAAGACTAAGAACAACGTAGTCTCAAGAACCCATTGAAGATCGTGAGGCGCGACCTGCGGCTGGACAACATCAGGGTTTGACTCACTCTTTGAAAGAAGTTTTTCCAAATGCGAGGCGCAACGTAACTCTACGAGCGTCATGCATTACCCCATTACCCCGTTCCTCAGAACACTACACTCACAGGCGCGTCAAGTTACTTCTCTCCAGTGTAACATCATAAAAGCGGAAATTTGACGGGAAGTGGGCCAGCAGAGCGAATTTTTATACCCGGTATCTCACTTAGTCCTAAAAGTTTACCATATCGCTTGAAACATGCACAACTCCCGTTAAGATATGTTATGCCATCACCATAAGCAAAACGCAAGGCCAGACGCTATGTTTTGCAGGCGTGGATCTTCTTAGAGTCACTTGCTTTTAGCACGGCCAACTTTACATGGTTCTCTCCCATGTTACTGAAGCAAGCAAGTTCTTCGTTCGTACAACCAGCCGTACTACTTCAAACGCTGTGTACAAAAAAGCTTTACAAGCAAAAAACAAATTCGATGTGTACGAAGTCTGGGACACAGCTGTAAATAAATACCCACGCAAAGTAGGTTGCTCAGCCAAGTGTTTATGGGTCTGCTGTGTATGTGTGCGCCTGACATGCACATAACGCAGTCTCACTGAGAGCGAAAGTTGTTGCAACTTTTACAGCATCTTTATTACAAACAAAGAAACATTGCACTTTCTACGAAAGTGGATGATATGGATTTTTATAGTTTGTTGAAGCAATATGAAGCCATCCACTGGCAGTGTGGTTCGGGTGCTCAGTTCACACTGAGGCGACACATTCTGAACTGTGGCGCATCTCCGGATGCCTTCACACTGTGCAAGCGTAACAGGTGACTGATTCACAGGGATAGCCTGGCGGCTGCGTGCCAGGAAGTTGGGTGTTCCTTGAGTTAGGCACCTCTAGCGAAGATCAGTCGTAACCACTCCCTTAATGGAAAGGACAAGTCGCTGCGAGACTTTAGTGCGTTCGTCTCACCAGCTATTGTTGTTGTTGAGGTATTCAGTCTAAAGACTGGTTTGACGCAGCTCTCCACGCTACTCTATTTGTGTAAGTCTCTTCATCTCCCAGTGCCTACTGCATGCTACATCCATCTGAATCTGCTTACTGCATTCATCTCTTAGTCTCTCTCTACGATTTTTACCCTCCACGTTTCCCCCCAGAACTAAATCGGTGATCCCTTGATGCCTCAGAATGTGTCCTACCAATCTATCCCTTGTTTTAGTCAGGTTGTACCACAAATTTCTCTTCTTCCCAGTTCTACTCAGTGTCTCCTCGCCAGCTACAACCCTAAAATAGTTTACCCGACAGCCCGACAAAAAAAATCACGCACTCATAGGGAGAAAAAAAAAAGAGGGGAGGACAAAATTAAATAAACTTCATGAGTTGAAAGGGTACGTGATTTAGTTTGTGATTAAAAAACCGAGTTAAATTTACAGAGAACATAGCAATATGAAGTCGCTTACCATTATGACGTTGCACCCGCTCCAGCCTGTTCCCATGCGCACGTTCTTCATAAGCCGGTTGTATCCTCTTCTGAGGCAAACTGACCCACAGCTGTGCTATCTGGTCGCTGATGCCGAGGACATTGATAATGGGATGGAGCCGTCATCCGTGCTCGCCCCACACGTCCTCTCACAGACGGAGCTTGCTGGCCCCAAGATTACTTCAGCGTCAGGCAGGCAGTTCACTAACATATCTGCTGTGTGTGGACGAGCATTGTCCTGTTGAAAAACGGCCTCACGATATTGTCGCATGAGCAGTAACACATGGTGGCGAGGGACGTCCGTGAAATACCATTACGTCGGCAGAGTTCCCTTAATCACTACCACTGTGACCTGAATTGGTATCTCCCCCCACCATGAGACTAGGAGTAACAACCTCCCAGATCGCCGACGACGGCAATCCGGGGTACTGCAGAACCGAGATTCATCGCTGAACGCAATGCGACGTCATTCCCCAGTAGTCCATGCTTTCAGCCAGGTCACGGGACAATTTCAAACGCAGCCGTTTGTATCGTGTTAACGGCAGCCTGGGCATGTGACAGTGAGAGTTGGCAATACTCTCTTAGGATTTAAAGGATGGCTACAGCGCGCATACACAAGCTCTGGAATCTAAGATATTGTTGCGCTTCGCAGCGCACGGATTAACTAGTGGCAGTTTTCAAGGCAGTGGAGGAGCCCGGCTGCTGTGGGGCGCACGTGTGTGGGGCGAGGGGTCGTCGCCGAGCTGCCGTACTGCCGTGTCCGCCAGCAGCGACACAGGATTTGGTATTGAGTTGATATTTTTTTATAATTTGCAGCGCGCTTATTAATTTAAAGAGAAGGGTTTGTGTATGTGCGTAGCAGCAGACGGTAATTTTGATAACGATAGGAGTTGAATTCTGAAGGGAAACCATTGTTAGGCGAATAGATTAAGTATTGATTTTTGTCATTGATTTCTTTTGTAATTGTCAGGGAATTGTTTCACTATGTATTTAATTGAGAAGTATTTCAGTCTGTCTCAAGAGTTTGATTAATTTGCAATATTGCTTTAATGCCACTGGAGGCAGATTTACATACGAAGCGATTGTTCAAAGAGCTTCTAGCGTTTTGTTAATTGAATGGGAAAGAATCGCTTTCAGAATATAGTTTCTTTTTTAAAAAAAGGGAATTAGATTTGACCAAACCCTTTCTCTTGAATTATATGTAGTTGTAGTAAGCAGCAGCAGCCGCAGCAACAGCAGGAGCCGCCATACAGAACATGCATTGCACTCAGCACGAATAATAGGTTTTTTTATGTTTCTGCTAAATAACGGCACGCAGCAGATCAAGTAGTGGCAGCAGAAAGACGAAGTAAGTTATTTGTTGCGCACAGGACCAATTTAAAAAAATAAAGTTTAGACGATCTCTGTAATAGTAAAGTTAACAAGAGTAAAAGCACGAGATTTTCAGTAGAAAACACGAGATAAGAAGACAGACCTCGCGACTTCCCACAGTAATATCCTGGTGAAGCTGTTGCTGGTTTCTGACCGAGGGGAGGCGGGATGAAACAATGCTGCAGTGATTCCATTACTAGTTCTCGGGCGGCAGGTGCAAATATCGAGGTGCACAGTACAACGATCCTCCCTTCAGGCGGTGACACGTGATCGACCCGAACCTTCATGATGAATACGCCAGACCTCAAGTTCGCATGAATTCCAACATGGGGCCACTGTCACGCCTGAATGCCCCACAAATCATTGCACGATTCGACAGCCGGGCGAGTGGAGACCAACACTGAGGCCCATTTCAAACTCTGGTGTGACGCTGTCTGACATGAATACGCGCCGTCTCCGCGTCCCTTGTGGTGCTTAATCATCCACAGCGCAGTTCACGCCTCTTACTTATCCTACCTGGCCTAGTAACGACACTATACACATACTACGCTATTACACTATGACGGCCGTTGTACTTGCAACAGACAGTTGCTATTCTAATGTGCGAGTCCTCAGTTGAGGCAAACAAAGTAGCAGCAACGTCCTGACGTCGGCGCTTACGCCTCAGACGGACTCAATCTAGGACTAACGAACTACACTACTGGCCATTAAAATTGCTACACCAAGAAGAAATGCAGATGATAAACGGGTATTCATTGGACAAATATATTATACTACAACTGACAATTGATTACATTTTCACGTAATTTGGGTGCATAGATCCTGACAAATCAGTACCCAGAACAACGGCCTTGATACGCCTGGGCATTGAGTCAAATGGAGCTTGGATGGCGTGTACAGGTACAGCTGCCCATACAGCTTCAACACGATACCACAGTTCATCAGGAGTAGTAACTGGCGTACTGTGACGAGCCAGTTGCAAGGCCACCATGGACCGGACATTTTCAATTGGTGAGAGATCTGGAGAATGTGCTGGCTAGGGCAGCAGTCGAACATTTTCTGTGTCCAGAAAGGCCCGTACAGGACCTGCAACATGCGGTCGTGCATTATCCTGCTGAAAGTAGGGTTTCGCAGGGATACCATCACGCCGAGTGATACGTCAGTATGGCGATGTCGAATACACGCATCCAATATGCGTTCACCGCGATATCGCCAAACCTGGATGCGTCCATCATGATACTGTAAACAGAACATGGATTCATCCAGAAAAATGACGTTTTGCCATTCGTGCACCCAGGTTCGTCGTGGAGTACACCATCGCAGGCGCTCCTGTCTGTGATGCAGCGTCAAGGGTAACCGCAGCCATGGTCTCCGAGCTGATAGTCCATGCTGCTGCAAACGTCGTCCATCTGTTCGTGCAGATGGTTGTTGTCTTGCAAACGTCCCCATCTGTTGACTCAGGGATCGAGACGTGGCTGCACGATCCGTTACAGCCATGCGGACAAGATGCCTGTCATCTCGACTGCTAGTGATGAGGCCGTTGGTATCCAGCACGGCGTTCCGTATCACCCTCCTGAAACCACCGAATCCATATTCTGCTAACAGTCATTGGATCTCGACCAATGCTAGCAGCAATGTCGCGATACGATAAACCGCAATCGCGATAGGCTACAACCCGACATTTATCAAAGTCGGAAACGTGATGGTACGCTTTTCTCCTCCTCACATGAGGCATCACAACAACGTTTCACCAGGCAACGCCGGTCAACTGCTGTTTGTGTATGAGAAATCGGTTGGAAACTTTCCTCATGTCAGCACGTTGTAGTTGTCGCCACCGGCGCCAACCTTGTATGAATGCTGTGAAAAGCTAATCATTTGCATATCACAGCATCTTCTTCCTGCCGGTTAAATTTCGCGTCTGTAGCACTTCATCTTCATGGTGTAGCAATTTTAATGGCCAGTAGTGTACATTATGATGAGAAGGAATACTGTTTCGAGAATCTGATGTTGATTTCTACGACGCCTCTACTCGGTCCCTGTCCCTGCTCCCTGTTTCTGGCCGACACGAAACTTTTTCCGGTGTTTTCCCCGGACCGTGACGACTGTGGGACATCGCCCCCCCCCCCCCCCCCCCCGCCGCTACTTTTCGCGTCCATCACGACCGTCACGACTTGCCACCTGTGCGCGAACGAGTGTATTCAGCGCCAAGAACGAGGTCGCAGTTCCTGCTAGCTGTCTGTATCTGCTTAGAAACAGAACTCAGGTACACATGCTTTACGCCTTCCAAGTACACGAACAACAACTCTGCACAATTCTTTGAGTAAGAGGTGTGTTCGAAATATAACGGTGACTTTAAAGAATTTAATTTATTCCTGTAGATAAATAAAACAGTCCCCACTGTGTACTACAGATGTATAGCACCGCTATCATTCCCCGATATACTATCTACTGGGGATATTTTACGAATGAAAGACGCACAACACCGATGTAATATTCTGCAACATTTATTATTTGTTACGCGGACCGGTTTTCAGCTGTTACATCATCAGGTACAAAGATAAGTATGTCGTGCAGTGAAACTGTGATGAATCAAAGATTTTAAACTAGTGTATCTACAGAGTATCTGCATTTCCACATACGAAAATGTTAATGTTTGAATTAGGAATAAAACAGGAGTGATTATTTCAGTGCGAATGTCACTTAAGATTATCTAACTAAGATAAAATATGTGACGTATTTACTAATGAAGCACAGACAAATTACAACAGTTATACATAGTAGGAAATAATTGAACATACTTTGGCCACATATTCCAAAGATGTATCTTTAATAGGTCCTAAATTACAAACAGTCCGCAGCTCGTGGTCGTGCGGTAGCGTTCTCGCTTCCCGCGCCCGGGTTCCCGGGTTCGATTCCCGGCGGGGTCAGGGATTTTTTCTGCCTCGTGATGACTGGGTGTTGTGATGTCCTTAGGTTGGTTAGGTTTAAGTAGTTCTAAGTTCTAGTGGACTGATGACCTCAGCAGTTAAGTCCCATAGTGCTCAGAGCCATTTGAACCATTTGAATTACAAACAGATAAGATATAATGGTCATATTAAGCTGGTGAGTGAAGCAGCTGAAATTATACAACTGGAGAAATTACAGTTATTGAAATAAAGGAAATTGGAGAATGTCAGCAAGAGGAGTAATTTACAACACGGCCTGAGTGGGATGAGTAGTATCTGCAGTTAAACGTGGTGAGTAAGGAACTGTGTCTTTTCAGTCAGTACGAAGCTTGGTTGATGGACATTTCTTTATTAATCTCCAAAATTTCAACGTAGTTCTTCCTTGCTTCATGGATGTAATGTAATACTTGATGTTTCGTCTTGTAACCATGCCCTCCTTTAAGCAGATGGTCTGCAAAAGTAGGGTCTCCTTTTCTAAGTTTCCAACTTCTGTGGATTTCCTTCAGGCGGGTACATATTGCCCTGCCAGACTGGTCTACGCAAAATTTGCCACCATTACAAGTAATTTTATACATTCCAATCTTTTCCAGAGCTGGAGTGCTGTCTTTACTGTTGGTCAATTTTGTGTCCAACAGTATTGTGCATATAAAATGGCGTTTCTACATTCCTGGTTACATCCAATGAGACTTTCCCTAAAAATGTACAATTGCATCATTTATTGCGTTCCTGAGATTATTCTTCTCAAACATTTACGAGCAAGCAATGAAGTGAGAATAGGATGATCATCGTGGCGCAAATAATTTTTTTTTTCAGATTAACTCACGCATGTGCTGTTGAACTTTTTTTTAGAAATATTCCTCACTGATCGCCCGGCCTTACGGCAATAACTCAGGGTACACTATGCCGTTAATATCTAAGAACAGTATGTAGGGAAGCAGCCTACTCACGCCTTATAAAATTCACATCAGTCTTTCCATTGTGTGCCAGCCAGTCCGCTGTAACTAGCTCTGACGTCATAAATGTTGCGCAATACTTTAAAAAATCAAGTAAATAACCTGAAACGTTTCTAGCATGTCAGGAGCAATACTAAATCAATATGAGTTCAATATCAGTTCAATAACTTTAACCATTCTCGAAGTTTGGACGTTTTTCTGTAAAAATCATTGGCGCAACAGAAAAGAGCTACAAACTTAAAAATTTATATTTAGATTCCTTTTGCATAATAATTTAGTAGCAACAGTAGTCTGGATCTCACAAATTAAAATTTTAGTTGAAATTCATGATTTTCTGGTTTTTATCTTAAAAATTAAGGAACAAGATAGATTAAGTAGGCGAATAAATAAAGCTAGGATGTTTAAATTTAAGTAGAAGGGAGATCCGCTATAATCATAAAGATGTGAGAAGTTTCAACTGAATAACTATAAAACTATAGCGATAGCGTATCTCCAAAGACCAAGTTCAGAGCTCGTCTACTGCGTGTAGTGTAATTAAATTAATTATCTCGCCCAAAATATTTGACTTAGCCACGTCAGACTTTTATTATGATTACTTACCGTTGTGCTGATTGCACATTTAAATCGAGAGCTTCATTGGCCATCAGCAAAGGAAGCAATGATTTATGCGATAGCTTAAAGTGGTGCATTACTAGGCCAGCAGCTAGTCGGGAGAGCAGATTTGATCAGGCGCTCCCTTAGCCGTCCGCACCGCGGCTTTATATGTAAGAAAGCTGCGTGAAAAAGAAAGGCCCCAGTTCTCTCCAGACGCTGATTAGCGCACCACCTGTGCCGGGAGTGGGAGTCGCGTCGCGTCGGTATCGTTGATATAAACAGCCTCGGATGCAGTAATAGGTTACTCGGGATCCGCGTAACCATGAAAGCGTTTTCGAGTGAAGTGTTAATTTTGGGATGAGTCAATGATCTATCTTTAGTTTGCGTATGTCGTATTTTCACGTGCCGCCACAGGACAGACATTCTACCATTATTAGCGTGGCGTTTGATGAACATTATCATCAAATTATGGCGAGCATTCACTTAAACATTTAATTTGAACAGTTATAGTTGCATCAGCGCATTAGACTCTGAACTGCCCTGGTAGTTGGATTGTGTGGATTCTTTTTGGTCTGTGACTTTCAGAATATAGTGTACATTTTAGAGAGAATCCCAGACAATCTCCTAATTCCTCAAAGCTATAAGTTATAGCTATAAATGTATTTCTCAGATGAAGTTGGCACTAGGAATTCTAATTACAGGTTTCACGTTTTGCTAATCACTTTCTGGTTGCCAATATTGTAGTTAGAGAGCCTGTGTGGAGAACGGCAAACAACAGCATTAAATAAATAATACACTCCTGCAAATTGAATAAGAACACCGTGAATTCATTGTCCCAGGAAGGGGAAACTTTATTGCCACATTCCTGGGGTCAGATACATCACGTGATCACACTGACAGAACCACAAGCACATAGACACAGGCAACAGAGCATGCACAATGTCGGCACTAGTACAGTGTATATCCACCTTTCGCAGCAATGCAGGCTGCTATTCTCCCATGGAGACGATCGTAGAGATGCTGGATGTAGTCCTGTGGAACGGCTTGCCATGCCATTTCCACCTGGCGCCTCAGTTGGACCAGCGATCGTGCTGGACGTGCAGACCGCGTGAGACGACGCTTCATCCAGTCCCAAACATGCTCAATGGGGGACAGATCCGGAGATCTTGCTGGCCAGGGTAGTTGACTTACACCTTCTAGAGCACGTTGGGTGGCACGGGATACATGCGGACGTGCATTGTCCTGTTGGAACAGCAAGTTCCCTTGCCGGTCTAGGAATGGTAGAACGATGGGTTCGATGACGGTTTGGATGTACCGTGCACTATTCAGTGTCCCCTCGACGATCACCAGTGGTGTACGGCCAGTGTAGGAGATCGCTCCCCACACCATGATGCCGGGTGTTGGCCCTGTGTGCCTCGGTCGTATGCAGTCCTGATTGTGGCGCTCACCTGCACGGCGCCAAACACGCATACGACCATCATTGGCACCAAGGCATAAGCGACTCTCATCGCTGAAGACGACACGTCTCCATTCGTCCCTCCATTCACGCCTGTCGCGACACCACTGGAGGCGGGCTGCACGATGTTGGGGCGTGAGCGGAAGACGGCCTAACGGTGTGCGGGACCGTAGCCCAGCTTCATGGAGACGGTTGCGAATGGTCCTCGCCGATACCCCAGGAGCAACAGTGTCCCTAATTTGCTGGGAAGTGGCGGTGCGGTCCCCTACGGCACTGCGTAGGATCCTACGGTCTTGGCGTGCATCCGTGCGTCGCTGCGGTCCGGTCCCAGGTCGACGGGCACGTGCACCTTCCGCCGACCACTGGCGACAACATCGATGTACTGTGGAGACCTCACGCCCCACGTGTTGAGCAATTCGGCGGTACGTCCACCCGGCCTCCCGCATGCCCACTATACGCCCTCGCTCAAAGTCCGTCAACTGCACATACGGTTCACGTCCACGCTGTCGCGGCATGCTACCAGTGTTAAAGACTACGATGGAGCTCCGTATGCCACGGCAAACTGGCTGACACTGACGGCGGCGGTGCACAAATGCTGCGCAGCTAGCGCCATTCGACGGCCAACACCGCGGTTCCTGGTGTGTCCGCTGTGCCGTGCGTGTGATCATTGCTTGTACAGCCCTCTCGCAGTGTCCGGAGAAAGTATGGTGGGTCTGACACACCGGTGTCAATGTGTTCTTTTTTCCATTTCCAGGAGTGTAGGAACATTAACAATTATTCCACCTGCCGCCCCACAAGTAGGCGTAGCCGCCACATTTGACTGAACTCTGTGCTTCTACTAGGACGATTGAGCCTTAGTTTCAACGTCATTCCGTAAGCCCAAGTTTATCTTCACTTATTGTGATCCGTTTCAGTTCTATGTCATTGCTGACGTCATCCGCTCACTCCTCAGCCGCTGGTTTTATTCGAAATTCAGAAAGTTCCGAACAAATTCTGCTGTCTCACGTTTCACACCCAAAGTATCCGAAAACATTTCACGAATGATCCAACTGACATGTCAACCTCGCCAGTGACTCCTCCAACTTTGATCCTGCGATCTTTCGTAATGATTTCTTTCACTTGTTCCACGATTTCATCGTTTGATTACGTGCTGGGGCGCTCAGGGCGCTCGTCATTTTAAACGTCCTCTCGGCCTTCTTGGAAACACTTATACCATTCGTAAGTCATCGTTTTACTCACGGCAGACTCACCAACAGCAATATTTCGCATTTCTAAAACTTGACTGAGTTAAATCCGTTCTTACAACAAAACGTCATACAAATTCCCGGACCCATTTTTACACAAAGTAAATAATCGCCGATACTATCGAAACAATGTAACCTCTTTGATAGCTGACAACAGACTAAATATCCGATTTGGTTAGGAATGTACAGATACTCTTCACACCTTTACCAGAACAAAAACGAAAAAAAAGTCATGCAAGAACGTGAATATATCACACGAAATTAGAAAATGACCATTACTTTTTGAACACACCATTGTAACGCTTGGGTGGTTCCGCCCTCTAACGTTCTTAACCGCCTTACTGAGGTTCAAACTAAATAAATAAACCCAACTACTCACCAAACAGTAATTCACTAGCAAAGTGTTTCGGAGGCTGTGCTCCATCATAAGTGTTGTTGTTGTCATGGTCTTCAGTCCTGAGACTCATTTGATGCAGCCCTCAACGCTACTCTATCCTGTGCAAGCTTCTTCATCTCCCAGTACCTACTGCAACCTACATCCTTATGAATCTGGTTAGTGTATTCATCTCTTGGTCTCCCTCTACGATTTTTACCCACCACGCTGCTCTCCAATACTAAATTGGTGATCCCTTGGTGCCTCAGAACGTGTCCTACCAACCGATCCCTTCTTCTAGTCAAGTTGCGCCACAAGTTTCTCTTCTCTCCAATTTTATTCAATACCTCCTCGTTAGTTATGTGATCTACCCATCTAATCTTCAGCATTCTTCTGTAGCACCACATTTCGAAAGCTTCTATTCTCTTCTTGTCCAAACTATTTATCGTCCACGTTTCACATCCGTACATGGCTACACTCCATACAAATACTTTCAAGAAACGACTTTCTAATACTTAAATCTATACTCGATGTTAACAGATTCCCCTTCTTCAGAAACGCTTTCCTTGCCATTGCTAGTCTACATTTTATATCCCCTCTACTTCGACCATCATCAGTTATTTAGCTCCCCAAATAGAAAAACTCCTGTACTACTTTAAGTGTCTCATTTCCTAATCTAATTCCCTCAGCATCACCCGATTTAATTCGACTACATTCCATTACCCTCGTTTTGCTTTTGTTGATGTTCATCTTATATCCTCCTTTCAAGACACTGTCCATTTCATTCAACTGTTCTTCCAAGTCCTTTGCTGTCTCTGACAGAATTACAATGTCATCGGCGAACCTCAAAGTTTTTACTTCTTCTCCATGAATTTTAATACCTACTCCGAATTTTTCTTTTGTTTCCTTTACTGCTTGCTCAATATACAGATTGAATAGCATCGGGGAGAGGCTACAACCCTGTCTCACTCCATTCCCAACCACTGCTTCCCTTTCGTGCCCCTCGACTCTTATAACTGCCATCTGCTTTCTGTACAAATTGTAAATAACCTTTCGCTCCCAGTGTTTGACGCCTGCCAACTTTAGAATTTGGGAGTATTCCAGTTAACATTGTCAAAAGCTTTCTCTAAGTCTACAAATGCTAGAAACGTAGGTTTGCCTTTCCTTAATCTTTCTTCTAAGGTAAGTCGTAGGGTCAGTATTGCCTCACGCGTTCCAACATTCCTACAGAATCCAAACTAATCTTCCCAGAGGTCGACTTCTACCAGTTTTTCCATTCGTCTGTAAAGAATTCGCGTGAGTATTTTGCAGCTGTGACTTATTAAAGTGATAGTTCGGTAATGTTCACATCTATCAACATCGTAAGTAATGTATGCAATAAGCAGACAGCAGACGTGTAAAGAACAAATGTAGATTTCGTGATTAAAAAAAAAAAAAAGACGACGCAAATTTACTGGACTACAGACAGAAATTTCGACATAGTTGCCTTCCTGGGAGGAGTTGCATTAAGAGCCAAAAATACCGTACAGTGGTGCAGGTACAAAAGCCATCGAAATGTTTTATAACTGAATAATTAAGGTTTGTTACTGGTCACGTCGTGCTTTTTTATGTATAGTCCAATCAGACAGTCTCATAAGGAGCCTGTAGCACATGTTTACGGTTAAAGTAGTTTACTTGATGTGTAAACTTAATTTGTGTCGTATCCCATATTTCAGTCAATGATGCGACTGGTTGGCTAATGCAGTGTCATGTGCTCTATGAACGTGATCTTCCTTTCACGTTTCTCTCCTTTGGCTGCAAAACATTCACCCCTCCAGATCTCTCAGCATGCTGCCTCTGCCGGCTGCCTCGGTGGTACATGCGCTGTAGACTGGCCAGAGAGGAACTAAGCGTCCGCTTCAGAGCCCCAGTTGTGATGTCCCCATGGATAAGTTTCAATTGAATACCTGTGGGCTAACGTTCTCGCGTCTTGCGCTTTTCTCTACAGTTCCCCCGCATCGGCCACCTTAAAAAATTTAGATCTGCTGGTCCTTGTCCTCTTGGAAAGTGAAAGAAAATGTTAGGAAATACTCAGTCACCGATGCCAACTTACAGACCAAACCCTTCCACATTGAGACAAATATACAGGCCATCTTTCAAAAGGTGTGGCCGATTTCAAAATGGTTCAAACGGCCTTAAGCACTATGGGACTTAACTTCTGAGGTCGTCCGTCCCCTAGAACTTAGAACTACTTAAACGTAACTAACCTAAGGACATCACACACATCCACGCCCGAGGCAGGATTCAGAACCTGCGACCGTAGCAGCAGCGCGGTTCCGGACTGAAGCGCTTAGAACCGGTCGGCCACAGAGGTAGGCAGGACCCAGTCTGATATCTTGGATGGCGAGTCGTCGAGAGAAGTAGAAGAAACTTGAGGCGCGCCCCAAGGGAGTGTGTTGGGACCTTTGCTGCTCGTATTCTTTATTAATGACTTGGCAGACAGTATTCATAGCAACCTCAGACACTTTGCAGATGACGCAGTTATCTGTAATGAACGTTGAAAGAAAGTTGCAGAAATACACTCCTGGAAATTGAAATAAGAACACCGTGAATTCATTGTCCCAGGAAGGGGAAACTTTATTGACACATTCCTGGGGTCAGATACATCACATGATCACACTGACAGAACCACAGGCACATAGACACAGGCAACAGAGCATGCACAATGTCGGCACTAGTACAGTGTATATCCACCTTTCGCAGCAATGCAGGCTGCTATTCTCCCATGGAGACGATCGTAGAGATGCTGGATGTAGTCCTGTGGAACGGCTTGCCATGCCATTTCCACCTGGCGCCTCAGTTGGACCAGCGTTCGTGCTGGACGTGCAGACCGCGTGAGACGACGCTTCATCCAGTCCCAAACATGCTCAATGGGGGACAGATCCGGAGATCTTGCTGGCCAGGGTAGTTGACTTACACCTTCTAGAGCACGTTGGGTGGCACGGGATACATGCGGACGTGCATTGTCCTGTTGGAACAGCAAGTTCCCTTGCCGGTCTAGGAATGGTAGAACGATGGGATCGATGACGGTTTGGATGTACCGTCCCCTCGACGATCACCAGTGGTGTACGGCCAGTGTAGGAGATCGCTCCCCACACCATGATGCCGGGTGTTGGCCCTGTGTGCCTCGGTCGTATGCAGTCCTGATTGTGGCGCTCACCTGCACGGCGTCAAACACGCATACGACCGTCATTGGCACCAAGGCAGAAGCGACTCTCATCGCTGAAGACGACACGTCTCCATTCGTCCCTCCATTCACGCCTGTCGCGACACCACTGGAGACGGGCTGCACGATGTTGGGGCGTGAGCGGAAGACGGCCTAACGGTGTGCGGGACCGTAGCCCAGCTTCATGAAGACGGTTGCGAATGGTCCTCGCCGATACCCCAAGAGCAACAGTGTCCCTAATTTGCTGGGAAGTGGCGGTGCGGTCCCCTACGGCACTGCGTAGGATCCTACGGTCTTGGCGTGCATCCGTGCGTCGCTGCGGTCCGGTCCCAGGTCGACGGGCACGTGCACCTTCCGCCGACCACTGGCGACAACATCGATGTACTGTGGAGACCTCACGCCCCACGTGTTGAGCAATTCGGCGGTACGTCCACCCGGCCTCCCGCATGCCCACTATACGCCCTCGCTCAAAGTCCGTCAACTGCACATACGGTTCACGTCCACGCTGTCGCGGCATGCTACCAGTGTTGAAGACTGCCATGGAGCTCCGTATGCCACGGCAAACTGGCTGACACTGACGGCGGCGGTGCACAAATGCTGCGCAGCTAGCGCCATTCGACGGCCAACACCGCGGTTCCTGGTGTGTCCGCTGTGCCGTGCGTGTGATCATTGCTTGTACAGCCCTCTCGCAGTGTCCGGAGCAAGTATGGTGGGTCTGACACACCGGTGTCAATGTGTTCTTTTTTCCATTTCCAGGCGTGTATTCAGTCGCAACATGGTAAGCGTAAAATATGGTGCAGAAGTTAGCAAATTCTGCTGTTCACAAAACGCAGGAAGGTGGTATCGTACGGCTATAACATCAATGATCCACCGCAAGGATCAGTCAGCTGTTACAAATGCCTGGTTGTAACAACTTTTAGGGATATGAAATGGTATAATCACATAGGCTGAGTCGTACGCAAGGCAAGCAGCCGACTCCGGTTCATTGGCAGGACACAGGGTAAACGCAATCAGTCCACGAAGAAGACTGCTTACGCGTCATTTACGTCATACCCGCAAGCCATTTAACGGTGTGTGGCGCAGTATACTTCTGGTACCAATAACTGCCCTCCCCCCCCCCCCCCCCCCCCCCAAGGTACACTCGCGAATGGCGCGTGGGCAGAATGACTATCAGCAAGCCTCTGCATTAACTCTGTAACTTCTCCAGTTTTCTCGTCGTGATCATTTCGCAATAAGCATGTGGGAGGAAGTACTAACAGTTCGACTCTTTCAAGAAAGTGCTCTGTCGAAATTTGAATAGTAAATCTTTTCGTGGCGCACAACACCCCTCTTGTAGATGTGAGGGGTCCACTTGTACGTGGAGCCCGATTTTGTAATATAATTCATGGAAAATGACCTAAAACGATTATCATGTGTAGAACATATTGTATTTCTACACCACTGAACGAAAGATGTTGCCTGAGTGGCAGAATCGATTGTTAAGTAAGGGCGCGCGGAGTGCAGTAGCAGTTGCCGTTGCAATCTGTTACAGGTAGGTTGTAAGGCGTAAAGCTAACAGCTGGCTGTGAGAATTTAGTTGTTGGTCTACATCTACATCTACATTTATACTCCGCAAGCCACCCAACGGTGTGTGGCGGAGGGCACTTTACGTGCCACTGTCATTACCTCCCTTTCCTGTTCCAGTCACGTATGGTTCGCGGGAAGAACGACTGCCGGAAAGCCTCCGTGCGCGCTCGAATCTCTCTAATTTTACATTCGTGATCTCCTCGGGAGGTATAAGTAGGGGGGAAGCAATATATTAGATACCTCATCCAGAAACGCACCCTCTCGAAACCTGGACAGCAAGCTACATCGCGATGCAGAGCGCCTCTCTTGCAGAGTCTGCCACTTGAGTTTGTTAAACATCTTCGTAACGCCATCACGCTTACCAAATAACCCTGTGACGAAACGCGCCGCTCTTCTTTGGATCTTCTCTACCTCCTCCGTCAACCCGATCTGGTACGGATCCCACATTGATGAGCAGTACTCAAGTATAGGCCGAACGAGTGTTTTTGTAAGCCACTTCCTTTGTTGATGGACTACATTTTCTAAGGACTCTCCCAATGAATCTCAACATGGTACCCGCCATACCAACAATTAATTTTATATGCTCATTCCACTTCAAATCGTTCCGCATGCATACTCCCAGATATTTTACAGAAGTAACTGCTACCAGTGTTTGTTCCGCTATCATATAATCATACAACAAAGGATCCTTCTTTCTTTGTATTCGCAGTACATTACATTTGTCTATATTAAGGGTCAGTTGCCACTCCCTGCACCAAGTGCCTATCCGCTGCAGATCTTCCTGCATTTCGCTACAATTTTCTAATGCTGCAACTTCTCTGTATATTACAGCATCATCCGCGAAAAGTCGTATGGAACTTCCGACACTATCTACTAGGTCATTTATATATATTGTGAAAAGCAATGGTCCCATAACACTCCCCTGTGGCACGCCAGAGATTACTTTGACGTCTGTAGACGTTCCTCCATTGAGAACAACATGCTGTGTTATGTTTGCTAAAAACTCTTCAATCCAGCCACACAGCTGGTCTGATATTCCATAGGCTCTTACTTTGTTTATCAGGCGACAGTGCGGAACTGTATCGAACGCCTTCCGGAAGTCAAGAAAAATAGCAGCTACCTGTGAGCCTATATCTAATATTTTCTGGGTCTCATGAACAAATAAAGCGAGTAGGGTCTCACACGATCGCTGTTTCCGGAATCCATGTTTATTCCTACATAGTAGATTCTGGGTTTCCAAAAACGACATGATACTCGAGCAAAAAACATGTTCTAAAATTCTACAACAGATCGACGTCAGAGATATAGGTCTATAGTTTTGCGCATAGCTCGACGACCATTCTTGAAGACTGGGACTACCTGTGCTCTTTTCCAATCATTTGGAACCTTCCGTTCCTCTAGAGACTTGCGGTACACGGCTGTTAGAAGGGGGGCAAGTTAAGTCTGGTCTGTGGACGCAGCATAACACAGTTTTAATAGAATCAAGTGATGACTGTTACTTTAACTCAAAGGTAAACGAACTGGAACAAATTTCTAAGGTAATAACATTTTGTATATTTAAGTATGCAGCAGCGCAATTTCTGTATTTCGATGCATTTTAAAGTACTGATCCTTGAATGTAGGAATCAAATATTTTCTATCAGATTTAATGTATGGGTCGATTAGGTATACCGGGTAGGTAATGTCTTGTGTGTTTTGTAATCCTGATACAGAGAAGTTAAATTTTGGAATCTCTTTTATCAAACGATGTCAGACTTTTTGTCATGTACCAATCCAAGTCTTTTTAATTACAACAGTAAGTGAGAATTGTAGAACCAGTTGAGAAGTTCACTGATTTTGAAGTCGATGTAAATTGTTTCATATTAGGTTTTGTGAAGGAGAAGCTTTATTTTGAATATAATTTTCAAACTCAAGCATTTGGTCTTAGGATAGCCCCCTTATCAGAACCACATCCTCTTCCATGTCGTGTTTATTTGAACCCAATCAATTTTATTTTTTGAGAAGAAATCATTTTTCAATCAGAGTCTGAAAAATATTAATGTGCCAGAACCAGAAAAGTGTTAATGTTTTGTAGCCTCCCCCTCACTTATCGACCTTAATGTCAGTGAAAAATTAAACCGCGTGTACCTAATGGAAATTTGAGAAAAGCAATCGTCACCGAAGTTAATTTGTCGGTAAAGAGGGAGGAAAGGGTTACATCTAAATGAAAGGAAAAATGCTAATGAAACTGGTGGAAATTAATTTTGAAAAGGGGTCAAGTTAATAAAGAAAGTAAATGTGCGGCCATTACGTTAACAATTAACTAGCAGTAATTAGATATTTGAGATTTGGGGGAAATTACGGTCGCCAGTCCTAAGGACAATTACTATAATAACTGAAAAAGACAGGTTATTACACATATAACTATCACTAGAAGCGTGGCAACTGAAGGTTGACACGTGTAGTGTGAAAACTGGAAGTTTGTCAGAAGTAATAAATTTCGCTACACTCTGACTTAATTTAGCAAAAGAATTAATAAAACCGGAAAATCGAAAGTTAATTTAGTGACTGAAGTTAATAGTGAGCTTTCTTTCTGATGCACATCAAAATTCAGTAAAATACGGTTAGTCTTGGACTACCTCAACAATCATTTCAAAGCTACTTGAATCAATGCAATTTAGAAATAAGAGATTTAACTTTGAACTTGAATTAAATGATTCTGAACAATTAACAATAGTAAAATTTAGTACGTACCAAGCTGAGCTGCAGTCACAGGTAAGCTAAAATATGCTAACAAAACTCGCGCTCTTAATTTGTGCTTGTGTAATCTAAATATTGTAGCCAGCTATGAATACCTTAACTGAACTTTGAACTTAAAGCAGTAACATCGAATGATTGTACTTTAATGCTGGCGTCTGAATTTCATCGACACTCGGGTTCATTTCGGAAAGGGAAGGGACCCTGCTTGGTAATGCAATTAGGGACAATGAGCAACAAAGGTTCGTGCTAAGTTGCTGTAATTTTGCGAGGCAACAATTTTAAAAGTTTGAAAAGCTGAGGTCTGCCATACAGTTCTAAAACTTTACGTGCTTCCAGTCTTCCTTGTTGGTTGATTGAAGGTTTGAAACCGTCGATCAAGGAGGTGGCGACAGTCACTCTTTGTCGGCCATCGCTGTTGCAGAAGCTGGATGTTGGCGCGTCTTCTTCTCGACACGGTCACCAGACGAAACGGGCTCTTGATGTGCGCCAGCTAATGCTTCCCGTCCGCGACACCATGTCAGAAACTATCATCGCAAGTCGAGGGCAATTACATGCTGCCAAACCCCGAAAGCGCGGCAACTCGCGGGAGCTTCACACAACACACCTGCTCCACTGCACCACCCCAGCCAGACTCTCTCTGCTCAGCCCGCGCTCCACGAGGCAGAATTAACACTACCAAAGATCCTACACACTTTGATCCTTCACACGACCTATCAATGTAATCGTTCGATAGCAGTTTTCCCTAGGCAAGACCCAGCGTAAAAATACAAATAATATTTACGAAACAAACCAACTATACATCGACATAAAAGCATAAATAAATAAATAAATAAATATATATAGTAAAACAATTACAATATGTAAAGACACAGAAATGTCATATATCCAGGTAA
Source organism: Schistocerca cancellata (assembly GCF_023864275.1). NCBI lineage: Eukaryota > Metazoa > Arthropoda > Insecta > Orthoptera > Acrididae > Schistocerca > Schistocerca cancellata. Next base: position 66,821,027 of record NC_064634.1, read on the forward strand.
CAAAAATAAGGAAAACAAATTTATAGTACAATAGATGCAAATAGGAGGATATGTATTTCCGGCGTTACAGTTTGAAGAGCTTCAATGCAGGTGCAGCATTGCACAGCGCTGAGCCAATATCCAGTATTTTCACTGAACATTTGCAAGGTTATTCATTTATCAAGCTGTCTACTGGTATTATTTGTGGGAAGCCATTTTACAGCCGGCATTGCACTTCGCTGTGCTAAGAGCGAATATTTTCTATGCCTACTGTGGAAAGAACACAATACCAAGATTATTACATCAGTTACGACTCTAGCGCTAAGGAAAATGTATTTGGTTGTTTTTTTGCACGGGGAATTTTGTCAGTTATTTTGTACAGGGCCACAGAGCTCGGTGCTCACGAGACTGGGTAAACTTCCAAGGGAGTGATTTCATTATTGTCACTGCATACTGATTTTCCAGAGTAAGTTGCTTAATTTTTTTGGATTACAGTAAAACTGATTAAGCACACCATCTGCTCAACAACACTTCGCAGAATAAATTTGCGTAAGACAAACAATTACGCATTGCGTATTCGTTGATAAACAAGCATAAAATTATTTTTAAAGAACGTTACATAGTGTATGCGGCTACTGTTTGTTGAGCATCACTGTAACGCTTCAGTGCGAAGTAAACGGCCACATGACAAAACGTGTCGCTTTTCGCTGGATCTTCTACCTCTCTTCTGTCAGTCCTACCTCTTAAGGATCACAGGTTAACGAACAGCACTCTCGAACAAGCGCCTTGGAAGCCGATTCACTTGTGCTTCGTGGGTTGGACCCATACCAGACAGAACTAACAGGGGGCACTGAAAGTCTACAAAGGAAGACAGCACGATTTGCGACAGGTTTACATGACTGGCGGAAAAGCGTCACAGAAATGCTAAAAAAAAAAAAAACCTGAACTGGCACTCTCTTAAATATAGACGCAAATTATCCCGCGGAATCCTATTCACAAGAACTAGTACAGGGCTATTACAAATGATTGAAGCGATTTCATAAATTCACTGTAGCTCCATTCATTGACATATGGTCACGACACGCTACAGATACGTAGAAAAACTCATAAAGTTTTGTTCGGCTGAAGCCGCACTTCAGGTTTCTGCTGCCGGCCGCGGTGGTCTAGCGGTTCTGGCGCTGCAGTCCGGAACCGCGGGACTGCTACGGTCGCAGGTTCGAATCCTGCCTCGGGCATGGGTGTGTGTGATGTCCTTAGGTTAGTTAGGTTTAAGTAGTTCTAAGTTCTAGGGGACTTATGACCTAAGATGTTGAGTCCCATAGTGCTCAGAGCCATTTGAACCAGGTTTCTGCCGCCAGAGCGCTCGAGAGCGCAGTGAGACAAAATGGCGACAGGAGCCGAGAAAGCGTAGGTCGTGCTTGAAATGCACTCACAGCAGTCAGTCATAACAGTGCAACGACACTTCAGGACGAAGTTCAACAAAGATCCACCAGCTGCTAACTCCATTCGGCGATGGTATGCGCAGTTTAAAGCTTCTGGATGCCTCTGTAAGGGGAAATCAACGGGTCGGCCTGCAGTGAGCGAAGAAACGGTTGAACGCGTGCGGGCAAGTTTCACGTGTAGCCCGCGGAAGTCGACGAATAAAGCAAGCAGGGAGCTAAACGTACCACAGCTGACGGATTGGAATATCTTACGGAAAAGGCTAAAGCAGAATGCCAGTTCGGCATTTCTTAAACAGGAGATTGGAAAACCGATGGATCGGTCGTGGTGGAGATCATGATCAGCAATTCATGTCATGGCCTCCACGCTCTCCCGACTTAACCCCTTGCGATTTCTTTCTGTGGGGTTATGTGAAAGATTCAGTGTTTAAACCTCCTCTACCAAGAAACCTGCCAGAACTGCGAGCTCGCATCAACGATGCTTTCGAACTCATTGATGGGGACATGCTGCGCCGAGTGTGGGAGGAACTTGATTATCGGCTTGATGGCTGCCGAATCACTAAAGGGGCACATATCGAACATTTGTGAATGCCTAAAAAACCTTTTTGAGTTTTTGTATGTGTGTGCAAAGCATTGTGAAAATATCTCAAATAATAAAGTTATTGTAGAGCTGTGAAATCGCTTCAATCATTTGTAATAACCCTGTATTAACTGCAGAAAATGGTGACATTTTCCGGCCTCTTGCGTATCGCTCCCACTGCGACTGCGAAGCCAACATTAGCCCAACTGCAGCACGCAGAGGCGTTTAAGAAATAAATTCTTCCACCTTCCATAAGCGATTGGAACGGAAAAAAACCCTTTTATATCGTATCATGCTAAGTACCCTCTTCCGTACACTTCACAGTTGTTTGCAGCGGACGTAGATGTAGAAAAAGGCAGCAGTCCTTCCACAGGTGGAATAAAAAGCACAAGTAATGCACACAGACAGAAGTAAGAATTGACTTCTTTCCCTGAATTGGGATGTCCATCAGTCGGGTAATGAGCGCGCATTATCCGGCACGCAGACAGCGGGGACAGCAGCGAATAGGCAGCGTCGACGCGGCCGGTGGCTGGCAGACAAACGCTGGTCTCTTCACCGTCCATTATGCAGCGGATGGAACACGCGTCACACCCACAACCGGGGTCGGTCCACACGCTCTGTCACCCGATGCTCTGCCGCCACGGATAATGGGAATCGAACGAATTTCACAACGTAAATGCTTTCCCGTCTGTCAACGAGAGTAGCGTTGGCGTCAGGGGGGGGGGGGGGGGGGGGTAATTTGCCTCGTTGGTCTGTGTCGTCATATTGTTTGCTTCCGTGGCTCGAGGAAGAATAACGTATCATTTACGAGGAGGAATACATAGTTTGCGCACTTACTTTATCTCGGCCTGGAAAACGAGCGATCCAAAGATGTTATATTCAACGATGTTTAGGGCTATTTGCCGCTAGTTTTATCAACTCGCCGTCCTCGCGAGCCGATAAAACGGGTTAACAAATATGAAAAAGTCGATTTGCGCATGTGCCATTTTGTCGTCGCTATTCGACTCTGTGTGGTATCATTATTGTAACTGTAACGAGACAATGAAGTGTCAGTAAAATGAATTTTATTGTGTGGCTCCGATATACACATTTATAATCAATTAATTACTTAGATATACTTAAAGATCGAAAGAGAAAGTATAGTAAACCTTATAGTGTGCTGTGCATCGTAATTCTGTCTGGTAGTATTTAGTTTTAACAGTCATTAATTACCATTTTCTTTAAGTGACATGAAACCTGTGCTTTGGACACAAGTTTTTGTCAGCCATTAATGTCAACTTCGCTCGGTAATAAAATCAGATTTACACCAGATAGGACGAACAACGGATAATCTCATATAATCTGTTCGGTTAATGCATCATGCGGACACTATATAAAAACAATTCTATTCGCGCAATAGCGCTTATCCAACACACATTCGTACACACTGATTCACACAGAACCTTTCCTTTAGGCGATTTACAGAAGTCGTTAACTACACAAGATGCATACATTATGTGATTAAAAGTATCCGGACACACCCAAAAACATACGTTTTTCATATTGTGTGCATTGTGCTGCCACCTACTGCCAGGTACTCCGTATCGGCAACCTCAGCACTCATTAGACATCGTGAGAGAGCAGAATGCGGCGCTCCGCAGAACTCACGGATTTCGAACGTGGTCAGGTGACTGGCTGCCACTTGTGTCATACTTCTGTACACGAGATTTCCACACTCCTAAACAGCCCTGGGTCCGCTGTTTCCGATGTGACAGCGAAGTGGAAATGTGAAGGGACACGTACAGGACAAAAAGAGTACGGGCCGATCTCGTCTGTTGACTGACAGAGACCGCCGACAATTGAGGAGGGTCGTAATGTGTAAGAGGTAGACCATCACACAGGAATTCCAAACTGCATCAGGAGCCACTGCAAGAAGTGTAACAGTTAGGCCGGAGGTGAAGAAACTTGGATTTCATGGTCGAGCGGCCGCTTATAAGCCACACATCGCGCCGGTAAATGGCGAACGACGCCTCGCTTGGTGCAAGGAGCGTAAACATTGGACGACTGAACAGTGGAAAAACATTGTGTGGAGTGACGAATCACGGTACCCAATGTGGCGATCCGATGGGAAGGTGTGGGTATAGCGAATGCCCCGTGAGCATCATCTGGCAGCGTGTGTAGTGGCAACAGTAAAATTCGGAGGCTGTGATGTTATGGTGTGGTCGTGTTTATCACGGAGGGGGCTTGCACCGCTTGTTGTTTTCCGTGGCACTATCACAGCATATGCACACATTGATGTTTTAAGCACCTTGTTGCTTCCCACTGTTGAAGAGCAATTCGGGGATGGTGACTGCATCTTTCAACACGATCGAACACCTGTTCACAATGCAAGGCCTGTGGCCGAGTGGTTACACGACAATAACATCCATGTAACGGACTGGCCTGCACAGAGTCCTCACCTGAATCCTACAGAACACCTTTGGGATGTTTCGGAACGCCGACTTCGTGCCAGGCCTCACCGACCGACATCGACACCTGTCCTCAGTGCAGCACCTCCCAGTCCACGTTCATCTAATACTTTTCCTTCTCTTCCTTTTCCTACTATTGAATTCCAGTCCCCCTTGTCTATTAAATTTCGGCTCCCTTAACTATCTGAATAGTTTCTTTTATCCCATCATACATTTCATCAATCTCTTCATTATCTGTGGAGTTAGTTGACATATAAACTTCTACTACTGTGGTAGGCGTTGGATACAATAACGGGTTCACTATTCAGTCCATAGTAGCTTATCCGCGTTCCTACTTTTTTTCTCATTATTAAACCTGCTCCTGCATTACCCCTACCTGATTTTGTATTTGTAACCCTGTATTCATGTGACCAGAAGTCTTGTTCCTCCTGCCACCGAACTTCACTAATTTCCACTTCATCTAACTTTAACCTATCCGTCTCCCTTTTTAAATTTTGTAACCTACCCGCCCGATTATGGGATCTGACATTCCACGCTCCGATCCGTAGAACGCCAGTTTTGTTTCTCCTGATGACGACGTCTTCCTGAGTAGTCCCCGCCCGGAGATCCGAATGGGACGTGAGCAGAAAATGTGAAACAAATGAGATAGGCATAGTGCTGATGTTATTCATAGCTGCCAGTTCCACAACTTGTTCAACATGGGCACCGAAGACATTGACGAGATGCTGTACAGCGCCAGATTTGCAACTGGTGACCAAAACTGGAACTAATTTTCTTCCCGTGTTAATTGTTCCGCATTAGCATATCTGCCTAGTATCACTGCCACACGATGATTACGGCCCACGCTGGAGCTCTGTGAGTAGCTGCACATTAACTACAACCACCAGTTACTTAGACCGCGTATTGTTTGTAAGTTTTTTTTCTCCGTCTTCCACTACTGCCTACTACACGGACACATGGAATCATTTTAATTTTCATTAAATAACATTAGATTGTTTCAACAGAGTGTCTCCGATGTTTCTTACAATTTTGTGATATTATGGGATAGTTTGTATAGAAACAGACACCACAGATATCTAAGCAAAAGCATCTATATTTACTCGTACCGGCAATATCGGAACGTACCAGCCCGGACTATCCTGCGACGTATTGTGCTGGTGACCTGAGCGACGTGACCCGTTAGTTAAGACAAACACGTACCGTGGTGAAACGAGGTCCACACGCCCGTACGAATTTACTGACGATTTCTTTCGTGCCCCTTAAACCGCCCGCCGAAAGTTCTGGGCTTCCCACACACCTCTCCGTCAGACGAGGGAAGGCTTTGACGTTGGGATTACGGATTTACTTCAAACTTTGTACACCTTTAGTAGGCCATTAAAACAGCACAATGTGCAAGTACCAAGGGGCACTACTGTGGCAATTCCATGAGAATCCCAAGAGAAGTTTTACACGTCTGTTATGTACCTGATGTGTCTGCGCGAAGGTGTTGGGTGTAAGAAGTCATTGTGGTGAAGTGGTTAGCATTCGCGCTCAGCAAAGGGGTTTTTCATGAGGCAATGTCTCTAATCTTGGTAACACTTTTTTAAATTTTTTACCACTGGTCACATTATATAATTTACACGGTATCTGAGCGGTAATATATTTAAAAAAAAAAAAAACCACGTGCATTTCGATGAAGTTTTAATAGGTATCATACGTTAGTTGTTCAAATGGTTCAAATGGCTCTGAGCACTATGGGACTTAACATCTGAGGTCATCAGTCCCCTAGAACTTAGAACTAATTAAACCTAACTAACCTAAGGACATCACACGCATCCATGCCTGGGCAGGTTTCGAACCTGCGACCGTAGCGGTCACGCAGTTCCAGACTGAAGCGCCTAGAACCGCACGGCCACCCCGGCCGGCAGCACTCACATCCAATGATTTTGTAAAGCTAATTGTTACTGTATTATCAGTTTGCTAAGTGTTAATTGTGACCATTATTAATTTTCAAAGAGTCAAAATACAAGTTTTAAAGTTAGTACCATATTGTTACCTACCACATGTCAATACCAGTTCCCAGGTCCATGTCGGTTTTGATTAACTATTTTGCTCAAGAAGTTATTGTCTCAGTCATACTCGATTTAATTAAAGTGTATGCTAAGCAACAGCCTTGCCCATCAGAGGTCTGCAAACTACACAATTTAAAGTACTAACACAGTGCAGTGCGAAGAGCGTTATCATTGTCAGATTTAGTTTTTTTGTGTAAATTCATGCAGTTTTGGTTTGGTTTGATGTTATTGGCATTTTACATTCTCGCAGTCAGCAAAGTTCAATACAAGGCAACGAGCATAAGCAACGAGATAAGATATACGTTCACATGCCACTCCCATTCCAACATATGGGTTGCAGGGTACTATGAGTTACGATACTTCAAACTCACGTGTCTCATGTATAGGTTAAAAATTAAGTGTGAGCGGGAGTCGAACCGTCGCCTCACACGTTCGTCGTAGGTAGCTCGAACGCTAACCACCATGAATTCTAACATCCGTCATCCACTCACAGATACATAAGCCACATAGTAGATCCGTATAGCTACTCTTGCTATTTTCTCTGAATTGCCAGAGTAGTGCACCTTATTACTTACAAATTACGTTGTTTTAATGGCCTACTTAAGGTGTACAAAGTTTGAAGTAAATCGGTGACCCCCGACGTCGTGGCGTCCCCTTGTGAGTTCGACCTGCTCCAATAGTCACAACGCTAATCGGTCTCTGAAGCTTCACCTCCACATTAACGTTGTCGTGACTGTTTTGCGACAGATTCGTCTGGCCTAGACTATATATCTACTGGTCCTCTCAGGTACAGTGTGTTCTAAACTTCGCCAGTAATATGTGTTGTGTCTGGCGGCACATGTTCACCACGTCACAGTAGTATATTTTTATGAGCCAGTACCTGTGTATTTTTTTAAGCGAATCGTATAAACATTAACGTTCACAGTACGTCAGTTTTCTAGCCGCTGGCTTGGAAGAGGTTGTCCACCTGTGAGCGCTGCTCGCGTTAGCACATCTGGACAGCGCTCCGCGATTTTGACCGGATACGCAGTCTGTCTAAACATTAATTCGAGCGATTAAACAAAAACATAATTAACTAGGTGAAAATTTTGTGTTTGTAATCCGACTTCAACCTCCTATCTCACGCACACACAGGACAGAAATTAATTATTTCACTTTTATTAAGTCCGTGACATGACATGTCCAATAACGCCGCAGCCGCATCTGTCGGTAGCAAGTAGCGTAGAATAGAACCAAAAAAAGTTGTACATATGTGGAATTGGAATGGTGACAGTACGAGAGATTAACATTATCGATAACCTTATTAAAGATAGAAATAACATTTGTAGATTTTAAGAAGGCGTATGACTGTCTCCACAGACCTCCAGTATTAAAAACTTTAAGAAATCTAGGACTCCATCCAAAACTAATTAAAATAATACAACTCACTCTAATCAACACCAAATCAAAAGTGAAGTTTAGGGGAGAAATTTCGGAACCATTCCTCATAAAAACAGGCTTAAGACAAGGTGACTGCCTATCACCACTACTGTTCAACTGTGCACTGGAATACATAATGAGAGAATGGCACAAGGACAATCCAAAGATGATAAGAATTGGAAGTGCAAAAGATGATATTAGCTTAAACTGCTTGGGATTCGCTGATGATCTTGCTCTCCTAGCCAACACCGTTCAAGAAGCCAGGCAACAAGTGAAATCACTACAAGAAATAACACAGAAAGTAGGCCTTAGAATATCATTTGAAAAAACGGAGATTATGCTAACTGATCCACCACTTGCAATCAAAATTACAATAGGAGAACAGGAAATCAAAATTATTGATAGATTTAAATATTTAGGCGAAATAACAACATACAGTCTAAATGAGAAGCCATCATGGCAGAATAGAATAAAAAACTGAACTACGCAAATTACATTACCAAAACTACATACAACAAAAAAAGCCTATCTATAGATGCAAAATTAAAATAATACAAAACAGTTACACAAGCAGAAATAACGTATGCAGCTGAAACTATCTTCAAAACAACTAATACAGCATAAATTGACAGAATAATAAAAATAGAAAGAAGAATAATTAATAATTAGGACATGTATAAATAAACAGTATAAAATAAATGGACATTGGAGAATAGCATCAAATGAAACAGTATATAAGAAAATAGAACCAGTCATGAGCACCATCAGGAAGAAACGCATCTCATTCTTTGGACATCTGATGAGAACTCCAGAAAACAGAATTACTAAAAAAAAGACAAAAATTGTGGAATAGCAAGAGCGACATTAAATGGATCACAGAAATTAGGGAAGACATAAAAGAACTTCAAATTACAGTAGATGACCTAAAAAAAACAAGTAAGATAAAACCACAATACTTCAAGACCCGCAAAAGAATGAAGAAATATTGGGCAGACAGAAGAGCAAAACACCTTTCATATAAGAATAGACTCTAATAATTATATTACCTAAATATCATATTAAGTTATTGTTGAGCCAAATTGTATCCCTGTGTAATAACTTGTTTACAACTTTGTATTTTTGACTTGAGTGGTCCAATGAAGGACATAAAGTAAATAATAATAAAAAAAAGATAGAAATTTAAAAAAAACATTTCTGATAGCTGATATGCTAGAAGGTTCTAGATGTTAAGTTTTCGCGCCGACGGTCGGGGAATCAAAAGCAAACTGGGAACACGCTTGAGCTAGTCAGTCGGTGACTACTGGCTACCTGTCAAACGTGATGGCCTACATCTACATCTACATCCATACTCCGCAAGCCACCTGACGGTGTGTGGCGGAGGGTACCTTGAGTACCTCTATCGGTTCTCCCTTCTATTCCAGTCTCGTATTGTTCGTGGAAAGAAGGATTGTCGGTATGCTTGTGTGTGGGCTCTAATATCTCTGATTTTATTCTCATGGTCTCTTCGCGAGATATACGTAGGAGGGAGCAATGTACTGCTTGACTCTTCGGTGAAGGTATGTTCTCGAAACTTCAACAAAAGCCCGTACCGAGCTACTGAGCGTCTCTCCTGCAGAGTCTTCCACTGGAGTTTATCTATCATCTCCGTAACGCTTTCGCGATTACTAAATGATCCTGTAACGAAGCGCGCTGCTCTCCGTTGGATCTTCTCTATGTCTTCTATCAACCCTATCTGGTACGGATCCCACACTGGTGAGCAGTATTTAAGCAGTGGGCGAACAAGCGTACTGTAACCTACTTCCTTTGTTTTCGGATTGCATTTCCTTAGGCCTAGCTGAGGCCCAGATGGACGGATGAAAGAATAAACAGTCAAAGTGATAAGGAGAAATATCTTAGTCGTAACAGTAAGTGAATATTCGTGGGGAAATCATTTTTTGACGGTAATTGCGAAGAATCGAAAGTTATGAGCAGTTTGTAGATTGTGGAGTTCTAGTTGGTGTTTGGTTCAGTGGTAATGCGTCAGACTATCAACCCAGAGGTCTCGCTTTCCATTCCTGGTCAATAGCAGAATTTTTATTTTCACCTGTGGCAATGCTTCATGACGTGAAAAATGTCGAGTTGTACCTTGGTTCGGAGTCCACGATTAGCTATATTGCCCCCCCCCCCCGTTTCCCCCCTCCGGTAACTGGCGGGATAACTCAGTTCAAAGTTCGTAAGAAGGCTACGGCATACCACCTCCACCTGAGTCACGCCTAGTAAACCACTGTGATGTTCAGAACAGCTTTCGGATAGATGACTGCTTTCCTTTTCTGTTAGATGTATGATATTTGTAGAGCATGAGAAACTAGTTACCTTATCGGCAGCTATGTACAGACGTTATACATCGTAAGTGGTCTTACGCAGTGTCGGGTGAAATAGAAACAACCGAACGTACTTACGGCGAGCTAGGTTAAATGAATTGACCTAAGAGCGTGCCGTTTCCAACACGTTGATCTAGGTTGGCAAGATCCGGAGTAGGTTGGCGAGACATCCTTGTCCCGGTGTAGCAGAACCTCTCTGCTTCAAATTGGTTTGTCTGGGCGAGTTAGCGAGCTTTGGGAAAAAGAAGGAAGTTGGTAGCAGAGAATGTAATAGTTTTGCCGGCGGACACTGGAGTTACTAAGTGGGGCGTAGGTTTATCGGCGCCACTGTTTGTTTACTGGAGGCTACGCTGGACAGAGTGGTTAGCACGTCTTGCGCGGTATGTATGGGAGACACAGTGGCTTGCAGGACGCGGCATCCACATAACTTGTCACTAGAAGATGAAGTGTAATGCTACTGTTGTGTTGATGGACTATTTGCTACAGGTACCGTCGCTCGGCAATATTACTGTCGTTTTGTATAGCTACAGTATTAGAATGTGCATCCAATTCTTGATATTGATCTTGGTGATTAAAATTCGGGTTCTATAACTGTGCAGGTTTTTATTTTAGAGTTTAGATAGTTGCTCTGAACATATTTGCTGAGAGCTATTTTGTGATGACGATGGTGTTACATAATCTAGTTCAGGTCCAGTTGAAACAGTTAATACACGGGTATCGGGCAACGGCAGTGGCTAGAATGATTAAAGGTGAGCCGGCCGGTGTGGCCGAGCGGTTCTAGGCGCTTCAGTCTCGAACAGCGCGACCGCTACGATCGCAGGTTCGAATCCTGCCTCGGGCATGGATGTGTGTGATGTCCTTAGCTTAGTTAGGTTTAAGTAGTTCTAAGTTCTAGGGGACTGATGACCTGAGGTGTTAAGTCCCATAGTGCTCAGAGCCATTTGAACTATTTTTGTTGTTTGATTCGTACTGTTACAGTAATTGTGGAACAATTTAAAGAGAAATTTTTGTACGGTCATCAGCGACCGAGGTTTTATGCAAATTTGGTCTTTAATAAATGTTTTAAGAAATGCAAATGTAACACAGATTCACACAGTCGCTCCACCCTTTCCTACTGTGACCCTGCTACCTGTAACACGGGGCTAAGCGAGAAATGGTGCACTGTCAAGAGGCTGATCATGGCCATAAATGTGCTCCATGTCAAATAAAACTCAGTTTACACTGAGTAGCTCATACCAGTTCAGAGAAAACTGACAGTTTCCTGTAAGCCGCCAGAACAACAGAGAGTGCGTTAGCGAGACGCTAATGGGATTTAGGGAGGCGAGCGTGCCTCGGATGGAATCAGCCTCGCAGATTAAGTGTCCATTCTCTTCAGTCACCCTATAAAATGCTGTTTTTATGATTTTTTGGGAAAGTGAAGACGCAATCAATGTAAATCTTTTTACACATTATTTATTGATTGTTGGGCAACATTTTCTGACTTTTTAAAGAAATTCGGTCATCATTAAGCCCGCTCCCCCACCCGAGGAGTTGAAGTTGCTCTGTCCAAAATCAGTTATGTCCATGACGGAAGTCCTCCAGCCTGCACATTTTACCTGAAATCAAAAAACAAAACAAAAATTTCTTACTCTGTGTGATAGTGCGCAGGCGTAATAGCACAGTTTCCTGAAATTTGAAAAAATGATAAAATGGCGGACGTCTGAAACAAAGATGTAATGTAGTCGTGTATTTTTGTGAAGTTTTTTTCAATAGCTAATAAATACGTTAGAATAGCCCATTGCTCGTTGCGGACATGCCCTAGTGTGCGCACAATTGATTCCGTCAACAACTTGAGGTACAGTGTAGTACTTCAGTCGCTACTGGAAAAAAAAAGAGGGAGAGGGAGACGAAAATCACACACCGCAAAACTACATTTCTGTTTCAAAGTCCGTCATTTCACTATCTTTCAAATTTCAAAAAACTGTGCTATTACTCCGTGTGCAAAATCCCATAGATTTAGAAAATTGTTTGGTTTTTGATCTGAGATAGGATTTTCAGACTGCAGGACTTTCGTCATGGACACACATTTTGGACAGAGCAATTTTAACTCCTCTGATGGTGATTTTAAGAACTACGATTTCTTTAAAAGACCAGAAAATGCTGTCCAAGAATCAATAAATAATATGCAAAAAGGTTTACGTTGAGTGTTTTGTTAGTTTTCCAAAGAAAATTGGGCTGACTGAGGAGAATGGACCCTTAACGACGAGGGCGTATGCGACGGCCAGCCAGAACGTGGATTTTAGGCTGTTTCCCACACGCAGCAAGGTCAATGATTCCTTTCTTGAGGGTGATTACGCCCTGGGGAGTAAAAAAGAAATTTCCTGAGTGGTAAAAGGAAAAGAGTTCAGCTGTGTTTGCCACGAAGTTTAATTATTTTTGGAAGATGACTACTATTTTCATTCTTTCGGAAGAATGTAACTATTACATGTGCTACCAAAAATTACTTATTTCAGTTGCTAACATTATAGCGTGGCATAACGTGGTTACAGTTTGTTAAGGCAAGGCATAAACGTCTTCTACGCTTAAATATTCTTGAAAATGCCTTCTCAGAGTTTGTTCCCGCAGTAGACCAAACGTTGCTTCATTATTCACTTCACAAGAATAATCTAACAAATTGACAGGACAACACAACACTATGTGATGGCTAATACACTGTAGGGTTGTTGGTTATGGCTGAAACGAACAGGTTCTCGGATAAATTATTTTTTTCCACGCCAGTTTAACCTGACTGTTAAAACCGCTCAAAATGACAGGTTTCTGATATAATCGATTTCTAGCTTTTTATTCTTGTTATTTCCTGTACTAAAAATAGAAACCGAACAAAAATTATAAAATTTTGATTGCGTCAGTTTCAATACACAGAATCAAAATATTAAACCTAATAATCAAATAAAAAAAAACTTAGTCCGTCCACCGTTCGCTGTTTTTCTCGGAAAGTGGTAAGTGGTGGAACAGTACAAACAAATCAACAGCATTCTCTCATTGATCCTATTTTTTTTTTAAACTGCTCAAAAATAATGTTGTAATCGGGGTCATAGCATTATTTGATCAGTACGAATATTCAGTTCTAAAGGAGAAAACTGAGGTTGAAGAACTATTTTTGTGTTAATTTGTCTATTCTCAATGGCTACAAGTAGATAAAGGTATACTGTGTAGGTACAGGCAGTAGGTCAATTACTTTCTATTTTTATTGTAAACTATGAATGAACAGTCGTTAAGTTTTTAATTTATAGCGGTTACCATAATTTCCTTCCTCTTTTACTATTTCGTGGAAATAGGAGACAAATGCATAATAATTACACAGTTTACTTCGTTGCTACGTCACTTTGTGAAATATTTCCGGATTAGGGTTGGTGCCATTCTGTAATACAACGGATGTCCGGCGATAACAATGAAAAGCTACCATAAGGATTAGGTCTCGCATACTGCATGTACACGCATACCATCTAATAGGTCACACCTTATGGTAAACGGTACATTATTATCTAAGCAATGCTTTACCGTTCTTACGTGATGTGTTTTTTCCTCGTTTGTCACCATTGTTATTAAAATAGCACTGATTGCTTTTCCCGTTTTCTATGAACACGTAATATACCAAAGCAATGCAAATTTTACGAATAAAAAGTATTCGGTTTTTTATTTAAAAAAGGGTTTATTTAATAACTAAAATATGTAGCACTGCTTGTATAGCAAATTGGTATTTCGGTTTTTTACCCTGTTATAAGGGAAAAAACAGTTGTTATAACGGAGACAAAATAAATACCAAATAACACCGATTACTCAGAATTAAAATACCGGTCTCGGTTTTAACCGGTCGGTTTTTCTGATCCCTAGTATACTGTTATAGAATCTATACATTATTAATAGCGGCAGTGGTCATGCACAGAGCACTGGCACACCGAAATCTTTCTATTTCAGAACTGATGAGTCCAGCAGTCAAGTGATTTAGAAACAGGAAGTGTGGTGCACATATTTTAACGGTAGAATTTAAATGGGGGTGCAGGGTGTGGGTGACGTAAGTATCGTTTGGGGGAGAAATGGTGCAGGGGAAATCATGCTTTTGTAAAAAGTGTCGATCTTCAATGCGGATAGCTAGCTTTCTTTTATGAGAATGGGTCGTAATTGACACTCGCGATTCACCCAGAATTGCTTCATCATTTTGAAAAAAAAAAGTTATTAGAAAGAATCATTACTAAATGGCCCACTGACTCATTACCTCGTGGTTTAACAAAACATCGACAACGACTATATGTCGTTTATCTTTCGTCCTTTAAAAGCTGGAAGTGTTCAAAGAAAATTCTTTTTCATTATATAATTGATACATCTACATGATTACTCTGGCAATTCACATTGAAGTGTTTGGCAGAGGGTTCATCGAACCACAATCATGCTATCTCCCTACCATTCCACTTCCGAACAGCGAGCGGGAAAAACGAACACCTAAACCTTTCTGTTCGAGCTCTGATTTCTCTTATTTTATTTTGATGATCATTCCTACCTATGTAGGTTGGGCTCAACAAAATACACTCCTGGAAATGGAAAAAAGAACACATTGACACCGGTGTGTCAGACCCCCCATACTTGCTCCGGACACTGCGAGAGGGCTGTACAAGCAATTATCACACGCACGGCACAGCGGACACACCAGGAACCGCGGTGTTGGCCGTCGAATGGCGCTAGCTGCGCAGCATTTGTGCACCGCCGCCGTCAGTAGTGATGGGCTAAACTGCGATTTTCCGATATCAGTGATTTCTGTGAATACTACTTTTCAGTATCTGTTATTCTTAACTGTGATTTGTCGCAGTTAAGGAACATAGGTCGTGTATCCCTCCGCCACTGCTACTTCCGCGACTTCCGCGACTTCCGCGACTTCCGCGACTTCCGCGACTTCCGCGACTTCCGCGACTTCCGCGACTTCCGCGACTTCCGCGACTTCCGCGACTTCCGCGACTTCCGCGACTTCCGCGACTTCCGCGATTTCTGAGACTTACCACCGTATGAAAAAGTTACATCTGTCAACACAGAAAATTGCATCTCAACAAACCTGTCATTGGCAAGTATGTTTTACGTTTTTTCTTCCGTTGGCTTTAATTTTGTATTAAAGAAACAACTGTGAAAATATTAATAGTGTAATTAATATGTAAGTAGCCGTACAGTACCGTAATAGTTCGTATTTAGAAAATGAATTCTAACATATTGTTATGTTCACAGGTACCTGAACTACATTTCAGTCACTCAGTAAAGTGATAACTCAAAATATCATTGTCAACAGATCTGAAGAAATTGCCACTGCATCTTTAGACAGTTTTCGTCAGACGAGAGGTTAGTTTCTAAGCGTTTCGATGGACTTAATTACTTCAGTGAGATCGTTCTTGCAAATGTGATATTCATTATAGCAAATATTAGCAATCTAAAAAAAAAAAAATGGTTCAAATGGCTCTGAGCACTATAGGACTCAACTGCTGAGGTCATTAGTCCCCTAGAACTTAGAACTAGTTAAACCTAACTAACCTAAGGACAGCACAAACATCCATGCCCGAGGCAGGGTTCGAACCTGCGACCGTAGCGGTCTTGCGGTTCCAGACTGCAGCGCCTTTAACCGCACGGCCACTTCGGCCGGCTTAGCAATCTACTCTGTCAATTATATTGCTAGTAATTAATGACAGCAAAAATTGTTTAATAATCCTTGTGTTTTTGCAGACACAGTTCTGACTCTGATTACTGGTTGCTGTACGTATGTATCCACATCAAGGCTGTTTTTGAGAGAGACTCTTGAAGATTCAAGACAGCTTAGACGATTTGCAGTTTAAAAGTGAAATAATTGTGAAATAAGTGTGTGAATGATTAAACTGTGTTTTATTGAAGTTGTTGTGCGATTTTAAAGGAATAATAAATGTCAAATACAGTGAGTGAATTATAAAAATCTCATTTTCCACATAATTAAGCCGTCCTATACCCATAATTTTCCGCTACTTACTTATTGGTAAACACTTGTTGGAGAGTGACATGCCGCCCCCCCCCCCCCCCCCCCCCCCACTTTCTCCACAATCTTGGTGTGACACTGACCTGTAACATATCCCGAAGTCTACAATATGCATTTTGAGGCTGTTGATATGAAAGTGGGAAGTACAGATCTTCCATTTAAATCGGGAATAGCTTAAGTGCATTACTTGAAAGTAACACAGGAAACGCTTACTTATGTAGGTGGTGGTAGTGTCGGCAAAAAGTTCTTGTGTGTGAAGTTGCCATGTAGAGCACCAGGTGTAAAACTTTTCTCCCGAGTCTTGAACTGTATCGGAACAAAAGTGAGGCATTCATATGACTGTTTTCATTTCTCTACACTTATACAGATGTCTGAGTTGTGCTGTGTTAACATTGCAAAGTCCTGTAGGCATGTGGAGTATTAACCAAAACTGTCATATTGGAAGCAGAATCAAACACATTTGTTACGTTACTTGATATGTTCAGGAGAAAAAGGCAATGTTGCTTCTTATTAATATAATACATTCAGAGTCACAGCAGTATTTGACCAACCATAACTGATGCTGAATGTGCATGTCGTCATATAATATGAAGGGCTTATTTCAATAGTGGTACAAGTCCATTAGCTCCACTTTTCTGTCTATAATGCTTCTGAAATTAGTGATCCAAACAAACATAAATAAAGGTTCATCTCTAGCAAGAAGCCATATGCTTGAATATTTCTGGTATCTCAAATGCAGATTCGTCAGCGCTCATTTAACTTTACGACTCTGTATCTCAAAATGAACAAAAATTGACTTGTACCACTATTGAAATAAGCCCTTCATATGCACACACAGCACATCGAACTCGTGAGGCACAAGGCTCTCATAACGATGTACGTACGTCGGTCAACAGATGACACTAGGAAAAGTATGTTAACTGCGCTTTTTAGTTGCTACTTGCGACTCTTAGTTGCGATTTGTCACAGAAATCGCAGTTTGACTCGGTAGCGAATAGCGTAGTATGAACTTTGCTCAACAGATGGCAGTGCTAACTGCGTTTTTAGTTGCTACTTGCGACTTAGTTGCGACTTGTCACGGAAATCGCAGTTAGACCCGATACCGTATCGCAGAGATGGACGTAGTACGAACTTTGGCCAACAGATGCCACTGTTAACCGCGCTTTCTAGTTGCTACTTGAGACTCTTAGTTGCGACTTGTCACTGAAATCGCAGAAAGCAGTGCTAAATTCGACCAATAGATGGCTCACGTCTTTGAATATGAAATACTACTTGCGACTGCTAACTGTGACTGAAATCGCAGTTAGATTCTGTAAAGTTGCTACTGTGATATCTGTGACTTCTCAGTCACTGTGATTTCTAACAGATACGCGATTTCCTGCCCACCACTAGCCGTCAGTGTCAGCCAGTTTGCCGTGGCATACGGAGCTCCATCGCAGTCTTTAACACTGGTAGCATGCCGCGACAGCGTGGACGTGAACCGTATGTGCAGCTGACGGACTTTGAGCGAGGGCGTATAGTGGGCATGCGGGAGGCCGGGTGGACGTACCGCCGAATTGCTCAACACGTGGGGCGTGAGGTCTCCACAGTACATCGATGTTGTCGCCAGTGGTCGGCGGAAGGTGCACGTGCCCGTCGACCTGGGACCGGACCGCAGCGACGCACGGATGCACGCCAAGACCGTAGGATCCTACGCAGTGCCGTAGGGGACCGCACCGCCACTTCCCAGCAAATTAGGGACACTGTTGCTCCTGGGGTATCGGCGAGGACCATTCGCAACCGTCTCCATGAAGCTGGGCTACGGTCCCGCACACCGTTAGGCCGTCTTCCGCTCACGCCCCAACATCGTGCAGCCCGCCTCCAGTGGTGTCGGGACACGCGTGAATGGAGGGACGAATGGAGACGTGTCGTCTTCAGCGATGAGAGTCGCTTCTGCCTTGGTGCCAATGATGGTCGTATGCGTGTTTGGCGCCGTGCAGGTGAGCGCCACAATCAGGACTGCATACGACCGAGGCACACAGGGCCAACACCCGGCATCATGGTGTGGGGAGCGATCTCCTACACTGGCCGTACACCACTGGTGATCGTCGAGGGGACACTGAATAGTGCACGGTACATCCAAACCGTCATCGAACCCATCGTTCTACCATTCCTAGACCGGCAAGGGAACTTGCTGTTCCAACAGGACAATGCACGTCCGCATGTATCCCGTGCCACCCAACGTGCTCTAGAAGGTGTAAGTCAACTACCCTGGCCAGCAAGACCTCCGGATCTGTCCCCCATTGAGCATGTTTGGGACTGGATGAAGCGTCGTCTCACGCGGTCTGCACGTCCAGCACGAACGCTGGTCCAACTGAGGCGCCAGGTGGAAATGGCATGGCAAGCCGTTCCACAGGACTACATCCAGCATCGCTACGATCGTCTCCATGGGAGAATAGCAGCCTGCATTGCTGCGAAAGGTGGATATACACTGTACTAGTGCCGACATTGTGCATGCTCTGTTGCCTGTGTCTATGTGCCTGTGGTTCTGTCAGTGTGATCATGTGATGTATCTGACCCCAGGAATGTGTCAATAAAGTTTCCCCTTCCTGGGACAATGAATTCACGGTGTTCTTATTTCAATTTCCAGGAGTGTAGTTTCGCATTCGGAAGAGAAAGTTGGTGACTGAAATTTCGTAAATAGATCTCGCCGCGACGAAAAACGTCTTTGCTCTAATGACTTCCATACCAACTCGCCACACTCTCTCCCCTATTACATGATAATACAAAACGAGCTGCCCTGTTTTGCACCACCCTTTCGATGTCCTCGGTCAATCCCACCTGGTAAGGATCCCACACCGTGCAGCAATATTCTAACAGAGGACGAACGAGTGTAGTGTAAGCCGTCTCTTTAGTGGACTTGTTGCATCTTCTAAGTGTCCTGCCAATGAAACGCAACCTTTGGCTCGCCTTCCCCACAATATTGGCTATGTGGTCTTTCCAACTGAAGTTGTTCGTAATTTTAACACCCAGGTACTTAGTTGAATTGACAGCCTTGAGAATTGTACTATTTATCGAGTAATCGAATTCCAACGGATTTCTTTTGGAAATCATGTGGATCACCTCACACTTTTCGTTATTTAGCGTCAACTGACACCTGCCACACCACACAGCAATCTTTTCTAAATCGCTTTGCAACTGATACTGGTCTTCGGATGACCTTACTAGACGGTAAATTACAGCATCATCTGCGAACAACCTAAGAGAACTGCTCAGATTGTCACCCAGGTCATTTATATAGATCAGGAACAGCAGAGGGCCCAGGACGCTTCCCGGGGGAACACCTGATATCACTTCAGTTTTACTCGATGATTTTCCGATGATACTGGTGGAGAGAGGAAGGGTTAATAGCTAACAACTGATTAGTCAGGGTTCACCGCCTCAGAAAGGGCGGGGAACATGGAAGAACGTAAATACTAGACTGGTACGCAAGTGCTGCCTTAGACAGGCGGAACGCGTACATTTAGACAACGTCCCCACACTTGAAAATGAGAGTCAGACTAGGCGCACACAGATGGGCAGATGGGGTAATTCCGTCACCTGGGAAGGGCGGGGGAAGGGGTGAGTGCTTGTGTTGGGAAGGGCTTCCAACCACACGCTGCCACTACTCGTCCAACAAGTGTCGGCCGCGTAGAGAAACGGAAAAAAAACAAAGAAGAAGGAGGAGGAGGAGGAGGAGGAGGAGGGGGAGGAGGAGAAAAGAAAACGTTCCCTGTAAGTATAATAATTATGCATTATGCCGCTTGGTTTAAGCATACGTGTTAGTTCGAAAGCCACTTACGCATCTTATATAAAGAACCATTTCACCTGTCAGCTTGCCACAAACTTTAGCAACATTACTATTCTAAAATATACGGGGGCCGGGGAGTAGTGGAAGTATCACAGTGGCTGTCCGGAGGTGCAGACACTGTGCTGTCTGTGAAGCACAGGTGTGCGAGAAGCGTATGAAGTACTTAATGTTTTAGAGGAAAACGGTAGAGTCTCTTCCTTTTCGCTTGTTCCGAGTAAGTAAATAGAGGTGGGATTTCTAAGGGATTTCGATCCAGCGAGTGTGGAGTGGCATTCGCAGAGTAAACGGGAGAGCAGATAGGGGCGTGCTTATCTGGCAGCGCTGAGCAAATTTGCCGAGGTGACTTTTTGCGGCGGTGTCCGCTGAACGCCGGCGCGGCAGGGCAGGGCAGGGCAGGATTTGTGGACGGCGATCTGTCTGCGCCTCTTAAAGGGGCGTCGTCGCCACAGGCAGTCTTGCCCCTGCTTACAGGGCAGCAAGCGAGGCTAAGTGCCAGGCCCCTTACGTTCTGTTTCATTAGCGTCTGCTCACTTCTGACCGCCAGAAGTTGGTTGTCTGATCATTTTGTAGTGCGACGAAAACCGACTAGCAGCGAACAAACATCAGAGGATCAAATAATAATTACTTAAAAATTGTTGTGAAACTCGCAAGTGGCTGGACGCTGTCTGTCTCAAAAAACGTACACGAAACAACAGCCGCCGATTTCAACAATCGCGAATCTGTTATCCATATCCAGACACTCTGTGACCAAAATGGTACTGAAACAGAGGATGACAGACTAAAGGCCGAAATACTAAATGTCTTTTTCCAAAGCTGTTTCACAGAGGAAGACTGCACTGTAGTTCCCTCTCTAGATTGTCGCAAAGATGACAAAAACGGTAGATATCGAAATAGACGACAGAGGGATAGAAAAACAATTAAAATCGCTCAAAAAAGGAAAGGCCGCTGGACCTGATGGGATACCAGTTCGATTTTACACAGAGTACGCGAAGGAACTTGCCCCCCCCCCCCTTCTTGCAGAGGTGTACCTAGGTTTCTAGAAGAGCGTAGCGTTCCAAAGGATTGGAAAAGGGCATAGGTCATCCCCGTTTTCAAGAAGGGACGTCGAACAGATGTGCAGAACTATAGACCTATATCTCTAACGTCGATCAGTTGTAGAATTTTGGAACGTGTATTATGTTCGTGTATAAAGACTTTTCTGGAGACTATAAATCTACTCTGTAGGAATCAGCATGGGTTTCCAAAAAGACGATCGTGTGAAACCCAGCTCGCGCTATTCGCCCACGAGACTCAGAGGGCCATAGACACGGGTTCCCAGGTCGATACCGTGTTTCTTGACTTCCGCAAGGCGTTCGATACAGTTCCCCACAGTAGTTTAATGAACAAAGTAAGAGCATCTGGTCTATCAGACCAATTGTGTGAATGGATTGAAGAGTTCCTAGATAACAGAACGCGGCATGTCATTCTCAATGGAGAGAAGTCTTCCGAAGTAAGAGTGATTTCAGGTGTGCCGCAGGGGAGTGTCGGTAGGACCGTTGCTATTCACAATATACATAAATGACCTGGTGGATGACATCGCAAGTTCACTGAGGCCTTTTGCGGATGATGCTGTGGTATATCGAGATATTGTAACAAAGGAAAATTGTACTGAAATGCAGGAGGATCTGCAACGAACTGACGCGTGGTGCAGGGAATGGAAATTGAATCTCAATGTAGACAAGTGTAATGTGCTGCGAATACATAGAAAGAAAGATCCCATATCATTTAGCTACAATATAGCAGGTCAGCAACTGGAAGCAGCTAATTCCATAAATTATCTGGGAGTAGGCATTAGGAGTGATTTAAAATGGAATGATCATATAATGTTGATCGTCGGTAAAGCAGATGCCAGACTGAGATTCATTGGAAGACTCCTAAGGAAATGCAATCCGAAAACAAAGGAAGTAGGTTACAGTACACTTGTTCGCCCACTGCTTGAATATTGCTCACCAGTGTGGGATCCGTACCAGATAGGGTTGATAGAAGAGAGAGAGAGAGAAGATCCAACGGAGAGCAGCGCGCTTCGTTACAGGATCATTTAGTAATCGCGAAAGCGTTACGGAGATGATAGATAAACTCCAGTGGAAGACTCTGCAGGAGAGACGCTCAGTAGCTCGGTACGGGCTTGTTGTTGAAGTTTCGTGAGAACATACCTTCACCGAGGTGTCAAGCAGTATACTGCTCCCTCCTACCTATATCTCGCGGAGAGACCATGAGGATAAAATCACAGAGATTAGAACCCACACAAAGGCATGCCGACAATCTTTCTTTCCACGAACAATACGAGACTGGAATAGAAGGAAGAACCGATAGAGGTACTGAAAGTACCCTCCGCCACACACCGTCAGAAGACTTGCGGAGTATGGATGTAGATGCAGTTATCGATACTGGCAAGATATTGGTTCCGGGAATTCCAAGAGCGTATCATAATCTCTACATTATTTCCTCAGACACGGACATACTAAAAGAAGCGAGCACGGGACCTCGGTTTGTACATGTAGAGGGGGAAGATTTAATAGAACAGTTTTTATTTGCTTACTGAAACATAGCAACAACCTACGTTTCATGTTTGCAGGCAGTGATGTTCGTTCATGACGCTTTTGACGGATGATAAATGCAATGTGTGTCCAAATGGCGAAAGACATTTTTTATGTGAAGTTATTACAATTTAACAAGTTTGAGATTTTTTACTTTACTTCCACTGTGAAACCTTGCTTCTTGCCGAATTTCATGATTCAATCTTAACGGGAAATACCTCAGGTTTTGATGAGTGAGTTTGCCACTCATCAAAAGATGTACCAAGTGACCGAATCGGATATTTACTCTGCAGTGGAGTGTGCGCTGATATGAAACTTCCTGGCAGATTAAAACTGTGTGCCGGACCGAGACTCATCTCGGGACCTTTGCCTTTCGCGGGCAAGTGCTCTACAAACTGAGCTACCCAAGACTCCCGCTCCGTCCTCACAGCTTTACTTCTGCCAGTACCTCGTCCCCTACCTTCCAAACTTTACAGATGTTCTCCTGCGAACCTTGCAGAACTAGCACTCCTGAAAGAACGGATATTGCGGAGACATGGCTTAGCCTAGCCTGGGGGATGGTAGAGCACTTGCCCGCGAAAGGCAAAGGTCCCGAGTTCGAGTGAAGTCCGGCACACAGTTTCATATCAGCGCATACTCCGCTGCAGAGTGAAAATCTCATTCTGGAAACATCCCCCAGGCTGGGCTAAGCCATGTCTCCGCAATATCATTTCTTTCAGGAGTGCTAGTTCTGCAAGGTTCGCAGGAGAGCTTCTGTAAAGTTTGGAAGGTAGGAGACAAGGTACTGGCAGAAGTAAAGCTGTGCGGGCGGGGAGTGAGTCGTGCTTGGGTAGCTCAGGTGGTAGAGCACTTGCCCGCGAAAGGCAAAGGTCCCTAGTTCTAGTCTCGGCACACAGTTTTAATCTGCCAGGAAGTTTCAAGTGACCGAATCTTTTAATTGCATTGACTTAAAAAATTAAATTTTTTTCTCCGATTTGTTTTCTCTCGATATGTTTACCAGCTCCTGAGAAAAAGGATTCTTAACAGCCAGTCAGTCAACCATACAACAAAGAGATCCTAAAAGGGTTCCATTTTTACAGATTGAGGCGCACAGCTCTAAAAATGAAAAAATCAGAAGCTGTCTAAGGCTTTCCAAGACGTAATAAATGCATGAAAAGTAGTGTGGCGCCGCGTGGTATTGTCTAAACTGCACGGTATTTCTACGAAGCAACATCTCGTCATCTTCAGGTTAACTGGCGAGCCACAACGGCTAGCCACAGTCGCACCACCCCTTAGGACTTCATACTGCTACTGGTTACTTTACTAATATTTGTGGCTGTCCAGGGGTCCACCGAAATCGTTAAAATCATACTATTCCGGAATAGCGATGTCTTTCTCTTAACGAAATACAGTGACAGGGATATTCTTCAAATGAAACAGTTCATTAAATCCATTGCATTCATTAAATCCGCAACAGAATAACACAATGCGTGTTGCATGTAGCTTAAACGGCTAGACTTAAGTGACTTATTGTTCAATTTCCTGGCATATACTTCACGAAGTACATCTCAAAGTCAGAACTTTATCCGTAACAGAGTTGCCTACAAAAATATTGAAGTCCTCACGACCTCGAATGGTCTCAATATCAACGATCGCTAGAAATATTTCTAAGTACGTCTCTAACATTAATATCGATATCCTCTACACTTACTTCAACAATTTCTTCGTGTGATTTTACTCAGTGTTCTTTGGTGCAACAGCTATGTAAATATTTTGCTAGTAACTTATGTCAATATAATTTCTCTCTGTAGGTAATTTTGAAAGTAACGTTCTGCAAAACTTAGTTAAAACTAAGCTTGCAGCACTCTTTCTTGCGTAGTGAAGTTAGATTGGAATAGGCTATTTGACTGTTTTTCCGGAAATCGTTTAAATTGTTAATTACGTCATTTTATTGCCGTAACATGCTTTTTCTCCTCTTGAATTTCAGTATTCTTTTATAAAAAAGGAAATGAAATTTAAATAATTTGAAACCCCACTGAACCGTGCCCATATCAGTTATCTGCAACATGTTTGTCGCTTTTGGATATGTGCCTTCCCAGCTTTTGGTTCACATTTATTCGGAATGGTTTTGAAACAACTCTCACTGCTGCTGTGTCCTCTTCTCTCTGGGATTGCCTACACTTTCGCAGTTCTTCGCTAGAGGGCAAATTCCTCTCATTATCTTCCTGAGTTTCACTGACGCTCGGGAGATCTAAAGTAAATTTAAAGAATAGGAGCAATGTACGGTTCGAGGCGTTTTACTTTGTCATTATTTTATTTTTACTTCTTTTGTTGGTAACTAGCTGTACCCGGCCACGTTTTGCTGTGGTTGAATCTGTTGAAATGGGAAAGGACTAAAAGAGAAAGCACACGTTTCTGACGTGTATGGGAATCGGGTATACGTCCTAATTTCCTCCTCTGCCCTGTCTCTGTCCAACTCCGCCTCCTGTCCCCCCCCCCCTTTCTTTTATCTTCTCCTCTCCGTCTCCTCCTGCCCAACTCCTTCTTCCCGTTTTCTATGTTCATTTCCTGCCATCCCTCTGTCTTCTCCTCTCCCCCCCCCCCCCTCCTCTCACTCTCTGACCCTGTTTACTGTTTCTGCAAGTTCAAGTTCTATAGTGGCACTCTAGTTGTAAACCAATAAGTCATAAATACAATTTTCCCGTTTGCTAACAACGTTTCACTATATATTAAAAAGAATGTAGTCTGTGTCTAAACGTTTAATACAATTACGGGTAAAAATCAGAGGTAGATCGGAAAGGTACATTTGAGATTTTCGGTAACAATGTTTTCCCTGTATATATTACATACATATATCAAAGAATTAGGTACCTAAAAACACGCTTGTATTAGAATGCAACGTTGTGTCCAAATTTCAAAAAAACTCTGTCAAGAAATTTCAGAGATACACGATTCTGAACAAACGAACATTTACATTTTTATTTATATAAATGTGGATTCAGAAACCAAACTCCCATAAGCAGATAGATTTCATTATCGTATTTTTACATCCCAACGCGAAAGAGACTTTTCCGCAGTGTGCTGAAGACCATGTTCTTACGGACTGATAAGCTTAGACGTGGCTGTAAAAGCACTGGAGACCTGTTTCAAATTCCCAATCTGTCACCACAACAGCCGCTGAAAACGTTCGTAATACCGCGACGCAAGGCTGGTCGAGCGAAAGTGCGAGCACAATTTACTAGCGCGCTGCATGCGTTCCGCACGTGCCTCACGATCGTAATTAACTGCAAGACCGGCCATGCATGGCGGGAAATCTAATTAACCGGGACAGCGGCTATCAACTGGGTAACGCAGGGAATCTCATTTCCGCGATTTCGCTTCAGCGAAGACGACAAGCACGCCGAGTGCCTAGGTGGGAGGCAACCCACACGACATCCGAGTGTCGCACTTCCGCCGTCAAAGGCGCTGTCTGCTAGCAGTGTGTTCCCTACTGCAGTCACTTACGATCATGACGTATCCGCGAGTCACACAGCGCGCTAACAAACTGTGAGGCGTGGGTGGCCGCCGTCAGTCTTGGACGCCTCAGCTGAACGCTTGTGGCAGGTTCCCAGACCAAACATCGTGCGTAGTGCTAAGAAAAGACCGGCTGCATTCCCGAAGCGTCTTCGAGTATGTAGTACGCCGTGAAGATTTCAAAATTCACAGGCCCGAGGATAAAATGCACCGCTAAATTATTTAGTTTCGCGAGGTGTTTGCATTAGTTGCCTTTCCCCCCTTTTATCTGACGGCATAATTCTCCCTGACGAAGTTTCTCGTCATGTGCTTTCTTCATTGTTACTTGGGAAGGCTGCCGGTATTGTGGGATGCTGTGGGGTTTTTAACCAGAAAAAAACAGTAGGAATTCGCATTAAATTTTGCGTTACGACTACACTTAAGTGTAGCACCGCTTTGGAAATAATGACGACGACGACGACAGCAACAACGACGACAACAACAACAACCAGTGATAAAGTCCTGAAAAACGATTAAAAAATTATAGTTGCCTAGTTACTAGGACAGGGGATCCCACTGACTTTCGCACATGAACTGGTTCATTATAAACCATTGTTTTGGATAGCTAAGGCATGAAATCGACCGACAAGTTGTGCAGAGTGAACACTGTTTAGGAGGCGCTGAATGGAGATGAAGATAAAATTCAGAAAGTGAAACCAGTCAATGAAATGGAATCTTAACTTTTACTCCTGGGGCCACATAAAGAACATATTCCATCCAGTTGATTGCAGCAGGTGGGCATTTAACAACTGGACATCAAATCACAACAAACTCCAAAACAATGACGAAAGCGAAATGGAATGAGTAGTTCAATACCATAAGAGCAAGCTTCAAAAAACATACCTGGACTGTATACGGAAAACTGCAGCGACCAGCATTAATATCCGTACCGAATAATATTCCCTTACATTCACGTTATCAGTGCCTAAGGTAGCCAGCTTGCGCTGGTTGGTTGTTGTGACAAGGAAGCATCTTCAAAGTCGCCGTCAAAACTGCTGAACTCAGATGCAACCGAGGACTGGGGTTAAAAAAACATCCAACAGCCACGCAAGGCTTCGCTCAACAGCAGCGACGCAAAAATGTCACAAAGCAACCCAACGGATCGTCGAGCGAATTTTTCACCTGTCTTGAGCGACTAGATAAGATAATTCGAAAAACTCTAGCCACTATGAACGCAGAACTGAATCATTTACGCGAGTTATTAAGACTTACGTTATATGCAGGCGATGAATTCCTATCTATGTTCTGTCACCACGGTCAAACTATACACTGTACTCACAACGGCAGCAACTCAGATCCCAACTGAACGGAAATGCCCATGCGTAAACTGAAAGAATAACCCAATTCTGTGTAAATGGGTTAGGGTAGTACGGTATGACAAGTAAATGGGGCCATACCTACAGGATAAGGCTTTACAAAATAAAACTAAGACCTTCACCGCAGTGTACGAAATGCCAATTAATCGAAACCTTGCGACATATCTTTGGCGGGATCAAACTGAGATTTGGATATGGACCAGGAAAAAATGAGAAATTATCGAGCGGATCAGTAATAACTAATCAAAAAAAGTTGATTGGAGAGATGAAAAACAGCACCTACGTTTGGTTCAATGCCAATTACGCCTACTACGTTCTTACAACGAAAACCCCGTCACACCGGGACTACTTATATTCCATCTTGGAACAATATAGGAATCTGCACAATAAACGAAAATACACCTACTGTAATTCATTAATTTTCAAAGCTGTATATTTTCCAAAAAATTACACGTATGCATGAACAGAATCGTAAACTCACCGACTTTACGTTGTGCCCACCAGTTGGCGTTACAAGTGCAGTGTCGATACAGAAAGAAAAGAGTTTGCGCATGTTGGAATTTGCCAGATGTTTGTGTGTTACAACGCGAGCAAGCTTATCAGATGTAACTGTGGAGGTGGTGAGGAAAAGCTTCGTACACAACGAAGGAACAAAAAAAAAAAGTCAACCGTTCGCGAAAGCCACGAACTTGGAATACCGCAGCAATCTGTGTGGAAGATTTTGCGACGACAGTTAGGTTGGTTGCCTTAAAAAAAAAAGAAAAAAAAGAGGGGGGGGGGGAGAAGGGACCAAACTACTTGTTCATCGGTTCCTTGTTCCTATTAAAACAATTCTACAAGGGGAAGAATAAAGTAAACGAGACGTACAGCACAATACCTAGAAGAAGGAAAAACTACAAGAACGACAGAAGGGCAACAAACACTACATGGAACAAAATAGGACAAGAAAACCACAGAGAGACGACCACGAGAATAAAAAGGACACGCCAGCCACTCTGCAACACATTGAAACCCCCAGCCTAAAAGCACTAGCTTGGAGGACACAGAGGGACAAAGAACATACTATAAAACTTAGATCGAACGATAAAACTCACCCTCACTTATGAAACGTAAAATGGAATCAGCCGATGAGGCCTCTGCTAAAATTAATGGTAATGAGTCCGCTAACCGAAGATGATGCCGCAGAGCAGCCGAAGTAGGGCAGTGCAACAGAATGTGGGTCACTGTCGACTGGGCGCCGCACGACACTGATGTGTGTCTTCACAGCGCAGGAGATAACCGTGGGTCGCCCAAGCCTGGACAATGCGGAGCCGGCAGAGGACCACAGAGCCCCTGCCAGAGGCCCGCGTGGAAGACTAAAAAATGGTTCAAATGGCTCTGAGCACTATGGGACTTAACATCTATGGTCATCAGTCCCCTAGAACTTAGAACTACTTAACCCTAACTAACCTAAGGACAGCACACAACACCCAGCCATCACGAGGCAGAGAAAATCCCTGACACCGCCGGGAATCGAACCCGGGAACCCGGGCGTGGGAAGCGACAACGCTACCGCACGACCACGAGATGCGGGCGTGGAAGACTTCCACACATTCGTAGTCTCCTTAATGGCAGGCAGTTCGTTGTGCGTGCTGAGGTTATGCCATTCCGTCTCCCAAAGCCGAAAAACCCTCCGACGTAATAATGAACGCAGGTCAGTTACCGGGATGCCGATCTCCATAAGCGGTTTCCGTGTAGTCTGTTTGGCCAGCCTGTCACCAGGTTTATTGCCTCGGATGCCGACGTGTCTTGGGGGTCCAAACACCACTGAACGACTGGACCGTTCCACGTCATAGAGGTACTCCTGGATGGTCG
Source organism: Schistocerca cancellata (assembly GCF_023864275.1). NCBI lineage: Eukaryota > Metazoa > Arthropoda > Insecta > Orthoptera > Acrididae > Schistocerca > Schistocerca cancellata. The sequence continues at coordinate 66,850,430 of NC_064634.1, forward strand.
CTACCAAAGAATAGCATTGGTGGATAGGTTTTAGGCTGCTCAAGGAGTCAGTACAGGGAAGAAAGGACTCGCACGAGATACGGCCGGCAGCTCTGCAGTGAAAACACTGCAGCCATCTGGCAAGGAGTGCTGTTCAATATGTCCTCTGTGAACATAGGCGAAGCCAACATGACCAGTAGCCATCGAGCCGTCGGTGTAAACGATTTCAGAGCCCCGGCACATGTCAAGAATCGAGAGGAAGCGACAGCGGAGGGCCATGGGGTGAACTGAGACCTTATTGCCATTCGAAAGGTCCAGACCGAGCTTCGGCCTAGGTTACACAATGGAGGTGTACGTGAATGAACCTCAAGCAGAGGCGGTAAAGGGAAGGACTCTAGTTCAGACAAAAGGGATCGGACGCGAACCGCAATCTTAAGCCCGAAACTGGGCCGCCGATGCGGGAGACGAACCGCCGTGGTTCCCAGGTAGATGCTATTTTTCTTGACTTCCGGAAGGCGTTCGATACAGTTCCGCACTGTCGCCTGATAAACAAAGTAAGAGCCTACGGAATATCAGACCAGCTGTGTGGCTGGATTGAAGAGTTTTTAGCAAACAGAACACAGCATGTTGTTATCAACGGAGAGACGTCTACAGACATTAAAGTAACCTCTGGCGTGCCACAGGGGAGTGTTATGGGACCACTGCTTTTCACAATATATATAAATGACCTAGTAGATAGTGTCGGAAGTTCCATGCGGCTTTTCGCGGATGATGCTGTAGTACACAGAGAAGTTGCAGCATTAGAAAATTGTAGCGAAATGCAGGAAGATCTGCAGCGGATAGGCACTTGGTGCAGGGAGTGGCAACTGACCCTTAACATAGACAAATGTAATGTATTGCGAATACATAGAAAGAAGGATCCTTTATTGTATGATTATATGATAGCGGAACAAACACTGGTAGCAGTTACTTCTGTAAAATATCTGGGAGTATGCGTGCGGAACGATTTGAAGTGGAATGATCATATAAAATTAATTGTTGGTAAGGCGGGTACCAGGTTGAGATTCATTGGGAGAGTCCTTAGAAAATGTAGTCCATCAACAAAGGAGGTGGCTTACAAAACACTCGTTCGACCTATACTTGAGTATTGCTCATCAGTGTGGGATCCGTACCAGATCGGGTTGACAGAGGAGATAGAGAAGATCCAAAGGAGAGCGGCGCGTTTGATCACAGGATTATTTGGTAATCGTGATAGTGTTACGGAGATGTTTAGCAAACTCAAGTGGCAGACTCTGCAAGAGGCGCTGTGCATCGCGGTGTAGCTTGCTCGCCAGGTTTCGAGAGGGTGCGTTTCTGGATGAGCTATCGAATATATTGCTTCCCCCTACTTATACCTCCCGAGGAGATCACGAATGTAAAATTAGAGAGATTAGAGCGCGCACGGAGACTTTCAGACAGTCGTTCTTCCCGCGAACCATACGCGACTGGAACAGGGAAGGGAGATAATGACAGTGGCACGTAAAGTGCCCTCCGCCACACACCGTTGGGTGGCTTGCGGAGTATAAATGTAGAATGTAGATGTAGAATTCGGATGCTCAGGAGAGCTACGAATGTGTGCAACGTAACTGGCGAGCAGCTGTGCACGTCTGATCTGCAATGGAGGGACACCAGCCTCCATCAGTACGCTGGTCACAGGACTCGTCCTAAAAGCCCCTGTCACTGATCGAACACCACAGTGGTGCACTGTGTCACGCAACCATAACGTCGAGGGCGCCGCTGAACCACGAACCAGACTCCCATAGTCAGGGCAGGATTGAACAAGGGTTCTGTAGAACTGCAGCGACGTAGAGCGATCTGCACCCCAGTTGGTGCTGATCAGGCTGTGGATAGCATTCAGGTGCTGCCAACACTTCCGCTTAAGCTGACTAAGATCAGGAATCCCAAGTCAATCGAGCATCGAAAACCAATCCTAAGAAGCGATATATCTGCACTACAGTGAGTGGATCGTCATTAAGGTAAAGTTCTGGTTCCCGATGAATGCTACAACGCCGACAGAAGTGCATGACACACGACTTTGCGGCTGAAAACTGGAAGCCGTGGGCTAGAGCCCATGATCGCGCCTAGTGGGTGACTCCTGTAGGCGCCGCTCAGCAGCACCAGTACTGGAGAAGCAGTAGGAAATGCAGAAGTCGTCTGCATACAGAGAAGGTGAGACGGATGGCCAGACAGCTGCTGCTAGACCGTTAATAGCCACAAAAAATAGAGGTACACTCAATACAGAGCTCTGCGGGAGTCCATTTTCCTGGATATGGCGGAAATTATGGGAGGCACCAATTTGGACACAGAACATACGGGGCGACAGGAAATTTTGGATCAAAATAGGGAGCGGACTCGGAGATCCCACTCATAAAATGTGTCAAGGATATGATGTCGGCAGGTCGTGTCGCAAGCTTTTTGTAGATCAAAAAAGGCGTCTGGAAAGGCTGTTCAGATGGTAGACTCGAGGCACACAAGATTATCAGTGGTAAAGCAACCCTGGCGGAAACCGCCCTGGCATGGAGCCAGTAGGCCACGTGACTCCAGGAACCAAAACAACCGCCGACTCACCATAAGTTCTTGCAGCTTACAAAGAACATTGGTGAGCGGGTTTTTACCCTGTTTGAGCACTGGAATGATGGTGCTCTCCCGCTATTGCGATGGAAAGACGCCATCGCACCAGATCTGATTGAAGATGACGAGCATATGTCGCTTGTAGTCGGACGAGAAATGTTTAATCGTCTGACTGCGGATCCCACCTGGCCCAGGAGCTGTGTGGGGGCAACGTGCAAGAGCACTGAGGAGCTCCCACTCAGTTAATGGAGCGTTATAGGGTTCCCTGTGTCGTTCAGTGAACGAGAGGAATTTCCCTTCCACACGCAGTTTGAGGTTGCGAAAGGCCGGGGCAGGGGGGGGGGGGGGTAATTCTCCAACGCAGAGGCTTGAGCATAGTGCTCAAGAAAGTGCTCGGCAATGGCGTTTGCGTCCGTAGAAAACACGCCATTGTTGTTAATCCCAGGGACACCAGTTGGGGTCTGGTACCCAAAAATACGTCTTACCTTCATCCAGACTTGGTCGAGACTTACCTCTCCCAACACTCCTCGTTCCATCTTTTTATAAGCTGGCGAACGCGGGCACGGAGCTGTTTAAAAGCTACTAGGTGCTCCAGGGAAGGGTTCCGCTTACGTCGCTGTAGAGCCCGCGTACACTCTTCAATGGCCTCAGCAATTCCCAGCAACCACCAAGGTACTGCCTTTCGCTAAGGGGCACCCTAAGGAACAAAGGATCGCGTTTTCCGCCGCAGAAACGATCGTCCTGGTGACTCGCTCAACCACCACATCGATGTTGCCATCTGGGGGAAATTCAGCGGTGACATCTTTCCCTTTCCAGTGTGCTTTCTTTAAAAGCACATCTGAGTAGGCGTCCCTGGGCATGACGCCTGGGGGAATTATTTTATTTTTTTTTGTTTTGGTTTTAGGGCGCAAAACTGCTATGGTCATTAGCGCCCGGTCTGTGACTTAGGAAGCAGTAAAAAACCGAAAAAGGAAACCAGCAGCAATGGGAACGAAAGTCATAAAATTGGAGAAACTAAAAGCAGAAGGAAGGCTTAAAAATCCACTACAGAAGGGGGTTGGTTGTCTCAAAAAAACTTCAAATGACTGACGTCATTTCACTGGCACGAATGAACTCTAGAACGCGATCGGCCGATCGCGTGTCATCTGCTAAAATTGACGATATATAAGGCGACAGCTGTAGACGGGCGCGTAACGGATGAAAATAGGGGCACTCAATTAAAAGGTGTCTTACCGTCCACAGCTGAGAGCAGTGGGGACAGAGTGGGGGAGGATCGCCGCTTAAAAGATGTCGATGGCTAAAAAGACAGTGCCCTATCCGGAGTCTAGTTAAAATTACCTCCTCCCGACGACGCGTTCGGGAGGAAGAGGTCCAAGCACAAGGAAGAGTTTTCACGTCCCGCAATTTATTTTGGGGAAGTGTCGACCAGTGCGCGTGCCATAAATGAACAACACGACGACATAAAACGGTCCGTAGATCGGCGACGGGAATCGATGGAAAAGCTGGCCGAAGAAGAGAGGCTGCAGCCTTGGCTGCAATATCGGCCGTCTCATTTCCGCAGATACCAACGTGTCCCGGGAGCCAGAGGAACGCCACCGAGACGCCCCCTAGGTGGAGCAAGCGCAGACAGTCCTGAATCAGGTGGACCAGAGGGTGCACAGGGTAAAGAGCTTGGAGACTGAGGAGAGAGCTGAGAGAATCTGAGCAGATAACGTACTGTATCCGCCGATGGCGGCGGATGTAGTGGACAGCCTGGAGAACAGCGTAAAGCTCCGCAGTATAAACCGAACACTGGTTGGTTGGTTGGTTTGGGGAAGGAGACCAGACAGCGTGGTCATCGGTCTCATCGGATTAGGGAAGGAAGTCGGCCGTGCCCTTTCAGAGGAACCATCCCGGCATTTGCCTGGAGTGATTTAGGGAAATCACGGAAAACCTAAATCAGGATGGCCGGACGCGGGATTGAACCGTCGTCCTTCCGAATGCGAGTCCAGTGTCTAACCACTGCGCCACCTCGCTCGGTCCGAACACTGGTCGGGAAGCCGAAAGTGATTTGGGGTGTCGCCAACAATATAGGCACTCCCTACACCTAACGATGTTTTCGAGCCGTCGGTGTAAATGAATGTGGCGTACGTCATTTGTGCACATAGAGCAGCAAATGGCTGACGATAAACAAGTGAAGGGGTACCATCCTTGGGAAATCGACAAAGGTCTCGGAGAAGGCAGATCCGGGGACGGAGCCAAGGCGGTGCTGTACCCCAAGTTGCCTGGGGGAATGACAGGAAGATGGGGAAGTGGTCACTACCACACAAGTCATCGTGGGCTCTCCAGTGGACAGATGGGAGAAGTCCTGGGCTGCAAAGTGATAAATCAATGGCCGAGTAAGTACCATGAGACACACTGAAATGTGTGGGGGGCCCGCTGAAATGTGTGGGGGGCCCAGTATTTAAGAGGCAGAGGTCGAGTTGCGACAGTAAATTTTCGACATCTCTGCCTTGGCCAGTAAGCGTGGTGCCATCCCACAACGGGTTGTGGACATTAAAATCTCCCAAAAGTAGGAAAGGTTTTGGCAGTTGATCAATCAGTGCAGCCAATTCGTTAAGGAGTACTGCACCATCTGGAGGAAGATATACGTTGCAGATGGTTATTTCCTGAGGCAACCTTATCCTGACAGCCACAGCTTCAAGAGGAGTTTGCAGGGCACAGGTTGACTTCATGCCGAGTTCAGGACATAGACGCAAGTCCCACCTGACTATTATATGCGCTACAGTTCTTGTAATATCCCCTATAGCCACCAAGGGCAGGGGGGTCCACATTGCCGGAAACCAGGTTTCCTGGAGGGAAATGAAGAAAGCAGGTGTAAAGCTTAACAGTTGTCGTAGCTCAGTCTGGTGGTGGAAAAAACTGCGGAAATTCCACTGGAGATGACGTCGTCGTGGGGCTGGGAATGAATGAAGCGGAAAGGAGGCAGTTTATGCCTCAGCAACACATGCTGCCATCAACTTAGTACCTGAGCAGTCTATATCCATTGTGTGTGTGTCCAGCGAGATCTACGTCTTCAGTGGACGCCAGACTCTCCACTTATCCTCAGACACAGAGCTTGTAGGCAGCGGTGGTGTGGATGCCACCCCAATTTCCTTGTTCTTTGGGGTCTTACTTTCAGTCTCTGGGATTGAGGAGGGTCGTTAAGCCCCATGACCAGCTGCCTGTGGGCGCTTCAGCCTCTGGCAGGTGTCCACTTTCCCACTTGTATGAACCCGAGATGGGAGTGACCCAAGGGACCCCTTCCTATCGAGAGGAGCCAAAGAAGACTGATACTTCTCTGGCTGAGAAGTGGGGACTGATGTCCCCGATGGTTGGGGGGCAGTGCTCGCGAGGTAGGTGGCGTGGGAGCAACAGGGAGGGAAGTGCCCCCCACCATCAAGGGGACAGGAGTAGTCTTACAGCTCTCAGAGCCGACTGGAAGTGGCGGAACCGATATGGCGAGAACTGTTGTCGCAGCGGTGGCATAAGAGGATTTCATATGCACAGGATGTAGGCGTTCAAATTTCCTCTTAGACTCACTGTAGGTCAGTCAGTCCAGAGTCTTTTATTCCATAATTTTCCTTTATTTTTGTGAATCCTGCAGTCTGGCGAGCAAGAGAAATAGTGCTCTCAACAGCTGAAACAGATGGGAAGTGGGGCACATGGAGTATTGGGATGCGAAGGACGTCCACAATGTCGACAGGTGATGCTGGAAGTCCAATGGGAAGACATATGCCTGAACATCCAGCACTTAAAGCACTGCATCCGGTGAGGGATATATGACTTCACATCACCTTGAACTTGTCGGGTAATGTGTCACCCTCAAAGGCCAATAGGAAGGCACCAGTGACAACCTGATTATCCCTTGGACCCCGATGGATGCGACGGACAAAATAAGCACCTCGTCACTCTAAGCTGGCATGCAGCTCGTCATCAGACTACAAAAGAAGGTCTCTGTGGAATATAATACCCTGGCCATATTTAAGCTCTTATGGGGCGTGATGGAAACAGAAACATCCCCCAGCTTTTCACAGGCGAGTAATGCCCGTGATTGGGCAGTGGATACTGTTTCTATGAAGACTGACCCAGAATGTATTTTGGACAATCCCTCCACCTTCCCAAAATTGTCCTCTAAATGCACTACAAAAAACTGAGGTTTCCTTGACATGAATGATTCCCCATCAGCTCTCGTAAAAACGAGGTACCGTGGCGAGTAAGGTTTGCTGCCATCCTTAGCCTGGTGTTCCTCCCATGGTGTGGCCAGGGAGGGAAAAGATTTGGAGTCATACTTCTTCGCATTAAAGCTAGACCTCGATCACTTAGAGACTGCTACCAGCAAAAGATGACGTAGTAAGCTTCGTGGCATGTCATCTGCCGTGATGCTATCCACTTCGACCAGGTGCCCTCCCCATGGGCGCCAACCAGCCGCAGCAAAGGCCACCTGGTAGGATGGCCATTGCCGGGAGTCCTGATGCCTCAGGGTGACAGGCAGCTACTCCTTGGCACACGTGGGGAGTTAACGGCGCAGGCATTAGCTGAGCGATCCCTTTATAGTCAGGGGGCTACAACCAATAGGGTACATGGCGTACCCACCACAACTGACTGGCTACTGTGCTGGATGTAAGGTGCAAAGAAGTCCATGATCATCGTTGGGGCAGAAAAAGACACCGCACAGTGGATGGAGAGAAAGGCACCCGGGAAGGTGTCTCGCCCAACAGCAGGGGAATGAGCGGAACTGCAATTCCACGACGATGAAGTATGCTAAAGATCTCAGTGCACGGTGGACACGATGCACCATGTAAGGCGCCCTTCCCCAATCGGCTCGGTCTTCAGAACAATTTTGGAGAATGGAGGTCAGACCCTACAGTGGACCATCACAAAAGGTCGAAACGTTTGAGACTCCATTTAGTCGCCTCTTACGAGAGGCAGAAATACCTCGGACCTATTCTAACCCCTGGAAGTGCAGGGGGGACGACGGTTAGATTTCGAGTTATGGTGTCTACGGCTCGTGCAATAATGGAAGTGCAGGAAGCACTTGAGGATGAACATTCCACCTGCAAGCTCAATGAGCGACGAAGCAACCTTCAGTTTACCTGGAAATTTAACCGCCACAATGTGGGATAGTGGGACACTGAAAATCCTCATAAAATTGTGGCGCACGAACGAGATTCGCCGAAGGTTAATGTTTTCTGTGTACTGTCACAGACGAAGCTGTATTTGCCGTTTTTAGTGTTCCGTCTCTCATTCGCTAAAAACGGAACCCTTACAGGGTCACTTCTTGTCGTCTGTCTGACAAAATCCTATTTTCTCAAGAATGTTTAAGGGTATCAAGCTGAAATTTATGTGACATATTAAGGTCTACGGTCGCTTGGCGGTGTAAAAACCTGCAGCTTTTGAGTCAACGAAATCAAAAGATAAGCCCATTTATGTCAAATATTTTGATACTATGAAACTCACTAATCAAACCTTATTGGATACTTCCTGCTGATCTAGAATCGCGACATTTGGCAAGAAGCAAGGTTTAACAATACAAGCAATAGAAAAAATTGGTTATTTGTAATTATATCACAGGTCATGCACACAAAAATACGGATTGGTTAACAGAGTGGAAAAATTGAAGTATCTTGGAGAATACATACAAACAGGAGGATCAAACAAGGCAGCCAATACGGAACGAACAGAAGAACTTCAGAAAGCGTACAAACTTACACGGACGCACCGCAATAAAAGAAGCATCTCTGTACAGGTGAAATTCAGCCACTACAGTACAGTTGCACTACCAGAAGCCCTCTATGCATCAGAAACGACCACAATCGGGGCATCAGGCATCACAGAGACAGAAAAGACAGAACGTAATTGCTTCGAAAAATTTTTGGAGCAGTACATACAGATGGTCACGGATGAAGAGGCAAACTAAAGAACTATAGGAACATACAGACAGATTCACAGACAGAATCAGAAAACGTCAATTAACATTCTTTGGGCACATAGAGAGGATGAACAACACCAGACTCACAAAGAGGATTTTTGATGTAGTCAACAGCTCAATCAAAAAAAAAACAACTCGTTTCATGAATAGAAGAAGACCCAAAACAAGCAGGAATCAATAAAGAAACGATAGATGAAAGAGAGAAATTCAGGAACAAAATTATGAACACGAAATTTGAAGTAAAAAAAGGGAAGAGACCAAGGAAAATATGGACAGAATAAAGGAAACACGAACACAAAGAATGAAGAGGTTTTGTGAACAGAAAAAGAAGAAAAAACATAAAAAAGGGGGAAATTGAATAATCATGTAATATTCAAGTTCAATCACTGTCTTGACTGGAAAAATGTATAATACGAGGGTGAGTCAAATGAAAACCTTAAATTTTTAAGAAAAAATCGAAATTTCGAGCAGTTATCCTGTAAGTTAGTAAACGTGCTACAAATAGCGTGCAGAATGGCATGTAAATGGCAGCATAGTGCAGATGCACATATACCGTCGCAGTATCAGTATAAAGATGGCCGCCCCACTTGTTACTTGTGAAAGGTCTCTGTTGGATTCCTTTCATGTTTAATTTCTTAAATCTGTTGCCATTTATGGAATAAATTCCTCTTCTAAATGTACTGTGGCGTTTCTGACTATCTGGGAGGAGACTGAGCAGTGGAACGTGTTACTTTTACACATAAACAAGAACGATCTGTCACACTACTACACTTTAAAGCACAGTTTATATGTAATTCTTATATGTAATTCATGCCACACAGTCTCGTACGGAACCTACATCCGCTTTCTTTTATATACTGTATATGATAAGATACTGTCATCCCCCTTCCCTTTTGTGTGAGAGGATGAATGAGCATATGTATTTCTAGTTGCATGCTTGAGGGTAGCAGACAAGGCTGTCTGCTAGAGAACAGTAGGACCAACGTCGGAACAGGTAGCTACGCTTCCTAAAAGCAAAGAGGTTTCTATCCTTAGTATGGTCCTGTCCGTCCGTTGTCATGTTGGTATAGGAAGCTGCCCCTCTGGCCACTTCCGTTGGTCTTTGAGAGCCACCCTCAGGAAGCACGCTCGGCAGTAGGGCAGTTGCAGTGTGGCCGTGGCGAGCGTCTGAAGTGGTAAGATCTCCGGCTAAGCGCGTGTCTGTTAAGTCCGTAGGACAATGGATTTCTTAAGTTCAGCCTAACTGAAAATTTAATCACCTTAATTTCAGGTTTAGCTCTAAAATATATAATGCTATCTTAAAGTGCAGCGGAGTGTAATTCTCGTGTTAAATTCAGATTATTTTGCGGTAGTTGCTTTGTTACTACTTTGTGAGTAAAGTGGAACCACGTGTTGATCAGTAACTCTAACTAAGTTCATCAATCTTAAATCCGAATGTGCGTGAGATTATAACGTCTCGTCTTGAGAATATTTTTTTTTAATATAGCAACTTTTCTTTATGCTTTTCTTTATGTTCAACCCACGTGGGGTGTACTTTGCGAGACCACTACCACGTGCTATATATAACTGTTTGACCCATCAGGTTAATAGTAAGACGTTAGTAACCAGTTCAAGGTTTTTCTTTTGTCAATTGCTTTTCGATCTAATGTATTTTAATTATCAAAATTATTGTGGAGTTGTACGCTTTGTGTGAACCAAGTTGACCACGTGAAGCATGTGGTGTAATCATCAAAGTAGCCCTCAGCTATTCTTTTTGCGAAGACTTCACAAAGAGTTAATATGAATTTAGTATACCAGTGTGTGGTAATTACATGACGGACAGGATTGTGGTATGAACGTAATTTCTTTGGGTAAAAACTGAATCTGTTGGTTGTGGTTAGTTTCTTCTTGCTTATGTTTCAATGTTCTTCGTGTGTGATTTTATGAATGCAGTGTTGTATACAGTCTCCCAATCTTGGCTCCATATTTTATGTGTTCCGTAAAATTACAATCTCACTTTTTTTTTAATCGTAAATAAGGCACCAGCTCAGTTATAACTCACGTATAATACGCTGAAATTTCAATGAACACTCTGAAAATAAATTTCCAAATATAAACTGATTTCTTTCTTTTTATTTAAATTATCCTTTATATATATATATATATATATATATATATATATATATATATATATATATATATATATATATATTACCGGTTTTGTATGACTATTAAAAGATTATCATTAATGTTAGTCTGGTTGGTAAACCAAGACTAAATATCTGATGAAACAGTTGCCCAGTAATCCACGGTTAACGTCCTCAGACAGATCACGGCTTTTAACCCAGCTTTTATTGTCTATTAGCACCGATCTCAGCATAACAAAATTAAAGTTACAATATTACACATCAGCATACCAAATTAAAGTAACAATATTACACTTGCACCAAGAAAGAACAGAGTTCTGTTATTCGGTTTTTGCGTAGTGAAGGTGTGAAACGTATTGAAATTCATCGACGAATGAAGGTTAAGTACGTTGATGCATGTCTGTCACAGCAGCAAGTCTACGAAAGGAGTAGGAAGTTCGTAAATGGTGTGACTTCTATAGAAGATGCTCGTCGTCCAGGTCAGGCACAACGAGTTGTGACTCCACAGAACATTGCAGCAGTTGAAGCCATGGTGAAGGAAAACCGCCGAGTGACATCGAATGACATTGCAGCATGTTTATACATTAGTCATCGGTCAGCACACCACATTGTGCACGATGTGCTCCAGTTTCACGAAACGTCTGCAAGATGGGTGCCACTCCTGAAATGAGAGAACGTGTTGATGCTTGTGAAGAAGTTCTTCGGCCCCTTGAACGAGAAAGTGATGGCTTCCTTGCAAGAATCGTTTACTGGGGACGAAACCTGGGTTCACATCCACCGACCGGAAACGAAGAGAGCGAGCAAGGAATGGCGCCATTCCTCATCACCAAAACCAAAGAAGTTTCAAACAGAACCATCAGCAGTGAAGGTAATGCTGACTCTCTTTTGGGACGAAAGAGGCGTCATTTTGGAGCATTACATGCGTAGAGGGACCACTGTCACCAGTGCATCATACACAGATGCCCTAAAAAATCATCTGTGGCCTGCAACCAAATGAACGCAACGTGGATTGCTGTCAGTAGGTGTCCATTTGCAACATGACAATGAAAGGCCCCACAGTGCCTGTACAACAGATGTAACAATCCCAGACCTGCATTTTGAATATCTTCTTCATCCACCATACTCGCCAGAACTTGCTCCAAGTGATTTTCATATGTTTGGACCACTCAAAGACGCAATGGGAGGAAAGAACTTCCGTTCTGATGAAGAGGTACGCCACGCGGTGCATGAGTGGTTGCGCGGACTACCAAAAGAATTTGTTTCTAAAGGGAATTATGCACTTCGTAAGCGCTGGGGGCTTGCACTGAGCTTGGGGGAGATTATGTTTAAAAGTGATACAGCTTTTTACCACTTTTGCACAATAAATAATATTTAAAAAAATATTTGAGGTTTTCATTTGCCTGTCTGTCCGTCCTAGCACGACCCCTTCTTCTGAGGAACGGGCAGACGTTTATCTTGCTAGTATCGATATCGGATATGAAATGGTTAAAATGGCTCTGAGCACTACGGGACTTAACATCTGAGGTAATCAGTCCCCTAGACTTAGAACTACTTAAACCTAACTAACCTAAGGACATCAGACACATCCATGCCCGAGGCAGGATTCGAACCTGCGACCGTAGCGGTCGCGTGGTTCCAGACTGAAGCGCCTAGAACCGCTCGGTCACATCGGCCAGCATATCGGATATCGATACAGGAAAAAATCGTCAATATTCTTGTCTCCCGGCATGGATGAACTGTCTCCATACATTATTAAGTTTGTGCGGAACCTCAAGGGCGAGAGTCCTAAACGCACTTTCTCGGATTTTTCTTGTGTGAGAAGACTGTGACACCGCAAAATGCAAATTTAGTGAGTTTACAGTTCTATTCAGCCATTAATCACATTTTGAATATGTACAACTTCGGAAAATATAGAGCTTTGAAAAGTAATGAATCACTTGTAGTAAGGCTGTACAAGAATAGGAGGAACAACGCCGTTGCTACATGCAATTTAACGAAAATTTACCAATCTTTATTTGGTGAAGTAGAGAAGTTTATTTTATCAAAAATAAACTCAGTTTACTAAGAAAAATGAGATATTTAACGTATAGCTGGTCAGAAAAAAGTGTATCAAAACTGGTGAGAAAACACTGGTGTACGGGCAACACGGCAGGGCGGAAGCTCGGTGCAGTGGCGAGTCGGAAGAGCGGCTGTGTAGCTGGCCGTTACGCGTGGCCCGCTCTGTCCCTGCTGTGAAGCTTTCGGGCCCGCGGCCTGCGGCGAGTCGGTCGTTATGAGCCGCTGTGGCGAGCCGCACGCGAGAAGCCACAGATGCGGGCAGCGGGCTCGCGTGTTTAGCGGGATGCGCCGATGTTTAGCGGCCGCGAAAGAGCCGACGAGTTCGAGGGACTCGTGCGCGACGGATCGTCCAGTCGGCCGTGTCACGCACACATCTGCACCCGTGTTCTGACCACGTGTCATCAACGAACATCTGATGATAAAGTCGAGTAAATAATGATGTACTGGATCGAATAGTGGAGGAAAGGGCTTTAATGTACAACTTAACTAACAACGGGGGTCACCGATTTCGACCAGATTTTGCATGGACGTTCTATTTAAAAATTAATATGATACTTGTTTCGGCTTTTTGCCAGACACACTAGTTCTTGAAAAAATACATCGAAAAACCGTCTAAAAACAAACACTTTTTATTCATGTTATATGTGGTCCAGAAGTAAAATGTTCGTGTTATTAATGTTTTTGTGTGTTCACGCTATAGCTTCATTATCAGTGTAATAGTACTTTAATTACGTAACCATTACAGCACCTCACCAACTCATCTCAACCTCTCGATACCAGCAATATTCTACTGTGTCTGTGTAAAATAGTTAACATATTTCTGCGACAACATTCAGATTTGATTTCATTAATATAGAGGTACTTCGATACATCGATATGTTTATATTGAAATGATATTATTCTTATGTGTATTCTTTCTTTTGTCACCATGATCTTTGACGTACTTGTAACTCTGATATTTGGGCGCGTAAGCGGTTATTAGGGCAGTCAAGTCTTGGTCGTCATGTTGAAAAGACGCAAATTTTAGTCAGTTTATGAAATGTGAACTTTAACAGTGAGGAAGATATTTTCAAGTATGTTTTGTATTGTGAAGTGATGTTTTGTGAGTTACGTGATATTGCAACAAAAGAAATAAAAAAAGTGTAACTTAAATGCAAAGTGCTGATTACTTTTTTACATCATCATTGTCTTAACTTGCAAAAGTTTAATCTTCAAGAATGGTTTATGAAACACATCTATAAAACTTTTGAATGTCGCAGAATAACACGTAGGCCTCTTTGCATCCGAGCTTGGAATCATCACCACCTAGATTTTCGACGATTGAGCCATGAGTTCACAACGACACCAGCGGCGGAAACACGAAAAGATGAGTGCCTAGTTTATCCATTATTTCATGAAATGACTTTATTAACTGTGCTCTTATGACACCTGCCACTTAATGTAACTTTGTTGTTGCCCGAAAATGCAATATTTAGCAGCGTTAGCAAAACTACAATCATAATTAAATTTTACCTTTGTTGTGGTAGGGTTGTTAGACCAGTCACTCGCTGTGTTCAGGATAGCAATGTCGCCGGCGAGCGGTCAAGACATTAACTACCAAACCAGTGGACGATGTTTGATCCTTTGTCGTGGCTTTTTTTCTTTCGATATTTTATCCGGTGCATCTGATAATATTCTGATAATCGGAATACTTTTCTTTCCTCTTTCTGGAATAAGTCATGGGGCGGCGTGATTTAATCAAATAAGTATAAATTAAAACCAGCTGATCATTATTTTCATTGTGATACATACAACATAAATACACCTGAAGACCATTATTACGTAATCCTAACTGATCCTCTGCTCTAAAGCGTTCCCTCTATCTGTATAGCTCTGAGCACTATGGGACTCAACTGCTGTGGTCGTAAGTCCCCTAGAACTTAGAACTACTTAAACCTAACTAACCTAAGGACATCACACACATGTATGCCCGAGGCGACCGTGGCGGTCGCGCGGTTCCAGACTGAAGCGCCTAAAACCGCTCGGCCACCCCGGCCGGCCTCAATCTGTAGGGTGCAACTTATCACAGAAACAGGCGAAACATAAACATTTCATTTACCATGCGCAACACACGAGCGAAATATCGGCACACTGACATGTTTTCCGGTATAATGCTCGTGGAAAACACATCTGATTCACTTTGCTAAGCATAAATCGATTAGATATCAATTTGGATGCGCACCAAGTGTTTAAAAAGCATGTCTTGAAAGACAGGCATGGGCAACTGGCTATGGACGAACACATGAATTTTGATACCATCCGCTCTATCTTTTACTTCTCTGCAGTGCTGTTATGTCGAATGTTTTTGAAGTCGCCCGATCCAACTGTTTACCCGTCGATGAAAGGTTTTTCAAAAACTAGCCAATGGCGAGCAAAAATTCGAAAACGTGTCGCTCTATTCTCAATGTAGATGTCCTTGGACAACCAATTCAAAATCGGTGCCTCACATGTCAGACTCTCCCCTCGTAAGAGGAGGACTACTTGACGAGTACAGGAATCACGGAAAAGATCATTCGGTATTTGAGGGAAGTCTGTGTGGTGGTTGTGGTGGTGGTGGTTGTGGTTGTGGTTGTGGTTGTGGTGGTGGTGGTGGTGGTGACTGGAGTAAAAATTGTAAGAGGAGACGAAGTCTTCAATACCTGCCAAGTGGACCGTACGAACATCCCCTCATCGATGTGATTCGTATTGACAGGGTGTGCAGGGCATGTCCAGGACTTCAACATGTGCAAACAGGAGGACGGAACTCTCAACCGTTTTCGAGAAAATCGAGTGAAAATTTTAGGGGTGGTTATATGCTTTGTATGGTCGCTAGCATTCACATAGTCCGTAGCTGAGTGGGTATGCGGTTAGAATCTGGCCACTGGTGGTCTCTTTTTCCATTCCCACATTACTCTGACGAAGTGCAGTATTAAAGTAATCCCTTCCAAATGTAATCCGCTGGTGCAGCCTTGCTATGTTTATTTTTACGTGCAAGCGAAGAATCTTACGATATGACTAGAAAATTACGCGTACGTCATCGGACACAATAGACAGTTTCTTCTAGAGAAGACCGAATAAAAATTCTGTCAGCCTTACACCATCAGTCGTCTGAACCAATATTAGGTGATATGCTTCGATATGCGTGGTACGCCGTTAAATTGTGTGATGACCGAGAACAGTCTAAGAACGCAAACAGTATGTTTTGCAACAGACATGTTGAAAAATCATGAACATACAAATAATCGGCCTTAATCTCAAGTGACGTATGTCGCAATAATTGTTTTCCATGTTTCTACTATCAGTATCATTCTTATGCGTGCAGTGCTCCACAGGTTACATATTGCACTTGTCACAAATGTAGACACAATAATATAAATGAAATGACTATATTGAATTGATTGGAAGTTCTCATGTATCTTTTTTATTTCCAATCTCCTTAGGAAAAGTTTCCTTTTTTCAGAAGAAATATTATGCAAATAATAAAAGGAATAATTAAATGCTGATAATCTGCACAGTCACAATAAAACTTGTTAGAATTACGTAAGAACGAAATAGAAGTGCGAGCAGCGAGGTTAGGTCCATGGCCTCTTACTCGCACGGCTGCGGGCTACTCAAGTATACGGGCGCCTAAAATTTTCACACTCGAAAACGTTCGGGAGTTGCGTCTTCCTGTTTACTTACGTTGAAGCCCTAGTCGTGTCCTACACACCCTGTCGATATGAATCATATCGGTGAGAGGAATTTCGTACTGTCCCCTTGCAATCCCATCGTACGAACTCACCTTTGTTGCCCAGCAGGTGAAGAAGTGGCCTGCAGTTGCACATCCTTACAACTTCGGAGTAAAGATCACACCGACACTTAACATTAAGTCAAACAAGCCACCGACTCACTCAAAAATATTCGCTAAAAATCACTGTCTATCGATGTGGCGCACATGAGGTACAGACAGGTTGTTAGCTAGACATTATCGCAGCACTTGCAGAAAAAGGATCCTTGTTCAACGTTGTCTCAATAACAAAAGTCAATATTACCTCTTTAATATATCTATCTTTTAGTTTTTGGCAAATGTTGGGAATATACCGCTGGCCCACTGGAATTACAATTAAAAAAACAAATCTGTATGTTATTTTATCTATTAGAATCTGCGATGAACGTCTTCAGATATCTGCCAATATAGGTGCTGAAGATTTTGCAGTTTTCAGTTACTTGTTTCCAGAAAGCACACAAATTGTGCCTGTAAAGACACCAAATTTACTATTGTGAACAATCACTCACTGGTCATACCGGACTCGAGAGTCCATTACCGCAGCAACGTATTTTCGCCACCTGTCCCGGTCTTGGGCTATTTCCTTCCATTCACCTTCAACACCTAGACTCCTCAAATCAGCCTTCACATTGTCCTCCCATCTACACCTCGGTGTCCCCACAGGACGTCTTCCCTCTAAGTGCCCTACCAGTACTCTGCGCGCTGGCCTGCCGTCATCCATTCGAGCTACGTGACCCGCCCATCGCAGCCTACGTGATTTAGTAATACTGATTATGTCAGGGCTTGAATAGAGTTCGGGAACCTCTTCGTTACGCAGTTTTCGCCTCTCACCGCTAATGTCATCCCTTTTTGCTCCGAAAATTTTCCTGAAAATTTTGTTTTCAAATACTCGAATAGATTGAGAACAATATCGAAGAAAATAACTGGTGCTAACTGAAGGGCTCCTATATTTTGTTGCTAACACAAAAAAAAGATCTCTTGCTTTCGTGAACCTTACATTTAATCATGACGCCTAATTTTCATAAAGAAACATTTTTTTTTCCTGATACACTAAGACCAATGTTCTGTGCTGAAAATATTGTGCTAAACTCGGCCAAGTCTGGAAAAACCTGAAAAAAGTCTATTTTCATCGAGGGCCACTCTCTCAGTCAGTACAGAACAACTTATCTTCGAGATTCTTGGTCAGTTAGAAAAACTCTCAATCATTGGCGAACAAGGACCAATACTGAATGTTCCACCTGATCTGACGCATATATTTCCGCAATAGAACGAAAAAATTTTGCATGCATGTATACAATTTTTGCAGAATATTTACAGAAGTATTGTAGAGACAATGTTCTCAAGTTGCAAGCTTTAGCGCGCTAATCAGCGACTCATTCATTCAGCAATCGAACGCCGCGCTGTTTGAGGCGGTATGTCACGGATTGCGCGGCCCCTCCTGCCGGAAGTTCCACTTGTTCTTAGCATAAGTTAGTTTAAGTAGTGTGTAAGTTTAGGGACCGATGACCTCAGCAGGTTGGTCCCTTAGGAACTCTCTCTCTCTCTCTCTCTCTCTCTCTCTCTCTCTCTCTCTCTCTCCCCCTCTGCCTTCGCCTCCCTCCACCCGTCCCTGCACCAGTGAGATTACTGCGCCTCTTCTTAAGCCTCTTCCACACCATCGACTTCGTCTCAATTGACTACTCGAGAGAAGTGGGTCTACTGCAGCAACCCTGGCATCTATTCCCGTACTGCGTCTCATCTGTTTGGAGTGGTCGTTTTCGTTTACACGTCAGCGCCAAAACTGCGTGTGCTGTGTAGTTTGGCACCTGAACGCTGAAGTGGGGTTATATGGGACGTTTCTTTTTACGAAAAATCTAAATATAGTAACAAAATATACGAACAAGCAATGGTAAAGTTTATTAATGATCGAAGCCAAATTCATTGTGGACGTACTTTTCAAAGGTCGTATGGTAAATTCTTTGCACTCCTGGGATCTGAACGAACAGGGAAAGTGCCGTCCAAACATTTCACCACATAGGCATTTCTTTGCTCGACAAAATATATAATTGCTTATACATCAAACGATATCTAGAACGCAGTAATGAGCGCCTTTATTACTTTATCCTCTGCATCTTATTCTCTTGCTAAGTGTCAAATAACGGCGATAAATTATTTCTCTCGTTAAATAGTTGTGATATTTTCACTATTGAAATAACTTTTATTGAAAGATATTTACCTATTTACGTTGTTATTTATGCGCAGTGTAGGCTTTTTCTTTTAACAAGGTAAATAACTTTTTGCTTTCGGGGATTTCGTCTTTGATGTCAGAGAACGCTGGTAGGAAAAAAATATTGGGCTCTACTGCAACCTTTCCAGTGTGTCACGGAAACAAAGCAAATAACACAATAAAGATTAAGACGACACGAAAACACAAAATCAGTATCTATACCGGGAGTGAGGTCGGCCAGAATAGCTTAGATTCAAAGGGAGTGGCAAGAGTATGTAAACAATGGTTTCGTATTCTGGACAATGTCGGAAGTTTGTTCCTTATATGGATAAAAAAAAAGCAATTGCAAATTGCCTCAATGGCTCTGAGCACTTTGGGACTTCTGAGGTCATCAGTCCCCTAGAACTTAGAACTACTTAAACCTAACTAACCTAAGGACATCACACACATCGATGCCCGAGGCAGAACTCGAACCTGCGAACGTAGCGGTCGCGCGGTTCCAGACTGTAGCGTCTAGAACCGCTCAGCCACTCCGGCCGGCAAGCAATTGCAAGACGACACTTTAAGGAGAACATCGTTTGTGAGAAGGCGAGAACAATTTTCGCCGATCTCGTTAAGAAGACGCCAGGATCGCCGGCGGCCCGGAGGAATGTTTAAGGGAAGCCGTGGGTGGTTCGAGAAGTTTAAGAGTTCTGACATAAAGGCAGCAGAGAATATCATCAACTTGAAGATGGGCGTAGATCCTGAGGTTACCTGCCGCAACAGGTTTTTAATTGTGATGTGACGTGTCTGCTCCGGAAAAAGATGCCGAAGCGTACCTTTATAACAGCAGAGGAGAATTCACTGCCCAGACACAAGCCAATGGAAGACCGTAACACACTGCTATCCTGTGCCAATGTAAGGAACGATTTGAAAATTAAACCGCTGCTTGTTTACCATTCAGAAACTCAACCAGCCTTCACGAAGTGTTAAGACCAGAAGAGCAGGTTAAGTGTGATGTGAAGGTCCAACAAGAAGCATTGTCGTGACACGATCTTTTTTGTGACTGGATCAGTGAAGTGTTTGGTCCTTCAGTGAAAAAATATTTGCTTGAGATGAATCAGGTAGCCCTGTCTTGCACGCTGCTGCCCATTCTCCAGGCCTAGAAGACCACTTCCTCGAAGAATTTCAATTAATTAGTATCCAATTTCTGCCTCCCAACACCACTCCATTACTCCGGCCTACGGACCAGTAGATTATTTTTAACTTTAAGAAGCTCTACACTAAAGCATTCCACGAGCATTGCTTTGAATTGACTGAAGCTACCAATCTCACTCTCAGAGTTCACTTCAACATCGCTGCCTGGGTCAAAGTGATCGAAAAGGCGTGGGAAGTGGTTACCAAGAGAACCCTCCCTTCTCCTTCGATAAGCTTTGGCCGGAGTGCGTTGTCGAATGTGACTCTGAGGCATTTGAGTCAGTACCTGTGCAGCCTGCAGCCAACGAGATTGTCTCTTTCACCCAGCGCACGGGACTAGAAGTGGATAACAATGATATCGATGAGCTTAAAAGTGGATCACAGCCTAGAAATGACCACCGAATAGCTTATTGAGTTGCAGTGTGTTTCACAACAGGAAGTTGTGGAGAGGAGTTCATCGGAGGAGGAGGAGGAGGAGGAGGAGGAGGAGGTAACAGCAAAGCAGCAATCTTCTGGCGCAGTAAGAGAAATGCTGAAAGCATGGGAATCTGTCGCACCGTTCACTGAAAATCAAATGGCTAAGCGCGCTAAAATTTTATTTGACGATAATGCTGTGTCGCATTTTCGCCAAGTGTTGAAGCGTCGGAGAAACAAATTACTACAGATAGCTTCCTAGCAAGAAAGAATTAGTTATCTATCGTGAATAATGAAGTACATAATACTGTATGTATAGTATTCTTCCAATAAATGGCAAGCATAAGATAAAACTCCTAATACACTATTGGCCATTAAAATTGCTACACCACGAACATGACGTGCTACAGACGCGAAATTTAACCGACAGGAAGAAGATGCTGTGATATGCAAATGATTAGCTTTTTAGAGCATTCACACAAGGTTGGCGCCGGTGGGGACACCTACAACGTGCTGACATGAGGAAAGTTTCGAACCGATTTCTCATACACAAACAACAGTTGACTGGCGTTGCCTGGTGAAACGTTGTTGTGATGCCTCGTGTAAGAAGGAGAAATGCGCACCATCACGTTTCCGACTTTGATGTAGGCCGGATTGTAGCCTACCGCGATTGTGGTTTATCGTATCGCAACATTGCTGCTCGCGTTGGTTTAGATCCAATTACTGTTAGCAGAATATGGAATCGGTGGATTCAGGAGAGTAATACGGAACGCCGTGCTGGATCGCAACGGCCTCGTATCACTAGCAGTCGAGATGACAGGCATCTTATCCGCATGGCTATAACGGATCGTGCAGCCACGGCTCGATCCCTGAGTCAACAGATGGGGACGTTTGCAGGACAACAACCATCTGTACGAACAGTTCGACGACGTTTGCAGCTCGGAGACCATGGCTGCGGTTACCCTTGACGCAGCTTCACAGACAGGAGCGCCTGCGATGGTGTACTCAACGACGAACCTGGGTGCACGAATGGCAAAACGTCATTTCTTCGGATGAATCCAGGTTCTGTTTACAGCATCATCATGGTCGCATCCGTGTTTGGCGACATTGCGGTGAACGCACATTGAAAGCGTGTATTCGTCATCGCCATACTGGCGTATCACCTGGCGTGATGGTACGGGGTGCCATTGGTTACACGTCTCGGTCACCTCTTGTTCGCACTGACGGCACTTTGAACAGTGGACGTTACGTTTCAGATGTGTTACGACCCGTGGCTCTACCCTTCATTCGATCCCTGCGAAACCCTACATTTCGGCAGGATAATACACGACCGCATGTTGCAGGTCCTGTACGAGCCTTTCTGGATACAGAAAATGTTCGACTGCTACCTTGGCCAGCACATTCTCCAGATCTCTCACCAATTGGAAACACCTGGCCGAGCAACTGGCTCGTCACAATACGCCAGTCACTACACTTGATGAACTGCGGTATCGTGTTGAAGCTGCATGGGCAGCTGTATCTGTAGACCCTATCCAAGCTCTGTTTGACTCAATGCCCAGGCGTATCAATGCCGTTATTACGGCCAGAGGTGGTTGTTCTGGGTACTAATTTCTCAGAATCTATGCACCCAAATTGCGTGAAAATGTAATCACATGTCAGTTGTTGTATAATGTATTTGTCCAATGAATACCAGTTTATCATTTGCATTTCTCCTTGGTGTAGCAATTTTAATGGCCAGTAGTATACTTTTTCTGCTTGGAGCGCATTATCCCAGTTTACATTAATTTATGTGGGATAAATTGTTTCGATTAACGTGTGTTTCGCACTATAAGTAAGATTCTGGAATAAATCATAGTCATTATGTGAGGTTCCATTGTAGTATGACGGTCTCTGCGCCTTTCGGTACGTTGCCATTATAACTGTTCGTAGGCTGGTGTGATTTGGTCGAAAAAGCCTATGTCACACATGTATAGTACACAAGTATTCGTCAGTTCCACGTTTACATTTACGTCTACAACACTCCGCAAGCCGCCTGAAGTTAGGTGGCTGAGGGCACTTCTCTCACCACTAAATGATCCCCTCCCCCCCCCCCCCTTCCCTATTCCTCTCGCGAATGGCGCGTGGGATACTGATCCTCGGTAAGCCTCTCCATTAGATCCAGTTTCTCAAATTGTCTTGTTGTAGTCATTTCTCGAGACGTATGTGGGAAGGAGTACTATGTTGTCCGACTCTTCCCGGGAAGTACTCTCTCGAGATTTCAACAGTAAACCTCTTCTTAATGCACAACGTCTCTCTTGTGGAGTTTGTTGAGCTTCTCTGCCAACACTCTCGCGCCGTCTAAACGAACCTGTGACAAAACGCGCCGCCGTGAAGTGCCTTGTAAGCCACTTCTTTAGTGAATGAGTTACACTTCCTGAAGAGTCTACCCATGAAACCCCTTCATGCATCTGCTTTTCCTTCCATTTATTTTCTGTGGTAATTCCACTTAAGTCGCTCCGGATAGCTACCACCAGAGATATTTTGTGGTAGTAACTGTTTCCAACAATTCGTCATCAATAGTGGAGTCGTACACAGTATTCAAAATGGATTTATTTTCCTATGTACGCTCAATCTGCTACATTTATTCACGTTCAGGGTCAACTACCAAACCCCGCACTATTTATCAACCCTATGCAGGCCGCTCTGCAAATCGTTACTGACTCCTGGCGTTGCCACCTTCTTACAGACAACCGCATCATCTGCGAGCAGCATTCAAGAGCTTCCGTCGCATTCTGCTACATATTAGATCATTCGTATACCGGGTGACAATTATTGAAATACATTAAATAAAATCGTCATAACTTCTGAACAGTTTGAGTTAGGACGTTCAAACTGCACGGTTGGCGGCAGGGCATGATTGGAATTAGCATGCGCAGTACCCTTTGGTCTCGACGAAGCCCACTTTCATTTGGACGGGTTCGTCAGTAAGCAAGAAGTGGAGCATTTGGGGAACTGAGAATCCGCATTTCGCGATCGAAAAGTCTCTTCACCCTCAGTGGATGACACTGTTACGTACGCCAGCCGGTGTGGCCGAGCGGTTCTAGGCGCTACAGTCTGGAACCGCGCGACCGCTGCTGTCGCAGTTTCGAATCTTGCCACGGGCATGGATGTGTGTGATGTCCTTAGGTTGGTTAGCTTTAAGTAGTTCTAAGTTCTAGGAGACTGATGACCTCAGATGTTAAGTCCCATAGTGCTCAGAGCCATTTGAACCATTTTTTTTTGTGTGACGTGCGTGTCCAGTCACGGAATAATCAATGCGATATTCCTTAATGACACAGTGACTACGGAACGGTACGTGAAGATTCTGGAAGATCATTTCGTCCCCCTTATCCAAAGTGACTCTGATTTCGACAAGATGTCGTTCATGCAAGGCAGAGCTCGACCCCATCGAAGCAGGGGAGTGTTTGATGTCCTGGAGGAGCACTTCGGTGACAGCATTCTGTCTCTGGGCTACCCAGAGGCCACTGGCATCGGCCGCGATTAGCTGCCATATTCTCCGATCTGAACACATGCGACTCCTTTTTGTGGGGCTATATTAAAGACAAGGTGTACAGCGGGTCATGCAGAATTTCGCTATTCGTCTGCGCCACATGATCACCCATGATGTCAGTCATATCGAACGTGTCGTAACCTAAATCGGAACGTCTGTAGTGAGGTTTAGATGTTGAATAAAGTGTGTGCACGCCGTAGTTCGTAACTAATTTTCGTTTTTTTTTCATATAGTTGAGTAACTGTCACCCTGTACGTTGTGAACAGTGACGATCCTACCATACTTCCTTGGGGGTGCCCCCTAAATTCCCTTTACATTGTCGATTTCGTACCGTTACGAGCGAAATGTTCTGCTATTTCAGCAAGTAAGCCATGAATCCAGTCGCAAATCTGGCACAATACGAGGTGCGGCTAGAAAAAAACCGGACTGATGCTGGAAAAAACATTTATTTACAATTATTTACAATTTCATGTTATCTCCTTCAATGTACTCTCCTCCTCGGTCTCTACACCGCTCCATACGAATTTTCCAGTGTTCATAGAAATGCTGCAGATCATTTTCGGTAAGTCCATACATTACTTCCGTCGCTTTTTCTTTTACTGCTTCAACAGTCTCAAATCTAGTTCCTTTCAAAGCTGACTTGACTTTAGGGAAAAGAAAAAAGTCACATGGGGCCAAATCAGGTGAGTAGGGTGAATGATCTAAGATGGGAATGTTGTGTTTTGCCAAAAACGTCTTCACTGTGAGCTGGGGCATTGTCTTGGTGAAAGATCCATGACTTTTTTCCTCCACAAATCGTTCCGTTTTCTCCGTACTCGCTCACGTAGGGTAGCCAGGACGCTAATGTAGTAATGCTGATTCACTGTTTGTCCCTCTGGTACCTAATCAATGTGCACAATCCCTTTGATGTCAAAAAAAAAAAAAACTATCATCATTGCCTTGAATTTCGATTTTGACATTCGTGCTTTTTTTTTGTCGTGGAGAACCAGGAGTTTTCCAATGCATCGATTGGCGTTTAGTTTCGGGATCGTAAGTAAAAAACCACGATTCATCGCAAGTAATAACATTTTGTAAGAAGGTGGGATCACTTTCAATGTTTTCCAGGATGTCAGAACAAATCATTCTTCGGCGTTCCTTCTGTTCAATTGTGAGACACTTTGGAACCATTTTTGAACACACTGTATTCATGTTGAAACTTTCATGAAGAATCCGCCTAACACTTTCCTTGTCAACTCCTGTTAACTCAGACACTGCTCTGATTGTTAAACGGCGATCTTGTCGAACAAGTTTACCGATTTTTTCAATGTTTGCATCAGTTTTTGCTGACAATGGTCTGCCAGTGCGAGTGTCATCACTGGTGTCTTCGTGGCCATCTTTAAATCGTTTAAACCACTCAAACACTTGTGTTCGCGATAAACAATCATCGCCGTACACTTGTTGTAACATTACAAACGTTTCACTTGCAGATTTTCCTAGTTTGAAACAAAATTTGATGTTAACACGCTGTTCTTTCTGTACACTCGACATTTTCCGACGCACAGACAAAACGTCAACTACTTAAAACAGACGCCACGGGCAGACTGAGTGCAGGAGGCAGATGAAACTCGAGCAGTAGGCGGAGCGAGAGTCACGTGATAGGCCACACGACTTTCAGCCTTATTGCATTCGTTTTATTGTTTCACCAGTACTAGTCCGGTTTTTTTCTAGCCGCACCTCGTAGTGGATAAGCACTTTTTTCACTGAGCGGCAGTGCAGGACTGTGTCAAATGCCTTCCGAAAGTAAATGTATATTGGACGAACCTGGGCGCCACTATCTACAGCGCTGTGGATCTCATGGAGCGACAACGCAGTTGAGTTTCGCAAGGGTGATATCTATAGATCATTGACGTCACACACACACACACACACACACACACACACACACACACACACACACACACACTTGCGCCGTAGTTGGATTCTGATTTACACGCAGGCACGAAAGGCGGGCACAATATTCGATTTCGACCAGAAAGACGCTTGTGTAAAACTGGCTTTAAGGCTGGTTCACACAGGGCCACTAATTAAGTCAAGAAGCTACTGATTTAGCTTACAAAAAATGGTTCAAATGGCTCTGAGCACTATGGGACTTAACAGCGGCGGTCATCAGTCCCCTAGAACTTAGAACTACTTAAACCTAACTAACCTAAGGACATCACACACATCCATGCCCGAGGCAGGATTCGAACCTGCGACCGTAGCGGTCGCGCGGTTCCAGACTGAAGCGCCTAGAACCGCTCGGCCACACCGGCCGGCTACTGATTTAGTACCTCTGCTTCACGGCTAAATGGCAATTATGCAAGTATGCGTTCACACTTGACTTAGTTGGCACTCCCTGCTGGGTGTAGTCGAGGGCATAGTGCAACATGATCCGGAGAGCGAGGGCTAACCAAGCTGTAAGTCTTGCAGCAGTGGTTATACTGAAGAGGTGGAAGAATGCATTTAAACTTTAAGGGAGAGAAAGTGGACACGAAAATGGATTGGCCAAAGAGACTTGCATAGTGCGTCCAATGTGCTCTTGAAAGAATTCGCAATTGAAGGGAATGACGGAAAGTTGCTTCAATTTTCTGCCAGAAAAAGTATGTAGTTAAATCTATGAGTGATAGTCATTTAAGAAGATATCCAATATGTTCGTTGTAGTACGATGTTCAGAATCCAAGAACAATCAATAAATACTGATATGGCGCTTTTAATTTGGTGTTTAATCTCCTTCCTCTGAAACCCCGATATTCCCATCGCATTTTCCGGCTCTGCGATTGCGATTGGCTTGGCTGCTTTGTTTCTGTACAGTGGGCATTCCACGTTCCACAAGCAATCCTGTTCGACGTAAATAGAAACAAACGTAGCTGCTGTGTCGTCACTCCGACGAGCTATGTTGCTGATCCACGAGAAGCAGGTGACTGACAAAAATGCAAGCTGCTAATAAGACGGCGTTGACACGTGTCCCGTGACGCGGCAGAGGTGCGTGGGCTGGGACGGGGGAAGCTACTTGACCGCTTACTACGCGTATCCAACTCACTGGATCGGCTCGACTAAACCGTTTTACTTTCGAACTATACTGAACAATGTCGTTGAATCACTTGGTTGCTGAATCACTCGCCACTTGGCTGAGCTACCGGCCTAGACTGGAACAGCCTTTACAGCGCATGGCGGCGAGAAGTCTAAGAGGGAGGATGCTAAGTTCACCGGACTTGGATACGATGTGACGTCATTACGACGTATACACGCTACATCGAAAACGGTAGAAACCGTATATCGACTATTCGACTTTTGTGAACTTTCGAGAGGTTGTGACAGGGTAGCGCTGTGCTCTGCGCCATTCGTTTGTGAACAGTAGACTCCAAAGCTGAACTGAGTATATGACGACCAAACACATTGGTTCTCCGAGTAAGAGACCTTTACTGGCGCCATCTTCTGCAAGCTGCATCCAGCAAAAGTAACGAGACTTCTGCATAGTTTAATGTATCCACTCATCTTGTGATGCAATTCGTATTTTGCATAATCTTGTCTTAGCAAATTATACTGCTGACATAAACCACATTGACATGGCCAGGTACATGCTAAAACTACTGTGGTTGTATATATCACATAATATACAGTACATCTGGTTTATCATACCACCATGAAATGCTTTGACACTGCATTCAATCATTTCATACGTCAATCAGTACTAGACACTAACCTTTGGTTAAGATTACATTGAGAAATCCACTTCCCCTCGTATTTCATCTCCGGTGGACTATTTTTCTTCAACAATGCCTCATATTTTTCTTTTTAAGTTCGAAATTCAATCATTCTACACACGTCATTACTGGACTCTAAGGTACCTGTCTCTGCGATCCGAGTGTAAAATTACTTGGAATTATGGTTGATAAAAGACTATCTTGGGATGGACATATAAATTACTTAGCTAACGAACTTGCACGAGTTCTCTTTCAGCAATATAAATTAAGAAAAAAAAGTCAGCAAGAGTACGCTGCTACAATCTAATATGTACTGACAAGACCAATTGTATGAAACCATACTAAAATGTTGATAATAAATAAATATTATTTTCGGCGTAAGCATTCAATACAACAATCACACAATCTGATCTAGTCGGGACATAAGAAGACTTCACTTTTTTTACGAAACGTGTAGTCCGTTGTGTTTTCAAGGCCACGGTCAGGAATATTTCTATTGATATCCAGCTCTTTTACTTTTATTTTGGAGAAATACATATACGCTGCCACACTGAGCTGTTTTCAGAATCGCACGTGTCAAAACAACTAGCTGACGACAGTTTAGAATCTCGAAAGTTCGTAAAAGTCGATAGGTTTGTTAATCGACTAAAGCGTATATACGTCATATGACGTCACATCATATCCAGGTTGGGTGAACTTAGCATCCTCCGTTTAAGAGCAGCGGCGTTGTAGACTAGCTAGTATCCGAAAGGCTTTGCATGCCGACTTTAGCCGTGACTCACGATCCGTCAGGGTCGGTCGCCCCGTGACGTCACGCTACGTCGCGTCAAGGCTATGACGACACCAGTGAGGTCAGTGGCGGCTGCACGTAACAAACCGGTCTGCCCGTATGGCAGCCAGCCGAGCACACTTCCGGGAGCCGTCTCACCTACCTGCTGCTCTCCGATTCACTGCGCTACACTGCACTATCCATTTCCATGTCTTGGGGAAGTGCAAGATCGACAGTTCCTTTTTTGTATTTTAGTAAATGCGAAGAATTTCAAGCAATTGCTTATAAGTGCTACACCTTACCTTTTTCTTCGTTCCGGCGGTATGCGCTTTCAGGTCAAGATACTACAATGCGTGTTTCGTCTACATACCAAGCCTACTAAACTTCTACTAATGCAGCGACAGATGCAAAAACTATTTTCCCTAAAACTGATGTAAACCCGTCGTCAGGCCAGTGGTTGGTTTTAACGTCACGGGGCCTTACTATGCTCGCGTAGTAGGTGACTCTGGAGACCGTACCGTTCTTCGGTAGGAATCAACGTGAGTCGTGTGAAACCCAGCTCGTTCTTGTTGCTCCACGATACCCAGAGAGCAGCAGACAACCGGCGCCCAGGTCGATATCGTGTTCCTCGACTTCGGAAGGTGTTCGCTACAATTCCGCCCTATCAATTAGCAAAATACGAAAATACGGATTATCAGACCAGCGGTGTGATTACGTAACATGCGCGCGCGGGGCACACCATACTCTTTAAAGCCTGTACTATGGTAAGTTGACGGGCTTCACTTTATGAGAAAGGATTTTCGTATAGATAATGTCCGCGTGTACCTGAATGGAGGCAATTCAGACTTACACCCACTCTGTAATAACGATGATACGTCAAGCAAGTCCGAAATGCAACTACACGTCAGAACGGACAAGAAACAACACAGAAGATACTACCAATTTGTTAATAATACGGTCGCCAGTCTAATTAGGCATTAACTAAGTTTCTTCCCTGTACAAGTTGATGTACGTTCATGCAAAACAACACGTAGTAACACTGTATAATATGGTAAATTTTAGCCGGCCGCGGTGGTCTCGCGGTTCTAGGCGCTCAGTCAGGAACCGCGCGACCGCTACGTTCGCAGGTTCGAATCCTGCCTCGGGCATGGATGTGTGTGATGTCCTTAGGTTAGTTAGGTTTAAGTAGTTCTAACTTCTAGGTGACTGCTGACCTAAGATGTTAAGTCCCATAGTGCTCAGAGCCATTTGAACCATTTGAGCCATGGTAAATTTTAGAACCAGAAAATCTATTGAACTGATAATTTCACTTTCTGTACTGATACGGATAAACCACAAATACATAACACTACACTATAATGTTTACTACAAAACTTCGTACTGTCTATTGATCTGATTAAAACTGGGCATAGGTTACCCTAGAAATAGCACTTTCGAATCACACACACAATGTCAATTTTGATAAAGATAAAACACTGATAATTTTTTGTTTATATTAACTTTAACTTTGCTGGTCAAATCAGTTTAGAACACTTCAGAATTCAAACAGAATACAGCCTGTCCTTCTCAGCGGAAAGAAATCTTCAGATGTAGAAAGTACTTCGGATATACCCCGTTTTCGCCGAATGATGCTGCTGTGCACAGCGAAGTCGCTGCGAAAAAAACGCAAACGTATTCAGCATAAACATGTGTAACGTATTGGGTGTACACACCCAGAATGACCTATTATTGTAAGATTACACGGTTGCAGGGCAGTCACTGTCAGCAGTTACATCCATTAATCATATAGGAGCACATGTGTGCAAAAATTTAAAGTGGAACGACCACGTAAAACTAACTGTAGGTAACGCAGATTCATTGGAAGAGTCTTCAGGAAATGTAGTCCACCAACACCGAAGGTAGCTTACAGAACCCTCGTTCGGCCAATAGCTGAACATTGCTGGTACTCTGGGAGCCGTATTAGGTAGTACAGATAGAGGAAACAGAGAAGATCCGCAGATGAGCAGCGCCTGTGAACCATTCGCGACTGGAAGAGGAGAATGTGGAAGTGACAATACAAAAAGTACTCTCCACCACACACCGTATTGTGACTTCTGGTGTACAGGTGTAAATTCGTCTGTTCGAAATGGTATGGCCTCGCCTTCCTCCAACGTTTGCACTCAATGAACCCAGCCAGTTTCAGGAGGGCACACAGTTTAATGTGGACCCAGAGGCCACATAACAACTTTGCATTTTTGTCATTAACAAATTGTTGCCAGAAGCTGAGTCAACAAGGGTTTTTCCATCTTTGGAATGATAGGGAAATTTGCTAAAACAACTTACAGAAACGGTAGGCGTGTCATTTTGTAGCATACAACATCGAGTTTGATTCACGTAGTGCCTCAGTACCCCATTCCGCCACCTGTAGCGCCAGCGTAGTGCCGAGCGAAAATGGGTACTTTCAGTGGTGTGAAGGTGATCGTTGTGTGCTTTGGCTTCATGAACGTCTTAATTCCACTGATCGATGTAGATCATCCAGATGAGATTGTCTGCTATCAACAAGACGGTGCACGATTTCATTTCCTGAACGAAGTTCGTTGGTTTCTCGACAATCGCTTCCCACGTCTGTGAACTGGCCGGCAAGGGCCAATCGCATGGCTACTTCTTAGACTTGACACCACTGGCTTTCTTTCTTTGGGGTGTCATTGAGGACCGTGTGCACATTCCTCCTCTACGGAACAATTTAGCCGATCAGAAAAATTGAATCTGCGCTGCCGTTGCACAAGTTACGACCGATTTGCTGCAACGACTGTCGGAAGAAACTGATTACCGGTGAGATGTTTGCCATCTTACAAATAGAAGTCACATCGAACCAAAATGACGATTGACACTCATGTGAAACTTGAGATTGTTTGCTACAAAATAACATCTACCGATTCTGTAAGTTACCTCAATAAAATTTTATATCATTCCAAAGTTGTCAAGTCCTTTTTGACTCACCCAGTATTAGTACAGGACCGGGTTACCGCTGTTTATGCTAAATTTAAATTACTGTAGTATTATTAAACATCTTTCAGCATACGCATTACAGTCATCAATGGGTTCTTGTTTCAACTGAATCTTAATTACTAGGTGGCTGTGCTTCGTAGGATCTTCACTAACTGGTCAGACAACTTGTGGAAATTTGTTTCGTTGTCCTTGTCAGCAAACAGATGTCCCTTCCGTAAAGACTGATGTGCGCAAGCTATACACTGCACACACCAACTTCGATTACTGACTGGCCGCGCCAATGGTATAATTTCATAAACTGTGTTTTGAAGATTAAACAGTAAACTTGTGACTGCTGTTATTACAAATAACACGTGCACTGTATCTGTGCCACTATCTGCAAGAGAGGAACATGTGCACGCTAACAAACTTAAAGGAACAAACTATCATCACATACTATTTGACATGTCCTGTGAAGCCTAGAAAGAGACTTTGATAAAGTAAGACTCTGCTAATAATGCCACAAATGTACTAAAACATGTTTGAACAAGAAAATTTGGGTAAGAATTTTGTGATTTGCATAAATAGGTGTCATCATTCCAGTTTCATTCCAAGTTTCGGTATTCGAGGAAAAAAGGGTAAATATTACAGTCAAACAAAACCGAAGCGCACAAGTAAATAAATCACAGATTGGCATAGAATAGAAAAATGCAGACATCTTAAAATGATGATCAGTTTCCCAGTTACCCTAGTAACTTAACTGAAAGGTGGTGATCAAAAAAATTTTCATTCTCAATTAAAGCTAACGTGTATGCGCTGAATGCATGTACCACAATCAATGCTTAAATGTTGAAGAGAAGTCGTAAAGCGATTTCAAATTGATTTTAATTTTAATGATGAGTCCATATCACTTTTTAGAAAAGTTATACAGTAATTAAAATTAAAAAGAAGGTCAGCGTTGGCCGTAATATTGATGTTTTATTGATAGCAGAATCGATTTTCGATCACATAGTGATATCTTCGGTGCTGTACAAATTAAACACATACATTGGTATCAAGTTATCAATAACCAAAACTACGAAGCGATCACAATGTGATCGAAAGTCGATTCTGCTATCAATAAAACATCAATATTACGGCCAACGCTGACCTTCCTTTTAATTTAACATATATGGTCGTTGTGCACACAGCACTCATGTAGTCGCCAATCAATGATACAGTAATATCGTACGTATTATAGAGGCGCCAAAGACGCGTCGCCATTCGTACTTTAAGCTGACTGTTCCGTGACGTGCAGTAGCATCATTGCTCTTAATTTCTCGCTGTTGAATAAAGAAAGACGGTATACAAGAACTAAGATACATGAGAGAGAAACGACAGCCATGTGTCTAGGCTGGGGCTGCAAGGAACCAGGTAAACTCAATGGAGCATCCCCGAGCAGGATCTTAACGCTGCCCCTTCCGCATGCGAATACTCCAACAACGCCAACACAAGTGAAAGACGACCAATGAATCATAAGAACATATATAAATTTTACCGTAAACTGCAACATTACCACCAACATACAGTGCTCCGTTCCGTACTTACATCTATACTACTAAAGACAAGTCTTAGTTTAACGTTGTTACCGAAAATCTCTGCAAGTTCTTGACCAGTTCACTTTAGATTTCTATACGTTACTCTAACGAACGTTCAGGCGGACGTGGGCTACAATTATCACAACTTTGTAATCCCACCCTTTCGCAGCTAAAAACCGTGAGAAACATTGCAACATTACCACCAACATACAGTGCTCCGTTCCGTACTTACATCTATACTACTAAAGACAAGTCTTAGTTTAACGTTGTTACCGAAAATCTCTGCAAGTTCTTGACCAGTTCACTTTAGATTTCTATACGTTACTCTAACGAACGTTCAGGCGGACGTGGGCTACAATTATCACAACTTTGTAATCCCACCCTTTCGCAGCTAAAAACCGTGAGAAACATTGTCGTTGAAGTTGCTATCCTCACAGATCCAGAAGCTGGAAAATTCTCTGTCACACCCCATGTGCCAATGATCCCAACCGAATTACCCATTCATTTCAAACAACTTCAGTTCCAAATCTAGTTCCTTTGCAACACCAATAAATAAAGTTCAAAGTCAGAGAGAGGCGGGAAGGAGAAGAGGGGGGGGGGGGGGAGGACGAGATTTACGGAGGAAGGAAGGAAGAGAAGAAGATTGGGTTTAACTTCCCGTCGACATCGATATCATTAGAGACGGAGCACAAGTTTCGATTGTGTCAAGGATGGAAAAGGAAATCGGCCGTGCCCTTTCAAAGAAACCACCCCGGAATTTGCCTGGAGCGATTTAGGGAAATCAAGGAAAACCTAAATCTGGATGGCAGGACGCGGATTTCAAACCTTCGTCCTCCCAGATGAACAGTGAGAGGTGGGGAGACGGAGATTAGGATCTACGTCCAATTCCCATACATATTTAGCATCTGAGAAGTACTGCCGGGTTCGCTAGTAAGCTACAGAGGAAACGATTGTTTGTACCACTAACGCTTTTCATCCTTTGTTGTAAGCTGTAAATTTTGAATATCTAGTGTTAAGACAGAACTTAAAATTCGTGTTAACTATAAACAAAAAGTGCAAAACTGAGCATGTTGTATAATATTACACTTGAGAAGTTGCAACGACTCTGTGAAATAGATGGACGTCACAGTTATTATATATATATATATATATATATATATATATATATATATAATCCTTTTTACAAGCATTCACCCTTATGATATCTCACAGTAATAAATTTTTATCTGAAACTGACAACTTACCTGTGCCTGACGATCTTGGCCTTCAAATTTCAAGGATCAGTAACCACCACACACACACACACACACACACACACACACACACTATTATCTGTTAAAGAACATATCCTCTTAAATTAGTAGTCTATGAGTCATGGGCGTTACGGAAGCACACCGACCTTAGTATGTGATGCATGCTTGCGAACAGATTGTTGTTTGTTTGATGTGGTTTGTGGTCTATTTGATGGTAAAAAGGGGGGTGCCGGCAGCACATGAACATGTCGCGCGTGGCATGCTTGCGTGTAGAAGTTGCCCTGATCTTTCGCTTTTCCGTTCGGCACGCATGAGAAGTGTAGCGTGTTAACAAATGGTTCAAATGGCTCTGAGCACTATGCGACTTATCATCTGTGGTCATCAGTCCCCTAGAACTTAGAACTACTTAAACCTAACTAACCTAAGGACATCACACACATCCATGCCCAAGGCAGGATTCGAACCTGCGACCATAGCAGTAGCGCGGTTCCCGACTTTAAAGAGCCTAGAACCGGTCGGCCACCGCGGCCGGCGGCGAGTTAGCAGCACTCTGTCGGGGCTGGTCGGACTGCATCCCGCTCCTGGTGCACGGAAGCCTTTTATCTCAACCAGTTCGCCACATGGTACTGTCAGCACTGTTCATAGTATGTGGCGTATCTTATGTTTAACGTTTTACAAGTGCCGCCCGATCTGTGCACACATCACTTTCAGCGTCACTATAGTTCAATTCTTTTATCTTGGCGGCTCGCGCAGGCCCGCCCAGACGCGGGAGATTGCTGCGTTGCCAGTTGCACGCGCCAAGAGAAGCAGCGCCATAGTATAGTTCGCAAACTTACGTTTAGGGAGGAGCGTGCAGTTTATGAAGGAAGGCCCCACGGCCGCATTAACCCTTTCGCTGCTACAGAGACGTCCTCCCCGCATTCCGCGCTGTGTGCGATTTTGTCATCACTGCACTGCTCGCCTGTGCAGACACATGGTGTTTCGACTGCTTTGACACACTTTATCATTCGATTTCACAAAAACTATTTGGCCCAATAATTTGATTTTTACACATCTTCTTAACTGATACCTTCCCCCCCATAAATGACTTAATTTTGTTTCGGTGTTCAATGCAGTTATTATGCAGCATTAGATGTAGTAAACCACTGCACGAAATTTTGAAGAGATTGCAGAGGTAAAAGTCCATGGTGTATACTTTCCGTATGGTTGATTTCAGTTGCCACTAGAAATTTCAAAAAATTACATTCACACGAATAAAATTCATGAAGTAAGACACTTCGATATTGTTTTATAAATAAAATATTAAGCACCGAATAAGGTTTGAACTCAGAACCTTTCGCTTACCAGCCAACCACTTTCACCATTACGCTAACGCAGCTCGTCATTCAATAGACCTTACAAAGGACTTAAAAACAGCACGCAAAATACCGACAAACACTGTTGGTATGACTATGAATTACTCACGTTTCGTCGAAGTACAATAGGAAAGAAACAATTACTGCTGTTCTTTTTTGCGAAAAAGCGGTTGGTGAGAATGATTCAAACACCTTTCCTTGCTATCGCCTGACTTAGGAGGCTTATTGCTTGTTTGGTTTAATTAATTAATAGAATATGAAGCAATTGGTATAAACAATGCTTTTTCCAAACTTTCTATAAAAGAAAGTCTGCTATCAAGACATTGCTTTTGTTCAATTACTTTATTTATGACTGAACATTTCTAAAACTGAAGCCACTCGTACGTGCTCTGCACTGCAGTCGAGCTCTGGCAACGTCGTTCTCTGTTCATTGGCCGACTGTGTTTTGTGACATCAGATGCGCAGAACGAACCTAAACTCGGCCGCCGTCGTAAATGACGCGCACTTTAGTCGCGTGCACTCAGCAGTTAGAAGTGCGACGCTCTTGTTCCCCCCGCGCGATTCGAACCTTGGCTCACCGTCGCCGGAATCATAGCGAGTGTTGACGGCGACGCACTGGTAGCCGGGAGACACGGGCGCCACGTAGAGATATCGACGCGCCAGGTCGATAGTAGTCGAGACCTGAATCGAGGGTCGTTTATCACGCGGCGCGTGGATCACAGATCACAATCAAGTTTCGACACGCGACGGCCGCCGCGACAACGCAGATAAATGCGATTCGAGAGAATTCTGCACTGAGAGCGCTATCCTGTCTGTCAACAGCAAGGGCCATCTGACACTGAAGAGAGTTTCAGCTTGCTACAAAAAGCCGTCGTCACTCGTGTGTGTTGCAGGTTAGCATTACCCACTAAAAATAAAGAACCGAAATGATTTTTAACGCAATGGGAGTTACGCAACAGTGGTCTGTTCGTGTATAATTAGCACATAACGTTCATGGGCTACAAGATACAGCGGTAGTATGCTACGTATAAGAAGTGGAAAAAATATAAACCTCCCGTTCGAAACTAAACTTAGTGATCCAAAGGCTGTGAAGTTCGACCCCACCCCTTTCATCAAGGAAAATTTTACTAAAACCGTTTATACTTTTTGATTTGTCAATTTCCAATTTTCTCTGCCAACTTCCGGAAAATAAGGTAGCATTAAAACACCGTGTCTATAAAATGGCAAAAATTCTACTTAATTACATCTGTTCATTACATTGCAAACATTGTCGTCTTTCATCTGGCGTATCACAAATGTGACTTTCATCTATAATCTGCAAAATTACAGTGAAGTGCATGGCAGAGGGTACGTCGCATTGTACCAGTTATTAGAGTTTCTTCAGGTTCCATTCACGTATGGAGCGCGGGAAGATTAACTGAATGCCTCTGTGCGTCTTGCAGTTATTTTAATCTTATTCTCAAGATCCATACGTGAGCGATACGTAGGTGATTGTAGTATCTTCCTAGAGTCGTCATTTGAAGCCAGTGCCTTAAACTTTGTTAGCAGACTTTCTCAGGATGTTATGTTTTGTTATGTTATGTTAACCGGGGACCTAGAAACGACGGAGAGGCTCCGTCCCCGCCGCAGCCGCAGTGGTCCGCAACCCCACGACGACTACCGCAGTCCACTACAACCCTCCGCCGCCCCACACCGAACCCAGGGTTACTGTGCGGTTCGGCCCCCGGTGAGACCACCAGGGAACGTCTCACACCAGACGAGTGTAACCCCTATGTTTGCGTGGTGGAGTAATGGTGGTGTACGCGTACGTGGAGAACTGATTTGTGCAGCAATCGCCGACATAGTGTAGCTGAGGCAGAATAAGGGGAACCAGCCCGCATTTGCCGAGGCAGATGGAAAACCGCCTAAAAACTATCCACAGACTGGTCGGCTCACCGGA
Organism: Schistocerca cancellata; assembly: GCF_023864275.1. Taxonomy (NCBI): domain Eukaryota; kingdom Metazoa; phylum Arthropoda; class Insecta; order Orthoptera; family Acrididae; genus Schistocerca; species Schistocerca cancellata. The sequence goes on from NC_064634.1 coordinate 66,887,844, forward strand.
CCTCGACACAAATCCGCCGGGCGGATTCGTGCCGGGGACCGGCGCTCCTTCCCTTCTAAGGATAGTTTACGTTTATCTTCAACTGTCTGCTAGTTGAGATTCTTCAGTACCTCTGTAACACTCACGGATCAAACAAATCTTTGATACGGATTCCACATAGTTGAGCAATGTTTTAGAATAGGTCGCACGAATGATTTGTAAGCATTCTCCTTTGTAAACTGATTGCACTTTCCCAGTATTCTACGAATAAATCGAAGTCTACCACTCACTTTACCCATGACTGAGTCTATGTGACCATTCAATTCCATATCCCTGCGAACTATTACATCCACGTTTTTGTATGAGTTGGCCGATACCAACAGCGACTCCTTCTACATGTACATCTACATTCATACTCCGCAATCCACCATACGGTGCGTGGCGGAGAGTTCCTCGTACCACAACTAGCATCTTCTCTCCCTGTTTCACTCCCAAACAGAACGAGGGAAAAATGACTGCCTATATAGGGCTCGTACAGAGGCAATCTCTCTTATCTTTGTGGTCTTTCCGCGAAATATAAGTTGGAGGTAGTAAAATTGTACTGTAGTCAGCCTCAAATTCTGGTTCTCTGAATTTCCTCAGCAGCGATTCACGAAAAGAACCCCTCCTTTCCTCTAGAGACTCCCACCCGAGTTCCTGAAGCATTTCCGTAACACTCGCGTGATGATCAAACCTATCAGTAACAATTCTAGCAGCCCGCCTCTGAATTGCTTAGCTGCCATTCTTTACACCAATCACAAATCCTGTCCAAATCATCTTGTATCCTCCTATAGTCACTCAATGACGACACCTTCCCGTACACCACAGCATCATCAGCAAACAGCCGCACATTGCTATCCACCCGATCCAAAAGATCGTTTATGTAGATAGGAAACAACAGCGGACCTACCACACTTCCCTGGGGCACTCCAGATGATACCTTCACCTCCGATGAACACTCACCATCGAGGACAACGTACTGGGTTCTATTACTTAAGAAGTCTTCGAGCCACTCACATACTTGGGAACCAATCCCATATGCTCGTACCTTAAGTTAGGAGTCTGCAGTGGGGCACCGAGTCAAACGCTTTCCGGAAGTCAAGGAATATGGCATCCGTCTGATACCCTTCATCCATTGTTTGCAAGATATCATGTGAAAAAAGGGCGAGTTGCGTTTCGCAGGAGCGATGCTTTCTAAAGCCGTGCTGATGCATGGACAGCAACTTCTCTGTCTCAAGAAAATTCATTATATTCGAACTGAGAATATGTTCGAGAATCCTGCAACAAACCGATGTTAAGGATATTGGTCTGTAATTTTGAGGATCCGTCCTTCTACCCTTCTTATATACAGGCGTCACCCGCGCTTTTTCCAGTCGCTTTGGACGTTACGTTGGGCAAGAGATTCGCGATAAATGCAAGCTAAGTAAGGAGCCAATGCAGTAAGTAGAGTACTCTCTGTAAAACCGAGTTGGAATCCCATCAGGACCTGGCGATTTATTTATTTTCAACCCATTCAGCTGATTCACAACGCCAGGGATGACTATCACTATGTCCTCCATACGGGAATCTGTACGACGCTCAAACGGCGGTATGTTTGTACGATCCTCCTGCATGAAAGATTTCTCAAACTCGAAATTTAAAATTTCAGCTTTCGTTTTGCTGTCTTCCGTTGCCAGGCCAGACTGATCAGTGAGTGACTGGATGGAAGCCTTCGACCCGCTTACCGATTTTACGTAAGACCAGAATTTCCTTGGGTTTTCAGCAAGGTCTTTTGCTAAGGTATGATGGTGGTAGTGGTTGAACATTATAGTCATAGGGTACTACATTTCGCGATGGGTTCAGTTGCTACAATTTATTATAAGAAATAATGGTAATTATGTTAATATCTTTTTTTAAGTGTTCAAGCTTCATGTACAATGAGCTCGTTCCGTTGCTGTGATTCCAAAACTGTCACTGGTTTCTTTCCAGCGTGCTTTTAAGGCATTTTACATATTTACGTTAAATTACATTGGTGACACTATTCCAAGTCACAGACCCCCCCTCCCACTCCATCTTAGCTCGCCTCGCGACCTGCCGCCGGAAGACCCCCCCCCCCCCCTCTTTCTGCCTGAGAAGCCCCTGATAACCTCTGGGGCCTCGTGTCTCGCTAGACTAGCCGCCTCTGCTTGCTCTCAGCTCGCCTGTCACAGTCTGGCCGACAGGTGAACAACACCCTCCCCAGGTCCACACTCGCATTGCCGTAACCTGCAAACCTGTTCACCATCTTATTGTTTAGTGGTTTCCTGATAATGATGACTGCACACTTTGTTTTAGTATTGCGTAAATTGTGACAGCGTCACAGTTGTGAGAGTTTATTGTTCTTATAGTTGTTAAATCATCTAAATGACACATGTAAATATGAAATTGTCGGATCTATACGTTTCGAATCGAGTATTTCTCTGAGTTGCAATTTCTTGGAAGTTAGATCCAGGTAATGTATTAAGGCACAAGTAACGCAACGACACAATGTCTAACGTAAAAATATTTCGAAATATTAATGTTGTAATTTTCAGTAATGTTTTGGGCAATGTCGTAATTTTGGGCAATGTCGTAATTTTGGGCAATGTCGTAATTTTGGGCAATGTCGTAATTTTGGGCAATGTCGTAATTTTGGGCAATGTCGTAATTTTGGGCAATGTCGTAATTTTGGGCAATGTCGTAATTTCTTTACGTAATATATTTTGTCTTTAATCTGTAAACATTTTCTTATGAATTAGTAAGAGTCTGTTATTTAAATGCAATACCGAAAAAAATAATTGTGTAATAACATGTAGTAAACACGCTGGTGTAGTCAGGGCAATTTGCTGTTGTGGACAAAGAGTATATCTGAAGTAGGGAACACTCTCTCTGGACGCGGACGCGCGCACGATGCTGTTGAGTCTGGCGCGACCTCTTGTGCAGTATAGACCGACAGCAGTGGTCTGGCGTAGTGGTTGCTAGCGACATGTGGTGCGGCACAGTGTAAGGTACCAAACCGGAAGAATTGTATGTTTTGTCCAGGTATAGTTACGGTGTTATCTGGGAACAGCACAAGAAACATCAAGAGGAATTAATATGAAAGAAGACCAGGTGTGGGCCCAAAATTGTTTATTTGCAAAGCGACGCTAAGAGCAACCTCTTGCCATGCATTGTCGGCGATTACAATTGTGTACTGGAAATGTAGTTTAGAACATGATTTATAAATTAAACAAAATTTTATTACATTGGAAAAATGTGATAAATTGCTCAAATTTTCTTATTATACCCAAAAATACTCCCTTTTTGGTGAGAAAACCTGACGTGATACAAAGAAAGTTGATTGCACTTTTAAAATCAACGCTGAAAAGTACATAAAAGTCAGTCAACAAATTTCAAACAACTTTCAAAAAATATTTTTTTTTGCAGAGCTGTATTATTACCTTACGCAACACCAGCAGCCATTCATTCACTGAATTAAGACTAGACCAACTTTGATATTTAGAAGTGCATGAAAGCTAGGCAGCGTGCTAGTTTCATTTTGTGAACAATTACCAACTTAACGTCAACTTTGTGGTACACGTGCTAAAACATGAACAACTACCAAGTAAGGTTCTATCCAGTCGTTATTAATTAGAACCGAGTGTAATTGTTGTTGATAAAAAGATTACAACTGCAGAGCTAATTTAATTTCGATAATTTGTTTATGAATGTGAAAGTTAACAAAACTTTAAAAAAAAGAGGTGAGACTAAAATATAATGGACTTCGTTACAAGGCACGATCTTCACTTGAAAAACCAGTATTAATATTCAGTGGTTAGGGAAAAGTAATTTCAGTGAGTTATTAAAGGTTATTGTAAATCAGAATGTTTAATTACTTTGTGTGATCAAGAATTTCTGCTCGCATTTCCAAAATATGTAACTGTGTTATGCAAAAGTTAAATACTGATTAACGAAATTTGCGCTCGCTAGTAAGATATAGTTTGCTTATCGGAAAATATTTATTTCAGAACAACTAAATAGTAGAAATATTAATAGTAGGCTTTACGACAGGCTGCAGTAGAAATATTAACAGTAGGCTTTCGATAGGCTACGTGAAGCTATTTATTATGCAAACTGAGAGCCGAACAGTTAGCAGTCAAATGCATATGCTTTGCGCAATTTGTTTTACTGATTCTCCAATTACATTTGTTTCATGTTGCTAACTGTGATTTTGAATCTGAACTCGAGTCGAAGTTATTGTGCCCGTTCCCTCCTGATTGTCTAGCATTAATTATTACGTAAATACTTTCCCAAATTGATTACCAACTATACAATATTGTTCGCTCACACCGTGAGCTGGCGACCGTTTTCTGTAACTTCATTATTTGAAATTTCACTAACTACTTTGCAGTTTTTATCATTTACCGAAATTCTTTCGATCGTCATTGTGTAGTAGTCGCGCAATAACCATTCGGTAATAACTCATTCTCCATTTTTTCATTGGATTTAATTTGTTCATCGGAACCGATGCGTTTTTGCACTGACAACAGGGACATTAGGAACACATATCAATTATTTCAATTATCCGAAAGTTTACGTCCGTTATACACAATAGCAGTAGTAGTAGTAGTAGTAGTAGTAGTAGGTAGGTAGGTAGATAGGACAGGCCTTCAGTGCGGAGACTGGTTCAATGGGGCTCTACGCTTGTCTACCCTTTGCAAACTGCTTCATCTCTGCGTAACTAAAAATGGTTCAAATGGCTCTGAGCACTATGGGACTTAACATATGTGGTCATCAGTCCCCTAGAACTTAGAACTTCGTAAACCTAACTAACCTAAGGACATCACACACATCCATGCCCGAGGCAGGATTCGAACCTGCGACCGTAGCGGTCACGCGGTTCCAGACTGAATCTGCGTAACTATTGCAACCATTTGAACCTTCTTATAGTACTCAAGCACTGGTCTGCCTGTGCAATATGAAGGGAACACCTTGTATTTCCCTCCATTAACAAATTGACGATTCCTTATTGATCTCAGGGTGTGTCCTATCGATCAATCCCTTCTTTTAGTGAAGTTGCGCCATAAACATCTTTTTCCCATTAACTCGATTCCGTACCAGCTTCGTGATAATCCAATCTACCCACACAATCTTCAGCATTATCCTGTACCATCACATTTCAAAATCTTATATTCTCTCTGAACTGTTTATAGCCCACATTTCACTTCCGTACGAGGCTACCCTGCATTTAAAAAACGATCAAATTTAGACGGTTCTGCAATTCGAAAGCTATGCGAACGCTGGGAGACCGTGTATTTTTAACGAACCAATTTCGAATTAGTTATATTTTAACAGATTTCTAATTAAAATATTTATATCATGTATCTACGCTGTAGATGCCCAAACCGTAAAATCATATGTACTTCCGGAAAAGCCTTAGATTCTATGTTAAATTTATGATAATACCAGCTTTGCTTTTGGTGACGACAACATGCTCCTGAATAGTCCACGGCCGGCAGATGTGGCCGTGCGGTTCTAGGCGCTTCAGTCTGGAACCGCGTGACCGCTTGTCGCAGGTTCGAATCTTGCCTCGGGCATGGATGTGTGTGATGTCCTTAGGTTAGTTAGGTTTCAGTAGTTGTAAGTTCTAGGGGACTGATTGTAACGTGCGCATGGGGAACACAATACTCATTAAAGCCTGTACTATGGCAAGTGAGCGGGGTTCACCTTATGAGAAAGGATTTTCGTAAAGATATCGACCGCGTGTACCTGAATGGTGGCAAATCAGACTTACACCCACTCTGTAATAACAATGATCTGTCAAGCAGGTTCGAAATGCAATTACACGTCAGGATGGACCAAAAGCAACACTGAAAATGCTACCAATTTAATAATAATACGGTCGCCAGCCTAATTAGGCATTAAATGAGTTTCTTCCCTGTACAAGTTGGTATATATTCACGCAAAACAACACTTAGTAACTCTGCGTCATATAGTAGAATTTTAGAACCAAAAAATCTGTTGAACTGACAGTTTCACGTTCTGTACTGATATCGAAAATCCATCAATACATAACACTACACTATAATGTATACTACAAAACTTTATACTGTCTATTAATCTGATTAAAATCGGGCATAGGTTACCCTAGAAATAGCACTTTCGAGCCACACACAAAATGTCAATTTTGATAAAGATAAAACACTGATAAACTTTGACTTTTATATTGACTTTAACTTTTGCTGGTCAAACCAATTTAGAACACTTCAGAATTCAAATGAATAAAAAAGGGGGGGGGGGGAGATCCTGAAACTGTTATGATCACTGTATTAAAAAAATTATTACTGAATTTATCATGCGTTCAAGATTTCCAGTATATAAGTTACTACTCTTTTCATCTTATTTACTGCTCATTTAAATACCTTTATATCTGTCTCGAAATAATTAAACTTCATTACTATATCAATATTAAAGTTATCTCTCAACTTCGTTAGACCTTCGTTATTCATTTTACTGGTTCATTAACAAAACAGTTCTTTAAACACCATTCTAACATAGCTAGGTTTGCAAGTAATTATTATTAACACAAAATTTAATTTTTCATTTCGGGACACTCGGATTGCACAACATTTGGAAAGGACCCTGTCTAGGTTAGTTGTGAGGATAATTAAATGATGTGAAAGTTCTGGTAAAATTTAGGTTATTACTGAACAGTTCACTCTATGGTCCATACGAATACGGTATTAAAAGTTTTAACCTGCTTGTATCGATGCGGTGGTTGGCGGGCAGTGAGATGGTGAGGCACAGAGCACACATACAACCACAGCTATGGCTCTTGACGTATCGGCACTTCAATTCAGAATAGCGTCGCAATACTTTTCCGTTTAGTGCCTATGGAATTTTACCATGCTGTGTGGGATTTGGAACGGCATACCCGAGGCTCAGTGAAACTACGTCTTCCAGGAGAGCCTCCTCGCTCCAGAAGGTGTTGCTCAAACCAGTGCCAAACCCCAACTACTACTGCTCCCGTTGTGCCGTGCAGTGCCCGCGCGCATTTTCCCGCGCTCGCCTGCCATCCACCTTTTACCGCTCCCTGACAGACCGGGTATTCACCCGAGGTTTTGCATTCTACATATCCTAACACATTGCCTACGCATGGACCAGACGCACAGTTACAATTTTAAACATCTTACAACAGTTTCAACATTTCTTAAATTTCAATTCTATTACAATATTGCTTGACATTTGACATAAACATTAATATTCACATTGAAACTCGTTTACAGTCTTCTTAACACAATGGCATAAAACAAAAAAGAAATGAAATCAGAACATTAATTACACAAGTTTATCGAAAAATCAGAAAAAAAATTACTTATATGTACAATAGTACAGCGTCGTCGTTGTTACATGATGACCACAGATGTTAAGTCCGATAGTGCTGAGAGCCATTTGAACCAAGCCAATAGTCCACGATCGCCGATCCGAATGGGAACTATTTTATCTTGGTTCGCTAGCTAATGGGAGTGGACCAAACCACGAGGTCATCGGTCCCATCGGATTAGGGAAATAAGTCGGCCGTGCCCTTTCAAAGGAACCATCCCAGCATTTGCCTGAAGCCGTTTACGGAAAGCCTTAATCAGAATGACCGGACGCGGGCTTGAACCGTCGTCCTCCCGAATGCGAATCCAGTGTGCTAACCACTGCACCGCCTCGTTCGGTATATTTTATCTTCGGATTATTTTATCCTGTAGTTTCCCATGGTTCTGAGCACTATGGGACTTAACATCTTAGGTTTAATTAGTTCCAAGTTCTAGGGGACTGATGACCTAACTAACCTAAGAGCATCACACACATCCATGCCCGAGGCAGGATTCGAACCTGCGACCGTAGCAGTCCCGCGGTTCCGGACTGCAGCGCCTAGAACCGCACGACCACCACGGCCGGCCATAATAGTAGCACATCAAGGTCGTGTTGGCTGTTGTTACAGTCTGTCAAGCATCCAGTGTGTTTCCCCAGCAAACACGGGAAAGACTGCCTCTTCAAGAACCATACGCTAGTCTAGCATTTTCACAGATACCTCTCCATTGTGGTTGCACCTAGGATACAGTAATCTTCATCGTTGAAACATGCAAGCCACCCACCTTGGCAAAGTCCACAGTTAATGGAGTAAGCACCGATGTAAACAAATTACATTAAGTGGAGCCATATTAATATTACAAATGCAACAGTAACTCTGTCACTCTTTTCAGACTGAACCGTTGAACCGATTTTCATGTGACTTGTTTGGCACGGAGGTAGGCTACTTTAGAAACTGTGTAGTACAATATATTTATTGATTTAAGAAACACGGCGCAGAATATAAAACAATCATTACTCTTTGAAAAGGCTGTTTATTGTTTGACTTTTGAACTTTATCATAATTGTGAAAATGCTTCTATTGTTTGATATGTAGTTACACAATACGATTCAACGTAGTTAATATAATATTTATATAATCCTCTGCGTTTTTAACCCATACTTCCCCAGTAATGTCAGTCACCATCTCGGAGCATTTTAGACGCGTCTCTTATGGCTTCTTAGACGTTTGAAGACAGGACGCCGGCGTCCCGGCTACATGTGAAGTCTGTACGACAGAGAGACGCCGTGCCTTTACATGTGGCTCTGGCTCTGATCACTATGGGACTCAACATCTTAGGTCGTAAGTCCCCTAGAACTTAGAACTACTTAAACCTAACTAACCTAAGGACATCACACACACCCATGCCCGAGGCAGGATTCGAACCTAACTAACGTAAGGACATCACACACACCCATGCCCGAGCAGGATTCGAACCTGCGACCGTAGCAGTCCCGCGGTTCCGGACTGCAGCGCCAGAACCGCTAGACCACCGCGGCCGGCCTTTACATGTGGAACGTAGGAGGGTTTTGGTCGGCTGTATTAGATTATGGTCTATTAACTGATTATGTTAATAATAAATTGGTCATCTTAGGGGAATACATAAAAAATGTACGCTCTATAATGCACTGAAATTGAAGGAAGATACGGATGGTATTTGTTGTGGCAACATCTCACACACAGTACTACGTGAGCTAGAGGGGTCCCTAAAATCTCTCCTCCTGTAAGAAAGTAATGAATAGAGGCATGTTTTTCATATTCGACATACAGCACAACAAAACCACATTCATTATCTACGTAGATACCAGCACTGCACACATTTTTATAGGTACGTCTCTACACCACTGTATACGCAGATATTTATAAATTGGTAGCTTGCTTCCTCACCGTCACTCATCGTAGCAAAGCTGTTGATAAGGAAGTTCAGCTGCGGGTAACAGGTAGTTCTATACATTTTATTGTTACTATTACTAGAACCGACCTGTCAGTTTAGTAAGTCGCAGCTGCAAAATACTAACGCCAATTCATTACAGACGAATGGAAAAACTGGTAGAAGCAGACCTCGGCGAAGATCAGTTTGGATTCCGCAGAAATGTTGGAACACGTGAGGCAATACTGACCCTACGACTTATCTTAGAAGAAAGATTAAGGAAACGCAAACCTACATTTCTAGCATTGGTAAACTTAGAGAAAGCTTTTGACACTGTTGACTGGAATACTCTCTTTCAAATTCTAAAGGTGGCAGGGGTAAAATACAGGGAGCGAAAGGCTATTTACAATTTGTACAGAAACCAGATGGCAGTTATAAGAGTCGAGGAACATGAAACGGAAGGAGTGGTTGGGAAGGGAGTAAGACAGGTTTGTAGGCTCTCCCCGATGCTATTCAATCTGTATATTGAGCAAGCAGTAAAGGAAACAAAAGAAAAATTCGGAGTAGGTATTAAAATCCATGGAGAAGAAATAAAAACTTTGAGGTTCGCCGATAACATTGTAATTCTGTCAGAGACAGCAAAGGACTTGGAAGAGTAGTTGAACGGAATGGATGGTGTCTTGAAGGGAGGATATGAGATGAACATCAACGAAAGCAAAACGATGATAATGGAATGTAGTCGAATTAAGTCGGGTGATGCTGAGGGAATTAGATTAGGAAATGACACACTTAAAGTAGTGAAGGAGTTTTGCTATTTGGGGAGCAAAATAACTGATGATGGTCGAAGTAGAGAGGATATAAAATGTAGACTGGCAATGGCAAGGAAAGCGTTTCTGAAGAAGAGAAATTTGTTAACATCGAGTACAGATTTAAGTGTCAGGAAGTCATTTCTGAAAGTATTTGTATGGAGTGTAGCCATGTATGGAAGTGAAACATGGACGGTAAATAGTTTGGACAAGAAGAGAATAGAAGCTTTTGAAATGTGGTGCTACAGAAGAATGCTGAAGATTAGATGGGTAGATCACATAACTATTGAGGAGGTATTGAATAGAATTGGGGAGAAGAGGAGTTTGTGGCACAAGTTGACTAGAAGAAGGGTTCGGTTGGTAGGACATGTTCTGAGGCATCAAGGGATCACCCATTTAGTACTGGAGGGCAGCGTGGAGGGTAAAAATCGTAGAGGGAGACCAAGAGATGAATAGACTAAGCAGATTCAGGAGGATGTAGGCTGCAGTAGGTACTGGTAGATGAAGAAGCTTGCACAGGATAGAGTAGCATGGAGAGCTGCATTAAACAAGTCTCAGGACTGAAGACAACAACAACATTACTAAAACCTAGGAATACTAGTATATGGTTGTTTTTCCCCCAGCCGAACTTCGCGCCTGCAGCTTGCCAATATGTCGGGAGCATTTGGGAAGTAGAGCTACGTTGCCTCAGCAGCAACGACAAAGACTGCACTGGAAAAATGCTCGGCGATGCTGGCGGCAAAAAGGGGAGTGGGGCGGCGCGGCCTGCTACGACAGAGCTGCTGGCGCCGGCAGACACTGCAGGAGCTGAGAGGCCCCCGAGCGTCCGGGGACCCAGGAAGTCGCCACTTAGCCCCGTACACAGCTCAGCTTAAGGGCGCGCTGTGCGGGCCACCCCTCCCCCAGAGGCCGCCGGCCACTTGTTGGACAGCGCGGCCGTACTGGTGTCTTGTTCACATCAGGCGCACATAAAAATTATATACGAGGGTGAGTGAAATTAAAACTTTAAATTTGTAATAACAAATCGAAATTTCGCGCCGTTATCCTGTAAGCTGGTAAGCGTGCTACAAACAGCGTGCAGAATGGTCTGTAGGTGGCAGCATAATGCAGATGCACACATACCGTCGCAGTATCAGTATAAAGACGGCCGCCCCACTTGCGACTTGCACCACGGAAGAACAGCGTTCTGTTATTCGGTTTTTGCGTAGTGATGGTGTGAAACATATTGAAATTCATCGACGAATGAAGGTTCAGTACGGTGATGCATGTTTTCCACAGCAGCAAGTCTACGAATGGAGTAGGAAGTTCGTAAATGGTGTGACTTCTACAGAAGATGCTCCTCGTCCAGGTCAGGCACAACGAGTTGTGACGCCACAAAACATTGCAGCAGTTGAGGCCATAGTGAAGGAAAACCGCCGTGTGACACTGAATGACATTGCAGCATGTTTACGGATTACACATGGGTCAGCACACCACACTGTGCATGATGTGCTACCGTTTCAAAAGTGCCTGGCAGATGGGTGTCACGGCAGCTGACTCCTGAAACGAGAGAATGACGTGTTGATGCTTGTGAAGAACTTCTTCGGCGCTTTGAACGAGAAGGTGACGGCTTCCTTGCAATAATCGTTACTGGGGACGAAACCTGGCTTCACTTCCACCAAAGAATGGCGCCATTCCTCATCACCAAAACCAAAGTAGTTTCGAACAAAACCATCAGCAGGGAAGGTTATGTTGACTCTCTTTTGGGACGAAAAAGGCGTGATTTTGGAGCATTGCATGCCTAGAGGGACCACTGTCACCAGTGCATCATACACAGATCTCTTAAAAAATCATCTGCAGCCTGCAATCAAATCAAAGCGACGTGGATTGCTGTCAGCAGTTGTCCTATTGCAGCATGACAATGCAGGGCCTCACTCTGCCCGTACAACAGTTGCAACAGTCACAGACCTGCATTTTGAGTGTCTTCCTCATCCACCATACTCACCAGACCTTGCCCCAATTGATTTCCATATGTTTGGACCACTCAAAGACGCAATGGGAGGAAAGAACTTCCGTTCCGATGAAGAGGTACCCGGCGCGGTGCATGAGTGGTTGCACGGACAACCAAATGAATTTTTTTCTAAAGGAATTTATGCACTTTGTAAGCGCCGGAGCACTTGCATTGAGCGTGGGGGAGATTATGTTGAAAAGTGATACAGCTTTGTAACACTTCTGCACATTAAGTAATATTTAAAAAATAACGTTTCATTTGACTCACCCTCGTACTTTAAGCGTCGCATGATATGAATCGCCTTTGGTGGCTTTCACCAAAGAACAAATTACAGAGCTGGGTTCTGCATGTTCCTACGTTACTTTTCTCGTCGAAATTTGAGCGGCATATTCGTGCCATTATTGGTGGTTCATCGTTCATAGAAATATGAAACGACGAAATGACTTTTGATCGTGGTAGGACACGGCACTTCATCCAGTATGTTCCCCCAGTGACGCCATTACAACATAGGCCGTGGGAGAACTCTGGAGTTTCCGGAAATCATACGAGTAAATGTCAATGACGATGAAAATTCCGTCAGGTCTGGAGAAGTGTTCAGCCTATTGGTTGAGTTCACTCTCCGCCGTCCAATCCATGTCTGGCACATATTTTTAAAAGTTACTACCTATTCATTAAAATGTTGACTACTTTCGCCTTATAGTAGGATGGACAACCCATTCCCCAATACCGCTTTCCGTATTGGGTATCCCTTCCACGTCTAATTAAAGAAAAACATCGAAGCAATTAACAGGCGCCCTGTGGGATTTATCATCGGTCGGTTCGTTCAACACTAGACAGTTGCGGAACTCCTCAGTGAGCTCAGATGGCAATCCTTGGAAGGTGGAAGAGGATTCTTTCGCGAAACAGTGCTGTGGACGTCTAGTGAAACGGCTTCTGCGAAAGACTTCAGAACGAGTCTACAGCCTACAGCGTTAATCTCGCGTAAGGACCTTAACCTCAAGATCAGGGAGATATGCTTTCGTACAGAACCAAGGACGCACTCAATTTTTCCTCGCTCAGCTCGCGAATGGAGCAGGAAAGAAGTACTCTACATGTACTCACGTACATTTAGAACAATAACTACTGAATTATTCGCTGCCTCGCCTCAACAAACACCACTGGATATTAAAATTGCTATACCACGAAGGTGACGAGCTACAGACGCGAAATTTAACCGACAGGAAGAAGATGCTGCGACATGCAAATGATTAGCTTTTCAGAGCATTCACACAAGGTTACCGCCGGTGGCGACACCTACAACGTGCTGACATGAGGTTCAAATGGTTCAAATGGCTCTGAGCACTATGCGACTTAACTTCTGAGGTCATCAGTCGCCTAGAACTTAGAACTAATTAAACCTAACTAACCTAAGGACATCACACACATCCATGCCCGAGGCAGGATTCGAACCTGCGACCGTAGCGGTCACGCGGTTCCAGACTGAAGCGCCTTTAACCGCACGGCCACACCGGCCGGCTGCTGACATGAGGAAAGTTTCCAACAGATTTCTCACACACAAACAGCAGTTGACCGGCGTTGCCTAGTGAAACGCTGTTGTGATGCCTCGTGTAAGAAGGAGAAATGCGTACCATCAAGTTCCCGACTTTGATAAAGGTCGGATTGTAGCCTATGGCGATTGCGGTTTATCGTATCGCGACATTGCTGCTCGCGTTGGTCGAGATCCAATGACTGTTAGCAGAATATGGAATCGGTGGGTTCAGGAGGGTAATACGGAACGCCGTGTTGGATCCCAACGGCCTCGTATCACTGGCAGCCGAGATGACAGGCATCTTATCCGCATGGCTGTAACGGATCGTGCAGCCACGTCTCGATCCCTGAGTCAACAGATTGGGGCGTTTGCAAGTCAAAAACAATCTGCACAAACAGTTCGACGACGTTTGTAGCAGCACGGACTATCAGCTCTGAGACCATGGCTGCGGTTACCCTTGACGCTGCATCACAGACTGGAGCGCCTGCGTTGGTGTACTCAACGACGAACCTGGGGGCACAAAAAAAAGGCAAAATGTCATTTTTTTTCGGATGAATCCAGGTTCTGTTTACAGCATCATGATGGTCGCATCCGTGTTTGGCGTCATCGCGGTCACCTCTTGTTCGCATTGACGGCACTTTGAACAGTGGACGTTACGTTTCAGATGTGTTACGCCCGTGGCTCTGTCCTTCATTCGATCCCTGCGAAACCCTACATTTCAGCAGGATAATACACGACCGCATGTTGCAGGTCCTGTACGGGCCTTTCTGGATACAGAAAATGTTCGACTGCTGCCCTGTCCAGCACATTTTCCAGGTCTCTCACCAACTGAAAACGCCTGGTCAATGGTGGCCAAGTAACTGGCTCGTCACAATACGCCAGTCACTACTCGTGATGAACTGTGGTATCATGTTGAAGCTGCATGGGCAGCTGTACCTGTACACGCCACCCAAGCTCTGTTTGCCTCAATGCCCAGGCGTTTCAAGGCCGTTATTACGGGCAGAGGTGGTTGTTCTGGGTACTGATTTCTCAGAATCTATGCACCCAAATTGGGTGAAAATGTAATCACATGTCAGTTCTTGTATAAGATATTTGTCCAATGAATACCCGTTTATCATCTGAATTTCTTCTTGGTGTAGCAATTTTAATGGCCAGTAGTGTACTTTCCTCGTCCAAATTTGAGCGGCATATTCGTGCCATTATTGGTGGTTCATCATTAATACAAAATATGAAACGACGAAATGACTTTTGATCGTGGTAGGACACGGCACTTCATCCATTATGTTCCCCCAGTGACGCCATTACAACATAGGCCGTGGGAGAAGTCTGGAGTTTTCGGAAATCAAACGAGTAAATGTCAGTGACGATGAAAGTTTCCATCAGGTCTGGAGGAGTGTTTAGCCTATTGGTTGAGTTCACTCTCCGCCTGCCAATCCATGACGGGCACCCATTCATTAAAATGTTGACTACTTCGGCCTTATAGTAGGATGGACAACCTATTCCCCAGTACCGCTTTCCGTCTTGGGTATTCCTATCAGGTCTAACTAAAGAAAAACATCGAAGCAATTAACAGGCGCCCTGTGGGATTTATCATCGGTCGGTTCGTTCAACAGTAGACAGTTGCGGAAATGCTACGTGAGCTCAGATGGCAATCCTTGGAAGGTGGAAGAGGATTCCTTCGCGAAACAGCGCTGTAGATGTCTAGAGAAACGGCTTCTGCGGAAGACTTCAGAACGATTCTACTGCCTACAGCGTTAATCCTACACCGACTCAAAGGAAGGTCTCGGCGCTTGTTCGTGACCGTCACGTCAGCTCGGCACGGCGAACGCCAGATCTGTTACAGGCATACTCATAATGGAGGCGTCTCCCTCTCTGACACAGGAAAATGTGAAACTATTGGCGGTAGTTGACCAACACACATTGTTCTGAGAGATTTCTGCAATCAATTAATTGTGCAATTCGTTACACGTCTTAACAAATAGTGTACTCCTGAACTTAAATTTCCACCTGTTTTAAGAATTGACATACAAAAACAATTTCATTGTCCAGCAGCAACAAAATTCGTGCTGCTTTACCTTATTTGTAAATCTGAGGAAGTTACCTTTGTACTGGGTTGCTTTTACAAGAAACTGTGAATATATTGGTGCTCTTCTTTAGGTATCTTGGTTGACTATGGGGTGAGGAGCACTGAATGTTAATGAAAAATCTTGCGATTGTACACGTTGGGGGAGGGTGTGGGGGACAGAAGAAGAGGCAAAAGAGAGATACTTGTTTTATCAAATAATTTTTTTTTATCTTATGAAGTTTCTCCTTTCAGTTGCAAGAGGGGAATATTTATCTTTTCCAATGTGCATGTTTAAAAAAGTTTAAGCTCAGCAGTATTTTCGATGTATGAAGCTATTTTGTTTCCTGTTTAGAATTCCTTTCGTTGAAACGACTGTAATCTAATGACTGGCAACAGTTGGAGATTTACACATGTAAATTAGTTCACATTTCCAGTGACGATGTCAAACGAAAATAAATAAAAGAAACGAGTTCATTGTAAGGTAGTTGGGGGTAAGTTTCGATAACAAAATGGATGAAGTAAATATAGTTACTTGAACGTAAAATTTCCGAAGATTGCAATGGGGCAAAGCATCTTCTCATATTGATCTACTTTTGCTTCGACAGGATTCAGTAATACAGAAGTATGATCTTCATTTGCAGCTTTACGATAGTAAGAAAATCTTTCATCTAAATAAAACTGCAGAATCCAAAACAATACCAAACATTTTGTCCAAAAATAAGAGATTTATAGTGATAAGCACGCCCAGGCGTTTCTGCCTGCAACAGACCTGGCGTTCGCCGTGCCTAGCTGACGTGACGTCACCAACAAGCGCCGAGGCCTTCCCTTGAATATGTCTTGATTAATCTCGCGTAAGGACCTTAAGCTCAAGATCAGGGAGATATGCGTCCGTACAGAAACAAGGACGCACTCAAATTGTCCTCGCTCAGCTCGCGAATGGAGCAGGAAAGAAGTACTCTACCTGTACCCACGTACATTTAGAACAATAACTACTGTATTATTCACTGCCTCGTCACAACATACGATACTGTTAAAGCAGGTACGTATGGCTTCTCTCTATCGCGCTAATGTCACAGAATTTCGGGAGGAAGGTGCTCGGGCTAGGCGACTATCCGTCACAGGGACACAGTAGCAATTATTTTTTCTTTTTCCTCAGAGCCGCCTCTGTGTAGATTCCAACCAGCTCTCTCTCTCTCTCTCTCTCTCTCTCTCTCTCTCTCTCTCTGAACTTTTCCCCGCACACAATGGAGACTACCTGGAAAGCTACCTGCAGGCCGCGACGTCGCAGACTGGCCAGAACATGGAGACTCCAGGAAGGGCCAGGGCCCGCTAGTCCGATACTGTGGACGCTGCTGGCGTCGCAACGTTTCTCTCACCTCCACCAGCGCTGAAGCTGGACACAAGGCCGCCAGGCCTCTCACCTCGCAGCACGTTTCCGCCCGCGCTTTAACTCCCAGGCACTGGACCCATTTTTCGCTTACCTGGAACAACAACGAGAGCAAAGAACGATATTACATTCCATGTTATACATAAAATTACGATATTATTACTTTACAATATATTAGCACGTTGTAAGCCTGCATTGGATTTGTGATCTTATAACATCAGCGACTATACTCTGGTTCTGCTGTACGCTTTACAGTCCAAAGCGCACACCTTGTAAGACATCGTGGTCTCCTGACCTTCATTGCTTACATATTCCGCCCTCACAAGCATATTCCGCACATCAAGACGCTTCATTCGAACCCAAAATCGGTAAGATAAAGTCAGTGTTGTACGAATTCATGTAAACGATATGCAAATAACTAATAAATCGCAAGTGCACACCGTGGTTGAAATACTCGAGGCTGGCGTACACACATACATTCCAGACACGACGGTCACAGGAGCTTTTAATTCGACAGAGGCAACCGCACGCAAGGAGGCTGGTCCCATCTACATCGGTCGGTGACCGCCCGTGATGCGGACAGCGTTCGCCAGAGGGAAAGCAGGAACGACCACTTGTTCGGCTTAAAAGCAAATTCCGCTACATTGTGTGGGAGTGGCCAGCCTACACATTCTTTACACATAGCACGCAGTTTCTGAGATTTTCACAGGGACACAGCAAACACCAACGCCGATACTACAGATTTCCGGATTGGTCACCTTAAACGGAACGTCATTCTCCCGTTTTAGAAGAGCAATGCTGATTGGCAGACGATATTTCTGACGCCTTGAGCTGAAGGAGTAATGGAAGAGACCGAAAGATATACCCCTTCACGTCTGGCGTGGAGAGGCGCCGTTCCGTTGCCGCTCTTGGAGCGAGGAACAAGTCTCTCCTCAGTACTTCACTGGGAGAGCACCTCTGTCGAGAGCGAATCGAAGTGCGACTCTATATTGAGTCTTTGCGATTAAGCGTTGTTCACTGTGTTGGTCGACACACTTATTGTGCGGTGTGAACGGACAGAGTTATAGTTAAACACCTGCGAGCAAATTTTTGAGTGGCATCGCGGTGGACTGGTTATCTGACCGGTGTACCACGCCAATATTTAGACTAGGGGCGAATAGAATTCCTTGACTTCATCAAGGCGTAGGGAGAGTTTGATTGGCGAAGGTCAATCCAGATAGAACGAGAATTATCTTATTTGTCAGCAGCGAGCAGCACAGACAGCAGTCATCGCAGCTTACGGTATTGTGCGCAACAGCTGTTGCGAGCCCCTCATTTCCTCCACAACAGTACACTTCGTTACATTTCACACACGACAGCCTCGACTGTACCTAGCAACATTCTAAAGGATAATTATTCAAGTTGAGTAGGCGCGCCTCTCAGCCATTCTGCCAAGTCAACAAGAATCTTAAACTTTGTATAGAAATTTCATTAGCGAATCCTATCCTTGAGCGGTAACTTCACATTGCGAAAAGAACCAGGATATAACTTGTTCAATTCACAACTAAAAGTGCCATTGTGATTTCTCAGAATTTTTGGAAAATAAATAATAACTTTCGTTAGTTCATGTTCTTCTTACACTAACTAGCACGACTCCAGTACCCAAGTATCCCACTAGTTACGTAAGAAATTTTGTGAATTTTTTTGTCATTTCCTTACAGCGGACGACTCCAGAAGATATTTATTGCTGAAAGTTTTTCAGGCATTTCTCTTTAGAACGTTAGGAGCGTCTGTCTGACTTCTGTAGTAGTGTGGGGGTGGAAATTGCATCTTGCAGGAGCCACAGGGTAAAGGGTACATCTCAGATTAATCCGTTGCGCAGAATAACAGAATAGCAGATCAACCCCACGCTCACAACCTAACATCCAAACCTCCAGATGCCACACTCTCAGATCGGTACCAAACGTTGTGTGTCGATATAGTATCAACCAGAACTCCGATTTAGTTGGTTGGTTGGGTGAAAGATCAAAGGGACCAAACTACAAAGGTCATCGGTCCCTTGTTTCAGAAAAACACAGAGCACAGGGGAACTATCCACCAGTCAAGCGAAGCACTAAAAGAAAAACTCCAGGGGAAGAAAAGCCCCATGGGCCATTGTAAGACAACATGGAAAACAGAGCACAGCAACAAAAACAACATAGAGAACAAAGGCAGATGGAATTAAAACTGCACAGCAGAGAACTGGGGCTGGCTGATCACGAAAATAATAGGATGAGCCAGCCACTCTGCAACACGTTAAAACCTCCGGCCTAAAAGTTTAGGGCGGAGTCGAATCACAACACAAAACTAAGTAAAAGAGAGAGCTCATAAATAAAAAATTTAAATGGACCTATAAAAGCCGCTTGCGCGAATGAAACTTAAAACCCGATCCGCCATAGAGACATTGTCACCTAAGAGAGATGATAAAGCACCCTGGAGATTAAAAGTTCGCCTGAGGGCGGTTAAAAGAGGACAGTCCAACAATATATGGGCCACCGTCATAAGCGCACCACAGCGACAATGAGGGGGGTCCTCTCGACGCAGCAGATGACCATGCGTCAGCCAAGAGTGTCCAATGCGGAGCCTACAGAGAACCACAGAGTCCCTCCGAGAGGCCCGCATGGAGGAACCCCACACAGTCGTGGCCTCCTTTACACGCCGCAGCTTGTTGGGTACAGACAGGGTGCGCCATTCGTCGGCCCACATCCCAAAGACCCGACGGCGTAACACCGATCGGAGATCAGTTGCCGGGAGGCCGATCTCCAACGGCAGTTTGCGGGTGGCTTCTTTAGCTAACTTGTCGGCATGTTCGTTGCCCGCTATCCCAACGTGTCCCGGGGTCCATATGAACACCACTGAACGGCCACGTTGTGCAAGAGCATGAACGGACTCCTGGATGGCAAGAACAATGGGATGGCGTGGGTAGCACTGGTCAAGAGCCTGGAGACTACTGAGAGAGTCACTGCAAATGACAAAAGACTCGCCAGTGCTGGTACGAACACGCTCAAGGGCACGAAAAATAGCTGTTAGCTCTGCAGTGTAAACACTGCAGCCGTCCGGCAAGGAGCGCTGGTCGACATAGTCCGCATGAGCATAAGCGTACCCCACACGGCCATCAACCATCGAGCCATCGGTATAGATAACCTCCGAGTCACGGGATTCGTCGAGGAGAGCAAGAAATTGGCGGCGCAAGACTGCAGGAGGAACTGAATCCTTTTGCCATTGGGAGAGGTCCAGCTGAAGCTGCGGCCGACGGATACACCAAGGTGGTGTATGTGGGCGGACCGGAAAAGCAGATGGAAGAGGCAAAGACTCGAGTTCACTAAGCAGGGACTGAACACGGACCCCAATTGCATGGCCTGATCGCGGCCGCCGGCGTGGAAGATGGACTGCCGCATCGGGGAAAAGGAGACGGTAGTTAGGGTGACGGGGAGAACAACGGACGTGGGCAGCATAGTTGGCTAAGAGTTGTTGACGCCGAATGTAGAGCGGAGGAACCCCAGCCTCAGCAAGCAGGCTATTAAC
Source organism: Schistocerca cancellata (assembly GCF_023864275.1). Lineage (NCBI taxonomy): Eukaryota > Metazoa > Arthropoda > Insecta > Orthoptera > Acrididae > Schistocerca > Schistocerca cancellata. The sequence continues at coordinate 66,908,426 of NC_064634.1, forward strand.
AGGACTGGTGCGGAATGCTCCTGTCGCCTGTCGAACCCCACAGTGGTGAATGGGGTCCAACAGTTGCAATGCTGAGGGCGACGCTGAGCCATACGCCACACTCCCATAATCCAGTCGGGACAGCACAAGGGCTTTGTAGAGCTGCAGCAGCGTGTTACGGTCTGCACCCCAAGTTGTGTTGCTGAGGCAGCGGAGGGCATTCAGATGCTGCCAGCACTGACGCTTGAGCTCACGAATATGTGGAAGCCAAGTAAGCCGGGCATCGAACAGCAGTCCCAGAAAACGGTAAGTGTCAACAACCCTGAGCTTAGCATCCTGAAGATAAAGCTCAGGGTGGGGATGGACAGTGCGACGCCGACAAAAGTGCATAACACAAGTCTTCGCAGGAGAAAACTGAAACCCATGGGCTAGGGCCCACGCCTGCGCCTTGCGTATGGCTCCCTGCAACCGACGTTCTGCAACGCCAATGGTGGAGGAGCTGAAAAAGATGCAGAAATCGTCAGCATATAACGTGGGCGAGACAGACGACCCTACTGCTGCTGCAAGGCCATTAATGGCCACAAGGAAAAGGGGCACGCTCAATACAGAGCCCTGTGGAACGCCGTTCTCCTGGATTTGAAGTGAACTATGGGAGGTGCCAATTAAAACGCGGAATGTCCGAACAGATAAAAAATTCTGAATAAAAATGGGGAGAGAGCCCCGGAGACCCCACCCGTGCAACGTGGCGAGAATATGGTACCGCCACGTCGTGTCATATGCTCTGGAGAGGTCGAAAAAGACGGAGACGAGGTGTTGGCGCCTGGAAAAAGCAGTGCGGATTGCAGACTCAAGGAGGACCAAAGTATCGGCGGTGGAACGGCCCTGACGGAAGCCGCTCTGGCATGGAGCCAGGAGACCCCGAGACTCGAGCAGCCAACACAGCCGCCGACTCACCATGCGTTCCAGCAGCTTGCACAGAGTATTGGTTAAGCTAATGGGCCGATAACTATCCACAGTAAGCGGGTCCTTACCAGGCTTCAGCACCGGAATGATGGCACTTTCTCGCCACTGCGACGGAAAGACACCACCACCCCATAGGCGGTTGAAGATGGCAAGAACACATCGCTGACAGTCCGGGGACAGGTGTTTTAGCATCTGATTGTGGACGCCATCTGGCCCAGGGGCTGTATCGGGGCACTGTGCCAGGGCGCTCTGGAGTTCCCACAAACTAAATGGGGCGTTATACGCCTCAGGGTGGCGAGAAGCGAAAGAAAGCCGTTTGCCTTCCTCCCGGCGTTTGAGCGCGCGAAACGCAGGCGGGTAATTCCCCGACGCAGAGGCCCGAACATAGTGCTGAGCGAAATGCTCGGCGATTGCATCGGCATCGGTGGATACTGCCCCGTTGATGGTAAGCCCTGGGACACCTGTAGAGTACTGCAATCCAAAGATGCGCCGAATCTTCAGCCACACCTGGGAGGGGGAAGTACGGGAACCAATCTTGGAAACGTACCTCTCCCAACACTCCTGTTTCCGCCGTTTGATAAGCCTCCGTACCTGAGCACGGAGACGTTTGAATAAAATGAGGTTCTCCAAGGACGGGTGCCGCTTATGTCGCTGAAGAGCCCGCCGACGTTCTTTAATGGCGGCAGCGACCTCTGGAGACCACCAAGGCACCGACTTTCGCCGGGGGCACCCGAACGAACGAGGAATGGTACGTTCCGCAGCGGAAACAATCGCTGCAGTCAGTGTCTCAACCGCCACATCGATGGTACCATGGGGGAGAGAGTCAACAGTGGCAGCAGAGCAGAACGTGTCCCAGTTTGCCTTGCTAAATGCCCATCTAGGCGAGCGCGCAAAGGAGTGACGCTGTGGTAGTGAAAGGAAGATCGGAAAATGGTCACTACCACACAAGTCCTCGTGGACTCTCCAGTGGACCGATGGTACAAGCCCTGGGCTGCACAACGACAGATCTATGGCCGAGAACGTGCCATGCGCCACACTGAAATGTGTGGCGGCGCCAGAGTTTAAGAGGCAGAGGTCGAGTTGGGAGATGAGATTCTCGACCTCCCTGCCTCGGCCAGTAACCTTCGTTCCACCCCACAGGGGATTGTGGGCATTAAAATCCCCCAGGAGAAGAAAAGGCGTGGGGAGTTGGGCGACAAGTGCAGCCAAGTCGGTCAGGGAGACTGTACCACCTGGAGGGAGATAGACACTGCAGACGGTTATGTCCTGGGTAGTCCTTACACGGACAGCCACAGCTTCCAACGATGTTTGAAGGGGCACAGGAGCACTATATACAGAGGTAAGGACATACACGCAGGCTCCACCTGACACACAATTGTAAGTGCTGCGGTTGCAGTAATAGCCCCTGTATCCACGAAGAACAGGGGTCCGCATTGCCAGGAACCAGGTTTCCTGTAGGGCAATGCAGAAAGCAGGTGTCAGGCTTAGGAGCTGTCGTAGCTCAGGGAGATGGCTAAAATAACCGCCACAATTCCACTGGAGGATTGTACAAAGCGTGTCCGGTAGGGGCATGCAGGCACTGAAAAGGCAAATTACTTGGCAGGGTCACATGCTGCCACCGACTGAGCGACGGAAGTCACTACGGCCATCGTTTCGGAGGAGACGGCGAGATCCAGGTCATCAGGGGACGCAAAGAGCTCGACCTCGTCCTCAGAGGCTGAGCTGACAGGGAGCGTTGGTGCGGGAACCACTGGGTCCTTACCCTTCTTGGAGAGCTTCCTTTTCTCTCTCTTGTCTTTGGGAGGAGGGTTGTCATGCTGGGAGGGCTTTCCTGACGCATCATCAGGAACAGAGGAAGAGCGTGAAGCCCTTCGACCAGCAGCTGGTGGCTTCTTCAGCCACTGGCTAGTGTCTTGTGAGACACTGGGGAAGTCCTTGGAAGGGACGCCCCCAAGGGATCCCTTCCGAACAAGTGAGGCCGGAGGAGGCTGTTGCGTCCCCGGCTGAGCAGCCGGAGGGAGCTGTCGCTTCCCCGGCTGAGGAGCCGGAGAGGGCTGACGCCGCTCCGGCTGAGAGGTGGGGACCAACGTCCCCGGTTGCTTGGGGCACACTGCTCCCAAACTCGGTGTTTTGGGAGCAGTGGAAGAGAGAGCGGCCTGTCCCAGCGGTGGGGCAGACGTTACCTGATTTCTCTGTGGGCCAACAGAGAAGGGAGTCTGTGCAGGAGCTGGTGGCGGCAGTGTGGCAGTAGCATAACTCCTCAACATAGGTGTGGGGTTGAGTCGTTCTAATTTCTTCTTCGCCTCTTGGTAACTTAAACGGTCCAAGGTCTTAATTTCTTGTATCTTCCGCTCTCGTTGATAGACTGCACAGTCTGGTGAGCAGGGAGAATGATGCTCCCCACAGTTAACGCAGGTGGGAGGCGGAGCACATGGAGCATTAGGATGTGGAGGTCGTCCACAATCACGACACGTGGGGCTGGAAGTGCACCTGGAGGACATGTGTCCGAATTTCCAGCACTGGAAGCATCGCATAGGGGGCGGGACATAGGGCTTGACATCGCACCGGTATATCATGACCTTGACTTTCTCAGGCAAGCAGTCGCCCTCAAAGGCCAGGATGAAAGCACCGGTAGCGACCCTATTATCCTTCGGCCCCCGAAAGACACGACGGACAAAGTGTACACCTCGTCGTGCCAGGTTCTCACGTAGCTCGTCATCAGACTGTAGCAGAAGATCTTTATGAAAAATAATCCCCTGGACCAAATTTAAGGACTTATGGGGAGTGACAGTGACGGGGATGTCACCGAGCTTCTCACAGGCGAGTAATGCCTGGGACTGCGCAGATGAAGCTGCTTGTATCAAAATGGCCCCGCTCCTCATTTTGGAAAGAGATGCCACTTCCCCAAACTTATCTTCGAGATTGTGCACGAAGAAAAGAGGCTTAGTCCCCAAAAACGAATCCCCATCAGTTCTGCTGCATACAAGGTATCGTGGCGAATACGGCTCCTGTCTGTCTGCAGCCCTACGTTCCTCCCATGGTGTGGCTAGGGAAGGGAACGACTTCGGGTTATATGTCACAGCGTTAAATTCCACCTTACCACGCTTAGAGACATTGGCGGTCGGACGACCACCAGATTGAGATTTCACCCGCTTCATTGCGGGGCATCCGCCCCGATGCCACCCACTCCGACCAGGGGCTCTCCCCACGGGCGCCACCCAGCCACAGCAAAGGCCACCTGGCAGGATGGCCGTTGCCGGGAGTCCCGATGCCCCAGAGAGACGAGCATCGACTCCTTGGCTTACGTGGGGAGGTGTCAGCTCAGGCATCGGCAGTACGATCCCTGTGTTGTCAGGGGGCTACAACCTAGAGGGTACATGACGACCCCACCACAACGGGCTGGCTACCGTGCTGGATTTTGGGTGCCATGGGTAGTCCATAGTGATCGTAGGTGCTGGTGGTGACGCACTAAGGGCGGTACTTACACAATACATCAGGTGTCTATGCCCAAAATGAGGGATGGAGGGTGCAGGTACGACGCAAAGACGATCAAGAGTGCCAAGATCGTAGGGCACAGAGGACAGATGGTGCACCACGTAAGGTGTCCTTCCCCAAAAGGCTCGTACTTCAGTGGAATTTGGAAAAATGGAGGTCAAACCCTAATGGGGACCATCACATTAAGGCCAAAACGTTTGAGACTCCTTTTAGTCGCCTCTTACGACAGGCAGGAATACCGCGGGCCTATTCTTACCCCCGAACCCGCAGGGGGATCCGATTTAGTTAGTGCTATGTGCTGCCGTCCAGTAGAACATGCGCAAACGGCAATTGAAAGTATCACCAGAACTACGAAGCACATGAGAAGCGTATCTGTGATTCACGATGTTGTAGGTCTCTCGTGGGTGAGATGGTAGAGCGTGCGGTCGTTGTACCTTAGGCCCCACATGAAGCTGTTATAGGGGAGAACATTTTTCTGACAAGTAAAAGGTTCCAGTCTAAGTGGGTTGCTTCTGTGTTGGCAGCGTTGTGTACCGTTTTGCATTGGATCTCTGACTGCGCTTTCTTTGTAAGAGACTCTGTGGCTGGTTGGACTCTTTATTGGAAGTTAATTGCCAGTAGTGTTGGGCAGTTGGAAGTTAGTCACCAGCAGTGATGGAAGTACTGTAACAGTTGTGTTACTAAATGTGACACTTCTGTCACTCAATGTAACTGGGTTTTCTCTTTTGATGCTGTCAATTGTCAGGATAAGCATTCTAAAGCATTCTGTCAGGGTGAAAATATTAAATAAATTAACTTTTCTCTCTTAACAACATGTGGGCAGGGTGGGTTCTTCCTTGGCTCGGGTATGAGGTCGAATAAAACATCATTTTTACATAAGATAACTTTTATTGAAGATTTGTACAACTGTACGGGATGTTCTGGTTCGGAGAGCGGCAGCTGTGTCGTTTGCGTAGCCTTCTGCTGCGGCGGCGGCGGCGGCGGCGTCTGATTACGCGTAGCGGTGTGTATCTCGTGTCGCCGTCTTGCCCAGCTGACCGGAGACGCGCAGCGCGAGGTGGCCCGTTTAATTATTGCGAGCGACGTCGTGCATCGGATGGTGATACCTTGAATGTGGCGTCCCAGTGTTTCTCTCCTCTAAGCGGCCGCGTGTGTTGTGCGTCGGCCAGCAGAGCGGCGCGGCGGGGGAAGGCCAGTGTCCCGGACTCGAACCACGGACTCCCGCTTGCCAGTCTTCGGCTGTCAGGTCTTCATCCCAGCTCACAGGTGACTGCTGAAGTGAGGCCGTCTCCTTCCCGTCCTCACGAGTCACCCGGGTACGTAAAGAAAATACCTTTTAACTTCTGTCTTCTGGCGCCGAGGCTGCTGCTTGCTATTCCATTACAGCGTCTGTGCATGATGTAGTCTCTTCTTGCATGACGGTCTTCAGCACCGAAACTAACTTAAAACAACTGCTACGCTTCTTCACTTCTTCGTCTTCTTCGTCGCTCGTCTCCGTCTCCGTCTCCGCCTTCCTCTCGTCTTCATCTGTCGGGCCCACTGCGTCTCGCGTATTTATTCACTTCAGTTTACTGGAGGTGAACGACTTCACGGCCATTGCCTCTTCTGTCACGTTGAAAAGATTCTCGACGAATCTTCTTAACGTCGGTCATTGGCTCTTGGAATGAAGGCGAGGGCCTTTGCTCACATGCGACAACTGAGAAACACGTGAGCCGCTCATTGCCTCTTCTGTCACGTTGAAAAGCTTCTCGAAGATTCTTCTTAACGTCGGTCATTGGCTCTTGGAATGTAGGCGAGGGCCTTTGCTCACATGCGACAACTGAGAAACACGTGAGCCGCTCATTGCCTCTTCTGTCACGTTGAAAAGCTTTTCGAAGATTCTTCTTAACGTCGGTCATTGGCTCTTGGGATGTAGGCGAGGGCCTTTGCTCACATGCGACAACTGAGAAACACGTGAGCCGCTCATTGCCTCTTCTGTCACGTTGAAAAGCTTCTCGAAGATTCTTCTTAACGTCGGTCATTGGCTCTTGGGATGTAGGCGAGGGCCTTTGCTCACATGCGACAACTGAGAAACACGTGAGCCGGTCATTGCCTCTTCTGTCACGTTGAAAAGCTTCTCGAAGAATCTTCTTAACGTCGGTCATTGGCTCTTGGGATGTAGGCGAGGGCCTTTGCTCACATGCGACAACTGAGAAACACGTGAGCCGCTCATTGCCTCTTCTGTCACGTTGAAAAGCTTCTCGAAGATTCTTCTTAACGTCGGTCATTGGCTCTTGGGATGTAGGCGAGGGCCTTTGCTCACATGCGACAACTGAGAAACACGTGAGCCGGTCATTGCCTCTTCTGTCACGTTGAAAAGCTTCTCGAAGATTCTTCTTAACGTCGGTCATTGGCTCTTGGAATGTAGGCGAGGGCCTTTGCTCACATGCGACAACTGAGAAACACGTGAGCCGCTCATTGCCTCTTCTGTCACGTTGAAAAGCTTTTCGAAGATTCTTCTTAACGTCGGTCATTGGCTCTTGGGATGTAGGCGAGGGCCTTTGCTCACATGCGACAACTGAGAAACACGTGAGCCGCTCATTGCCTCTTCTGTCACGTTGAAAAGCTTCTCGAAGATTCTTCTTAACGTCGGTCATTGGCTCTTGGGATGTAGGCGAGGGCCTTTGCTCACATGCGACAACTGAGAAACACGTGAGCCGGTCATTGCCTCTTCTGTCACGTTGAAAAGCTTCTCGAAGAATCTTCTTAACGTCGGTCATTGGCTCTTGGGATGTAGGCGAGGGCCTTTGCTCACATGCGACAACTGAGAAACACGTGAGCCGCTCATTGCCTCTTCTGTCACGTTGAAAAGCTTCTCGAAGATTCTTCTTAACGTCGGTCATTGGCTCTTGGGATGTAGGCGAGGGCCTTTGCTCACATGCGACAACTGAGAAACACGTGAGCCGGTCATTGCCTCTTCTGTCACGTTGAAAAGCTTCTCGAAGAATCTTCTTAACGTCGGTCATTGGCTCTTGGGATGTAGGCGAGGGCCTTTGCTCACATGCGACAACTGAGAAACACGTGAGCCGCTCATTGCCTCTTCTGTCACGTTGAAAAGCTTCTCGAAGATTCTTCTTAACGTCGGTCATTGGCTCTTGGGATGTAGGCGAGGGCCTTTGCTCACATGCGACAACTGAGAAACACGTGAGCCGCTCATTGCCTCTTCTGTCACGTTGAAAAGCTTCTCGAAGATTCTTCTTAACGTCGGTCATTGGCTCTTGGAATGTAGGCGAGGGCCTTTGCTCACATGCGACAACTGAGAAACACGTGAGCCGGTCATTGCCTCTTCTGTCACGTTGAAAAGCTTCTCGAAGAATCTTCTTAACGTCGGTCATTGGCTCTTGGGATGTAGGCGAGGGCCTTTGCTCACATGCGACAACTGAGAAACACGTGAGCCGCTCATTGCCTCTTCTGTCACGTTGAAAAGCTTCTCGAAGATTCTTCTTAACGTCGGTCATTGGCTCTTGGGATGTAGGCGAGGGCCTTTGCTCACATGCGACAACTGAGAAACACGTGAGCCGCTCATTGCCTCTTCTGTCACGTTGAAAAGCTTCTCGAAGAATCTTCTTAACGTCGGTCATTGGCTCTTGGAATGTAGGCGAGGGTCTTTGCTCACATGCGACAACTGAGAAACACGTGAGCCGGTCATTGCCTCTTCTGTCACGTTGAAAAGCTTCTCGAAGATTCTTCTTAACGTCGGTCATTGGCTCTTGGGATGTAGGCGAGGGCCTTTGCTCACATGCGACAACTGAGAAACACGTGAGCCGCTCATTGCCTCTTCTGTCACGTTGAAAAGCTTCTCGAAGAATCTTCTTAACGTCGGTCATTGGCTCTTGGAATGTAGGCGAGGGCCTTTGCTCACATGCGACAACTGAGAAACACGTGAGCCGGTCATTGCCTCTTCTGTCACGTTGAAAAGCTTCTCGAAGATTCTTCTTAACGTCGGTCATTGGCTCTTGGGATGTAGGCGAGGGCCTTTGCTCACATGCGACAACTGAGAAACACGTGAGCCGCTCATTGCCTCTTCTGTCACGTTGAAAAGCTTCTCGAAGATTCTTCTTAACGTCGGTCATTGGCTCTTGGGATGTAGGCGAGGGCCTTTGCTCACATGCGACAACTGAGAAACACGTGAGCCGGTCATTGCCTCTTCTGTCACGTTGAAAAGCTTCTCGAAGAATCTTCTTAACGTCGGTCATTGGCTCTTGGGATGTAGGCGAGGGCCTTTGCTCACATGCGACAACTGAGAAACACGTGAGCCGCTCATTGCCTCTTCTGTCACGTTGAAAAGCTTCTCGAAGATTCTTCTTAACGTCGGTCATTGGCTCTTGGGATGTAGGCGAGGGCCTTTGCTCACATGCGACAACTGAGAAACACGTGAGCCGGTCATTGCCTCTTCTGTCACGTTGAAAAGCTTCTCGAAGATTCTTCTTAACGTCGGTCATTGGCTCTTGGGATGTAGGCGAGGGCCTTTGCTCACATGCGACAACTGAGAAACACGTGAGCCGCTCATTGCCTCTTCTGTCACGTTGAAAAGCTTCTCGAAGATTCTTCTTAACGTCGGTCATTGGCTCTTGGAATGTAGGCGAGGGCCTTTGCTCACATGCGACAACTGAGAAACACGTGAGCCGGTCATTGCCTCTTCTGTCACGTTGAAAAGCTTCTCGAAGAATCTTCTTAACGTCGGTCATTGGCTCTTGGGATGTAGGCGAGGGCCTTTGCTCACATGCGACAACTGAGAAACACGTGAGCCGCTCATTGCCTCTTCTGTCACGTTGAAAAGCTTCTCGAAGATTCTTCTTAACGTCGGTCATTGGCTCTTGGAATGTAGGCGAGGGCCTTTGCTCACATGCGACAACTGAGAAACACGTGAGCCGGTCATTGCCTCTTCTGTCACGTTGAAAAGCTTCTCAAAGAATCTTCTTAACGTCGGTCATTGGCTCTTGGGATGTAGGCGAGGGCCTTTGCTCACATGCGACAACTGAGAAACACGTGAGCCGCTCATTGCCTCTTCTGTCACGTTGAAAAGCTTCTCGAAGATTCTTCTTAACGTCGGTCATTGGCTCTTGGAATGTAGGCGAGGGCCTTTGCTCACATGCGACAACTGAGAAACACGTGAGCCGGCCGGGCGATGCCCTGACGGCTGAATCGACAGCGCCCGCTTATGTGGAACTTGCTGACTTCACGGTCATTGTCTCTGTTGTTCTGCCCGCTGAATGCCAGTATGTAACTCTCTAAACTAAACCAAGTTTTTCATTTATAGTACTGTTGGGCAGTTGGAGGTGAACAGCCAGTAGTGATGGATGTTAGATGTGAGAAGTTAGCATTGATGGAGGGTAGAGGTCTGAAGTGTTAGCGAAAGCTAACGATCTGTGCATGTTCGACTTGGAGACTGAATATTATTCATGATTATACACCTTTGTACTAGATGTCAATGACGATTTATGTTTGTGTCTGAACTGGATGTCACATTATTAAGGTAAAAAATACAGTATTTGGTTTGCAACAAAATCTTTCCTTTGCTAACAACATGGCTATTAGTAGTTAGTGGCTTCAAAACTTAGAATCTTTTAGTTAGCTGGCAGTATTGACGCTCGCTGTATTGCAGTAATTCGCGTAATGAAGATTTTTGTGATGGAAGTGCTTAATGAAATGTATAGGTTATTGTCAGGATTGCTTCTTATTCAGGGCCATTTTTTTGTACTAGTTATCTGAAGTAAGGTTGCAATTTTTTTTGAGCAGTCAGATTGCGTTGCGCTAGAATATTGTGGGTCAGTGTTGATATGATAAGAAAAAGTAAAGAGAAAGTAGGTTCAGTTTTACTCAGCTGTTTCAGAATCAAATAACTTATAAGTTTCATTTTGTCAGTCATTCAGGAATTTAAGTACACACACACACACACACACACACACACACACACACACACACACACACACACACACACATTTAAATAAAGAAGTTTCACTGGCAGTGTGATTTTTATTTTTCTTTTCTGATTGTATATTACGCGAAACTACAAATTTACTCTGTAGCTTTACTACTTTCACAGAAACGAAGCGAAAGGAGACTGCCAAGAGAACATTGCTATAAGCTCCAAACAGCCCTTTTACATGTCATAAACACGTTTTCCCATAGAACTCATTCACGCATAATACGGTTAAAAGAAACTGACAACAATCGGGTTTTCAACACAAGACACTCGGAACGTGAATCTAACACTCTACCAACTTTCCCGCAGAAGCTAAATGTATAAACCACTCACACTTACGATTTTCACGTGCTCCGTAAATCTGATGTTACTTCGTAGACACAAGTTATTTAGGACGGCACGCGTAGCTTCTTGTAGTTACCTTGTAACCCTGTGAGACGTATAACACACGCATAGAAGCCTCCGCAGCTGTCCATTACAGTACCGTACAAAGAAAGCGTTTAATTACATAATAAATATGTTTCTAATCGTGGGTTCTCATATACTTATGGAAGGCCTAGTGCTTGATTAATTAAAAAGTCGATAAACTTAAGTGTTGTTGTTGTTGTTGTTGTTGTGGTCTTCAGTCCTGAGACTGGTTTGATGCAGCTCTCCATGTTACTCTATCCTGTGCAAGCTTCTTCATCTCCCAGTATCTACTGCAACCTACATCCTTCTGAATCTGCTTAGTGTATTCATCTCTTGGTCTCTCTCTACGATTTTTACCCTCCACACTGCCCTCCAATGCTAAATTTGTGATCCCTTGATGCCTCAGAACGTGTCCTACCAGCCGATCCCTTCTTCTAGTCAAGTTGTGCCACAAATTTCTCTTCTCCCCAATCCTATTCAATACCTCCTCATTTGTTATGTGATCTACCCACCTAATCTTCAACATTCTTCTGTAGCACCACATTTCGAAAGCTTCTATTCTCTGCTTGTCCAAACTATTTATCATCCATGTTTCACTTCCATACATGGCTACACTCCATACAAATACTTTCAGAAACGACTTAAATCTATACTCGATGTTAACAAATTTATCTTCTTCAGAAACGCTTTCCTTCCTATTGCCAGTCTACATTTTATATCCTCTTTACTTCGACCGTAATCAGTTATTTTGCTCCCCAAATAGCAAAACTCCTTTACTACTTTAAGTGTCTCATTTCCTAATCTAATTCCCTCAGCATCGACCTCCTTTCAAGACACTGTCCATTCCGTTCAACTGCTCTTCGAAGTCCTTTGCTATCTCTGACAGAATTACAATGTCATCGGCGAACCTCAAAGTTTTTATTTCTTCTGCCTGGATTTTTTAATACCTACTCCAAATTTTTCTTTTGTTTCCTTTACTGTTTGCTCAATATACAGATTGAATAACATCGGGGAGAGGCTACAACACTGTCGCACTCCCTTCCCAACCACTGCTTCCCTTTCATGCCCGTCAGATTAATCATTTATATCAACTTTCCCCTGCCGATGGAAACCACAGAACGGTGAGAGCGGATGATTACCACGTCCAAAAACCCAGTTAATAAAAAAGACGAAAATCAATAAAGTTTATGAGCGTTGCGTTCAAATTTCGGCTGCAGACACGCCGTTCCGTACGGCCGCTAGTTCCTGCCGCGATCGTTGACCTGGCAAAACAACAGGTAAAAGAAGTTGAACGCCAAGAGGTCGGACAGCCCCATCGGTCGGAAGCAGCACCAACAGTCTTTACTGCCAACTCAAAGTTAGTTGCTGGTTTTTTCACTTGAAAGACACACATCACTGTGCTGCGTCCGAGCTTACAAAACCACTGACAGACGCTCTCCGAGCCCGTTAGGCCGTGGAGCTTACGATGTATCACTTCCTTAATGGCATCACTTGGGAGTTGCCACCACTTTATTGTACGTGAGCTTCCAGCCTTGTGTGGAGTTAGTGTCGCGATAGTATGCTCTTAACTACTTCGATCGTTATTATTACGCGATTTATGCCGCTTGTTCCGCGCAGCCGGTACCACTATTTGACTAACGCCGACATGATAAACATTGTCTCGCTGCCCATGTCTTTGCTTTCGTTTCTGTAGATCCTCATACCTGACCACCATTCTTTCTGTTATGCGACAAATTAGCAAGGAAACGGAAGAGTAGAATTTCTTAGATCGAACAGCCGGTGTTAATGATGTTGAAGTATCAAGAGCCGCTAGCAGGGAAGTGCAAACCTCTCAACACAGTTAGTCAGAAAGACAGCAACCTCGATACTCTTGTACGCAACTACTAGCGAGTTCAGCAGAAAATGGTCAGAAGAACAGAGACAGCGACACAACACTGCCTAGCAGGAGTCTCATAAGCATTAGAGACGCTGTAACAGATTCTTAGGCAAATGAAGAACTGAAGACAGCTGACAAGCCGAGAACAATTTGAGTGCATAGATCCTGAGAAATCTGTACCCAGAACAACCACCTCTGCCCGTAATAACGGCCTTGATTCGTCTGGGAATTGACTCAAACAGAGCTTGGATGGCGTGTACAGATACAGCTGCCCATGCAGCTTCAACACGATACCACAGTTCAACAATAGTGACTGGCGTATTCTGACGAGCCAGTTACTCGGCCACTATTGACCAGACGTTTTCACTTGGTGAGAGATCTGCAGAATCTTAGGGATATGGCAGCAAGGGAGGGGAAGAAGACCAAAGTGCACTCCGTGTGCATACCGGGGGGAGTCATTCCAGATGTGGAAAGGGTCCTTCCGGATGCCATGAAGGGTACAGGGTGCACCCATCTGCAGGTGGTCGCTCATGTCGGCACCAATGATGTGTGTCGCTATGGATCGGAGGAAATCCTCTCTGGCTTCCGGCGGCTATCTGATTTGGTGAAGACTGCCAGTCTCGCTAGCGGGATGAAAGCAGAGCTCACCATCTGCAGCATCGTCGACAGGACTGACTGCGGACCTTTGGTACAGAGCCGAGTGGAGGGTCTGAATCAGAGGCTGCGACGGTTCTGCGACCTTGTGGGCTGCAGATTCCTCGACTTGCGCCATAGGGTGGTGGGGTTTCGGGTTCCGCTGGATAGGTCAGGAGTCCACTACACGCAACAAGCGGCTACACGGGTAGCAGGGGTTGTGTGGCGTGGGCTGGGCGGTTTTTTAGGTTAGATGGCCTCGGGCAAGTACAGAAAGGGCAACAGCCTCAACGGGTGCGGGGCAAAGTCAGAACATGCGGGGACCAAGCAGCAATCGGTATTGTAGTTGTAAACTGTCGAAGCTGTGTTGGTAAAGTACCGGAACTTCAAGCGCTGATAGAAAGCACTGAAGCTGAAATCGTTATAGGTACAGAAAGCTGGCTGAAGCCAGAGATAAATTCTGCCGAAATTTTTACAAAGGTACAGACGGTGTTTAGAAAGGATAGATTGCATGCAACCGGTGGTGGAGTGTTCGTCGCTGTTAGTAGTAGTTTATCCTGTAGTGAAGTAGAAGTGGATAGTTCCTGTGAATTATTATGGGTGGAGGTTACACTCAACAACCGAGCTAGGTTAATAATTGGCTCCTTTTACCGACCCCCCGACTCAGCAGCATTAGTGGCAGAACAACTGAGAGAAAATTTGGAATACATTTCACATAAATTTTCACAGCATGTTATAGTCTTAGGTGGAGATTTCAATTTACCAGATATAGACTGGGACACTCAGATGTTTAGGACGGGTGGTAGGGACAGAGCATCGAGTGACATTATACTGAGTGCACTATCCGAAAATTACCTCGAGCAATTAAACAGAGAACCGACTCGTGGAGATAACATCTTGGACCTACTGGTAACAAACAGACCCGAACTTTTCGACTCTGTAAGTGCAGAACAGGGAATCAGTGATCATAAGGCCGTTGCAGCATCCCTGAATTTGGAAGTTAATAGGAATATAAAAAAAGGGCGGAAGGTTTATCTGTTTAGCAAGAGTAATAGAAGGCAGATTTCAGACTACCTAACAGATCAAAACGAAAATTTCTGTTCCGACACTGACAATGTTGAGTGTTTATGGAAAAAGTTCAAGGCAATCGTAAAATGCGTTTTAGACAGGTACGTGCCGAGTAAAACTGTGAGGGACGGGAAAAACCCACCGTGGTACAACAACAAAGTTAGGAAACTACTGCGAAAGCAAAGAGAGCTTCACTGCAAGTTTAAACGCAGCCAAAACCTCTCAGACAAACAGAAGCTAAACGATGTCAAAGTTAGCGTAAGGAGGGCTATGCGTGAAGCGTTCGGTGAATTCGAAAGTAAAATTCTATGTACCGACTTGACAGAAAATCCTAGGAAGTTCTGGTCTTACGTTAAATCAGTAAGTGGCTCGAAACAGCATATCCAGACACTCCGGGATGATGATGGCATTGAAACAGAGGATGACAAGCGTAAAGCTGAAATACTAAACACCTTTTTCCAAAGCTGTTTCACAGAGGAAGACCGCACTGCAGTTCCTTCTCTAAATCCTCGCACAAACGAAAAAATGGCTGACATCGAAATAAATGTCCAAGGAATAGAAAAGCAACTGGAATCACTCAACAGAGGAAAGTCCACTGGACCTGACGGGATACCAATTCGATTCTACACAGAGTACGCGAAAGAACTTGCCCCCCTTCTAACAGCCGTGTACCGCAAGTCTCTAGAGGAACGGAAGGTTCCAAATGATTGGAAAAGAGCACAGGTAGTCCCAGTCTTCAAGAAGGGTCGTCGAGCAGATGCGCAAAACTATAGACCTATATCTCTGACGTCGATCTGTTGTAGAATTTTAGAACATGTTTTTTGCTCGAATATCATGTCGTTTTTGGAAACTCAGAATCTACTATGTAGGAATCAACATGGATTCCGGAAACAGCGATCGTGTGAGACCCAACTCGCTTTATTTGTTCATGAGACCCAGAAAATATTAGATACAGGCTCCCAGGTAGATGCTATTTTTCTTGACTTCCGGAAGGCGTTCGATACAGTTCCGCACTGTCGCCTGATAAACAAAGTAAGAGCCTACGGAATATCAGACCAGCTGTGTGGCTGGATTGAAGAGTTTTTAGCAAACAGAACGCAGCATGTTGTTATCAACGGAGAGACGTCTACAGACGTTAAAGTAACCTCTGGTGTGCCACAGGGGAGTGTTATGGGACCATTGCTTTTCACAATATATATAAATGACCTAGTAGATAGTGTCGGAAGTTCCATGCGGCTTTTCGCGGATGATGCTGTAGTATACAGAGAAGTTGCAGCATTAGAAAATTGTAGCGAAATGCAGGAAGATCTGCAGTGGATAGGCACTTGGTGCAGGGAGTGGCAACTGACCCTTAACATAGACAAATGTAATGTATTGCGAATACATAGAAAGAAGGATCCTTTATTGTATGATTATATGATAGCGGAACAAACACTGGTAGCAGTTACTTCTGTAAAATATCTGGGAGTATGCGTGCGGAACGATTTGAAGTGGAATGATCATATAAAATTAATTGTTGGTAAGGCGGGTACCAGGTTGAGATTCATTGGGAGAGTCCTTAGAAAATGTAGTCCATCAACAAAGGAGGTGGCTTACAAAACACTCGTTCGACCTATACTTGAGTATTGCTCATCAGTGTGGGATCCGTACCAGATCGGGTTGACGGAGGAGATAGAGAAGATTCAAAGAAGAGCGGCGCGTTTCGTCACAGGGTTATTTGGTAACCGTGATAGCGTTACGGAGATGTGTAACAAACTCAAGTGGCGGACTCTGCAAGAGAGGCGCTCTGCTTCGCGGTGTAGCTTGCTCGCCAGGTTTCGAGAGGGTGCGTTTCTGGATGAGGTATCGAATATATTGCTTCCCCCTACTTATACCTCCCGAGGAGATCACGAATGTAAAATTAGAGAGATTAGAGCGCGCACAGAGGCTTTCAGACAGTCGTTCTTCCCGCGAACCATACGCGACTGGAACAGGAAAGGGAGGTAATGACAGTGGCACGTAAAGTGCCCTCCGCCACACACCGTTGGGTGGCTTGCGGAGTATAAATGTAGATGTAGATGTAGAATATGCTGGCCAAGGCAGCAGTCGAACATTTTCTGTATCCAGAAAGGCCCGTACAGGACCTGCAACATGCGGTCGCGCATTATCCTGCTGAAATGTAGCGTTTCGCAAGGATCGAATGAAGGGTAGAGCCACGGGGCGTAACACATCTGAAATGTAACGTCCACTGTTCAAACTGCCGTCAATGCGAACAAGAGGTGACCGAGATGAGTAACCAATGGCACCCCATACGATCACGCCGGATGATACGCCAGTATGACGATGACGAATACACGCTTTCAATGTGCGTTCACCGCGATGTCGCCAAACACGGATGCGACCATCATTATGCTGTAAACAGAACCTGGATTCATCCGAAAAAATGACGTTTTGCCATTCGTGCACCCAGGTTCGTCGTTGAGTACACTATCGCAGGCGCTCCTGTCTGTGATGCAGCGTCAAGAGTACCCGCAGCCACGGTCTCCAAGCTGATAGTCTGTGCTGCTGCAAACGTCGTCAAACTGTTCGTGCAGATGGTTGTTGTCTTGCAAACACTCGACTGCTAGTGATACGAGGCCGTTGGGATCCAGCACTGCGTTCCGTATTACCCTCCTGAACCCACAGATTCCATATTCTGCTAACAGTCATTGGATCTCGACCAACGCGAGCAGCAATGTCGCGATACGATAAACCGCAATCCCGATATTCTACAATCCGACCTATATCAAAGTCGGAAACGTGATGGTAAGTATTTCTCCTCCTTACACGAGGCATCCCAACAACGTTACACCAGGCAACGCCGGTCAACTGCAGTTTGAGTGTCGGCCGCGGTGGTCTAGCGGTTCTAGGCGCTCAGTCCGGAACCGCGGGACTGCTACGGTCGCAGGTTCGAATCCTGCCTCGGGCATGGAGGTGTGTGATGTCCTTAGGTTAGTTAGGTTTACGTAGTTCTAAGTTCTAGGGGACTGATGACCACAGATGTTAAGTCCCATAGTGCTCAGAGCCATTTGAACCATTTTGCTGTTTGTGCGTGAGTAATCGGTTGGAAACTTTCCTCATGTCAGCACGTTGTAGGTGTCGCCACCGCCGCCAACCTTGTGTGAATGCTCTGAAAAGCTAATCATTTCCATATCACAGCATCTTCTTCCTGTTGGTTAAATTTCGCGTCCGTAGCACGTCGTCTTCGTGGTGTAGCAAATTTTAATGGCCAGTCGTGTACTTGCTCTCTCGCGAGAAGATGAGCGGCCTGTAGCTGTGAATAATGGAAGTCCGCCATCCAGTAACGGAGTGAGAACAGCAGCCAGCACTGGTGGGTAGTCCAGGGATCGACCATCACAGCTTCCGTCCAGGCCAGAAGCGGCCCTAAAACCGTAGCGTCGCATGACTGACGGCCTACCGCATTGGCGGGCCAGCTGTAGCATTTAACACATCACGGTAGCTGACATCGCGGTCGACCTGAGAGGACAACACGGGTAGCGATCTGGGAGGACTGAGTACTCTCCGAAACTGCGTGTGAAACAAAGAGACACACGTCGCGGTCACCGCCATCTGCAAGCGAGTCTACCCGGGTGGGGGGGGGGGGGGGGGGGGGGCAAACCGCCGCACCAGGGTGTCATCGGCCTCCGATCCGAGCTGATGCAGCGTCCTCGGCGCCTTAGTCGGCTATTCGGTTCAGCAGATTCCTCTCCGAATTACGTAGACACCAGCCGTCACGGAAGACGAGCCAGCGACTTGTATTCAAAGTAAGAAATGGAACGATCTCGAATTCGATTTATGCGTATAACATACAGGTCCTCGGTTTGCAGCCTGGCAAAACAGTAAGAATTTCTAGCCCATAAATGAGCCACCCGTACATTCCTCATTATTTATCACCAAGAGTTCATCTGAATTCTCCCTATACCATGGATTATTCGTGTCTTATAGTCTTTGCACGTATTTTTCTTCTCTTACAGCTACATTCCAAGTCATACAGAACTGTGGGTCGATTTAGTTCCAACTGTGTAACAAGACTACCACGCTCTTATTCTGTTTCAGGCAAACAATATACTTGATTTCTTTAAAATTGCTGTCTGTTAGTGTTCTGTAATCCCCCATCCCTCCCTCCATCAATTTTGTACGTCTCTGATTCTTGTAATCGAAACAGCTGCATTAAGTGAACAGGTCAGCGCACGTAAGATGGGCAGGTAAGAATACTTTTATCTGCTAACAGCGAAACGGTGACAGGCAGTACAACTGATTCTTTCATTCATTAAATATCTACCTACATAAACAATGTGAAAGCGACGTGACAAAATGGGTTTCTTTTAAATGAGTTTTGGTATGTTTAATACACAATAAAACAAATAGGTAATGGTACCAAACACCTCTTTGTTTCGGAATTCGATATATCAGTCTTGGATCTCTGCTTCTGTTATTCAGCTGCTGACAAGTTACTCCATATTGAGAGGACACAGTGTCTTACGTACTACAGTTGCCTATTAAAACTTCATTCTGCGCCCGCCTTCATTAAAAAAAAAAAGCTTGTTTTGTTGCGACGGTATTAGAGTAATGACGTAATTAATAGTAAGACGATTGCATGCGAGAAGGAAAGACTGTGCGACTGTGCTAATGGCGATGGCAGAATTGAGGTAAAAGGGACAGCGAAAGCATCGGCAGTCGCCAGTAGAGCCTCTCTACAGACAGAGAGCTTCAGCAGAGGGCCTCGCGAGGTGAACGGGCCTGCCGCACATTCCCGTCTCGTGACGTCATCGTCCAGACGGACTCTCGCCGGTGCGGTAATCACACCGGCTTCACGCCGCGGGCTGCGTCGTACCGACACGACGTACGCACCGACAGTCTGCTGTGACGAGCTCACCACCGCCATCAGGGCCGATCACTAGCAGAGCGACATTTACAAGGATTCTCACAAGTGTGTGTTTGCTTCCTCGGACTGTCCGTAGTAATAAAGTGTTGTGGTACCTTGTTTTAGACGTACGCGCTAGGAATACATGTATAAACAAGCTAAGAGTGAGTGCGCGCCCACAGGAAAGCCGTACATTTGCTGGTCATCTGCGATACATCATGCTCATGACGTCTCCCATTCTTGTTATTGTGCATTTCTTCTCTTCACAACATGCTTCGAGTTTAATTTCACTCGAGTACACGAACATCCCCATCTCATTCCCTGTTAAGCACTTCACGGAGCGTTGCACATGTTGACCTTATGGTAAGCTTTACCAACTGACTCCTCTCCGCCTCATTCTTCCTAATGTAACGGCTCCATGTGAGCCGCTACATGGCTTGACACAATAGTTTTATGCTCAGAACACTAAAACCTCCCAAGAAAAATAGTTTCTTAAATGAAAATAATAAAAAAAATGGAAATTGCGCTAAGTGTAACCTCCCGTGAAATGTTGTAATGACAATGATAATGAGAACGTGTGCCAAATGTGGTCTTCGCACAAAACTGAATAATAAAAATGAGTCAAGCGTAACCTGCTTGCAAAATTAACGAATAATAATGGCCCAAATGTAAACTCCCCACAGTAATAAAAGTCAATGATAATAAAAATGTGCAAAAATTTTAAGTCCCCACAAAATTAACGCTGAAATGAACCTGATAAATTTTATAAGGGCAGCTGCGCTGACCCTCGGCCCTGTGCAATTATTAAATCTGAACAAAAAACCAAAATTTTACATCAGTAAACTCCATCAATATCTGCTCTTCTTTTTCGGCACAGCTCCGTGCAATGCTGGCCCCATGTTTAATTTTGATTCTTGGAGGAAATGCATAGGAAATATTCTTTGAATTAAAAATGAACGCTTTTTCTTCAAAAGAATGGAAAATTCTTTGAATTGAAATGATTACTTTTCTTTAAAAGATTTACTTTATAAAAAAATTATTATTGGGGCAATTCTTGAACAAATTAATTACAATTAACATGTTATTAGCTAAGCGCAATGCTGCTTCATTACCTTCGATAACAATATACCTCGTCCAGAATCGTGACCAGAGATGGATGCAGAGTACGCCGCCGACCCATGTCGACGTCCGCTCAGTACAACCGTCCACTCGCAGCAACTACTCGCGACTCCCTACATGCAACTCGCAACTGCTCTTGCCGACTCGCAACACGCTACTACTGTCGAACTGAACTGAATTGTCGCGCGGTCAAGCGCAGACTAGCAACGATAAAAAACTCTCTGGTCAGAGATTATGTCATGCCTCGCCATCGCTGGTACTGAATACATATGAAACGTACGCGTTTCAACACATCTGGGTGCCCTTCCGACACTCAGGGAAGAGCAATTTAAGATTTATTATTCGAAATTATGCTACATTATCACTCTTAATATAGTCTGCAAGTGTGATTGCGGGTCGTCTGCTGACGTATGAGTGGGGCTGTCTGCAGTGGGTTCTGTGAAAGTGGAGATGCAGTTTAGCCAACCATTGTAGTAAGTACAGTGCGACTGCACTGGACCCACAGTGTAAGCAGCCCCCGTTAGGCTGGCAAACAGCCGCTGTGCAGACTCTCTGAGCCCTTCCGGCCACTGTGTGTGGACTCCGGACGTGGAGAGGCGATTAGGCATTCCCTGCTGAGACTCTGGTGGGTACGACGCTCTGCGTGATGGCTCCTACAGTCATCTTAGCATGGAGAGGTAGTCAGGTCGCATAAAATTACTACTTTTATTTTGTACTACTGATGATGGGCGAGCATGCCATATAACCGAACAATTAAGTAAAGTGAGTGGCCAAGGAGTATTTTTCATGATTTTAATTAAATAAACGTTGTTGTTATATAAAATTCTTAACTTGGTTTCTCACAGCAACACCATATTTCCGTTACCATTCCAAGTAAGTTATTCAAACTTCCACCTTAAAGTTAACTAATAAGCAGAAAGGTTGTGTTGTAATGTTTGCTGATGCAAACGGTCGTAGGCGTCTTTGCATTAAATTTTCACAAGTGCCATTTTCAAATTGAGGATACCTGCCAAGGCTTTGCGGAAAGCAAGTGTCATGCAATAAAAATACAGCTCTAATGCAGTAACTGCTTCCGCGTTTTACATTCCCTCAGTTAACTCCGACCAATGATGAACGAGGTTGTCATACATTCAGTACCTCACAGAAATATGGTTTCAGCGGAATTTACTGCCTGCTCTAGTACAAACACGCGCCGAAAGCCATGGCACGGCTTGGGGCTGAGGGTATTTGGGCGCTCTGTATTTTGAGAAGAACGACATCCACTGCCTCCTTGCGCGTACTGAATGCGGGACATTTGCCACGCCGGACATTTGCCACACTTGCCCCTTCGCCAGGTAGCGATCCCTCAGGTAAGGGACGCCCTTCCTCGTACTACTTCTGTCCGCTTTCAAACCGCCGTCTCCACATCTTACTCGATACAACCAGTACGTAAGGGACATTCTTCTTCGACATCTTGGCCAAATACAGAGCTTCTTTTCCGAAATCGAAATATTTATAACTTTTGGGAAACGAAAGCAATTCCGACGATTATGTCAGTATGTAATTAGTTTTTCAAAGTATAAATATAGATCCCTCTGTCTGTACGGTAGCTTCCTTTCACGCTTACTTATTGTGATAGAAACAGTCCATCGCCATGGGAGCAACAAGAAAGGAACGATGTAAAGAGAATGCGAATGTACGCTAATCATTTCTTTTTGATCACTTCATTTGTGCCTACTTTAATTACTACAACTGCATGCCCAAAAGACAACAAGGAAAGAAGAAATGGGTATGTGAATGTTCGAAAAGAATAACGACATACTCCATATTAATTTACTCTCTAAAATCTGAAATCCCTTGCGGCGAAACATTAGTTAATAAAGTGTAGCGGGACAATGTTCAAAACATGACTGAAAGTACGTTCATAAACAGAGATAAGAACATCTATGATTGACATGTCATCTAAATTCGACGTACAGTTTTAAAATGTTATAAATGAGGAAATGGAGTAATACAGAATGCTATGCTTGTAACGTACGTTGTTGTTCTATATTGTCTGGCTCTGGTATTTACAGGGTCACAGAGAAACCATCCTAGGTTTTGGAAAGAAAAGCCGTAATTGTAATGATCTCCACAACAACACAAACAAGAAGCACAACTTAAGGAAAAATAATGTAATGTGTGTTCCAGCTCACAAGCGACATTGAAGCAAGTAGTTCCTGTGACTTAGTATGGACAGAGGTTATATTAGACAACCGCAATAAATTAATAACTGGCTCCTTTTACCGACCCTCGATCTCAGATGAAACAGTTGCTGAACATTTCAAAGAAAACTCGAGTCTCATCGCAAACAGGCACCCTACTCACACACTTATAGTTGGCAGTGACTAGAATCTGCCTTCCGTATGTTGACAAAAATACATTTTCAGAGCCGGCCAAAGTGGCCGTGCGGTTAAAGGCGCTGCAGTCTGGAACCGCAAGACCGCTACGGTCGCAGGTTCGAATCCTGCCTCGGGCATGGATGTTTGTGATGTCGTTAGGTTAGTTAGGTTTAACTAGTTCTAAGTTCTAGGGGACTACTGACCTCAGCAGTTGAGTCCCATAGTGCTCAGAGCCATTTTTTTACATTTTCAGACCGTATTGTAGATAGAAAACAACTTCTGTAATTGTTCTAAATGATTTTTTAAAATTATTTTGAACAATTAATTCACGAGACCATTCAAATTGTAAATGGTTACGAAAACAGACTTGACCTCTTAGCCACAAATAATCCTAAGCATCACGACGGATACAGGGAGCAGTGAACCCACAGTCGTAGCGAGGCTCAATTCCGTAACAGAGAAATTCTCCAAAACTAAACGCGAAATATATCTATTTATAAAAGCAACTGAGAATTCGGTTGACTAATAAGAGACAGTTTCCAATCCTTTCAACCTTTGTAAGTGAAGACCATATGTGGCTTAAGTTCAAAGAAATACTATCAACAGCACTAGAGAGATTCATACCAAATAAATAAATAACAGACGGAACTGATTCCCCATGGTACACGAAACACGACAGAAGGCTGCTGCAGGAGCACCGAAAAAGGTACGTGTAATATAGACAAGCGCAAAATCTCCAAGACTGGCGAACTTTTACTTCCGAGGCTCGAAATATGATGTGGATTTCAATGCGAGGTGCATTTAATAGTTTCCACAACGAAACTCTCTCTAGAAATGTCGCGGAAAATCCATAGAGATACTGGTCCTCTGTTAAGTAAACCAGGGGAAAGGCTCAGTAAGCACCTTTACTGCGGGTTGGGCGGAGGAGGAGGAGGAGGAGGAGGAGGAGGAGGAGGAGGAGGGGGGAGGGGGAGGGGGAGGGGGCGGATGGGGGAGGGGGAGGGGAGGGGGAGAATGGGGGAGAGGGGGAGGGGGAGGGGAGGGGGAGGATGGGGGAGATGGGGAGGGGGAGGGGGAGACAAGGGACCCAACCCTTCAGAGCAGGTAAAGTGGTGGAAAATGTCCGGCGCGAGTGGAAAATGTCCGGCGCGAGTGGAAAATGTCCGGCGCGAGTGGAAAATGTCCGGCGCGAGTGGAAAATGTCCGGCGCGAGTGGAAAATGTCCGGCGCGAGTGGAAAATGTCCGCACACCGCGCATAGCACCTGCCACGATTTCCCTCTCACCAAACAATAGCCATTGTGACGCACGCAGCTCTTCCTTCGAATCTCTTATACGTCTTTCGTTATGCAGCCCAGTGAGGGGAAGCATGCAGAACGATACTCACAAAATGATGTAAATAGTACTATTTGTAGTCATCGACCTTCTTGTGTTAAGAGTCATAGAGGCATTTGCCTTCCTAACGCTACATTTGTGTAACCATTCCAGCTTAAATATATCCGAGTACATATTCCTACGCAGTCGACGGTTACAGCCAATCACAACAGCAGATGGCTGACCCATAGCTAAATGGTTTTAGTTTGTTTAATACGTTTCATTACACGTAGATTCTTCCCCCGCCACACACACAGTGAGGCAGTGACTTCCAGTGGGACGGAAATCTGGGACTAACCTGAAAAGAAACGCAGCAGTCTCGCCAGCGGCAGATATCGGTCGGACGCAGGGAGTGGTATCGACAGGCCATCTTGATATTCCGAGGACAGCGCGCGACCCTGCCCGTCCCAAGTTCTCTGCGGATTTTCTTCTCCCCTTTGCTCTCCTCTCCGCTAAGGAGGCGGCGTGATTCCAAGACTTTCCTGCAGTTACCGCAGCTCGCGAACAGGCCCAACTAAGCGGCATTCTGCCATGCAGAGCGCGTGCCGGATTTTGTGCAACATTAGCTACACGCAAGATCTCAAACACTTTCAGGATGAAAGGTTACCAGTTTACATTACATGTGTGTGCGTCGATTGGTAAGGTAAGTAATTAACGAAAAAAGAAAACATGCAAATAACTGCTTTTCTAAAAACAAAAAATCTTCCTTGACACAAACATTTTAGCTGAAGTTTAACCCACTAAGATACAACTTATCTGACCAACAACAAAAATACAGCGTGCATTCGATGAAATACCCTTCGTCCAAGTCCTATTCAGAGTTGTCTTTTCGTCCATTTTAAAAATTTAAAAAATCTCTTTCTTGCTTAAAATGTTCTTTGCGATGTCCTCTTTATTGTAGTGTTCATCTAAGTTCGCCAGAAACTCCAATATCCAGTTACAAGGCGATTTGTAGAAAAGTGATTCCGAAAACCATTCACAATGGAGAAACGTTCAGTCCACATCGCGGCCAGTGTGGCAGCATGTAATTTCAACGAAGACTTCACAGGCATTACGGAAATTATGAACGTGATCGGACTTGGGAGCAGACCAGAATGTTACAACTTCTGCACAAAAGCGGAGGAAAAGCGCACCAACACTGGACTCGCATTCGGGAGGACGACGGTTCAATCCCGCGTCCGGCCATCCTGATTTAGGTTTTCCGTGATTTCCCTAAATCACTCCAGGCCAATGCCGGGATGGTTCCTCTGAAAGGGCACGGCCGACTTCCTTCCCCATCCTTCCCTAATCCGATCCTATGACCACGCTGTCTGGTCTCCTTCCCCAAACCAACCAACCAAAAGCGCACCGAGCGAGCAGAGCGGCAGATGAGAGAAGCTGCCAAAGAGATGCGCAAGACCACCGTGGTCACGAGAGAGATGGGAGAGGACACGATTTCTGGTGTGGGAGGGCTGTTGTACGGTCCAGGAATCGCTGGCTGGAAGTACATTCATCGTAACTACAAAAAATGTAACCCAAAACATCAAACGCGTTTTTTTTTTCGAAACCGTAGTTTTCAAATTGGCTGGAAACATAATTTGAGAACGGTAAAGACGATTTTGATCGGAATTTGATGCCAGCATTCTCAACCGAATTCTAAAGCAGTATACGGGCCGTTTTGCGATATCTTGAAAAGCCTTTTCTCGATGAACACTTTTGTCTCGATATTTCGTGCTAAGAAAGTGACACATTTAAACATGTCACCACTTCGTTATAAAATAATATTTTTGAATTACCCTTCGTATGCTTGCAAAAAATACATTTAAAATGGCTTATATAAAATTATTTTGTTAGACGTCCAATACGAGAGCTAGCTGAATTCCCACCCATGACCGATGTTCCGGCTGCAAGGGGTCGTTCCACCTGGTGCAGCAGTTACAGGGAGACAAAAACGATTTCGTGAAGCCGAAAGTGTAAGGAATAAAACTTTATCATCAGAATTAATTTTCATTTTATTAGGGAAAAAAAATCACGAAATCACCTACTTTCATGCGTTCGAGGAAGGCTAGTCCCCGTAAGTTCAAAGACCTGTTTCATGCTGGCTCTCTACTCTTAGGCTATCCTGTGCATGCCTCTTCAGCTCTGGTTAACTACTGCACCCTACACCCACTTGAAACTGCTTACGGTATTCTAACCCTGGTCTCCCTCTCTACACTCTCCCCCCCCCCCCCCCCGTTACACACACACACACACACACACACACACACACACACACACACACACACACACACACACACACACACACACACTTCACTGCATAATAACATCAACGTTTGATGTATCATACATGGTACATGAACCTCGGATCGAAAAATCACAATTACAAAAGCACACACACGAGTACAATACCGAAGAATATCACTTTGCAACTGAAGGTCAACGACATAATAACGAATGCCAGCAGATCACCATAAAAAAGAATATCATACGCCAAGCCCAACAGAGAGGGATACGAACATCATAAAAATTATTAAAAACAGACATCTCGTTTTCAATGAAATTTCTCCGTGCACGCTTGTATTTACAGCTCTTCTCCTGGGGGGTCGTACATTGAATTCATGACCAATTCAAGTTAATTCACCAAGACCCAAATGTTCATGTATATCTGTATGATTACCCTGCATTTCAGAATTAAGTGGCTGGCAGAGTGTTCATCGAACCACCTTTAAGCTACTTCTTTACCGTTCCACGCTCGAACAGCGTGTGGGAAAAACGAACACTTAAATCTTTAATAGAGTGAAATTTTCACTCTACAGCGGAGTGTGCGCTGATATGAAACTTCCTGGCAGATTAAAACTGTGTGCCGGGCCGAGACTCGAACTCGGGACCTTTGCCCTACGCGAGCAAGTGCTCTACCATATGAGCTACCGAAACACGAGATACTGGCAGAAGTAAAGCTGTGAGTACCGGGCGTGAGTCGTGCTTCGGTAGCTCAGATGGTAGAGCACTTGCCCCCGAAAGGCAAAGGTCCCGAGTTCGAGTCTCGGTCGGGCACACAGTTTAATCTGCCAGGAAGTTTCATTAGGTAAGTTGTTGGAAGTGCTTAAGCGTTGGTGAAAATCTCACTTCTGACCGCACAAAGAGCTCTAACCGCAGAACACTGCACGGAACACGCGTTGTTGCAGTGCTGCGATACAGACCGTATATCTCCCTTCGAAGACGATGGCCAAGACGCCGTCTCCAAGTCCGTACTGCTCGATGGCTGAAGGCAAAGTTCCGTCTCGCCGCAATTCTCCCGTCTCCCACGCGTACGAAAACGCGGGAAAAGAATACTCAGTTTCGGCCAATGTCGAAAGCTCAGTCATCGCCGAAATCCCTCCAACGGCATTTCTGAGATCTACCCAATGGTCGAGTAGGTCAGAACGCCCCTAGGCCAATGATATTCCCGTCTTCGCCACGTGTTGCTCAGCACAGGTGGCTCTGGATCCCGGGCTACCCCCAAAAGCGCCGTATTGTCCCGCGTTTCCGGTGACCGCTGTCTGCCACCCACGGCGGCCCGGCGAGCTACGGCCAGCTGCAGCCTTTATATTCCACGATTCTCAACTTCCGACACTTTTCACCAGCGCTTTAAGTTAGTGACTTAAACTTGCAGACATGCGGGGAGTACTGCTCGAGAGTGCCTCATATTTATCATAATTCGATAGAGTCATGATCTGATGCCCTTGCCAGTCCCTTTATTATTAATACTAATGTTGGTAAGCTAACGTGTAAGTGCTCGTGTCCTGGCACCTTACACAGTGCTGTACTCATTCTTAGGTCACGTGTCTGTATCTCGTTTCTGTCGGCACTGCTTAATAAAATAGCAGCGATCGCCTTCCACGTTTTCTGTAATGACGCAAGATTTCAAAACAATGCAAAGTTTACGAACTGAAATTACTCTCCTTTAAAAAAGCTGTGTTTAAAAATGAAAAATTTTGCCAATGCTACTATGCATATTATGGTATGTCCATTTTTTCTCTGTTACCAGTTGAGTCGAAACAAGGCCCCGGGAGTAGACAACATTCCATTGCAACTACTGACGGCCTTGGGAGAGCCAGTGCTGACAAAACTCTACCATCTGGTGAGCAAGATATATGAGACAGGCGAAATACCCTCAGGCTTCAAGAAGAATATAATAATTCCGATTCCAAAGAAAGCAGGTGCTGACAGATGTGAAAATTGCCCAACAATCAGTTTAATAAGTCACGGATGCAAAATACTAACTCGTATTCTCTACAAACGAATGGAAAAACTGGTAGAAACTGACCTCGGGGAAGATCAGTTTGGATTCTGTAGAAATATTGGAACACGTGAAGCAATACTGACCCTACGACTTATCTTAGAAGCTAGATTAAGGAAAGGCAAACCTATGTTTCTAGCATTTGTCGACTTAGAGAAAGCTTTTGACAATGTTGACTGGAATACTCTCTTTCAAATTCTGAAGGTGGCAGGGGTAAAATACAGGGAGCGAAAGCCTATTTACAATTTGTACAGAAACCAGATGGCAGTTATAGGAGTCGAGGCACACGAAAGGGAAGCAGTGGTTGGGAAGGGTGTAATACAGGGTTGTAGCCTCTCCCCGATGTTATTCAATCTGTATATTGAGCAAGCAGTAAATGAAACAAAAGAAAAGTTCGGAGTAGGTATTAAAATCCACGGAGAAGAAATAAAAACTTCGAGGTTCGCCGATGACATTGTAATTCTGTCAGAGATAGCAAAGGACTTGGAAGAGCAGTTGAACGGAATGGACAGTGTCATGAAAGGAGGATATAAGATGAACATCAACAAAAGCAAAACGAGGACAATGGAATGTAGTCGAATTAAGTCGGGTGATGTTGAGGGTATTAGATTAGGAAATGAGACACTTAAAGTAGTAAAGGAGTTTTGCTATTTGGGGAGCAAAATAACTGATGATGGTCGAAGTAGAGAGGATGTAAAATGTAGACTGGCAATGGCAAGGAAAGCGTTTCTGAAGAAGAGAAATTGTTAACATCGAGTATAGATTTAAGTGTCAGGAAGTCGTTTCTGAAAGTATTTGTAAGGAGTGTAGCCTTGTATGGAAGTGAAACATGGACGATGAATAGTTTGGACAAGAAGAGAATAGAAGCTTTCGAAATGTGGTGCTACAGAAGAATGCTTTAGATTAGATGGGTAGATCACATAACTAATGAGGAGGTATTGAATAGGTTTGGGGAGAAGAGGAGTTTGTGGCACAACTTGACTAGAAGAAGGGATCGGTTGGTAGGACATGTTCTGAGGCATCAAGGGATCACCAATTTAGTATTGGAGGGAAGCGTAGAGGGTAAAAATCGTAGAGGGAGACCAACAGATGAATACACTGAACAGATTCAGAAGGATGTAGGTTGCAGTAGGTACTGGGAGATGAAGAAGCTTGCACATGATAGAGTAGCATGGAGAGCTGCATCAAACTAGTCTCAGGACTGAAGACCACAACAACAACACCAGTTACAAATAAAAAAACCTGTTATAATTGAGACTAAACAAATACCGAAAAATACCGGTTATTCAGAACTAAAATACCGGTATTGGTTTTTAAACCAGCCTATTTTCCCATTCCTAGCGCGCAGCCCTTTCTGCAGATTCTTCCGCTGGGCCGTACTATCCGGAGACCGGTGCGGCCAACACAGGAACAGGAGGCAGGCACGTGGAAATCACAACATCTGGCTGGCCGCCGAATTAACGCGTGTCTCGCGGCAGAGGCGTCCAACGGGCCGGAACATCGCAGCTAGGGACAGTCTGGCGGTCAATCGATGGCCGCTCTCTGTGGTGGTGTGGAGGAGGGAGGAGGGGCGGGGGAAGCTGAGAGCGCCGCGTTTACCAACAGCCGGCGCCGCTCTGTCACCAGTCGAGAGCACTGCAATAAAAAATGAATAAATAAATAAAGCGGCCGGCGACGCAATCACGGCGGCAGCCAACACTAAATTCCGGCCGAGTGCGAAATCCAATTACCGGCCCCGAGCGCATCCAGCGGCAGCTGCACCGAGTATCCGACATCCAGAGCCGGCGTTTCAGCAGGCGGCACGGCGCTCAAACCGGCAACCTGCCTACCTCTCTCCATGACACGTCTATTGTTTTCTGCTTGCTCTCTCCTCTTTTGTCAGTACTAAAGGACGAACACGCTCTTTGGCTGCCTACACAGTGTCTCCCAGGATGAATCCTTAATATTCAAGAATATGGCAGGAATGATCATTCGAAGCATGAAGATCTAGTAAGCAAGGGCTCCAAAATGCATACCTGAAGAACTATGAGCACTACATCCTCAATAGTGTGAAACAAATCTTTTCTACTGCAAGCTCTTTGCTTTCTATGTTTTGGGAGGATATATGGACCAGAACAACAACAACAAAAATCCAGTGATCATGGTCATGTTGTAATGGTACTTTAATTACATAACCATTACGGTACCTCACGTGAACCTCTCGATACCAGCAGTATTCTACTGTGTTTCTGTAGAATAGTTAACATATTTCTGAGACAACATTCAGATTTGATTTCATTAATGTAGAGGTACTTTGATACATAGATATGTTTATATTGCAATGATATTATTCTTACGTGTATTCTTTATTTTGTCATTATGATCTTTGACGTACTTCTAACTCTGATTTTTGGGCGCGTAAGCGATTATTAGTTAGTTAGTTGTTAGAGAGTCGGACAGCCCGCATCTCGTGGTCGTGTGGTAGCGTTCTCGCTTCCCACGCCCGGGTTCCCGGGTTCGATTCCCGGCGGGGTCAGGGATTTTCTCTGCCTCGTGATGGCTGGGTGTTGTGTGCTGTCCTTAGGTTAGTTAGGTTTAAGTAGTTCTAAGTTCTAGGGGACTTATGACCACAGCAGTTGAGTCCCATAGTGCTGAGAGCCATTTGAACCATTTTTTAGAGTCGGACCTTGAGAAGGTCAAGCCTTGGACGTCATGTTGGGAAGACTCATAACGTAGTCAGCTTATAAAATGTGAACTTTAACAGTGAGGAAGATGTTTGCAAGTATGTTTTGTATTGTGAAGTCATGTTTTGTGAGTTACGTAATACTGCAATAAAAGCAATTAAAAGGAAGTGTAACAAATTCGGAGTACTGATTATTTTTTTTTTACATCACTATTGTGCTAACTTTGAAAGGTTTAATCTTCAAGAATGGTTTGTGAAGCGCATCTACAAAACTTTTGAATATAGCAGAATAAAACCTAGGCCTCTTTGCAAAAAAAATGGTTCAAATGGCTCTGAGTACTATGGGACTCAACTGCCGAGGTCATTAGAACTAGTTAAACCTAACTAACCTAAGGACATCACACACATCCATGCCCGAGGCAGGATTCGAACCTGCGACCGTAGCGGTCTCGCGGTTCCAGACTGCAGCGCCAGAACCGCGCGGCCACTTCGGCCGGCGCCTTTTGCATCCGAGCTTGGAATCATCACCACCTAGATTTGCGACGATTGAGCCATGATTTTACAACGAGACCAGCGTGGGAAACACGAAAAGATGAGTGCCTAGTTTATTCATTATTACATGAAATAACTTTATTAATTGTGCTCTAATGACGCCTGCCACATAATAACTTTGTTGTTGCCCGAAAATGCAGTATTTAGCAGCGTGAGCAACACCACATTCATTAAATTCTTACCTTTGTGGTGGTCGGGTTGTTAGAATGTCTAAGGAGCTCTGAGGACTTATTCAGGGTAAGAGATTTTTCTCACTAGCGATGATGAATAAGTGCTAATAGCTCTTAACGTATGCATTTTGTAACCCATTTTAACAGACATTTTTGCTTCGAATAATCGTTCTGTATGCCTGAATATTGACAGTTCATCACGAGACACACTGATTAAGACGTGCGATCAGTTTGGGTTTCAGAGAAACTTAGGACCACAGAAGGTAATGCTGACCCTACGGTTCTCTTACAAGACAGATTAAGGAAAGGTAAGCCTTCATGCACAGCAGTGGTAGTCAACTTGGCTCCTACTACCCATGAATCGGCGTTCCAGCTTTCACTATAGGGATTTTTAGAACATTTTTGATTTCATAAAACTTCCACAAAGTATTTGGTAAATAATTACTATTCTATGCTTTAATTCGCTGGAGATCTGCTTTATAAATATTATTAAGTTATTTTCCTACTTTATTCAATTAACATTACTGAGGAACAGATATTTAGTTAGAAAATTTTTCTATTAACAGTGATGTAAAAGTGGACGATACATAGAAAAGGTTGACTACGCCTAATTTATAGCGCTTCTAGATTTCAAGAAAGCTGTCGACTACGTTCACCGGGCTATAGTCTTTAAAATTTTGGAGCTAGTACCGATAAAACACAGGGAGCAAAATGTTATTTATAACTTGTACAAAAACCACAGGCAGTTGTAAGAGCCGATCTACATGAAAGGGACGATGTGGTTGAGAACAGAGTGACACAGGTTTGTAGCCTATTCCCATTGTTATTCAGTCTGGACATTGAGCAAGCTTCCAAGAGCATAACACCACCAGTGTACGTGTATTATAACTTCTGATCAATCATTGCGTTTGTGTTTGTTGATATCAGGTTGGTACGTATTTTGAACTGAGTGTAGGCACCACACTCGGTCCGTTACATCAAAGCAGGTCAGCGTCCACATTTGTGCCTGAGCTCTTACGCGTTAACGCGACCCAATTTTAAGGTGTTGTGCACGTCATGTGTGTATTTATTCCTAGAGATATGCTGACTTCGTGAATCATGCCTAGATAGTTCAGTCGGTAGGACACTTGCCCGCCAGAGACCAAGGTCCAAAGTTGGAGTCTCGGCACGTCATAGTGTTAATCTGCCACAAAGTTTCAGTTCAGTGTCTGTTTCAAAAATAAAAAAAATAAAAACAGCCCGAAGAACGACATAGTACTTCACGAAATTTGATCCTGTTCTGGATCCAAGCAAAAGTTAGGGCAGTACGAGAACTTTTACCTTGCACTGCCTCTCCCTATTGTTTTACGAACTATGTAAATCTGGCTGCATTAGCTGAAAGGCAGAAGCGCCTCGTCGTCAGTAGATACATAAACGAAAGGCTAGCTTTAGGAAGGTATTTCCTTTTTCAAGCTTGTTCCTAAATAATTCTTAATTCTCAGCCAGAACATTCCAAACATTATTATGACTGCACTAGGCTTCATTCAACAAAGCTGAAGGCCGCAGCTGGGTGTCGTGTGATGATGATGTTTGGTTTGTGGGGCGCTCAACTGCGTGGTTATCAGCGCCCGTACAATTACCCAATCTTTGCTCAGTCCAATTTCGCCACTGTCCTGGATGATGATGAAATGATGAGGACAACACAAACACCCAGTCATCTCGAGGCAGGGAAAATCCCCGACCCCGCCGGGAATCGAACCCGGGACCCCGAGTGGGTGTCGTGTGTCTACCAGGTGTACCGGTATGAAACTAGCGTTTTTTTTTTGTGAAAATGAAACACTAATTTTGAATTGAAAAGTAAAAACATTTTATTGAAAGTACTGACCATTGCTTTCTACACATTTTGACCACCTTTCTGGCAATTTATGGACACAACGCCAATAGAAATGTTCGTCTTTTGAAGCAAACCATTCAGACCCCCAATTTTCGACATCTTCGTAGGAATCGAAGTGTTCCTCAGCCAATGCGTGTCCCATTGATGAAAACAAATGGTAGTCGGAAGTGGCCAAGTATGATGAACACGGCGGGTGGGGTAGCAACTCCCAGCCAAGTGTTTTGATTGTATCCTGAACCAGTTTTGCTTTGTGTGCAGGTGCATTGTCGTGTAAAAATACTACTTTGCTATGTCTTCTGGCCCATTCTGGTCTTTTTTCGATCAATGCATAGTTCAAATTGATCATTTGTTGTCTGTAGCGATTAGTATTCAGTTTCAACGGGTTTTAGAAGCTCATGATACACCACACCTTTCTGATCCCACCAAACACAGAGCATTGTCTTCTTGTCGAATCGATCTGGTTTTGCGGTCGATGTTGATGGTTGTCCCGGATTAACCCATGATTTTCCCCGCTTAGGATTCTTAAAATAAATCCTTTTTTCATCGCCAGTAACAATTCGATGCAAAATTGATTTTCTTTCACGTCTTTGAAGCACAATTTGACAAATGGTTTTTCGGTTTTCCATTTGTCTTTCATTCAATTCATGTGGCACCCATTTTCCACACTTTGGGATCTTTCCCATAGCTTTGAAACGGTCAGAAATCGTTTGTTGTGCAACATTTAACATTGCTGCTATTTGCTTCTGACGAAAAGTATCATCTTCATCCAATATTGCTTGCAATTCGGCGTCTTCGAACTTTTTTGGTCGTCTTCCACGTTCTTCATGTCTTACATCAAAACCATTATTGGCTCAAATGGTTCAAATGGCTCTGAGCACTATGGGACTCAACATCTGAGGTCATCAGTCCACTAGAACTTAGAATTACTGAAACCTAACTAACCTAAGGACATCACACACATCCATGCCGGAGGCAGGATTCGAACCTGCGACCGTAGCAGTCACGCGGTTCCGGACTGAAGTGCCTAGAACCGCACGGCCACCCAAAACCATTATTTCTGAACCGTTGAAGCTATCTTTCGCATGTTGCTTCTGATAGAGCATGATCACCATATGCCTCTAAAGCATTCGAAGCGACTCTGCAGCACTTTTTTTGAAATGAAAACAAAAAAATTAATGCTTTCCGCAAATCACCACTTTCTGGTACGAAATCCGACATTGTTAACAAGATAAAAACATATGATGATGTTTGTTCCATGACTTGATGTATATCTTTGGCAGATGTCATACCAACCA
The DNA here is from genome assembly GCF_023864275.1 of Schistocerca cancellata. Lineage (NCBI taxonomy): Eukaryota > Metazoa > Arthropoda > Insecta > Orthoptera > Acrididae > Schistocerca > Schistocerca cancellata. The sequence continues at coordinate 66,943,356 of NC_064634.1, forward strand.
AAAAAAATTAAGGCTCGTTCACAACAAATGTTCCCTATCGACACATTTGTATCTTAACGCTCATTTCATACCAGTACACCTGGTAGTATGGTCGCAGAGAGGTAAGGCAGTTTTAGTGTGTGTCAGTGATAGGTGTTTGCCACTGGCTGGAGGCGCAACAGTAGCGGAGAGGCTGATATTAGGTCGTTTATAGGTCTCTGGAATTTTCTCGGTGGACGGGCGCCTCCCACAGACCGTCCCACGTGGGAAGCCGCCGACTGCGCTGGCAACTGTACACACTGAATCCTTCAGTGAGCGCGTGGAACGTAGCGGTAGGCCTGTGGAGACCCTTCCTAACGGTACCCCACCTGCGCCGCCTGTTTCGCCCCACAGGCATTACAGACAGACGCTCTAAAAGAGGCGAACACAAGAATAAGCAACAAGGACGCTATTTTGTCAAAGTCGACATGTTGAGAAACGTGGCTGTTATACTAAGGTTTATAATTTATAAAAAAACAGCTACCAGCCACATGTATGGTTTAAAAAGGTTTATTATCTTCAGACCATGACCGGTTTCGGATTTTTCTTTACAAATCTATCTTCAGATGGCAGTTAACAAGCATTCTAAGTTGGACCTAGTTTTGTTTTTGTTATTCGTTTGCTGCACTGGGAAAGAAAAGAAATATTTTTGTTGTCATATCGGTAATGGTATTTTTACAAAAGATTTACTTCTTTTACAAAATCTAATTGCTCATGAGATACTTTTCTGTTTTAAACTTAGTAAACGTGCTGGTTATTGTACTTACGAGCTATATAGTTCTGCCTCGAAAACATAAACATAAACGCACGAATATTTCGTCTGACAGAACTATATAGCTCGTAAGTACAATAACCAGCACGTTTACTAAGTTTAAAACAGAAAACTATCTCATGAGCAATTAGATTTTGTAAAAGAAGTAAATTTTTTGTAAAAAATACCATTACCGATATGACAACAAAAATATTTCTCTTCTTTCCCAGTGCAGCAAACGAATAACAAAAACAAAACTTGGTCCAACTTAGAATGCTTGTAACTGCCATCTGAAGATGTATTTGTAAAGAAAAATCCGAAACCGGTCATGGTCTGAAGATAATAAACCTTTTTAAACCATACATGTGGCTGGTAGCTGTTTTTTATAAATTATAAAGCAACAAGGACATTCCGCGCGCGCTTCACTCTCTACTCGCCCCTCCCCAATCCATCCAGGCTGCCGTTCCGTGTATCAGTCAGAGCACCTGAAAAGCGTATGTGCCAAGTAAACCACGCAGTCCCAACACGGCAGTAAGGCGGACCGTAGAAGAATGCCGCTTCCTTCTCATTTGTTCCCTCGTCATCTGAGGAGAGCTCGTGGCGAAGTGTGTTCTTGTATGACGTTTACTCCACTTGGCCGGGTGACTCCGTAAACTGCGCTTGTAGATGCTGGTATTTTGCTTTGTTCCTGTCAGAGACAGCAAACAACTTGGAAGAGCAGCTGCACGAAAGGGACACTATACTGAAATGAGATACAAGACGAAGATAAACAAAAGCAGAGCAAGGATAACTGAATTTAGCCGAATTAAATCGGGTAATGATGAGGGAATCAGATTACGTAATGAGAAGAAGTTGGAAGATGGGTTTTGCTATCTGAGCAGTAAAATAAAATGATGATGGCCGAAGTAGAGAGGATTTAAACTTCAGACCGATAATGACAAGAAACGTGTTCCTGTAGAACGAAATTTGTCAACATCGAAAATAGATTTAAGTTTTAAGGCGGCTTTTCGGAAGGTATTTGCCTTGAGTGTAGGCTTGTAAGGAAGTGAAACGTGGAGAATAAACAGTTCTGACAAGAAGAGAATAGAAGCTTTTGAAAAGTGGTGCTACAGAATAATGTTGAAGATACATGGGTGGATCATGTATCCGAGAAGGAAGTACTGTATAGAACTGGGGAGAAAAAAATTCGTGGCTAACAACATCCCCACTTTTAAGCGCCACATGTTGCAATTAACCACCCATATACCCACAGATTGTCACAACAATCACATACTGCTACACAAATTTATACCACGATAAAATTTCATATTGCTTATTTTGCTTACCTCACAAAATTCAGCATTATAACAATGGTATACGTCATACATGTTTAATATTATCGAGTGTGTAAACTGTAATTTACAATGCAAAACATATTCATTGCACAATGTAAGTTAACAGTGCTCAGACAGTCCAGACTGTAGCATTATAAGCCATAATACTGTAATGTTACGTATTTTAATTATTTATTGTCCACTGCGTAAAGTGTAATTTGCAATGTTAAAAAGCACGCTGGATGCCCAACATTCTGTACACGTGGATCGTACCCTTATTTATAACTTCCGGCTACCTAAGAACTAGTGTCCCTTGCGGACGCTCTACAGTTCTTTCCTGAAAGTGGCCCAATAAGCCGAAAACTAGTTAGAAATAAACAAAATTCAATACATCAAAAACTTTTTATTGAATCATAAATATGGAATTGTTCTACCAAGAAGTAACTGAAGAATCAATAAATAACAAAATTGTGTCATAACTTGACTAAAAGGAGGGATCGGTTGATTCCGAAACACCAATTAATCACCAATTTAGTATTGGAGGGAAATGTAAGGAGTATAGGTCCCGGACGGAGATCAAGAGATTAATACAGTAAGCAGGTTAAAATGGATGTAGGTTACGTTAGTTATCCATAGATGTAGAGGCTTGCACAGGTTAGAGCAGCTTGGAGAGCTGCATCAAAAACTAATCTTCGTCCGCAGCTCGTGGTCGTGCGGTAGCGTTCTCGCTTCCCACGCCCGGGTTCCCGGGTTCGATTCCCGGCGGGGTCAGGAATTTTCTCTGCCTCGTGATGACTGGGTGTTGTGTGATGTCCTTAGGTTAGTTAGGTTTAAGTAGTTCTAAGTTGTAGGGGACTGATGACCACAGATGTTAAGTCCCATAGTGCTCAGAGCCATTTGAACTAATCTTCGGAATGAAAACAACATTTTACCTGATAGGTTCCCGACATTACGCCGGATGATATTGTAAAAACCGCACAATATTTCAGCGAGACAACTGCCCGCTATCTTCAGGTGCTACTGTCGCGTCGCTGAAATAGTGTGCGGTTTTTACAATATTATCCGGCTAATTCCCGGGAACCTATCAAGCAGATGCAGCGCCGGGAAAGCCTCAAACAGCACATCAGCATTTTACTTTGTGGTTTTTTACGACAGGATCCAAGTGGTAAAGGTGATTTTTGTTTATTATTTTAATATTTGTTATTTTTGTTACTTCTATTTCTTTTCTAAGTTTAAGGTTTTGACCGAGTTACTATATGTGTAGTAGGATTTTTGGAGTTTCATGCTTATCGTGAGTGGGGTGGTACCTACTGAGGCGATAGACTGGCTCGCTGTTAGAGCTGCCAGTTGCACAGCAAACATTTTTCAGTCAGATCTTTGAGACGATTTCTCAGGGGCTGTACTCCGGCAGTTACGTGGAGGTCGGCTGTCCTGAAACTCGGACCAAGTTTAGGTCGCAACGGAGTACTTTGTTGTAACTATGGCTTGCCGAGAGTAATGGAAGTCCGACTCTTGCAGTCGGAGCGTCCAGCAGGCTTACATACCGGAGCCTTTGTAAGACAGCAGCCCGCACAAGTTTCACGTCTGCAGCTCGGAGCCCCTTGCGTCTTCTCATCAGCACATTACTACTTCGATTTTAAGTTACTATCCCTTGTTTTTAGCATTCCGTACATCGACTGATAAAAACGGAACCCTAATAGGAGCGCTTCGTAGTCAGTCTGTCTGTCTGTCTGTCTCACTGTTCAATACCCTTTTTCTCACGAACGGGCAGAAGTATCAGGTTCAATTTTGTGTCATGGCTCAAATGGCTCTGAGCACTATGGAACTTAACATCCGAGGTCATCAGTCCCCTAGAACTTAGAACTACTTAAACCTAACTAACCTAAGGACATCACACACATCCATGCCCGAGGCAGCATTCAAACCTGCGACCGTAGCAGTCGCGCGGCTCCGGACTGAAGCGCCTAGAACCGCTCGGCCACAAAGACCGGCTAATTTTGTGTCATATTAAGGTCTCCGGCCACTTGGAGATGTAAAAAACTGAAGCATCTAAGTCGACACAATCAAAAGACACGGCCATCTATGTCACATATTTTGATACTCGCAAACTCAGCCATGAAAACTTACAGAATACCTCCCGTTGATCTGGAATCACAAAATTTGGCAAGGAAGCAAGGTTTCACAATACAATCAAAGGAAAAAATCCTGAAGTTGTCAATCTGTAATTACATCAAACGAAAAAAAAATTCATCTGTTATCAGACTGACTGACTGACTGACTGACTGACTAGACCCCTTTTTCCTCCCTGAAGTTGAAATTTATCACATATTGAGGTCTATACTCCCTCGGTGATGTAGAAAATGTTAAACTTTTAATTCAATGCGGTCGAAGGTATGGCCATTTACGTCATATATTCTCACACTCACAAACCCACTCATTAAAACGTAGATGGTACCAGGTCATGACATTTGCCAAGAAGAAAGCTTTCACAGTACAAATAAAAGGAAAGAATCAGAAAATTGTTCATTTGTAATTGTATCACACAAAAAAATTTCTTTTATCATTTGTTACCCGATTTAAAACTTGAAATTAGAATGTTATCAAAAGTTTGGAATACTTGGTGCCGATATCTTGCCAATATCAAAGGCGGTAACAGGCAAAAATCGCCGAGACCTTTGACACCCGGAATGGATGAACTGTCTATATACGTAACGAAGTGTTTTGTGCGGAACCCAAAGTGCGCGAGTGCTCATTGTACGGGATGTAAGGAGTAAGCAGTACCTCAATCGCAGGAAATGAGAAGCCCCATCTTGAACAAAATTTGTACCTCCCCCCCCCCCCCCCCCTCTCTCTCTCTCTCTCTCTCTCTCTCTCTCTCTCTCTCTCTCTCTCTCTCCTGTGCCTCTCCGACTAATTTAACCAACTTATTCATGAACCACAATGACAAGCAATACTGAAAAATTGGTCGAGCGACTGTTTTGTACGTCACCTTCTCCCTGTACGAGTTATCTTTCCCTACGATTCACCCAACCAGCCTGGCATCGCTATAAAGACGGCTATTTTTATGTGGTCACTGCACTTTAGCTTGCTCTAGATTTTTGCTTCTGTGTCTTTTCTTAAGGCAGTTTCTGTTACCAATGACTTGGCAATAGTGCAATCGGACAATGGAGCATTTCTTCGCCTATTTTTGCGTAATAGGTTACACATATTTACGCAGAGTGTTAACTGGCATTCTTTGTAACAGTCGTCATTCTAAATGTCGATACGTTGCAACTGTCGCATATGCAACAGCATCCTCCGCCAACAGCCTCACGAAAAACATAAAGAAAGGAAATTTGGAAATTTGTGGTAAGGTCTTATGGGACCAAACTGCTGAGGTCATCGGTCCCTAAGCCTACACACTACTTAATCTAACTTAAACTAACTTACGCTGTGGACAAACGCACACACACCCATGCCCGAGGGACGATTCGAACCTCCGACGGGGGAAGCCGCACGGACCGTGACAAGACGCCTAGACTCCGCGGCGTAAAGGAAGGAATATGGGTTTAACGTCCCGTCGATATCGCGGTCATTAGAGACAGAGCACAAGCTCGGATAGTGTCAAGACTGTGGAAGGAAATCGGCCGTGTGCATTCAAAAGAACCATCCCGGCATTTGCCTGGAGCGATGTAGGAAAATCACGGAAAACCTAAATCAGGATGGGCGGACACTGGTTTGAAACATCGTCCTCCCGAATCAGAGTCCAGTGTGTAAGGTGGCTGTAATTTCGCACCTTACAAGCACTCATCTACATACTTTGCCGTGATATACAACCGGAATTAGGTATCCTTTGATAGGTTGTACATCGTATATACGAATATTTAAAGAAGACTGACGTTGTCACGTACACCTTGTACATAGTTGTTAACGCTTATTGCATGAAAGGTGATTGAGTGTCTTTATTATCAAAACGGCGTAATGAATGATTGCCTACACTAGCAGAGATTGGAACGCCAGTGTAAATAAAAAGGCAGGCGTAACTCAGGCCCTAGGTCGAAAAGCCCGCACAGGTGTGTGGGTCCTGCTTAACACAGGAAGTAGCCCTAGCCGGACGGTCGGGGCACCTGAGCCCCGAAGCACAACAGAGTGGCGGCTGGCCGGTGTTGTAGCTAGGCCGGAAGAATAACCAGAAACTCTGAAAATCTTGGACGCAGCTGAGAGGAACAAGGAAGCGTTACCTCGGAAATCACGCAGGCTTGGTTATTTGCAATGATTTTTACTCTGAGAAGCGTACCAGTGTATGAATTCCTAATTAACGGGGATTGGTACTTCGTCGCAAACTTTCCGCGCTGGACGATAAAAGACTAAAATATGGTTGGTCGGCGTCCGGAATAATCTGTAGAGAGGGAGAATATTCCGTGGTTCCGACAATATGATTCGCCTTCTGCAGTTACGAGGGAGGGGAGCCGAGCTTTGCTGGGAAGCCAGCGGTGGAGAGAACGAGGTGTTCCGTTTTGAGCGCCCGTGTGTGACGGTCGCTCAGTATCACCTTTTGTTGGTACAGACGGACTTGCTGACTTTGCTCTCAGGAGATTTTGTAGTTAGAACGGTTAGGCACTGTACTGTTGCTAAATTATACGATTCTGGACTTCGCCTTCGGGTAGGGAGTCGTCGTTGAGTACACAGTGATTGAGAGGACTTCTGTCTATACTCACGTGAAGACGGTATCTGAATTCCGTCCTTGTGGCTGCGAGTTCGCGTTTCTTGTCTGTAGAATACAGAGAGGAGAAGACAGTATTAGATTATACTAGTCAGAGGACCGCCTTATGCCGCCTTAGTGTTTGAATGAGTTTATTTTGTGGCTGGAGTTCTTAAATCGCCGCAGACCTGTACGAGAACCATCAGTCCGACGCACCGGACGCAGTACAAACGGGGATATTGCAAACTGCTTCGGCTTATTAGGGCTATAAGGATAAACAGCTGTGATCACGTAAGTTTTATTTCCACTGAGGTTGCATACCACTTTAGGTCATCTTTGAAAGTTGTCTCTTCTAGTGTTTTGTACATAGATGATGCCAGTCATTTCGCGTTATTTATTATCATCTCGCGTAGTCATAAAAAGGGGCAGATTTGGGCAATTGATCAGTAATATTAGTTAGGAAGTACAAACATTTGTAATATAAAGGAGTTTTTAATCTACAATAAATGTATAAGCAGAATCAACATTTATCGTTTAGTACTTACTAGTTCCCTTAATCATTGATTTATGATTAGGTTGTAATTTATATGTTAAAGAGATCCTAAGATCTGCTTCAGAGGGTAGTCAGACAGGGCCAAATCTTGATTTTCGCGTTCAGAATTTTCCGTGCGCACTCTCATTTTACACCCGCCTGGAGCAGCATCTTGGAAGTGTGCTGACCACTACGCCACCTCGCTCGGTAACAACCTCACGGAGCTTCAAGTGTTATCCGTCGTGCGCTACACTTCAAACAGTAACGGCATAACAACACGCAACTGAGGTACTCCCGACTTTTTATCGATGAAACACGACTTAAGCATCTGGATTTCAAGGTAGGGACTAACTGCAGACCTAGCACTGACACATCTTATGCCAAGACGATGCATGCGCCTGCATACTTCGTGCAGAATGCAGTGACTTCTCCCGCCACACGAGGTGGGTGCTCTGGCAATATTCACGCCGGTCAGGACCTCCGCAGCGCGCTCGTCGTGGCAATTCTGGGGACACGCTGGCGCCGCCACAGCCAAGAATAGTTTACACCTCCTGGCCATCACATAACGGACGCCCATACAGGAATGGACTACAGGCTGGGCCTACAGCAAAGTCACCGGAGCGGCAGACTTCTTCCCGCCCACCGCGTTCCATGCAGAACTCGGGGTATTAACGCGGCGGCACACGGACCGTGGTTTTAAACGTCGACGTTGAGCGTTCCGAGTTCAACGTGCTCCTTAACGCTCAGAAATAACGCGACTTGTGCATACGGTACGTGGGCCCCAACGTGGTATACGCGATCGCAACGCACTCCAGCGGCAGTTGTGGGATCAGTTCGTAAGTTAGCTCTATTAAAAGGCACATTTCCTCCATTGTTCATATCCTAGTCACGTTGTTTTATATCTAATACACACATATAAAAACTTCTCTATCGATGTATATGTTTTAAGCCAAAAAGGAAAGTACCATGCCCTATGAATAAGGACACAGACTTATAATAAAAGCTCCATTACAGACAGTGGGACACGAATTTGCTATAGTTCTCCAAATAAGATAAACACTATTTTATCTTCCCCACATTTTAGTAAAAGCCTAAAGTCATTCTTACTTGATCACTGTTCCTACCCAGTAGCTGAAACTTTACAACATGTAAATCACGAAACTCAAAAGAAAAAGGAACAAAATATCTTTATACAAGTAGCGCAAGCTGACCTGTAGATTAAGCCAATCGAACAAACTCACTCCGCAGAAAAAGGTGAACTTATATTTACATAACATCAAGAATTACAGTATATACTTACATTAAACTAACAATAAAGCATCACAACCTATTATATACGCGAATATTATGAAAAAAATATTTAGACTTCAAAGAGATGCGAACCACCATCAGATAATGTAGCTGGTTTTGATTCAGTAACGCTACTCACTACGCTCAAGTGATACCTACTCATTTAGGGACTTCTTACAAGACCTTACGACATGCTAAAAGCTTTAATCGTATCTATGTTACTAACTGAAACTTAATTATAACAAATTGTACCAAGAACAATATGTTTTTCGTGGGTCCTCAGCGTGTCGCTACCTTCAAATGATATACTCTCATAATACGCACGTTACAATAATTCTTTTGCCACGAATATGGTGTCTCTCATTATTTTATTGCAACGAATCACGTAGTTAACAATAGGTTTTCGAATGATTCCCAGTTTGCTGGTGCTCAGTGTAGGCTTGAACTGAATGCCAATGTGGCGCCTCACAGCTCAATGCTAAAGGGAGATGGCGTGCATGTGACGTAGGTGGCGTTGTGCCATCTGATTGGTCAACGCTCAGACGCACGCTCAGAATATCTGACATGCCAGATATTGCTCTGCACGTTCGGAAAGACTCCCGAACGTGCTATTCCACGCTATGACGTCACAAACTCGGCACGCTCAACGTTCGGATGCACGGTCCGTGCGCCGACGGCTTAAGAAACAACATCAGCATACGAAACGTGGGCCCCAGCATGGTAAACGCGATCGCAGCGCGCAACTGCGGCAGTTGTCGGCTGTACCTGGCTCGAAAAACACACTGTTTAGGAAATGGAAAGGCGTAAAATTTCCATATTTGCTCTATTAAAACGTACATTGCCTCCCTTATCCATTGTTTGTTATTGTTGTGGTCTTCAGTCCACAGACTGGTTTGATGCAGCTCTCTATGCTACTCTATCCTGTGCAAGCTTCTTTATCTCTGAGTAACTACTGCAAACCACATCCTTCTGAATCTGCGCAGTGTATTCATCTCTTTGTCTCCCTGAACGGTTTTTATACTTTACGCTTCCCTACAATACTAAACTGGTGATCCTTTGATGCCTCAGAACCTGTCCTACCAAAGGATTCCTTCTTCTAGTCAAGTTGTGCCACAAATTTCTCTTCTCCCCGATTCTATCCAGTAGCTCCTCATTAGTGACGTAATATACCCATCTAATCTTCAGTATTCTTCTGTAGCACCACATTTCAAGAGCTTCTATTCTCTCCTTTCTACACTTTTTATCGTCCATATTTGACATCCATACATAGCTACACTCCACACAAATACTTCCACGAAAGACTTCCTGACACTTAAATCTGTACTCGATATTAACAGATTTATCTTTTTCAGAAACGCTTTCCTTCCCATTGCCAGTCTTCATTTTATATCCTCTCTACTTCGACCACCATCAGTTATTCTGCCCGCCAAATAGAAGAACTCATCTACTACTTTAAGTGTCTCATTTTCTAATCTAATTCCCTCAGCATCAACTGATTTAATTCGACAACATTCCAATATCTTCGTTTTGCTTTTGTTGATGTTCATCTTATATCGTCCTTTCAACATCTTGTCCATTCCATTCAACTCCTCTTCCAGGTCCTTTACTGTCTCTCACAGAATTAGAATGTCATCGGCTAACCTCAAAGTTTTTATTTCTTCTCCATGCATTTGAATCCCTATTCGAAATTTCTTTTGTTTCCTTTACTGCTTGCTGAATATACAGATTGAATAAACGGCGATAGGCTACAACCCTGTCTCACTCCCTTCCCAACCGCTGCTTCCTTTTCACGCCCCTCTATTCTTATAACTGCCATCTGCTATCTGCTTAGCCATTTTGCACTTCCTGTCGATATCATTTTTGAGACGTTTGTATTCCTTTTTGCCTGCTTCATTTACTGCGTTTTTGTATTTTCTCCTTTCATCAATTAAATTCAGTATCTCTTCTGTTACCCAAGGATTTCTACGAGCCCTCGTCTTTATATCTACTTGATCCTCTGCTTCCTTCACTATCATCTCTCAAAGCTGCCCTTTCTTCTTCTACTGTATTTCTTTTCTCCATTCTTGTCAATCGTTCCCTAATGAACACTCTGAAACTCTCTACAACCTCTGGTTCTTTCAGTTTATCCAGGTTCCATCTCCTGAAATTCCCACCGTTGTCCATATGATAGTTAAAATATTCTATCTCTAGTATACATAAATATGGACTTTAATATACGCGAACATGTTAGATACGACAAAAAGGAAAGTACCATGCCCAATGAATAAGGACATCGGCTTATAAAAGTTCCATTACAATTATTGTGACAGAACTTTACAATAGATCTCGACATAAGCTAAAAATTTTTTCATCATTCTCACTTTTAGTAGAACCCTAAGGTTATTCTTACTTGATATCTGTTCCTATACAGTAGCAGAATCTTTACAACATACGAAATATAAAACTGGAAAGAAGAAAGAGCAAGATATTTTACTCCAAGTACGGCAAGCTATCTTTTAGATTAAGCCAATGGGACAAACTCAGTACTCAAAAGACCGCACTTTTGTTACGTTGTTGTTGTTGTTGTTGTTGTTGTGGTGGTGGTCTTCAGTCCCGAGACTGGTTTGATGCAGCTCTCCATGCTACCCTCATTTAACCATACAGTAAAGCTGCATGACCTAGGGAAAAATTACGACTGTAGTTTCCCCTTGCTTTCAGCCGTTCGCAGTACCAGCACAGCAAGGCCGTTTTGGTTATTGTTACAAGGCCAGATCAGTCAATCATCAAGACTGTTGCCCCTGCTACTACTGAGAAGGCTGCTGCCCCTCTTCAGGAACCACATGTTTGTCTGGCCTCTCAACAGATACCCCTCCGTTGTGGTTGCACCTACGGTACGGCCATCTGTATCACTGAGGCACGCAAGCCTCCCCACCAACGGCAAGGTCCATGGTTCATGGGGGGGGGGGGGGGGTTGTTACGTAACATCGAATATTATAGAAAACACTTAAATTGAGCTAATAATGAAGTATCAGAGCCTATTAGAAAACGCGAATGTTAGTAAAAAGTATTTTGATCCCGTAGGGTGTGAACCATTAACACATTACCTGATTCATTACAATACTACAACGTGACTCACTGCGCTACACCGACCATGAATGTCTGATGACAATACTTAGCATATTACCATCTCCTGAAACCTTTGATCGTAGCCATTTTACTAATGGACATTTAATTATAACAAACTTTACTAAGAATAACGCATTTTCGATGGATCCTAAATGTTCCGTTGTCATCCTCAAACGGCATATTCCCACACTACGCAAGCTACAATAATTGTTTAACGAAGTATGCGATGTTTCTCGTCATTTTATTACATTGAATCGTACAATGAACGACGCTTTTTCCAGAGATCATCAATTGGCTGGTGCTCAGAAACGCCATATACACATATGAGGGTTAACTGAGAGCCAATATAGCGCCTCGCGACTCTGTACTGAAGAGAGATGGCGTGTAGGTGACGTAGGCGGCGTTCTGTCATCTCACTGGTTTGTGTTCAAACGCACGTTCAGAATATCTGACATGCTAGATATTGTTCTGCACATTTGGAAAGACTCCTTAATGTGCTATTCCACGCTATGATGTCAGACATGCGAGAAGCTCAACATGTGAATGGATGGTCCGTGTGCTGACGCATTGACACCTCTAAAGGACGTCCGACAGTGTGGGAATATTTTAGACATTCGAATCAAAATTTTACTTCGAATTATTTCCATGGCACCTTTGTGGCCAACGTGCTTGCCAGAACCGTGCGATCAGCAGACACCACTGATTTCGGTCTTCTGGTAAATAAGCGAGCCACTCACTCATGCCTGCTGGAGGCCAACATGAGACATGAGAAAGGAGTCAGCGTCCTAGAGGGCAGAGCACAGCCTAGTCGCTCTCTTCGTTTCAAGTTTCGCGACAGAGCAGACGCTCTCTCGTGGTCCAGTTTTCAGATCGAGCAGACACCTCCCATCTTCCTTCGTCTCTCTCGTTTTCGAGGTTGCTACAGAACAGACAGCTTAGGCTGTCCTCCTCGACTAGCCACCAGCTAGCTTGAACTTTAACCCCCCTCCGCCTTCTTCCATCCATCCCTCTTCCCATTTCTTTATTGAACTATCACCCAGAATGGCGGACGCCAATGTAGTCCGGCCTAGACGAGCCCCTATGTGTCCAGAGTACCGAGAATACAACCAAACTTCAGCGTATTGCGGTCTTATTTTAAAAACTTCCCTGGCGACGCCAATCCTCATATTTCTAGACTACGCTCCATTTCGACAAACCCACTCTCCTGATCAACAAGCAGAAGTGCTCTCTTCTACTGGAACCGAACGTGAGCCAGCGAGACTCACTTCACCTGTTAGAAAACCTGCTGTGTACCATGTCAAGGAGAGGAAAACGCTAAAGTCTAGGAATGAAGTTATAATGAAATCTAGACCTTTCTCTGCTTACAGGCATTGATAAATATCAACGGGGACAGTTGAAAAATCTGTGCCCCGACAGGGACTCGAACCCGGGACCTCCTGCTTACATGGCAGACGCTCTATCCGACTGAGCACCGACGACACAGACGCTAGTGCGACTGCAGCGATTAAGCTCTAGCACGCTCCCCGTGAGACCCAAACGGGTTCGAGTCCCGGTCGGGACACGCATTTTTCAACTGTCCGCGTTGTTATTTATCAACGCCTGTAAGTAGCGAAAGGTCTAGATTTCATTATAACTTCATTCTTCGAGAGCTGCAAGATCACCAATGATATCTGTACAGACACCAGCTTCATCTGAAATCTCGGGGTCTACTGGTCGTCGGCATTTCAAATGCATGGTGAATAATGATACACCTGAGGGAAATGGCAACAAGGGTTGGGAAGGAACATCATGTGCACTTAGTGTGTGTGCGTGGGGGCCTCATTCAAGGGCTAATCCAGCAGCCATTGAGGGAACAGGGTACAACCAACAGCAGACTGCAACGTTGGAACAAACAGCACCTATCGTTTCGGCTCCAAGGTCATACTTCGATCGTTCCAGCGACTGTCAGAGAAGGTAGGGAAGACCAGAATCGCTCACGAATGTCAATGAAGCTCACAATTTACAGCATTGTCCCCAGAAGTGATGGTGAACCCCTGGTACAGATGCAGGTAGAAGAAATGACCCAGAGACTTCGAAAATACTGCGACAAGCTAGACCACAACTTCTTAACTTGTGGCGCAGGCTTGAGAACCGTAGAGACCCTCTAAATAAGGCAGTTGGGCTCTACACATCAGTCTACACTTTGAACTTAGCCCAAAGGCCGAGAAGCGATGGGACTCCTGTCCACATAGGTGTTTTTGTGTCAGTTGCTCACAAGCGTTTTGTCATTAGCCGACTCTCCATCTATTCCAGTTAACGATATCTGGAGGGAAATGGAATCCGCAGAAATGCCCCCTACAGTGGTTCCGCCGAAGCTCTGGTCATTTTTTGAATAGCTCTCAAAAAACAGTGGAATTCTCATAACATTAGGTACAAAAGCTGGTTAAAACTTGAAATTCACAGCAGTGACTGTTTTGGAGAAAAACTAAGTGTATATCAAACAATAAAAAAAATTAAGACGAAACATAATCCATTACTGTGACAAGAGTGAGTTCGGTGAGAGTATGTTAGCTTTTTTTTGTTAGCTGACGAAGCTACAATCTCGTGTATGCGGGCATGCGCAGTCTGCTGCATTCTCGAGATTGTGTAACTACACACTAGGCACAGTCATTGGAGCTACTGATCCAGTCACGACGTGGTTGGTGACTGATCAACACGCAAGCACAAAACGCGCAACCACAGCGAGTAGTCGATTTTGACCAAAAAATCGGTCGTGTAAAACGGACTTAATGAAACACTATGGTTAGACCCGTCACACCGCAGCGGAGGCCTGCGGAAGAGCATCGAGCCAGCCGCTCACTGAACCTCTGCGCATGCGCGTAGCTTCAGCGTGGCTATGCAAGCAGCGCATGGGGCTTTGGCACCAGGTGTGAATCCATTACACTGAGGTGACATTTTAAGGAGACACCACCAGCTTGAACGACTTTGGTATATGGCTTCATAGGGTTTGCGCTTCACTCGAATCATAGCATCAGCTCTTACCACCTGAAATTGAGACTCTGACCAGACCACGGTTTCCCAGTCCTCTAGGGTCTCAAACCGCTATGGCTGCGAATCCAAGAGAGGCGCTACAGGCGATGTCGTGCTGTTAGCAGCGGCACTCACGTCAGCCGTCTGCTGCCACAGCCCATTAACGCCATATTTCGCCGCACTGTCCTAATAGATACGTTCGTCGTACGTTCCACGTTGAGTTCTGCGGTTATTTCACGCATTGTTGCTTGCCTGGTGGCACTGACAACTATATGTAAACGCCACTGCTCTCGGTCATTGAGTTAAGGCCGTCAGACACTGCGTTGTCCGTGGGAGACGACGAAGGCTATGGTTGTGTGGAAGTACCATGGGCCACGCGCTAGGGAGGATTCAGTGTGTGTGTGTGTGTGTGTGTGTGTGTGTGTGTGTGTGTGTGTAAATACCATGGGCCACGCGCTAGGGAGGATTCAGTGTGTGTGTGTGTGTGTGTGTAAATACCATGGGCCACGCGCTAGGGAGGATTCAGTGTGTGTGTGTGTGTGTGTGTGTGTGTGTGTAAATACCATGGGCCACGCGCTAGGGAGGATTCAGTGTGTGTGTGTGTGTGTGTGTGTGTGTGTGTGTGTAAATACCATGGGCCACGCGCTAGGGAGGATTCAGTGTGTGTGTGTGTGTGTGTGTGTGTGTGTGTGTAAATACCATGGGCCACGCGCTAGGGAGGATTCAGTGTGTGTGTGTGTGTGTGTGTGTGTGCGTGTAAATACCATGGGCCACGCGCTAGGGAGGATTCAGTGTGTGTGTGTGTGTGTGTGTGTGTGTGTAAATACCATGGGCCACGCGCTAGGGAGGATTCAGTGTGTGTGTGTGTGTGTGTGTGTGTGTGTGTGTGTAAATACCATGGGCCACGCGCTAGGGAGGATTCAGTGTGTGTGTGTGTGTGTGTGTGTGTAAATACCATGGACCACGCGCTAGGGAGGATTCAGTGTGTGTGTGTGTGTGTGTGTGTGTGTGTGTGTGTGTAAATACCATGGGCCACGCGCTAGGGAGGATTCAGTGTGTGTGTGTGTGTGTGTGTGTGTAAAAATACCATGGGCCACGCGCTAGGGAGGATTCAGTGTGTGTGTGTGTGTGTGTGTGTGTGTGTTTGTGTAAATACCATGGGCCACGCGCTAGGGAGGATTCAGTGTGTGTGTGTGTGTGTGTGTGTGTGTGTGTGTGTGTGTGTGTGTGTGTAAATACCATGGGCCATGCGCTAGGGGGGGGAGAGGGGAGAGGGAGGGAGAGGGAGTGTTTTATTGGTCCCTGAAGTTGAAAGGTTAATTTTGGGCGGTTGTGAGTAGCTTCTGATGATTCCTGTCCTAAATTTTGGATAAGAATGTGGGGTGAAGTTTGCGTTGTTTCGTAAAATTCTATGGGTTTGTCCTGTGTAAATGGTTGGGTTGGGGTTGTTCTGGGGGAAGAGCCCAAACAGCGAGGTCATCGGTCTTATTGGATTATGGAAGGATGAGGAAGGAAGTCGGACGTGCCCTTCAAAGGAACCATCCCGGCATCTGCCTGGAGCGATTTAGGGAATACCTAAATCAGGATGGCCGGACGCGGGATTGAACCGTCGTCCTCCCGAATGCGAGTCCAGCGTGCTGACCACTGGCCCACCTCGCTCGGTGTAAATGGTTGGCTGGCCTAAAAGATCTCTTAGGTGTGTCTTGGGGACGTATCTAAGAATGGTTCAAATTGCTCTGAGCACTACTGGACTTAACATCTGAGGTCATCAGTCCCCTAGAACATAGAACTAATTAAACCTAACTAACCTAAGGACATCACACACATCCATGCCCGAGGCAGGATTCCAACCTGCGACCGTAGCAGTCGCGCGGTTCCAGACTGTAGCGCCTAGAACCGCTCGGCCACCACGGCCGGCGGGGACACATCTACCAACGCCTGAGGTGACACGGAAAACTTTGTTTTGGAGACGTCGTAGTGGTCTTAGTGCTGTGTCTGACGTCATAGACCACAAGTCCGAGCCATGCAAGATGACCGGAAGTACGAGCTGGCGCCAGAAAAATGGCTCTGAGTGGTATGGGACTTAACTTCTCAGGTCATCAGTCCCCTAGAACTGAGAACTACTTAAACCTAACTAACCTAAGGACATCACACACATCCATGCCCGAGGCAGGATTCGAACCTGCGACCGCAGCGGTCGCGCGGTTCCAGACTGTAGCGCCTAGAACCGCTTGGCCACTCCGGCCGGCGCTGGCGCCAGAGGAGGGGTTTGCACTGAGCGGCTAATCCGACAACTTTCAGGAGGGGATACAACTTACAGAAAAGTGCGCAGCCTTTATTTGCTGCAGTGGTTAGATGTTTAGGCGTCAATATATTTCGAGGCCTAGGTAGCATATTGAGTTTCCCCAGGTCAATTCCCTACCGTCAATAGTGAGTTGACGATCAGGGACCTTGATTTCGGGGGTGATATAGATCACCTGACACGTTGTGAGGTTGATATTTATCTTCCACTTACTACACCACTGCGTAATCGTGTCCAGGTGATGATGGTGCAGTTGGCGGTGTATATCGAGGAGGCTGCGACAACTTTTTGTAAATGGCAGTATCATCGGCACAGTGAGCAATCTCTCCGTCTATCTCCTTAGGAATGTTATTCGTGTATATGGTATAAAAGAGGGGGCCTAAAAGCGAGCCTTCTGGGACTTTTGCCGTGTCTGCCTGGACTTGACTCTCTTCCTTACGAAGAACTGTCGTCCTGTAAGGAAGGAGTCAATGTTCCAGATTATGTATATTAGCACCCTGTCTGATCTAGCTTACAAATTAGGCCATCGTTCCAGACGCGGTCAAATGCTCTCTCTGTGTTCAGGAACACTGCTCCTGTTCCTTCTCTCGTTGCCCTGCCAAGACAAATGTGCTCTATCAAGCGGAGGGATTGCTAGATAATGGAATTGTTCAGGCATAACGATATTGTTTTCAGTCAGCAACTGACGGAGGGGTGAAACGATTGTTAATTCTAGGATTTTACTGATGCCAGTTAGGATGGAAATGGACCTGTAGTTTTTGGGAAGGAGCAGGTTATTGTTAGGTTTGGGTAGGGTGAGGGCCTTCGGAGTTTTCCACGCTCAGGGCAAGTATATGAGCGTCAGGAAGGCGTTGTAAACGCTTGCGAGGTAGGAAGGGGAAGGTGTTTTAGGAGTGGGGTACGGATTCGGTCGTGGCCAGGAGTTGTGTGGTTACCTCGACGCTTAATGAGAGCACATATTGTTGGCTCGTTAACGGGCACGAATTCTGTCAGTGGGAGCGTATTTCTTATCTACGTCACCCGTCCGATACCTGTTCTCTCCTGACCATCGCTCTCGTCATCGTAGATAACATGAGTTCGGAATTGTGACTCCATTGATTTTGCCATTAGTTCAGCCTGTTCTTGCTCGTCGTACGGAAACCGTTGTCGCCGTGAAGTGGCTTGTTTTCTCTTCCCGCTGTCGGACTGTTTTCCAGATTTTGCGTCTGCATCAGTCTGCTTAGTTCCTGCTCCCAGCAGTGGCTCCTGTGCTCTTGTAATCATCGTATCACCCAGTCCTCTAGCTGCGTCGCGACAGCGTTGTCACATCAGTGGAGATCCTGACGCTAGTTGCACGAGCACAGGCGTGGAGGATGGCAGTGAATTATTGACTGGCTTCCTGCACGTCTCAGTCCGTCTGTAGTCGGGGAATTTCCTCTGTGCGCTCTCCCACCAGGCAGTCGTATCTGCCCCAGGTTGTAATCACTTGTGTGTTTGCCATCCTCCCGGCATCCTCTTCGACACAGGCGAGATCCAGCACGACAGGAGTGTGCGGCTCGCTGCGGATCTCGGAATATTGAATTCCCCAACGATTTCCGAAATGGAATGTCCCACGCGTCTAGCTCCAACTACCATTCCGTGTTCGAAGTCTGTTAATTCCCCTCGTGCGGCCGTAATTACGACAGAAACCTTTTCATATGAATGACCTGAGTGCAAATGATAGCTTCGCCAATGCGCTGAACCTTTTACTTTGAGTACGCGATATTACCGCCACCTGTATATGTGCAGATCGCTATCCCATGTCCTTAGTGTATAGCGGTCGTCAATAAAATAGACACCTCAGGGGCATCTCAACGTCCTAGAGCATTGTCAGCTAGTGACAGTTCCAAATGTTAGTACAAATTATGAAAAAAAATTAGATCTCCATCTTTAGTGTAGACTATGATGGAGTACTTTCCAAAAGAAAATTCCTGCTGACTGCTACGAAAAAATAACCTGTGGAAACAATTAACATATTTGGACTAAAAATAATGTGTGAATATTCTCAGAGGTAACAGAAATCAATAGCTTGCGTATTTACAAAAAGGCGGATCCACCCTTGATTCTCTATTATTTATAAATGCGTGTGATACATATTTTATCGTGAAAACTGAAGTATCCCGAGTTGTGAACCTGTTCCCCCAGTGTAACGAAAATGTCGTTGCTGATGAATTTGCGTTCTGTTAGACCTTGCAGAAAATTCCAGGGATAAAAATGTTAAGGAATCTATGAAATTAACTTTAGTAACAGCTGAGACATCATCATTACTGTATCGTGTCCTATATGAACACATTTTATTTATTAGAGACTCCGTGCGCGTGACAGCGCGCGAGTTCTTAGTTCTTGTATCCCGCCGCTAGGATTTTAGTTCAGACGGCTCGCCATAATACGACGGAGAATATTGACTCCTACCTCCCGAAAATTTTTATTTGCAGCTCTTACTGTTCCTTCGTCACTGCATCCATCATCCAGATCGCCGGTAGGCACTTTCAGGCCCACATCTTCGCTGACGTAGAGCAAAATTTGCGAAACCCAAGTTTTGTCAGAATATACTACAAAACTATTGTCCTCAGCACGCAGTATGCGCATTTTGTGTAAAACTTCGTTCTTGCTGTTACGACGTCTCTGCATATTTTCGGAATCCAAAACCAAGGCAGAGAAAAAGACAGAACGGAAGCCTCTGAGGCAGAATAATTAACTTTTTCAGTGAGGTCACCCTGTATTTTTCTATCTGTCTTCAACTCTCCTCTCTCATAGTATTGAAGTACAGTTCTCCGCAATACGTTTTCTCAACATCGTCAAATTCCGTAGTTACCATTTTTATTTGTATCCCTTTCTTGGACACGTACTCACAGCTAGAGATGCTGCGGATGTTACTGCACTGTTAACACGAAATACGAGGGGCGTTTGAAAAGTCCGTGAAAAATAAACTACTTACGTGTTTGGGGTAACCTTTTTTAGTTTTCGACAGTCGCCTTTTGGACTTTACACTTCGTCCAACGCTATTCTAATTTGTTGATCCCTTCCGAATAATAGGAATTGTCCAAGTCTGCAAAATAGCTATTAGTTGCTGCAACCACCTCCTCGTTTGAATAAAATCGTTGTCTCGTCAGCCATTTCTTCAAATTGGGAAACAAATAGTAGTCCGAGGGAGCCAAGCCTGGAGAATAGGGGGAATGCGAAACGAGTTGGAATCCTATTTCCATTAATTTTGCGACCACAACTGCTGAGGTGTGTGCTGGTGCATTGTTGTGATGGAAAAGGACTTTTTTGCTGTCCAATCACCGGCGTTTTTCTTGCAACTCTGTTTTCAAACGATCCAATAACAATGAATAATATTCACCTGTAATAGTTTTACCCTTTTCCACATAGTCGATGAGGATTATCCCTTGCAAATCCCAAAAGATAGTTGCCATAACCTTACCCGCCGAAGGAATGGTCTTCGCCTTTTTTGGTGCAGATTCTCCCTTGGTAACCCATTGTTTACATTGTTCTTCCTGAACAGCTGCAAACCATCCTTGCAACGCTTCACAAGATTCCGTTTTTGGTCAAGCGTGAGCAATCGCGGATCCCATCTGGTGGATAGCTTTCTCATGTCCAAATGTTTATGCAAAATATTATGTACCCGTTCGTTCAAAATGCCCTCAACACTAGCAATCTCACGCACCTTAACTCTTCTGTCATCCATCACCATATCGTGGATTTTATCAATGATTTCTGGAGTCTTAACCTCCACAGGGCGTCCAGAACGTTCAGCCTCACTTGTGCTCATATGGCCACTCCGAAAATTTTGAAACCACTTATAAACTGTTCTAATCGAAGGTGCAGAGTCGCCATAATGTTTATCAAGCTTCTCTTTAGTCTCCTGAGGCGTCTTGTCTTTCACTAAGTAATGTTTAATCACCACACAAAATTCTTTTTCGTCAATTTTTTGACAATCACTCGACTTCCTTGATACACACGAATGCGAAACACAAAGAAATAGACCAATATGGCTGAAACTTGGTATACTCTCTTTCCAAAGATGCTACTAACTAAACATGACCTCGATACTCGCCGGTGGTGCCATCTCTCGGACTTTGCACGGACTTTTCAAACGCCCCTCGTACATTCGATTCGAGAATGTGCCAGTGTATTGTCATTTTATGAACTTGCGCAAAATTTACACTATTCCTGGCTTCTTCACTGCTGGCCCTATCGGTAAAAAAAATCTGTAGTGCGTTCGATACGATAATTGTAGGTTGCTTTCGAGTGTCAGCACTGAACTATATGTATGCCCTTGCTCGTTGATTTTGTTCGCTACCGAACATACGTCAATGCACCGTTCCACGAATGAGTGAAACAACACGTGAACTCACGAAACCCACAGAAACACACAATATTCTGATGGCGCTAATCTACTGCCTGTTAAAACAGCGGACATGCGGCAACAAAGCAATGTGGCGGGCGAATCACAGCGCTTAGCGCCGGCTGCCCGTAGGGAGCATGTGTGACCTTTAAGTGTGTAGTTTCGTGACGGCCACTTTAGAAAGTAACTTGCAGCAGTACTTGTTGGAATGTTTACATTAAAGCAAGAACTTGCTAAAGTTTACTTTTGCAAGTCGCGTCGGCAAGTTAATTTCAGCAACTACTGCTAGTACCTGAAGAAGCGTTTCCACTACAGTTGTGCCCTGAGACAGAGAAACGGAAGTTTACAATGTCGTCCTTAAAAACCACAGTAGCCGCCACCGTTCCTGCATTATAATCATTATAAGTATATTATTATTATTATTATTATTATTATTATTATTATTATTATTATTATTATTATTATTCCTTTACTTTCTCAGACGTTAAGTCTGGTTAAAAATGGAAAGTGACGCGGACCTTAATCAAGCGTGACTTCCTTTTAACTGTACGGTATATGTTACATTGCATTTAGGAACTTTTGGGTAATTGAACATGTATAAATAATTACAGATTTCTGTAGTTGTATATATAAGTTTTGATGTAGCTGAATTCCGTTGATGTACTGGTGGATATTGTGTGGTATGACTCCTGTAGTTGATAGTATAATTGGTATGATGTCAACTTTATCCTGATGCCACATGTCCTTGACTTCCTCAGCCAGTTGGATGTATTTTTCAATTTTTTCTCGTGTTTTCTTCTGTATATTTGTTGTATTGGGTATGGATATTTCGATTAGTTGTGTTAATTTCTTCTTTCTGTTGGTAAGTATGATGTCAGGTTTGTTATGTGGTGTTGTTTTATCTGTTATAATGGTTCAGTTCCAGTATAATTCGTATTCATCATTCTCCAGTACATTTTGTGGTGCATACTTGTATGTGGGAA
This sequence comes from Schistocerca cancellata, assembly GCF_023864275.1. NCBI lineage: Eukaryota > Metazoa > Arthropoda > Insecta > Orthoptera > Acrididae > Schistocerca > Schistocerca cancellata. The sequence goes on from NC_064634.1 coordinate 66,965,706, forward strand.
CGTGTTGTTTTATTAGTTTATGTTTTATGGCAAGTTGTTGATGTATTACTTTTGCTACATTGTCATGTCTTCTTGTGTATTCTGTATTTGCTAGTATTGTACATCCGCTTGTGATGTGATCTACTGTTTCTGTTTGTTGTTTGCGAAGTCTGCATTTATCTGTCGTGGTATTGGGATCTTTAATAATATGCTTGCTGTAATATCTGGTGTTTATTGTTTGATCCTGTATTGCAATCATGAATTCTTCCGTCTCACTGTATGTACTGCCTTTTCTTAGCCACGTGTTGGATGCGTCTTGATCGATGTGTGGCTGTGTTCGATGATACGGGTGCTTGCCATATAGTGTTTTCTTTTTCCAATTTATTTTCTTCGTATCTGTTGATATTATGTGATCTAAAGGGTTGTAGAAGTGGTTATGAAATTGCAGTGGTGTAGCCGATGTATTTATATGAGTGAGTGCTTTGTGTATTTTGCTAGTTTCTGCTCGTTCTATAAAGAATTTTCTTAAATTGTCTACCTGTCCATAATGTAGGTTTTTTATGTCGATAAATCCCCTTCCTCCTTCATTTCTGCTTAATGTGAATCTTTCTGTTGCTGAATGTATGTGATGTATTCTATATTTGTGGCACTGTGATCGTGTAAGTGTATTGAGTGCTTCTAGGTCTGTGTTACTCCATTTCACTACTCCTAATGAGTAGGTCAATATTGGTATAGCATAAGTATTTATAGCTTTTGTCTTGTTTCTTGCTGTCAATTCTGTTTTCAGTATTTTTGTTAGTTTTTGTCTATATTTTTCTTTTAATATTTGTATTATCTATTCCTATTTTTTGTCTGTATCCTAGATATTTATAGGCATGTGTTTTTTCCATCGCTTCTATGCAGTCGCTGTGGTTATCCAATATGTAATCTTCTTGTTTAGTGTGTTTTCCCTTGACTACGCTATTTTTCTTACATTTGTCTGTTCCAAAAGTCATATTTATATCATTGCTGAATACTTCTGTTATCTTTAGTAATTGGTTGAGTTGTTGTTTTGTTGCTGCCAGTAGTTTTAGATCATCCATGTATAGCAAATGTGTGATTTTGTGTTGGTATGTTCCAGTAATATTATATCCATAATTTGTATTATTTAGCAGGTTGGATAGTGGGTTCAGAACAAGGCAGAACCAGAAAAGACTTAATGAATCTCCTTGGTATATTCCACGCTTAATCTGTACTCGCTGTGATGTGATATTATTTGAATTTGTTGGTATATTAAGTGTGGTTTTCCAATTTTTCATTACTATGTTTAGGAACTGTATCAATTTAGGATCTACTTTGTAAATTTCCAATATCTGTAGTAACCATGAGTGGGGTACACTATCAAAAGCTTTTTGGTAATCAATGTATGCGTAGTGCAGCGACCTTTGTTTAGTTGTAGTTTGATATGTCACCTCTGCATCTATTATCAGTTGCTCTTTACATCTTCGTGCTCCTTTGCAACAGCCTTTTTTTTCTTAATTTATAATTTTGTTCTGTGTTGTATGTGTTATTAATTTCTGTGTAATGACTGAAGTTAATATTTTGTATATTGTTGGTAGGCATGTCATGGGGCGATATTTAGCTGGGTTTGCTGTGTCTGCTTGATCTTTAGGTTTCAGATACGTTATTCCATGTGTAAGTGTATCAGGGAATGTGTATGTGTCTGCAATGTAACTGTTAAATAATTTAGTTAGATGTGAATGTGTTGAGGTGAACTTCTTTAGCCAGAAATTTGCTATTTTATCTTTCCAGGGGCTTTCCAATTGTGCGTAGAATTAATTGCTCGGGTGACTTCATGTTGCGAAATTATCACTTCAGGCATTTGGGGTATCATCTTGTATGTGTCTGTTTCTGCTTGTATCCACCGTGCATGTCTGTTATGTTGTACTGGGTTTGACCATATGATGCTCCAGAAGTGTTGCTTATCTGTTATGTTTGGTGGATTGTCTATTTTAATGTGTGTGTTATCTATTGTCTGGTAAAATTTCTTTTGGTTGTGTTGAACGTTTGGTTTTGTTTCCTTCTATTTTCACTTTTTTGTATCTTCTAAGTCGTTTGGCCAATGCTTGTAATTTCTGCTTCTTTTCATCTAATTGCTCTTTCGCTTCTTGTTGTGAGATTTTACCTAACCTTTTTCATTTTTTGTCTGATATTTCATTTCTTATAAGCTGTGTTAGCTGTCCAGTGTCTTTTCTCAGTTTTTCTATTCTGATCTGTAGCCTGTGTTGCCATGCTGGTTTTGTGGGTTTCTTCTGTGTGTTGGTTGGTTCTGATCTCTGCCTAGTGTGTATATATATTTAGTGTATTGAGTGCTCCTATATAAACCAGTAGTTGTAACTCTTCCATAGTAGTATTTTCATTTCTTTTGTTGTGTATGATTGTGTTAATAGTTGTTATTGTTGTTTCGACTTGTGGGTTATTTGGCGGTCTATGCAAGAATGGTCTATTGTCTGTATTTGTGTCTTTGTATTCTATATATGTCAGCTGAAATTTTTCTTCTATATCTAACATGTGTGTCACTTCGTGTTCTATTTGTGCTTGTTCTGGTGGCTGTCTTAAGATTTCGTTTTCCTCTGATTGTTTACTTGATGCGTGTTCTTTGTTTGTTTGCTCTGGGATGTTTGAGTCCATTACTGTATTTTCTTCTTCTTCTTCTGATTGCACATTATTTTGTTGCAGTATTTGTTGTACTTGTTTGATGTTTTCTAATTCTCACTGGGGTATCCTGTTATTTTTTATTAATACACGGATCTGATCAGCTAGTCGTTGTCCTGTTAAAAATTTTAATTCTGGGTATCTGGTAATAAATGTGTATACTCGTGATCTGTATCCAGTTGTGTTGGTTCCTAAGTTTGTTGCTTGGTAATAACAGAACATGAGGTGTCAGCTAACTTCATCTGACCATCTCATCCTCTGTCTTTGTTTTCCTTCTAGAGTGGTTGCAGGAAGCATATCCTGCAAAACACCTCCATTTGGATTTAAATCATTTTCCAGTTGGCTTGCAGTGTCGTGGACGGGCATAGGGTTCAAGCGTCGTCCCCGACCATGACAGCGCTTGTCCGAGGCTTCATTAGTTCTGTCCTGAACCAACTAATCACACTAAAAGGGGGGTTAGCCCTATTAGTGGTTTGTTCTTTTCGTCGCCTTTTACCACTGGCAGAACATAACGGAGGCCTATTCTTTTCCCGGGCCTCCACGGGGTTTATTATTATTATTATTTTCAAAAAAGTAAAACGGTCACGAAAACCAAAAAGTTAAGGAGAAGAAAGTATGTAGGTGAAGAAATGGATGCAGAGGCGTATGTATTTAAGGTTTCAAGAAACACTGTACAATGAACTAAAACAAGTGGTCCGCTCTAGAATCTTTTTGTGAATGTGTGAAAGTTCTGAAAACCTCTTGTATGTTGTTTAATTGTATATCTGAAAACAGGGTGCAAAAATGTGGCAAGCTCTATCACCTCTTGGTAATCGCCTTTTATCACCCTCAATGTTATTGTCATTTCATTGTCCATTTAAGGCGGTCAAGGTGACCCCTCGCGTTTGTCTGAAGATCCAGGTTCGAGTCCCGGCCTGGCACGAATTTTCATTGTCGCAAATGCACAGTGCAGCCAAAGGTTGGTCGTATCCGCAAAACGCGAATATGATTCTAGTACGTTTGTGTTGGCCAGTATAAAGATAACTGATTTTGGCCCATCTGTCGTTGAGCGTTTCCATTCTCCTTTTACACGCCGCGCGGGATTAGCCGAACGGTCTCGGGCGCTACAGTCATTGACTGTGCGGCTGGTCCCGGCGGAGGTTCGAGTCCTTCCTCGGGCATGGGTGTGCTTGTCCTTAGGATAATTTAGGTTAAGTAGTGTGTAAGCTTAGGGACTGATGACCTTAGCAGTTAAGTCCCATAAGATTTCATACACATTTGAACTCCTTTTACACACCAGTTACTGTTTCCATAGCGGTACCTAACACAGCAAATTTCTGGAAGTATGAAAAAAAATGCAGCAACTGGTAAGTGCAGCAAATAAAGGCACCAAGTTGCAAGAAACTGTTTCCACCTAAGCGCGGAAGCTATCGCTTTAAGTTGACGAAACTTGGTGGCCTACGAATTGCTGGAGGGGATTCGAAGTCGAAGCACATGGAGAAGCAACTTCTGCAAGCGACTAAGTTTACCTGCTAGTGGACATACGCCTGCAGGAGAGATAGCGCCGGTCATTATCTGCAACTGCCGCCAAACTGTGCGAAGTGCAGTCGCCGCCTGTCGCTCGCCGCAGCCACGTGAACGCCACGCGGAACCGGCAAGCGCTTGCAGAGCGCTATCCCCCACCCTCCGCCTCCCCCACTCTTCACACCCTGCCTCCTCCACCAAACGCGATGGATGCGGCGAGCCGTTCGTCTTCGCTCGGAGAAGCCGGGTCCGCAGGCGCCAGCCGTTTATCTTCATCTGCTCCCCTCGTCTCCACCAACACTTTACAGCGCACACAAGCGTCGCCCTACTTCCTCACTAAAAACTAACTCCGCTATCAGGACTGCGCGCTGCCGACCGGTCGCCATTACGTCTTCCATACGGCGTAATTAGGATGTGAGTATACTTGCGTGTTGTAATGGTACTTTAATTACATAACTATTACGGCACCTCACCTCAGTCTCTCGATACCAGCAATATTCTACTGTGTTTCTGTAAAGTAGTTAACATATTTCTGAGACAACATTCAGATCTGATTTCATTAATGTGGAGGTACTTCGATACATCGACATGTACATATTGCAATGATATTATTCTTATGTGTATTCTTTCTTTTGTCACTATGATCTTTGACGTACTTGTAACTCTGATTTTTGGGCGCGTAATCGGTTATTAGAGAGTCAAGTCTTGGTCGTCATGTTGAAAAGACGCAAATTGTAGTCAGTTCATGAAATGTAAACTTTAACAGTGAGGAAGATATTTTCAAGTATGTTTTATATTGTTAAGTGATGTTTTGGAACAAGTTACGTGATACTGCAACAAAATTAATAAAAAAGAAGTGTACCTTAAATTCGGAGTGCTGATTACTTTTTTTACATCACCATTGTCTTAACTTGCAAAAGTTTAATCTTCAAGAATGGTTTATGAAACACATCTATAAAACTTTTGAATATCGCAGAATAACACGTAGGCCTCTTTGCATCCGAGTTGGGAATCATCACCACCTAGATTTTCGACGATTGACCCATGAGTTCACAACGAGACCAGCGGGGGAAACACGAAAATATGAGTGCCTAGTTTATCCATTATTTCAAGAAATGGCTTTCTTAACTGTGCTCTAATGACACCTGCCACATAATGTAACTTTGTTATTGCCCGAAAATGCAGTATTTAGCAGCGTGAGCAACATCACAAATCATAATTAGTTTTTGACCTTTGTTGTGGTAGGGTTGTTAGAGTGTGATCAACAAACCTCTTTCCGGGTCGATGATGACCTTCTAGACGTTCGAACCGCTACTCGCTCAATTAGCACCTCAATTATTATTTGGATTTCCAGCATACTGGATTAGTAACAAGACAGTAACTTACGTTACCCCGTTTGATGTAGAAAACAGTCGTGAAATTCAGTTCTTTTTATTTCAGTGATGAACGATTTCGTGTATCACAACCCATTCTCACATCCTCCTAACAGTTCAATGTTTGTCCTGCCAGTGGCCATTGAAAAACTTTAGTTAAGCCCAAGTATGTCCAATATGCTATCACGGAATACACCATTTTTTTTCTGTTAGGATAATTTGAGAATGGGTTCCGATACCCGAAACCGGTCATCAATTAAATAAAAATAACTAAATTTCGCAACTTCGACTTTGTTCTATATAAAATCTATTATTGTGGCCAGTCTGTATGGAATCTGTTTCTTCCCCCGCACTCCGCACCACCGCGTGCAAGGAAACGTCTATGACAGTACGGGGAATCGAAGCCGGCTCCTCCACGTGGCAGTCAGACGTGCAGCCGACTCTGCTACAATGGCACTCCCTCCTCCTCCTCCTCCTCCTCCTCCTCCTCCTCCTCCATTCTTACTTTATGTAGTTATTTTTTAATGTCGTCAGCCTTTCGACTCGTGACATCGACGCATGTAAGGCACGAATGGCGTCCTCTGTTACAGCCACCCATGCTGCGTTCACCTGGTTCCAAAGTCCATCTGTGGCGGTTCGCCTTGGGTCACAGTGCTGCACTTGTCGTTTCACATGCCCCTCATTTCCGATTGCCGATAAGTCTGGTGATCCGGCGGGCCGGGGCAAAAAGCTGACATCCTGTGACACCAACAAGGCATTCGTGTAGGAACACGTGGTCGTGCATTGTCTTGCTGAAAAATGGCGTCTGGGGTGTTGTGCAGAAAGGTTACGGTTAGGGGTCGCAGGTTGTCATTCAGGTAGGTCACACTGATCACCGTGCCCTGAAGACACACCAACCGTGATTTGTGGTTGTACCGAATAGCACCCCCATGTCGTCATTCCTTGAGGTGGCGCTGTATGTTTCGTGCGAGTGCAGTCGCTGTGATGCCGCTCCCCCTGTCTGCCGCGAACCAAAATGCGGCCACCATTTTCAATTAAGGGGCTCCGGAAAGGCTCAAAATCATGAAAAGTTCAATTTTTACTTTTTTGCGTTTTCTGAATCTGCAGACTATTACCTTTTAATAGATATATAATTTATTCAATTCCGAAGACAACTATTTTTAAATTTTTTTTGAAATGTGTTCTACATGGGCGTGACCCACTGTGGCGCTGTTAAACTGCTGTCAAATGGTGGTATTATTAACGTCCGTGTTCATCAGGTACATTTTAGTGATGTGAGATAAAGTATGTGTTGTGGCTAACCTGTGATGGTTCAATATATATCGCTGGTGTGATTGTCGATTGTTTCATGTTTATTTACTCTGTCGTTATCTCGAAAATATTCGTAATTAATTCTGTTTCTTGAGTCTCTGTTTTGCTGAAGTGTAATAATGAGTAAAAGTAAAGTTATTAGAAATCCTCTGAAGGCTTTTAAGAAAAGGAGAAATGTTGGAAAGCCAAAGGTATGTGTTATTACTGTAAATAATAACATTCTAATATGGTACGAGCGATGCTTGCTTTAGACAAGGAACGCCTTCGGGCTGCAGAGAGGGCTGTAAAGAGTCTAGAAATACAAGCAAGAGTAAACAGGAGGAGGAAGAAGAGGAAGCTGGACGAGGAGTTTGCAGAGGATGAAGATAATCCATCCTATGGACCTGGAACGCACTAAAAAGTTAATCCAATCTTTGTCGCTCGATTCCCAAAACTTTTATTTTCTCATACTAATTACATGTTTTCTAAGGATCTTCCAAACATATTTGTTTCAAACTTTCAGTAAATGTTACACAGTACCTTCTGCATAATTTAACACAGCCTTTTTCCAAAAAACTGTATATTTTTGAATATATAAATTAAAAATTGCAAAAAAATGTTGTGAATTTTCATTACAATTGAAAAAAAATAATCTTTAATAACTGAACTAAAAAATTTGTAAAATCCCTGTGTTAAGTTGTAGCCCATATTCCAATAAATAATCTGTAAAAAGTTCAACTTCCTACCTCAAATACTTTCCGAGGAAAGATGTAATTTATAAGCGTTATTTTAACATTGCAAGTATAGGGCGTTCCGGAGCCCCTTGAACAGAAGCTGGATTCGCCCGAAAACTACACTCCTGGAAATGGAAAAAAGAACACATTGACACCGGTGTGTCAGACCCACCATACTTGCTCCGGACACTGCGAGAGGGCTGTACAAGCAATGATCACACGCACGGCACAGCGGACACACCAGGAACCGCGGTGTTGGCCGTCGAATGGCGCTAGCTGCGCAGCATTTGTGCACCGCCGCCGTCAGTGTCAGCCAGTTTGCCGTGGCATACGGAGCTCCATCGCAGTCTTTAACACTGGTAGCATGCCGCGACCGCGTGGACGTGAACCGTATGTGCAGTTGACGGACTTTCAGCGAGGGCGTATAGTGGGCATGCGGGAGGCCGGGTGGACGTACCGCCGAATTGCTCAACACGTGGGGCGTGAGGTCTCCACAGTACATCGATGTTGTCGCCAGTGGTCGGCGGAAGGTGCACGTGCCCGTCGACCTGGGACCGGACCGCAGCGACGCACGGATGCACGCCAAGACCGTAGGATCCTACGCAGTGCCGTAGGGGACCGCACCGCCACTTCCCAGCAAATTAGGGACACTGTTGCTCCTGGGGTATCGGCGAGGACCATTCGCAACCGTCTCCATGAAGCTGGGCTACGGTCCCGCACACCGTTAGGCCGTCTTCCGCTCACGCCCCAACATCGTGCAGCCCGCCTCCAGTGGTGTCGCGACAGGCGTGAATGGAGGGACGAATGGAGACGTGTCGTCTTCAGCGATGAGAGTCGCTTCTGCCTTGGTGCCAATGATGGTCGTATGCGTGTTTGGCGCCGTGCAGGTGAGCGCCACAATCAGGACTGCATACGACCGAGGCACACAGGGCCAACACCCGGCATCATGGTGTGGGGAGCGATCTCCTACACTGGCCGTACACCACTGGTGATCGTCGAGGGGACACTGAATAGTGCACGGTACATCCAAACCGTCATCGAACCCATCGTTCTACCATTCCTAGACCGGCAAGGGAACTTGCTGTTCCAACAGGACAATGCACGTCCGCATGTATCCCGTGCCACCCAACGTGCTCTAGAAGGTGTAAGTCAACTACCCTGGCCAGCAAGATCTCCGGATCTGTCCCCCATTGAGCATGTTTGGGACTGGATGAAGCGTCGTCTCACGCGGTCTGCACGTCCAGCAGGAACGCTGGTCCAACGGAGGCGCCAGGTGGAAATGGCATGGCAAGCTGTTTCACAGGACTACATCCAGCATCTCTACGATCGTCTCCATGGGAGAATAGCAGCCTGCATTGCTGCGAAAGGTGGATATACACTGTGCTAGTGGCGACATTGTGCATGCTCTGTTGCCTGTGTCTATGTGCCTGTGGTTCTGTCAGTGTGAGCATGTGATGTATCTGACCCCAGGAATGTGTCAATAAAGTTTCCCCTTCCTGGGACAATGAATTCACGGTGTTCTTATTTTAATTTCCAGGAGCGTATCTGCTGCCATTCCTACCCCCACTGAGGTCGTTAGTTACACCACTGCTGTCTAGCATGTTTCTGCACATTTGTCACAGGTAGGTGGCGAAGTCGATGGCGTGGATGTAACGCTTGTCGCTATAAACGGCGACGGACTGTCACCTGTGGTATTGTACGACGTGTTACACTTTCCACTGTTGCGCCAGGGCCGAGGAAGGAGCAGATCCGTCCTGCAATGCCATTCGCATGAGGTGTCGATCATCTTCGGGTGTGGTCTAAATGGTGCAACCTGACCCATCTCCTCGTGTTATACGGCCTTCCCTGAGCCATTCCGCACATACCCATGCACTGCCGAAAAAACTGCGTCCTACACGAGCAGCAATTTCCCGGATGGATGCGTCACATCCTCTCATGCCAATAATGCGTCCTCTTTCAGACTCACCGATTTGACGGTACATTTTTTTTTTGTGGTTTTAGGGCGCAAAACTTCTATGGTCATTAGCGCCCAGCCCGTGACTTAAGACAGTAAAAAACCGAAATTGAAGACCAGCAGCAATGGGAACAAACTCATAAAATTGGAGAAACTAAAAGTAGAAAGAATGCTTAAAAATCCACTACAGACAGGGGGTGATTGCCCCAAAAAAAAAACTTCAAATGACTGACGTCATTTCACTGTCACTAATAAACTGCAGAACGCGGTCGGCTGAGCGCGTGTCATCTGCTAAAATCGACGATAGATCAGGCGATAGCTGTAGACGGGAGCGTAACGGATTAAAATAGGGGCATTCAATTAAAAGGTGTCTGACCGTCCACGGCTGAGAGCAGTGGGGACAGAGTGGAGGAGGATCACCGCTTAAAAGATGTCTATGGCTAAAAAGACAGTGCCCTATCCGGAGTCTAGCTAAAATTACCTCCTCCCGACGACGCGTTCGGGAGGAAGAGGTCCAAGCGCAAGGAAGGGCTTTCACTTCCCGCAATTTATTACGGGGAAGTGTTGACCAATGCGCATGCCATAAATGAGCAACTTGGCGACATAAACCGCTCCGTAGATCGGTAAAGGGAAGCGACTGAATAGCTGGTCGAGGAAGAGAGACTGCAGCCTTGGCCGCCATATCGGCCGCCTCATTCGCACAGATACCAGCGTGTCCCGGGAGCCAGAGGAACGCCACCGAGACGCCCCCCAGGTGGAGCAAGCGCAGACAGTCCTGAATCCGGTGGACCAGAGGGTGCACAGGGTAAAGAGCTTGGAGACTGAGGAGAGAGCTGAGAGAATCGGAGCAGATAACGTACTGTATCCGCTGATGGCGGCGGATGTAGTGGACAGCCTGGAGAACAGCGTAAAGCTCCGCAGTATAAACCGAACACTGGTCGGGAAGTCGAAAGCGATTTGGGGTGTCGCGAACAATATAGGCACTCCCTACACCTAACGATGTTTTCGAGCCGACGGTGTAAATAAATGTGGCGTCCGTCATTTGTGCACATAGAGCAGCAAATGCCCGACGATAAACAAGTGTAGGGGTACCATCCTTGGGAAATTGACTAAGGTCACGGAGCAGGCAGATCTGGGGACGGAGCCAAGGCGGTGCTGAACCCCAAGTTGTCAAGAAGGTTTTCGGAAAGCGGCAGGAAAGAGAATGGAGCAATTGACGGAAGCGGACTCCCGGGGGTAGTAGGGAGGAGGAGCGGCCTGCATACCCTACATCAAAGGAGGCGTCGAAAAAAAGATCATGGGCTGGATTAGCAGGCATGGAAGACAGATGACTAGCATAACGACTCAGGAGGACTGCTCGCCGATTGGACAGCGGAGGTTCAGCAGTCTCAGCATAAAGGCTTTCCACAGGGCTAGTGTAAAAAGCTCCAGACACTAAACGTAATCCACGGTGGTGGATAGAGTCGAGACGCCGAAGAATAGACGGCCGAGCAGAGGAGTAGACTATGCTTCCGTAATCCAATTTTGAGCGCACTAAGCCGCGATAGAGGCGGAGAAGGACCACTCGGTCCGCTCCCCAGGAGGTACCATTCAGGACACGGAGGGTGTTAAGCGATCGCAGACAGCGAGCCGAAAGATAGGAAACGTGGGAGGACCAGCACAGTTTTCTGTCAAACATAAGACCCAAGAATTTAGCGACGTCTGAAAACGGAAGGTTGACAGGACCTAGATGTAAGGAGGGCGGAAGAAACTCCTTCCGTCGCCAAAAATTGACACGAACGGTCTTACTGGGTGAGAAACGGAAGCCGGTTTCGATGCTCCACGAGTGGAGGCGATCAAGACATCTTTGAAGACGTCGTTCAAGAAGGCTGGTCCGTTGAGAGCTGTAGTAGATCGCAAAATCGTCCACAAAGAGGGAGCCCGAGACATCAGGAAGGAGACAATCCATAATTGGATTTATGGCGATGGCAAACAGTACAACACTCAGCACGGATCCCTGGGGTACCCCGTTTTCTTGGGAGAAAGTACGGGAGAGAGTAGTGTTCACCCGCACCCTAAAAGTGCGCTCTGCCATAAATTCGCGAAGAAAAAGGGGCAGCCGGCCTCGAAAGCCCCAAGAGAACAGTGTGCGAAGGATGCCTGTCCTCCAACAGGTATCGTATGCTCTCTCCAGATCAAAAAATATTGCTACCGTTTGGCGTTTCCGGAGAAAATTGTTCATGATATAAGTGGAGAGAGCAACAAGATGGTCAACTGCAGAACGATGCTTCCGAAATCCGCATTGGGCTGGTGTTAAAAGACTGCGGGATTCCAGCCACCAAGCTAAACGGTAATTCACCATACGCTCCAAAACCTTACAGACACTACTCGTGAGAGAAATGGGACGATAGCTAGAGGGGAGATGTTTGTCCTTTCCAGGTTTCGGAACGGGAACGACAATAGCTTCCCGCCACCGTTTAGGAAAGGTACTGTCGGTCCAAATTCGATTATAAAGGCGAAGGAGGTAACGCAGACTAGGGGTTGGTAAATGCAGCAACATTTGGACATGGATACCATCCGGTCCTGGGGCGGAGGAGCGAGAAGATGAGAGGGCATGTTGGAGTTCCCGCATGGAGAAAACAGTATTGTAGCTTTCGTGATTTTGGGAGGAGAAAGTAAGAGGTCGCACTTCCGCTGCACGTTTCTTCGGGAGAAACGCTGGCGGGTAATTTGAAGAGCTCGAAATCTCAGCAAAGTGCTGACCCAACGAGTTAGCAATTGCGACGGGGTCCACTAAGGTATCATGCGCGACAGTGAGCCCAGAAACCGGGGAGAAACTAGGCGCGCCTGAGAACCGTCGAAGCCAACTCCAAACTTCCGAGGAGGGAGTGAAGGTGTTAAATGAGCTAATAAAGAATTTCCAGCTTGCCTTCTTGCTATCTCGGATGACGCGACGGCATCGCGCACGGAGCTGCTTATAGCGGATACAGTTGGCCAAAGTAGGATGGTGACGGAAAATGCGAAGAGCACGTCGCCGCTCACGTATTGCGTCACGGCATGCCTCGTTCCACCAAGGAACTGGGGGGCGCCGGGGCAATTCGGAGGTGCGTGGTATTGAACGTTCCGCAGCTGTAAGAATAACGTCGGTAATATGTGTGACCTCATCGTCGACGCTGGGAAAGCGACGGTCATCGAATGTCGCGAGAGACGAAAAATGTGTCCAATCGGCTTGGGCAAACTTCCAGCGTCGCGGGCGCATATATGGCAGTTGAAGCTGCAGTCTGAGGACACATGGAAAGTGGTCACTCGAGTGTGTATCATCAAGGGCGAACCATTCGAAGCGCCGAGCTAGCGGAACAGTACCGACCGCAAGGTCCAAATGAGATAAGGTTGTCGTGGAGGCAGACAAAAATGTGGGGACCCCAGTGTTGAGGCAAACTAGATCCGCTTGGTGGAAGACGTCAAGCAATACGGAGCCACGTGGACAAGGGTGTGGAGATCCCCAAAGCGGGTGGTGGGCATTGAAGTCCCCAACCAGCAAATAGGGGGGTGGAAGCTGACCAAGAAGATGAAGGAGATCAGCTCGTGCCATTGGTGTGGACGATGGAATGTATACAGTACAAAGAGAGAACGTGTATCCGGAAAGGGAAAGACGGACAGCGGCATTGTCTTGGAAGGAAGTGTTTAAGGGGATTGGGTGATAATGGAGAGTATCACGGAGAAGAATCATGAGTCCTCCATGGGCTGGAGAGCCTTCAACAGAGGGGAGATCATATCGGACAGACTGAAAATGAGGGAGAACAAAGCGGTCATGGGGACGCAGCTTTGTTTCCTGAAGACAGAAGATGACCGGCGAGTAGGAGCGTAAGAGGACCGACAATTCATCCCGATTGGCTCGAATGCCGCGGATATTCCCGTGGATAATGGACATGGGGTGAAAAGAAAATGGAGGAATGTGACCAAAGTTGCTGTCAACTCAAAGACTGCTCGGAGCTAGCAACCAACAGCATGGAATGGCATTCAGCCGAAGGCAGAAGATCCTGATCCATAGGTTGGTCAGGAGCAGTCCCTGCCACCAGCGATCGGCCGGTTGACTGGCCACCAGCAGTGCGCCTCGGCGACACAGAAGATGGCCGAGGGCGATTTCCGCCAGGTGGTGCTGTAGAGGGGGCACGCCTTGGCGGAGAAGGAGAGGAACTGGGTTTCTTTGTGGCCTTCTTGGAAGAATGTTGTTTAGATGAAGGAGGAACCGATGGTTGTGACGTTACGGTACGTAAAAACTCTTCACGAGTATGCTCTTTTTTCGAAGACTTGGCGTCCGACTTTTGGGCTCGAGATGTAGCAGAACCCGACGAAGGGTGAGCCATAGAGTGGGCAGGCGAAAGTGGTGAGGTTGAACGAGCGATCTTTGCGCTGGCCGATCTGACGACCGTGGCCGCCTCCTTTGTTGGCCGAGGAGAAGCAAGGACAGTGCTGTATTTTCCTGTCTGAGGCACGGTGGGCTTGCGACTGGCGAATAATTTTCGAGCAGCAAAGGTCGACACCTTTTCCTTCACCCTTATTTCCTGGATGAGCTTCTCGTCCTTAAAAACGGGGCAATCTCGAGAGGAAGCAGCGTGGTCACCCATACAGTTGATGCAGCGAGGGGATGGAGGTGGACAAGCACCCTCATGGGCATCCTTGCCACACGTAACACATTTGGCTGGATTGGAATAGGACTGGCTGGTGTGATTGAACCGCTGACATCGATAGCAACGCGTAGGGTTTGGGACGTAAGGGCGAACGGAAATTATCTCATAGCCTGCTTTGATTTTCGATGGGAGTTGAACTGTGTCAAATGTCAAGAAGACAGTGCGGGTTGGAATGATGTTCGTGTCAACCCGTTTCATTACTCTATGAACTGCCGTTACGCCCTGGTCAGACAGATAGTGCTGAATTTCTTCGTCAGACAATCCATCGAGGGAGCGTGTATAAACGACTCCACGCGAGGAATTCAAGGTACGGTGCGGTTCCACCCGGACAGGGAAGGTGTGGAGCAGAGAAGTACGCAGCAATTTTTGTGCCTGGAGGGCACTGTGTGTTTCTAACAACAGGGTGCCATTCCGTAATCTGGAACAAGACTTTACAGGACCTGCTATTGCGTCGACTCCTTTCTGAATAATGAAAGGGTTGACCGTGGAGAAGTCGTGACCTTCATCAGACCGAGAAACAACAAGGAACTGTGGCAACGATGGAAGAATCGTCTGTGGCTGAGACTCAGTATACTTACGTTTGTGAGCAGACTTACTGGAAGGTGAGGAAACCATTGCGGAAGAATCCCCCATGATTACCGGCGTCTCCGATGGCGCGCTCCTCCCTTGTGGGGGCCCTCTCTGAGGGCACTCCCACCTTAGGTGATTGTTCACACCTCAGGTCACACCTCCCGACAAACGGACGGAGGGACCAATCGGCATTTTCGGAAGGTATCAGCTCGGGTAATCACCCCTCCCTGGGCCTGGCCGTTACCAGGGGGTACGTACGTGTCCTACCTGTCTACCCGGGGCGGGGAATTACGCGTTACCCCGTCACCGGCTACGCACGAAGGGCGTGGGTCGGCCTTCAGACACGCACAGGGAGGAAGAAAGAGAAAGGGAAGGGAAGGAAGAGAGGTCTCAAACGCCGCAGCGGAGAAAAGAGAAAGAGAAGAGGTAAGGAAAAGAGAAGGACAAAGGAAGGAAGAAGACAGAGAAGGACAAAGGAAGGAAGAAGACATAAAAGCAAGGAAGGCAAAGAATGCAGTACATTTACGAGCGTCCGTCTCCGGACGTAGGCACAAACCATACTCCCAGATGGGGAGAAAGGGAAGGAAAGAGCCAGAGGTGAGGGGAGGAGGGGCGAAGATAGGGATGGGGAAGGAGGCGGAAAGGGAAGGTATGCAGCCCGGAAAGGAAGGAAGGCCACATTAGCTCGGGGTCCCGTGCTCGCTACGCACGTATCCACAAAAGAGTTGTGGACCCCCTGGGGGAGATTTGACGGTACAGTTAGAGCATACGTCCACGAGGCATCCTGCACGACTGCTCAAGTCACACTGGACCATTACCTTCGGTTTATAGCGACAACGAGAGCTGCAGGCACATTTTACCGGTGGGTGGCGTTGCGCCGCGATATCGATGTTGACGTTGAACCCACGGGTCGACATGGTTCGAATGCTAATCATTCCTGTACAACATAGCAATGCACTTGCGCTGTGAATATGAACGTCCTATCTCTAGCCATTCGTGGTGTTTTTTTTTTTTTTTTTTTTTTTTAAATTCAGGTAGCTGAAACTTGTTCCAGAGTGTCATGGCGGCTGCAGTGTAACACGTGTTAAGTTCGGCTCGCGAAATTTAGTTGATTTCGAAGGTGTTCTCGCAGGTGGTGTTGTCTAGTACAAGTGGAAATCGTGTAAACAGCAGTGTTCTGTGCAGTAGTGCTATTTTTTTTCTGTGCTCCGCCAAGATCTTCGAGAAAATGGTAAACAGAAGAGTCAACAGCAGCGCGTCCAGCAGCGGGGAAGCAGCAGGTGCGGCGGGTCTGCTCTTGGCGGAAGGTGCGGCCGCGGCTCCCGGTATAGCGGAGCTGGTCCGCTCTGAGGTAAACGCTGCGCTTCGCGATAAAAACAATCTCGATCTGATAGCAGGCACTATATCAGATACTGTAACGGCAGCAGTATTGGCCAAAATGTGTGAAACTGTTGAGGCCAATACTGCCGAAATTACAGCACTAAAAAAGTCTGTGTCTGAATACGAGAAAAAGGCACGAGAGTTGGAAGTGAAACTATCTGCCGCAACAGACGAGCTAGAACAGTACCAAAGGCGAAATAGTCTACGACTGTTTGGAGTAGTAGAAAATAAGGAAGAAGACACAGACAACCTGCTTATAGAGGTTGCGCGTGAAAAATTAGGTGTTGAAGTGACCAAGGCAGACATTGACAGGAGCCATCGGGTGGGACGAAAACTACCAGGTGCTACCAAACCTCGTCCAATAATAATTAAATTTCTCTCGTACCGAAAAAGGGCAGAGATCTTTACCCAGAAGAAGAAGTTAGCAAGGACAGGGCTTACAATAAGGGAAGATCTGACACACGAACGGCTAAAGATTTTAAACAGTGCCATATCCCATTTCGGTCTTCATAATGTGTGGACTCAGGATGGCAGAGTAATCATTAAGACAGCAGCTGGAAAGAAGACAGTCACAAACATGACAGAACTGAATAGTATTAAGTGAAGCTACTCGAGCCAAAAGTGCAAACTTAACACCATTTGCAAATTGTGACAGCCCTATACTCAGATATAGTCTTGTAATTGTATTAACTTTTCAATTATACCCATATTTGTACCTTCAACTAATTGTTTTTGTAACTGTATTAACTTTTCACTATTTTTTGTGTCTGTAGCTCTAACCTTTACTTAATTTTAGTTACTGCTAATACTTTTTTCATTTTCTCAGTTTATTCTCTTCCATTCTGTAATAGTTCTATTGCAACTATTACTCTCTCGTTTAACTCAGTAATCATCCATCTCTTCGGTTTAGATTGTTCATAACAAAAATCACCATCAGTATCACTTTGGCAAATTTCATTCTAATTGTAGCTTCCTACGATAATCACTACCAGTATCACTTTAGTAAATTTCAGTTTAATTCTAGCTTCCTACGATAATCTATTAATTATTAAGCTTACTTCTCTCTGCTGGCAGCATCGGCCTATTAAATCACTCCCCTTTTCCTTATTTCCACCCTAACCTGTTTCAAATACGCTAATTACATTTCTCCTCTTACGACATAGGATACACACTGACACACAGCCGTCACTATTTTGGTCATATTCTCCTTGCACCGAATACCACTAATCCATTTTCTACAGGAAATCTCTTGCAGTCGCCTTTCTTTCGGTACTCGCGGAGTCACAAACAGGGCGCGCGAAATCTCGGACACCCCTGTGTTATGTCACTTGGCGGAAGCACCGGCCAGTGCCCCTCGCGGCAGGTAGTGCCCAACAAAGGGACAAACCAGTCTGCCACCCTGCTCCAGGCCGCCCAGCGGAACGCGTCAGAGCTTTTAGCAGCTCACTGCAACATCCAGTCTTTACCTGCACATTACGAGGAACTTAGCCTCCTCTTCAACCAACTAAACTACCACGTAATCCTCTTATCCGAAACGTGGTTGAAACCACACATATCCTCTGCATGTATTCATCTCCCAGGGTACACATTTCTTAGGGCAGACAGATCAAAAAAGCGAGGTGGCGGGGTCGGCGCGTATATACGAACAAATCTCAAAGCGAAAGTCTTATGTACGTCAAATCCTGCTGAAGAAAAAGAGGCTGAATTCATGTTCATTGAAATAAATATACAAAGTCGGAAATTCTTGACTGGCGTCGTGTACAAGCCGCCAAAAATAAACTCAATGAGTTCCTTCCAGTCGGAATTACATTCACTTCAGTGTCAATACGAACATGTCGTCGTAATGGGTGACTTGAACATAGACCTGCTAAGAGACACTCCCTCCGCAACAAACCTAAGAAGACTGTTTAGTTGCAATAGCATGAACATTCTTCCATTACAACCTACACACCATACGGCGCACAGTCATACTCTTATAGACGTAATCGCAACGAAACAGACTGACAAAGTAAAAGATGTTGGTCAAACATCGGCCCCTGGCCTCTCAGCACATGATGTAATATTCCTGGCCTACTCTGTGCAACCCCCAAGGATCAAATCGCGTTACATAACTTGTAGGAATATGAAACGCATTGACCCTGACGCTCTAACAGCCGATTGCTCAGAAATCTCATGGCATCAAATAATCAGAGAACCTACAATCGACGGCAAAATTAATGAACTTGGTGATAAACTCACTGCCCTCTATGACAAACATGCACCTGTGCGGACAATCCGTGTAAGAAAATCTCCTGCTCCATGGCTGACAGCCGAATTACGTCAAATGATGACTAATAGGGATGCTGCCCACAGGCGTTTCAAGGCAGATCCGAAACCCGAGCGTTTCGAAGAATACAGAAAGCTACGGAACAGAGTGAAACAATGGATTCGCAATGCTAAAATCAGGCACGCTCGCTCCCTTGTATGCAGCGATCTGACGCCCACGACTCTATGGAAGAATCTCCGTAGCTTGGGGGTCGGAAAGGCAAAATCGGAAACTACTTTTCATGTGTCAGCTAACGAATTAAATGAATTCCTCTCTGCACCTCTGAATACCAGCACGGCTGATAATTACCGTCCACAAGAATCCCCGAACATGATAACTAAAAACGATACCTTCCATTTAAAACATGTAACAACAAATACGGTAAGAAAAGCAATAATGAGAATCTCTTCTGATGCAGTAGGCAACGATAGTATCGGTATAACCATGATTAAGAATGTTGCCGATATCTTAGTACCTGTCTTAACTGACATATTTAATTTTTCCCTCGTGAATGGAATATACCCCACAGCATGGAAAAGAAGCATAATTCGACCCATCCCTAAGATCGAAAACCCCCAACTGCCTAGTGATTACCGACCAATTAGCATACTGCCTGCTGTTTCCAAAGCACTTGAATATATTGTTCATGACCAAATCACTGAACACTTGCATGAATTCAGCCTATATGACAAATTTCAATCCGGTTTCCGTAAACATCACAGCACAAACACTGCTCTAATTAAAGTAACTGATGACCTGAAACGTGCCATCGACAATCGAAAGGCAACAGTATTGACGCTACTGGACTTCAGCAAAGCTTTTGACACTGTTAACTTTGACATATTGCTCAGAAAAATGCAACAGCTTAATTTCTCTGATAGTGCAATGAGATGGTTTGAAAGCTACTTAAAAGACAGACAGCAATGTGTTGTCTGCCTAAATGAAAAATCTTCCTGGAAACATGTTTCCTCGGGAGTGCCACAAGGATCAGTCTTAGGACCACTTTTGTTTTCTTTATATGTCAACGATATTTCGTCGGTTCTGTCCTCCTGTAAATATCATTTCTATGCCGACGACCTCCAACTCTACCTAAGCGTCAGACCTGAAGACGTAAACACTGCAATCGCTCAGATGAATGATGATCTGTCTTCAGTAGTGACATGGGCGAAAAACCTGGGACTTAAACTAAATGCAAAAAAGACGCAAGTAATCTTAATAGCCCATCAGAAACTAATAAGTTCAGATTTCCGCGAACGGCTACCTCCGATTCTGCTCGACGGTACTCCAATACCATATCAGAAAACAGTGAATAACTTGGGTGTAACTTTGGATGAGCATCTCAACTGGGCGGAGAATACAGTCGCAGTGTGCCGAAAGACGTCTGCTTGTCTCTATGCTCTCAAAAAGTTTCGGAACGTATTTCCACAGGACTTGAAACGCCAGCTCGTGCAAGCACTCGTTCTACCGAACCTCCACTATTGTGATGTGATTCAGCAAGGCACGAGTAGTGAAAACAAAAGACGGCTAGAGCTAACCATGAATGCCTGTGTGCGTTACACCTGCAACATTCGCCGATATGATCATGTTAGTGCTTCATACTCCGAGCTAGGGTGGCTGCGGCCGGACAAATTGCGTGACTACCACACTCTATGTCTACTTCACAGACTCCTCGTCGCGCAAACACCCCAATACCTTGCTTCAGAGATTAAAAACCTGTCATGCCATCATAATCGAAACACGAGGTCACTCTTATTTGGTATCCTAACTGTGCCCACTCACAAAACAAAAACTTTTGCAAACTCCTTCTCAGTTGCCGCTGTCCGCCTCTGGAACAAACTGCCCCTTACCTTGCGCAAAATTCAATCTCCTGCTGCTTTTAAGAAGAAGTTGAAGCATTTACTACTATCATCTTCATAAAGCTCTCCACAAAACTAATGTACCAGGCCAATCCTCTGATCTGTCAAATAGCAAAGCTAGCGTCTCCTATCTTGCTCCTGAGATGCCTTCCTCTTCATCTATCTCTATTAGCCACGCAATCTTCTTTTCCTTTATATTTCCCTAATTATGTTTCATCATGTCTCTCTATTCTTCTGCTCCCTTCACCATGAGTCTCCCTCATACTCCCTGCTGCCAGCACTCCTATCTAAAATCTGTCTGTTCAATAATGTCTAATTATAACAGTACTTATGATCTACGAATATAAACTCTATATGTATGTATTTCTAATTGTTTATTTCACTTTTTGTACTAGATGTAGTTTAACATGCCTACTAAAACGTATGAATGTAAAATAAGTAGAATGCCTGGTTAGATGTAAGAGAGGGCCTGATGGCCCTAATCTTGCCAGGTTAAATAAATCAATAAATAAAATAAATAAATAAAATAAAATAAAATTCCCCGCAACCAATGCAAAACACAGTTCTTTGAGTTCTTTGTAAAATTCATTATTAGATGACGATGTCTGTCCCTGCATCTACATAAATGGAGCCCGTTTCTTCGAAGGAAGCCATTCTTTACTCCTATTATGTAGATTGCTTCGTAAATGATGTTCAATTTGAGATTTCATCATACATCCTGTATGACAAAGGACTATTTTGCGATCAATGGTTAAAGAACTGTCAATAAAACTCCATGTTTTCAGCTTTAATGACAACGAAGACGGAACGGATGCTATGGTTAACTTGAATGGAACTGACTGTTACACATTGTAAAACGTCTGAGGGCAAGTCATTGACGTCCACGTCGAACTTTCGCAGTTTAACTTTGAATGTAACGAGATTGACGACAGTACGAAAAAAATTTTTTTTTCGTTTTTGCTATGTAACGAAAATGTATCGGAGTTAACAGAAGTGAATAACAATTCCGCAACGATATTAAAATCTACAAAATTATGGAATATAGTGTAAAATATATAATATACCTCAAAATACGTAAATATATGTAATTTAAATTTGGGAAATAAAAGAGTCCTTTTAGTGAAGTTCGTCGGAATTTTGTTTTTCTTTCAAGTACATATAAACAAACGGAATATGAAAGTACATAAAATTCGTGCTCAACACATTACATTAGTGGACTGTTTCGGCCTGTGACCATTTTGAAAAGCGTGCAGTAACTGTTTCAACGAAGTAAAACGGAACCGCTTACTTAGCATCGTTGCACTTCGCTTATTACAACTGCTGCTACATCACTTACAGTTAATTCGGTGATGTGTCTCAGTATTTGGGAGCTCTTTAGAGCAACCGGGAAGCAGGAAGTTGTCCTCCTCCCCAACCCGCTCCCGCCCCCCCCCCCCCCCAACCCACTCTAACAATTTGCACCGGAACTCATTTTATAACACGTCATACTACTAAACTGCTGTTAAGAAATGGCTTGCACGTTCTTGCCTAATTTATTTAGCAACACAACGTGACCATCCGCTTTCATAGACGTCAGAACAGTCCTCGTAAAAACGCGGGATTTAGTAAGTATCAAGGACATGCTTCGAGAGCGACATTTTACAGGGAGTCAGTGTACACCAGCCGAGAGGGCTACCGTCAGTCGTCTGACCCCAGTACTGGATGTACAGGGTGATTCAAAAAGAATACCACAACTTTAGGAATTTAAAACTCTGCAACGACAAAAGGCAGAGCTAAGCACTATCTGTCGGCGAATTAAGGGAGCTATAAAGTTTCATTTAGTTGTACATTTGTTCGCTTGAGGCGCTGTTGACTAGGCGTCAGCGTCAGTTGATGCCAAGATGGCGACCGCTCAACAGAAACCTTTTTGTGTTATTGAGTACGGCAGAAGTGAATCGACGACAGTTGTTCAGCGTGCATTTCGAACGAAGTATGGTGTTAAACCTCCTGATAGGTGGTGTATTAAACGTTGGTATAAACAGTTTACAGAGAATGGGTGTTTGTGCAAAGGGAAAAGTTCTGGACGGCCGAGAACGAGTGATGAAAATGTAGCACGCATCCAGCAAGCATTTGTACGCAGCCCAAGAAAATCGACTCGCAGAGCTAGCAGAGAGCTGCAAATTCCACAATCAACTGTACGGAGAGTCATACGAAAAAGATTAGTTATGAAACCTGAACGTCAACTACCCGAGGCGATGGATCGGCCGCCAGGCAGCCCGTGACAGAGCACTTCATCACTGGCCTCCAAGAAGCCCTGATCTTACCCCCTGCGATTTTTTCTTATGGGGGTATGTTAAGGATATGGTGTTTCGGCCACTTCTCCCAGCCACCATTGATGATTTGAAACGAGAAATAACAGCAGCTATCCAAACTGTTACGCCTGATATGCTACAGAGAGTGTGGAACGAGTTGGAGTATCGGGTTGATATTGCTCGAGTGTCTGGAGGGGGCCATATTGAACATCTCTGAACTTGTTTTTGAGTAAAAAAAAAAACCTCTTTAAATACTCTTTGTAATGATGTATAACAGAAGGTTATATTATGTTTCTTTCATTAAATACACATTTTTAAAGTTGTGGTATTCTTTTTCAATCACCCTGTATTATTTACCTCTCTCTATTCTTAATGAAACAACTTGGAGATCGAAACAGGTCCTATGTTGTGTTGTTGTTGTTGTCGTCTTCAGTCCTGAGACTGGTTTGATGCAGCTCTCCATGCTACTCTATCCTGTGCAAGCTTCTTCATCTCCCAGTACCTACTACAGCCTATATCCTTCTGAACCTGCTTAGTGTTTTCATCTCTTGGTCTCCCTCTACGATTTTTACCCTCCACGCTGCCCTCCAATACTAAATTGGTGATCCCTTGATGCCTCAGAACATGTCCTACCAACCGATCCCTTCTTCTAGTCAAGTTGTGACTCAAACTCCTCTTCTCCCCAGTTCTATTCAGCACCTTCTCATTAGTTACGTGATCTACCCGTCTAATCTTCAGCATTCTTCTGTAGCACCACATTTCAAAAGCTTCTATTCTCTTCTTGTCCAAACTATTTATCGTCCATGTTTCACTTCCATACAAGGCTACATTCCATAGAAATACTTTCAGAAACGACTTCCTGACACTTAAATCTACACTCGACGTTAACAAATTCCTCTTCTTTAGAAACGCTTTCCTTGTCATTGCCAGTCTACATTTTATATCCTCTCTACTTCGACCATCATCAGTTATTTTGCTCCCCAAATAGCAAAACTCATCTACTACTTTAAGTGTCTCGTTTCCTAATCTAATGCCCTTAGCATCACCCGACTTAATTCGACATTCCATTATCGTCGTTTTGCTTTTGTTGGTGTTCATCTTCTCAAGAAAAAAATTTTGCAGTCGAAAACTGTTTTCAAATCCACACAAACACTGGGTTGCTTCATACTTGAGTGTGATTATTTCACACTCCTTCAAAATGTGGGTTTATTGTGTGTCCGAGCGCTCAACAATATTAGCATAAACTGGAGACGAACCTGATAAGGAAGTGATTACTTTCGAAGATAGTCAACTTCCGTTGCTTGTTTCTTATGTTGCAAGATACACGCATTCCACATATCCGCTCTATTGAAACACACATCAGAATCGAAGAGAACAATAGTTTTAGACAAATCTAGGAAAAACTTGTCAACTTTTGATAAAGATAATCTGCGCCGCATTTGGCACCATTCTTATGTAGCTTCAAGATAAATGTAGGAAGTCCTTATAGTATATTTCATCATATATCTAGAAGAACGAACATTTGAGAAATAATTTGATCGTCTTTCAAATTACCTCACATATGCAGAAAAACGTTGAAATGTTGGAAAACAACATGTTGATGCTGTCTGCCTAACATTCATATCGTCAAGTTACGGCAAGAAAAAGGGAATAAATGTGAGATAGTGTTAATACTTTCATCCTTCTTTATCTCCTCTACAGTACTGCAGATGACGTGTCACTGAGCACATTTGTACTGTGCATGCAGTACGCGTGAGGTGTCTAGTTGTTTCCACTGCCCTGTGTGGAATACGTAAGTTCTTGTACACTCACTAACCTGCTGTCTTCATGATGATGATGATGATGATGATGATGATGATGATGATGATGATGATGTCCACAGCGCAGAAAACAGCACGCAGGTAGTGGATTCTTTTTCTTGAGGCTGAAATTAACTTCGCAAGGGACTGCTGCTACGAATAAACTATAACTCATTTGGGATGCCACTCGCGGTTTTTATTGATATAGACACGAGAAACTTTTCTTGATCACAACGTATTGAACATATCTTTCCACAGTCATTATATCTGGCTAAAATAACAGGAAATACATCCTGCCACAGACAACTTGTCTGTCTACTGGAACGGTCAGAACTGGAGAGCCGGACTGCCCGAGACACTTCGCGCGCCCCGCCAGCAAGGCGTGACCCAAACGCCACCGAAGTGCATCGGCAGTAATATCGTCAGTCTTTTGTTTTAGTAATACTTTGATTTTAATAATTTTGAAATGACTGATTGATAGCTCGCTGTTGAGAGATGTTTATTTAAAAAATGAAGTAATTTGGATGACAGGTTTAATTAATAATAGCAACTAAAGTTTAACGTTTTGGCGCCCTACCGCCGAACGCAGCAGCCAATCACAGAGCAGCAGCATCATGTAGGCGGTCTTTCTCACAGGAATGGTACCGAAACTAACATCTGTCACCGGTACCTCATCCCACATTGCGTCATTGCTTCTTGCATCTCCACTGCCCTGGGAATAGCTTCCTGGAGCCTAATATGATGGCTGGATAAGCCAGAAATATTACAGAGTGAGAAGAAGACACAACGAAAGCTGGAAACAAGACGAAATACGTCGGTGGCTCACTGCGAACAAAATATCAGTGGTTCAGACGGTAATAGCAGTGTGGCTGACAAGGAGACGGAGCTGCACACCGTTTAGTCAGTTGGCCGTTTGCCGCAGGCGCAAAGCAGTATTTCCGTGCCTGCGACAGCTCTAAGCTACTGGCTGCTATCTTCAGACACTGGCGCGTAAACAAAGACGCCGCGAACAACAACACAGCAATCGTGTTACAGCAGCTGAGCCGTCGTCGGTGACGGCTAACTATAAGAAAGCACCACACGGGACGTGCTCGACCGCAGAGCTCCCAACTGCAAGTTGGCTGGTCATAGGTTGTGTCCCAATAGCTTCAGCCCATAGAGCATTTGCACGTGAAAGGTAAGGGTTCCGGGTTCGACTTCTGGTCCGGCGCACAGAATAAAACTATTTCTGTCCGATGACCCTACGACTTATCTTAGAAAATAGATTAAGGAAAGCCAAACCTACATTTCTAGCATTTGTAGACTTAGAGAAAGCTTTTGACAATGTTGACTGGAATACTCTCTTTCAAATTCTGAAGGTGGCAGGGGTAAAATACAGGGATTGAAAGGCTATTTACAATTTGCACAGAAACTAGATGGCAGTTGTAAGTTTTTTTTTGTTTTTTGTTTGGGGTTTAAGGGCGCTCATCTACTGAGGTCATTAGCGCACAGTCACAATTGTTAGAGCACATAGAATCTAGTAAAACTCAGGGGGGGGGGGGGGGGGGGGACATCAGAAAGTTCTTAGAAAGATGCAGATAAAATAAGTGAAAGAGTTACATGTCTTTGGACAATCCAGTCAAAGTAATGAAACGAAGAACACGAGCAGGTGCTCGAGCGTCATCCGTTAAATAATCCTGTAAAGTAGATGGCAGAGACAGGACAACACGAGATTGACTAAAACGGGGACACGACAATAAAACATGGCGCACTGTTAATGCATGACCACAAGGGCACTGCGGGGCTGGGTCACCGGAGAGCAGGTAGCGGTGGCTAAACCGGCAATGCCCAATCCGCAACCTGGTCAGAAGGACCTCTTCTCGCCGAGATGGTCGGGAGGAGGTTGTCCAAGCAGTTGGGAACGGTTTGACTGCCCGGAGCTTGTTTCCTTGAAGTGAGGACCAAGTATCCCACCACAAGGACTCAAGCCTCTTACAAACAACCCCACTAACGTCAGATGACGGGACACAATGGGAGGCTGGCCGAGGCAGGAGGACTGCAGCCTTGGCTGCAGCATCAGCAGCCTCATTCCCAGGCACTCCTACATGGCTGGGAACCCACAGAAAGCTGACAGGAGAGCCACCCTCGGCGAAAGAATGGAGGGACTGCTGGATCCGTTGCACCAAGGGATGGACCGGATATGGAGCTCCAAGGCTCTGAAGAGCACTGAGTGAGTCAGAGCAGAGTACATACGAGGAATGGCGGTGGCGGCGGGCATACTGAACGGCCTGATGGAGAGCAAAAAGCTCGGCCGTAAAGCTGGAACATTGGTCGAGGAGCCGGTATTTAAAGGTGGCGGCCCCGACGACAAAGGCACAGCCGACACCATCGTCAGTTTTGGAGCCATCAGTGTAAATAAAGGTGTGACCGGCAAGTCGACCACGAAGTTCGACAAACCGTGAGCAATACACTGCAGCCGGAGTACCCTCCTTCGGGAGCGCGCCGAGGTCGAGATAAACATGAACCGGAGCCTGGAGCCAAGGTGGTGTCGGGCTCTCACCCTCGCTGAAGGTGGTATGGAGGGCAAAATCCAATTGTCGAAGCAGGCGACGAAAGCGGACTCCAGGGGCAGCAGGGCAGACACATACAACCCATACTGACGGTCGAGAGAATCGGCGAAGGAGGACTGATAAGAGGGGTGGTCGGGCATTGACAACAGCCGGCAGGCATACCGACAAAGCAGTACGTCGCGCCGGTTGGTCAATGGTAATTCGGCAGCTTCAGCATAAAGACTCTCGACGGGACTAGTGTAGAAAGCTCCGGTCGCAAGACGTAACCCCCAATGGTGGATGGAGTTGAGCCGGCGTAAGAGGGATGGCCGAGCAGACGAGCAGACGAGGCTCCCATAATCCAGCTTTGATCGGACTATGGACGGATACAAGCGAAGCAGGACAGTGCGATCTGCTCCCCAAGATGAACCACTAAGAACTCTGAGGACATTAAGGGAACGTGTACAACGAGCAGCCAAATAAGAGACGGGCGGAGACCAACAAAGTTTCCTGTCCAGTGTGAGCCCTAGAAACTTAGTTGTTTCCACGAATGGGAGAACAACGGGACCGAGATGTAAGGATGGCGGAAGGAACGCTTTATATCGCCAAAAGTTGATGCAAACCGTCTTCTCTTCAGAGAACTGGAAGCCATTTGCCACACTCCATGAGTATAGGCTGTCTAGACAACGCTGAAGGCAGCGCTCCAGGAGGCATTTCGCTGGGCACTGCAGTAGATCGCGAAGTCATCGACAAAAAGAGAGCCTGAGACACTAGGCGGAATGCAATTCATAATTGGATTGATCGTTATGGCAAAAAGGGCTACGCTCAAGACGGAGCCCTGAGGCACTCCGTTCTCCTGGAGGAAGACGTCGGACAATACGGAACCCACACGTACCCTAAACTTTCGATCTGTTAAAAAGGAATCAATAAAAAGGGGCAGGCGACCGCGTAGACCCCACCTGTGCAGAGTGCGAAGGACACCTCCTCTCCAACAGGTATCATAAGCCTTCTCCAAATCGAAGAACACGGCGATCGTTTGGCGCTTTCGCAAAAAGTTGTTCATGATGAATGTCGACAAGGTCACAAGGTGGTCAACAGCGGACCGGCGGCGACGAAAGCCGCATTGAACATTGGTAAGTAGCCGTAGAGATTCAAGAATCCAAACTAACCGAGCGTTAACCATGCGCTCCATCACCTTACAGACACAGCTTGTAAGAGAAATGGGGCGGTAACTAGAAGGAAGGTGTCTATCCTTCCCGGGTTTGGGTATAGGAACAACGACGGCGTCACGCCAACGCATGGGGACTTGACCTTCGGTCCAGACGCGATTGTAGGTATGAAGAAGAAAGCTTTTGCCTGCCGGAGAAAGTTGTGCCAGCATCTGAACGTGAATGTCATCTGGCCCCGGAGCAGAGGACCGGGACAGTGCAAGTGCACATTCGAGTTCCTGCATAGTAAAGGGGGCATTATAATTTTCCAGATTCAGCGAGTGGAAGGAAGGTCGCTGAGCCTCTTCTGCCTCTTTCCTGAGATGAAGGCAGGGTGGTAATGGGCGGAGCTTGAAACCTCCGCGAAAAAGCGGCCGAAGGCGTTGGAGATATCCACAGGATCAACAAGGACCTCATCACCTGAAGTCAGGCCAGGTACCAAGGAGTGAGCCTTAATGCTTGACAGCCGGCGCAGGCCACCCCAGACGACAGAAGAGGGAGGAAAACTGTTAATGGAGCTGGTGAAAGAGGCCCAACAAGCTTTTTTGCTGTCTTTGATGACTCTGCTACATTGCGCTCGGAGTCGGTTGTATCCAATACAATTCGCCAACGTAGGATGGCGGCGAAAGGTGCGTAAAGCATGTCGTCGAGCACGGATAGCGTCTCGACAAGCCTCATTCCACCAGGGGACGGAAACGCGACGTGGAGAAGAGGCAGTACGAGGAATGGAACGTTCGGCAGCATTGATGATAACAGCCGTGAGGTATTCGGCCTGACTGTCACAACTGAGAAAATCCTGGTCCGGAAAGGTCGCCAGGGAGGAGTAAAGTCCCCAGTCAGCTTTCGGTATGTTCCAGCTCTAAGGACGTGGGGATGGGGTGTGGTGCAGGAGACGAACGACATAGGGGAAGTGGTCGCTCGAATAGGTGTCAGAAAGGACATACCACTCGAATCGATGGGCAAGAGTGGTAGAACAGATCGAGAGGTCCAAGTGGGAGTAGGTATGAGTAGAGTCCGAGAGGAAAGTCGGGGCGCCGGTATTGAGGCAGACAAGATTGAGATGGTTGAAGACATCCGCCAAGAGGGAGCCTCTCTGACAGGATGCAGGAGAGCCCGAAAGAGGATGATGGGCATTGAAGTCGCCAAACAATAAAAACGGCGGAGGAAGCTAAACAATGAGGTGCATTATGTCAGCCCGACTAACTGCGGATGACAATGGAGTGTAGACAGTACAAACAGAAAAAGTAAAGGCAGCTATTGCTTGGAGTGGGGTGGTCAATGGGAGGGGATGGTAATAGACATCGTCCCGAACGAGCAACATGACCCCACCATGAGCTGGAATACCGTCCACAGGGGGGAGGTCAGACCGCTTCGAGTTATAGTGGGTAAAAGCAATACGGTCAGTTGGGCGCAACTTGGTTTCCTGGAGACCAAGGACGAGCGGACAGTGCAGGCAGAGGAGCAGTTGTAATTCCTCCCGATTAGATCGAATACCTCTTATGTTCCAATGTAACAAAGCCATCGCTAGCCAGAAAAGAGAGGGAACGAAACGGGTGAAGAGCTGGTCACCTCGACGGCCGCGGAGGGCCAGGTGTCGAGGGAAGAACACTACAACCGGCGGGAGGCGGATCCTCTTCCATCGAGTCGTCGCCAGCGGCGGCCGCTTTCCCGGGTTGCGTAGGAGGGGCAGCATCATTCGCCGTCGAGAGGCCAGCTGAGCGCCTGGCAGCAGAGCGTCCCGGCGAAACTGAGGACGGCCGGGAGCAGCGACTCACGGATGGAGCGTCAGACGAAACGCGCCGGGGTGGAGAGGGGGATAGAGACTTCTTCTTGGAGGCCTTCTTGGAAGGCCGATGAGGCACGGGGATGGTGGGCTGGACCCGAAGAAGGTCCTCACGCGCGGAGTCCGTTTTGGAACGCCGGACCTCGGAAGCCTGGGCCCGGAACGTTTCCCCGATGGACGCCTGAGAAGAGGATCGCTTCTCAGGCGGCGGAGGGGGGGGAGGAGGAGGAAGGGTGGCCCCCGGGGCAGAGGGGGCAGGGGCCGCGAGGGAGGAGGATTGGGAAGGGAGGGATTTGGGATGGAGGCAGTCATACTTCTTCCTGGCCTCAGAATAAGAGAGACGATCCAAAGTTTTTAATTCTTGAATCTTCTTCTCCTTCTGATACGCGGGGCAGTCTAAAGATCTAGGCGAGTGGATGCCAGGACAATTGACGCACTGAGGTGGTGGGGTGCATGATGTTCCTCACGAAGAGGACGTCTGCAATCGCCACAAAGGGGCTCAACCTCACAGCGTGACGACATGTGCCCAAAGCGCCAACACCGAAAGCAGCGCATGGGAGGCGGGACGTAAGGTCGCACGTCGCACCGGTAGCACATCACCTTGACCTTCTCCAGGAGAACGTCCCCCTCGAAGGCGAGGATAAAGGCTCCGGTGTCGATGTGATGGTCTTTGGGGCCGCGCCGAACTCGCCGGCGCTCCAAGTTGGCCCTGAGCTCCTCATAAGATTGCAGCAGGAGGTCCCGATGAAAAATAACCCCCTGCGTCCTATTCAGTGGCAGATCTGGGACAATAGACAATGGGATGTCCCCTAGTCGGTCGCATGCCTGGAGCGCCGCCGACTGTGTGGTGGAGGCGGTCTTTATAAGAAACGACCCCGAACGCATTTTACTGAGAGCCTCGATTTCCCCGCAGATGTCCTCGATGTGCTGGACAAAGATCATGGGCTTGGATGTGGCGAACGTCCCCCCATCGGTCCGAGAACAGACTAAATAGCGGGGGAAGTACTTCGCCGCAAGCCGGCGGGCCTGTCCTTCCTCCCAGGGAGTGGCCAAGGGGGGAAGGGCAGGAGAACCAGAACCAGAGACAGTACCGTTCTTTTTAAAAGACTCGGCCGCAGAGCGACCTGATACATGTTGACGTTTCATCTGCGAAACGTCCGCCCCGATACCACCCACTCCGACCAGAGGCTCTCCCCACGGGCGCCACCCAGCCTCAGCAAGGGCCACCTGGCAGGATGACCGTTGCCGGGAGTCCCGATGCCCCAAGGAGACGGGCATCTACTCCTTGGCCGACGTGGGGAGGGTGCAGCTCAGGTATCGGCAGTACGATCCCTGTGTTGTCAGGGGGCTACAACCTGGAGGGTACATGACGACCCCACCACAACGGGCTGGCTACCGTGCTGGATTTCGGGTGCCATGGAAAGTCCATCATGATTGTAGCTGCAGATGGGGACGCACTATGGGCGTAACTTGTGCAACCCATCAGGCGTTTAGGATCAATTTGAGGAATAATGGGTGTGGTTACAACGCCGTTACAACGCTGAGTGCCAAGGTCTTAGTGCACTGAGGACCTGTGATACACCACGTAAAGCGTCCTTCCCCAAAAGGCTCGTACTTCTGTAGAATTTTGAAAAAAGGAGGTCAAACCCCAAGGGGGACCATCACATGGAAGGCCGAAATCCTTGAAACTCCTTTTAGTCGCCTATTACGACAGGCAGGAATACCTCGGGCCTATTCTTACCCCCGAACCCGCAGGGGGAGCAATTGTAAGAGTCGAGGGGCATGAAAGGGAAGCAGCGGTTGGGAAGGGAGTGAGACAGGGTTGTAGTCTGTCCCCGATGTTATTCAATCTGTATATTGAGCAAGCAGTAAAGGAAACAAAAGAAAAGTTCGGAGTAGGTATTAAAATCCATGGAGAAGAAATAAAAATTTTGAGGTTCGCCGATGACATTGTAATTCTGTTATAGACAGCAAAGGACTTGGAAGAGCAGTTGAACAGAATGGACAGTGTCTTGAAAGGAGGATATAAGATGAACATCAACATAAGCAAAACGAGGATAATGGGATAATTAAGTCGGATGATGCTGAGGGAATTAGATTAGGAAATGAGACACTGAAAGTAGTAAAGGAGTTTTGCTATTTGGGGAGCGAAATAACTGATAGATGATAGAGGATATAAAATGTAGACTGGCGATGGCAAGGAAAGCGTTTCTGAAGAAGAGAAATTTGTTAACATCGAGTATAGATTTAAATGTCATGAAGTCGTTTCTGAAAGTATTTGTATGGAGTGTAGGCATTTATGGAAGTGAAACGTGGACGATAAATAGTTTGGACAAGAAGAGAATAGAAGCTTTCGAAATGTGGTGCTACAGAATAATGCTGAAGATTAGATGGGTAGATAACATAACTAAGGAGGGGAGGTATTTAACAGAATCGGGGAGGAGTTTGTGGCACAACTTGACAAGAAGAAGGGACCGGTTGGTAGGACATGTTCGCAGGCGTCAAGGGATCACGAATTTAGATTGGAGGGAAGCGTGGAGGGTAAAAATCGTAGAGGGAGACCAAGAGATGAATACACTAAGCCGATTCAGAAGGATGTGGGTTGCATTAAGTACTGGGAGATGAAGAAGCTTGCACAGGATAGAGTAACATGGAGAGCTGCATCACACCAGTCTCAGGACCACAACAACAACAATGGGGGGACAATGACGGATCGCGTCTGGTACATACCGTAAGTCACACTTATCCTCTGGGTGGTGTTAAAGAACCATCACTTTAAGGCAAATATCTAAAGCCAAGAAACAAAGGCAGTCACATAATCTCAAAGATCTCCTGGCTAAAATGAATGTCACAAGACATGGACTCATATAGTTCTTCTCAGGTCCCTCCATTTGTCAACTTTGCGCCGGTCATACAGATATATCAAATCAACATTGGCGCCATAAGTAAATCAAAGTGGCAAGTCTTACAGACGATTTGATCAAAATATAACATCGTTGTTGTTGTTGTTGTTGTTGTTGTTGTTCAGGAAACGTACTGAAAGTGAAGAGCAAATTTATCAGACAGGAAAAATTCCTGGCTTTTCATTACTAGGAGCAGCGTAGCACCGTTCATACGGAGTGGCAGCGTAAGTACTATCCCCAGTCAAGAATGCACATCTGCGCTCTGTATCTGACGTCAATGACATGCACGAAGTTACAGTAAAAATAGGAGAGCTAACAGTAATTAATGTATACAAAGCCCCCGCTATCTCTTGGCCTCCAGAGGTCATCCCGGTATCACATCAGCCCGCCATATACCTCCGAGTTTTTAACAGCCACTATACTCACTGAAAGTACAAGGAAAGTGATGAAAATGGTGAAGCTCTTGTAAATTTGGTAGAAGACAACAACTTATATTTTGGAAAGGATAAAAGGATGTTCATTTCAGCAGCTCGGAGACAGAGGTATAATCCCGATATATACAGGACTATTACAAATGATTGAAGCGATTTCATAAATTCACTGTAGCTCCATTCATTGACATATGGTCGCGACACACTACAGATACGTAGAAAAACTCATAAAGTTTTATTCGGCTGAAGCCGCACTTCAGGTTTCTGCCGCCAGAGCGCTAGAGAGCGCAGTGAGACAAAATGGCGACAGGAGCCGAGAAAGCGTATGTCGTGCTTGAAATGCACTCACATCAGTCAGTCATAACAGTGCAACGACACTTCAGGACGAAGTTCAACAAAGATCCACCAACTGCTAACTCCATTCGGCGATGGTATGCGCAGTTTAAAGCCTCTGGATGCCTCTGTAAGGGGAAATCAACGGGTCGGCCTGCAATGAGCGAAGAAACGGTTGAACCTCCATGCTCTCCCGACTTAACCCAATGCGATTTCTTTCTGTGGGGTTATGTGAAAGATTCAGTGTTTAAACCTCCTCTACCAAGAAACGTGCCAGAACTGCGAGCTCGCATCAACGATGCTTTCGAACTCATTGATGGGGACATGCTGCGCCGAGTGTGGGAGGAACTTGATTATCGGCTTGATGTCTGCCAAATCACCAAAGGGGCACATATCGAACATTTGTCAATGCCTAAAAAAACTTTTTGAGTTTTTGTATGTGTGTGCAAAGCATTGTGAAAATATCTCAAATAATAAAGTTATTGTAGAGCTGTGAAATCGCTTCAATCATTTGTAATAACCCTGTACTTTGCAACAACTAATGAAAATAAATTATCTTTCCAAACTTCGCGGTTCGTATTACAAACGTCCCCACACAGCCAACACCATCCAATCTTAACTGAAATAGGGGCATATATCTCACTCGTTTCATCCTTTCCACGACCTAGGTGGAACTTCAGAAAAGCAAAGTGGGATGTATATGCTAAAAATCTGGACAAATGTCGTGGCTGGATTCCCACAAAGGCAGAAAACTATGAGAGGCTTGTTGGAGCTATGATAATTGCAGCAAAGAAGGCAATCCCTAAGGAGTACCGGAAATCAATGTTTTCCAGGTTGGAATGAAACTACTGAGAAACAGTATAATGAATTTCTAAAAAGCTGGGACCCGGAAATAGCGGGTAACTACTTCGTAACCTCAATACAACCAGACGAATTTCGTCGACAGAGACTGTTGAGTCACCCATATTTCCAACATCAAGCAGAAAAGCATGGTCATTACTAAGGAAGTTGTATAGAAACAAAGTTAAAGCAAGAAGCAACACTTATACGTCAGCTAATAGGATTACATCACATCTACTGTCCAGATCAATAGCACCATGGGATAAAACTCAAAGGATACATCAGACTCAAACTTACGTTGCTTAAAAAGAACATGAATGAACAATCTGACTTCTCAAGAACATTCTCTACATCTGAAATTTCTGCTGCTCTTAAAACTCAAACCCGGAAAGGCACGGGGAAGTGACGGAATCCACCCAGAATTTCTTCTGCATCGTAGGATGGTTCAAATGGCTCTGAGCACTATGGGACTTAACTTCTAAGGTCATCAGTCCCCTAGAACTTAGAACTACTTAAACCTAACTAATCTAAGGACAACACACACATCCATGCCGGAGGCAGGATTCGAACCTGCGACCGTAGCGGCCGCGCGGTTCCAGACTGTAGCGCAAATCGTAGGAACTACGCATAAAGTTGGATGGCGATTTTCTTCTCTGACATTATTACATCAGGTTCAGTCCCACAAAAAACGAAGCAACCAAAAATCATAGCAACTCTCAAGTCCAGGAAAGCACCAGACCAGCCTAAGAACTACCGTCCAGTCGCATTATTGAGAACTGTTTATAAGTTCCTTGAAAGAATTCTATACAATCGGATTAGTCCAGCAATCTTTCAGAATCTTCCGCTTGACCAAGCTGGATTTCGTCCAGGATGGAGCTGCGCTGATGAAGTCTTATCTTTAACATTTATTGAAACAAGATACCAAATGAGGCAGAAAACGCCAGTTCTTTACGTCGACCTAAGTGCAGCATATGAAACAGTTTGGAGGCATGTACTGCTTAATAAATTATTGCAACTTGTCCCATGCATACGGATTACAAAAGTAAACAACAACTGTTAACTAGAAGGACATTTACTATAACTACAGTAAAAGACACTAGCTGCCCAAAAGGATTGAACAATGGTTTGCCACATGGATGTGTACTTGCTGATCTCTCATACAGGATGGTACATCGATCATGACCGGGCCAAATATCTCACGAAATAAGAGGCAAACGAAAAAACTACAAAGAACGAAACTTGTCTTGCTTGAAGGGGGAAACCAGATGGCGCTATGGTTGGCCCGCTAGATGGCGCTGCCATAGGTCAAACGGATATCAACTGCTTTTTTTTTTAATAGGAACCCCCATTTTTTATTACATATTCGTGTAGTACGTAAAGAAATATGAATGTTTTAGTTGAACCACTTTTTTCGCTTTGTGACAGATGGCGCTGTAATAGACACAAACATATGGCTCACAATTTTAGACGAACAGTTGGTAACAGGTAGGTTTTTTAAATTAAAATACAGAACATAGGTACGTTTGAACATTTTATTTCGGTTGTTCCAATGTGATACATGTACCTTTGTGAACTTATCATTTCTGAGAACGCAAGCTGTTACAGCGTGATTACCTGTAAATACCACATTAATGCAATAAATGCTCAAAATGATCTCCGTCAACCTCAATGCATTTGGCAATACGTGTAACGACATTCCTCTCAACAGCGAGTAGTTCGCCTTCAGTAATGTTCGCACATGCATTGACAATGCGCTGACGCATGTTGTCAGTGGATCACGATAGCAAATATCCTTCAACTTCCCCGCAGAAAGAAATCCGGGGACGTCAGATCCGGTGAACATGCGGGACAATCCACCTGTCATGAAATATGCTATTCAATACCGCTTCAACCTCACGCGAGCTATGTGCAGGACATCCATCATGTTGGAAGTCCATCGCCATTCTGTCATGCAGTGAAACATCTTGTAGTAACATCGGTAGAACATTATGTAGGAAATCAGCATACATTGCACCATTTAGATTGCCATCGATAAAATGGGGGCCAATTATCCTTCCTCCCATATTGCCGCACTGTACATTAACCCGCGAAGGTCGCTGATGTTCCACTTGTCGCAGCCATCGTGGATTTTCCGTTTCCCTGTAGTGTACATTATGCCGGTTTACGTTACCGCTGTTGGTGAATGACGCTTCGTCGCTAAATAGAACGCGTGCAAAAAATCTGTAATCGTCCCGTAATTTCTCTTGTGCCCAGTGGCATAACTGTACACGACGTTCAAAGTCGTCGCCATGCAATTCCTGGTGCGTAGAAATATGGTACGGGTGCAATCGATGTTGATGTATCATTCTCAACACCGACGTTTTTGAGATTCCCGATTCTCGCGCAATTGTCTGCTGCTGAATTGAGGATTAGTTGCAACAGCAGTTGCTTGTGGTCACCGCTGGCAGTGATTGAGGGGAACCTGACTGCACAACTGTAGGTCACGGACATCCTACACCCTCACGCGTTACCTCTCATGCGACAGTATCGTGGTGGCATTTTTCAACGAGAAAGCGCTCGTCCACAAATAGCTCATGAGCAGTCGTTAACGTACTCCCGTGGACCGCAAGATCCCCAGTTCTATCCCTTATAGACAATGTCTGGGACCAGCTCGGAAGTCAACCCAGTGCCACTATTCAGGATGTCAAGGATCAGTTACAACAGTTCTAGGCCAGCTTGCTTCAGGAGAGAATACAGTGACTTTGTTACATGTTCCCCAATCGATATAGTGGATGCATCCAACATCATAATGATAAGCGGGCTGGTACTGTTAATTTCTTTGCAAAGACTAGTTTGTCATCGCTGAAGTAACATCACATGCCCTCTCAACCCGCGAAGTTCCATTCAGTTTTCTCCTCTCCTTCTGCTGCTTCGCTTTTGTCAGGCAGTGTACTTGAAAACAAACGTTTCGAACGTGGGTGAGAATTTAAGATGATGTGTTCGACCGGGAATCGAACACTGAAAGTTGGACGTTATAATTTCTTTGGAAAGTTTGCCACTGATTCTGCTGTGCTCTGCTTACAAAAACTCTGAGTCTGAGATAATATTATCGCGAGTAGCAGCGAGCGAACAGTCGTTGAGAGTAGTCGGACGTAGCCTGCAGCGGAGACAAGCCACGCGGCAGCTGAGGTCGTACCCTGCCGTGACCGTCTTAGAAGCGCCGGAGGAGACTTTTGTATTAAATGAGGAGTTTTGGTAATTTGCCTTTTTGCTGCACGTAGTTGGTGCTTGCTTGCGCACTGGGTGGATTTTGTCACATTTGTGTATGCATACACTAGAATAATATTCGTATCTTTGCTGTGACCAGATACGTGATTACTGATTACAGACATTGAGGAACAATTTAAGCTGTTGCTTATCAAACTGTCGATGAAAAGCTAAGGTCCGAGTAAAGTTTGTCAGTGTTTAACTTGTCAATTTTCAGAATATGGTAAATTCAAAGTTTTTATTGGTTTCTTTCATTTTTTTAGAACGCTTAGACGAATGGAAAAACTGGTAGAAGCCGACCTCGGGGAAGATCAGTTTGGATTCCGGAGAAATGTTGGAACATGTGAGGCAATACTGACCTTGCGACTTATCTTAGAAGAAAGATTAAGAAAAGGCAAACCTACGTTTCTACCATTTGTAGACTTAGAGAAAGCTTTTGACAATGTTAACTGGAATACTCTCTTTCAAATTCTGAAGGTGGCAGGGGTAAAATACAGGGAGCGAAAGGCTATTTACAGTTTGTACAGAAACCAGATGGCAGTTATAAGAGTCGAGGGGCATGAAAGGGAAGCAGTGGTTGGGAAAGGAGTAAGACAGGGTTGTAGCCTCTCCCCGATGTTATTCAATCTGTATATTGAGCAAGCAGTAAAGGAAACAAAAGAAAAATTCGGAGTAGGTATTAAAATCATGGAGAAGAAATAAAAACGTTGAGGTTCGCCGATGACATTGTAATTCTGTCAGAGACAGCAAAGGACTTGGAAGAGCAGTTGAACGGAATGGACAGTGTCTTGAAAGGAGGATATAAGATGAACATCAACAAAAGTAAAACGAGGATAATGGAATGTAGTCGAATTAAGTCAGGTGATGCTGAGGGAATTAGATTAGGAAATGAGACACTTAAAGTAGTAAAGGAGTTTTGCTATTTAGGGAGTAAAATAACCGATGATGGTCGAAGTAGAGAGGATATAAAATGTAGACTGGCAATGGCAAGGAAAGCGTTTCTCAAGAAGAGGAATTTGTTAACATCGAGTATAGATTTAAGTGTCAGGAAGTCGTTTCTGAAAGTATATGTATGGAGTGTAGCCATGTATGGAAGTGAAACATGGACAATAACTAGTTTGGACAAGAAGAGAATAGAAGCTTTCGAAATGTGGTGCTACAGAAGAATGCTGAAGATAAGGTGGGTAGATCACGTAACTAATGAGGAGGTATTGAATAGGATTGGGGAAAAGAGAAGTTTGTGACACAACTTGACTAGAAGAAGGGATCGGTTGGTAGGACATGTTTTGAGGCATCAAGGGATCACAAATTTAGCATTGGAGGGCAGTGTGGAGGGTACAAATCGTAGAGGGAGACCAAGAGATGAATACACTAAGCAGATTCTGAAGGATGTAGGTTGCAGTAGATACTGGGAGATGAAGAAGCTTGCACAGGATAGAGTAGCATGGAGAGCTGCATCAAACCAGTCTCAGGACTGAAGACCACAACAACAACAACAACAACAACAACAACAGGGTTTGTTGAGCAGATCTCTCCTGATCATTCAACTTCTGTATTAATAAAAGGCAGTAGTTGTGACTATGCATTGCACTTTGCATGGTTCGCAGTATTTCCTTTGAATTAGTTTAGCATGTTGCTGGACGCAGAATATCGACGCAGATGCAGCGGCAAGATGAGGTAAGTTGTCTGTTGCGTCCAGGTGCATTATTGTACTGATTTTTAGGAGATGCTAGAAAATATTTTTATAATCGCAGACAGATATAAGAGAATCTGATTTTTCATGATTTGTAGGAAGAACAATAATTTTTTGGTCTCCGTCAGAATACTAATACTGTCAGAGATGGAGCTTTACACATTTCCGCACGTCTTTCACAAGAATAACAATTACAAATATATGAAGTAAACAATTTTGAACAATGAAACTTCCTGGCAGATTAAAACTGTGTGCCCGACCGAGACTCGAACTCGGGACCTTTGCCTTTCGCGGGCAAGTGCTCTACCATCTGAGCTACTCAAGCACGACTCACGACCCCTCCCCATAGCTTCAATTCCGCAAGGTTCGCAGGAGAGCTTCTGTAAAGTTTGGTAGGTAGGAGATGAGGTACTGGCAGAAGTAAAGCTGTGAGTACCGGCCGTGAGTCGTGAGTCGTGCTTCGGTAGCTCAGATGGTAGAACACTTGCCCGCGAAAGGCAAAGGTCCCGAGTTCGAGTCTCGGTCGGGCACACAGTTTTAATCTGCCAGGAAGTTTCATATCAGCGCACACTCCGCTGCAGAGTGAAAATCTCATTCTGGAATTTTGAACAATGATCACAAAATGACGGACTATCAAATAAATACCTACATTCCTTTGTTTCCCTCCATTCCTTCCACGATCACGTCAAAATAACTTTTTAGTGCTACGTGCTCAGTGCGGATTCACAGACACACTGAATGAGTAGAACGTCGTCTTTTGAGGTGTGGTAGCTCAGTCACTGAAGTATCGTTTATAGCCATCACAACAAATCGAACCACCAACGATGCAATTGTGGTGTAGCTTTGAAGTGCCGGCGCCATGGAACTGGAAACTTTTCACAGCACACAATTTGTGATAGGAAAACAACAAAACTGGAGATTTTAGTTTTATAAAGCTTTATTCCAATACGACCCCTGCTCGTTGTAGATAGTGACGTAGAAATCTATCTTACATCCCTTAACAGCACGTTGCGAAAATCCAACATGAGTAGCTGTGCACTTGACTTAAGCTCCGAAACGTGAAATTGCAACGTTATGACGTGACATAATACGTCACGCTCCACGCTCAAATCTTCGTTTAGGAACCAAAACGGCGAATGGCGCGTAGTGTCGACTGGTAGGCTCCTTACAAACGACTGCTTGCGAACCACTATGTAATCCTCCCTGTGTTGGTTGGGTTGTTTTGGGGGAAGAGACCAAACAGCGAGAGGTCATGGGTCTCAGTGGATTAGGAAAGGAAGTCCGCCGTGCCCTTTCAAAGGAACCATCCCGGTATTTGCCTGTAGCGATTTAGGGAAATCACGGAAAACCTAAATCAGGATGGCCGGACGCGGGATTGAACTGACGTCCTCCAGAATGCGAGTCCAGTGATGCGTTGCGTAGACTGCCTCGTTGGTGGACCCTCTCGCCACAGCATGAAGCCGCGCATTAAGAGGCACTTCGCTATCCTCCATGCTGCCTGCATCCTTTCCAGCTAGGCGTCTAACACGGCTATCTGCCGGTCTTATGCGGCTCTTTATTTCTTCTGTACTCTCAGCCACTTTGTTTGCAAGTGACAAATGGCCCCCTTTCTCAACCATACTGCCACAGAGAGCCCTCTCCCTCTGCAAGCGTACGTACTCAGCGGTGTGTGGCGGAGAGTTGCGACATTTTTATTTTCCTAACCGTCACCGAACATCGAGCAACTGCAGTGGTGCACGCGGATGGCGGCTGCATTGCGACCTCAACGCCAGCTATCAGCATAGTCACAATTACGACTCGAAACATGTGCCAGAGGGTCGACATTAATCTCGAATTTTCTAGGTGATAAAAAGCGTTTGGTCCCGCTGCGCAGCGAAAAGTGCAGGTCGCGGAATCTTTAAGTGTTACAGTGTAACGAATACCGGTCTGTAGCGCTATTTACGAAGATACACAATCTGGCAAGCTGTGTACTTTTGTTGGCTGAAAAGCACCAAACTGTTAACAATATCCTTTCATAAAGATAACAACTTGCATTTTGGGGATTTCTAAAGCTACCCCTATCACTTTATAGTGATAATACAGGGTATTTCAAAACGAATATACCTGTTTTAAGGCTTTCTAGCATTCATTATATTCAGCTTGCAATTATAATAAATCGAAAGAAAGAGTAACACAAACAGTTTTATTTGTAAAACTGGTACAAGCTCTGAAGCCTACAGACTACGATTTACATGCCAACGTGGTAAACAAAATGTTGCTGCATGACTAGAGATATATTCGGGATCGTGTCTTCTTCAGTGATGAATCGACATTTCACCTAAGTGGGAATGTGAACGAAGACAATGTGCGCATGTGGGGGAGGGGGTTGGTTAATCCAAGAGAGAGTGCAGATGCAACGAGACGTCCCTAAATTTAATGTGCTATATCCCAGCGGGAAGTTTGTGAACCTTTCTTTTTCGATGAAGCCGGCCCGGGTTGCCGAGCGGTTCTAGGCGCTACAGTCTGGAACCGCGCGACTGCTCCGGTCGCAGGTTCGAATCCTGCATCGGGCATGGATGTGTGTGAAGTCCTTAGGTTAGTTAGGTTTTAGTTGTTCTAAGTTCTAGGGGACTGATGACCTCAGAAGTTAAGTCCCATAGTGCTCAGAGCCATTTGAACCATTTTTTTTTTTTTTCGATGAAGCAACTGTAACTGTTGTTTCTTATCTTGTTGCGCTAGAACTACGGTTCTTTCTTGAACTGCTGAACCACAGAACTTTATTTAGCAGCAAGGTGGTGCCCCGCCTCACCGGCGTAACTCAGTGTGCGATTGGTTAAATGGGTTGTGCCCGACCGCTGGATTCACTGCAAGGAGCAAGATGACACAGCTCCTTTCGTACGGCCTCCACGATCACACGACCCGATGCCATGCGATTTTTACCTTTGGAGGGACATGAAGGAACATCCGTACGTGCCTCCGCTACAAGCTGATCTACCTGCCTTAAGAAAAAGGTTTGAAGCAGCTGCTATAACAAGTACGCCAGCCACGCCAAACAAGGTTTGTGAAGAACTCGCCTGTCAACTGGATAAGTGCCGTGTGACGAACAACAGTGCTCACATTAAACACTTGTGAGAAAAACTGATTTGCTGTTTCGTTTGATGTATTTATAACTGTTTTTATTTATTTATTTATCGTATGGCTATACATGCAACATTAATACATCAAGTGTTAAACATTAAAATCTTATAACAATCATGAATATAATTTATGTTTATATTGGTCAGTTAAAAGGTTATATCGAGGTTTGAGATCCATTCTAGCGCCGATGGGTATGCCTCCGGGAAGTCGGACCAGTTCCCTGCATATGCTCGCAAGGAGCATTCACCATGGATGTGTTGGATCGTCTGTCTAGGGGCACCGCAGTCGCATTCTGGTGACATCGCTCTTCCCCATTTGTGTAGTGAATCCGCACACCTGCCATGTCCAGTACGTATTCGATTTAATGCGGACCATGTTTTCCGTGTTAGTTCCATTCCAGAGATGTTGCAGTTATAGCTCTCAAACCAGGTCTGTAGTTGGTCATTTGTCTTTTGGTTCCAATCTAGTCTCCATTGTTTCATGTGGTCATAGTTATTATTTTGAAGCTGCTCAGCTGTGCGTATGGGTGGCTTTCTTGATTTCAATCGAGTGTGTCGCAGTTGTGAGAATTCTTCTTTAATTGGTAGTTCTGGTTTTGTTTCAATCTTTCTGAATTCGTGCAGTAGGGCCGCTTTTCTACGCAGGTCCGGGGGCAGGATATTACATAGCACCGGTAGCCAGTACGTGGGCGTTGATTTAACGGTTCCAGAAATCAACCTCATTGTGTTATTTAATTGCCTGTCAATAAGTTTGGTGTGACAGCTATTAATCCAGACTGGCGCGCAGTACTCAGCCACAGAGAACACTAAGGCGATAGATGAGGTGCGTAATGTTTTTGCGTTAGCTCCCCAAGTAGTACCGCTAAGTTTTTGAATGATGTTATTCCGTATTCCAATTTTTGCAGTGGTGTTCTCCAGATGTTTCCGGTAAGAAAGAGTGCGATCCAATGTTATACCTAAGTGCTTTGGAAACTTATTATGTTCGAGGTTGGTGTTTTCGAGTTTTATGTTAATAATTTCATTTGCCATTTTGTTATTAAGATGGAATGTAGATACTTCAGTTTTGTTAGGGTTTGGCTTGAGTCTCCATTTCTTGAAATAATTGTATAGTATTTCGACG
Source organism: Schistocerca cancellata (assembly GCF_023864275.1). Taxonomy (NCBI): domain Eukaryota; kingdom Metazoa; phylum Arthropoda; class Insecta; order Orthoptera; family Acrididae; genus Schistocerca; species Schistocerca cancellata. Next base: position 67,009,305 of record NC_064634.1, read on the forward strand.
TCATTATTAAGGACTTCCTCTGTACTGAAGAGATACTTGTCTCTGGAAGCCAGTGCTATGTCATCCGCATAGCAAAATTTTCTTGACTTTGTGTTTGGGAGATCTGCTATATAGAGGTTAAAGAGAAGAGGGGCCAATACGGAGCCTTGCGGAAGCCCGTTGTTAATAAGTTTTGTTTTGCTTGTCTTTCCGTTTAGGGTGACCTGGACGGTTCTGTTACTCAGCATATTATGTATTAAGGATGTTAAAATCTGGCAAGGAATCACTCTTAAGAGTTTGTAAATTATTCCATCTCTCCAAACAGTATCATATGCAGATGTTAAGTCTAGAAATACAGCACTTGTTTTCAATTTCTGTTGAAAGCCAGCCTCTATGTAGGATGTTAATGCCAGAACTTGGTCACAGCAACTACGGCCAGGTCTGAAGTCTCCCTGTTCTATAGGTAAGTTCTCCATAATGATGCCGCTAATTCGATTATGGACAAGTCGTTCGAGAAGTTTGTATGTACAGCTAAGAAGTGCTATTGGTCTGTAGCTTAGCGGTTGGTCTGCTGGTTTCCCTGGTTTCAGCAAAGCTATTATTCTTGCCTTTTTGAATTCTCTAGGGAGATGGCATGTAGTCAAAATGTTCGAAAAGAAATTTGCCAGCCATAACTGTTAATTGAATGTAATTCGTGGTACGAAATCGTAAAACCAGCATACTCAATCTGAAACACACTGTATAACGAAATGATAATTGAATGGACACCCTAGCTGCAAACAGGCGTTGATGTTCTTCATTGGGGACATGTTGAAAATGTGTGCCCCCGACCGGGACTCGAAGCCGGGATGGCAGACGCTCTATCCATCTAAAGAGCCACCGAGGGCACAGAGGATAGCGCGATTGCAGAAACTTATCCCTTGCACGCACCCCGTGAGACCCACATTCCCACCATGTCCACACCACTACATTCGTAGTGCGCCTAATAGATGTATAACACTCTCATTGCGGAATATTTTACTGCGTGCGCAGTCATTTCAAAACCCTCTGATGACGGTCCTTCTTTAAGTGTCGTCCGGCCGACTTCACAAATGTTCAGCAGCCACAAAACTCGGCTGCTTCATGTTTGATCGTGACTAGCCGCCTTCTTTTTAATAAAACTTTTGCTTATGGATTGAACAACAAATTCAATTAAAAAAACAGTCTAGTACAGTAAATTAAAGGAATTCTTCCACGTTTATTTCCAGGGGATATTAATGCATTTTACATTTACAATTATGACTCTTGTGCCACCATGTTACACGCCTTTGTCGCTAGTGATCTGGAGTTCCCTCCGTTCCAGAGAGCGTGTATAGAAGGGATATGACAGGTACGACCATTTGCACCAAGAAACTTCATTTAGACATGTCTTCTATTCCGAATAGTTTCCGAGATAGTACACTTATTTTCTTTATTATTCAATACACCACCGTGTTTACACGTGTCCGAATGAGTTTTACAAAGTACGCTTTTTACCAATGTTTCTCTCCGATGCACTCAGTCCCCCGCACTATTTCATTGAAAACAACTGTGAGTTCAACAGATTAGTTCAATGTCAGAAAGACGCCCCGAGCAAAGAGGTAGAAAGCAACGAGGCGGGTTGGGCTAGAATAGAACTTCGAAGAGTTTGCGTGGGCTTAAGACACACACGAGCGCGCCACTACCCCAAAAACAACTGCAAATCAATTGTCTTCCATCATCGAAACCATTCGGAACAGGGCATTTGTCCGTATGAAGTTTTTTACTTCAAATGAGCAAGCCTGTCGTGTCCCTGGACGTTTACCATTCCTCCTGGAACACCTTACATAGCTACTGTAAGCGTTGCCTCCCGTATTCTGTTCTAGCTGCACCTCACTATTTGTCGTTTCGACTATAGCCTGTAAAGACTAGTGACAACGCAATCCTCCCTCACAAGCTATAGCCCAGGACTGAACTTTTATATGTTGCTCTTGTTGTTTAGTCGGAAGATTAAGTTTCATGTATCTTTCCGCGCGTTAGTCTGGTGCGTGCAGACCTATTCTGCCCCGCCTAAATACTGCAACCAATATTCAAGCCTTTGTCTCCCTCTATAATTTTTAACCTTCACACTTATCTTCATTACCAAATCGACAATTGCTCGATTCCTCGGGATATGTCCTTAATATCGATAACTTCTTTCACCCCAGTTGTACCAATGATTTCCGTTGTCCCGAACTCTATTTAATACCATCCCATTAGTTACTCTATTTGATCTTTCCTATTCCTCTCTAGCATCACATTTTAAAAGCTTCTGTTCTCTATGTACTGCGTATCGGCCATGTTTCATTTCCATACAAATCTACCGCCCAGACAAATAGTTCCGGAAGATAGTAATACTTAACTTTACATTAGACGTCAACATATTTGTCTTGAAAGCTTTTCTTATTAATTCCAATCTGTATTTTATATTTTCTTTGCTTTTGTATTACTCCACACGCCGATGACCTCGCTATGGAAGACCGTTATATTAAAGCTCTTGTGGTGTCATGTAGAGATCAGGTCAAATTAGCCTGAATTACACTACTGGCCATTAAATTTGCGGCGGGGTCAGGGATTTCCTCTGCTTCGTGATGACCGCGTGTTGTGTGATGTCCTTAGGTTAGTTAGGTTTAAGTAGTTCTAAGTTCTAGGGGACTGATGACCTCAGATGTTAAGTCCCATAGTGCTCAGAGCCATTTGAACTATTAAAATTGCTACACCAAGAAGAAATGCAGATGATAAACGGGTATTCATTCGACAAATATATTATACTAGAACTGACATGTGATTATATTTTCATGCTATTTGGGTGCATAGATCCTGATAAATCAGTACCAAGAACAACCGCCTCTGGCCGTAATAACGGCCTTGATACGCCTGGGCATTGAGTCAAACAGAGCTTGGACGGCGTCTACAGGTACAGCTGCCCATGCAGCTTCAACACGATACCACAGTTCATCAAGAGTAGTGACTGGAGTATTGTGACGAGCCAGTTGCTCGGCCACCATTAACCAGACGTTTTCAATTTGCGAGACATCTGGAGAATGTGCAGTCGAACATTTTCTGTATCCATAAAGGCCCGTACAGGACCTGCAATATGCGGTCGTGCATTATCCTGCTTAAATGTAGGGTTTCGCAGGGATCGAATGAAGGGTAGAGCCACGGGTCGTAACACATCTGAAATGTAACGTCCACCGTTCAAAGCGGCGTCAATGCGAACAAGAGGTGACCGAGACGTGTAAACAGTGGCACCCCATACCATCACGCCGGGTAATAGGCCAGTATGGCGATGACGAATACACGCTTCCAATGTGCATACACCGCGATGTCGCCAAACACGGATGCGACCATCATGATGCTGTAAACAGAACCTGGATTCATGCCAAAAAGCGACGTTTTGTCATTCGTGCACCCAGGTTCGTCGTTGAGTACACTATCGCAGGCGCTCCTGTCTGTGATACAGCGTCAAGGGTAACCGCAGCCATGGTCTCCGAGCTGATAGTCCATGCTGCTACAAACGTCGTCGAACTGTTCGTGCAGATGGTTGTTGTCTTGCAAACGTCCCCATCTGTTGAGTCAAGGATCGAAACGTGGCTGCACGATCCGTTACAGCCGTGCGGATCAGATGCCTGTCAAATCGACTGCTAGTAATAGGAGGCCGTTGGGATCCAGCACGGCGTTCCGTATTACCCTCCTGAACCCACCGATTCCATATTCTGCTAACAGTCATTGGATCTCGACCAATGCGAGCAGCAGTGTCGTGATACGGTAAACCGCAATCGCGATAGGCTACAATCCGACCTTGATCAAAGTCGGAAACGTGATGGTACGCATTTCTCCTCCTTACACGAGGCATCACAACAACGTTTCACCAGGCAACGCCATTCAACTGCTCTTTGTGTACGAGAAATCGGTTGGAAACTTTCCTCGTGTCAGCACATTGTAGGTGTCGCCACCGGCGCCAACCTTGTGTGAATGCTCTGAAAAGCTAATCATTTGCCTATCACAGCATCTTCTTCCTGTCGGTTAAATTTCGCGTCTGTAGCACGTCATCTTCGTGGTGTAGCAATTTTAATGGCCAGTAGTGTACGTTAGCGTTCTGAATTTGATTGGGACAGACGGCGGCCCAGGGTTCGAGCAGTGCACACGTGTGGGTGATCTATCGTTTCGATGTTCTTCATTCGTTCGTTCGTCTACAGACACTACACTTTAACGTGAAGCATCGAACTAGCCTGTTCCCTTATAGCTCTTCCTTAGCCCTTTAAGAAAAGTGTGACGGTGTAGTGACGCATCTGAAAGGATCTTATTGAACGCTTAGCCTCCAATAGGACGCCTCTAATCGTAATAGATGTCACGAACGGCCACACCTCACCTGATACGACAGCGACTACTTTACGTACAGGTCACGGAGTCGCATTCTCTGCCAAGACACGACAGCATCTTCTTTCGGGCAGGACGGCGCCAAGTTATCTGCGTAGGGTGTTCACGTATGCAGTTCGTGTGCTATGGCTGGTACCAAAACCACGATCACTGCTTTTATGTTGAATCCTGAATTGCACAGGGACATCCCTAGTTCATCTCGCTCCATGTCAACCGAAGCAGAAGCAAGCGACTTATTTTACGAGGACTAGCAGAGACTGCTCCTACAGAGAACGGATATATCACGGCATGTTGAAGGATGAAACAGTATTGGCTCCGATTTTAAATTTCCTTGGCACTATGACTCTACGTAATAAGATTTAGTGTGCGGTTTGAGGGGATTACCCGACGCAGACACTGGGTACAGCAGCCGGTCATAGCGTCCACTAATTAAACAGAGCACCTCAACGTCGTCGCCCGCAGTTACCTCCCGTAAGCTTAATCCACAGGGCGACAAATGACGTATTAACTACTACCCCACCAGCTGCAGACCGCTAAGTATCGCTGCACTAATAGAACTAACAGCAGCACCACTGCAGAACGCCGTAATTCACAATACCGAAACAGCGCCACTAATAGCCACTACGCTGCCCCCGCGGACATTAAACCGGTACGGTCCAATTGTCTCTCCTGATATCACGATGATGTTGGGCTTAGGGATCTCAACACTCTGCTCATTAGCGCACTGCACAACTCGTGGTTTGAACTAAGTCTGTCCTTGCAAGTCAGACCGCTGCAACCATTCCCCAGAAACACATACTAACAGATTTTTTCTTTCTGCCTGGCTACGTCAGTGGTTCGTGTTTTTAGTCTTACCTGGCGTTTCTCGTATCAAGCTGCAAAGTCGCGGCCGTCGGCTAGTTCTGGCAGCGACATCGCCGGTTTTCTGGGTCTCGGTGATTTGCGTGTGGGGGGGGGGGGGGGGACACAGTTCTCCATTCTGTAACTAATGGGTATGTTTTCATTTAACCCTAGCAGTATCAAGGATGGGGGAGGGGTTACCTTATGCCCACCTTCTGAAAATATCTTATTGTAGTTCGGTACTGTACGTTTTAAAATTTTGAAAAAGTATTGATTGTTTTTAATTACTTCTTACATCAGATTCCGTAACTCTTAGGTTTTTCCATTAAAACTGAACTCAATAATTTACGACTTAGTAGTGAATGTAACTTTCAGCAAGAAATATCATACGAATATTTTCAGGTTCTAGACCCTTCTTATACATCCGTACAACTGTAAGTATATTGTGAACGAAAATCAGCGACAGTTAATGAAATCTGTATTTAAGTTTTTTTGTAATGTTCATAAAGTATCCCTCCAATTGATATAAACATTACAGAAAATGTGTTGGTGTTGCTAGTTTGTGCTAAAAGATATTTTCAAGTTCTGCACCCTACTTACACATCACCACTTACTTAAAAAGTATGTTGTTAATAGAAGTTAAACGTGCTTAACTTTTTTTGTGATGGCCACAAAGTCCCCCCTTCCCCCCCTTGGTACTACGCGTTCTGGTAAATATGTCGGTTTCGTTGCGGTCAGTTTGGCTAAAAATGTGGTTTTACTTCAGTCGTCATTTCGAGAGATATACGTAGGAGAAGTCAATATACACGTTGACTCTTCTTGCACTGTATACTCTCGGAATTTTTAACAGTAAACCACGCCATGACGAAAACCCCTGTCTTGCAGCGTCTGCCATTGTTGTTCGTTGTTTATCTCTATGCTTATTAAATGAACCTGTAATGAAACGTGTAGCTCTTCTTTAAATCTCTGTTTCCACTATCACTCATATCTGGTACAGATCCCATACTAACGATCTTCCTCCTTTGCCGACCAACTAAATTTCCTGAGGATCCTTCCAATGAATCCCAATCTGTCATCTGCCTTGCCTGCTACTATTTTGATGTGGTAGATCTACTCCAAATCGCCCCGTACGCAAAATCCTAGACATTTTATGGGAGAAACTGGTTCCGCTGATCGTTCTGCAACCGTGTAATCACAGAATAAAGCGTCGTTGTGTGTCTGTATCGCAGTACGTTACATTTGTTTACGTTGAGGATTAATTGCAACCCCCCTTCACCAACCATCGATCGCCTGCAGAACTTCCTGTATTTTGTTACAATTTTCAAACGTTGCGACTGCTCCGTATACAACAGCATCATCCGCGTAAAGCTTCGTGGAACTTCCGACGTTGCCTACTGGATCATTTATACAATGTACAGGATGAAGGCGAAGCAAAAAAGACTTCACAACTTTGAAATGATACAGAATTGTATTGATAACGTACAGAATCGGAAGTTGAGTCATTTTATTGCAAATAATTTCAATTTTCACGTAGAACTGTCATTTTCGTTTGATGTAACTACCATTCGTGATGCGGCAAACAAAAAATAAACAAAAAACAAAAAAACTTTGATTCTTTCCACATCCCAGAGACTCCTTTCCAAGGGATCCATGGAAAACGATAAATGTAATGTAATCCATTTCTTCCCACACTCGTTGCAGCAAACTGGGCGTGATTTGTGCAACGACGGCGTAGATTGGATTTTTCGGGTCGGCTTAATTGTTGGGTAAGGAAGGTTCTTTAGCGTATTTGCTGCGAAATTTACGCCGAACAGTTGTTGCAGAGTTCGTTTCGTGAAACCAAAACACACAGCGAAAACGCTCCGCACCAGTGAAAGTAGTCCAGTAAAAGGGACCTGTAACCAGTGGAGACAGTGCCGCACACGTCATACTAACAAATTTAAATCCACCTGATGATGGACGTTTAAACCGTTGAAACGCGTCGTGGAGATAAATAAAACAGTGACTGGTAGCAGCAAACTTGTTATTCACTTAATGTCAATAACAGTCACGGTAAAGCCTAACCTAAAATGTTCGCATTTGAAGTTAAAGGAAGTCATTTTAACTGTGCACTACGCTGGCGGACTGGGATACTGAGGCACTACGTGAATTAAACTTGAGGTTCTTTGCTACAAATTGATTCTGTAAGCTGGTCTGAAATTGCGTACCCTCCTATTTTGTTCACTTTGCTGCAGTACGGGACTGTGTCTTACTATGGTATACGTGTTAACATGGAATGGTCGGACCAAATACCTGCTGTCTGCTCTGGAGGCTCATTAGCCGGAAGCTATGCAAGTTAAGATAATTTTCTAGAGTGGTTTTGGAGGCTCGCGAAATCGAGGAGTGGATTGGCATCTCTTTTGGGCGGTCGTTGTATGTGGTGGTGTGAGTTTCGAAAGTCTGTAGTCAGAGATCAAAAATTGTTACCACTGCCTGGAAAGATTAGAACGCGTTCGGATGTCAGTTCTCGTGGGCGGGCGTGGGCACCAGCTTAGACTCTTCTGACCATTTTCAAGGCGCGTGTTGCTGTTTAAATGAGCGTACACGGACACCATTTAGGAAGTGGCTACATAGCAGAGCATGGAGCAACTAGCTACCTGGGGGTGTTATTTCCTAACAACAAGGTTTATTGGATGATAGTAAATTCCGCTTGGATCTAGTGGTCGATCTGGAAGCCTTTCGGATGTAGATGGTTTGCCACACGAAAAACCAAAACAAATTAGTTTCGTCAGGTCACTGCCGAAGGAGATGACAAAATTCTGAACAGACGATGCATAGTAGGGAGTCAAACTACATCTGGTAATCAACAGGTTACCAATATTTCGAGAGCGAGAGTATAACATATAGCCTATTATTAAATTCTTAGTGGAAACTCCTTGCTATACCAAGCTAAAAATGAACGAATGGCTGTAGCCGATGTTATATACAGTATATAATTATTACTATTTAGATTAATGGTGATCGAATATCTTACTTTTACTGTATAAAAATAAAGTTTGTATTTTTTGACTGTTATGTGACAAAAGACAGACACAGACGAATAACAATTCGTCTAATTTAACGAAGAAGACTAAAAGTATGCTGTTGATCAGAAGTGGCGTACGAGTCTTTGACAAAATCATAGTACAATCATATTTCGCATTAAAGGGGCACATTTGTAACGCAGCACGCAGCAGTTTCTATTGAACATTACGATGCCAGCGAAAAAAAAAAAAGAAAAAAAAAAGAAAAAATATTTCGTACCGACGATTGTTAAAATACTCTGACTCAAACTTATGCCTAAATTGAAACAAAAAATTTATTAGTTTTATTATTTTGCTCCGCTAAAGGAATTAAACCATAGTTTTATCCCTCATTGCATTAAACATGATTTAAGAAATTATTGCTTTAGCATTACTCTAACAGTACTTTTGAACTAAGATGGACCAGTTCTTTTTCTTTTTGTGGCAGCAGATGACGGCTACCTGTGACTGTTTGGTTGATCGATCAAGAAGGTTATTTGCTGGCTTGCAAGATATAAGAGCAGATCGAAACTAAGGCCTAATGGGGGGTGACTTGACGACATTAGAAAACGCAAGGCGGTAATGCGAGGAGAAGTTCAGAGGCGGCAGCAGTGTGCGTCAGATGGCTGCTGAACATTAGCAGCTGTTACTTTGCACCACCGCAAGGCGTAGGTGGAACCAATTTCTAACGCTCATGACAATCACTTCAAACTGTTACAACACTCACGAACACTGGTGTACACAACGTACTGGCAGCTGCCTTACAGAGCAGAATGTAGTGTTTGCTGAACTAACACTCCTCAAAGAATCGATCCTTTTGGCAATGGCTTACCCTACCGTTTGCTTCCACAGTGACTCTTCCACCCTCAAACTTCCACACAAATAAGAACTCTCCGCTGTCTCTAGCCTCTAACCGTGGGTCTCCAAAGCAAACTAGAAGATATTTTCTGAGTTTTTCTGCTATAATGATCCGATAACAATAACTTACCCAGTGAAGTTCGAAAATCTAAACCCATGTACATTGTGCAACCACCTTACTGTGAAAAACGTTTCCTCGAATTGTAAGACGAAAGTTTTGTAGCTTGTACTGAAGAGTGAAATACTACACTTACCCCTTAACACGCCACGCACGTTGCAGTAGCAGTGGGTACGTACCTGGAAAAGAGCGAAAAACTAGATATTAGAATGACAGTTGAAAGTTTTCTGAACAAATTAGCAACAATACGAATCACACCTGTCCTACAATGAATGTCACTATAACCACATTTACACACATTCTACAATAACGGCCTGTCATTCACACCTAATCGTTGTTATAAATTTCCATAAATATTTGAAAAGGAAAACCTTTTTTGATGTGGTATCACTATGACATTACGACTTTCATCTAATAATAACGGCACAATTATTAATTCATTACTACGCGAACGTAAAAACGACAAAGAATTCTTATCACAATTGTCAGCATTTCTCATCGGGTTGACCAGTAATTATCTTTTCAGATTCGATGCCCATTACGACAGAATATTTCAAATCTGAGATAATGTACGTAACCAAACTTCTTCGGAATAGTTGCTTTAAGTCGCCTTAAAATGAAGAAAAGTGTTTTAATTTAATTTTTAATAGCGTTATTAAAATCTCAGATAAAGCAACTCCCCCATTCAATAACCAAAGAGTTTACAAAATCACATATGTTCTCCACCAAGGAGTGTAGTGGAAAACTAGTTTTTGGTTCGAGTTTGAGAAACACTACGTCACGCGCATGAAACAGTACAGCACGTCTCCCTGCTCGAAGTTTAGTGCGATGTGCCTCAGACAGAAATTCACGGCCAGGAAGGAAGGAAGGAAGGAAGGAAGGAAGATTAGAGTCTCACGTCTAATCGACAGCGAGGCCATTAGAGGCGGAGCAAAAGCTCGGATTACGAAAGGCTAGGGAAGGAAATCGGCCGTATCCTTTTTCAAAGGAACCATCGCGGCATTCAGCTGGAGCTATTGAGGGATGCCACGGAAGAACTAAGTCTAGATGGCTCGAAGCGGATTTGAACCGTCGTTCTCCCGAATGCTAGTCCGGTGTGCTAACTATTGCGCTACCTCTCTCGGCAAACTCACTGCCAGAGCCGGCCAGTGTGGCCGAGCGGTTCTAGGCGCTACGTCTGGAACCGCGCGACCACTACGGCCGCAGGTTCGAATCCTGCTTCGGACATGGATGTGTGTGATGTCCTTAGGTTAGTTAGTTTTAAGTAGTTCTAAGTTCTAGGGGACTGATGACCTCAGAAGTTAAGTCCCATAGTGCTCAGAGCCATTTGAACCATTTCACTGCCAGTAACTTTCATAAACAAGAATTAGTAAATTTTCCAAGCTGTAGGAGCGAACCTAGGAATATTCGGTCCAGTTCTTCTACTTTTACGGAACACCTATTAACGAATTTGGAGACACACACAATGCAATGGCATCCGTATTTTGTCGGAGTAATATGTGAAAATCCAGCGAGAGAGAGAGAGAGAGGGAGGGAGGGAGGGAGGGAGGGAGGGAGGGAGGGAGGGAGGGAGGGAGGAAGAGAGAGAGAGAGAGAGAGAGAGAGGGAGGGAGGGAGGGGGGAAGAGAGAGAGCGAGAGAGAGAGGGAGAGAGAGAGAGAGAGAGGGAGAGAGGGAGAGAGAGAGAGAGAGAGAGAGAGAGAGAGAGAGGCGCCATCCATTGCTGTGCACGCCATGTTAACAGAGCCCACACCCCACCAAAAGCAGGCAGAGCGAATTTCAAGTCTTCGCAGGACTTGACAGAAGGTTACATCGTTTTTTTTTTTTTCACGCCAGTTTAACCTGACTACAAAAACCGCCCAAAACAACCAGTTTCTGAAGTAACCGATTTTCGATTTTTTATTATTTCCTGTAATAAACTTAGAAATCTAGCAAAGACTGAAAAATTTTGAATCTCTTATTTTCAAAGATACATAGAATCAACATATTAAATTAAACAATCAAATAAGAGAAAATTTAGTTTGTCCACCATTCGCTGCTTTTCTCGAAAAGCGGTAAGTGGCTGAATACCACAAAAAGTAACCACTATGCTCCTACTGATTCTAATTTTTTGAAACTCTGCTCAAAAATCTTTCTGTAATAGGGCATCGGATGACTATTTGGGCATTACGAGTAGTCAGTGCTAAATGGTGAAAACTGAGGTTGAAGAACTCTGTTTTCTGCGTTGATTTGTCCGTTGTCAAGGGCTACAAGCAGAGAAAGGCGTATTATGTAGACACACACAGCTAAAGTGCGCGTCATTTACGACGGCGGCCGAGTTTAGGTTCGTTCTGCGCATCTGACGTCACAAAACACAGTCAGCCAATGGCAGAGAATGACGTTGCCAGAGCTCGACTGCAGTGCAGTGCAGAGCACGGACGAGTGTCTTCAGTTTTAGAAACGTTCAGTCATAAATAAAGTAATTGAACTACAGCTATGTCTTGATAGCAGACTTTCTTTTATAGAAAGTTTGGAAAAAGCATTCTTTATACCAGTTGCTTCATATTCTATTAATTAATTAAACCAAACAAGCAATAAGCCTCCTAATTCAGGCGATAGCAAGGAAAGGTGTTTGTATCATTCTCAGTAACCGCTTTTTCGCAATAAAAAACAGCGGTAATTGTTTATTGCCTATTGTACTTCGACGAAACGTGAGGAATTCATAGTCATACCAACAGTGTTTGTCGGTATTTTGCGTGACATTTTAAAGTGCTCTGTGACATCTACTGAGTGACGAGCTGCGTTAGTGTAATCGTTGAAGTGTTTTGCTGTGAAGCGAAAGGTTCTGAGTTCAAACACTGAACGGTGTTTAATATTTTCTTCATTCAAAAACAATATCGAAGTGTCTTATTTCATGAATTTTATTCGTTTGAATGTAATTTTTTGAAATTTCCACTGGCAACTGAAATCGACCATACGGAAAGTATACGCTATGAACTTTTACCTCTGCAAACTCTTCAAAATTTCGTGCAATGGTTTACATCTAATGCTGCACAATAACTGCGTTGAACATCGAAACAAAATTAAGTCATTTATGGGGGAGGGGGGGGGATTTCAGTCAAGAAGGTGTGTAAAAATCAAATTTTTGGGACAAATAGTTTTTGTGAAATCGAATGATAATTGTGTCAAAGCAGTCGGAACACCATGTGTCTGAACATGCGAGCAGTGCAGTGATGACAAAATCGCGCACAGCGCGGAATGCGGGGAGCACGTCTCTGTAGCAGCGAAAGGGTTAATGCGGCCGTGGTGGCTTTATTTCATAAACTGCACGCTCCCCCCTAAACGTAAGTTTGCTAACTATACTCTGCCGCTGTTCTCTTGGCGCGTGCAACTGGCAACGCAGCAATCTCCCGCGTCTGGGCGGGCATGCGCGAACCGCCAAGATAAAAAAACTGAGCTATAGTCAGCTATTTTCTTTTTATCGTATACTGTAAATGAATTGTTAGTGTTTTTAATTTATTACTGTTACCATAATTTCTTTCCTGTTTTATTATTTCATAGAAACGGGGGATATATCTTTAATCTTTTAAAGTAAATGAAGCATTGTACTTCATTCCTACGTCACGTTATAAAAATATTTCCAGACCATTTTGCAACACAGCAGACGACAGCCGGAAACCACCATACAGACAGGTCTTGCACGCTGCACGTACACCCGTACCTGAAGCCACAACACACGGTAACAGAGACATCACTGTCTCAGCAATGCGTACCAATTCTTATGCCATGTATTTGTTACTCATTTCTGTGGGAATCGTTATTAAAAAAACACTGATTGCTTTTCCCATTTTCTTTAATAACGCATTATTTTAAAGCAATGCATATTCTACAAATAAAAATCTTTTTTAAAAAGAAAGGTTTATTAAAACACGAAAAACTTTGGCACTGCTGCTATGGCTAACTAAAACTTTGGTATTTTATTCGGTTATTAATAAAAATAAAACCACCTGTTGTAACCGAGACTAAACAAGTAACGAACAATACCGGTTATTCAGAACTTTCCCATCCCTAGTTGGCAGAAAGCGGGACTTCTGTCTGGGGCGCTCTACCGTAACTGCGACCGACGCGCATCCGTTAAAGACACTGACGTTTCACTGTTTCGGAAGTTACCCCATTTCGCTTTCTCTGACTACCGTTTCCCACCGAGACAATCTTTTACTCTTACCTCTAACCGTGCACTTTTCATTACAATAAGCCCATTGGAAGTCACACCTAACATAGAAGCCTAAATTTAAAATTTGCTATCACATTAAAAGTAGCACATAAAGAAACCAGTTTATCTTCGTTTATGACAAGTAAAAAAATGAAATTAAGTTTCACGCTGGTAAATTTAAATTATAAGCGCCAACAGGAAAGAGTGGAAGGTGATAAAACCCAAGTGATTAACGTAAGGGAAAAAGAAAGTGGAGTGACTGACTGAGGAAAGAAAAAAAGGTCTAAATGGGAGAAGATGGGAGCGTTTGCTTTGCTGTTTGATAGAGAAGATTGATCGTGCACGTCAATTCTTGGGAGAGCTATAACGTTGACAGAAAGAAAGCGTTTCAGTTCTTTCTTAAAAGCAACATGGCACTGAATTTTGCGCAGCAGTTCCATGTGAACACAACCGAGTAACCGCAAATAAAAAGTATATGCACCCGAATTTTTTTTCTGTATTATATTCTTCTACCCGTTTCTTGTACCAGCAAAGGCTAGCAGAAAAACTTGCTGCCGTTGAAGAACGCAGATAAGATGTATGAGATGGTTAAAGAAGCCATCCATATCGCAGCTTGTGAAGCACTGGGAAAAAAAGAAATCCAAAGGAGTAATAGAATATGTGATGTGTGGTAGAACCACTCAGCACAAGAGAAGGTAGAACGTAGGAAGAAAGCTTATAATAAATGGTTGAACTCAAGATCAGACAATGATTGGCGGGAATACAGAGAGCGGAGAAAAGACGCACAGAAAATAATAATCAAGGAAAAAAAACAAAGCTTGGCAGAAAACCGGTGAAGAGATGGAAAAAGGATGGGATATACACGAGAAAATAAAGCCTGGAAGGTATTAAAAACAATGAGAACGCAGAATAAAGATAAATCAGATATAAACCTCATTAGCATGCAGGAATGGGTACAACACTACCAAGGACTACTAACTGAGAACAGAGCGGCATTCACTGAGACCTCACCAGACATTAAAATCAGTAATAATAATATACCACCGGTAACTCCGAAGGACGTACAAAATGCAATTAACGACATGAAAAACAGGAAGCCGCCAGGTCTAGGATTAATTTGTATAGAACTGGTTAAAGCAGTACCATCAAAACTCTTTGAGATACTGGCAGTGATTTTTGACAAATGTATTAGAGGTGATGAAGCCCCTAAGGAGTGGATAAAGGCAACAATTATATCAATATTTAAGAAGGGCAACAGGAGAAATAGTGCAAACTATCGTGGCATTAGTGTGATGCCATCCATGGCGAGAGTCTATGGCCGTATCATAAAAAAGAGGATAGAAGAAAAAATAACAATGTGAAGAACAAAATGGATTCAGATCTGGTCGCTCCTATACTGATGGAGTATTTACCCTCAAAAATCTAGTGGAGAAAAGGACAAAATGGCTCTAAACACTATGGGACTTAACATCTGAGGTCATCAGTCCCCTGCACTTAGAACTACTGAAACCTAACTAACCTAAGGACATCACACACATCCATGCCCGAGGCAGGATTCGAACCTGCGACCGTAGCAGCAGCGCCGTTCCGGACTGAAGCGCATAGAACCGCTCGGCCACAAGGAAGACAGCAAGGGGCCTTACGACCCACCTTGTCTTTGTAGACCTCCAGAAAGCTTATGACACAGTTCCACAGAACAAGCTACGGACAAGTCTAACTGATAACGGCGCGTCACAGAGCTATGTGAAAGCTGTCGAACTCCTTTACCAAGGTTGTATGGAAATGGTAAAAGTGAGAAATCAACTATCTCAAGACACTGAGGTGACAAAGTGACTACGCCTGGGATGCACAGTCGCCCCTACACTCTTCAGATCTACCTAGAGGCGGCACTAAAATCCTGGAAAAGGAAATGCGGAGGAATGGGTATCCCTACAGACGATGAGATCTTGTTCACTTTATTTTTTGCTGACGACCAAGTGTTAGTAGCTGGAGATGAGGAAGATGCAAATTACGTGTTCCGCAAATTAAAAGAAGAATATGAAAAATGGGGTCTTCTTGGTTCAAATGGCTCTAAGCACTATGGGATTTAACAGCTGAGGTCATCAGCCCCAAAACTTAATATTACTTTAACCTAACTAACCTAAGGGCATCACACACAGCCATGCCCGAGTCAGGATACGAACCTGCGACCCTAGCAGCCGCGTGGTTCCGAACTGAAGCGCCTGAAACCGCTCGGCCACCACGGCCGGCTGGGGTCTTCTCATAAACGTATCTAAAACAGAATATCTGAAAGTAGGAGAAAATGCTGTTAACGACTTACAACTCGGTGCTGATACTGTTAAAGGGTGCCATAATTTTAAGTACCTGGGAGTGACACTGTCGTCCAATGGTAGAAGTATGGATGATATAAACAATAAAATTGGCCAGGGCAAGCGAGCCATAAAACAACTAAATGGTATTCTCTGAAACAAAAACATAACGCGCAGAACAAAACAGACCATCTACCACACAATTATTTAAAGTATCACAACATATGGTTGCAAAGTTGTGGGAACTAACTCAGAGGGAGAAAGATCGCCTGCTGGCTGTCGAGATGGATTTCTGCAGACGGAGTTGTGGATGTTCCAGGCCTGATCATATTAGAAATGACAGGACCAGAGAGATGATGTATGTCGAAAACACTAGACTACATAGAAAGGAAGCACCTACTCTGGTATGGTCACTTACAGCGTATGCCAGACACAACATGGCCAGAACGTGTATGGCAATGGATTCCACATCAAAGAAGAAAGCGCGGTAGACCTGCAAGATGCTGGAAAGGCGACGTCAACGAAGCAATGGCGGCAAAAGGTCTTAATGAAGGAGACTGGAATGACCGTGAACGATGGAGGTTGTGATGAGAGAGGTGGTGGCAGGCATAGAAACCTCGCTCATATACAGGGTGGTCCATTGATCGTGACCGGGCCAAATATCTCAAGAAATAAGCGTCAAACGAAAAAAACTACAAAGAACGAAACTTGTCTAGGTTGAAGGGGGTAACCAGATGGCGCTATGGTTGGCCAGCTAGATGGCGCCACCATAGGTCAAACGGATACCAACTGCGCTTTTTTAAAATAGAAACCCCTATTATTTATTACATGTTCGTGTAGTAAGTAAATAAATACGAATGTTTGTGACAGATGGCGATGTAATAGTCACAAACACATGGCTCACTATTTTAGACGAACAGTTGGTAACAGGTAGGTTTTTTAAATTAAAAAACAGAACGTAGGTACATTTGAACATTTTATTTCGGTTGTTCCAATGTGATACATGTACCTTTGTGAACTTATCATTTCTGAGAACGCAAGCTGTTACAGCGTGATTACCTGTAAATACCACATTAATGCAATAAATGCTCAAAATGATCTCCGTCAACCTCAATGCATTTGGCAATACGTGTAACGACATTCCTCTCAACAGCGAGCAGTTCGCCTTCCGTAATGTTCGCACATGCATTGACAATGCGCTGACGCATGTTGTCAGGCGTTGTCGGTGGATCACAATAACAAATATCCTTCAACTTTCCCCACAGAAAGAAATCCGGCGACGTCATATCCGGTGAACTTGCGGGCCATGGTATAGTGCTTCGACGACCAATCCACCTGTCATGAAATATGCTATTCAATACCGCTTCAACCGCACGCGAGCTATGTGCCGGACATCCATCATGTTGGAAGTATATCGCCATTCTGTCATGCAGTCAAACATCTTGTAGTAACATCGGTAGAACATTACGTAGGGAATCAGCATACACTGCACCATTTGGATTGCCATCGGCAAAATGGGGACCAATTATCCTTCCTCCCATAATGCCGCATCATACATTAACCCGCCAAGGTCGCTGATGTTCCACTTGTCGCAGCCATCGTGGATTTTCCGTTGCCCAATAGTGCATATTATGCCGGTTTACGTTACCGCTGTAGGTGAATGACGCTTCGTCGCTAAATAGAACGCGTGCAAAAAATCTGTCATCCTCCCGTAATTTCTCTTGTGCCCAGTGGCACAACTGTACACGACATTCAAAGTCGTCGCCATGAAATTCCTGGTGCACAGAAATATGGTACAGGTGCAATCGATGTTTATGTATCATTCTCAACACCGACGTTTTTGAGATTCCAGATTCTCGCGCAATTTGTCTGCTACTGATGTGCGGATTAGCCGCGACAGTAGCTAAAATACCTACTTGGGCATCATCATTTGTTGTAGGTCGTGGTTGACGTTTCACATGTGGCTGAACACTCCCTGTTTCCGCAAATAACGTAACTATCCGGCGAACGGTCCGGACACTTGGATGATGTCGTCCAGGATACCGAACAGCATACATAGCACACGCCCGTTGGGCAATTTGATCACAATAGCCATACATCAACACGATATCGACCTTTTCCGCAATTGGTAAACGGTCAATTTTAACACAGGTAATGTATCACGAAGCAAATACCGTCCGCACTGGCTGAATGTTACGTGATACCACGTACTTATACGTTTGTGAATGTTACAGCGCCGTCTATCACAAAGCGAAAAACGTGGTCCAACTAAAACATTCATATTTCTTTACGTACTACACGAATATGTAATGAAAAATGGGGGTTCCTATTTAAAAAAACGGAGTTGATATCCGTTTGACCTATGGCGGCGCCATCTGGTTTCCCCCCTTCAAGTTAGACAAGTTTCGTTCTTTGTAGTTTCTTTCGTTTGACGCTATTTCTTGAGATATTTGGCCCGGTCACGATCAATGGACTACCATATAAATATAGTCTTCATAACTTTTATTGTTGTGTCAAACAAGTGAGTAACAAATCATCGCTAATTAACGTTCCCATCAAGTGCTGCTCGCAGAGCACACACTAATACGAGAGTGATGTGAAACTTACAGGAAAGCCACAATCGTATTCGCGGAATTTTTATCACGCTTGACACGTAGGTCATTAAGTCAGCAGTTGCAGCCAAATTTTCCTAATGTTAACATGTTATGCACATACTGTATCGGAAAATGTATGAATGTCATCGGCAAGCCTTAGAATATCTGTATCATATTCCTTCTCCTTAAGTTTAATTAGTGTTCTAGATTTGTCGATCGTTTCCTTTAGCGCTTTTCTTATATGAAGATGGAATGAAATGAGGGATTGGTTCCCTTCTCAATTACCGCTTTTCTTTCATGTCGTTCGACTCTTGTATCTGCTGATTGGTGGCGGATTTTTGTATTTTATTTTATTTTCTATCATCTGTCTTCTGACTGGTTTGATGCGGCCGCCACGATTTCCTCTCCTGTGCCAACCCTTACATCTCAGAGTAGCACTTGCAACCTACGTCCTCAGTTGCTTGCTGGATGTACTCCTCTACAGTTTTCACCCCCCTATAGCTCCCTCAAGTACCATGAAAGTTACTCCCTGATGTCTTAACAGATGTCCTACCATCCTGTCACTTCTTATTGTCATTGTTTTCCACATATTTCTTTCTCTCGCCGATTCTACAGAGAACCACCTCATTCCTTACCTTATCAGTCCACCTAATTTTCAACATTCTTCTCTAGCACCACATCTCAAATGCTTCGATTCACTTCTATTCCGATTTTCCCGACAGTCCATGTTTCACTATGATACAATGTTGCGCTCCATACGTATATTCTCAGAAACTTCTTCCTCAAATGAAGGTCAATGTTTGATACTAGTAGACTTCCATTGGCCATGGATGCACTTTTTGACAGTGTTAGTCTGTTTTGAGCTCCTAGTTGCTCCGTCCGTCATTGGTTATTTTGCTGCCTAGGTTGCAGAGTTCCCGAACTTCGTCTACTTCGCGATCCCCAATTCTGATGTGACGTTTCTGTACTCACGAGACTGTTGATTCCGTCCAGCAGATGCTACTTCACTTTCACTCAGGATAGCAATATCATGAGCGAATCCTATCATTGGTATCCTTTCATCTTGAATTTCGATTCCACTCCTGAACCGAACCTTTCTTTTATTTACGACACTGCTTCTACGATAGATTGAACAGTAGGGCGACAGGTTGCACCCCCGTCTTGCATCCTTTTTAATCCTTGTACTTCGTTCTTGGTCTTAAACTCTTATTGCCTCTTGTACATATTGTGTATCACCCGTCTTTCCCCTATTGCTTACCCCTATTTTTCTCAGAACTTCTAACATCTTGAACTAATTTACATAGTCAAAAAGCTTTTTTCAAGGTCGACAAATGCTATAAATGTGTCTTGTGACCGCTCTATGTCATTCAATACGATCACGGGCACACCCCTCGATCGACGTTAGCACTCGTGGTGTCACTCGCCTTCACACATGGCAGTGGACGTTTGAAAATTCGTGACGCTAGCTCAATGGTCGTCAATTTATTTAAATGTTATTCCCGGCTGACTCATAATTCAATTACTGCCACGGGGGTGAGGAGAAAGAGCACATCCTGGTGATACCAGCATTATGCGTATTGAGATGTTCGATTAATCTGAATGGTTTGCAATGTTCCAGCGATTCTATTCGAACTCTATGCTGATGTACCGACAAGGACCATTTTCGCAGATAAACATGCAAGTACGTAATGGATGTTCAGT
The DNA here is from genome assembly GCF_023864275.1 of Schistocerca cancellata. NCBI lineage: Eukaryota > Metazoa > Arthropoda > Insecta > Orthoptera > Acrididae > Schistocerca > Schistocerca cancellata. Next base: position 67,029,352 of record NC_064634.1, read on the forward strand.
TTCTCAATATAGCTCGTCGCACTCACACATTATACATCCGCTGTAAGAAGAATTTCATGCATTTACATTTTTGGTGTCCCACAATATTGGTTGGCTAAATATTACGACGATACGTTGTATACAACTTCCACAGATGATGTTTTTCATGTAGTCAAGACTACGTAATGAAGCCAAAATCGTGGATAAAATTGAAATGTAGTTTGTTTATTAAAACTTTTTTTTTCACTAACTAAATATGAAATATTAATCGGGATTGGAGGTGATGATCCTATCCTCCTTTTCAGTATTAGAATGGTCGATATTGTGTTCTGAATAACGCGTGTCATATAATGTCCAAATATCGACACGACCCAGGCTCTCAATTCGGCATTTAAACGTCTATTCTTCGCTTTCGAAATGTTCGATGTGATTGTCTTTCACACGCAGGGTTTAATTTAACGGTGTATGCACTGTTTTTAGTATTTTTGGTCCCCGTTAATTAATATCTGGTAGTTAATAAGCGAACTATTTTTATGCTGGCGCGTTGTTTGTATCAGTTACCCCCGCAACCGTTCAAGGATAAGATTCTCTTAAAGTTCCGCGCACACGCGTTTCACAATTTTATATAATGCAGAATTACGTAAACTATAGCTTTCCGTTGCGTACAAATTTCGTGGGTTCCACAACCATAATAGTTTCCCAAGAGTATTTTTCCCGGCTAACACAAAGTTCGAATTATGTTGTCGGAATCATTTTCACTTCACCCGACAATAAACGTCTCTGATCACTTCGTCACACGTATTTTAAACGTGCTTGAAGAGTCTTTAAACAATCTCCTTAACGAATTTCGCAGTCGCGTACCACTTTTTCCATCGACTAGCCCGATCGCGATAACTGAAGGTAGAGAGCTCAATAATGTGTTACATTTTCTTTGATATGTATTAAAAAAGAAACACGCCCCTATATCTTTCTGTCGCGCTTGGTCTTTGCTACTTTGCTTTTTATTACTTGTCATTATCGTGCTTCTTAGTAATACTGTGCAGTTATTAAAGTTTCGTATTACTTTCCCGTTTTTAATTCTTCCAAAATAAAGTATATTTATCCCCGATTTTAATTAATGTGATGCTAATTGACACGCCTGCCCGCAAAGTACCGTTATAGTCTTGACTTCTCTTCAGTCTTCGTCCACTATCAGTCTTTACGTCAGAACTCTCTCCCTGGAGCCTTTACCTTTCCTAAAGCAAAACTGATCGTCATCTAATAGAGCCTTAATTTTCCTTCCACTCTTCCGTATATTATACTTTTTGTGGATCAAATTCTGTTAAATCGTATAAACTAAACGGTTCCATTAAAACAATTGATGCTCAGATATTTCAGTATCGTCGTGGCTAAGAAATGTTACGCATATTGCATCAGGAGAGAGCGATCCTCTACATGTTTGGACTTTTGTAGCAGGCAGTTTGTGACGCCAAGATTGCAGCGAGTGCAGCTGCTGCGTGTGTGGCTGTCCAGGCGTTCGGAACAGCTGCGGAAGGCAGGCCTGGCGGGGACCTGACCACCAGGCCACAACCACAACCAGTCCAATACTCTGCGGGCAGCTGACCCCTCCGTCCCGCTCCCGCACACCGAACACGTAGTCGCAGTGACCGGGTGATGTCCGTTTCGGAAGCAGACGTGCCAAGTGCTAGCCACACAGCCTGGTTTATGTTGTTCACTGACTCTACTTTATCCCATGTAGCACACTGCTTTGACCAACCACCATGTATGTGTAGAGCGGAATTCATAGGATTCACACTTACGAAACGATCAGAACGAGATGTGCCAATGCTTCTTTTTCTCCCAGTTTTCTTTTATGTGGAGGAGAACGGATTATTACAGAGCACAACAAACGAAAACTGAAAAGCACACTGACAGAAACAAACGCCGCGCAGCCGCACGGTGACGGTTTAAGACACTAGACAGTTGAAGACAGTACTGGGGTAAATTTAGAAAAGAAAGTAAGTCGAGATGAAGTGTATCTCTTGGCTAAAACCTAGTAATCTTAAAATTAATTTTTGAAGTTTGCAACAAAGAAGAACGAAAATGTACGTAAAGCATTCATCTTCAGAAATCGTCGCAACAAGCAGACAGACTTCAAAAGCGATGGAACTGAAAAGTAATGTCAAATTGAGATAGCTAGTTTGAACTGACTTTTAGAACCGTTTTGCCATCGCATTTACGAGCTTTAATCACGTCAGTGTGCAATGTTGGCTCCCATAATCGCTCAGTGGCATTTGACCGAGTAAATTATTTGAATTCTCTTACACTGAGACATTCATTGAAATATAATCCGACTTCGTTTTCAATGAAGGCAGGTTCTCTGCGAAGTAACACAAAATGTTTAAACATAGTGCGTGAGTAACGCACGATTGTTTCAGCCACTGAACAACCTGGTCCTTCTACACAGCCATAATTTATTTATTTATTTGTTTATTGATTTTAATAACCCTTTTGGAGGATACGATAAAGCAACTATGGTTTTTGCTTCTCTTTGCTTAATTTTCGTTGCTCCCAGACCTGCTTCATCCTTCGATAGTGTCGTTCCTTTTCATCCTGTGTCCACTTTCTTCTTTTTTCAGGTACCTTTCTTTCCTGGAAAATAGAGCTTCACAAATTGAACAAGTTAGTAACAGGCTGGTCCACTTCTGGCCCTTATGCAAGCTTTACATTGATTGAGACAGTTGTCGATGTCCTCCTGAGGGATATCGTGCCAAATTCTGTTCGAACTGCGCTTAGATCGTCAAAAACCGAGAGATGGTTGGAGGGTCTTGCCCATAACGCTCCAAATGTTATCACCTGGGGAGACATCCGGCGACCTTGCTGGCAAAGGTAATATTTCGCAAACACGAAGTGAAGCAGTAGAAACTCTCACCTTGTGTGGGCGGGCAGTATCTTGCTGAAAGGTAAGCGCAGGGTGGCTTGATAGGAAGGGCAGCAAAAAAGGGCGTAGAATACCGTTGACATACCGCTATGCTGTAAGGGCGCTGCTGATGACAACCAAAGTGGTCATGCTACGTAACGAAATGGCACTCCAGACCACGACTCTTGGTTGTCTAGTCGTATGAAGGGCTACAGCCAGGGTGTTATGTCATCACTATCTGGGGCATTTCCAAACACGTCTTCGACCTGGAATCTCACCGACTGTAGTAGATTTGAGTTCGATGATGTGTTCCGCTTCGAAGACTGTCGCCAGTCATACGGCTCGACAACCAAGGCGTGATGGTTGGGGGTGCTATTTCATTTCGTAACGGGACTCTTTTGGTTGTCATTTGCCTCAACCTTACAGCACAGTGGTACGTTGACGACATTGTACGCTCCGTTCTGTTGCCCTTCATTACAATCCATCCTGGCCTTCAAAGTTCAGCAAGATAATGGCTGCCCGCACACGCCGGAACTTTCTACTGCTTGCCTTCGTGATCACCAAACCTTATCTTGGCCAGCGAGGACATCGGATCTCTCGCCAATTGAGAATGTTTGGGGCATTGTGGGCAGTACCCTGAAACTAGCACGGAATTTTGGCGATCTAACGCGCCAATTGGACAGAATTTGGCGCGATATCCGTCGGGGAGACATCCGACATCTCTACCAATCAATGCTTCCATCATGGACAGAGTGGACCAATGCGTTACTGACTTGTTTCATTTGTGAAGCTCTTTCTCTTGCCAATTTTTCTGAAACTTTAACCATGTCTGTCTGTGCATGTAAATCACATCTACCTATTTCTACCCCATTCAGACGATTCCTCTGTGGTGCGCCCCCTTTTTTTTTTTTTGTCTTCGAATGTATTCCATTCGTTGCCCTACAAAAGGGTAGCTCCTAGACAAGCTACTCAGAACTGTGTGCGCCCACTATAGAACACTGATTGCGAGACTAGACTTCGTCATATGTGTGTGTTGTTCTGGAATATATCCGAATTAATCGCATTCACTGACAACTTATTTTTAACTTTCCCACTGACCCTATTTCTTTAATTAAAACTATCAATTAGGCGATGAGACACCCTGACACCCTGACGGTCCTTGAACGAAAGATTGACAGCTAGCTGTCTTTCACGGAAACAGTTATAGGCACTACATTCGTCCATTCCAGACAATCTTCTGCAAGCAAGAGGCAAAAAACACAGTAAGCAACTCGACGCCAGTTTTATACCGTAAAACTGGTTTTAATCTGTGAATACCAAATGTAGAGACCCATGTATCCCTATTTTCAGAATGACCACCGAAGGTACTTTATGAATAAAAGCGAAACGCATCTGGTTGAAAATACTCTAACTGTAGTAATCTTAAGGCGGGAAAGTCAATAACAGCTGACTGTAACAGCTTCTGCGGAAGATTGCGATGCGAACAAACACATTAAGAAACAAGAGACGATTGCAGGCTTAATGATACGGATATTCTGTTTTACTGCTTCCGATGCTGTTTGTATTGTTTGGTGGGGAGTCTATTATTTTGGTTCTACAGCATGTCGATGTTGTAAGCTTCCCGCACTGGGTTGTTTAAACTAATGATGGAGAAATCGTTGAAAAAAAATTCCCCTACTAATCTGTAAAAGCACTTTTTCAACCCGGCGATCCTGCCTGAGTAAACGTAGCTCGTTTCTAGCTCTGAGGGAACGCATCGCACGTTCTTAAACTAAGCTCTGCAAAACTTGTCTGGAGCCAGAAAATGCTCAGAGGCAGCTTCCAAAAGTTAATAATTGCTTTTAACTGAAAAATAGGACAAGGATTCATTTAAGGGGGTTACGTCAGACGGGCCGACTTGGAGCAGGAGAGGCACCACAGGACATTTTACTTTCCACTGTCTATACTTTTACAAATAAATTCGTAAAACTTTGCCAGCATGTCCAGAAAGGATTCAGGATTCATACTCATAGCAGCGGAAGTTCAAAACAGTAACAAAATAAATTTTTTTAAGACGTGAAATTTCATCATTTTTTTTTCACTTACTATTGGCTGCATTTGTTGCTATAGGTACACTTTTCTTCATAAGTGAGAGAGATCCCTCGATGAATTTTGCACAGCATGCAAACCATACTTAAGGGTGTACTAAACTCTAGAATTTATTTGATTTATGAGAAACTGAATGAGCTGTTACATTTTAAACTCATGTTTAGAAAAAAACTCAAATTTTATAGTTTATTATCTCAATTTTTACCACAGTTTTTAATAGATTTGGAAAATTCTAGGGTTTCACACACCTGTAAGTATGGTTTGTATGCTGTGCAAAATTCATCGAAGAATCTCTCTTACTTATGAAGAAAAGTGTACCTATAGCAGGGGTCTCCTAACTACGGCCCGCGGGCCGAAACCGGCCCGCTTTAGCTGGCCGGACATCCCTGGTATCCGGCCAGCCAAATATTTGAGGTGGTACCTATACTGCCAACAATTGAGTTTCGAGGCCTATCGCGACCAATACACCTCGACATTGGCTCTGCTACTCGCTACAAGACTACATAACTAAACTTATTGTTGCGCCGCTTGAAATAACAATGTGTTGACATACTCCACCTCTGTTACGTCTTGCAGTAATAGTGTTGCTAACAATGATTTTGAGATTTCGTTAACTTTGCAGGACGCTTTCGTGAAGAATGTGCAGTAACATACTTTTTTTATCGGTGAAATTCGCCAGAATAAAATACGCCAGAATTTCGGTCAGGTACGACCAATCAAAATTATGTAATTTAATAAAAATCGTAGTTCGTTTCAGTGCTATCTATTCCCACAACCTTAGATTTTTGCGATTTCATCTTCCCTTTAGCCTTACATTACGGTGATCGTGGAGTGCTAGGGTGCTTTAATCCCACTAGGTAGATCTTGGCCCTTATGAGTTCGTGGAGGAGTCAATGTGGCCCGCGGACTAAAAAGTTTGGAGACCCCTGACCTATAGCAACAAATGCAGCCAATAGTGAGGGGAAAAAATGATGAAATTTCACATGTTAAAAAAAAATTATTTTGTTATACTTTTGAACTTCCACTGCTGTGAGTATGAATCCTGAATCCTTTCTGGTCAGCCGGCCGCAGTGAGCGAGCGGTTAAAGGCGCTACAGTCTGGAACCGCACGACCGCTACAGTCGCAGGTTCGAATCCTGCCTCGGGCATGGATGTTTGCGATGTCCTTAGGTTAGGTAGGTTTAAGTAGTTCTAAGTTCTAGGGGACTTATGACCACAGCAGTTGAGTCCCATAGTGCTCAGAGCCATTTGAACCATTTTGAACCTTTCTGGTCATGCTGGCAAAGTTTTATGAATTTATTTGTAAAAGTATAGACAGTATAAATTAAAATGTCCCGTGGTGCCTCTACTGCTCCAAGTCGGACCGTCTGACGTCCTACCCCACTTAATTAAATTAAATGTGCAGTGTAATAGCATTTACTGTTTGTTGAGTAAGCAACAGAGATCATTGAATGGTGTCCATTACACGTTTATAAGTATGGATGAGCATCGAGCTAGGAATTCCACAACTGAATTAGCGTGCAGTACAAAATACGGGACGCGGGCAGAATCTCTAAACTCAATTCACGCGATATGCGAGTAAATACGAAGTCCCAAAGTGCCTTAATAGAAGTAAACCTAATGGAATGCTCCGAAGTAAATAGAAGTCCTGCAGTATGCGAAGAGTTCGCGGTACTTAGTTTTTATGTAGATCGTCGGTAATATGTAGATCGATTTTATAGCCAGTACTGTGCAGTGCGCGTAAGGCCGTTACCGCGAGGCGCCGGCGAGGCAGCCGTGGCTAATCCCACCCCGCTTCTCTCTCACTCAAACACTCACATGTGTTTACGGCCGACGGGGGAGGGGGAGAAAATTGCTGCAACGGCGCCCCTACCGAGCCGCCTCTCCCATAAAATCTACAGTCTCAAAGCTGCTCTTTACCAAGAGCGTCGTTTACGTGTCGACAAAAAATTCAAGACGGATAATAACAGCTTTATATCGCGGAGCCATTAAGGAGAACACAAAAAAATTTACTGCGAAGGCTGCGGCTCACCGAGGCTTGGAGGTAATCCGGTGAAGAAGTGTGGGACTTGGGGCGCTGAAAGCACAGGATGCTGTGTCAGTCGCCGAAGAAATGGACAATGTTTTGATCGGCAATAATTTTCCCGAGAAGACTGTATGACTTGGTTTTATGCCCGCCTTACAACGGAATATGCTTCAGCGAAGTGTTCTGTAGAGTCTGGAGCCAGCATTCGTCGAGTGTTGGGATAAGGGCGTGGATCTCCTCACGATATGAAAGCCTTCTAGCGGAATCTTTGAGTTTCTCAAGGAAGATCGAGTCACTCACGGGAGAACCGTTTCAGAGCGCCCAACACGTCGCAATTGAAGTTAGTGTTTCACGGCTTGCACTTAAGCAACCAGACAGGAGTGATCAATGGAAACACTGTGCGTTGCGTCTGTTGGTCACATTGTACTTTGACCCGCTTGTATCGTGGTTATACGTGCGATTCTTTCGAGAGTATCCCCGATATTTAGCGCTGAAAAGGCTTTACGGCTTACAAAGATGCTAGAAAATGGCGTAAATGACTTCAAGCAGAGGGCAAAATAATTCATAGCATTTTGCAAACTGGAAAACTGTGAAGCTATATTTCGCGGATAATTTATGGAAGACGAATTTTACTGAATGGTGGTACCAGATGTGGCAGGCACTGTTGCTTAAAAATCTGCTACTGTTTAAATGTGCCCCGAAATTCTGTTAAAGAAACGCGAGGGAAGTTGGAAACGAGACTTTCACGAAAAGTTCCGCCAAACCCGAGAAAACTAAAACTTAAAATTCGTAATAAGCTAATTCCATATCATATATTAGAAATTGGTATAAACTATTGTTGTTATTGTTGTGGTCTTCAGTCCTGAGACTGGTTTGATGCAGCTCTCCATGCTATCCTGTGCAAGCTGCTTCATCTCCCAGTACCAACTGCAACCTACATCCTTCTGTATCTGTTTAGTGTATTCATCTCTTGGTTTCCCTCTACGATTTTTACCCTCCACGCTGCCCTCAAATACTAAATTGGTGATACCTTCATGCCTCAGGACATGCCCTACCAGCCGATCCCTTCTTCTAGTCAAGTTGTGCCACAAGCTCCTCTTCTCCCCAATTCTATTCAATACTTCCTCATTTGTCATGTGATCTACCCATCTAATCTTCAGCATTCTTGTGTAGCACCACATTTCGAAAGCTTCTATTCTCTTCTTGTCTGAACTATTTATCGTTCACGTTTCACTTCCAAAAATGGCTACACTCCACACAAATACTTTCAGAAACGACTTCCTGACATTTAAATCTATACTCTATGTTAACAAATTTGTCTTCTTCAGAAACTCTTTCCTTGCTATTGCCAGTCTACATTTTATATCTTCTCTACTTCCACCATCATCAGTTATTTTGCTCCCCAAATGGCAAAACTCCTCTACTACTTTAAGTTTCTCATTTCCTAATCTAATTCCCTCAGCGTCACCCGACTTAATTCGACTACATTCCATTATTTCGTAATTATTATTGCAATTAGTACAAATATGAACGAGGTTATTGTACATGATCACAAAGAAGAGCTTTCCCCAATACGGTTTCTTCCACAGAGCGTCTTTTGGAAGCTACAGTCTTCAGTTCATGACGTTTCGCACCTACAATGAGCAATGCGATTGGTGTGATTATGATCGTCTCCGGTCGCTCTTGTGAATGGTTGACTGCCCAACAAGCTGGGTGTTGCCACACTGGAAGTTTGCTCCCGCGCTGCAAGGAAATTAAACCAGCCGCTGGGCTCTGCTTGCCCTGCTGTGGCGTTTCAGGAATAATCGTTTTTTTCGGAAAGGTTTCCTTTGTGTCAGTGACTTGCAATCTGAACTTACGACAAACAGAGTGATACTTTTTAGAATCTTAACATCCCTATTACATTTCGGAGTAATTCCACGACTACTCCAAATTACTTTATTCCATTAGTTTTCTCTGGGCAAGCGTGACCCAGGTGGGTGTAATAAAACAGTTTTTCACGTAAATATTCTGCAGCTGATGCGGAATCAGCATCGCAGTTTGCGAGTTAATTCGTAATTGAATACGGCTGCTGTTCGTCAAAGCAGTTTCTCACTCCGTACTACTGTTTTTCACGGACTAATTGGGGGGGGGGGGGATAAAGTTGTTGAGTACCTTTTGAACCATCCCCTCTTGTTTACGAGCTTACCGACAGACAGCGCATGACCACATGCGCCCGTGGGAGGAAGTGTGTACAGGGATGGGGCAGACCAAGCTGCTGTCAGTGAAACAAAAGACGCGGCCGTGGTGTACGTCCCTCTGGCCGTTGAGGTAGGAGCAAATACAGGTATATTCGTAAGTACTTCCGGGCTTTCAGAAGACGACTACATGCAAAGTACTAGAAATACTGCAAACAGACACGTATTAGTGTATACAGCGCATCACCAAGTTAACTCATATTACAGGTGACCGATACGGGCACCGTTTGCGACACAGGTAACATCAATACGATAGACAAACTCTTGCCACACACATCCCAACACGTCATTGTCGATATGAGCGACCATATTAACAATCTTCCCAATAACTCTTCCTAATTAAGTTTCAGTGGAGGCAGAAAAACACGATCTTTTACGTCATCCCGTAAGAAGAAATCACGTTGCGTTAAGACAGGTGACCGTGGGGGTCTTCGTCCCGAATAGTCAAATGCATGTAACAACCGCAGGCGTTATTTTTTTCACACACACACACACACACACACACACACACACACACACACACACACACACACACACACACAAATTTGCGTAGAATGTTCTCTGCTCGCATCTGCCGTCGATTTCGTCTGGCTTCTGGCCAATGATTTCCTCACGTGCCCCACCTTGTACGATTATACTGGTGGTTCTCGCCATTTTGTTTCCCCCGCACCACAGAAGCAGCCCATCTCACGGAATGTGCTTTGTCACCTATGGAATCTTTTTGCCTACTGGTGACTACCTGATATTTTGTATGAAATTGTCACAGGACAACGACGGTTTACTAGCATTTAGCGAATTTAAGGACCAAAATGCAGGCATCGGTGCATTATATGCCACGCTCTGTCACGTCTCTCCCTATTGGTGTGCTCTGCAACTATGCCACAGCAAGTATCACTATTCAAAACTGGGACATGTGCTCCGTCAAATGATGTGTATCATTTTACGATGTCTTGTCTTGTCCTCGCGCAGTTTTAGTGTGAAACGCTGGAGGTACCTATGAATAACCCTGTACTGGCGCTGGTAGTTTTGAGCAGCGACTCATTGAAATTGGGACGTGTGCAACTGATCCTGGTTTGGAACGTAGCATGATGCACCAAGAAAATCAGAAGAGATCGTTGAGGAAGAAACTTAAGAGACAAACATAGCAGGGCAACGAAGCACCCACGACGAAAATTCAAATGGGCACTCCGTACCAGCAGCGCGCAAGTGTTAATTTCAGGTGGGGGGAAGAGCAGCGAAGAAGGGTAACAGTTTGAGTGGCGACACGTTTATCAATAGTTTTTCAGTTATTTACACTACTGGCCATTAAAATTGCTACACCAAGAAGAAATGCAGATGATAAACGGGCATTCATTGGACAAAAATATTATACTAGAACTGACATGTGATTACATTCTCACGCAATTTGGGTGCATAGATCCTGAGAAATCAGTACCCAGAATCACCACGTCTGGCCGTAATACCGGCCTTGATACGCCTGGGCATTGAGTCAAACAGAGCTTGGATGGCGTGTACAGGTACAGCTGCCCCTGCAGCTTCAACACGATACCACAGTTCATCACGAGTAATGACTGGCCTATTGTGACGAGCCAGTTGCTCGGCAACCATTGACCAGACGTTCTCAACTGGTGAGAGATCTGGAGAATGTGCTGGCCAGGACAGCAGTCGAACATTTTCTGTATCCAGTAAGGCCCGTACAGAACCTGCAACATGCGGTCGTGCATTATCCTGCTGAAATGTAGGGTGTCGCAGGGATCGAATGAACGGTAGAGCCACGAGTAGTAACACATCTGAAATGTAACCTCTACTGTTCAAAGTGCCGTCAATGCGAACAAGAGGTGACCGAGACGTCTAACCAATAGCACCCCATACCATCGCGCCGGGTGATACGCCAGTATGGCGATGACGAATACACGCTTCCAATGTGCGTTCACCGCGATGTCGCCAAACACGGATGCGACCATCATGATGCTGTAAACAGAACCTGGATTCATCCGAAAAAATGACGTTTTGCCATTCGTGTACCCAGGTTCGTCGTTGGGTACACTATCGCAGGCGCTCGTGTCTGTGATGCAGCGTCAAGGGTAACCGCAGCCACGGTCTCCGAGTTGATAGTCCATGCTGCTGCAAACGTCGTCGAACTGTTCGTGCAGATGGTTGTCGTCTTGCAAACGTCCCAATCTGTTGACTCAGGGATCGAGACGTGGCTGCACGATCCGTTACAGCCGTGCGGGTAAGATGCCTGTCATCTCGACCGCTAGTTATACGAGGCCGTTGGGATCCAGCACAGCGTTCCGTATTACCCTCCTGAACCCACCGATTCCATATTCTGCTAATAGTCATTGGATCTCGACCAACGCGAGCAGCAATGTCGCGATACGATAAACCGCAATCCCGATATTCTACAATCCGACCTTTATCAAAGTCGGAAACGTGATAGTACGCATTTATCCTCCTTACAAGAGGCATCACAACAACGTTTCACCAGGCAACGCCGGTCTACCGCTGTTTGTGTATGAGAAATCTGTTGGAAATTTTCCTCATGTCAGCACGTTGTAGGTGTCGCCACCGGCACCAACCTTGTGTGAATGCTCTGAAAAGCTAATCATTTGCATATCACAGCACCTTCTTCCTGTCGGTTAAATTTCGCGTCTGTAGCACATCATTTTCGTGGTGTAGCAATTTTAATGGCCTGTAGTGTATATGCTTGAAATGTGCTGTGATGTTGTGCATAGTCGTATTTTTAAGGTAATTAATAATTTCTTTTTAAAAAAAAAGACAAGGCACTCTCCTCTCGCACGTGAGTCCCTCCCGTGGCGAGAGGAACCATCAGTGAACAGTGCTTGTAGTTTACAGAAATCTGTACATCACATTTTAAGTGTTTATTTCAAGATGTGAGGGCTATTCATGGGTTTCACAGCTTATCTGTCCTTTATTTGTCTGCAGGCTTAGCTGGGTGGTAGCGTGCTTGCCTCCCATGCAAGTGGGTCCTCATCCGCATTTCATCCAGATCACCGGCGCGCATATCGCCCAATGTGGCGTCGAATGAAGTAAGACTTGCACTTGGCAGCCCAACTTCCCCGAATGGGGCCACCCGGCCAACGATGACATATGCTCATTCCCATTTTTTTTCCTTTGTTTAAGGAAATGCTGAATCGAATGTGCTTTGTGTTTGTGTTTCAAGTCTTATGCTCAAAAGGGGTTATTAAGGAGATTTTAATGTGTTTTGAGGATGACTGGTTCATTCTATTCCTGTCCGGTGATCAACCAAATGGTTCAAATGTCTCTGAGCACTATGGGACTCAACTGCTGTGGTCATCAGTCGCCTAGAACTTACAACTACTTAAACCTAACCAAGCTAAGGACATCACACACATCCATGCCCGAGGCAGGATTCGAACCTGCGACCGTAGCGTTCGTGCGGTTCCAGACTGTAGCGCCTTTAACCGCTCGGCCAATCCGGCCGGCCGTGATCAACCAGCAATTGTTCTTTGTCACATTACCTTAGCCACAGTCCGGTTGTAGTCTGTGTACTTTAACAACTGATTTTACAAAATGGCTGCGACATATTGAAGCGTTTACGTCTTAGAGTCAACAACTTCGCTAACGATATGTCATTTTGATGCCTGCCGCAGTGGCCGAGAGCGGATCTAGGCGCTAAAGTCTGGAACCGCGGGATCGCTACGGTCGCAGGTTCGAATCCTGCCTCGGGCATGGATGTGTGTGTGATGCCCTTAGGTTAGTTAGGTTTAAGTAGTTCTAAGTTCTAGGGGACAGATGACCTCAGATGTTAAGTCCCATAGCGCTCAGAACCATTTGAACCATTTTTTTTTTGTCATTTTGATGTTTTCGTGATCACTTTTACCTTCATTATTTTCTTACGGTCGGCTTCTCACACTTTCTTGATGCTGTGGACCTGCTATGTAGTACTGTGTGACTTCTCCATATGCAGACGGTCGAGGGCGGTAAGAGAGCTCACATCTACGCCAACTAGCTACGAAATCACGTAACCACTCTTAATAAACTCTCTTGTATTTTTCTTCTCTCATAAAACAACTACAACGTCGGGTACGCAGATCAATATTCGACTTCATGTAGTCAAGCTTAGGACAGAAGCTCTCATAATATCACCACATGGTACAGAGCATTCTTCCTTTGTTTCGGAATGTGGCCATTGTCACCAGCCCCTCTGGTGTGAATTTCCACGACAGCTTCAAGTCGCGACGCTAAGGTGTAAGCGAACCCTCCCCCGCAGGTGGAGTCGCCCGCAGCAGACACGCGTCGTTGATACTCTGCGCTCACGTCTCTACCCCGACATCTGTACACAAATAGAAAAAAATGCGCGTACTGCAGGGAGTTCTTTCTATATACTGCTTACCTCAGGTACTTTTCTCGACGGCCATCTTTCCATCAGTTTAAAAGGAAGAAGTTAAACTCATGGTTATAAAATAACAGCACAGTCCAGTACACTACGTATTTCGATAGTGTGAGAACGTGTGGGAATGGAGCAGGGTGATTGATTTTTAAATTTCGTTTTTTTACCTGTTGGTAAGGAATTTTAAATGTTTTAACCACATCATCTCTCATTACTTTAGTAAAACCGCCAATTACCTCACTGCTGTGTGTCCTACAAATCCTAGCAAACCGACCAAATCCCAGCAAACCGACCTACTAACCCAACTAACATCCACAAAGAAATCTTACTTTCTCTTGTAAGATGGCAAGAACTATACCCCTTACTTGAAGTCATTAAAGATCACCTAACTCGCGTTGAGCGAACAGTAGGGCTGAACAATGCATCTTGTAGAGGGTATAGTATGGATGTATTGGAATAATTAATGTCGGGTGATGGTTTTAAAGTAATTCATTCAACATGAAAACTTTGTGGAAACGCGTCGATTTACTGGAGGCTAGTTTATCCCAGGGAAGTGTTCAAGAGTTGACCGAGGCCGGCTGGGAGCAGCGAAGGGAAGCGGCAACAGGCAGCTTTAGGGCGGCTCAAGCTCTGAGAAAGTGGCAACGGAGTGCAGCCTCCAGCTGCCTTAAGATGAGTGACAGTGAGTGGGTGGTTGGTTGACCCCGACTCCATGCTGGTGTACTGGGAAGCAGACGGAGAACTTTTACACCTGTTGATAAATGTCCGTCGTCCCGTTCTCAGTGAAACATGCGAGAAAGCCGAGCAAAGCTACGGTGGAGTGGTCAACAGAGGCCAAAATATGCGTGTTCGTGACTATAGCAACTTCACGCTGAATTCACGGTCTGCAGTCTGAAGTAAATCAGGTGAAGAATGACAGAATGCAATACGCCAGCCTCCGATGGGAACGTAGGACCAAGGAATTTGAAGTACTCTCCTGGGAGTCAGAATTCCGGAGAAATTGGTGTTTTGTGCAGACGCTAACATTGATGGGTGGTCTGGGAGGAGCTAAATAGCACAAGTTGAGAGGAAGGGAAATGTTGTGGGAATTTGTTCACTTCCCAGAGCAGGCGACACATAATTAACGCAACTTGCGCTGCAATTGGCGGAAGTGATTTTGTTGGAGGGGAAACCGAGGCAAAGAGTGGACTGCGAGAAGTCTCCGTAGAGGTCTTCTGTTCCCAGATTGCCTAGAGTGCGGACGTGGCGTTCTTTACTCAGCTTGCCTGAGAAAGAGTGAGCATCTCTGCAGTTTAGGACTTAGCAAAGGGAACTATTGAGCTTGGAGATAAGAAGTTTTGGTTCAGATATGTACTGAGCAAGATAGCTAGGAGTGAATAGATGAGCGCAGCCTTGCAGCACCACGAGGTCGGCCGACGTCCGCACGACGACACCGCTCCGCTACGCTGAATTCGGTGATATTGCGCCCGCTCCGGCCACTGATTAATTTGTTGGGTCACGTCGGCAAAGTTTCCACGAGGGTTTCATAGGCCGTGTATTGTAGAATTCTTCTCGCACTTCGCATTACGCCTGGTCAGTCGATAGGAATTACTTTTGATTTATCGCGCTTTACTCCACGCAAACGCAATTTATTACCACTGCCTGTTAGGAGAGTCATGTAATGTGATGATTGAAGGTCATGAGTTAAAATAAATCTGTGCTAATCGACTGCATCTGTTTTCAATCAAGTAGTTGAAATCCCAAGTCACTTTTTTAATTAATTTTATGTTCAACATTTGCATCTGGTGTTCAATAGCTGAATGTAACATCAATGTGCACCCCTTTTAATTAAAAGGGATCAATTCTGAATCAATTAATGTCAACACTGCCACCGCAGTTCAATCAGGAGTCACAGGGCCTTATTACTTTCTTTGCGTTATCCGACTTTGCGGCAATTTTGCACTCTCTGTTGATCTGTTAGTCAATTACCCGGGGTGAACATACGCCAAAACCAGACAAGTGACGGGAGGGGTGTTACACTCTTTACTTGAAAATTACCAAGGTACTTACTACGCCACCCCATCGTGCTACGAAATCGGAACATCTAATTTACAGGCAGTAATCGTGGCACTCGGTAATCTGATCTTCGATTTGGATATTAAAATCAACTGAGGCACTGTGTAGAGACGATAGCGAAAATCGGTTTCCGAAGCGGGATTTTCGCTTCGCGCGGGTTGCGGCGCGAGTGGGACGCTGTGCAGACCTCTGCCCTGCAGATTAAGACCGCCGGCCCGGTCCCTGCGTGGCCGTCGCAGCGGACCGAGACGTAACGCGGCGCCTCGCCTTGGCAGTATTGATCTTAACGTCGGCTCCGCACAGCGCCGCTCTGTCCCTCTCCCTCCCTCTCGGCCGCTCTCGCGTCTCCCATCCTCTCCTGACGCACCGTCCACATTCTTGAGTCCGGCGCCCCCGCCACCGACACCACAGCGTGCCAGATGGCTGGACAGGGCAGTCGGAGAGGCTGTAGTTCCACCAACTACTGTCCGCACCGCGTCACGTCACACTCGTCACGGCAGCTGCTGCTGATGCCCTTTTCAGAAAGTGTGGTTCGAAGCTGAACCGTATTTCAAAAAGTAATTAATAACAATTTCATTTACGAAAGACACACACACACACACACACACACACACACACACACACAGAGTCATGGGAAGTGGGAAAATAAGACTTCACAAGCTCTTCGTCGCTAAGGCCCACATTTATTTATTTAACCAGATCTGATTACGCCTTTCTGGCCCACTTACATCGAACCAGGGTTTCACACATACAGCACTTTTTTTACATCAGAGTTTCCCAAGAAATAACAATTTTAATATGGTACGTCGTATTAAAATATTCTGAGTGTCTGGAGTGGCAATTTGAGTAAATAATATTGAGAAGCCAATACTGAAGTACTTTTACTACTGCTACTACTAATGATAGTAATTCCGACGGCGGCGGCGGCGGGGGTGGTGGTGGTGGTGGTGGTGGTGGTGGTAATAAGAATGACAGTAATGATCGGGGCAGATATAGCAGCAATTTATAGGTGTACACGATGTTCTGGGCAAAGCAAATTTAAGGCGACTGCATCAGCTAAGAATAATGGGAAAAGAAGATCTAGTTAGGAAGAAGGATGTACGAGGATAACGAGTGCGCACAGGGAGAATGGTAATCATTATTGTTGCTTTAGTAGATATGTCACTGACTGTCAGCTGAAGCTGCTAATAATATTCGTTTCTCTGATATAATGCGGAAAGTTATTCGAGACTCTACATCTACATCCATACTCCGCAAGCCACCTGACGGTGTGTGGCGGAGGGTACCCTGAGTACCTCTATCGGTTCTCCCTTATATTCTAGTCTCGTACTGTTCGTGGAAAGAAGGATTGTCGGTATGCTTCTTTGTGGGCTCTAATCTCTCTGATTTTATCCTCATGGTCTCTTCGCGAGATATACGTAGGAGGGAGCAATATACTGCTTGACTCCTCGTTGAAGGTATGTTCTCGAAACTTCAACAAAAGCCCGTACCGAGCTACTGAGCGTCTCTCCTGCAGTCTTCCACTGGAGTTTATCTATGATCTCCGTAACGCTTTCGCGATTACTAAATGATCCTGTAACGAAGCGCGCTGCTCTCCGTTGGATCTTCTCTATCTCTTCTATCAACCCTATCTGGTACGGATCCCACACTGCTGAGCAATATTCAAGCAGTGGGCGAACAAGCGTACTGTATCCTACTTCCTTTGTTTTCGGATTGCATTTCCTTAGGATTCTTCCAATGAATCTCAATCTGGCATCTGCTTTACCGACAATAAACTTTATATGATCATTCCATTTTAAATCACTCCTAATGCCTACTCCCAGATAATTTATATGGAAATAACTGCTTCCAGTTGCTGACCTGCTATTTTGTAGCTAAATGATAATGGACCTATCTTTCTACGTATTCGAAGCACATTACACTTGTCTACATTGAGATTCAATTGCCATTCCCTGCACCATGCGTCAATTCGCTGCAGATCCTCCTGCATTTCAGTACAATTTTCCATTGTTACAACCTCTCGATACACCAGAGCATCATCTGCAAAAAGCCTCAGTGAACTTCCGATGTCATCCATCAGGTCATTTGTGTGTATTGTGAATAGCAACGGTCCTATGACACTCCCCTGTGGCACACCTGAAATCACTCTTACTTCGGAAGACTTCTCTCCATTGACAATGATATGCTGCGTTCTGTTACCTAGGAACTCCTCAATCCAATCACACAATTGGTCTGATAGTCCGTATGCTCTTACTTTGTTCATTAAACAACTGTGGGGAACTGTATCAAATGCCTTGCGGAAGTCAAGAAACACGGCATCTACCTGATAACCCGTGTCTATGGCCCTCTGAGTCTCGTGGACGAATAGCGCGAGCTGGGTTTCACACGACCGTCGTTTTCGAAACCCATGCTGATTCCTACAGAGTAGATTTCTAGTCTCCAGAAAAGTCATTATACTCGAACATATTACACGTTCCAAAATTCTACAACTGATCGACGTTAGAGATATACGTCTATAGTTCTGCACATCTGTTCGACGTCCCTTCTTGAAAACGGGGATGACCTGTGCCCTTTTTCAATCCTTTGGAACGCTACGCTCTTCTAGAGACCTACGGTACACCTCTGCGAGAAGAGGGGGCAAGTTCCTTCGCGTACTCTGTGTAAAATCGAACTGGTATCCCATCAGGTCCAGTGGCCTTTCCTCTTTTGAGCGATTTTAATTGTTTCTCTATCCATCTGTCGTCTGTTTCGATTGTAACGCCGGAAATGCATATCATCCTATTTCCATCTATTGTACTATTTTTTTCCCTTGCTTTGCTACCTCAAGATATGACATTTCTGTCTCTTTGTATATTGTAATTGTTTTACTATTTGTATATTTATGCATTTATGTCGATGTATAATTGGTTTGTTTCGTAAATATTATTTGTATTTTTACGCTGGGTCTTGCCTAGGGAAAACTGCTGTCGAACGATTACATCGATAGGTCGTGTGAAGAATCAAAGTGTGTAGGATCTTTGGTAGTGTTAACTCTGCCGCGTGGAGCGCGGGCTGAGGGAAGGGGTCTGGCGGGAGTAGCGAGTGGAGCAGGTGTGTTGTGTGACACTCCCGCGAGTTGCCGCGCTTTCGGGGTTTGGCAGCATGTAATTGCGCTCGACTTGCGATGATAGTTTCTGTCATGGTGTCGCGGACGGGAAACATTAACTAGCGCACATCAAGAGCCCGTTTCGTCTGGTGACCGTGTCGAGAAGAAGGCGCGCCAACATCCAGCTTCTGCAACAGCGACGGCCGACAATGAGTGACTGTCGCCACCTCCTCGATCGACGGCTTCAAACCTTCAATCAACCATCAAGGAAGACTGGAAGCAAGTAAAGTTTTAGAACTGTATGGCAGACCTCAGCTTTTCAAACTGTACCATTTTCGTAACTATAATAACAGCAACTTAGCATGAACCTTTGTTGCTCATTGTCCCAATTGCATTACCAAGCAGGGTCCCTTCCTTTTCCGAAATGAACCCGAGTGTCGTTGAAATTTAAACGCCAGCACTAAAGTAATATAGCTAATTCTATTTCACTGCTTTAATTTCAAAGTTCAGTTAGCTGGCTACAATATTCAGATTACACAAGCACAAATTAAGAGTGCGAGTTTTGTTATCGTATTTTTGCTTACCTGTGACTGCAGCTCAGCTTGGTACGTACTAAATTTTACTATTGTTAATTGTTCAGAATCATTTAATTCAAGTTCAAAGTTAAATCTCTTATTTCCAAATTGCGTAGATTCAAGTAGTTTTTTGAAATGATTGTTGAGGTAGTCCAAGACTAACCGTATTTTACTGAATTTCGATGTGCTTCAGAAAGAAAGCTCACTATTAACTTCAGTCACTAAATTAACTTTCGATTTTCCGGTTTTATTAATTCTTTGCTAAATTAAGTCAGGGTGTAGCGAAATTTATTACTTCTGACAAACTTTCAGTTTTCACACTACACGTGTCAACCTTCAGTTGCCACGCTTCTAGTGCTAATTACATGTGTAATAACCTTTCTTTTTCAGTTACTATAGTAATTGTCCTTAGGACTGGCGACCGTGATTTCCCCCAAATCTCAAATACCTAATTACCGCTAGTTAATTGTTAACGTAACGGCTGCACATTTACTTTCTTTATTAACTTTACCCCTTTTCAAAATTAATTTCCACCAGTTTCATTAGCACATTTCCTTTCATTTAGATGTAACCCTTTCCTCCCTCTTTACCGACAGCTTAACTTCGGTGACGATTGCTTTTCCAAAACTCCCATTAGGTACACGCGGTTTCATCTTTCACTGTCATTAAGGTCGGTAAGTGAGGGGGAGGTTACACGATATCTACCATTTTGTCATCTGTGCGACAATCTAGAGAAGGAACTACAGTGCAGTCTTCCTCTGTGAAACAGCTTTGGAAAAAGACATTTAGTATTTCGGCCTTTAGTCTGTCATCCTCTGTTTCAGTACCATTTTGGTCACAGAGTATCTGGACATTTTGTTTTGATCCACCTACCGCTTTGACATAAGACCAAAATTTCTTAGGATTTCCTGCCAAGTCATTACATAGAACTTTACTTTCGAATTCATTGAACGCCTCTCGCATAGCCTTCCTTACACTACATTTCGCTTCGCGTAATTTTTATTTGTCTGCAAGGCTTTGGCTATGTTTATGTTTGCTGTGAAGTTCCCTTTGCTTACGCAGCAGTTTTTTTCTAACTCGGTTGTTGTACCACGGTGGCTCCTTTCCATCTCTTACGATCTTTCTCCCCCCCATGAACCATGGACCTTGCCGTTGGTGGGGAGGCTTGCGTGCCTCAGCGATACAGATGGCCGTACCGTAGGTGCAACCACAACGGAGGGGTATCTGTTGAGAGGCCAGACAAACATGTGGTTCCTGAAGAGGGGCAGCAGCCTTTTCAGTAGTTGCAGGGGCAACAGTCTGGATGATTGACTGATCTGGCCTTGTAACATTAACCAAAACGGCCTTGCTGTGCTGGTACTGCGAACGGCTGAAAGCAAGGGGAAACTACAGCCGTAATTTTTCCCGAGGACATGCAGCTCTACTGTATGATTAAATGATGATGGCGTCCTCTTGGATAAAATATTCCGGAGGTAAAATAGTCCCCCATTCGGATCTCCGGGCGGGGACTACTCAGGAGGACGTCGTTATCAGGAGAAAGAAAACTGGCGTTCTACGGATCGGAGCGTGGAATGTCAGATCCCTTAATCGGGCAGGTAGGTTAGAAAATTTAAAAAGGGAAATGGATAGGTTAAAGTTAGATATAGTGGGAATTAGTGAAGTTCGTTGGCAGGAGGAACAAGACTTTTGGTCAGGTGATTACAGGGTTATAAATACAAAATCAAATAGGGGTAATGCAGGAGTAGGTTTAATAATGAATAAAAAAATAGAAGTGCGGGTTAGCTACTACAAGCAGCATAGTGAACGCATTATTGTGGCCAAGATAGACACAAAGCCCATGCCTACTACAGTAGTACAAGTTTATATGCCAACTACCTCTGCAGATGATGAAGAAATAGATGAAATGTATGACGAGATAAAAGAAATTATTCAGGTAGTGAAGGGAGACGAAAATTTAATAGTCATGGGTGACTGGAATTCGTCAGTAAGAAAAGGGAGAGAAGGAAACATAGTAGGTGAATATGGATTGGGGGGAAGGAATGAAAGAGGAAGCCGCCTTGTAGAATTTTGCACAGAGCATAACTTAATCATAGCCAACACTTGGTTCAAGAATCATAAAAGAAGGTTGTATACCTGGAAGACTCCTGGAGATACTAAAAGGTATCAGATAGATTATATAATGGTAAGACAGATTTAGGAACCAGGTTTTAAATTGTAAGACATTTCCTGGGGCAGATGTGGATTCTGACCACAATCTATTGGTTATGAACTGCAGATTGAAACTGAAGAAACTGCAAAAAGGTGGGAATTTAAGGAGATGGGACCTGGATAAACTGAAAGAACCAGAGGTTGTAGAGAGTTTCAGGGAGAGCATAAGGGAACAATTGACAGGAATGGGGGAAAGAAATACAGTAGAAGAAGAATGGGTAGCTCTGAGGGATGAAGTAGTGAAGGCAGCAGAGGATCAAGTAGGTAAAAAGACGAGGGCTAATAGAAATCCTTGGGTAACAGAAGGAATATTGAATTTAATTGATGAAAGGAGAAAATATAAAAATGCAGTAAATAGAGCAGGCAAAAAGGAATACAAATGTCTCAAAAATGATATCGACAGGAAGTGCAAAATGGCTAAGCAGGGATGGCTAGAGGACAAATGTAAGGATGTAGAGGCTTGTCTCACTAGGGGTAATATAGATACTGCCTACAGGAAAATTAAAGAGACCTTTGGAGAAAAGGGAACCACTTGTAAGAATATCAAGAGCTCAGATGGCAACCCAGTTCTAAGCAATGAAGGGAAGGCAGAAAGGTGGAAGGAGTATATAGAGGGTTTATACGAGGGCGATGTACTTGAGGACAATATTATGGAAATGGAAGAGGATGTAGATGAAGACGAAATGGGAGATAAGATACTGCGTGAAGAGTTTGACAGAGCACTGAAAGACCTGAGTCGAAACAAGGCCCCGGGGGTAGACAACATTCCATTTGAACTACTGATGGCCTCGGGAGAGCCAGTCATGACAAAACTCTACCATCTGGTGAGCACGATGTATGAGACAGGCGAAATACCCTCAGACTTCAAGAAGAATATAATAATTCCAATCCCAAAGAAAGCAGGTGTTGGCAGATGAGAAAATTACCGAACTATCAGTTTAATAAGTCACAGCTGCAAAATACTAACGCGAATTCTTTACAAACGAATGGAAAAACTGGTAGAAGCCGACCTCGGGGAAGATCAGTTTGGATTCCGTAGAAATGTTGGAACACGTGAGGCAATACTGACCTTACGACTTATCTTAGAAGAAAGATTAAGAAAAGGCAAACCTACGTTTCTAGCATTTGTAGACTTAGAGAAAGCTTTTGACAATGTTAACTGGAATACTCTCTTTCAAATTCTGAAGGTGGCAGGGGTAAAATACCGGGAGCGAAAGGCTATTTACAGTTTGTACAGAAACCAGATGGCAGTTATAAGAGTCGAGGGGCATGAAAGGGAAGCAGTGGTTGGGAAAGGTGTAAGATAGGGTTGTAGCCTCTCCCCGATGTTATTCAATCTGTATATTGAGCAAGCAGTAAAGGAAACAAAAGAAAAATTCGGAGTAGGTATTAAAATTCATGGAGAAGAAGTAAAAACTTTGAGGTTCGCCGATGACATTGTAATTCTGTCAGAGACAGCAAAGGACTTGGAAGAGGAGTTGAACGGAATGGACAGTGTCTTGAAAGGAGGATATAAGATGAACATCAACAAAAGCAAAACGAGGATAATGGAATGTAGTCAAATTAAGTCGGGTGATGCTGAGGGAATTAGATTAGGAAATGAGACACTTAAAGTAGTAAAGGAGTTTTGCTATTTAGGGAGTAAAATAACCGATGATGGTCGAAGTAGAGAGGATATAAAATGTAGACTGGCAATGGCAAGGAAAGCGTTTCTCAAGAAGAGGAATTTGTTAACATCGGGTATAGATTTAAGTGTCAGGAAGTCGTTTCTGAAAGTATTTGTATGGAGTGTAGCCATGTATGGAAGTGAAACATGGACGATAACTAGTTTGGACAAGAAGAGAATAGAAGCTTTCGAAATGTGGTGCTACAGAAGAATGCTGAAGATAAGGTGGGTAGACCACGTAACTAATGAGGAGGTATTGAATAGGATTGGGGAGAAGAGAAGTTTGTGGCACAACTTGACTAGAAGAAGGGATCGGTTGGTAGGACATGTTTTGAGGCATCAAGGGATCACAAATTTAGCATTGGAGGGCAGTGTGGAGGGTAAAAATCGTAGAGGGAGACCAAGAGATGAATACACTAAGCAGATTCAGAAGGATGTAGGTTGCAGTAGATACTGGGAGATGAAGAAGCTTGCACAGGATAGAGTAGCATGGAGAGCTGCATCAAACGAGTCTCAGGACTGAAGACCAGAACAACAACAACAACAACAACAACGATCTTTCTTGGCACATACTCATCTAACGCATATTGTACGATGGTTTTGAACTTTGTCCAGTGATCCTCAACACTATCTGTACTTGAGACAAAACTTTTGTGTTGAGCCGTCAGGTACTCTGTAATCTGCTTGTTGTCACTTTTGCTAAACAGAAAAATCTTCCTACCTTTTTTAATATTTCTATTCACGACTGAAATCATCGATGCCGTAACCGTTTTATGATCGCTGATTCCCTGTTCTGCGTTAACTGTTTCAAATAGTTCGGGTCTGTTTGTCACCAGAAGGTCTAATATGTTATCGCCACGAGTCGGTTCTCTGTTTAACTGCTCAAGATAGTTTTCAGATAAAGCACTTAAAAAAAATTCACTGCATTCTTTGTCCCTGCCACCCGTTATGAATGTTTGAGTCTCCCAGTCTATATCCGGCAACTTAAAATCTCCACCCATAACTACAACATGGTGGGGAAATCTACTCTAAATATTTTCCAAGTTATCCTTCAGGTGGGTTTGTGGGATTAAAGGGACCAGACTGCTACGGTCATCGGTCTATCCTTCAGGGGCTCAGGCACAACAGCTGCTGAGCCAGGGGGCCTATAGAGACATCCAATTACCATGTCTGAGCCTGCTTTAACCGTGACCTTCACCTAAATTGTTTCACATTTCGGATCTCCGTCAATTTCCTTCGATACTATTGCACTTCTTATCGCTATAAACACGCCTCCCCCTTCACTGTCCAGCCTGTCTCTGCGGTATACATTCCAATCTGAGTTTAGGATTTCATTACTGTTTACGTCTGGTTTCAGCCAACTTTCTGTCCCTAGTACTATATGAGCGTTGTGACCGTTTATTAATGAGAGCAGTTCTGGGACCTTTCTGTAGACGCTCCTGCAGTTTACTATTAGCACATTAATATTGTTATTCCCTGTTGCATTTTGCCTACTCCTACCTTGCCGCGTCTCAGGAGGTGTCTTGTCGGCCTAGGGAGGGAATTCTCTAACCTAAAAAAACCCCATGTGCACTCCACACGTACTCCGCTACCCTTGTAGCCGCTTCCGGCGTGTAGTGCACGCCTGACCTATTCAGGGGGACCCTACATTTCTCCACCCGAAAGCGGAGGTCGAGAAATTTGCATTCCAGATCTCCGCAGAATCGTCTGAGCCTCTGGTTTAAGCCTTCCACTCGGCTCCAAACCAGAGGACCGCGATCGGTTCTGGGACTCAAGTTCCTGCTACTGAGGACTTCCACGAAAGTGGCTGAACACCGGAGTAGGACAAAAAGGATTTTCCTCTGATGGGAACAGGTGTTTCTGCCGTGATGTTCAGACAAGAGGGTAAAGGTAGAGGAGCGATAGAGGGGACAGTGTAGTATGAAGAGACAGTAGAGGAAGACAGAAGATACGGAAATCTCTGCGCTTGTCTGGACGCAGCCAGAATTGTTGTGATTATATGGTGAAATATGATCAAAGACTCGAGCATCATATATATATACAGGGTGGTCCATTGATCGTGACCGGGCCAAATATCCCACGAAATAAGCGTCAAACGAAAAAAACTACAAAGAACGAAACTTGTCTAGCTTGAAGGGGAAATCAGATGGCGCTATGGTTGGCCCGCTAGATGGCGCCACAGGTCAAACGGATATCTACTGCATTTTTTAAAAATAGGAATCTCATTTTTTATTACATATTCGTGTACTACGTAAAGAAATGTGAAGGTTTTAGTTATACCACTTTTTTCGCTTTGTGATAGATGGCGCTGTAACAGTTACAAACGTATAAGTACGTGATATCACGTAACATTCCGCCAGTGCGGACGGTATTTGCTTCGTGATACATTACCCGGGTTAAAATGGACCGTTTACCAATTGCAGAAAAGGTCGATATCGTTTTGATGTATGGCTATTGTGATCAAAATGCCCAATGGACGTGTGCTATGTATGCTGCTCGGTATCCTGGACGACATAATCCAAGTGTCCGGACCGTTCGCCGGATAGTTACGTTATTTGAGGAAACAGGGAGTGTTCAGCCACATGTGAAACGTCAACCACGACCTGCAACAAATGATGATGCCCAAGTAGGTGTTTCAGCTGCTGTCGCGGCTAATCCGCACATGAGTAGCAGACAAACTGCGCGAGAAACGGGAATCTCAAAAACGTCGGTTTTCAGAATGATACATCAACATCGATTGCACCCGTACCATATTTCTACGCACCAGAAATTGCATGGCGACGACTTTGAACGTCGTGTACAGTTCTGCCACTGGGCACAAGAGAAATTACGGGACAATTACAGATTTTTTTGCTCGCGTTCTATTTAGCACGAAGCGTCATTCACGAACAGCGGGAACGTAAACCGGCATAATATGCACTATTGGGCAACGGAAAATCCACGATGGCTGCGATAAGTGAAACATCAGCGACCTTGGCGGGTTAATGTATGGTGCGGCATTATGGGAGGAAGGATAATTGGCCCCCATTTTATCGATGGCACAAAGGTACTTGTATCACACTGGAACAACCGAAATAAAATGTTCAAACGTACCTACGTTCTTTAATTTAAAAGATCTACCTGTTACCAACTGGTCGTCTAAAATTGTGAGCCATATGTTTGTGACTATTACAGCGCCATATATTACAAAGCGAAAAAAGTGGCCCAACTAAAACATTCATATTTCTTTACGTAGTACACAAATATGTAATAAAAAATGGGGGTTCATATTTTTAAAAAACGCAGTAGATATCCTTTTGACCTATGGCAGCACCATCTAGCGGGCCAACAATAGCGCCATCTGGTTTCCCTCCTTCAAGCTAGTCAAGTTTCATTCTTTGTAGTTTTTTCGTTTGACGCTTATTTCGTGAGATATTTGGCCAGGTCACGAACAATGGACTACCCTGTATATATCACAGGCATGCATAGCCAGTTCCAGGCGTAGTAGGCGATCCTGAGAAAGGCCTTGCAGGCTACGATCATTGTAATCAATAATTGAAAGTATAAGTGTTTGTACAAGTTTCTATTTCAGGTCAATATTACACTATAAAAGAATATTGTCGAAGATGTTTTTAAGAGGGGTCTCATAAAATCGTTGACGGTGTACTTGGGTACTTTTTCTATCTTTTGTGCTAGTTGGAACGCGGTCCTAGCTTTTTAAAAGATTTTTTGTAAGTTGTTCCACTGGAGGAGAGAGCTTCATTACCTTGATTGGCTGTCCTATCCCTAAATCGGGGAAAGGGGGGGGGGGAAGTCTCCCACCAAATTAGTTGGACCTGCGTTTAAAACAGCCGTACTGAGAACAAGCGGAATTACATCCATTTGCGTGTGCCGAAACACTTCATTTGTGCACTGTATTAACCTACCTAGATGAACAGACACGATTCCTTCGACCAACTTAAGCGTTTCAGCATCATTTTCTCTGTGTTGACAAAAAAACTGAACGGTAGTTAAACAGGTCAAATACTCGTAAGCTGCGAAAGTGTTTCGTCCCCGATTTAGGGATAGGACAGGCAATCAAGGTAATGAATCTCTCCTCCAGTGGAACAACTTACAAAAATCTTTTAAAAAGCTACTACCGCGTTCGAACTAGCTCAAAAGATAGAAAAAATACTCCAGTACACCGTCAACGATTTTATGAATCCCCTCTTAAGAACATCTTGGACAATATTCTTTTATAATGTAATATTGACGACGAGGTCTTAGAGACGATTGACTCTGGACCAGGGAAGACTATGTAACATAATGGAAAACAGGAGAAATTCTAATTGCAACATAAAAGGTGACACCAAAGTAGAGTCGTGCTAGTGGTAGAAGTAATAGTAGTGATGGAAGTAATACTGGTGGTGGTGAAGCTAATAAGCTTCACACAATGAAATGGATACATACACACCGTTTTACAGAGGCTACTTGGTAGTTCCTACTTCCGAAGGAGCACCTTGGAACTTGTAATATTGGTAATTTTCGCCTCACAAACATTAATATACGCTCAGTAGTAAACGCCTGATGGCCTAAAGTTATCGAACAATTGTAAAGTAAAAGAAATGAACCATCGCATAGCAGCGACAGAATCTATTATTCTTTATCTTTGCCGTTCTTGCGCGGTGCCAGTAAATCTCTATGTACATGTATCGATTAATGGTGTAAAAAAGAATTCTGTTGTTTCAAGACAAATGAGGCTTTTGGCGCCTCACCTTTTACTGTTTGTATTCCATGAGAGGCGGACGCGGACTTGCTGCGTTCCGCAACTGTATTTTATATTCTATATGAAAGTATTGAGTGAATATGCTAATTGTTATTTTTTGCAATCAGAAAACATGTAGTTTCTTGTAACTGATATCGAACAGGCGTCAAGAGGACATTTTGACTGTTATGTATAAAGTATCTAACCACAATGGTCATCTATTGTAATTTAATATGAAAAGGTACGTAGCATTAAAAAACGTGTGTTAAAGGTAAGTGTGCTTATTTTCGTAAATTAACCTTGATAATTCCATCTCCTTATTTAGTTGAATGTTAATTATTTTGTGTTACTTCATCATCAGAAATTACGATCACGCTGATAGGCCGAACGCAGCATGAGGCAGAAGGAACATTATCGTTTTCCTATTATTTCTGAACCAACTCTTTTTTTAATTGTGTAGTGTTGCATTTCTTTTAAAGTCTATAAATCTTCTGGTCCCTTAGTGTTGATCCGGGTATGACTACATCGCGACTATAAAAATGCACAGAAATGATAATGTTTCTTCCGAGCGATCTCAAATATATATATATCAATATGCTGCTCTTATTCAGGTATTTAATGGTCAACGTATGCTATTAAAATAGTTTAATCAATCCCTGATTCTGTTGCCAAGTGGCCCACCAAAATATTCACATTTTTCGACATTTTTTTCAAAAAAATAATAAAGTAAAATAAAATAACAATTTTTTTTCTTCTCGTCCCCCAAGAGCAACGCTACAACTTGCGTTCATCTGAGTACTGATGAGGAGTGGTGTAAGATGGAAACGACTGGGAGGAGCAGAGCGAGTGTTACAACACAGTGGGAGAGACTGTACGCTCCGGGATGACAGTGTCTCACCAGTGGGACGGGCAGTGAGGGAAGTGGGGCAGTGTGTGAGGAAGGAGGGGGCGTGTTGACAGACAGTGGGGAACATGAAAGAGGGTGCACGGGGTTCACGCGGGTGGCGAGGAGCGTCTGAGTACACCGACACCGGCAAAGGCTGGCAGAGGCACGCTGAACAGCCCTACACCCTCCACATTTGTTTGCTCGAAGTATTGTGAACATTTAACCGTCACTGAGACGTGGCCTTCTACACAGTTATGTACTGATTTCCAGCATTCTGGATGGCACGACGACAGCAACTGTGTTGTTTACCCAATTATCTGACAGTGTAATTAACCGTCGAAGCTGCAGTATTTTTTTTTATTACGCGGTGACTAGTTTGGAATGTAAGCTACCAAATCGTCCAATAAGCTACGCAATAACATCTATTATGACAGCTACAGTTGAAAATCTCTCGTAATGTAGTGTAGGGCTGAATTTCATCAACCAGGCGTAACAGCGCTGTAATCGCACTGCTCTAGGTTGTGTTGTGCTGCGAGAAATCGCCCACCACGCCCACACTCTTATGGAAGAACCATCCAAAACTGACCTTGTCGATCTGCTGTACTGAGAAAATTGACCAGGACCGAGATGAATGGAAATTAACAACAGATTAGTGACGATTGCCCAAGTCCGCGACACGGTCCCTACTGAGGGGCGTCCATCGAAGGTAGGTATCTTCTTTAGAAGCATCATTACTTTTCGGGAAAGACGCCTCACCCCATATTGACAGAGTATGTAGGGCACGACTTAAGAGTTCGACGTATCTGAACAGGAACACGAAACTGTGAACCGTTTTCGAGAAAAACGAGTTTGAAAATTTTGGGCGTGTTTATTTACTTTGTGTGGGTGCTAGCATGCAAGCTGAATGAGTTAACAAGTCTGTCTTTGGCAGGGCTACAGTGCAGACGCGTGCCTCTATTCCGCGCGCGAGGCAACGCTCGCCCGTGTTGTGTTTATATCGGTCGTTACACGCGCGCCGGCTGTACTGGCAAAACGACATAGCGAACCAATATCGTAAAGCAACGCTACGATTCACCTTTTGTTCCGACTCTGTGCGAGCCAAAACACTTGATGTGGTAAGTTTCTTAAGAGACGAGGTGAAGATACCGGCATCGGACATCATATGTTGGCATTTTTTCATCGTCAGCAGCAGAGTGTACGTGAAGATTATCAGTGACGCTACGGACGACAATATCACCAGGCACACGAATCAAGGACTCCACTTCTGTCCCTCAGATAGCAACTTAGACACTGTGACCGTCAAGCACGCGGGTTTGGACGTCCTAACAATTAAGAGTTCTCGAGTTGTCTTCTGAACTACCTGCTGGAGATGTGACAGGCGCCCTCCGCCCTACAGCACGGTCCACGACCATGTAACCGAGAAATGGGCACAGTTCAAGACATATCCTGTCCGACAAGTGCGCATCGATCTCCGTTGCCACGTGCTGGTTCAAATGGCTCTGAGCGCTATGGGACTTAACATCTATGGTCATCAGTCCCCTAGAACTTAGAACTACTTAACCCTAACTAACCTAAGGACATCACACAACACCCAGCCATCACGAGGCAGAGAAAATCCCTGACCCCGCCGGGAATCGAACCCGGGAACCCGGGCGTGGGAAGCGAGAACGCCACGTGCTGTCCTCCCTCCGCACCGGTGCCTGCACAGCCATTATTGTGTACGACGGCCAACCCCTCACGTGCTCAGTATGCGGTGAAGGAGGACATCATTGGTATAAATGTATACAGTGACGGATTGCACAATTATTACCTGTGGACGTGACGCTCCCACCCAACCCGACTACTCTGTCGGTGCCATATGCAGCGGTGTCTACCGCCGCCACTGTCCCACGAAGCTTGCCGCTTATCCACCCTAGAGAGCCTGTATACAGAGAGAGTGGCCATAGGTGAAGTTGCCCGTGACTGGTTGATTAGCTTTGGCGCTATTTTTCTGCCAAACGTCTCTCGCGCTTCCTATGTTCGCCGTGATTTGAGTTGAATTGAAGTTCAGAGGACTTTTGGAAACGTTTAAAAGGTATTTTAATTATTGAGAGACTTGTTATGCGTTGTGTATGCATGTTCGATTTAGTTGTATATCGTTTTTAGTACGTAATTAGCGTTTGCGATCTTAAATACGAGTTGAAATAATGAAGCGTTTTGTGATGCCAATATCTGACAGTTCTTGCTGGAAACGGAAAGTTCCTGTAATTGTGCATTCTCATTCGACTTTATAGCGTCAAACTTTATTTCGTTCCGAATCAGAACACTAGGCATTATTTTCGTTTCAGTATTATTGCCTGACTGTAAGCACGTTTTCCGCAGTTGTCGTGGTTGCTGAAACACTATTCGTAGTAAATAATGGTAGATACTCTTGAAGACAGTTTTTAGTAGGCCTACTTACTGTGGGCTAGAAGGGATACGATAGTTTTCTTGTTATATGTGGTCGTTATTACAGTAGCCTACATTTAACACCTGACTTTTGTAATGTTTTTCGTTTGTTATCTACAAGAGGTATTCAGTAAACAGTTGTTTACTTGTGACATGCAAAACGTTTGAAGACGTAACAAGAAGTACTAATACATGCAAAAAGTTTGAAAACGTGACAAGAAGTACTAATACGTTTCACACTTTTTGCATGTCACAAGTAAACAACTGCTTACGACTTTCATTCATCTGACGTAATACAGGCACGTTAAATCATTAGCGTTATGCACTTCCGATATTAAACAAATGCTGTACACTATATTGTTTTTTATTTACGTTACTTTCATTGCAATATGTCTAGTAAACGAACTTTAAAGGAAATAAATGCAAGTAACGAATAATTTTTTACAGCCACTGTATAAAATTTTCCTGTGGTGTACTTAGTAGGCTACTATGAGTATATTATAGCTGTAAAGAAAGGCATTAAACGAGTGATTTGGCCATATTGTTTTGTGCTTTTGATTCGGTGAGTGTGTACTCCACTACTGGCCATTCAAAAGTCCCGCCTGCAGTTTGGCAGAAAAATGGCCGCCGTATCGTCCGGTTGGCCACTCTCTCCCTGTACAGGCTCTCTAGCTACCGGTAGCTGTAAACGCCTGTGTCTGTATGCGCCACAGAAATAGGTGCCCATTTAAGCCAACAAAAACAGTACGTAACAGTATACCTGAATTTAGCTGCTAACGACTCTTCACTGGTAGTATCCGTCAAAACCATAGTTAACCTATCTTCTCTGGTGATGTAGTTATTTTTCGTAGCTGTGAATGTTGATTCGTCGCGAATGATAATGCCGATCCTTTGCTTGAATCTATTCCGAGTGATTTTGTTGTATTTTTAGTTCCCTTGCCCGTCAAAGTATTTCTTCTCCAATAGTTATCACACACTATTTTTGTGTATAATACGTTAATTACAATTACTATGCCCACATATTGCTATCGACGTCGTAGCCTAACGACTACAGTTTTTGGCTAGTAAAGTCAAGGTCCTGGGTTCAATACCCAGACTGTACTCACTGAAGTTTTTTATCTGGTGGAAACATCTTGAAGAAGGTTCCTTCTGTCTTGGGAAACCAACAGAAAAGCTACTTGAACATTTTTTAGGTTAGGCTTTACCGTGACTGTTACTGACATTAAATGAAACAACAAGTTCACTGTTACCAGTCACCGTTTTATTTATTTCCACGACGCTGTTTTAACTTGTCAGAATTGGATTTATATACCACCTGAAGT
The DNA here is from genome assembly GCF_023864275.1 of Schistocerca cancellata. NCBI lineage: Eukaryota > Metazoa > Arthropoda > Insecta > Orthoptera > Acrididae > Schistocerca > Schistocerca cancellata. The sequence goes on from NC_064634.1 coordinate 67,061,903, forward strand.
ACACACACATAAACAAACACCGCTAAATGCTTAAAGCAATTATTCTGTAATAATATTGTTATGATGTATATTCTTTGCACTTTGCGATTATGTCTTCACTTCTGCTATACGAACCTTGCACCCAGCTGATTCCAGACGCCATATTTGTTTACAAATGTGGCAGTACACATGTGATGTGTTACGACAGCAAAAGGAACCTGTGATCACTGGAGGTACTGTAGTTTACTTATTTAATGTTTACCATTAGATATCAGTTTAATTTTTCGTCAAAATTAATCCTAAACCATATTCTGAAATAACGTTTCGTTTCTCCACTAGGCAGTGCCACAAGTTCCTCCAAAAATCGTAACACAACACACACACACAAATGTAATACTTACTAATGTAAATCCACCCGATGATGGAGGTTTAAACCTTCGAAACGCGTCGTGGAAATAAATAAAACGGTGACTGGTAACAGTGAACTTGTTGTTTCATTTAAAGCTACTTGAATATAAAAGGAGCAAAACTGACGCGCAAATCGCTACCGTAACGTTTTACGTCGAAAGGCTTGCTTCAGGATAGGTGACATTTGTTAACAGCAGAAGCATCAGCTTTTATTTTTTCGGGTTAGTGAGCGAGATGCTCTATGCATTACAACTACAGATCTTATTCTTTCCAAGATTACAGACCATTTCTACAAAATTTACGTCGAAACTGTGTGGCGGAACTAGGAAGGGAACCTTTCCTTGCAAGATTTTTTCACTATAGTTGGGGTCAAGCCTGTTCTGCGCATCTACGTCACGCAGTACTGTTCTCAGATCTCTGCTGTGAAAGTGGTTGCCATCGTGAGCATTAAACACGACCGTAGCGAGTTATCCAGTAAACTTTTATGGTAGAGATAAGCAACAAATTCCGCACAGGCAAGTGAGAATCGTAATTTGCAGCAAACATGCTTTTTTCCAGCGCAGAGCACGTGTATGCGCTTACGGCAATCGTCGCTTGAAACCGGCAAACAGTGCAGTCCCCGTCCATATCTCGACCTGCGCGAACAGCCATCATTCACAGATCAGACTATAGAATAAGCAGGAGTTGGAATTTCTTTGTCGCTCTGTATTACAGGCGTCGCAAAGGATCATGGTAACGGGACCGTCGAGTCATCTATCGTTTGATCCTGTAGTTGTAGTTCCATCACAGTCAGGTTGGCACAGCCGGAGGGGGGGGGGGGGGGGGGGGGGGGGGGGGGGGAATGGAAGTTTGACACTTCCACCCTTCAGGATCAAATTTGTCGACAGCGCGTTGCAGCAGTGGAGACTTCCTGTGAACGCACTTTCCCACTGATGTCATGGCTCAACTGCGCCAAACCAATCATCACGAGAGAGTTGGTCCAGTGCGGGAAAAAATCGGCTGTGTGGCACAGCACACCATGAATTTTTACTACACCATGCTGCGGGGACTAGACAACCAACCTCAATCGCCTGAAACGCCCAGAGGACGACAACACATTAAAGCCAAGCACCTTTCGTTACAGAGTATGGTGGTGCGTCACGCCGACGGGATTTCGCTCCTGAGGAAACACCATCTATGCTCCATACCACGTCTGACCGCAGTCGTCGTCGTCGTCGTCGTCGTCGTCGTCGTCGTCGTCGTCGTCGTCGTCGTCAACAGCTTATCAGTACCCTCCTCAAGCAAGACGGTAGCCACGTCAGTACTCAGGCGAGCATTGTCTCCAACTTTCCTGACCATTATCGACAGTTTTACGACGACTGAACCGCGGACGATGCAGCATCTGAGGACATTCTCCAACACGCCACACGTACTCTTGAAGCTACAGTGACAGCATCCTTGGCGTTGGCAATTACTACGGACGAGATGACGGACGCTATCGCGCGACGAACAAATCGGCAGGCTCCGACTGCCTTCTGGTTGAATTCTGCTGGGCGTTCCGCGACCTGATGATCCAGCAGTGGATCGACTTGTTCCAGGTGCTGGTCACACCCAACTTCTAAGTGCCAGATGTTACAGAAGCGTGGCGCCAACCGACACTCATGCTCATAAATTAAGGATAACGCTGATAAATGGTGAAACAACGCTCTGGTGGGCGGTTTGCAGGTTTAAATCACCTCGGGGCATGACCATGCGGTGCATCTGACCTCCGGTCGACGCACGTTGGCGCTGTCAGCAGTCCACATATGCAGAGGTGTGTTGGTGCATGTCAGAGTACGGTGCAGCGAGTAAGTGTGGAGACGTTTTCAGACGTGATAATGGTGACTGTGTGTTGAAAATGGCTCAAAGAACACATATTGATGACGTTATGAGGGGTAGAATACTAGGGCGACTGGAGGCTGGTGAAACACAGCAGGTCGTAGCATGGGACCTTCGTGTGCCACAAAGTGTGATCTCAAGATTATGGCAACGATTCCAGCAGACAGGAAACGTGTCCAGGCGCTACAGTACGGGACGTCCACAGTGTACGACACCACAAGAGGACCGATATCTCACCATCAGTGCCCGCAGACGGCCACGGGGTACTGCAGGTAGCCTTGCTCGGGACCTTACCGCAGCCACTTGAACAGACGACTCAACAGACATGGTTTGTTCGCCCGGAGACCTGCCACAGGAGAGCCCGTAAAGCCTGGTGTCAAGAACACAGTAAATGGCCATTGGAACAGTGGTCCCAGGTTATGTTCAGGGACGAGTCCAGGTATAGTCTGAACAGTGATTCTCGCCGGGTTTTCATCTGGCGTGAACCAGCAACCAGATACCAACCCCTTAATGTCCTTGAAAGGAACTTGTCTGGAGGTCGTGGTTTGATGGTGTAGGGTGGGATTATAATTGGTGTACCTACACCCCTGCATGTCTTTGACAGAGGAACTGTAACAGGTCAGGTGTATTGGAAAGTCATTTTGCACCAGCATGTCCTCCTTTTCAGGGGTGCAGTGGGTCGCACCTTCCTCCTGATCGATGATAATGCACGGCCCCACAGAGCTGCCATCGTGGAGGAGTACCTTGAAACAGAAGATATCAGGCGAATAGAGTGGCCTGCCTATTCTCCAGACCCAAACCCCATCGAGCACGTCTAGAATGCTCTCGGTCGACGTATCGCTGCACGTCTTCAAACCCCTACGACACTTCAGGAGCTCCAACAGGCACTGGTGCAAGAATGGGAGGCTATACCCCAGCAGCTGCTCGACCTCCTGATCCAGAGTATGCCAACCTGTTGTGCAGCCTGTGTACGTGTGCATGGTGATCATATCCCATATTGACGTCGGGGTACATGAGCAGGAAACAGTGGCGTTTTGTAGCACATGTGTTTCGGGACGGTTTTCTCAACCAATACCGCAGACTTACGGATCCGTGTCGTGTGTGTTCCCTATGTGCCTATGCTATTAGCGCCAGTTTTGTGTAGTGCCACATTGTGTGACACCACTTTCTGCAGTTATCCTTAACTTATGAGCATGAGTGTAGAAACTGCCACAGGCGAATGTTGGGATCTCATTGTGCTCGACGCGTCCTACCTCCTCTACGTAGCACTGTATCAATCGACTTCGATAATGCCTTTCATTGGATCGACACCAGTCGCTTGTAACGGTGGTGATGCGTATGGAGGTTGCCCTCGCACTCGTGCACACCTTGAGCTGCCTGCTTACCAGTGCCATATCAAGTACTCCAGTCAATGGACGAGAGGCGGGAACGATTCCAGTACGGCTGGAACTACTACGATGAGGCGTGGGCGTGGGCCTACCACGTCCCGTACGCGCAACCTTCCCGTCCCACCAGTGAGTGTGGCCCACATTCACCCAACACTTTTACACACATCGACCTACTGTGTTGAACTCAGCTACGTACATGATGCCCTTCCAACCACATGCACAACATGAGCGAAAGATTTTTTTATAAGTTATTTTCACAATGCACCCCCCCCCCCCCCCCGCGCAATATGCTGAAGACCCTTCGTCCACATATCTATTGGACGTCAGTGTGGAAGAACGTCCATATGCCTTTCCCAACAGCCGATGCACGAACCCTGTGGTAAAACGTCATTAACGGTAAATACCCGACAAACCAGTGACTTAACCGTATTGGACCGGCCGAATCACCGTTATGCACTCGCTGCCACACCAATTATACTGATGAGCATCGTCTCACTTGTCCGTCAACGCACGATGTATGGCAATTCGTAGAATGGATGCTGGCATGTTACCTCAGTGCCCCGCAATCGACTGTCAGTCCACAATTCCTTATCCTTTCGTAGGACACACGTTTTCTGCTTATCAAACACAGCGCTAGAGCATGGTTCAAGGACCTGACTGCATATCTCTTCAGCGAGGGGGCGCACTCCAAACTAAATTTTTAATACCATGTTTTAGATGCTCACACCACAGTTGAACGAATGCCAAACTACCGCTGTCTATTTGCTACTTGCTCACACCGTGTAATTTACTACCCCGCCCCCTCAGTTGGGGTGTACCCGACGTTCGACATGTCTGACACCTCACGACACACTTTTTCGGAACGGTAGGCTGCAAAAGCTTAGACCCTCTAAGTGAGTGAGAGACGCATTCGAAGAAGTTGCGAGAGTATACCCTTACGCATCAATGCCAGGTCATAATACATATAAATATCTCGCTTAATTTAAAAAACAACAGATAAATAAACAAACAAGAAAGGAAATAGGAGTAACGCATTGAAATACAGAACCATATCATTGACCTCAATTTGCAGTAGGATTTTGGAACATATACTGTACTCTAACATAATGAATCACCTTGAAGAAAATGACTTATTGATACATAACCAACACGGAGTCAGAAAATATGGTCATTGTGTAACACAGCTAGGCTCTTTATTCCCATGAAGTAATGAGTGTTGCTATAAGGGTTCTCAGATCGATTCCATATTCCTAGATTTCCAGAAGGCTTTTGACACCGTTCCTCACAAGTAACTATTAATCAAATTGCGTGCATATGGAGTATCGTCTCAGTTCTGTGACTGGATTCGTGATTTCCTCTCAGAGAGGTCACAGTAAATCATAGAGTAGAACAGAAGTGATATCTGGTGTTCCGCAAGGTAGTGTCATAGGTCCTCTGCTGTTCCTCATTTACATAAATGATCTAGGCGATAATCTGAGCAGCCCGCTTACATTGTTTGCAGATGACGCTGCAATTTACCGTCTAGTAAAATCATCAGAGGATCAATTCCAATTACAAAATGATCTAGAGAGAACTTCTCTATGGTGCAGAAAGTGAGAATTGGCACTAAACAAAGGAAAGTGCGAGGTCATCCACATGGGCACTAAAAGAAATTCGATAAATTTTGGGTACACGATAAATCGCACGAATCTAAGGGCTCTCAATTCGACTTAATACCTAGGAATTACAATTAAGAACAAATTAAATTGGAAAGACCACATAGATAATATTGTGGGGAAGGTGAAACCAAGACATCGCTTTGTTGACACAACACTTAGAAGATGCGACAAACCCACTGAAGAGAGAGCCTACATTACGCTTGTCCGTCCTCTGCTGGAATATTGCTGCGCGGTGAGGAATCCTTACCAGGTAGGATTGACGGAGGAAATCGAGAAAGTGCAAAGAAGGGCAGCTCGTTTCGTGTTATGGCGCAATAGGGGGTGAGAGTGTCACTGATATGATACGCGAGTTGGGGTGGCAGTCACTGAAACAAAGGCGGTTTTCTTAGCGGCCAGATCTATTTACGGAATTTCAGTCACCGACTTTCTCTTCCGAATGCGTAAATATTTTGTTGACACCCACCTACGTAGGGATAAATGATCATCATATAAAACTAAGAGAAATCTGAGCTCGAACGGAAAGATTTAGGTGTTCTTTTTTCCCACGCGCCATTCGAGAGTGGAATGGTAGAGAAGTAGTATGAAAATGTTTCGATGAACCTTCTGCCAGGCACTTAAGACTGAATGGAGAGTAACGATGTAGATGTAGATGTGAAAAAATGCTCTACATTCCTAACTTGAGACAGCGGTCGTCACGAGTGATGTGGACGTCGTGGCCAGCTCTCGGGATGCGACCCCTGCCCACTTCGCCGCCCTACTCATTCACAACAGTTGTGCCTCCTCCTCCCCATTTCCCCCCCCCCCCCCCCTGTCAATACGATTGAAATCGGTGAGCGGAAGTTCGTTGGTTGGTTAGATGATTGATCCCGCGGGAGGGCACCACATACACTACTGGCAACTGAAATTTCTACACCACGAAGATGACGTGTTACAGACGCGAAATTCAACCGACAGGAAGAAGATGCTGTGATATGCAAATTATTAGCTTTTCAGAGCATCCACACAAGGTTGGCCCCACAGCAGTTGACCGGCGTTGCCTGGTGAAACGTTGTTGTGCTGCCGCGTGTAAGGAGGAGCAATGCGTACCATCGCGTTTCCGACTTTGATAAAGGTCGGATCGCAGCTTATCGCGATTGCGGTTTATCGTATCAGGACATTGCTGCTCGCGTTGGTCGACATGCAATGACTGTTAGCAGAATATGGAATCCGTGGGTTCAGGAGGGTAATACAGAATGCCGTGCTGGATCCCAACGGCCTCTTATCACTAGCAGTCGAGATGACAGGCATCTTATCCGCATGGCTGTAACGGATCGTGCAGCCACGTCTCTATCGCTGAGTCAGCAGATGGGGACGTTTGCAAGACAACAACCATCCGCACGAACAGTTCGACGACGTATGCAGCAGCACGGACTATCAGCTCGGAGACCATGGCTGCGGTTACCTTTGACGCTGCATCACAGACAGGAGCACCTGCGATGGTGTACTTAACGACGAACCTGGGTGCACGAATGGCAAAACGTCATTTTTCGGATGAATCCAGGTTGTGTTTATAGCATCATGATGGTCGCATCCGTGATTGGCGACATCGCGGTGAACGCACATTGGAAGCGTGTATTCGTCATCGCCATACTGGCGTATCACCGGGTGTGATGGTACGGGGAGCCATTGATTACACGTCTCGGTCACCTCTTGTTCGCATTGACGGCACTTTAAACAGTGGACGTTACATTTCAGATGTGTTACGACCTGTGGCTCTACCCTTCATTCGATCCCCGCGAAACCCTACATTTGAGCAGGATAATGCACGACCGCATGTTGCAGGTCCTGTACGGGCCTTTCTGGATACTGCTGCCCTGGGCAGCACATTCTCCAGATCTCTCACCAATTGAAAACGTCCGGTCAATGATGGCCGAGCAACTGGCTCGTCACAATACGCCAGTCACTACTGTTGATGAACTGTGGTATCGTGTTGAAGCTGCATGGGCACCTGTACCTGTAGACGCCATCCTAGCTCTGTTTGACTCAATGCCCAGACGTATCACGGCCGTTATTACGGCCAGAGGTGGTTGTCCTGGGTACTGATTTCTCAGGATCTATGCACCCAAATTGCGTGAAAATGTAATCACATGTCAGTTCTAGTATAATATATTTGTCCAATGAATACTGGTTGATCATGTGCATTTCTTCTTGGTGTAGCAATTTTAATGGCCAGTAGTGTGGTAAGGTCATCTGTCGCGTCGCATTAAGGAGGACGGGAAAGGAAGTCAGCCGTGCCCTTTCAAAGGTACAATCACGGCATTTGAATGAAACGGTTTAGGGATATCACGGAAACCTTAAATCAGGATGGGCGGACTCGGATTTTAACCGTCGACGTCCCGAATGCGAGTCCAGTGTGCTGACCACTGCGCTACCTGGCTCGGTGGAAGTTCTCACGGTCTCCTCGTAAACCGCAACAATAGCAGGGACTCGCCTCGAGTTCCTGGACTGCCAGCAGCCCTCTACCTTCCCGGAATGTGGATACGATCTGCAGTCCACTGACAGCGGCACGCGACTGGCGGTGAGCAGACTGCAGCCCCTACAACGACCAGGACGTCAGAAATGGTGCACAAACGTCACACTGCACAAGAACGGGGGACATCAAATACCAGGCCCCCACAACCGCATGAGTGGTCGACTGTGAAGAGCGGACAAATTGAATAGCTGGGCGGCGGCCATTAGAGTGGTAAACTGACGCGCGGAGTTCGAATGTTTATACATCGCTTTTGGTTATAAAATGCCTTCCCTTGAGTTAGGTCACAAACATAATGCCTCATTTAAATACGTTACTACAATATACTTTTTAACGTATGAACAAACAGCAAATAGTCACTGTTTATGAATTTATCTTACGTAATACGTTGACTCTGCCGTAGCTTAAAGTTATGTACCCGACCCCTAGCATTTTTCGTAGTTCATTTACGATAGATGTACGCAAAATGCATCAAAATACTCGAAGATTTGCCCACTATATTAATAGATATTTTCTGACTCTACTACCTTGCTTTAGATTTTACGACGAGAAGTGCGTTATATATGGCATAGTGCTTTGGCAACTCACGACCAAGTTATCAAGTTTCAACCTAACCTAGACCATGAAAACACAACCGATCAGCCAACTTTCTTCAAAATGATAAGAACATATAAAATGGTATTCTGTCGGTCGGAAATCGTGCCTCCTGACAGCGTGTAACCATTTTTGTAACACAGCTGTGGTTTTGAGAAAGGAAACCTGCAAATAGATGCACAGACATTATGATAATATCGTGTTACAAAGACATTTACTAAGCAAGTGCACTGACATACAAAACAACTTAAAATATCCACATACCTGTGAAATGTAATATTCGTTCCTTTCTCGAATTTATTTGTACAATTAATCGCTGCACACCTCTTCACCATTGCACTTCTTTTGATTGGAATGTACAGACAGTAGAATTACGAGTAACAAATATACAACGTTGAATCAGGGTCTTCATAAACGCGTTCTCGCTTCCCACGCCCGGGTTCCCGGGTTCGATTCCCGGCGGGGTCAGGGATTTTCTCTGCCTCGTGATGGCTGGGTGTTGTGTGCTGTCTTTAGGTTAGTTAGGTTTAGGTAGTTCTAAGTTCTAGGGGACTGATGACCATAGATGTTAAGTCCCATAGTGCTCAGAGCCATTTGAACCATCTTCATAAACAACAATACTACACAACACATCAGACTGCAACCACTATAATGGCGTCCAGGCGAACGTTCAAATTATCCCGCGACTGCAGCGCCATCAGTGAGTCTAGTTATTTTTTTACAAGGTCTTTGTCAAATACAGCGCGCGTCTTTCAAAATGGTCCCGCACAGCACGCGGCTTAAGCACGGACAGCTCCTTAACAAGAGTCTCTTTCCAGCGCGCTTCGCCCGGCGGCAACCTCCAGAGACGGCAGAACGAGCCGCTCAGGCCCGACGATTCGCTCGTTGAGAGACATCGAGAGCCATCTTTACACAGCAACACGTTTTACAACAGCTGTACTCTTATACCAGTGATCGTCAACCTGCGAACTCAAGTACTGGTGCGGCCCGCGGTTCTCGGTCGTATTTTATAATAATATGCATCTAACAACTAACAGCCGAGCCCAAAAATGACTAACAACTGTTAAGAGAGAGTAGTTTTTGAGCTCAGTCACAAACAAAAATGCTTACAGATAGAATAATATCTGATAAATAAGGCCGTGAGCTAAGTAAACTTGACCTACTACCCCAGGGGCGTAGAGGGAAGTAGCGCGACTACTGCACCGTAAGGGGGGGGTGGTGGTTAGTGTTTAACGTCCCGTCGACAACGAGGTCATTAGAGACGGAGCGAAAGCTCGGGGTTAGGGAAGGATTGGGAAGGAAATCGGCCGTGCCCTTTCAAAGGAACCATCCCGGCATTTGCCTGAAACGATTTAGGGAAATCACGGAAAACCTAAATCAGGATGGCCGGAGACGGGATTGAACCGTCGTCCTCCCGAATGCGAGTCGTGTGCTAACCACTGCGCCACCTCGCTCGGTAAGCACCGTAAGAGGATACGAGAAAGGTAATGTTTTATAGTTTGTCTCCCAGTATTGTCAACTAACAGAAGAGTGTGACTCGTACCGGTCAGCTGCTATGGTATAAATGTTGACACAAAAAAACATCAGTTGGGGAATGCGTATTACACAGATGGTCATCTTGTTTGTGACACGGAACACTATTAAATTAAGGCTGTTGAAGTACAATGCTGTGAGCAAAAGAAAAACGACACTCAAAATACTTAGGAAGCAAATTTGATCGCGTCTCATACTGCATACAGTCAATCAGGTTAGATCTACCTGTCAGATTATCTTTGTACCTTTGTTGCAAATGGCTGGTGTTCCACTTACTTGCATTATTTTGTACTAATAGTAACAATTTTATTACTTCCGTGCTTTCTACTTCGTATTTTGTCTTTTCACATTTTAGAAGCTCTTAGGTTTGCGCTGCTTCTTTAAATGTGTTGGCTGCGAAGAGACCTTCTGAAGATAGTGACTGAAACTGAATAGTTCGTACTGTACCTTTGTTTTTAAGTACTTCTTCCCAACACAAACGCAGCAGTTTCGTATTTTTCGGCCGATCCCGGGCGTGCAACTTACACTTGAAATATCACCCCCCCCCCCCGTACAGGAGTAACATTAATGAGATACACGAGTTTCAAGATTTTAAACATGGATGAAACAGTAACTGTTTAAATTCTTCACGGTAAATGGTAACAGCGAAACAGTTGCAGGATCAAGATTTATTAAAATCCTTGACCACGGTTTCGGTATATCTAAATATATCTTCAGTAGCATGAAGATAGAGTAGCATCAAACCAGTCTCAGGACTGAAGACCACAACAGCAACAACCTTAGCTACCGATTTCTAATCGAAGTCTATATTTATTAATGGTGTCATTCCATTTACTGTGTGGAACTAACTGAATGAGTAACAGCCCTCTCTTATAATCGTATATTGACGGTCATCATTTACGACATACTACGTAATACAAGCAGCGAACAGATTACAGTGATAGGTGGAACTGCCCGTAGACGAGAAAACGTGTGATTTCTTGCGGCTGCTTCAAGGAGAGCCTACGACCGGAAGTGCGGCGCGTTACGGAGGCAGGACGCTGCCGTCACAAAGCAGCCTGTTAACTACAAATGCGGTGCCTGGCGTTTCTCAGCAACGTGGTTTACGAATACAATACCTGGCCCGCACCGCACTGTAGCGCAAGGGAACGGGTCGTCAAATGAGCGTATCAGGGACAACAGACGTGCCGCCGGCCAGAGACAGAATAACGGCCAGTCCAAGAGGTGGCCGCACCGGCCTTGGCTTCGTCGCCAACTCTGGACGAGCCACGTCTCTGCGTCACGTGCCCTCAAGCTTTTCGCCGCTGCTAAATATATATCTCGCGTCTTTTCTGCCCACGGTAAACTTTTAAATACTAGCCAGCTATTTTTGCGTCGTCCATTTCGACACGGTTACATAAAATGCACAGACAGCGCCGTTATTTCATATATTCCGCCGTCAGATGTAACGCAATTCTTGTGTGTATTGTCTCGAATTAAATCGAACTACGAACTCCCTCACATTTCATACAGAGGTCCTAGACGTAGAAAACATCAGACCATCATCACAACGTGTTACACCTTGTAATGTTGATGCATTAATTTGTTCTGAAATGGCTGGCTCTGAGCACTATGGGACTTAACATCTATGGTCATCAGTCCCCTAGAACTTAGAACTACTTAAACCTAACTAACCTAAGGACAGCACACAACACCCAGCCATCACGAGGCAGAGAAAATCCCTGACCCCGCCGGGAATCGAACCCGGGAACCCGGGCGTGGGAAGCGAGAACGCTACCGCACGACCACGAGATGCGGGCATTTGTTCTGAAAGCGTTGCTGATATTCAAGACAATAAAACCGGGTTAAAAGCTGTGAGTTATCTGGGGAAGTTAACCTTGCATTACTGAGCAACTGTGTCACTAGGTACCCAGTCTAGCTTACCAAATTCCCAACCAGACTAACATCAATTATAATCTTTTAATAGTCATCTTACGATAACCGGTGATACACATACATAAAAAGAGAATTTAAATAAAAAGAAATAAATCAGTTTATATTTGGACATTTATTTTAACATTGATCATTTTTCCGTTAAAATTTCAGCATATTAAACTTGATACATAACTAAACTGGTGCCTTATTTAGGATTGTGAAAATCTGAGTTTGTAATCTTATGGAACACATCAAATATGGAGCCAAGATTGGGAGACTGCATACAATACTGCATTCATTAAACAACACACGAAGAACGTTGAAACATATGCAAGAGGAAATTAACCACAACCAACCGATTCAATTTTCACCCAAAGAAGTTACGTTCGTAGCGCAATCCTGTCCGTCATGGAATTACCACACACTGGTATACTAAATTCATACTAACTCTCTGTGAAATCTTCCCGAAAACAATAGCTGAGGGCTACTTTGATGATTACACCACATGCTTCACGTGGTCAACTTGGTTTACACAAAGAGTGTAACTCCACAATAATTTTGATAATTAAAATAAATTACATCGAAACACGAATTACGAAAGAAAAACCTCGAACTGGTTACTATCGTCTTACTATTAACCTGATGGGTCAAACAATTGTATAAGCACGTGGTACTGGTCTCACAAAGTACACCCCACGTGGGTTGAACATAAAGGAAAGTTGCTATATTGAAAAGTATTATCAAGACGAGACGTTATAATCTCACCCACATTCGCATTTAAGATTGATGATCTTAGTTACAGTTACGGATCATCCACACGTGGTTCCACTTTACTCACAAAGTAGTGACAAAGCAACTACTGGAAGATATTCTGAACTTGACACTCGAATTACACTGCGTTGCAATTTAAAATAACATTAGATATTTTAGATCTAAACCTGAAATAAAGTTGATTAAATTTTCAGTTAGGCTGACTTAAGAAATCCATTGTCTTACGGACTTAGCAGATACGCGCTTAGCCGGAGATCTTACCACTTCAGACGCTCACCGCGGACAGACTGCCGTGGGGCCCCTACCGAGGGTGCTTCCAGATACAAAACGGAAGTGACCAGAGAGGCAGCTTCCTATGCCAACATGACAAGGGACGGACAGGACCATACTAAGAATAGAAACCTCTTTGCTTTTAGAAAGCGTAGCTACCTGTTCCGACGTCGGTCCTACTGTTGTCTAGCAGACAGGCTTGTCTGCTATCATCAAGCATGCAACTAGAAATACATTTGCTCATTCATTCTTTCATACAGAAGGGAAAGCAGATGACAGTATCTTATCATATACAGTATATAAAAGAAAGCGGATGTAGGTTCCGTATGAGACTGTGTGACATCAATTACATATAAACTGTGTTTTAAAGTGTGGTAGTGTGACAGATCGTTCTTGATTATGTGTAAAAGTAACATGTTCCACTGCTCAGTCTCCTCCCAGATGGAGTCAAAAACACCACAGTAAATTTAGAAGTTGAATGTATGCCGTAAATGACAACAGTTTTAAGAAATTAACATGAAAGCAATCCAAGAGACCTTTCAACCTTTATCATGTAAGATGACTGCGTAAGCACCACGTAACAGCACAAGGGACTTTCGCTACTAATACTGAATGACATGCTCACTACGCTAAAAAGTGAATTTCTACTGAAACTGTGACACTCATTTGGCGCCCAGACAAACGAACTTATCATTTTCAAGCCGACAGGAATAGACTGCCGGAGTAATAATTACACACTGTCCTGTCACATTTCTGTGATCACATGTCAAAACTCTTTTCGCTTTGTGTGTGTATTACATATATCTTTTTAGGACATCTGCGTTGTTGCACTCTGCTTACTTGTTCCTTACGCCTCTGCTTGTTTGTGCCGATTTTTTCTGTTATTTCAAAACTTAAGATCCTTTCTGAGATCTTCAGTTCTTAATCTATCTTCTACTTTACACCCTTTTACTGATCTGATGAAATGGGAATAAGTCACTGATGAAGTACACAACGGATCAGTTGCAACGATGACATCTCTTGATCCAGATTATATACGCGAACGTGAAAGTACTTTAGAGCTAGACGAGGGAGAGGGAACTGAATATAGGTGGATTATTAAGAGATGTCAGATGCAGCTAGATTAATAAGCATGAAAACAAAAGTTTTCTGTATTAGTTGTAGCACACCAATATACAATGACTGTGCAAAAAGTATTTGGAAGGACTGTGTATAAAACTACGTAGTTTTGATTACTTCCTGGATCAAATAGTAGTTAAGGGACACAGAAAGTAAGGTCGCCAGCACCTCGATCCAGTAGATGTTACAAGCGAGCAAGTGAAGTCCTCGAAGTATGTCTTTGGATTATGAAAGTAACTAGGAGAGAGAAAATCGAGGCATTGAAGGCATTACTGATGTCAGAGCTGGGGAATAATTTACGAGACGTATATGAGTCGGGGCGGTACGGAGGCCAGAGCAGATGACGGTTATCCCATCGCTCATCCGTGTCGAACATACGCCATCCCACATCCAACTTCCTCCAACCCGATGAAGGTGGAAGACAGTTGCAAAGCTAAAAATGTGCTTTAGTTGGCAGGCTCCGAACAGCAGAAGCGAGAAGGCTAAAAACGGAAGAGGGCGTCAGTTGGACAGTCAACAATAAAAACAAGAGGGGAGAAATTGACGAGGCAGCAGGTGGCCGTCACTGGGGTTCCGCATGCAACGGAGTCCCACTCATTGCCACCCCTGCCCCAGTGCAGTCACGGTTTTAAACAACGCCCACTATTAAACAGCTTGCTACCCCTAAAACAGAAAATAGGGTGCGTAAATAAAGGAGACAAACGGCACCTAAAAGCAATTACAACACAGTAAGAGAGAGATGAAAGAGTGAGCTGGTCAAGAGGGAAAGGTCGAAAGTTCCCAAAACCCAGTATGCAGCTAGAGACGCCTAAAACCCGACCACCCTCCGCCCCTGTGTTGAAATGTAGCTTAAATCGTTATATCTCTCATGGAGAAAAGGGTGAATCAGTTCAACCGTCAATGAAACGTCTGCCAATATTAGAGGCAAAGAGTAGCATGGAAGGTGTGGCGGCGACTCGCTACATAGAATAAAACTATGAGAAGGCCTGGTATGACCAATTCGGAGGAGAAACAGGACGGTAGATTCTTCCAGTGAGGAACGGAAGTAAGAGCGTCATGCAGCGGCACAAATCCGCACCTGGGATCGTAAAAGTGAAAGGGGGGGGGGGTGAGTAATCGCTCCTCTCCCCCTCTGGCCAGTCAGTCCGTTCATTTCCTAGGATACCCACATCACCTGGGACGCAGAAAAAGACAACTGAGCAGGCAGTAACACTAAGTTCAGCGAGAAGGTCGTGAATCGCAGAGACCAGAAGGCGACAGAGCCACTTCCGTCAGTGGTCTGCAGATGCCTCATTTAGTCCCTGAATATGAAAACGCCACCAAGTGAGACTCATTTAATAAAACGGAAGACTGTTAACGGCTGCCAACACCGCCGTAAAGAATTATATGTTTTCAGCACCAAATGATAATTTCTGGCCGGCAGGAGATGTAAAAGTACGTCGCGTCTTATCTACGATTATAAACCTGACAGTATAAAAGGTGGAACTCCTGACGAGCTGAACTTAAAATGTGCTCAAAGGTCATTGGGGGCGACAGACTTCAGATCTTTGAAACAGATCAGCCCTAATTTGTGGCATAGGTACCAATCAAGAGAGGGGGGAGTGTGGAATGCGAGAAAACAAGAAGAGCACATTCTAAGGAGGTGCCGGCAGAAGGCTATGAGGCGCATTCCAATTGGTAATCCCACTGAAGGACGGGTACCAGAGAATGCAAAAGAATGGGATACGATGGATGATCAAGGAATTGTCGAATGGCGACTGCATAGGAGATCAAGAGTTGGTACCATTGGCACTGAAGGGAAAAGCCCTCCACTTCAACGAGGAGACTGTGTAGGGGACTAGACCAGAAGGCGTAAGCGGCCAGTCGTACGCAGCGATAATGGAGTTAGCCGAACAACTTCTAAGACCGCCGAGCTGTATACCTCGCAACTACACTCCAGTGAGGACGAGACCAGGGCCGTGTAAATACAGAGAAGAACAGCACGATCCGCACTCAAAGGGATGTGGACAAGGAAACCGAGGGTATTAAGCTTCCACATGCAGCTAATCTTTAGTTGACGAATATGTGGCAGCCATGTCACCCTCTTATCGAAAAGGAGGCCCAAAACACGGGACTGTGGAACAACGTCCCAGCACTAAGTACCCAAGTAGAGTTTTGCGTCAGGATGGAAAATGGTTAAAATGGCTCTGAGCACTATGGGACTCAACATCTGAGATCATCAGTCCCCTAGAACTTGGAACTAGTTAAACCTAACTAACCTAAGGACATCACACACATCCATGCCCGAGGCAGGATTCCAAACTGCGACCGTAGCAGCACCGCGGAGCTCAGGATGCACCCTGGCACAACCTCAGAAACACACATAACCCGACAGATATACGAGGTGCATTCAAGTTCTAAGGCCACCGATTTTTTTTCTCCAGACTGGAAAGAGATAGAAGCATGCGCATTGCTTTAAAATGAGGCCGCGTTCATTGTCAATACGTCCCAGAGATGGCAGCACCGTACAGCAGATGGAATTTTACCGCCAGCGGCGAGAATGAGAACTGTTTTAAATACTTAAAATGGCGACGTTTTCCTTACTTGAACAACGTGCAATCATTCGTTTTCTGAACTTGCCTGGTGCGAAACAAATCGCAATTCATCGACAGTTGAAGGAGACATGTGGTGATGGAGTTATGGATGTGTCAAAAGTGCGTTTGTGGGTGCGACAGATTAATAAAGGCAGAACATCATGTGATAACAAACTGAAACAACCTCGGGCTCGAGAAAGTGGAGAGAATTGTTTTGGGGGATCGCCGAATGACTGTTGAACAGATCGCCTCCAGAGTTGGCATTTCTGTGGGTTCTCTGCACACAATCCTGCATGACGACCTGAAAATGCGAAAAGTGTCATCCAGGTGGGTGCCACGAATGCTGACGGACGACCACATGGCTGCACGTGTGGCATGTTGCCGAGCAATGTTGACGCGCAACGACGGCATGAATGGGACTTTCTTTTCGTCGGTTGTGACAATGGATGAGACGTGGATGCCATTTTTCAATCCAGAAACAAAGCGCCAGTCAGCTCAATGGAAGCACACAGATTCACTGCCACCACAAAAATTTCAGGTAACCGCCAGTGCTGAAAAAATGATGGTGTCCACGTTCTGGGACAGCGAGGGCGTAATCCTTACCCATTGCGTCCCAAAGGGCACTACGGTAACAGGTGCATCCTACGAAAATATTTTGAAGAACAAATTCCTTCCTGCACTGCAACAAAAACGTCCGGGAAGGGCTGCGCGTGTGTTGTTTCACCAAGACAACGCACCCGCACATCGAGCTGACGTTATACAACAGTTTCTTCGTGATAACTTTGAAGTGATTCCTCACGCTCCCTACTCACCTGACCTGGCTCCTAGTGACTTTTGGCTTTTTCCGACAATGAAAGACACTCTCCGTGGCCGCACATTCACCAGCCGTGCTGCTATTGCCTCAGCGATTTTCCAGTGGTCAAAAAAGACTCCTTAAAGAAGCCTTCGCCGCTGCCATGGAATCATGGCGTCAGCGTTGTAAAAAATGTGTACGTCTGCAGGGCGATTACGTCGAGAAGTAACGCCAGTTTCATCGATTTCGGGTGAGTAGTTAATTAGAAAAAAAAATCGGAGGCCTTATAACTTGAGTGCACCTCGTATGACACTCAGTACAGAGCCTTGTGGGGAAACTGTTCTCTTGGACCCGTGGAGAGCTGAGTGAGTTAGCGACTTTAACCTTGAACAACCAGTAGAATGAAAACAGACGAATAAAAACCTGCGAGTGCGTCGGAAGCCCCAGTGATGGAGGGTAAGTAAAATGTGATGACTCAAAGCGGTATCAAATGACAAATACAGCTGTAAAACGACTGATGAGTTGTTCACGTTTAGAAAAGGCTTTTTCCATCCAGACCACGTTGTCGGTTGTGATTCGTCCCCTCCGGGAAACCACACTGATAGGGGGACAGTCCGCAGGTCGTGGTCGTGAGGTAGCGTTCTCGCTTCCCGCGCCCGGGTTCCCGGGTTCGATTCCCGGCGGGGTCAGGGATTTTCTCTGCCTCGTGATGACTGGGTGTTCTGTGCTGTCCTTAGGTTAGTTAGGTTTAAGTAGTTCTAAGTTCTAGGGGACTGATGACCATAGCTGTTAAGTCCCATAGTGCTCAGAGCCATTTGAACCATTTTGGATAGGGGGACAAAAGAACTTGAGATTCGACAAACCTACATAATCCGTGGACAACCATATTTTCGAACACTGTAATAATACAGGCTGTATCAAAAAGAATTATCCGATTTAAAGAAATCGTAACTACACTCCTGGAAATGTAAAAAAGAACACATTGACACCGGTGTGTCAGACCCACCATACTTGCTCCGGACACTGCGAGAGGGCTGTACAAGCAATGATCACACGCACGGCACAGCGGACACACCAGGAACCGCGGTGTTGGCCGTCGAATGGCGCTAGCTGCGCAGCATTTGTGCACCGCCGCCGTCAGTGTCAGCCAGT
Source organism: Schistocerca cancellata (assembly GCF_023864275.1). NCBI lineage: Eukaryota > Metazoa > Arthropoda > Insecta > Orthoptera > Acrididae > Schistocerca > Schistocerca cancellata. The sequence goes on from NC_064634.1 coordinate 67,080,421, forward strand.
TTGCCGTGGCATACGGAGCTCCATCGCAGTCTTTAACACTGGTAGCATGCCGCGACAGCGTGGACGTGAAGCGTATGTGCAGTTGACGGACTTTGAGCGAGGGCGTATAGTGGGCATGCGGGAGGCCGGGTGGACGTACCGCCGAATTGCGCAACACGTGGGGCGTGAGGTCTCCACAGTACATCGATGTTGTCGCCAGTGGTCGGCGGAAGGTGCACGTGCCCGTCGACCTGGGACCGGACCGCAGCGACGCACGGATGCACGCCAAGATCGTAGGATCCTACGCAGTGCCGTAGGGGACCGCACCGCCACTTCCCAGCAAATTAGGGACACTGTTGCTCCTGGGGTGTCGGCGAGGACCATTCGCAACCGTCTCCATGAAGCTGGGCTACGGTCCCGCACACCGTTAGGCCGTCTTCCGCTCACGCCCCAACATCGTGCAGCCCGCCTCCAGTGGTGTTGCGACAGGCGTGAATGGAGGGACGAATGGAGACGTGTCGTCTTCAGCGATGAGGGTCGCTTCTGCCTTGGTGCCAATGATGGTCGTATGCGTGTTTGGCGCCGTGCAGGTGAGCGCCACAATCAGGACTGCATACGACCGAGGCACACAGGGCCAACACCCGGCACCATGGTGTGGGGAGCGATCTCCTACACTGGCCGTACACCACTGGTGATCGTCGAGGGGACACTGAATAGTGCACGGTACATCCAAACCGTCATCGAACCCATCGTTCTACCATTCCTAGACCGGCAAGGGAACTTGCTGTTCCAACAGGACAATGCACGTCCGCATGTATCCCGTGCCACCCAACGTGCTCTAGAAGGTGTAAGTCAACTACCCTGGCCAGCAAGATCTCCGGATCTGTCTCCCATTGAGCATGTTTGGGACTGGATGAAGCGTCGTCTCACGCGCTCTGCACGTCCAGCACGAACGCTGGTCCAACTGAGGAGCCAGGTGGAAATGGCATGGCAAGCCGTTCCACAGGACTACATCCAGCATCTCTACGATCGTCTCCATGGGAGAATAGCAGCCTGCATTGCTGCGAAAGGTGGATGTACACTGTACTAGTGCCGACATTGTGCATGCTCTGTTGCCTGTGTCTATGTGCCTGTGGTTCTATCAGTGTGATCATGTGATGTATCTGACCCCAGGAATGTGTCAATAAAGTTTCCCCTTCCTGGGACAATGAAATCACGGTGTTCTTATTTCAATTTCCAGGAGTGTATTACGTTAGTTGAGACATGTGCGTGAACAACGTACTGTTGGAAAGAGCAAACTCTCGAGTTTTACATGGTTCCCACCAGCTAGCAACAGTGTGCGCCCACTTCAGTCCTAGTAAAAATGGTGTCGGGACAACAGAAAGCGTTCTGTGTTCTACGTTTTGCGTAGTGCGGGTAGTAATAACCGTTCAGCGCGACTTTCGTATTAGGTATGGGTAGATCCTCCTACAGCACACAGCGTTAGACGATGGCATGAACAACTGCGAGAAGCAGGTTTTTTGTGTAAATGCAAATCGCCAGGGCGTCCCCGAGTGTCTGACACAGACGTCGAACGCATCCGCCATAGTTTCACAAGGTGTCCGCAGAAATCCGTTCGCCGTGCAGTTCGACAGCTCAACATGACCCCGATGTTCGTCTGGCTTGTGTTGCGTCGACCTTGACACACAAAACCATACAAAATTCAGCTACTGGAAGCTATTTGCGAAGATAGAAGACAACAACGTTCTGTAGTTTCGATGCTGGCAAGATGGTGGATGACAGTTTTCTTCCTCATTTGGTGTTTGTGACGAGGCAACATTCCATTTAAATGAAAAGCTGAATCCTCATAAGGTTAGAATATGGGGTACGGAAAGACCACATTAAGTTGTACAACATGAAAGGGATTCTCCAGAATTTAATGCGTTTTGTGCAGTTTCATGGGAGAAGGTGTATGGTCCATTTTTCTTTGCGAGAGCACTGTTGCAGGAAGCACGTATCTCGATATGCTTGAGAACTTTCTTTTCCCACAGTTGGAGACTGATTCGAACAACTTCATTTACCAACAGGGTGAGGCACCGCCACACTGGTACTTGGAAGCGCGGGAATTTTTTAAATCAACGGATTACGGAAAGATTGATCGGATGCACTGGACCAAATGATTCAGCCTTACATTACTGGCCTCCAAGGCCACCGGACCTGGCTGCAAGTGATTATTCCTTGTGGGGGTTTATAAACTTTTTGAGTTTCTTGTTCATAAAAAAAATTGTATACTTTTATTAGTTTCAGAAATATGTTGTTGTTGTGGTCTTCAGTCCTGAGCCTGGTTTGATGCAGCTCTCCATGCTACCCTATCCTGTGCAAGCTCCTTCTTCTCCCAGTACTTACTGCAACCTACATCCTTCTGAATCTGCTTATTGTATTTATCTCTTGGTCTCCCGCTACGATTTTTACCCTCCACGCTGCCCTCCAGTACTAAATTGGTGATCCCTCGATGCCTCAGAACATGTCCTACCAACTGATCCCTTCTTCTAGTCAAGTTGTACCACAAGCTCCTCTTCTCCCCAATCCTATTCAATACCTCCTTATTATTTATGTTATCTACCCACCTAATCTTCAACATTCTTCTGTAGCACCACATTTCGAAAGCTTCTATTCTCTTCTTGTCCAAACTATTTATCGTCCATGTTTCACTTCCATACATGGCTACACTCCATACAAATACTTTCAGAAACGACTTCCTGACAAATCTACACTCGATGTTAACAAATTTCTATTCTTCAGAAACGCTTTCCTTCCCATTGCCAGTCTACATTTGATATCCTGTCTACTTCGACCATCATCAGTTATTTTGCTCCCCAAATAGCGAAACTCATTTACTACTTTAAGCCTCTCATTTCCTAATCTAATTCCCGCAGCATCACCCGATTTAATTCGACTGCATTCCATTATTCTCGTTTTGCTTTTGTTGATGTTCATCTTATATCCCCCCTTCAAGACACTGTCCATTCCGTTCAACTGCTCTTCGAAGCCCTTTGCTGTCTCTGACAGAATCACGATGTCATCGGCGAACCTCAAAGTTTTTATTTCTTCTCCATGGATTTTAATACCTACTCCGAACTTTTGTTTCCTTTACTGCTTCCTCAATATACAGATTGTATAACATCGGGGATAGGCTACAACCCTGTCTCACTCCCTTCCCAACCACTGCTTCCCTTTCATGTCCCTCGACTCTTATAACTGCCATCTGGTTTCTGTACAAATTCCTATAGACGTGCCAAATCGGATGATTCTTTTTGATACACCCTGTACTCGACCAACAGCTGTTATTTTGGTTGTTTTATTACGCTAGCAGTTTCGATGTTCCGACCACTTCATCTTCAGGCCTGTCGCCTGAATGACACCTAGTACCTCTCGTGCATGTGTAAGACAAGACACAATATTCGTATCTGGTTCCGTAGATTCCAGACTTCATGAGCAGGTGCGCTAATTTGCGCCGCCTGGGAACTGGTTACAAGCTTTCTATTCTTTACAGAATTACCACCTCTTTCTAGCAATGACTATTAGCGAAATCTACTGAAGCGCAGTTTTCACACTGCTGAGCCCAATGGAAAATACTTCGACTTTAGCAGTCACCAGATGGTATAGTTAGTTTTGATTTGGAAAATTATGCCGATTCCTAGGCACAGGGACGATTAAGGTGCTGTTGTGTTATCAAGATGGATGCGGAACCGTGTCGAAATAATGTCCTCAATCTTTCCTCTGTCCCTTCTTCACACAGCACTTGCGTAGCTCCAGATTCATTGTGAAATTTCAATATCAAGAAGACGTTCTCTCCATGTATTGCGATCATCTCGAGCTGTATGGAGCGCAACACAGCGCTAAAGCAGTCACAGCCCTACGGATCCTGCACTAGAGTAGTAAGCGTGACAGCACAATTAATGTGAAAACTGAAGGGCCGAAAACTGCCTTGGTTCAGGTCTAGGTTGTTAAAGGTCTATTCCACATACCAGTTAAGGTTGGTTTTGGAAGGTTTCCCCACATTGATTCAGTCGAAGCCTGGTCCTGGATTACGGTTTCTCCAAACGACTCAGAAAATGTAGCTTTCAAAATGCGCGTCATTCAACTTAAGTCATGCTACTCAACATAAAAAATAGACGGCTTGGAGATAACGCAACAAATTCATTAACATCAGATGTGAAGTTTCGGAACAATACAAAGTGCTAGAAGCCTAGATGTCACCAAATTTGTTCTAAAGTGTTTTGTAACGTATACTGTATTTTTCGTGGAACATAAAAGTGCCAATTTATGTTGGTTATTCTTGTTGATATCCAACAGGACTTTTTGAAGCATTTTGAATTTGTATGTTTCACATTCTTAATTCCAACATCAATCTAAAGTTATTAGTAATTTCTTTGCAAATATCTTCTATCTGTATTTTATAAATGATAATTTAGCATGGATGTGATCATGCGAGTGATCACATTGTTAAACATCGGTAAGTCATGTACACTATTGAAATATCCATAGCAGTTAGCTAGCGAAGTAGCCTAACTTTAAAGTACCAAGTGAATAATTACCCATGTTGTCGTCTTTGTTTTTCGGCCTCTTTTTTCGCAGCTGCCGATATACCAGCTGTATGGGGTAGTTACAGTCTTTTGCAACTAAAGTATTAAGACCAGACGCGTTTCGCTTTATTCTAAACTATCTTCAATAGTCACTGTAACAATGTGTTTTTTTCTCTCTTACAATTTCGTTAGATAGGATCCTGAACTGTTCTCGTGTTTTGTTTAATACTATGAACAGTTTTAGTTGTTACCGTCACACTCATTTTTTTTGTCTGCTTCATTTTTGCTGTTCTCTAACGGGTATGTTTGGGTATTCAGCAAACAGAACTTTCACTGCACTAAATATTTACGTTTCTGTGTTGAAACGAACTATTGTCCTCTCGCCATTTCGTGTGTTTTGTTTTGCTATTCCGGGATGCGTTCGCCTTTTGTTTGTTTTGGTAGTGGTGTCCTCTGAGTGTTTATAGTTTCCGACACACACACAGAGAGAGAGAGAGAGAGAGAGAGAGAGAGAGATCTGTTTATATACGCAGTGAACAGATTACCACCAGCACAGCCATTTACGGAAACTCAAACAAGACCTTTCCGATACACAGGGTGAATGAAACCCGAGTCTGTGTGTACTACTACAGAAATGAGCTGCCGACAAACGAATAAATAGCTGTCGTAAATTGCCTAACGGAACCACGTAAGTAAAATGAAAGACACACCCAACAATATTCATCATCATCATCAACAACACAGCTGACACCAACACACGAACAGACGCATAGACAACACTAGCGCACAGATCACAACCACAAACAAACAAAAATAACACACACCTACAGCAACAAAGCAGCTCGCTAGCTTGGACTGAAAACAGCCTACAAATCATGTAACTCAGTACGAAAGCAACTAAAGAGAATCAGCGCTAAAACAACGCAATACATGTAATCTGTCAGCTCAGATGCCAAGACTATAACTCAATTCGTATTTGAGGGGCAGGTAGAAATTGCAGCATTAGATGCAATTAACACAAAATTGTACTTGAGAGTAACGGCAGCCATTCTACACTTACAGGTATGAACCTCAGACCACCAGACAAACACAGAGACAAAAATCTTTAAAAGCACCAACAACCCTCCACAGAAACGCATAATGGAAAAAAATCGTCTTACGCGGAACGCCAAACAATGAAAAGATGCGATGTAAGAAATGCTTGCACAGCAATGTAACTCTGCTCTACGGTGCGTGTTAGAAAGTAAGTTTGCATAGAGGCATGAAAACATCGAAAAAACAAAAATTAGATACAAAGTACCCTCCACATATCAATTTAGAAAGCTATTACTTTAACATTGTTAACGGTGTTTAAAGGATAATTCACAAATCAATGTTCAGTGCAGAATGTAAGGTAACTGCAGTGCTACAACATTAACTAATCGGGAAAAAGGTTAATTTCGTTTTAGGTCTAATATTTCAATAAATACAGGGTGATCACAATAGAACTCCACACATTTAATAATACAGAGAAACGAAACTGTAAAACGTATTCGCTTCAAACCATGACCTGCTAGTAAACTATCGTTGGATTGTTTTTTTCTTTTTTTTCCGTACGGACACAAATCTTTTGTTGTAGATTGCTGCCGCTATAGAGTGGTAGTGTAAAAAATGGCTAGTACACCACGACAGTAGAGATGGTGTGTCCTTCAGGATTCAGGAAAGGGTTGTCTGTGGGAGCTGAAGCTCGCCACTTGCTGGACGTGCCGACTTCTGTGGGCTTCGCTGGCTGGAATGCTGCTCGAACGCGATCAACCTTTTGCTCCAACACGGAAGGCCGACCATGACTTTTGCCTTTGCAAATGCAGCCCTTCTCCTCAAACTGTTGGTGCCGGGCGTACATGCAAACACTGCCGGGTGGCTCTCGGTGAAGTGTGTGCGAAATACTCTTTGAACAGCAGTTACCGACTCTCTTTTTGCTAAATGAAGGACACGCCATGGACATTAACCATTTTCTACACTAGCACTCTGCTGGCGCTAATCTGGAAAGAAAGAATTATGCTCCTATGAAAAAAAAACTTCCAGAGATTCTGTAATAACCAGTCAGTTTTTGAAACTAGTAATTTGTATTGTTTATTTTCCATGAATTTCTGAGACTGTAAAACTCTCTGGCGCTCACCCTGTATATGTAATATGCAAAGAAGTCCCATTACTTGCAGATAACAAACTGGAGCAAAGTAGGCCTATATCTGTCTCTTCTCACTGTCACTACTCCTCTCTTCCTCGTTGTCATTGTCATGAACTGTGTCTCGTTATCACTGGCTCTCACCCACTGCCACTTCCCCCTTCTGTTTATTCCTCTCCCAGCGGCAACGTCTCCTCCACTCTTTCACCAGTACAGTTGTGCCACTGTCATTTGTGTTCCAACGGCACTGTGTCCCTCTCTTTCTCTAACAATGTCTCCGTTTCCTTCGCTCTTTCTATACCACAACAACTGTCTACTATCTTCCAGTACTTATTACTTTTCCGTCTCTTTCCCACTGCCACCGTTTCCTCCTGTCTCAGCATAAAAGCAGGAACATATTCGCAGTTAAAGAATTTCGGGGATATTTTTTAAGGTGCTGAGGAAGGTAAAATGAGGCAGGTGATACCACACTTTTCAGAGTCCTTTAAACAGGAGGCTATTTGCCTCTTTTGTTCTGGCGCTGCAGTCCGGAACCGCGGGACTGCTACGGTCGCAGGTTCGAATCCTGCCTCGGGCATGGGTGTGTGTGATGTCCTTAGGTTAGTTAGGTTTAAGTAGTTCTAAGTTCTAGGGGACTTATGACCTAAGATGTTGAGTCCCATAGTGCTCAGAGCCATTTGAACCATTTTGCCTCTTTTGTGCTTGGATAGGAGCATTTTTCCATCGGTTCCCTTCTTTTCCCTGCCACAGCAACACATGTTACTCGTATGAAACTAACTTTATGGGTAAGTATAATTTTGATAGTTTGTTTATATAAACTGAAATAACGTGCAACTAACTTTAGACCTTACACCAGAACTTACATACACAACAATTTTGCATGTGTTTCAGTAATATAACATGCGGTTCCCAAAACCCACCTGATGGTTACGCAGACATTTTACACCGTATTTCTTCGTGCTGTCACTTTCAAAACTAAGTTTTCGCCTCACACAGAATTTTACCTGCGTTTTTTGCGTGCACAAGTAGAGTAAGTTTGAACCTTTGTACCTTGGAAAGGGATAAAGATATCAACAACATTTCCAAGGTTATTCGAGATCGGGATTTTAGAAAATATAAAAATTACAACCATTTGCTGTGTATAATCGTCTTGGAAACCATGGCTCGGTTTTGGTACCCAAAACACAAATTTTGGGATGTTTCTCGATAAAGAATGAAGATCTTTGAAAACGGGAAGATGGCACCGAAACGCTAGACCCCTACCTTTCTGTCATCAACAAATCCTGTTTTTATGCACGAGGGTTTGACAATATTGGCGGAGCATGCTGTCGCATGCGTACTGATTTTTAATGGTGTGAAGTAACGACATCGTGGGATGCCCACGGAGCATACATAGTCGGCTATGGCGTCAGTATTCTGGAAACTTTCGTACCGACCACAGGAAAACGCATTTCAGAGGAGTTTTCATTGGAAAACTGCAGGCACTTTCTTCCGCCCGCTGCCTTCTCGAGAGGACGGAGATTTTCAAACGGACGCCATAGTCGTGGGACCAAACCATGGCGTGAAATAGTGACCCAAAATTACAAATAACTAGTACAGAGAGTGATCTAGTTTAACAAGAAAGTGGAGGAAAGAAAAGCTAAGGATTCTTATACAAAAGAGAGACGTATGACAAGTTAGAAATAATACACTACTGGCCATTAAAATTGCTACACCGAGAAGAAATGCAGATGATGAACGGGTATTCATTGGACAAATATATTATACTAGAACTGACATGTGATTACATTTTCACGCAACTTGGGTGAATAGATCCTGAGGAATCAGTACCCAGAATAACCACCTCTGGCCGTAATAACGGCCTTGATACGCCTGGGCATTGAGTCAAACAGAGCTTGGATGGCGTCTACGGGTACAACTGCCCTTGCAGCTTCAACACGATACCACAGTTCATCAAGAGTAGTGACTGGCGTATTGTGACGAGCCAGTTGCTCGGCCACCATTGACCAGACGTTTTCAATTGGTGACGGATCTAGAGAATGTGCTGGCCAGGGCAGCAGTCGAACATTTTCTGTATCCAGAAAGGCCCGTACAGGACCTGCAACATGCGGTCGTGGATTATCCTGCTGAAATGTAGGGTTTCGCAGGGATCGAATGAAGGGTAGAGCCACGGGTCGTAACACATCTGAAATGTAATGTCCACTGTTCAAAGTGCCGTCAATGCGAGCAAGAGGTTACCGAGACGTGTAATCAATGGCACCCCATACCACCATACCGGGTGATACGCCAGTATGGCGATGGCGAAGACACGCTTCCAATGTGCGTTCACCGCGAAGTCGCCGAACACTGATGCGGCCATCATGATGCTGTAAACAGAACCTGGATTCATCCGAAAAAATAACGTTTTGCCATTCGTGCACGCAGGTTCGTCGTTGAGTACACCATCGCAGGCGCTCCTATCTGTGCTGCAGCGTCAAGGGTAACCGCAGCCATGGTCTCCGAGCTTATAGTCCATGCTGCTGCAAACGTCGTCGAACTGTTCGTGCAGATGGTTGTTGTCTTGCAAACCTCCCCATCTGTTGACTCAGGGATCGAGACGTGGCTGCACGATCCGTTACAGCCGTGCGGATACGATGCCTGTCATCTCGACAGCTAGTGATACGAGGCCGTTGGGATCCAGCACGGCGTTCCGTATTACCCTCCTGAACCCACCGATTCCACATTCTGCTAACAGTCATTGGATCTCGACTAACGCCAGCAGCAATGTCGCCATACGATAAACCGCAATTGCGATAGGCTATAATCCGACCTTTATCAAAGTCGGAAACGTGATGGTACGCATTTCTCCTCCTTACACGAGGCATCACAACAACGTTTCACCAGGCAACGCCGGTCAACTGCTGTTCGTGTATGAGAAATCGGTTGGAAACTTTCCTCATGTCAGCACGTTGTAGGTGTCGCCACCGGCGCCAACCTTGTGTGAATGCACTGAAAAGCTAATCATTTGCATATCACAGCATCTTCTTCCTGTCGGTCAAATTTCGCGTCTGTAGCACGTTATCTTCGTGGTGTAGCAATTTTAATGGCCAGTAGTGTAAAATAACATTGTTTCGCGATAAGGCGAAGAGGCCTGGATTATGATGGGGGGGGAGGGGGGGGGGAGTTGGGCGATCGCCTATTGGCTCTGATCAGAATCTAGCAGTTGAGTGCAGTAACGGACACTGGCCTGCCAAAACCCATGGGACTGTACTTCACACTCTTGGCAGTGGCTTGGCAGACAACGGATGAGCCCTTGGAGCATAACAGTACTGGCTGAGTAATATGTTCCGTGGAAGTGCAGCTGCAGCAAATAGGAAACATTTACTAGGCTTAGCTATTTATTCATGTTCGTTAGCATGTGAATCATTTATACGATGTTACACCAGTACAGATATCTAGTTGCAGCACTAGCATGTGTGTAAGTGCGTGTGTACTAAGATAATTATAGCATGAAACTTTCTTCAGAGTTCTGCCTCACAGCACAACAAACATCTTAACAGGCGGCGAGCAGCTTCAGTCTTGAGGTTTTACATGAAGATCAGCCGAGAGTTCTTTCTCTCTTTTCTAGCTAACAAAGTCAAGATTCTCTTATTTCACTTTATTTTTACAGGTCCGACTTGGTCACACAAGTTTTTACACTTCACTATTACCGGTTTCTCTGTTAAACTTGTGTGGCTGTCGGTGAATGCTGTTTCTATATCTCGTTCTGTGAATGTTTCTGTCACTGGTGTCTGCCTTCGGTTAAGACTTCGTTGTTCTATGCTAATTACAGAATACACAAATGTAATAGTAAAGTTTTGCAATATAGCTTTATTTATTTAATATTTTTCGACGTAATTTCCGCCACACTGAATACACCTCTCCATCCTCCGAAACCAATCCGTAAGCCAGTTCTCTCAAGTTTCTGTAGAGAGTAAGGCGCACTCATTGTTATACCCCTCAGGAGGTCCTCATGACCTCCTTTCAGCTTCATTTTCACATATGGGAACAGTGCAAAGTCAGAAGGAACAAGGTCTGGACTGTAACAAGGATGCTCGAGAAGTTTCATTCCTGTACCCTGCAAATATTCGGCGGATGCTTTGGCGCAGTGAGCTGTGGTGGTGTTGTGATGGTGAAATCAAGTGTCCATTCTTGACTTCGATTGCAGGTTCTTCAAAGATGGACGACTTTGGGGAGGCACTGCTCAGTGTACCACTTAGCTGTGACTGTCTAATATGTGTCCAAAACAACATGCTCCCCAATTCCACTGGATTTGGAAAAAAAAAGAAAAAAGCTATCAATTTCTTCTTTACTGATCGGGATTTTCTGACAGTTACGGGTGTGTTGTCATCTTCGAAAACCCAAACTTTGTTCTGAGTCTTAGTCGGCATGTCATAATAGTACAGCCAAGTCTCGTCACGATATTTTCCACATACTGAGATGGCTCATTAGAAAACTTTAAAATCTCCCGGCACCATATCACACGTAGCATCATCTGCTCTTCCGTCGGTCTATGCGGCATGTGGAGACAGCAATGTTCCGTTACTTGGAAAACATCATGGAGAATCTAATACTGCGAAACTTTCCTAGTGCCCTTTGTATCTCTTCGTGCTAGAGTTTAAATCTCTTATTTGTGTTGAGATTTGCACCACTACCTTCCAGTATCCAGTCAGTTCAGTGGCTCCCTGCAAGTAGGGTAGTCCATGTCTTCCCACGGTCAGATACTGGGTAGAACAACAACACGAGGTCCAGATGGCCTATCAGTATTCATCTCGCCCCCTCCCTCCCTCCCCCCCTAATCGGGACAAATTATTTTCATTCAGGCAGCCTGGGAAACTGAATGCTGTAGCAGTCAGTTTAGGTGTGGTAGCTCAAGTATCGTTGTTTTGTGACTTGTAAATGAGGTGGACCTAGCTGAACTTTCTAGATAGGCGTACACATGTCGCCTGCACAGCCGAAGCTTTTGGAACGAATACTTGACTCGAGACCACTGACGAAAATAAATGAGAACGTTTGACGGAGCACAGACTTAAACCAACGGCGCCGTGCAGATTAGTCAGCTGCTTAAGTGAACTCCAACGATCGGAGTTTCTCATTTCAGTGACTGTTGTTAGTACTGTCACGAAGAGTCAAAACGAGAACGGAAACTATTGAAGAGAGTTTTGTGTAGGGTGGGAGAAGAGAAAATTTTTCATAGATTTGTAGCCGGTTTCTAAACAATCACGATGGGAGTCCAAGTGTGCTAAACTGCGTAAGCCACCTTGATCGAATGGGGCTAAAGAGTTTAAAAAAATACTGGCGGCATCATGTACTCTGAAATGTTTGCGGATTCATAAGCGGTTATTTATGTCGTACGCTTCCGAGGCGTCTCCAATACGGGCTACGTGACCTGAACTTCCGTTCCGCCGGATGACAAACCGAACAGCGGACCAGCACGATGTACCACTGGACACAATTTTCGTTAATAGGGACTTGATCGCCGAAAGCTTGTCGCAGTACAGAACAAAGTGTGTGCCACTCTATCAAAGGTTGGCCCTAGGATTTTGTACAATGGCATGTTGTACTCCGAAAATGCTTCCTTCCGATTTTTTTAGTGTATCTACGTCTTTCGGTTTCCACATTGTGCTGTTCATTTCCCTGCCCATCTGTACCAATTTTCTGGTTGTGGTTAGTCAATGTGATATTGGGCTCACTAATGCTTTTTGTATTCGTCATTGTTTTGTTGTAGAGACAAAATATGAGACATATGCGGGCTTGTCAGAAACAGTCTGATAAGCTTGTAAGGATGTTGCAGGGTACGTTGTGCAGAAAAATAATTGTTAAGGAAAAAACCCGATACGTTGCGCCTTTTCCAATTTAATTAGCATCGAAGTTAGCCAATCAGACCCTTGAGCGCGCAAAATCAAGCGGTTCGCCAGAGACAGTATCGCTAAATGTGCCCTTCGTTTGGTTTCCAAAAACCGAACAAGAAAGCAATACAAAAATTTAACGTGGGACGCTAGTAATTTTAGAACCTGAGCCAAAGGCTGTGCAGTCTAGTGCGCTATCACATATCCTATGAGACCAACTGAGACCAACTGCATATGGCGGGCCGCTCGAATTTGAGGGCGCAACGACCTGATTGGCTAACAAGGGGAGGCCGGCAATTGTGAAATTCAGATTCGATTCATACTGCGCATAATAAAAGCTCATGGCCAGAGGTGTAATGTGGCAAAGCACCAAGATGCACTTCTCAGCCGTTGTCGAGAAAATCGACAGTTAAAAGAAACCGTTGCCGTGAAATACTCTCTACGATTAACTATTTTCCACTGCGTCGTGGCGCAGCGGTAAGCGCTCGGGTTTGTAATCCGAAGGTCGGCGGATCGAAACTCTCACCATGCAGCTTTTTTTTGTATTTGTTTTTTGTAATTCAAATATATATATATATATATTTCCCGGCAATCAGTTGCAACAATTATGCATATAATAAGTTGTTGAAAGTCGCTTGTCGTGGAAAAATTGGCGACTTCGAACATCATTATGTTTTCCGCAAACATAGTTGTATTTCACAAATGATGTTAATTGTCTTCATAATGTTAACCACGTATAGTTAACGGAAGACGTAGAAACGATATTCCGAAACGAATATGTATAGCGTAAGTCAAACGTTCGAATTAGAATAGAGACCCCACGAACACAAATTCGCTGTGGCAGGCATGAAATATAAACTCCGTTACTCGCTCGTTACACTTGAAGGACAGATGTTGAATGGGCCGAAACGAGCCGCCGCATAACAGCGTAGTTGCCTGCTAACTTCGAAAGAAGGTAGATACGGTCCCTAGCGCAACTTATAACATCGTCGAAAATCAGTGCGGACGGGAAAGCTTTGATACACCCTGTTAATAGTTTGTATATATATATATATATATATATATATATATATTTGAATTAGAAAAAACTAATAATAAAAAAAATTGCATGGCGCGAGATTCGATCCGGCGACCTTCGGATTACAAACCCGAGCGCCTACCGCTGCGCCACCACGCTCTGGAAAATTATTAATCGTAGAGAGTATTTCACTGCAACGGTTTCTTTCAACTGTCGATTTTCTCGACAACGGCTGAGAAGTGCATCTTGGTGCTTTGCCACATTACACCTCTGGCCATGAGCTTTTATTATGCGCAGTATGAATCGAATCTGAATTTCACAATTGGCGGTCTCCCCTTGTAAGTTCGATTCTAATTAACTCAGAAACGGCGCAACGTATCGAGTTTTTTCTTAACAATTATTTCTCAGCACACCTTACCTTGCAAGTCCCTTATGGGCTTTTCAGATTGTTTCTGACCCCTTTGTAGATTAATGACACTTCGTCTTGTGGTTATTCGTCTGTGTAGCTGAGTGATCAGCGTGGCTGAATGATTGTGGGGTGAAGTTTCAGTAAAGTTTCAGTAAAGTTTCAGTAAAGTTTCAGTAAAGTTTCAGTAAAGTTTCAGTAAAGTTTCAGTAAAGTTTCAGCATCGTCAGTGGGGTTATTCTATTCTCTGTCGTCGGATGATAGATACAAATTTTCCTTGTTAATATACACAGTTTTCAGATTATGGTAGTGTGAGGTTACTTGTAGTCTTGCGCGTGCGCGTTTGTTTCTACGCGCGGATGAAAGGGGTTGGGGGAGGGGTCTAAGCTGTTTCTTGTACGTACCAGCTGCTGTTTCCCTGCGCATCTTCACTTCTTTCGCACACTGCCCCTGCCAGATTGCGATTTCATTATAGCCCTGTAACGAGACAACTGGTAGCTTTGAAGTAAAATGTAAAGAGATTAACTGTTAAATGAGAGTGTCTCCCAATTTAAGACGAAGTGTGGAAATGAGTCCGTGATCATATTTTGGCCCTTTATTTTTACGGGTCTGTCTTGATCAATCAAACGTTTACACTTCACTATAACCGGTTTCGGCTACTGCCATCTTCAGATCGGTTACAAACAAAAACAGTTCAGTTCCCTGACGCTAAATCTACACTCCTGGAAATTGAAATAAGAACACCGTGAATTCATTGTCCCAGGAAGGGGAAACTTTATTGACACATTCCTGGGGTCAGATACATCACATGATCACACTGACAGAACCACAGGCACATAGACACAGGCAACAGAGCATGCACAATGTCGGCACTAGTACAGTGTATATCCACCTTTCGCACCAATGCAGGCTGCTATTCTCCCATGGAGACGATCGTAGAGATGCTGGATGTAGTCCTGTGGAACGGCTTCCCATGCCATTTCCACCTGGCGCCTCAGTTGGACCAGCGTTCGTGCTGGACGTGCAGACAGCGTGAGACGACGCTTCATCCAGTCCCAAACATGCCCAATGGGGGGACAGATCCGGAGATCTTGCTGGCCAGGGTAATTGACTTACACCTTCTAGAGCACGTTGGGTGGCACAGGATACATGCGGACGTGCATTGTCCTGTTGGAACAGCAAGTTCCCTTGCCGGTCTAGGAATGGTAGAACGATGGGTTCGATGACGGTTTGGATGTACCGTGCACTATTCAGTGTCCCCTCGACGATCACCAGTGGTGTACGGCCAGTGTAGGAGATCGCTCCCCACACCATGATGCCGGGTGTTGGCCCTGTGTGCCTCGGTCGTATGCAGTCATGATTGTGGCGCTTACCTGCACTGCGCCAAACACGCATACGACCATCATTGGCACCAAGGCAGAAGCGACTCTCATCGCTGAAGACGACACGTCTCCATTCGTCCCTCCATTCACGCCTGTCGCGACACCACTGGAGGCGGGCTGCACGATGTTGGGGCGTGAGCGGAAGACGGCCTAACGGTGTGCGGGACCGTAGCCCAGCTTCATGGAGACGGTTGCGAATGGTCCTCGCCGATACCCCAGGAGCAACAGTGTCCCTAATTTGCTGGGAAGTGGCGGTGCGGTCCCGTACGGCACTGCGTAGGATCCTACGGTCTTGGCGTGCATCCGTGCGTCGCTGCGGTCCGGTCCCAGGTCGACGGGCACGTGCACCTTCCGCCGACCACTGGCGACAACATCGATGTACTGTGGAGACCTCACGCCCCACGTGTTGAGCAATTCGGCGGTACGTCCACCCGGCCTCCCGCATGCCCACTATACGCCCTCGCTCAAAGTCCGTCAACTGCACATACGGTTCACGTCCACGCTGTCGCGGCATGCTACCAGTGTTAAAGACTACGATGGAGCTCCGTATGCCACGGCAAACTGGCTGACACTGACGGCGGCGGTGCACAAATGCTGCGCAGCTAGCGCCATTCGACGGCCAACACCGCGGTTCCTGGTGTGTCCACTGTGCCGTGCGTGTGATCATTGCTTGTACAGCCCTCTCGCAGTGTCCGGAGCAAGTATGGTGGGTCTGACACACCGGTGTCAATGTGTTCTTTTTTCGATTTCCAGGAGTGTATATAAAAAAAACTGAGGCCAGCAGGGGGCCGCTGGGACGGCGGGCCTTTCTGTGTTCGTGCGCGACTCAAGACCACCAAGATGCTTGATCGGAACTTTAATCAGATTAACGGCCGCCGCCATGTTGAACTATTCATTAATTTCTCTAAACACGACGGCAGCAGAAATATTTTTACAGATTTCAATTCTCTGTATGTAGGGTACTGTTACTACAAGGTTTCTTTCGTTTCTGTAATTATCTAGACGCTTTAATTCGCGGTTGAATCTTTACACACTTCGAAATAAACCAGATATGCAAATTAAAGGGTAGAACAGCAGTTTATCGGTCATCAACATGTCGCGAATCTGTCAGATGATTTCTTGTTCATTAATAACTTCTCGACTCATCCTAAAACTACAGACCTATATCATTGACGTCGGTTTGCGGTAGGGTTTTGGAGCATATACTGTATTCAAACATTATGAATCACCTCGAAGGGAACGATCTATTGATACGTAATCAGCATGGTTTCAGAAAATATCGTTCTTGTGCAACGCAGCTAGCTCTTTATTCCCACGAAGTAATGGCCGCTATCGACAGGGGATCTCAAGTTGATTCCGTATATCTAGATTTCCGGAAAGCTTTTGACACCATTCCTCACAAGCGACTTCTAATCAAGCTGCGGGCCTATGGGGTATCGTCTCAGTTGTGCGACTGGATTCGTGATTTCCTGTCAGGAAGGTGGCAATTCGTAGTAATAGACGGCAAATCATCGAGTAAAACTGAAGTGATATCAGGTGTTCCCCAGGGAAGCGTCCTGGGACCTCTGCTGTTCCTGGTCTATATAAATGACCTGGGTGACAATCTGAGCAGTTCTCTTAGGTTGTTCGCAGATGATGCTGTAATTTACCGTCTAGTAAGGTCATCCGAAGACCAGTATCAGTTGCAAAGCGATTTAGAAAAGATTGCTGTATGGTGTGGCAGGTGGCAGTTGACGCTAAATAACGAAAAGTGTGAGGTGATCCACATGAGTTCCAAAAGAAATCCGTTGGAATTCGATTACTCGATAAATAGTACAATTCTCAAGGCTGTCACTTCAATTAAGTACCTGGGTGTTAGAATTACGAACAACTTCAGTTGGAAAGACCACATAGATAATATTGTGGGGAAGGCGAGCCAAAGGTTGCGTTTCATTGGCAGGACACTTAGAAGATGCAACAAATCCACTAAAGAGACAGCTTACACTACACTCGTTCGTCCTCTGTTAGAATATTTCTGCGCGGTGTGGGATACTTACCAGGTGGGATTGACGGAGGACATCGAAAGGGTGCAAAAAAGAACAGCTCGTTTTGTATTATCACGTAATAGGGGAGAGAGTGTGGCAGATATTATACGCGAGTTGGGAGGGAAGTCATTAAAGCAAAGACGTTTTTCGTCGCTGCGAGATCTATTTACGAAATTTCAGTCACCAACTTTCTCTTCCGAATGCGAAAATATTTTGTTGAGCCCAACCTACATAGGTAGGAATGATCGTCAAAATAAATTAAGAGAAATCAGAGCTCGAACAGAAAAGTTTAGGTGTTCGTTTTTCCCGCGCGCTGTTCGGGAGTGGAATCGTAGAAAGATAGTATGATTGTGGTTCGATGAACCCTCTGCGAAGCACTTAAATGTGAATTGCAGAGTAATCATGCAGATGTAGATGTTTCCGGCCTTGCCCGGCTGCCCATGCACTCGTCACTGCACATCGCGTTCTTGCGAGCGCGTCTCTTAGTTAACTTGCTGCATCCATCCGCTATACAGCAATAACCAACTGAAAGATATTTTGTTTGGATCTCATTTCAAACGGAGGTAGGCTGTGTTTTACCTACCAATCTTTTCCTTCCCTTGCAGTCCCATTTATGCCGTCCTTTATCCTCCACTTTCCCCTCCCCATTCGCAGATGAAGGCTGAACGGAATGTTACGTTGTCCTGTGTGCTGTCGTCTGCATAACAGGTGCACGCCATTTAATTAGTCACACCCGCAGAAGAGCGAGTGCAATTTCTCTTACCTGGCGCTCAGCCAAAAGGCCCATTAGGGGCGCCCGCGGAATCGCACGTTTGGGAGCAAACAGCCGCCATCGAACGTAGCCTCTCGCAAACCCGCAGGCGGGCAACCACGATCCGTGTTTCCTGCTTATTACAGCCGCAGTCACGCTCTGGTGCTCATTTAGCCAGCAGCTGACGCACACAGCGAAGTCTTAAGGACGCAGCAGGAATACGTCAACCTTGATCACTACGGCAAATTGAGTCTAGCGTTGTGTATTTCGCCGTAAAAGTGTCACGTGATGCACGATACAGAATACCGGAGTATTTCAAGACGAAGAAAGCGATTACAAACCACTATAACTGTTCTTTCCGTAGCGATACAACGGTAAGAGTTACAGAGATTGTGTAAGAAAGTGTTAAGGTTTCGATCTCTGGGTAATGGCGGTGAATCGGAGACGGGTGTATGCCGTGGCATAAAGCAAAATGGTGGATCCCGTACAAGAAGGCTTTCTGCGTGTTAGAAATCGACAGCGGTCATTCTATCATCACTGAGCAGAAAAAAAAAATTCATCAGCGATACAACCAAGCACCTCCAAATAAGCCACATCATTTCCGGATGGCATCGACAGTTTGAAGAAACACGATTTTTGTGCTCGTGCCCCACATATGCTTCACAATGTGTGGCATCAAACGAATTATCGTACGTTTATATGTTGTCTGTGAGACCAAGGGCAACCGTAAAGAACACTAATAAAATATGAAAAAATAAATTCAGAATTTTATTTTACGTTATCTGTACTTCTTACCAATGTATACCTATGCTTTAAATATTTATAGCCTCTTGTAATCAGTACATTCACTTGTTATTGCCTTGTATCACAAATAAACAGAACGTTTCCTGATCACAAATATACAGGGCGTTTTGTATCTGTCGTTTACAACATTGCGGCGAATGAATTGTTCAACGAAATGCTTTCTGATGCAATGTCTGATATGGTCGGTGCCGTTTGTTTTAGCATATTACTTTAACGCCTTCACTTTCCTCGAGCACAATGTGTAATACATAAACAACTGGCTCCCAACATCAAACCTTTTATTATTTCTCGATATTAATTTCTATCAATGTTTTCTTTCCCTCATTAGTAATAAGAAATTTTTACAGTGCCGCAGAACACGGCAAAGAGAGGGTTTTAAAATCATCTTTGTAACAAAAGAATGATTTCCGGAGAATATTTCATTTTTTTAACAACTTTTATTTCAGTCTCGCTTTAGAGTACGTATGTTTTAGATTTCACATAAAAACGACGTGTAAATTTTACTCTTGCGTCAACAATGTGTGAAGGAAATGATACGTACGATGAAAATGCAAGAAAATGCATATATTAAGATTTATCTTAGACGCAACAATATTTTTTTTCTTACTCCAGTATTTATTCACAAGCATGACTTCCGAACGCAACCACAGAAAGAGGCAGTAATTTCTACCTTCGTGCAAGACATCTTAAAATATATATTTGCTAATTATCAACATTTAATTGATGGGCTGTATGATCGGCAACCACAGAAAATTATGCCAGCGTAACTTTATATATATACACTCCTCGAAATTGAAATAAGAACACCGTGAATTCATTGTCCCAGGAAGGGGAAACTTTATTGACACATTCCTGGGGTCAGATACATCACATGATCACACTGACAGAACCACAGGCACATAGACACAGGCAACAGAGCATGCACAATGTCGGCACTAGTACAGTGTATATCCACCTTTCGCACCAATGCAGGCTGCTATTCTCCCATGGAGACGATCGTAGAGATGCTGGATGTAGTCCTGTGGAACGGCTTGCCATGCCATTTCCACCTGGCGCCTCAGTTGGACCAGCGGTCGTGCTGGACGTGCAGACCGCGTGAGACGACGCTTCATCCAGTCCCAAACATGCTCAATGGGGGACAGATCCGGAGATCTTGCTGGCCAGGGTAGTTGACTTACACCTTCTAGAGCACGTTGGGTGGCACGGGATACATGCGGACGTGCATTGTCCTGTTGGAACAGCAAGTTCCCTTGCCGGTCTAGGAATGGTAGAACGATGGGTTCGATGACGGTTTGGATGTACCGTGCACTATTCAGTGTCCCCTCGACGATCACCAGTGGTGTACGGCCAGTGTAGGAGATCGCTCCCCACACCATGATGCCGGGTGTTGGCCCTGTGTGCCTCGGTCGTATGCAGTCCTGATTGTGGCGCTCACCTGCACGGCGCCAAACACGCATACGACCATCATTGGCACCAAGGCAGAAGCGACTCTCATCGCTGAAGACGACACGTCTCCATTCGTCCCTCCATTCACGCCTGTCGCGACACCACTGGAGGCGGGCTGCACGATGTTGGGGCGTGAGCGGAAGACGGCCTAACGGTGTGCGGGACCGTAGCCCAGCTTCATGGAGACGGTTGCGAATGGTCCTCGCCGATACCCCAGGAGCAACAGTGTCCCTAATTTGCTGGGAAGTGGCGGTGGGGTCCCCTACGGCACTGCGTAGGATCCTACGGTTTTGGCGTGCATCCGTGCGTCGCTGCAGTCCGGTCCCAGGTCGACGGGCACGTGCACCTTCCGCCGACCACTGGCGACAACATCGATGTACTGTGGAGACCTCACGTCCCACGTGTTGAGCAATTCGGCGGTACGTCCACCCGGCCTCCCGCATGCCCACTATACGCCCTCGCTCAAAGTCCGTCAACTGCACATACGGTTCACGTCCACGCTGTCGCGGCATGCTACCAGTGTTAAAGACTGCGATGGAGCTCCGTATGCCACGGCAAACTGGCTGACACTGACGGCGGCGGTGCACAAATGCTGCGCAGCTAGCGCCATTCGACGGCCAACACCGCGGTTCCTGGTGTGTCCGCTGTGCCGTGCGTGTGATCATTGCTTGTACAGCCCTCTCGCAGTGTCCGGAGCAAGTATGGTGGGTCTGACACACCGGTGTCAATGTGTTCTTTTTTCCATTTCCAGGAGTGTATATATATATAAAGAGAGAGAGAGAGAGAGAGAGAGAGAGAGAGAGAGAGAGAGAGAGAGAGAGAGAGAGAGAGAGGGAGAGAGGGAGAGAGAGAGAGAGAGAGAGTGTGAGTGTGTGTTTTGCAAAATACTGTATGTGTGACTGTGTGAATTCAGTATTGGTACGTTGCATCGTATTTTTCTGAAGTTACGAGGAAGACTGTTGTTCATGGCATCAATTTAAGTTTCAATAAGAATTCATGCTTTAATTCCAGTACTGCAAGTATTAATTATCTCTCATTACGTAAATTTCACGCCTATTCATACTCTTTGTGCTAGCTGTTGAGCTGACACCCTGCACGGTTATTACAAAATCGACGACAACCATAATACAACAACTGCGATTGCCAGTGACGCAGATTGGACGAGATGGAAGAATGTACACGTTTTTGTTGCAGCAAACGCTCCCACCTTCTGACTGTTTTACGGCAAGTTACGGGAAGCAGGAAATGTGACAGACGCAGCAAAAAATGGACGACCCAAAGTACCACCAGCAGACACTTGCATCGACGTCGTGGGTACATGTTGTTTTTATTTTTTACAATGTCTGTTCCTACAGATATGCTTGTCTGAAAGAGCAGACATCATTTACGATCCACTGCTGTATTAAATATTACGAAATTTATTCGCTGATGGCGAATCCTGTGACTTAGCTGCGTTAGGTAAAGATATGCTACCTATTCGTGACACATGAAAGTTTGTGCCGGTCAAACACTCCGACCTAAGATTTCCCGCCTATCGCGAGCAATCACTTAACCACTTAGGCTAACCATGCACGCTCCCCAAACCTCCATATGCCTCCCTGGTTGGTTGGTTGGTTGGTTGGTTTGTTTGGGGAAGGAGACTAGACAGCGTGGTCATCGGTCTCATCGGATTAGGGAAGGATGGGGAAGGAAGTGGGCCGTGCCCTTTCAGAGGAACCATCCCGGCATTTGCCTGGAGTGATTTAGGGAAATCACGGAAAACCTAAATCAGGATGGCCGGACGCGGGATTGAACCGTCGTCCTTCCGAATGCGAGTCCAGTGTCTAACCACTGCGCCACCTCGCTCGGTTATGCCACCCTGAAATATTTATGTTATCATGTAAAGAGAGAATGGATCGGCTGTCCTCACAGGGAAGATTAATATTATAAGGTGACAAAATATTTTATTATTATTGCCTTTAAAGTTGGATTTAATATTCCTAGCTGTATTTTCACACGCTGCGTAGCCCGCATTATAAGTAGCGTCCAATAAGGGTTACCTTTTCGAAGTTTTCGTTTTCCCTGTAAGTGGTAGGCTTTGGCGTTGTTCTCATAATAAAGACATGTCGTGTGCAATTCCAGTGGAAAGCAACCGGACTTTCTAATTGTGTTTTCCCATCTTCCATCACAGATTAATATTTGCATACTAGTTTTTAAATAACTCTCAGAGATAATATTCCAGACTTAATTGAAGTGTATTTCAATAAAATATATAAATTTTGTCATGACTTTTTCAACAAGAACTACTTAACGTGCAGCTAATGCGAGAACACAGAACAGGTAACAGAAGGTAAAAGAAGTTCGAAAATGTCCATTTTAATCAAGATTCCTTTGACCTCTTCAGCGCTATTATATATCAATTTTCACGTACATCTTTGTAGAATGTAATTATAGGTTGTCAATAAAAATATATTTTCATTGTAAGTCTTTGTACAATTTCTCATTAAAAATTCTCATTTTTGCCGTACATAAGTTACATCACGACACACTATGTCTACATCCCCTAATGCTCGCACATTATGACTCCCCCAGAAGGAAGGATTAGGCTACATAGAATTAATAATTCGGCATCAGCGAATAAGCTTCTTAATATTTAATACAGCTGTGGATCGTCGGATGGCCGAAGTGGTTAAGGCGACTGCTCACAATAAGCGGGGAATCCGGGTTCGAATCCCTCCCCGGCATAAACTCTCATGTGTTACGAATAGGTAACGTATCTATACCTAATACAGCTATGACCGAATAACTTTCGTAACATGTATTTTTAGTCCCACGAAGTCTAACAAGAGTGGCATCTTCGTTTGCAGTGTCAACACAACAATACGCAATTTTCAAAGATGCTGTACGTCGGTTGTTACCTGAACATAATAGAAAATAAGTAGCTTTCTGTCAATAGATCATTCCAGCTGTAGCGTTGGATGGGGAAGGTAACTGGTTCTTGTCTCACAACGCATGGATCGATCTCAGTGGACGCTTGAACGCACTGAATCCACGCTTTTTGGCCGCGGAATGTCCACACAAGTTCCCTCCGCACGCACAAAACTTGAGTGTGTGGCGTGCGACACGCTGGACGACCTCCATCACTTAACAGTGACCGCTACACGCAGACGTAGCAGTAACTTGTAAACATCGTACCTGGATACTAGAGACAGTGTACGTGGTTTTAGCAGGAAGAATTGTCGCGACTTAATTGACTCAGTGTTCTCTTCCAAGTGATATCGAAGGGTCTGTGGCCACCTCGGTCTCCTGTTCTTAGCTGAACCTGACAGTCTCGCGAGGATTTATCAAGAACGATGCTTACAGAATTTGACGTCAAACCATTCCCCAAACACAGAAAAACGAAATTCCACAGGAATACGTTACAGAAATGCGGTAAATAACGTGCAGCGTCCTATTAATCTATGTGGGTCGCATAATGGAGGCCTATTTCAGCAACTTTCGTAAGTTAGTTTCATTTAAAGTAGCTCTACTTTTTGAACGCCCTGTGTTTCCACGTATTCGCCGCCTCCCGAGATTTACTGTGAACGCGACAAAGCGCACCCTTCATATTGAGGTGATATTCCCTGTAAGCCATATTATTTTAATTTACTCGCATAGCGTAGCTCGCGCGTCTAACGCCTGGTTTACTGAATGTTGGAACTCTGGGAGTCAGTAGCGCGGTCTCCGATCTTCTGCTGGCTGCCAATACCTTCGGAACCAAAAATACTGACTGCCCCGTGGGGACCCGCAGCTGTTCGCGAATTAAGAACCCGGCCGTCTGGGCTGTTCGCTTAGTGCTGCGTAATAACCGTGCTCGTTGCGCAACAACGCGGAGACCCTGCTCGCCCAGTCAAATCACACGACGTATTCGCAGAACTACAACTGTAACTAATACTAAAGCGGTAGGTGAGAACTTATCTTTAGTATCAGACTGTGTGGACAGTGGACACACAAACTCTTACCATACAAAAGTCTACAACTGCCTTATATACAGTAATAGCGCTAAAAACGGAGAAAAACAAGGTAGTTAATATTCAGCTAAATATTTTTTCGCCATTTAGTCACCTTTATTTTTGAGAACACGTTTCCCGCGACAACATTCTCGTGTAAAGAATTCTCGGAATTCCCGCGGCGTGGAATCAGTAGACGGTCCGCCACCTGCGTTCCTTCCTTTCCTTTCATCTCTAGCAAGATCTGTTGGCTCCTGTACGAACAAGGCAAGAGAGCTGTTTTCTGACCTTCCAGGAAGACAAGATGTACACTATGTGATCAAAAGTATTCGGACACCTGGCTGAAAATGACTTACAAGTTCGTGGCGCCCTCCATCGGTAATGCTGGAATTCAATATGGTGTTGGCCGACCCTTAGCCGTCATGACAGCTTCCACTCTCGCAGGCGTAAGTTCAGTCACGTGCTGGAAGGTTTCTTGGGGAATTACAGACCATTCTTCACTCAGTGCTGCACTGAGGAGAGTATCGATGTCGGTCGGTCAGGACTGGCACGAAGTCGGCGTTCCAAAACGTCCCAAAGGTGTTCTATAGGATTCAGGTCAGGACTCTGTACAGGTCACTTCATTACAGGGATGTTGTTGCCGTGTAACCACTCCGGCACAAGCCGTGCAGTATGAATAGGAGCTAGATCGTGTTGAGAGTTGCAGTCGCCATCCCCGAATAGCTCTTCAGCAGTCGGTAGCAAGAAGGTGCTTAAAACATCAAT
The DNA here is from genome assembly GCF_023864275.1 of Schistocerca cancellata. NCBI lineage: Eukaryota > Metazoa > Arthropoda > Insecta > Orthoptera > Acrididae > Schistocerca > Schistocerca cancellata. The sequence continues at coordinate 67,105,560 of NC_064634.1, forward strand.
GTAGGCCTGTGCTGTGATAGTGCCACGCAAAACAACAAGCAGTGCAAGCCCCCCCATAAAAGACACGACCAAACCATAACACCACCGCCTCCGAAATTTATTTTGGCGATACTCACGCAAACAGATGACAGTCACCGGGCATTCACCATACCTACACCCTGCCATCGGATCGCCACATGGTGTACCGTGATTCGGCACTTCACACAGCGTTTTTCCATTGTTCAATCGTCCAATGTTTACGCTCTTTAAACCAAGCGAGGCGTCGTTTGGCATTTACCGACGCGATATGTGGCGTATGAGTAGCCGCTCCACCATGAAATCCAAGTTTTCTCACCTCCCGACTAATTGCCTTAGTACTTGCAGTGAATCCTTATGCAGTTTGGAATTCCTGTGTGATGGTCTGGATAGGTGTCTGCCTATCACACATTACGACCCTCTTCAACTGTCGGCGGTCTGTCAGTCAACAGACGAGGTCGTCCTGTACGTTTTTGTGCTGTGAGTGTCCCTTCACGCTTCCATTTCACTACCACACCAGAAACAGTAGACCTAGAGATGTTTAGGAGTGTGGAAATCTTGCGTACAGAAGTGTGACACAAGTAACACCCGATCACCTGACGACGTACGAAGTCCGTGAGTTCCGCGGAGCGCCCCATTCTGCTCTCTCACGGTGTCCAATGACTAATGAGATCGCTTATATGGAGTACCTGGCAGTAGGCGGCAGCGCAATGCATCTAATATGAAAAACGTATGGTTCTCGGGGTGTCTGGATACTTTTTATTACATAGTGCACTGTGGACGTTTAAGAACAGTAGCGTCCTTCCGCCCCTGGGATTTTCATCGTTCGTCAGTGCAAAACAACTATATCGGTCATTCTATCCGCGAGGTCTCCGAACGTTGTCTTCAACTCCAGCAACACATTATTTCTTAAGTCACTATTCACGAAAATAAGTTGTTGAGTACAGCTACGCCAACAAACAGTTCTACGTTCGATGAAACATAAATCTTCCCCCACCCATCAGTCTCCTGGGATTCAATGTTAGTATCACAATTTCCCGAGTTCCATTGTTTAACTTGCACCGCAAACAGCCAGTGCGCGCTGTTGTCATTCACGTTTTTCTCTTCATCGGAGGCATTTCCACTTGGGTTCTGAACCGTGTAACACTAAATAACGCTCTTCCACAAGGCGCTCCACACTGTCAGCACACGTTTGATTTAAGCCGCCTTTACAAGAAACGAGATTTGTGCCGTCATACAGCGAAACTACACTACTGGCCATCAAAATTGCTACACCACGAAGATGACGTGCTACAGACGCGACGCGAAATTTAACCGACAGGAAGAAGATGCTGTGATATGCAAATGATTAGCTTTTCAGAGCATTCACACAAGGTTGGCGCCAATGGCGAAACCTACAACGTGCTGACATGAGGAAAGTTCCCAACCGATTTCTCATACACAAACAGCAGTAGACCGGCGTTGCCTGGTGAAACGTTGTTGTGATGCCTCGTGTAAGGAGGAGAAATGCATACCATCACGTTTCTGACTTTGATAAAGGTCGGATTGTAGCCTATCGCGAAGGCGGTTTATCGTATCGCTGCGTAGCTGCTCGCGTTGCTCGAGATCTAATGACTGTTAGCACAATATTGAATCGGTGGGTTCAGGAGTCACTAACACGGGACGCCGTGCTGGATCCCAACGGCCTCGTATCACTAGCAGTCGAGATGACAGGTATCTTATCCGCATGGCTGTAACGGATCGTGCAGCCACGTCTTGATCCCTGAGTCAACAGATGGGGACGTTTGCAAGACAACAACCATCTGTACGAACAGTTCGACGACGTTTGCAGCAGCATCGACTATCAGCTCGGAGACCATGGCCGCGATTACCCTTGACGCTGCATCACAGACAAGAGCGCCTGCGATGGTGTACTCAACGATGAACCTGGGTGCACGAATGGCAAAACGGCACTTTTTCGGATGAATCCAGGTTCTGTTTACATCATCATGATGGTCGCATCAGTGTTTGGCGACATCGCGGTGAACGCACATTGGAAGCGTGTATTCGTCATCGCCATACTGGCGTATCACCCGGAGTGATGGTATGGGGTGCCATTGGTTACACGTCTCTGTCACCTCTTCAAAAAATGGTTCAAATGGCTCTGAGCACTATGGGACTTAACATCTGAGGTGATCAGTCCCCTAGAACTTACAACTACTTAAACCTAACTAACCTAAAGACATGACACACATCCATGCCCGAGGCGGGATTCGAACCTGTGACCGTAGCAGTCGCGCGGTTCCAGACTGGAGCGCCTAGAACCGCTGATCCAGGTCGCCTCTTGTTCGCATTGACGGCACTTTGAACAGTGGACGTTACATTTCAGATGTGTTACGACCCGTTGCTCTATCCTTCATTCCATCCCTGCGAAACCCTACATTTCAGCAGGATAATGCACGACCGCATGTTGCAGGTCCTGTACGGGCCTCTCTGGATACAGAAAATTTTCGACTGCTGCCCTGGCCAGCACATTCTCCAGATCTCTCACCAACTGAAAACGTCTGATCAATGGTGGCCGAGCAACTGGCTCGTCACAATACGCCAGTCACTACTCTTGATGAACTGTGGTATCGTGTTGAAGCTGCATGGGCAGCTGTACCTGTACACGCCATCCAAGCTCTGTTTGACTCAATGCCCAGGCGTATCAAGGCCGTTATTACGGCCAGAGGTTGTTGTTCTGGGTACTGATTTCTCAGGATGTATGCTCGCAAATTGCGTGAAAATGTAATCTCATGTTAGTTCTAGTGTAATATATTTGTCCAATGAATACCCATTTATCATCTGTATTTCTTCTTGGTGTAGCAATTTTAATGGCCAGTAGTGTATGAGAGATGCAAACAGTACATCAGTTCGGATTTTCTCACATGGTACAAACTGAGTTAATCCGTTTGAAAAAAGATCACATGACTGTCAGGAATCTTCAATGTGACTATTTCTTAGTTAATACTACCGTCTTCTGTTCGAGATAATCAAATTGTGATGGCTTCCTAAGGTGGAGCTACTACTGTTACACACAGAGGTGACAACAGTCATGAGACACCTCCTAATATCGTGTCGGACCTCCTTTTGTCTGGCGTAGTGCAGCAGCTCGATGTGGCATGAACTCAGCAAGCAGTCAGAAGTCCCCTGCAGAAATACTCAGGCATGTTGCCTCTATGGCCATCCATAATTGCGAATGTGTTGCGGTGCAGGGTTTTTGTGCACGAACTGACCTCTCGACTGTGTCCCATGAATAAAAAAAAAAAAAAAAAAAAAAAAACAATCTGAACACCTCCCGAAGAGACCGCGAAAGCCCAACGGTACCGACCGGCCGCCGTGTCATCCTCAGCCCATAGGCGTCACTGGGTGCGGATATGTAGGGCCATGTGGTCAGCACACCGATCTCCCGGCCATATGTCACTTTCCGAGACCGGAGCCACCACTTCTCAATCAAGTAGCTCCTCAGTTTGCCTCACAATGGCTGAGTGCACCCCGCGTGCCAACAGCGCTCGGCAGACCGGATGGTCACCCACCCAAGTGCTAGACCAGCCCGACAGCGCTTAACGTCGGTGAGCTGACAGGAACCGATGTTACGACTGCGGCAAGGCCGTTGTCGTGCCCCATGAATGCCCGATGGGATTCATGTCGGGTGATCTGTACAACCAAACCATTCGTTCGAATTGCCCAGAATGTTCTTCAGACCAATCGCTAACAATTGTGACCCAGTGACATGGCGCACTGAAACCCATAAAAATTCAACCATTGTTTCTAAACATGAGGCCCACGAATGGCTGCAGTTTGTCTCCAAGTAGGCGAACATATGCATTTCCAGTCAGTGATCGGTTCAGTTGGACCAGAGGACCCACTGGATTCCATGTGAACACATCCCACACCATTATGGTGACACCACCCGCTTGCACAGTTCCTTGTTGACAACTTGTGTACGTGGCATCGTGGAGTTTACGCCACACATTAACCCTAAAATCAGCGGTTTGCAACTGAAATCGGCACTCATCTGGCCAGGCCACCGTTTTCCAGTCGTCTTGGTTCAAACCAATACGGCCACGAGCCCACAAGAGGCGTTGCAGGCGACGTCGTGGTCGTGCTATTGGCCAAGGTACTCGTATCGGTCGCCTGCTTTTGTCACCTGGATGTATACCGTTGAGGATTGATGACTGAGTACTGTTCGTAGCTTTTGTAAACGTAGGTGCATAATCGCGACATGTTGACTGGAACGTTCTGTTTTAAACTTTGGACAATGCTGACCAGAACACAATGAAGTCAGGAAGCAGCAGGGATGAAATGCATGCATCGAAAGATCATCGACCTCCTGTACAAAAACCAGAGTGTATTTACGAGAGTCGAAGGAGGCGGTGGTTGAAAAGTGAGTGAGACAGGATTGTAGTCTGCCACCCGTATCATCCAGTCCGCCGGCCGGAGTGGCCGAGCGGTTAAAGGCGCTACAGTCTGGAACCGCGCAACCGCTACGGTCGTAGGTTCGAATCCTGCCTCGGGCATGAATGTGTGTGATGTCCTTAGGTTATTTAGGTTTAAGTAGTTCTAAGTTCTAGGGGACTGATGACCTCATAAGTTAAGTCCTATAGTGCTCAGAGCCATTTGAACCATTTTTTCATCCAGTCCATACACTGTGCAAGCAGTGAGGGAAAACCAAGCAGAAATGTGGAAAGGGAATTAAAATACAGGTAGAAGAAATAAAAACTTTTACGTTTGCCGATGACATAAGTGTGTAAAATACGACTAACGTCTCTGAAAGCAGCTGAACGACATGGATTGCTTCTCGATAACGGGTTGAAAGATAAATATCATCAGGAGAGTGAAAGGGTACAGGAGTGTAATTTAATTACATCAGGCGATGCTAATGGAATTAAATTAGAGAATGAATCAGCGAAGTAGATACTTTGCTGTTTAGGTACAAAAACAACTTATCATGGCCTAAGCAGAGGGGATGTAAAATGGAGACTCCCAGTTTCGAGAAAAGTATTACTGAAAAACAGAATATTTTTAAAGTTTGAATAAAAATTTGAATGACAGGAAATCTTTTCCGAAGGTATATGCATGGAGTGTAGGCTTGTGCGGACGTGAACTGTGGAGGATTATTACGTCAGACAAGAAGAGAGTAGAACCTCTTGAAATGTAGATTGGATAGTTTGATTGAGTATCTAATGAGGAGTTGCTGATTCGATCCGAACTGGGGAGAAAGGGGGAAAGAAATTTTAGGTAAAAGATGCGACTGATTCCTAAGACACATCTTGAGTAGTGAGGGAGGGGAGTCGGGAGAGGGAGAGCCCGTTTTGGGAGCGGGAGAGGAAGGGGTTTCAAGCATTTAGAGGGATACCAAGACTCGAATACAGTATGCACGTGCAAACGGATGTAGGCTGTGGTAGTGATGCAATGAGTCAGAGGCTTGTACAGGTGACACTAGTGTGGAGAGCTGCATCAAAGCCGGCCTGAGTGGCCGTGCGGTTCTAGGCGCTACAGTCTGGAGCCGAGGGACCGCTACGGTCGCAGGTTCCAATCCTGCCTCGGGCATGGATGTGTGTGATGTCCTTAGGTTAGTTAGGTTTAAGTAGTTCTAAGTTCTAGGCAACTGATGACCTCAGAAGTTAAGTCGCATAGTGCTCAGAGCCAAGCTGCATCAAACCAGTCTCCGAACTGATAACAACAATGAAGTGGCATGCTTGCATAACAGTAAGAAGGTGGTAAACGTTACAGTGAGCTTATCTACATCTACATGATTACTTTGCGATTCACATTTAACTCCTTGGGAGAGGGTTCATCGAACCACTATCATACTATCTCCCTACCATTCCACTCCCGAACAGCGCGCGGGAAAAACGAACACCTAAACCATTCACTTATTTTACTTTGATGATCATTCCTACCTATGTAGGTTGGGCTCAATAAAATATTTTCGCATTCGGAAGAGAAAGTTGGCGACTGAATTTTCGTAAATACACTCCTGGAAATGGAAAAAAGAACACATTGACACGGGTGCTAGCTGCGCAGCATTTGTGCACCGCCGCCGTCAGTGTCAGCCAGTTTGCCGTGGCATACGGAGCTCCATCGCAGTCTTTAACACTGGTAGCATGCCGCGACAGCGTGGACGTGAACCGTACGTGCAGTTGACGGACTTTGAGCGAGGGCGTATAGTGGGCATGCGGGAGGCCGGGTGGACGCACCGCCGAATTGCTCAACACGTGGGGCGTGAGGTCTCCACAGTACATCGATGTTGTCGCCAGTGGTCGGCGGAAGGTGCACGTGCCCGCCGACCTGGGACCGGACCGCAGCGACGCACGGATGCACGCCAAGACCGTAGGATCCTACGCAGTGCCGTAGGGGACCGCACCGCCACTTCCCAGCAAATTAGGGACACTGTTGCTCCTGGGGTATCGGCGAGGACCATTCGCAACCGTCTCCATGAAGCTGGGCTACGGTCCCGCACACCGTTAGGCCGTTTTCCGCTCACGCCCCAACATCGTGCAGCCCGCCTCCAGTGGTGTCGCGACAGGCGTGAATGGAGGGACGAATGGAGACGTGTCATCTTCAGCGATGAGAGTCGCTTCTGCCTTGGTGCCAATGATGGTCGTATGCGTGTTTGGCGCCGTGCAGGTGAGCGCCACAATCAGGACTGCATACGACCGAGGCACACAGGGCCAACACCCGCCATCATGGTGTGGGAAGCGATCTCCTACACTGGCCGTACACCACTGGTGATCGTCGAGGGGACACTGAATAGTGCACGGTACATCCAAACAGTCATCGAACCCATCGTTCTACCATTCCTAGACCGGCAAGGGAACTTGCTGTTCCAACAGGACAATGCACGTCCGCATGTATCCCGTGCCACCCAACGTGCTCTAGAAGGTGTAAGTCAACTACCCTGACCAGCAAGATCTCCGGATCTGTCCCCCATTGAGCATGTTTGGGACTGGATGAAGCGTCGTCTCACGCGGTCTGCACGTCCAGCACGAACGCTGGTCCAACTGAGGCGCCAGGTGGAAATGGCATGGCAAGGCGTTCCACAGGACTACATCCAGCATCTCTACGATCGTCTCCATGGGAGAATAGCAGCCTGCATTGCTGCGAAAGGTGGATATACACTGTACTAGTGCCGACATTGTGCATGCTCCGTTGCCTGTGTCTATGTACCTGTGGTTCTGTCAGTGTGATCATGTGATGTATCTGACCCCAGGAATGTGTCAATAAAGTTTCCCCTTCCTGGGACAATGAATTCACGGTGTTCTTATTTCAATTTCCAGGAGTGTAGATCTCGCCGCGACGAAAAACGTCTTTGCTTTAATGACTTCCATCCCAACTCGCGTAACATATCTGCCACACTCTCTCCCCTATTACATGATAATACAAAACGAGCTGCCCTTTTTTGCACCCTTTCGATGTCCTCCGTCAATCCCACCTGGTAAGGATCCCACACCGCGCAGCAATATTCTAACAGAGGACGAACGAGTGTAGTGTAAGCTGTCTCTTTAGTGGACTTGTAGTGTAGTGTTGTGTCGTGCCAATGAAACGCAACCTTTGGCTCGCCTTCCCCACAATATTATCTATGTGGTCTTTCCAACTGAAGTTGTTCATAATTTTAACACCCAGGTACTTAGTTGAATTGACAACCTTGAGAATTGTACTATTTATCGAGTCATCGAATTCCAACGGATTTCTTTTGGAACTCATGTGGATCACCTCACACTTTTCGTTATTTAGCGTCAACTGCCACCTGCCACACCATACACCAATCTTTTCTAAATCGCTTTGCAACTGATACTGGTCTTCGGATGACCTTACTAGACGGTAAATTACAGCATCATCTGCGAACAACCTAAGAGATCCGCTCAGATTGTCATCCAGGTCATTTATATAGACCAGGAACAGCAGAGGTCCCAGGACGCTTCCCTGGGGAACACCTGATATTACTTCAGTTTTACTCGACGATTTGCCGTCTATTACTACGAACTGCGACCTTCCTACCAGGAAATCACGAATCCAGTCGCACAACTGAGACGATACCCCATACGCCCGCAGCTTGATTAGAAGTGGCTTGTGAGGAACGGTGTCAAAAGCTTTCCGGAAATCTAGAAATACGGAATCAACTTGAGATCCCCTGTCGATAGCGGTCATTACTTGGTGCGAATAAAGAGCTAGCTGCGTTGCACAAGAACGATGTTTTCTGAAACCATGCTGATTACGTATCAATAGATCGTTCTCTTCGAGGTGATTCATAATGTTTGAATACAGTATATGCTCCAAAACCCTACTGCAAACCGACGTCAATGATATAGGTCTGTAGATCGATGGATTACTCCTACTACCCTTCTTAACCTCTGGTGCGACCTGCGCAATTTTCCAATCTGTAGGCACAGATCTATCGGTGAGCGAGCGGTTGTATATGATTGCTAACAAGGGAACCTCCCCATCGCACCCCCTTCAGATTTAGTTATAAGTTGGCACAGTGGATAGGCCTTGAAAACTGAACACAGATCAATCGAGAAAACAGGAAGAAGTTATGTGGAACTATGAAAAAAATAAGCAAAATATACAAACTGAGTAGTCCATGTGCAAGATAGGCAACATCAAGGAGAGTGTGAGCTCAGGAGCTCCGTGGTCCCGTGGTTAGCGTGAGCAGCTGGCGAGCGAGAGGGCCTTGGTTCAAGTCTTCCTTTGAGTGAAAAGTTTAATTGTTTATTTTCATACAATTATTATCTGTCCGTCCGTCCGTCCAATGCGAGGTAACTGCGCCGTAGTATGGGGACGCTACACCTAAACAAACATCGAAACACACGACGTCAGTCGACTACTGCGCACGGAAGAGAGAGTATTCCTGCTAACGAGGCTCCCTGGCTGGCAATTGACTGTTCGCTACTTTGGACGAGAGTGCGTTAAATACGTGAGATGTATCCCGTGGGCAATATGAATCCACAAATATAGCTCGCGACGTTCGTCTACTAATGACACGGTTTTGCGGTGCGGTCGCAAAACACAGACACTAAACTTATTACAGTGAATGAACGAACGGACGGATCATAACTTTGCGAAAATGAAGAAGGTAAACTTTTCACTTGAGGGAAGACTTGAACCAAGGACCTCTCGCTCCGCAGCTGCTTACGCTAACCACGGGACCACGGCGCCCCTCAGCGCTCACTGTCCTTGATGTTGGCTATCTTGCGCATGGACTACTTAGTTTGTATATTTTGCTTATTTTTTCATAGTTCAACACAATTTCTTCCTGTTTTCTCGATTGATATATGTTCAGTTTTTCAAGGCCAATCCACTGTGCCAACTTATAACTAAATCTGAGAGGGGTGCGATGGGGAGGTTCCCTTGTAAGTAGGGAGCTATTGTATCAGCGTAATCTGAAAGGAACCTATTCGTTATAAAATCTGGACCTAAAGACTTGTCCGTATCAAGCGATTTGAGTTGCTTCGCAACCCCTTAGAAACTCATGCTAGCAGCTGTTCGTGTTTCAAATTCTGGAATATTCCATTCGCCTTCCCTGGTGAAGGAATTTCGGAAAACTGTGTTCAATAACTTCGCTTTAGCGGCACAGTCGTCGGTAACAGTACCATCGGCACTGCGCAGCGAAGGTATTGACTGCGTCTTGCCGCTTGTGTACTTTACATACGACCAGAATTTCTTCGGATTTTCTACCAAATTTGGAGACAATGTTTCATTGTGGAACCTATTAAAGGCATCACGCATTGTATAATTAGGATACAGCGGTCTTAGTGCCCACGGCTAGCCTTGCGCCTCCAGCGGTAGCCACAGAGACAACAGTGTCGTCACGGGGCAGATATTCGGTCTCGTCGCCATTCAGCGCCAGGAATAAACCAAACCTGCGTCACGTTTCCCGGCGCCCGCTTCAGTCCCGCGTTCGTCGACACGGGCTGATAGATAGTTCTACATAGCCAACAATCTGCGTTCCGCCAGAAGCTATGTCAAGCGCGCCCCCCCCCCCCCCCCCCACCTCTCACACACACAGAGTAGTGTTACGTTAACATAGGACCACCGGCTTCCGTCTCCGTCTTATCTATACGCGGCTGACCTACCAGGATGTGGTGGCGACAAATTACCGCTTTATCGCCTTTTCTTCTTGTTCTCCTCGAACCTCGGGCGTAAAATTGTTACTGTTGTTGAAGAGCTGTCTTTAGACAGCTCTCGCTGCGCTTCAGTACGTCAGTTATTTCACACGCCAAGTTCTGTAGGACCAAACTGAGGAGCGGATCTCCATGGTCATGTAAAGTGTCAGTACATGACACTATAAGAGAAGTAATAATAGGTAAAATAAAATGAATATTAATCCTAAAAAGACGACGAGCTGGAAGTTTACAAAAAAAACAATCAACGAAGTAACACAGGAATTAGCTTATTTTTTCAAGGAGCTCTTCGACAGAATAGAAGGAATGATCCAAGAGGAAACTCTTCAGATTAGATTTGAAAGTGCGTGGCTTACTGCTGAGATTATTGAATTCTTGTGGTACCTTATAGAAAACGAATGCAGCAGAGTACTTCACACCTTCATACACAAGTCAAGGAGGCGCGATCTAAATGCAGATTGGATTTCTGCTTAGTATTAACTGAGTGAAAGCTCCTAATACTTGGGAATAATCTGATACTGTTAATAAGAAACTACATTGAAGAATGTATCTCGAGAGGCCAATGTCAGGATACCCTGACTAATAAACAGGGGTCGACAAGATGTTTGCGAACCAGTGAGTGGTGTAAGTTCGTGAAATTAAACCACTTATTGTCTCAACCGCCCGTTTCTCAGCCAAAATTACCCTTTGAGAATGGGAAGAGATAACCCAAAATAACATACGTCATTAGCGACCGAAAATAAGCAACGTAGACTACTTTTTGTGTCGAACTATCGCTCACTTGAGATACTTTTCTAACAGTTAAACTGGCAGCATTAAGTCTTTGAAAAAGGTCCTCAACATGGACTTCCCATCTATGTGAAAGCTTAGCAATTTGAAGTGTTCAGTCTCACTAATCATACACCCATTCTATGTAATCAGACCGTCATGTTTTGTTGGATTGTGTCTTAGAACTGTAAAAGCTGAGTCTCGTTGTGATTTTAGCGTTGGTTTTTTTTTTAAGCCATGAACTTATGTCTTGAATTGCACTGTTTGAAACAGTTCCAACGCTGAACACAACATCCTTTACTACCAAGCTAGTGTAATTAGCGAACAGTATTTTAGAATCACCTGTAATAATAGAGGGCCTATCATCTATACAAATTCGGAACAAGAGTGGCCTCAGCACTGATCCCTGGGGCACCCCCATTTAACTGAGCCCCACTCGGACCAAACATAATAGCCATCTCAGTACTGTGAAGAATGAACTTTTGCTGTCTGTTCTTAAAGTATGAGGTAAACCAATTGTGAGCCGTCTTCTGATGGTATAGAAATCGACCAAAAATTGTATACATTATCCCTTCCTGCATTTTTACAAAGCAGCTCTACTACTGACTACTTTAATCGCTCAGAAAACTGACCATTCCTAAAGGAAAAATTTACAAATACGGTTAAGTAGAGGGTTCACATGTGCAGCGCAGTACTTATGTAGTCAGCTGTCACCGTGACAGACGTTCACATTCCGGCCCTTGGGCGCCCTGTTTGGGCCGTGGAAGGTCTGTGATTGGCTGTGGTGGCCCGGATAGCTTTTACATATAACATGGTTTCTTTCGAATCACTAAGGTTTCGCAAAATCGAGCTTTAGAGGAGTTTGCTAAAGTGAGCTCACCCATCCACACTGAATCCTATAGCGTCACCATATGTACGTGTCACGGAAATTTTTATAATTGTTACGAATTAGTGAATTGTGTGACTTTTAACTAGTGAAAATCAGTGGACATGGAATGTAAGATCGTTACTTTGGAGAAAACCAATGACGGTAGAGACTTTCTATAATGTGCAACGAAACAGTGTATTTGTATCTGTGACTCTTACAATTTCGCGTATACAGAAGCGCCATTGTGACAGGGGGTCTCTCTCTCTCTCTCTCTCTCTCTCTCTCTCGCTGTCTCTCTCGCTGTCTCTCTCGCTGTCTCTCTCTCTCTCGCTGTCTCTCTCGCTGTCTCTCTCTCTCTCGCTGTCTCTCTCTCTCTCGCTGTCTCTCTCTCTCTCGCTGTCTCTCTCTCTCTCGCTGTCTCTCTCTCTCTCTCTCGCTGTCTCTCTCTCTCTCGCTGTCTCTCTCTCTCTCTCTCTCTCTCTCTCTCGCTGTCTCTCTCTCTCTCTCTCGCTGTCTCTCTCTCTCTGTCTGTCTCTGTCTCTCTCTCTCTCTCTCTCTCTCGCTGTCTCTCTCTCTCTCTCTCTCTCTCTCGCTGTCTCTCTCTCTCGCTGTCTCTCTCTCTCGCTGTCTCTCTCTCTCGCTGTCTCTCTCTCTCGCTGTCTCTCTCTCTCGCTGTCTCTCTCTCTCGCTGTCTCTCTCTCTCTCGCTGCCTCTCTCTCTCTCTCTCTCTCGCTGCCTCTCTCTCTCTCTCTCTCGCTGCCTCTCTCTCTCTCTCTCTCGCTGCCTCTCTCTCTCTCTCTCTCTCTCTCGCTGCCTCTCTCTCTCTCTCTCTCTCTCTCGCTGCCTCTCTCTCTCTCTCTCTCTCGCTGCCTCTCTCTCTCTCTCTCTCTCTCTCTCTCTCTCTCTCTCGCTGCCTCTCTCTCTCTCTCTCTCTCTCTCTCTCTCGCTGCCTCTCTCTCTCTCTCTCTCTCTCTCTCTCTCTCTCTCTCTCGCTGCCTCTCTCTCTCTCTCTCTCTCTCTCTCTCGCTGCCTCTCTCTCTCTCTCTCTCTCTCTCTCTCTCGCTGCCTCTCTCTCTCTCTCTCTCTCTCTCGCTGCCTCTCTCTCTCTCGCTGCCTCTCTCTCTCTCTCTCTCTCGCTGCCTCTCTCTCTCTCTCTCGCTGCCTCTCTCTCTCTCTCGCTGCCTCTCTCTCTCTCTCGCTGCCTCTCTCTCTCTCTCGCTGCCTCTCTCTCTCTCGCTGCCTCTCTCTCTCTCGCTGTGTCTCTCTCTCTCTCTCGCTGTGTCTCTCTCTCTCTCTCGCTGTGTCTCTCTCTCTCTCTCGCTGTGTCTCTCTCTCTCTCTCGCTGTGTCTCTCTCTCTCTCTCGCTGTGTCTCTCTCTCTCTCTCTCGCTGTGTCTCTCTCTCTCGCTGTGTCTCTCTCTCTCTCTCGCTGTGTCTCTCTCTCGCTGTCTCTCTCGCTGTCTCTCTCGCTGTCTCTCTCTCGCTTCCCCCACCCCTCCCTCCCTTCCCTCCTTCCTTCCTCCTTAACACTCTGGCGCTCTTCCTCTGGCACTGTCGTTGTTATAATATCGCTCTGAGCCTTCCAGGTCTATACCACTGTATAATGTGTTGTTAATTGTGAAATAGAATTTTAAACTGAACTCTTATTTACTGCTCTCATTTCAAGTTTGTAATCGCCCTGTGTAAAATAACGAAACATTTAAAGCAATTCTAGCACGCTGGGCAGTCGAGACAACGCAGCGTCGCAGGAGTTACAAGACAACCGCCATTACCCAGCTAGTATGACGTTTCTATTTCACAGGAGTCTGCGGAACTGGAGAAGATTTTATTTACATCGAAACAAGTAGGTGTACAATGAATTACTGATTTTTCAGCTGGCTTGGCTACTAACCAACAAAGACGTACTTTTACGTCATGTTATAAAGGAAAGGTGTGAGACTATGCATTGTTAAACCACTATAATGTGAAATATTTACTATGATAGCCATTTACAGTAATATAGTTGCATTCGTGGTTCGAAAATATAGCACGAAATCGTTTTTTCTTGTTCATGGCTTATAACAGCATTTACGTCACGCTACCACAACAATTAGATCCAAGGCTAAGGTCATGATTATTAAGGTAAATGTGGCTAAAAACTTTCCTGTAATTTACGTCGGAAACTGAAGTGCTAGGATCAGATATGTTTAGAGTTTGTTAGGTATATGCCTCACTTCTATCGTCCGCTATGTATGATACAAAACACAAAGAATGTGTGTAGCAGGACGACTATGTGAGGAACCTGTAACCTCCACCGTATATATGTTACGCGTTAACGCAAGTAATCAGTGATTATTTGTATAATCAGTATTAGTCTTACAAAAATTGTGCTAATAGTAAAGAACTTCCAAAAATTATTTAGTGTCATGACAAACATAATCAGACCCATTTGTTTTAACCAGTCAGGAAATTTCTTTTAACCCCGGCAACTGCTGGTGTAGAGGTTAATTTTCAGTAGATTGCGTGAGGGTTGTGGAAGTTGGCCAGTTTTCTGAGAATCCACGTAAGGTGAATGAGACAGGTACGTGAATCTGCTACCACGTGAGGGGGCTTACTGTGGAGGTTCTCCAGAACATCGAGATTGGTTCTGCGGAACTCTGGACAATGTCCCGAGTGAAAGAGCCTGTGATTATTTTCGATTATTTCCCTTAAGGGGAGAGAGAGAGAGAGAGAGAGAGAGAGAGAGAGAGAGAGAGAGAGAGAGAGAACGAACTTGACCCAGTCACAGCTTCACTCCCTTTTCCTCTTTTATTCTCTTCCAAAATTTCCTCGTTAATTCACTGCGTTTCTCCTCATTTTCCTCTGTCCACTTGTTCCATGTTTCTTTCCTCCAGACTTGTTCAACTGTCTTGTTTCTGATTTCGTTTCTCTGGTCCTTAACTTACTTGCATCAGCAAAGTTAAAAATTTGCCAATGAATGTCTTAATTCAAACCTAACTTATTGCCCGCAGAATTATGGGTGTAACATAGTGGTGAACCCGTCAATGAATAGCATTTTCGAAATTTATAGGAGAATTGGATATATATCCCAGTCTGGGGTATCCCTGGGAATTGTATCAGGACGCAAATTTCGGCTCGCAGTTGCGACTTCGCTCACTTTGAAAGTGAAGCACTCGAAATTACAATAATTTGTATAGAATATGATTGACATACTCCTTTGTTTTCATTTTTGGTTTTTATCGCCTTTTGGTTTTTTACTAACAAGACTTCAAAATATACAACATTTTTGGGTTTTTTGGTTACTGTGTGATCAGAGTGTGAACTGATTTCCTGAACTACCAGTTCATTAAGCAGCAACATATAACTCAGCACAAAAAAATAAAGATCGTAAATCTATTCAAGTACCTGACCTTGAGCTTTGCGTATTGTTATAGACAGCGAAATCTAGATGGAATATAAGTCGCTTAAAATCAAACAGTAAATGGCTGGGATCATTGGTATACCAGTATGGGAGTGACCTCTCCTGCTGCAATGTGTGTGAGCTTCAACATTATTTCTTCTCGTAGTTTTGATCTGCAAACTTTTATCATTACGAAGTTTCAGTAAACAGATTTGGTAGTAGTATTACAGAAACGCTGAGTTTAAACCTCAAACTGTGGTTCGGGTAGAAACGGGCAGTTTACAGGGTAAACTTGCCCTTGAATCTTAAAGGCTGGCACGTAATTGTCTACGAAAATTTTTTTCGCACCGAAATAAGTCATGTGAAACGCAGTAATGCACTGCTTTGCCTTAGCGGAGAAATGTTCTGAGAATGGGTGATATCACAGAATTAATTCCTTCAGCGAACTTGGTTTTTCTATCTGTGGCAAGAGCCTATACCTTACATCAGCAGCTTCATCATTCTATTCCTTGACCTTACAAAGAGTGCATATTTTGTCAATTGCAACAAGTCTTAATTTGAGTCAAAATTCTTCCGAAACTGCAATTTTGTTTTTCTTTTTTTTAATGAGAATGGTTCTTATATAATGGCGGAAGATCCTGTGATAGGCTACTGAGGATGAGGAGGTGAGATGTTAGACGTTCTTCATTATTAGTTGTTTGCTTTATTGCTTGGCACTGGTGGAAACAGACGAATGGGAAACGGGTGGCAGCTGTGACGTAGGGCTGTTTACTTGCTGCCTGGTGCCGACTGAGGCGTTCTGGCACACTCGTATGTACATGCAGCTGCTGTGTGGTCTCCCACGCGCCGTTGCGTGTTGCTTTGCATGAGCTGTCTTTCCGTAGTCTACGCCGCTGTTTCTATCGCCCCTCTAATTTTTCTCCCGAAGATAACTGTATCACGGGGTTCCGGGTTCGATTCCCCGCCGGGTTTGGGATTTTTCTCTGCCCGGGGACTGGGTGTTCGTGTTATCATCATTTCATCACCACCACCACCACCACCACCACCACCACCACCACCACCACCACCACCATTCGTTTCAGTGGCTAGACAGAAATGTGAAAAAAATATTGGGACTTCGCACGGGTGCTGATTACCGCGCAGTTGAGCGCCGCACAAACCAAACATCATCCTCCTGAAGGTAAGAGACTGTTTCACCATGAGGCGGGCCTCTCGAAATTCTATCTGTTCGCCGCACTCATCCTGATGGTCTGACACAGCAGATTTGCTGTTTTGCCTACGTCGGATACGTCTCATGCAAATAGCGTTAGTCACAACTCCCACCCGTTTCCCATTCGCCTATTTGCACCACTGGCAATCAATAGAGCAAATACTAATCAAGAAAGTATTTCCACCAATGAAATGAAAATACCAATAAGGGATGTCTAATATCCCTCCCTCGCATCCTATCACAGTTAGGTAACAACGTCTTCCTGCAGAATATAACAACTAAACTCTTCTCACTCAGCAGTAAAAAAAAAAAAAAAAAAAAAAAAAAAAAAAAAAAAAAAAAAAAAAAGTCATGAGGAAGGCCACTTACAATAGTTTCACACACTGACAATTCGACTACAGACCCAGAAGACTATGTATGACAATGGCCGCCGAAGCCTACGCTTAAATTTATTTAATTAGAATTGATGTAATCAAAAGGTGTAGTACGTTCAAAAGCAGCCCTTGACGCATCAGCTCATCTGCTCTGCATAGAAAATACGCGTCAGACATGAAGTCTATGGAAACTTTCAGGTGTAGTTTCACTTCGTCTCTTGGTTGCAACATTTATGCATTGCTGATATATACTAATTATATACACAATTATTTTTTTAAAATATACAGCCTATGTCCTACATACTATAGTTCTAGTTTTTGGGGTACTGCGTGATCAGAGTTATTGAAAGGACATACACAACTGACCATGGTTAAAACACTCTGAGCACAAAACAATTGCAACATATTTGAATGCCCGAGCTTTAGCCTTCTTTATTGCTACTCCGAACGAAATCTTTCCGTTTAAATTTAATGGGTAAATCGGTTGGGAGCATTGGCATACAGTGTACGAGAAAGCTGCTTGTGATATGTAAGGATAGTAGCTTCAATGGGAATATTTAGCAGAGTTTTAATCTGCGAACGGGTGGCAGTACAAAGCTTCGGACTATTCATATTCCGTAGTAGCATTGTAATCATGATCGGATAAGCCATCATCATCATCTACAGCTTTTCTGTTAAAACAAACTGTGGGGAAGAAAACTAAACCACACTTTTCCACACCACAGCATTTTCTTTCTCTCAGTCGGTTTTAACTGGAAACCTTTACATTGCCTATGTCCCTCTAAAGGTTAATTACAACATCGTGTAAAAAACTGAAGTAACTCGCTCAAGAACTTTTCGAATTTGTTTGGAGACAACGGTAAATACATTGCTAGAGACATTGCGCGGTACACCGTGCCTCTAGAATCGACGCGCAGAATAACGAGCCAGTGCATTAGCCAGTAATGGCGGGATGGGGGATACGAGGTTCGTATCACATGTCCGTTACCGCGACGTCGGCAGCCAATCTCCCCACGGTACACACATATCAGCGGAGATATTCAGCAGACAGGTTATGTTGGTTTAGCTGACCTGCCGAGTTCATCAAACTATGAGCCATGTCTGCCGCGAAACAACCGTCTATGGACATCTCCTCAGGATTCGTTCATTTACTTGATTATTAGTTCATTTATTCATTCTCTTTGTTTCTTTATGTTATTTACAAATTTTTCGCGGCTACCTTCTTCGAGCTTAAAATGCAAAGCCCATTAGGTGAAGTTTATTACAGATAGCGGACGTCCCCTACTGCTAAAGTTTTAAGATTTCCATGTACGCTGTTCGTCAACTAATCTTTTTACTACTGGTTGCTTTTTTCTTTGCGGAATTTCGATCAACAATAGAAAACAGCTTTTTACGTCAGAAATGTACTTATTCTTGAAGATGTCTTTATCGGCCAATTCGCTATGTGCAACTTTCTCTAATCCAGACTCCATTCCTAGAGTGCGCTTTCGTGAAGTCTGAAACAAACGCCAACGTCTACCGTGACGTCCTTTAGGACTGAAACTTGCGTTCAGAGAGAACGAACTTTTGCACTAGCATATACACAATGAAGACATCTACATCGATACTCTGCAAATCATATTTACGTGCCTGGCAGAGGGTTCATCGAACCACCTACACAATTCTCTATTATTCCATTCTCGTATAGCGCGCGGAAAGAACTAACACCTTTATCTTTCCGTACGACCTCTGATTTCCCTTATTTTATCTGGTGATCGTTGCTCCCTATGTAGGTCGGCGTCAACAGAATACGTATTTTCGCATTCGGAGGAGAAAGTTGGTGATTGGAATTTCGTGAGAAGGTTCCGTCGCAACGAAAATCGCCTTTCTTTTAATGATGTCCAGCCTAAATTCTGTATCATTCCAGTGACACTCCCTCCCATATTCCGCGATAATACAAAACGCGCTGCCCTTCTTTTAACTTTTTCGATGTACTCCGTCAGTCCCATCAGGTAAGGATCCAATACCGCGCGCAGCAGTATTCTAAGAGAGGACGGGCAAGTGTAGTGTAGGCAGTCTCCTTAGTTGGTCTGTTAACATTTTCTAAGTGTCCTGCCAATAAAACGCAGTCTTTCGTTAGCCTTCCCCATAACATTTTCTGTGTGTTCCTCCCAATTTAAGTTGTTCGTGATTGTAATACCAGGTATTCTGTTGAATTTTTCGGCTTTTAGATTAGACTGATTTATCGTGTAAACGAAGTTTAACGAATTCCTTTTAGCACTCATGTGGACGACCTCACACTTTTCGTTATTTACGGTCAACTGCCAATTTTCGCACCATTCAGATATCTTTTCTAAATTGTTTTGCAGTTTGTTTTGATCTTCCGATGACTTTATTAGTCGATAAACGACAGCGTCATCTCCTAACAACCTAAGACGGCTGCTCAGATTGTCTCCCAAATCGTTTATATAGATAAGGAACAGCAAAGGGCCTATAACACTACCTTGGGGAACGCCAGAAATCACTTCTGTTTTACTCCATGACTTTCCGTCACTTACTACGAACTGTGACCCCTCTAACAGTAAATCACAAATCTAGTCACATAACTGAGACGATATTCCACAAGCATGCTATTTTACTATGAGCCGCTTGTGTGGTACAGTGTCAGAAGCCTTCCGGGAAACCAGGAATACGGAATCGATCTGAAATCCCTTGTCAATAGCACTCAGTACTTCATGTGAATAAAGAGCTAGTTGTGTTTCACAGGAACGATGTTTTCTAAACCCAGGTTGACTGTGTGTCAATAGACTGTTTTCTTCGAGGTAATTCGTAATGTTTGAACGTAATATACGTTTCAAACTCCTGCTGCATATCGACGTTAACGATATGGGCCTGTAGTTTAGTGGATTTCTCCTACTACCTTTCTTGAATATTGGTGTGACCTGTGCAACTTTCCAGTCTTTGGATACGGATCTTTCGTCGAGCGAACGGTTGTATATGATTGTTAAGTATGGAGCTAATGCACCAGCATACTCCGAAAGGAACCTAATTGGGACACAGTCCGGACCAGAAGAGGCGATAAAGTGGAAAACACGAAGTGTAATAAAAAGTAACGGAAATTTTTTTATTTCGCGTGCTTTATACATCTGATTCCCAAAATATTCTTACTGTTGTTTGTGTACGTGTTTCTGCGTATGTTCCTATTCTTGAATATTTAGTTTATTGTTCACAGTCGAAAAGGTCATACGTGTTTTCGAGTGCCCGGCGAATTTTTATTTTGGAAAAAGACGGTTCAAAGGCTTTGCATTAACTTTTGGTTAAAAAATGGAATGAAGTGCAGCAGCGCATTCGAGATATTGACTGTAGCTTTTGGCAAATCTACTTTGAGCAGGCCAATGTACCGAGTTTTAATCTGCCAGGAAGTTTCATATCAGCGCACACATTGCAGCAGAGTGAAAATTTCATTCTGGATAATTTGAGTAAGATTGGAGTTTTGGAGTAGTATAAACGCTTCACAGAGGGTTGAGAGGACGATGAAAGCGACGACAGCCCTGGACGGTCAAGCTGCTCAGTTACTGGCGGCAACGTGGAAGTAGTCAGCCATAGTCAGTGTCAGTGTCGTCTTAACTGCCGCCTGCTTCACGTCTGCTGTGCAGCGAGCTACCTTAATTTAAGTATTAACTGTATTTTTCTTACTTGTCACTTCTTCTTCCGTGTGAATTTGCTTTTAGGAATCTTTAATTTTCGAGTGCTAGTAATAGTGTTCCACATTTTTCGTGTTTGTTTTGAATACAGTCAGAGAGAGTCCCATTAGTCAACCATAGTGCCAGTAGTGCTAGTGTTTGTTTTCAATACAGTCCAGAGACAGGTAGTGCTATTTTCATTGTTTTCTACAAGAAGTGGCTAGCAACCACAGTTTAGTGAATAATCAGCCGCCTTTAGTGAATTAGCAGTCTAGTTAAAGGTTGATTAACTCTCTTCAGTAAATTGATTCCTTAGGATGGATAGGATGTGTGACTGCTGTGTACGGACGCAGGAGGAGCTGGCCACTGTTCGCGAACAGCTGAGCGTGTTGATGGCCGCGGTCAGCCGTCTTCAGGCTGCTGCCTCTGAGTGTAGCGGCAGTGGGGAGTCTGGTGCGTCGCAAGGTACACCCCAGGTGTTACATGCTTCACCCACTGTCCCTGCTGTCGAGACATCTTCGCGGGTACCGGGCGCGGTTGGGCCACCCTCTCCCCAAGGGGAGTGGCGGGTTCAGCGGCGTTCGCGGCGCACGAGGCGGAGGGTCAATGTGGAGGCTGGCCGTGTGGCATCGCCCGCTCTGCCTGTGAGTGGAAATGTGGCTGCTCCTTCAGCAAGGTCCGAGCAGGCACACGGGGGGAGGGGTTTATTAGTTATTGGGAGCTCCAACGTTAGGCGGGTGATGGAGCCCCTTAGGGAAATCGCGGGAAGGTCGGGGAAGAAGGCCAGTGTTCACTCTGTTTGCTTGCCGGGGGGTCTCATCCGAGATGTGGAGGAGGCCCTACCGGCGGCGATAGAGAGCACTGGGTGCACCCGACTGCAAATTGTTGCTCATGTCGGCACCAATGACTCCTGCCGTCTGGGTTCAGAGGTCATCCTCAGTTCGTACAGGCGGTTGGCGGAATTGGTGAAGGCGGAAAGCCTCGCTCGCGGGGTGGAATCAGAGCTAACTATTTGTAGTATCGTTCCCAGAACCGATCGCGGTCCTCTGGTTTGGAGCCGAGTGGAAGGCTTAAACCAGAGGCTCAGACGATTCTGCGGAGATCTGGGGTGCAAATTTCTCGACCTCCGCTATCGGGTGGAGAAAGGTAGGGTCCTCCTGAATAGGTCAGGCGTGCACTACACGCCGGAAGCGGCTACAAGGGTAGCGGAGTACGTGTGGAGTGCACATGGGGGTTTTTTAGGTTAGAGGATCCCCTCCTTAGGCCCGACAAGACGCCTCCTGAGACGCGGCAAGGTAGGAGTAGGCAAAATGCAACAGGGAATAACAATATTAATGTGCTAATAGTAAACTGCAGGAGCGTCTATAGAAAGGTCCCAGAACTGCTCTCATTAATAAACTATCACAACGCCCATATAGTACTAGGGACAGAAAGTTGGCTGAAACCAGACGTAAACAGTAATGAAATCCTAAACTCAGTTTGGAATGTATACCGCAGAGACAGGCTGAACAGTGAAGGAGGAGGCGTGTTTATAGCGGTAAGAAGTGCAATAGTATCGAAGGAAATTGACGGAGATCCGAAATGTGAAATGATGTGGGTGAAGGTCGCGGCTAAAGCAGGCTCAGACATGGTAATTGGATGTCTCTATAGGCCCCCTGGCTCAGCAGCTGTTGTGGCTGAGCACCTGAAGCATAATTTGGAAAATATTTCGAGTAGATTTCCCCACCATGTTATAGTTCTGGGTGGAGATTTTAATTTGCCGGATATAGACTGGGAGACACAAACGTTCATAACGGGTGGCAGGGACAAAGAATCCAGTGAAATTTGTTTAAGTGCTTTATCTGAAAACTACCTTGAGCAGTTAAACAGAGAACCGACTCGTGGCGATAACATATTAGACCTTCTGGTGACAAACAGACCCGAACTATTTGAAAAAGTTAACGCAGAACAGGGAATCAGCGATCATAAAGCGGTTACGGCATCGATGATTTCAGCCGTAAATAGGAATATTAAAAAGGGTAGGAAGATTTTTCTGTTTAGCAAAAGTGACAAAAAGCAGATTTCAGAGTACCTGTTGGCTCAACACAAAAGTTTTGTCTCAAGTACAGATAGTGTTGAGGATCAGTGGACAAAGTTCAAAACCGTCGTACATTATGCGTTAGATGAGTATGTGCCAAGCAAGATCATAAGAGATGGAAAAGAGCCACCGTGGTACAACAACCGAGTTAGAAAACTGCTGCGGAAGCAAAGGGAACTTCACAGCAAACATAAACATAGCCAAAGCCTTGCAGACAAACAAAAATTACGCGAAGCGAAATGTAGTGTGAGGAGGGCTATACGAGAGGCGTTCAATGAATTCGAAAGTAAAGTTCTATGTACTGACTTGGCAGAAAATCCTAAGAAATTTTGGTCTTATGTCAAAGCGGTAGGTGGAGCAAAACAAAATGTCCAGACACTCTGTGACCAAAATGGTACTGAAACAGAGGATGACAGACTGAAGGCCGAAATACTAAATGTCTTTTTCCAAAGTTGTTTCACAGAGGAAGATTGCACTGTAGTTCCTTCTCTAGATTGTCGCACAAATGACAAAATGGTAGATATCGAAATAGACGACAGAGGGATAGAGAAACAATTAAAATCGCTCAAAAGAGGAAAGGCCTCTGGACCTGATGGGATACCAGTTCAATTTTACGCAGAGTACGCGAAGGAACTTGCCCCCCTTCTTGCAGCGGTGTACCGTAGGTCTCTAGAAGAGCGTAGCGTTCCAAAGGATTGGAAAAGGGCACAGGTCATCCCCGTTTTCAAGAAGGGACGTCGAACAGATGTGCAGAACTATAGACCTATATCTCTAACGTCGATCAGTTGTAGAATTTTGGAACACGTATTGTGTTCGAGTATAATGACTTTTCTGGAGACGAGAAATCTACTCTGTAGGAATCAGCATGGGTTTCGAAAAAGAAGGTCGTGTGAAACCCAGCTCGTGCTATTCGTCCACGAGACTCACAGGGCCATAGACACGGGTTCCCAGGTAGATGCCGTGTTTCTTGACTTCCGCAAGGCGTTCGATACAGTTCCCCACAGTCGTTTAATGAACAAAGTAAGAGCATATAGACTATCAGACCAATTGTGTGATTAGATTGAAGAGTTCCTAGATAACAGGACGCAGTATGTTATTCTCAATGGAGAGAAGTCTTCCGAAGTAAGAGTGATTTCAGGTGTGCCGCAGGGGAGTGTCATAGGACCGTTGTTACTCACAATATACATAAATGACCTGGTGGATGACATCGGAAGTTCACTGAGGCTTTTTGCGGATGATGCTGTGGTGTATCGAGAGGTTGTAACAATGGAAAATTGTACTGAAATGCAGGAGGATCTGCAGCGAATTGACGCATGGTGCAGGGAATGGCAATTGAATCTCAATGTAGACAAGTGTAATGTGCTTCGAATACATAGAGAGAAAGATCCTTTATCATTTATCTACAATATAGCAGGTCAGCAACTGGAAGCAGTTAATTCCATAAATTATCTGAGAGTAGGCATTAGGAGTGATTTAAAATGGAATGATCATATAATGTTGATTGTCGGTAAAGCAGATGCCAGACTGAGATTCATTGGAAGAATCCTAAGGAAATGCAATCCGAAAACAAAGGAAGTAGGTTACAGTACGCTTGTTCGCCCACTGCTTGAATACTGCTCAGCAGTGTGGGATCCGTACCAGATAGGGTTGATAGAAGAGTTAGAGAAGATCCAACGGAGAGCAGCGCGCTTCGTTACAGGATCATTTAGTAATCGCGAAAGCGTTACGGAGATGATAGATAAACTCCAGTGGAAGACTCTGCAGGAGAGACGCTCAGTAGCTCGGTACGGGCTTTTGTCAAAGTTTCGAGAACATACCTTCACCGAAGAGTCAAGCAGTATATTGCTCCCTCCTACGTATATCTCGCGAAGAGACCATGAGTATAAAATCAGAGAGATTAGAGCCCACACAGAGGCATACCGACAATCCTTCTTTCCACGAACAATACGAGACTGGAATAGAAGGGAGAACCGATAGAGGTACTGAAGGTACCCTCCGCCACACACCGTCAGGTGGCTTGCGGAGTACAGATGTAGATGTAGATGTAGTAAAGAGAATGTTTCTGGAAAATCGCCGAATCACTGTCAGAGGACGATGATGATTTCGACATATACCTTTTTTTTTTTCAAAGTACAAAACTGATACTGTTGTATAAAGAAAAACCGAAATGCTCGTTACTTTTTGATCACATATCGTGTAATGGGCGTTTCAGTAGCTCACCCTTCATATCTCTCTAGTCTCTCTTTTTGTGGGAACAAGGAATGATGGTGAAAATGAATGGATATCGGACATTTTAGAGACGTACAAATATACAAGTACACCTGTAACACAGATGGGAATGACAGTGAATTTTATAATTATATTAATTAACTCTCAAAATATGTAAAAGGGGTAATTTATTTGCTCTATTAATAGTTGTAGACAGGCCTTTGATTGTAAAAACAGTTGTTTTCTTTGTTATATGGTAACATTTGCGGCTGCCAGTAAACATTCTTGTTTATTACTTTACAATAAAGTAATCCATACTCTGAAAACCACTCTTCAAGAGCTTGGCAAGAGATGGTAGTTCAAGGCTGTGCTTTCACGAACACACAACAGGTACAGACATCCTAGTTGCGTATAGAACGAGAACGAGACTACCCTGCCAGACGCACTGTTTGATTGTTCGACTCTTCAGAGATCACAATCCTAAGTATTTGACACGGACATCACCGACGAGAAACTCGATACTAGTGTTCCACATTATTTGTGGTTCTCTTTCATTCTGCGACCACCCACAACCAGGTTATCTTGCTCTAACGAATTCGTATCGCGTCCGCAAACGGTGCGAGGTAATGCAACTTCCGTTAACGAAAGTCTTGCTTCCTCAATGCCTTGTGGGTCCACAAATATTTTACAGCGGAAGCGATATCTTCGGTGTAGAGGAATTTAATTCACACTTCCCATTATCGTCCGGTGAAGCAATCGCCATTGAGGAATCTTGGACGTACTGATAAAGAAACAGAGGCGTAAGACGCTTACTATGAAACCAGCTGCAGCAGAATTAAGATACCCGCATTCTACGAAAACTTGATCGGGGTGAACGTCACCGCGGTCATGCTCAACTGCCTGATATTAACGTCATTAAATTTAGCGACGATTAGAAACAGGAAAGTGTTACAATCCCAACAGACAAGGTAACAACGAGCAAGAAAAAATTTTGACAAGCGAAAAGTTGAAAGTCAGCGATAGTCAGTGGGGTGCAAATTTTGGAAAGAGAAACACTTGCAAAGCGGAATCCGATTCAAGTATCTGCCCGTAAGCAGAAGCAGCTAAATGGTCGCTTTAAGTACGCCACTGATGACATGGACGGATGTCTTCTTAACCAGCAGTTTTGTCACACAGAACTGTACTTGCATAGGCTAGCGAAGAAACTTTGAGAAAAATCTGATTCCAAGAAGTGTCAGAATAAACGAGTTGTCTGTGAATGAGAGGCTGTGTGCTTGCAAACACGATACTACATTCGACTTTTCCGAAAAAAGTAATACCAGAGTTAAAGCGACCTGTGCTTTAGTTCAACGAAACATGATTATTAATTCATAACTGGTATCACACGGATTTGTAACGTAAATGGTAGCATGTTGTGTCAGACTCCAGAAGTTTACTATTGAGTTATACGATATTGTCTGAACTTTATAGTTGTTTTTTGCACTCAACTAATTACGGCACATGTCAAATATATGATAACGAAATAACAGAGCAAAATGTTAGTAATCAAGATGAAAATGCAGAAATTAGGCAACTTACGTTCAGAGAATGTGCACTTCCCTCCGTTTCTCAAAAATCTGGAAGTTAAACTTTTAATGAAACTTGCTGGCAGATTAAAACTGTGTGCTGAACCGGGACTCCAACTCGGGACCTTTGCACTTCGTGAGGGAGTGCTGTACCAACTGAGCTACTCGAGTACGGCTCTCGCCCCGTTCTCACGAAGTTCAATTGGTAGAGCACTTGCCAGCGAAAGGTAAGGCTTGAGTCTCCGTCTGGCACACAGTTTTAATCTGCCAGGAAGTTTCGTAACAGTGTACACTTCACTGCAGAGAGAAAATTTCATTCTGAAAATTTCTAATGATTAATATTATTCTTAGTCACTCTGTCACAAATAACTAAGAAACAGAGACAAATTTGCAGGAAAAGTTTGAAGATAAATTCGCATTTTGATGCTAACTTTCAAATTTCTTAGAGGCTACAGTGTAGACGTTTTAGAAGTACTGGTTCCTGGTATCTGTAATACACATAATCTAAGGCAGAAATAATTCATCAACACACGTAGCATAGCGTGGTGAGTAACACTGCTGACTCTTCCCAATAAATCTGTTACAAATGTTTGATGCTATGGTACTCACATCTTTTTTTCCTTCTCCCTATCATCTGAGCTCTGAAATCGAAGAACTGTCCAATACGAACAAAAAACTTTTTCTTGCAGTACCGTGAAAAATGTTACGTCCGGTTCCATCCACTGAGAAAAGATTGTCTATGGATTCTTTAGCAGATCTGGATATTGCTGTGAATACAACTGAATTCAAGAACGGAAATACTATGAATGAAAGGTAAGTTATTTTTACAAGTTCTATTGTTCGTCCACTGCAGAATCTCGTCTAAAATGTCTTAAGAGTAAAAAACAACCCCATACTTGTTCAACGTCTGGTTTCCTACCCAAGGCGTTACCCCTAGGTGGCAGGCAAGGTACTTGCAACACAATGTTACGTTTTGTTGTCGTGACATTAATTATTCGTTGGTCTTTTCTCCGTTTGAAGCAGTTTCCTCTACCATAAAATTAGGAATCATGATGGTAGGACCTTGTTTCTATGTCCTCCATTTTATCACCCTCCACTTCCTGTTTTGAAATTGACCACCACTTTCTATCTTGTCATCAGGCCCAATATCATTTACCGTTCTTTCAAACGCATTTCGAAGTTCGTTATATGTACTCTCAGGGCTGGCTGAGAACAATTAGTCTGATAACGCTTTTCTGAATGGAGAGATGGCCCTGGTAGAGGCTCCATATCGTGAAAATTAATTAGGAGTCATGGTCTGCAACAACCATAATGTAGTACAGCATAATTAACGGAATAAACACATATTGATATACACGTCTGACTAACAGCAATCAAACAAATGATCTGGCGACTTCACATTTACTGAAGGTGAAAGAGGGCGAACGGTACTCCGCCTTTACCGCAAGAAACCAGCGCGATAACTGAAAGGTACACGAAGGGAAAAGGCGAAACGACTAAGGGAAGGGGATGACCACTAGCAAGTTCTACAGACGTCTCACGGACGTATGATGCCAGTTGACAGTTGATAAACGTTACTGATTACATTGTGAACGTAAACAACATGACAGTAAGCGAGGAGTATTGTCAAACAAAAGCGCTAGTCAATGTTTTACTGTTGTGTATGACGGTAATTAGAACGAGTTTCGTTTCGTGTACACTTTTCCTATACGACTACAATCACAAATCTCCAGAGCCTGCCGATATACCATCTAGATCTAAGTCTTGTAGATGGTGCAAATGGCTCTGAGCATTATGGGACATAACGTCTATGGTCATCAGTCCCCTAGAACTCAGAACTACTTAAACCTAACTAACCTAAGGACATCACACAACACCCAGTCATCACGAGGCAAGTCTTGTAGAGGTGATCTTAACTCTTGCACAGAGTAAGACCCTTAGTCATACCCGTCGAGCACGCTAATCACTAAGATAACGTGCGCAACTGTTTATAGATAATTACCATGCCACGTAAAAAAGTGTTTTAAAAGCACAGTTGCAGGATGGGCGTGTATTTATAGCAAAAACGTAGATATAAGTTCATAATATAAATAAAGAATTACATACGATATTAATTAGTATAAGCGGTTGTATCGATTGTGGCGTGCAACCGCTGACAAATTAGAATAATTGCGCAGTTCAGTTATCTTGCGCAGAGGACGGCACCATTTTTGTCTGGAAGCCGTCCTGACCGGACGCATTTCTGCCATCGCTGCAGAAAATTATTTGGCACACCGCCATCATTGTAGGAGACGCAATCTCACTAGGCGTACTCATAGTTGCACACAGCAACAGAATTAATTTAAGTGTGAATATGGTTTAGTTTAATATAATATTTTGTTATGTACATTTTGTTTAATATAGTATTTTGTAAATACAGTGCTATTATTTATGTTGCAAACTATTGTTCCAATTAAACTGCGTCTTGGTAAGGCTTAAGGTTCCGTGCTACAAATTATATCAACGTCCAGTACGAACCAAAGCTTTAGAATCATTCAAACTACGAAGTCCGTTATTTTCAGAAAAATCACAGTCAATTTACAATGAACGGACCTTACGCAAAAAGGCATTGTCAAGAGCGCAAAGTTTGTATAAACTGATCACATACTACTATCATTACCTATTATCACTTGTCTGTTCTTTGATATTCTCAAACCAGCCAGGAAAAGCCACGATAAAACAAAGTGTGATGACTATACTTCGACGGAAGAGGAAATACTTAAAATTAGTAGGCACGCATTCGAAGAAAAATTCAGCATCATCGTCCGTGACTAACGCACCAGATGACAAATCGACAGTAACATGTAAGGAAGATAACGGCTTCACAAGAGACGGTAGTATTGCCTACACTGGCAACAAAGAATCGCGAGCAGCAAAAATGACACACCTTGTACGTCTCGTTTCTGTTCCTATCTGCTACTACGTTATTACTTTCTCCCACCCCCGCTACTCAAGCGTAAATGCGACGATATTGCCACACTGCGCAGGTCTTCACTTCGTTTTGTTAGGTTATGCTTCAAATGATTATCTTTGGAAACAGAGACCCCAAGTAAACAATGTTATCGTGCATAAGTTTGGTTTGACCATACGCGAAAACGCACTGCAAACTGACTAAATCATCTCCGTTGACGTAGCCTGATAGATTATACGGTTACGTGAACACGTCACTACGCACGTACCACTTGCGCCACGTGGTCTGACGTCACAGTGATGGCGGCTCCGGCACATGTCTTACGTCTGTATCACTGTCCACATCGCATAAAACACTGTCAGAACAAGCATGACAGGGGAATATGGGGTGGATGCCTCATTACACCTTAAAGGAACATTTACATATTTAATGAAACTGAGTAGTTTAACGTGAAAGAAGATTACTGAAGTACGACACCTACCATAAATTGCAATTCGTATCCTTCTGAAAAACTTCTTTTCTTTAGGCGAATTGGTGTGAGCATTCCTGAGTAGAAAAACTTACCAGCTTCCATTGTCCAATATGACCAGACAGGCTGTGTGAACGGAGGGCCGAGATGGTGACCTGAAGCGAGTTTCACGGAGAGGAGCCTTAAGGGGCTCCGGAAAGGCTCAAAATCATGAAAAGTTCAATTTTTACTTTTTTGCGTTTTCTGAATCTGCAGACTATTACCTTTTAATAGATATATAATTTATTCAATTCCAAAGACTACAACTATTTTTAAATTTTTTTTGAAATGTGTTCTACATGGGCGTGACCCACTGTGGCGCTGTTAAACTGCTGTCAAATGGTGTTATTATTAACGTCCGTGTTCATCTGGTACATAATGGAGGTGATAAAACCTATTTTCAGAGACTTAGCAGCACCTGAACTGTTGAAAAAGTGTATTCACGGAAAAACTCAAAACCCCCAATGAAAGTGTAAATAGTGTTATATGGTCGAGAATCCCCAAGACTGTATTTGTTGGAATAGAAACACTTCACTTTGGTGTGTATGATGCTGTTGCGACTTTCAATGATGGCAACATTGTAAGGTGCAAGGTATTTAGAAATATGGGAATGAAGATAGGTTCTAACATGGTACGAGCGATGCTTGCTTTAGACAAGGAACGCCTTCGGGCTGCAGACAGGGCTGTAAAGAGTCTAGAAATACAAGCAAGAGTAAACAGGAGGAGGAAGCTGGAGGAGGAGTTTGCAGAGGATGAAGATAATCCACCCTATGGACCTGGAATGCACTAAAACGTTAATCCAATCTTTGTCGCTCGATTCCCAAAACTTTTATTTTCTCATACTAATTACATGTTTTCTAAGGATCTTCCAAACATATTTGTTTCAAACTTTCAGTAAATGTTCCACAGTACCTTCTGCATAATTTAACACAGCCTTTTTCCAAAAAACTGTATATTTTTGAATATATAAATTAAAAATTGCAAAAAAATGTGAATTTTCATTACAATTGAAAAAAAATCATCTTTAATAACTGAACTAAAATTTTGTAAAATCCCTGTGTTAAGTTGTAGCCCATATTCCAATAAATAATCTGTAAAAAGTTCAACTTCCTACCTCAAATACTTTGTGAGGAAAGATCTAATTTATAAGCGTTATTTTAACATTGCAAGTATAGGGCGTTCCGGAGCCCCTTAAAGCAAGTGGCTGGATACAAAGTGGAGGGTCTGCTACATTGTGTCGCTG
The DNA here is from genome assembly GCF_023864275.1 of Schistocerca cancellata. Lineage (NCBI taxonomy): Eukaryota > Metazoa > Arthropoda > Insecta > Orthoptera > Acrididae > Schistocerca > Schistocerca cancellata. Next base: position 67,136,531 of record NC_064634.1, read on the forward strand.
TCCCCAGACCTCCAGCCCCACGGGGTGCGATAGTTGGACAAGGCTGGCTGACTGGTTGGTTGGTTGGTTGGTTGGACGATTAAAGGGACGAACCTACTGGGTAATCAGTTCCTTTTTCCTGGAACAGATAGGTTTACGTGACGGTGCAGCAGAGATGGCTTACCACAAAACCCACAGGAAGCGAACGCCAAGGTCTACCAAAGTCAACGAAGGCTAGGTAAGAGAGAAAAAGGAAGAAGGGGAGACATAGGAGGTGCCCCATCTAGTGAGCAGCCGGAAGTCCCCAGAAGTAGAGTGCAATGACGGGCTACGTCCCCCACCAACCGCCACTTATCAGAGGTACCCCACTCTGAAATTTCCTAGGAAAGACTAGCATCATGGACAGAGCAAGAGAAGCACAGATGAACAAAAGATGAACAAGCCGAACAAACAAAAAGATATGAGGGGGGGGGGGGAGTAAAAGAATACGTAGGGTGAGGGCTGGGTTGGACCACCAAGCCCTGACAGCCACAGCCCAGTCTGGACAGAGGAGACAATGGGCCGAAAAGGTTAAGTGGCGCCCCCTTCACGTATAAATTGCGAAACTAAGTCAGCCACTGAGGCATCACCTCCTAAGAGTCTCCTCTACTGCCTGTAGTTTGTCCGGTGAAGTTAGAGTGAGCCATTCCATATTCCAGATTCCTAACACTTGATGGCATAATATTGATCACAGGTCTGTTTTTCGAATACTGATCAAGAATCGGTTTGCTGGTGGCCAGTTTGGTCAGGCTGTCAGCAAGTTCATTACCTGGGATCCCAGGTTCCAAAAGGTCACTGAGCACACAGGGAATCCTGGATAGCCATGACCACGGGATGGTGAGCATAACACTGATCGAGAGCTTGCAACCTGCTTAAGGAGTCACCGCAGATGAGAAAGGACTCACCAGTGCAGGAATGGATATCCTCAAGAGCATGGGAGATCAGTATCAACTTCGCACTAGAACCATCCGTCAAGAAGCACAATTCGGTATCTTGCGCATGTTGACGCGAATGAGTCGCGGATGTGAGTAGAAATGCGTAAGATTGCGTAAGATGAACCTGTAGGAAAGCAACCTAACGCCAGCCAGGGTGCTCGGAAGCAGGAGAGGTTGCGTTTTTGTAGTAAGGGACGCTGGAGCTACGTGACCAGCTACGACAGAATGTTCTGGAAGGACGACAGGACACGGGTGACGCGCGTGATCGCGGGGTATTGCATCAGACGAGTCTATATAAGCAGGGCCGCTGGTGTTGCAGGGAAAATCCTTCGACAGTTGCCTCAGACGCTGGACCTGAGTAACTCTGCCCTCGGGACGGGACTTAGTTTTACGTGGCACTTGGCTGCACAGGGTACATGCAGGATTGCACAACTTACATTGTATGTGTTTGTGCCTCTTAGGGTTCGACAGTCGTCTTATCCTACCTCGTGCTTCGTCTCAGTTATTTCATCAGAAGTATACGTCCTTTATCCCACCGAGTTCCCTTATCTGCAAAGAATTTCCAGCTTGTTTTCCAGCACCAGGACTCAGAGTTGGACGAGCCACCTCATTACTGGATTTAGCATCTAGCTCCCATCCTGATCCGCTCGCAGGAAACTACAGACGCGGCAATGTGTATAAGCAAAGCCTATTTGACCAGAAACCATCAAGATATCAATACAGTCCTTGTGACAGGTCAAGATAAAGCTGTGGCTGAGGGATGCAACATGGAGGTATACGTGAGTGGGTCTGGAAGAGAGGTGGTGAAGGAAACAACGGGAATTCAGAGAAAAGGGACGAGAGGTGGACTGTGATTCTAATCCCTGATCTGGATCGCCATTGTGGGAGATGGATTTCCCTATCTGGAGACAGGAGATGGTAGTTCAGATGCTTTGGCGAGCTGCAAACATGTGTAGCATAATTGACAATCTGTTGTTAGTGTATAATCCACAATTGAGGGACCCCAGCCTCTACGAGTAAGCTGTTTACAGGACTAGTTCGAAAGGCTGCTGTTGCATGTCAAACCCCACAGTGATATATTGGTTCCAGTATCTGCAATGCTGAAGGTACTGCTGAACCATATGCGAGACTCCCATAATCAAGACGGGATTGTATTAGGGCTACGTAAAGCCGCAGAAGGGCAGTGCAATCTGCACCCCATCTGGTGTTATTCAGGCAGCGAAGTGTATTAAAGTGCAGCCAGCACTTTCGCTTACGCTGACGCGAAGATAGAGAAACCATGTCAACTGAGCATCAAACATCAATCCTCAAAAGTGATACGTCTCCACCACAGTGAGTAGTTGGTCGTCGAGGTCAAGTTCTGGTTTTGGGTGAATGGTAGAACAACGACAGTAATATATGACGCGAATTTGGCAGCTGAAAACTATGGATGAGGTTCCATGCCTGCGCCTTTCATATGGCACCTTGCAGTCAACATTCAGTGACACCCACACTAGAGGAGTAATGTTGTTGATGTTGTTGAATTCAGTCCTGAGACTGGTTTGATGCAGCTCTCCGTGCTACTCTATCCTGTGCAAGCTTCTTCATCTCCCAGTACCTACTGCAACCTACATCCTTCTGAATCTGTTTAGTGTATTCATCTCTTGGTCTCCCTCTACGATTTTTACACTCCACTCTGCCCTCCAATGCTAAATTGGTGATCCCTTGATGCCTCAAAACATGTCCTACCAACCGATCCCTTCTTCTTGTCAAGTTGTGCCACAAGCTCCTCTTCTCCCCAATTGTATTCAATAACTCCTTATTAATTATGTGATCTACCCATCTAATCTTCAGAATTCTTCTGTAACACCACATTTCGAAAGCTTCTATGCTCTTCTTGTCTAAACTATTTATCGTCCACGTTTCACTTCCATACATTGCTGCACTCCATACAAATACTTTCAGAAACGACTTCCTGACACTTAAATCTATACTCGATGTTAACAAATTTCTCGTCTTCAGAAACGCTTTCCTTCCCATTGCCTGTCTACAATTTATATTCTCTCTACTTCGACCATCATCAGTTATTTTGCTCCCCAAATAGTAAAACTCGTTTACTACTTTAAGCGCCTCATTTCCTAATCTAATTCCCTCAGCATCACCCGAGTTAACTCGACAATATTCCATTATCCTCGTTTTGCTTTTGTTGATGTTCATCATATACCCTCCTTTCAAGACACTGTCCATTCCGTTCAACTGCTCTTCCAAGTCCTTTGCTGTCTCTGACAGAATTACAATGTCATCGGCGAACCTCAAGGTTTTTATTTCTTATCCATGGATTTTAATACCTACTCCCAACTTTTCTTTTTTTTTTTCCTTTACAGCTTGCTCAATACACAGATTGAATAGCATCGGGGAGAGGCTACAACCCTGTCTCACACCCTTCCCAACCACTGCTTCCCTTTCATGCCCCTCGACTCTTTATAACTGCCATCTGGTTTCTGTACAAATTGTAAATAGCCTTTCGCTCCCTGTATTTTACCACTGCCACCTTCAGAATTTGAAAGAGAGTATTCCAGTCAACATTGTCAAAAGCTTTCTCTAAGTCTACAAATGCTAGAAACGTAGGTTTGCCTTTCCTTAATCTAGCTTCTAAGATAAGTCGCAGGGTCAGTATTGCCTCACCTGTTCCAACATTTCTACGAAATCCAAACTGATCCTCCCCGAGGTCAGCCTGTACCAGTTTTTCCATTCGTCTGTAGAGAATACGCGTTAGTATTTTGCATGCGTGACTTATTAAACTGATTGTTCGGTAATTTTCACATCTGTCAGCACCTGCTTTCTTTGGGATCGGTATTATTATTCTCTTCTTGAGGAGTAATAGTAGAGGAAAAAGTCGTCAGTATACAACGAGGTCCCACTTCTGCTGCTAGAGCACTGATTCCTACTAGAAATAGAGGGGACACTCAGTACTGAGTTCTGCAGGACACCCATCCACGCAGGTAACCGAGGCTTACCATTGGTCAGTGAACCTCGAGTACGTCGCGAGGCGATTGTTTGCCCCACAGACACGAACGCTGACGCGTGGTGGAGTCGCTTCCAGGTCATCTGCAGCGGTGTAGGTCAGAGGTCGTGTCCAGCTGGCAGCGATGCCACGCACGAACGCACGCACGCGGGTCATAGCCGCGACAACTGTGCAGATCGCCATAAGCACCGTTTCAGGTGCTGCGGAGCAGGCGAGGGTGCCACCGGCCGATCGACCGCTGTGGGGCGGTGGCGTAAACCAGTAATTGTGTCACGCATTACTCACTCTTTCTCCATTTTTCATCTTCTGCAACATAGCATTGACATTGAGCTTGCAAAGAGCACAAGCGATTTGCATTGTCGTCAGCTAAAAGTTATTCTTCTTCCCTGCTTGACTCGGGGGGAGGGGACTGAACGGCAAGGTCATCCGTCCCATCAGACTAGGAAAGGATGGGGAAGGAAGCCGGCGGTGGCCTTAGAAAGGAACCATCACGGCATTTGCCTGATACGATTTAGGGAAACCGGGATGGTCGGAAGCGGGTTTGAACCATCTGCGGCGGCGCGATTTTTTCCGTCCGTTTACGACGTACCTGCACCTACCTGTGAACATTGTCTCCGCAGATCATCAGTAGGAAAGCCGAGTGAAACCTACTGTACATCGCCGTGAACCAGGATGCAATTTAAGTCACTAATCTAGGTTTCGGGAGAAACATGAAATGAAAGTTTGGAAATTTTGTCCTCAATTAATATATTCTGAAACTTAGGTGAACAAGTATCACTGCCCAAGCCTGTGCTAGTCTTAACACAGTCGCTCACAATCCCTTTCACTCACGTTAGCAAGTTTATGGTGTTGCATTTGCCGAAAACGTAATAGCTACAAAAATACTGATTGTTTTTGATTGATAATGCTCGCCAAATATTAAGTCTGTCGCTACCTAATGCTGTCACAGTTTTTAGCCACCAACCTGCTCAATACGCCACGCAGAATCTGTGTCTTTTCTCTTCACAAAATTCACTTAAAAATTCCGAAATTTCTACTCGCCTATCGGAATAATTATGCCGTCACTTTCCAACACTTTTGATGTATGAAAGACTGCTAGATCCGGCAACTTATCGTTTCCATCGGAACTACTACTACACACGTCCGATCTCTTTCATAGCTAGGCTTCGACTCCTCTCTAGAATACTCGAAATCTTCTCTACCAGCAGAGAAAGGCGCGCGAAGAATATTGCTTTACCATTGGTCACTTTACTCAACAGGCAATAGCAAAACAACTCTCTCCCGTGTCAGTCCGCGCTTTTCATCAATAACCAATCGCAAAATAGTAAACCTAACGACTGCACTTTTTACCGACGTAATTATTTAATATACTGAAGTTTTGTTTACGCATAAAGTTATTTACTATTGTTATTTATACTTGAATTAACTTTCCCATTACCATAAACTTACTTTATAATCTATTCCACAAAACTCCCCTTTGTTCATATCCATACTTCTTCGAAATGTTCCCACACTAAATGCTACTACATAACTCGTTAAACAATTATCTTCATATTAACCTTAAACCACAGTCACGCATCATTCATACTGCTAAGAAACATTTATAACATTTTACATACACAAAAAGACATAAATGTCCGCAGCTCGTGGTCGTGCGGAAGCGTTCTCGCTTCCCACGCCCGGGTTCCCGGGTTCGATTCCCGGCGGGGTCAGGGATTTTCTCTGCCTCGTGATGACTGGGTGTTGTGTGCTGCCCTTAGGTTAGTTAGGTTTAAGTAGTTCTAAGTTCTAGGGGACTGATGACTTCAGATGTTCCATAGTGCTCAGAGCCATTTGAACCATTTTGAACAGAAAAGACATTTCATTTTATGAGAATACTAGAACAGTTTATGAAAAACATTCTATTACTTTAGTTCACTCTAGTGGGCACAATCTAAACTAAATCAGTCCCCTACCCAATACTGTCCTCTATCGGCTGATACATAAACTATGTGCGGGTCCAGTCTCGCGTCACCATCTGTCACTATCCAGCTCTGAGACATCTACCACTTAACCGCCTCCAAGGTAGGATCGTTATACGGCGCTGCGTCTCACATCGTCCTCCAGAATGAGAGTCCAGTGTGCTAACCACTGCGCAAGTCGCTCGGTTGACTACTACTTGTTATGGTGTTCAGTGGAACTGCAACATAATTCGGCTTTAAAAACCCAAAATGGACGTCGAACGATTCAGACGAGCAGCAATTCCGTCCCACTGCTGCACATCTGCTGTCCGCTTCGCCAGATATGGAGAGGTCTGGTCGCTAATAGCGAGCACAGTTGTACTCCATGGGACGTACTTCGATCAGCAGGCTACCTAGATCCAGTATTCCTTAACAATTAACAACTGACAATTAGAATAGATACACCAAACAGCTGCTTGTAATAACTAATCTTTATTGACGACAGACTGTCTCGGCCTTTACCGCCATTGTGAAGTACCTGCGATTACAATTTTGGTTCATCTACATCTACATCCATACTCCGCAAGCCACCTGACGGTGTGTGGCGGAGGGTACCCTGAGTACCTCTATCGGTTCTCCCTTCTATTCCAGTTTCGTATTGTTCGTGGAAAGAAGGATTTTCGGTATGCCTCTGTGTGGGCTCTAATCTCTCTGATTTTATCCTCATGGTCTCTTCGCGAGATATACGTAGGAGGGAGCAATATACTGCTTGACTCCTCGGTGAAGGTATGTTCTCGAAACTTCAACAAAAGCCCGTACCGAGCTACTGAGCGTCTCTCCTGCAGAGTCTTCCACTGCAGTTTATCTATCATCTGCGTAACGCTTTCGCGATTACTAAATGATCCTGTAACGAAGCGCGCCGCTCTCCGTTGGATCTTCCCTATCTCTTCTATCAACCCTATCTGGTACGGATCCCACATTGCTGAGCAATATTGAAGCAGTGGGCGAAGAAGTGTACTGTATCCTACTTCCTTTGTTTTCGGATTGCATTTCCTTAGGATTCTTCCAATGAATCTGTCTGGCATCCGCTTTACCGACGATCAACTTTATATGATCATTCCATTTTAAATCACTCTTAATACGTACTCTCAGATAATTTATGGAATTAACTGCTTCCAGTTGCTGACCTGCTATTTTGTAGCTAAATGATAAGGGATCTTTCCTTCTATGTATTCGCAGCACGCTACACTTGTCTACATTGAGATTCAATTGCCATTCCCTGCACCATGCGTCAATTCGCTGCAGATCCTCCTGCATTTCAGTACAATTTTTCTTGCTACAACCTCTCGATGTACCACAGCATCATCCGCAAAAAAGCCTCAGTGAACTTCCGATGTCATCCACAAGGTCATTTCTGTATATTGTGAATAGCAACGGTCCTACGACACTCCCCTGCGGCACACCTGAAATCACTCTTTCTTCGAAAGACTTCTCTCCATTGAGAGTGACATGCTGCGTTCTGTTATCTAGGAACTCTTCAATCCAATCACACAATTGGTCTGATAGTCCATAGGCTCTTACTTTCTTCATTAAACCACTGCGGGGAACTGTATCAAATGCCTTGCGGAAGTCAAGAAACACGGCATCTACCTGGGAACCCGTGTCTATGGCCCTCTGAGTCTCGTGGACGAATAGCGCGAGCTGGGTTTCACACGACCGTATTTTTCGAAACCCATGCTGATTCCTACAGAGTAGATTTCTAGTCTCCAGAAAAGTCATTATACTCGAACACAATACGTGTTCCAAAATTCTACAACTGATAGACGTTAGAGATATACAGTAGGTCTATAGTTCTGCACATTTGTTCGACGTCCCTTCTTGAAAACGGGGATGACATGTGCCCTTTTTCAATCCTTTGGAACGCTACACTCTTCTAGAGACCTACGGTACACCGCTGCAAGAAGGGGTGCAATTTCCTTCGCGTACTCTGTGTAAAATCGAACTGGTAACCCATCAGGTCCAGCGGCCTCTCCTCTTTTGAGCGATTTTACTTGTTTTTCTATGCCTCTGTCATCTACTTCGATATCTACCATTTTCTCATCTGTGCGACAATATAGAGAAGGAACTACAGTGCAGTCTTCCTCTTTGAAACAGCTTTGGAAAAAGACATTTAATATCTCGGCCTTTAGTCTGTCATCCTCTGTTTCAGTACCATTTTGGTCACAGAGTGTCTGGACATTTTGTTTTGATCCACCTACCGCTTTGACATAAGACCAAAATTTCTTAGGATTTTCTGCCAAGTCAGTACACAGAACTTTACTTTCGAATTCATTGAACGCCTCTCGCATAGCCTTCCTCACACTACACTTCGCTTCGCGTAATTTTTGTTTGCAAGGCTTTGGCTATGTTTATGTTTGCTGTGAAGTTTCCTTTGCTTCCGCAGAAGTTTTCTAACTCGCAACTCTAAAGTTGGAACATGTATAAACGTGAATGTCGTTTACAATAAACTGTCTATATTGTACTCTAGATTGATGTGACGCCCATGTTACGTCGTTATAAGCTGTCTGTTTTAATAAGATGATAAATGATGCAAATACGTTGAAAATAAAATGTTAATTATGGTATGACAGTAGTTTGACAGTTCCACTCTTACGACGCTATGTCTTTACAAAGATTCTGCATATGAACACAAACTATTTCATTAACTAAAAGTTGTTACAATTTTCTTTCGTTGTTGCACATGTTACTTCCGATTTATCTACACTGAAGACCCATAGAAACAGGTACACCTGCCTAATACCCTCTAGGGCCCCGCGAGCACGCAGAAGTGCCGGTCATGGCAAGATGCGTTTATGAGCCAATAGAAAGTTAGGCACCTTGTCACTAATCTATGTAACTTTTTCGAAGAGACACTTCATTCTTATATCCTGCTTTCCTGTACTGTCGTCACAGACCTTGTAACGTTTCAAAAGTGCATGTCGACGTAATTGTTACACATCCTCTGAATCTAGATTAAACATTTAAAAAAATTACAGCAGCTTCCGAAAAAGAAATCATATGAGCGCCCCCCCCCCCCCCACACTCTCTCTCACTCACTCACTCACTCACTCACTGCTAACCGATCCGTCACTTTACTGCTATATACAGAGGGGTCCAAAAAAATGTATCCACTGTTTAAAAGTCCATAACTGGCAAACTAATTGACGGAGTTGTCTCATTTTCGGTGAAAGTGTAGCTTGAAGTCTAACTTAAAGATACCACTGTAAGTGTTCGAAATGGTCGCCATTAACATCCACACACAAATGATGCCGCCGAAATGCTCACTAACTACTGACTGCATCATTTTCAGTTGGATATTTGCACATGAATGTACGATGGATTCTTGAAGTTCATCCAATGTGCGTGGCTTTTGCCGATAAACGACGTCCATTAGTGCTCCCCTCAGGTGAAAGTCCAGAGGAGTTAGGTCTGGGGAACATGGTGGATACTGCACAGTACCTCTACGGCCTATCCATCTTCCTGGTAGATTTTCGTCGAGATACGCCCTAACACCATTTTGGTAGTGGGCTGGGGCACCATCTTGTTGAAAGTAAACTCTTCCATCTCCATACAAGTCTCGGATGGCAGGTAAAATTAATGTATGAAGCTTCTGAAGGTACACCTCACTGCTAACTGTGACAGTGGAAGATGGATAAGCCATAGAGGTGCTGTGGAGTATCCACCACGTTCCCCAGACCTAACTCCTCTGGACTTTTTCCTGTGGAGAACACTAAAGGACGTCGTTTATTAACAAAAGCCATGCACATTGGATGAACTTCGAGAATCCATCGTACATTCATGTGCAAATATTCAACTGTCACATTGCAGTCAGTAGTTCGTGCTGCAGTTTGTGTGTGGATGTTAATGGTGAACATTTCGAACGCCTACTGTGGTATCTTTAAGTTGGACTTTAAGCTACACTTTCACCAAAAATGTGACAACTCCGTCAATTATTTTGCCAGTTATGGACTTTTAAACAGTGGATACATTTTGTTGGACCCCTCTGTACGGTACATACGTTGGATAAAAAGTAGTGACAGCACTGTTACAATTCACACCAGGCTTTACTGACGGACGTTCACCGGATTAAATGCCCTCAACGTAACCGCCCGCACCTCAGTCACCTTACGCCACACAGATGGAAAGCGTCGTACACCGTCAGTGTGTCCACCTCTGTCGATGTCTCGTAACGACCGCCCAATAGCACACGTGGGCGTGCCACGAAGAGGTTCCTTCATTTTAGCGAACAGCTTTTGATTGCACGGACTCACATTGGCTGAACACGGTGAATGTTCCAGTATCTCCCACCCAGATGGGCGCAGGTGCTGCACGGGGTTCGTAAGTGGCACTGTGCATGCTTATGAGAAGAGAGAGCATGGATAGGCTCGTCCTTGCGAGGCATCGACAGAGTTGGGTGCACTGAAGGTGTAGGACGGCTTCTATGTGTGTGAAGGTAAGGAGTTCGAGATGTGGGGCGATTACAATAAGGGCATGTAATGAGACGAATGTCTGTCAACGTAGTTTGGTATGAATTATAACAGTGTTTCCACTACTTTTTATCCAACCTACGCATTAATCGTCGTGCCAAAAGCTGGTGTACGTAGTGGGAATGTCTCGAATCCTCGACCATATTTGCGCTGCTCGCTCTTCTTTCCAAGCTGGTATACTCTATTTGTACTCGACATCAGATTCAACTGACCCGTTTTCAATTAAATGGGTAGCGGCAGAGAGAAGTGATTTGTCTCTCCGAGCATCCGACGACGACGAGTTCGGAGATGTCACAGGACCCGTTGGCGAGTTAAAAGGAGTATACGGAGCTAAATCTAATCTTTAGAAATTGGTTCACAACAAAACTTCTCCGAACTGAAAAACCTTGTTGCTCATGAACGATCGGTACTTTCCAAATAACCGCTTGAAAACACAACTTACATATCGGGAGGGCTCACGACTTCACACCCACATTTTCACTGGCCATTTCCTCCTCCCGATTACGGCGCTTGGGGAAGATGCTGTTGTCCACCAACACTTTCACAAGGTTCACTGCAACGCTCGTTGGAACACACTGGTCGCCATGGGGCTTTGAGCCGGCCTCTTAAGAGGCGAGTAATACCCACTCAGTCGGGATTAGTGGAAGACTCGGCCATTAAGTTCCAGGTTGAGGAATAAAAACCCTGCTGTTAGCGCAGAATGGCCCTCTAGCACACAAAACAGAGACAGAACAGGAAAACAGCAAGTGCGGCAAAGAAATGATGTGTTTGAAATTATCAGAGAGCGAGTGTTCATCACAGACAAAGGTATCGTCAGAAATGGCCCAGGGAAGTGTGATAGGACCGCTGTTGTTGTTGTTGTTGTTGTTGTTGTTGTTGTGGTCTTCAGTCCTGAGACTGGTTTGATGCAGCTCTCCATGCTACTCTATCCTGTGCAAGCTTCTTCATCTCCCAGTACTTACTGCAACCTACATCTTTCTGAATCTGCTTAGTGTATTCATCTCTTGGTCTCCCTCTACGATTTTTACCCTCCACGCTGTCCTCCAGTACTAAATTTGTGATCCCTTGATGCCTCAGGACATGTCCTACCAACCGGTCCCATCTTCTAGTCAAGTTGTGCCACAAACTCCTCCCCAATTCTATTCAATACTTCATCATTAGTTATGTGATCTATCCATCTAATCTTAAAGCTGCATGCCCTCGGGAAAAATTACTGCTGTAGTTTCCCCTTGCTTTCAGCCGTTCGCAGTACCAGCACAGCAAGGCCGTTTTGGTTAGTGTTACAAAGCCAGATCAGTCAATCATCCACACCGTTGACTCTATACACATAAATAATTTGCCAGACAGGGTGGACAGCAATGTGCGGTTATTTGCTGAGCATTCTGTCGTGTACGGTAAGGCGTCGAAGTTGAGTGACTGTGGGAAGATCCGAAATGTGAAATGATTTGGGTGAAGGTTACGGTTAAAGCAGGCTCAGACATGGTAATTGGATGTCTCTATAGGCCCCCTGGCTCAGCAGCTGTTGTGGCTGAGCACCTGAACGATAATTTGGAAAATATTTCGAGTACATTTCCCCACCATGTTATAGTTCTGGGTGGAGATTTTAATTTGCCGGATATAGACTGGGAGACTCAGACGTTCATAACGGGTGGCAGGGACAAAGAATCCAGTGAAATTTTTTTAAGTGCTTTATCTGAAAACTACCTTGAGCAGTTAAACAGAGAACCGACTCGTGGAGATAACATATTAGACCTTCTGGTGACAAACAGACCCGAACTATTTGAAAAAGTTAACGCAGAACAGGGAATCAGCGATCATAAAGCGGTTACGGCATCGATGATTTCAGCCGTAAATAGGAATATTAAAAAGGGTAGGAAGATTTTTCTGTTTAGAAAAAGTGACAAAAAGCAGATTTCAGAGTACCTGTTGGCTCAACACAAAAGTTTTGTCTCAAGTAAAGATAGTGTTGAGGATCAGTGGACAAAGTTCAAAACCGTCGTACATTATGCGTTAGATGAGTATGCGCCAAGCAAGATCGTAAGAGATGGAAAAGAGCCACCGTGGTACAACAACCGAGTTACAAAACTGGTGCGGAAGCAAAGGGAACTTCACAGCAAACATAAAAATAGCCAAAGCCTTGCAGACAAACAAAAATTACGCGAAGCGAAATGTAGTGTGAGGAGGGCTATGCGAGAGGCTTTCAATGAATTCGAAAGTAAAGTTCTATGTACTGACTTGGCAGAAAATCCTAAGAAATTTTGGTCTTATGTCAAAGCGGTAGATGGATCAAAACAAAATGTCCAGACACCCTGTGACCAAAATGGTACTGAAACAGAGGATGACAGACTAAAGGCCGAAATACTAAATGTCTTTTTCCAAAGTTGTTTCACAGAGGAAGATTGCACTGTAGTTCCTTCTCTAGTTTGTCGCACAGATGACAAAATGGTAGATATCGAAACAGATGACAGAGACATAGAAAAACAATTAAAATCGCTCAAAAGAGGAAAGGCCGCTGGACCTGATGGGATACCAGTTCGATTTTACACAGAGTACGCGAAGGAACTTGCCCCCTTCTTGCAGCGGTGTACCGTAGGTCTCTAGAAGAGAGTAGCGTTGCAAAAGATTGGAAAAGCGCACAGGTCATCCCCGTTTTCAAGAAGGGACGTCGAACAGATGTGCAGAACTATCGACCTATATCTCTAACGTCGATCAGTTGTACAATTTTGGAACGTGTATTATGTTCGAGTATAATGACTTTTCTGGAGACTAGTAATCTACTCTGTAGGAATCAGCATGGGTTTCGAAAAAGACGGTCATGCGAAACCCAGCTCGCGCTATTCGTCCATGAGACTCAGAGGGCCATAGACACGGGTTCCCAGGTAGATGCCGTGTTTCTTGACTTCCGCAAGGCGTTCGATACAGTTCCCCACAGTCGTTTAATGAACAAAGTAAGAGCATATGGACTATCAGACCAATTGTGTGATTGGATTGAGGAGTTCCTAGATAACAGGACGCAGCATGTCATTCTCAATGGAGAGAAGTCTTCCGAAGTAAGGGTAATTTCAGGTGTGCCGCAGGGGAGTGTCATAGGACCGTTGCTATTCACAATACACATAAATGACCTGGTGGATGACATCGGAAGTTCACTGAGGCTTTTTGCAGATGATGCTGTGGTGTATCGAGAGGTTGTAACAATGGAAAATTGTACTGAAATGCAGGAGGATCTGCAGCGAATTGACGCATGGTGCAGGGAATGGCAATTGAATCTCAATGTAGACAAGTGTAATGTGCTGCGAATACACAGGAAGATAGATCCTTTATCATTTAGCTACAAAATAGCAGGTCAGCAACTGGAAGCAGTTAATACCATAAATTATCAGGGAGTACGCTTTAGGAGTGATTTAAAATGGAATGATCATATAATGTTGATCGTCGGTAAAGCAGATGCCAGACTGAGATTCATTGGAAGAATCCTAAGGAAATGCAATCCGAAAACAAAGGAAGTAGGTTACAGTACGCTTGTTCGCCCACTGCTTGAATACTGCTCAGCAATGTGGGATCCGTACCAGATAGGGTTGATAGAAGAGGTAGAGAAGATCCAACGGAGAGCAGCGCGCTTCGTTACAGGATCATTTAGTAATCGCGAAAGCGTTACGGAGATGACAGATAAACTCCAGTGGAAGACTCTGCAGGAGAGACGCTCAGTAGCTCGGTACGGGCTTTTCTCAAAGTTTCGAGAACATACCTTCACCGAAGAGTCAAGCAGTATATTGCTCCCTCCTACGTATATCTCGCGAAGAGACCATGAGGATAAAATCAGAGAGATTAGAGCCCACACAGAGGCATACCGACAATCCTTCTTTCCACTAACAATACGAGACTGGAATAGAAGGGAGAACCGTTAGAGGTACTCAAGGTGCCCTCCGCCACACACCGTCAGGTGGCTTGCGGAGTATGGATGTAGATGTAGAAGACAACTTACACAAAATTTCTAGTTGGTGTAATGAATAGCAGCTGGTTATAAATGTGGAAAAACCTAAGTTAATGCGGATGGGGAGGAAGAATAAACATGTAATGTTCGGATAGATCATCAGTAGCGTCCTGCTTGACACAGACACGTTGTATAAATATCTGGGTGTAACGTTGCAAAGCGACACGAGGTGCAACGAGCATGTGACAACTGTGGTAAGGAAGGCGTATGATCGATTTCGGTTTATTGGGGTGTCGGCATACGGGAAGCCGGCGCGACCTATTCTCGAGTACTGCTCGAGTGTTTGGGATCCGTACCAGGTCGGATTGAAGGAATACATCGCAGCATTTCAGATGCTGGATTTGTTACAGGTAGGTTCGAACAACACGTAACTGTTACGGAGATGCTACGGGAACTCAAATGGGAATCCCTGGAGGGAAGGAGAGTTTCTTTTTGGGAAACACTGTTGAGAAAATTTGGAGAACCCGTATTTGAAGCTGACTGCGGACGATTCTACCACCGCCAACATACATTGAGCGCAAGGACCACGAAGGTAAGATACGATAAATCAGGGCTCATACAGAAGCATGTAGATAGTCATTTTTCCCTCGCTCTATTTGCGAGTGTAACAGGAGGGGAAATGACAACTAATAGTACAGGTTACCCTCCGCCACGCACCGTACGGTGAGTTACGGAGTATTTATGTAGATTTAAACGATCTATTAGCAGTCGTTCTGACAGAATGAACTGCACTCCTACCTGCCATTACTACCAGTTTTCTGTTTCACCGACAAAATAAGTAACCGAGCGCGCAGGGAGCAACGCTAGAGAATGAGGCTTACGCCAAGCGCAGAGGAAAGAGTGAAGATCGAGGACGCGAAGCACAAATGCACACTTCAGGCTGAAAGAGAACGATGGAAACACCAAGCGGAGCTGCAAGGTGGCAGCTGATTCAGGATTCCCATTATAAAGTCTTGTTTTGTTTTGTTTGGAGCACGCCATGTAGCTATTTCTGTAAAAGATAGTTGTGGTAACGCCTAGAAAGTCGTGGCGGAGTTGTGTGGGCCTCAACTGTCGTAGCAGCACACCCTGTTACGAAAGTAGGCAAGCGACTTGTTGTTTCTTCTCCGTGTTCCGATTTCTGTCTGCGTACACAGATGATCCGGCAGATAAAGTTCGAAACTCCGCGAGGGCGATCGCGGGCGGTGAAGTTGTCTATAAAAAGATTCCGAAGTCAGAACACTTACATTCAGGACCAAGGTTTTCAGTTATCTTTCGGAAATGTTCAATTTACACTCCACCAGACACACGAAAAACATTACGAGGTGTCGGGTTGATCTGTTATTCTGTGCAACGGATTACTCTGAGATGTACCCTTGACCCTGTGGCTCCTGCAAGATGCAATTTCCACCACCACACTACTACAGAAGTCAGACAGACGCTCCTAACGTTCTAAAGAGAAATGCCTGAAGAACTTTCAGCAATAAATATCTTCTGGAGTCGTCTGCTGCAAGGAAATGACACAAAAATTCACAAAATTTCTTACGTAACTAGTGGGATACTTGGGTACTGGAGTAGTGCTAGTTAGTGTAAGAAAAACATGAAACTAACGAAAGTTATTATTTATTTTGCAAAAATTCTGAAAAATCACTATGGCACTTTTAGTTATGAATTGAACAAGTTATATCCTGGTTCTTTTCGGAATGTGAAGTTACCTCTCAAGGATAGGATTCGCTAATGAAGTTTCTATACAAAGTTTAAGATGGTTGTTGACTTGGCAGAATGGCTGAGAGGCGCGCCTACTCAACTTGAATAATTATCCTTTAGAATGTTCCTAGGTACGGGCGACGCTGTCGCGTGTGAAATACAATGAAGTGTACTGTTGTGGAGGAAATGAGGGGCTCGCAATAGCTGTAGCGCACAATAGCGTAAGCTGCGATGACTGCTGTCTGCGCCGCTCACTGCTGACAAATAAGATGACTCTCGTTCTATCAGGATTGACATTCGCCAATCAAACTCTCGCCATGCCTTGATGAAGTCAAGGACTCCTATTCGCCCCTAGTCTAACTATTGGCGTGGTACACCGGTCAGATAACCAGTCCACCGAGATGCGACTCAAAAATTCGCTCACAGGCGTTTAACTATAACTCTGACCGTTCACACCAAACAATGAGAGTGTCGGCCAACACAGTGAACAACGCTTAATCGCAAGGACTCAATATAGAGTAGCACTTCGATTCGCTCTCGACAGAGGTGCTCTCCCAGTGAAGTACTGAGGAGAGACTTGTTCCTCACTCCAAGAGCGACAACGGAACGGCGCCTCTCCACGCCAGACGTGAAGGGGTATATCTTTCAGTCTCTTCCATTACTCCTTCATCTCAAGGCATTAGAAATATCGTCTGCCAATCAGCATTGCTTTTCTAAAACGGGAGAATGAGGTTTCGTTTAAGGCGACCAATCCGGAAACATGTAGCATTGGCGTTTGCTGTCTTCCTGTGAAAATCTCTGAAACTGCGTGCTACGTGTAAGGAATGCGTAGGCTGGCCACTCCCACACACAATGTAGCGGAATTTGTTTTTAAGCTGAACACGGGGTTGTTCCCCCCTTTCACTTGGGCCCACACTGTCCGCTACATGAACGGTCACGGCCCGACATAGGCTGGGTCGTCCTCTGAAGGGACCGGCGTCCCATTGTGCAGTTTCTCTCCCGAACTAAAAGCTTCTGTGACCATCGTGTCTGGAATGTACGTGTGTATGCCAGCCTCGAGTATTTCAACCACGGTGCGCTTACTTGTTAATCGCATATTGTTTACATGAATTCATACAACATTGACTGTATCTTATCGAGTTTGGGTTCGAATGAAGCGTCTTGATACGCGGAATATGAATGTCGGGAGACCACGACGTCTTACAACATCCAAACCATATTCAAACTCGTCCCATACTTTTACGAGAACGCCTGGAATTGCTGAATTCGCCGCTGTGACTGTGTAGTTCGCTATTTAGCCCAAACTGGAGGAGAAGGCTGATAGGCGGAATCTTTCACAACTCGCACCAACAAGGAAAGAGATCACATACCGCGAGACCTGGCGACATCGGTGGCCAGTGGTGCAGTGTGATTATCGTACGCTGGTTGCGGCCCATCCATCGTTAAGTGGGTCGCTGTTAAGTGACGCAGTTACATGCAGGTGACAGTACGGTGGTCCGTCCTGAACAAGACCAGAACGCAAAACGTCTTTTCTTGCTGTGTTAGTGTCATCTCGGCTCAGCGCTCACAGAGTAACGAACCCATCGACAACCACATGAAACGGCAACTCACAACTGACGTCAAGATAAAGTTTTAGTTTTTAGGGAAATTCACCGGGAAGTTTGTGTTCTAATTCACGCAAAAGATATAGTCTTGTGAGTTCTAAAGCATCTGTGGTGTCACCGCCAGACACAACACTTGCTAGGTGGTAGCCTTTAAATCGGCCGCGATCCGTTAGTATACGTCGGACCCGCGTGTCGCCACTATCAGTGATTGCAGATCGAGCGCCGCCACACGGCAGGTCTAGTCTAGAGAGACTCCCTAACACTCGCCCCAGTTGTACAGCCGACTTTGCTAGCGATGGTTTACTGTCTACATACGCTCTCATTTGCAGAGACGACAGTTAGCATAGCCTTCAGCTACGTCATTTGCTACGACCTGGAAGACGCCATATTCAGTTACTATGAATGTATTCTGAACAGATAAAATTGTGAATCATGTACCGCCAAGAGCGACGTTCATCATTGATGGATTAAAGTTAAGTATCAAACTAATTACGTCCGCTTTCTGAACTCCAATTACTTGTCATGTTCCAGACCTCACGTCAGTATAGTTCTTCCCTCCTCACGCCAGCCTGCTTGAGCTAAAACGCGTGCATTTCGGCCTCCACTAGTAACACGGTGTTGGCTCTTCTGCCAACACAACAGCATCCTTTTGAAGAACCCTGTATATAGCGAAGAATCTTAGTTCGGATGTTACCTGAATGATTACAGCGCATTGCTCTGCAAACTTTGACGTCTGTAGTTCACAAGCGTTTTCGTAAATGCTGTTTTTCGTTGATTTTTCTTTTCTTTTTTTTTACACTCAAGATGTATTCAGATCTTCCTCTTTGCCACAAGAGTAATTTGCCGTATCTATCACACCCAATCGGAAAAAATCCTGTTATAGCATCCGTGCCAAGTTTTTGGTTTCGAAATACTTGCAGAATTTTTGTTCAATTATTTAGTTATGGAGTACCAGATCTGTCGTGCTGTACGTTCAGTGCTTTCCTGTGACTAAGTGATGACTGTGTGTCATTCATGTTAGTTATCTGAAGCACTTACTCCGACAAGGCATGAACACCGGCATGATACTGACGTAAAATAATTTAAGCTGTGTTTAAATGTTTCTTAATGTTTGTGAGTGTAAAAATTGATGTTCTGCCGAGTCAAATGTTTCTCAGATTTTATGAAGTGCACCACTGGTACTGCTAATGGGCGGACAAGGGAGCAAAACTGCCGGAATACCATTGTATAAAACATTAACTACCACCGAAGTAATTTATTGTGACGAAGTTAACGTTCTGCAACGTTTTTGGGGTTTTATGAAGTGCATACAAGAAAGGTCGGTGCGAATGGTCCGCAGGCTTCCTTTACCTCAGAAGAGACTGCAAGAAGTATGTTGGAGAATCTTAACTAGCAGATGCTCTAAGGATACGGCGTCTGTCTTCCCAGAACGCACTTTAAAAACTTCTACAACAGTCTTTCAGGACACAATACCAATATTTTGAGGCCCTCTCACCTACGTTGGTATGGTGAATGGCGGCTGGCTCTTAATGTAGAAAAATTTAAGTTAATGCAGATGAGTAGGAAAAACAAACCAGTAATGTTCGGTTACATTATGATTAGTGTCCCCCTTCACACAGTCTCGTCTTTCAAGTATCTGGACGTAACGTTGTGAAGTGATATGGAATGGTACGAGCATGAAAGGATTGTGGTGGGGAAGACGAATGGTCGACTTGGTTTATTGGGAGAATTTTAGGAGAGTGGCTCATCTGTAAAGAAGACAGCATGCACGACCCTAGTGCGACCTATTCTTGAGTACTGCTCGAGTGTTTCGGATCCGCACCAGGTCGGACAGAAAGAAGACGTCGACGCAATTGAGAGGCGAGCTATAAACATTTGTTACCTTTGTTATCGGTAGATTCGATCAAAATGTGTTACGGATATGCTTCGGGATCTGTAGCAGGAATCCCTGGAGGGAAGAAGACACTCATTCCGAAGGACACTACTGAGAAAGTTTACAGAACCGGCATTTGAATCTGACTGCAGAACGATCCCACTGCCGCCAACATACATTTCGCTTAGGGACCACGAAGATAGGATACGACAAAACAGGGGTCATAGGCAGATACCTGTTCGTGCAGATGGTTGTTGTCTTGCAAACGTCCCCATCTGTTGGCTCAGGAATCGAGATGTGGCTGCACGATCCGTTACAGCCATGCGGATAAGATGCTTGTCATCTCGACTGCTAGTAATATGAGGCCGTTGGGATCCAGCACGGCGTTCTGTACTACCCTCCTGAACCCACCGATTCCACATTCTGCTAACAGTTATTGGATCTCAACCAACGCGAGCAGCAATGTCGCGATAGGATAAACCGCAATCGCGATAGGGTCTAATCCGACCTTTATCAAAGTCGGAAACGTGATGGTACGCATTTCTCCTCCTTACACGAGGCATCACAACAACGTTTCACCAGGCAACGCTGGTCAACTGCTGTTTGTTTATGAGAAATCGATTGAAAACTTTCGTCATGTCAGCACGTTGTATGTGTCGCCACCGGCGCCAATCTTGTTTGAATGCTCTGAAAAGCTAATCCTTTGCATATCACAGCATCTTCTACCTGTCGGTTAAATTTCGCGTCTGTGGCACGTCATCTTCGTGGTGTAGCAATTGTAATGGCCGTAGTGTATATTTAATGCAGTTGAACTGTGAAACGTTGCCTTTGTAGGCATATGTCTGTTGAATCGCTTGCTAGCAGTTTATGGATTTTGCTGCTGTAAATTTCATTAATAAAAAGCCATTGGTATTTCATCACACTTTGAACATTAGTAGGCTAGTGAGCCGTTGCCACTTTGTTGGTGACTTCCTTACAGCCTCAGCGCATGAGCAACGGACGTCTGAAGTGTATGCCACTGCTTTGCAGGGACAAGGACATATTTAGGAGGAGCCAGGCGAGTGAACTGTTTCAGAATCCTGGTATTCTGCCTTGGTACGGCAGAGTACAAATAGGCCTGTCACACGTCCTGTATTCCCAGTACAAACAGGGACAGTCACGCGCGTTTCGTTGTAACAGAGAGGAGGGAATTCGTAGACGGCAGTTTGCAATGGATACAGACTTAAGTTTGGCGATAAATACGACCAAACGCGTGCATACATTTTTTCGGTACTGAGCTAATCTAAGGACGTTGTGTTGACGTTCCGTCTTCTGTGAACACACTACCATTGAGGATGACGCCACCTGCCGTTCCGTTTTGCTGACGTGTACTGGTCTTTGTCGGACAAGCGCGCTCAACCGGACGGGCTTGAAGTGTTCTACGGGCGCATCGGCGGCCCCCCTTTATGCTCATTTACCCAGTCCTGTCCCCCTAGGCCCCTTCCCCCCCCCCTCCCCCGCCGAACTCCTTGCCACGCAGGTGTGCTACAACGCAGCCCCTTCATCTCTGATTTGCGAATCACTAGAACGTGTGTCTGAGCGGCTGAATGGACGCAAACGAGGCCTTGGTCCGAAGTGGAGAACATGTACAATTTACTGCAGTAAATACCTCCTTCCGTTTCTATAGCCGAAATTGTAACTAACAATTAATATTAATCGTGCATCCCATGTCAGGACAGAGTTGGTTTCCAGTGCTCACGTCCTACTCTGTTGCACAGAAACTGAATAGTTAACGGGATGCGGTCGCCAGTCCACGAAGCTCGAATTAGCCTGTGCCCACCAGTACTTTGTTATACAGTTAATTTCCATTTATGCGTGAGGAAAACAAGAAGATTTTCACCAGAACGACCTTAAGTGCATATAACTCATACACTATATGTGCTAAAAATTGTTGAACATAAGCGTACGTCTCTGTATTACCGAACTTGTCCGTCCAACATATAAAAGGAAACTCGCGCCGCAAAGAATCGTACGCAGTGCAGGAACAGACGAAAAGCTTGAAACGTCCCCTTGGAAAAATTAGTGAATGACTGTGCTAGTAAACCCCTTACGTTATTTGATTTTTAAACAGCTGAGCAAAACTAAACGTACTGAGAACGTTTTATCTTTATTTATTCTGATGTCTAAACTGACATACAATATTTCAGCGCAATCCAATCTGATTTTCAATCATCCCTACAAAAGAATGGCCCTGACTAACAATAACCTACACCTTTCATGAATCACTTACCTCACAAAAATCTTCGTTTCTCGAACTGCTGCAATACAGCCAGCACCGATACTGCCAGCTAAATAAAAGATTCTAACTACTGAAGGCACTAACTACTGATAGGCATAGTTAGAAAGTGAAAGATTTTGATAGAGAACTAACAATGTATTTACCTTAATAGTGTTCAAAAGTCATTAAACTCCGCCATCCATCTCCCACCTCGAACTGCACAACGCTACGCGCTGTTCACATCCAACTGCCCAGCACTACAATAACGAATATTCCAACAATGCCAACCAGCCACTGACTTCACTGACTTCACATAGCACATTTTCATATAGAGCGCTACGTGGCGTTACCAACATAAAAACCGAAACAGCCTACTTACAAGCTGTTGAACATAATACTGTAATACAACAAGAGCAGCCATCTGGAGATGGACATGATAGCTCGAAACCGGTCGTGGCGTTACAATAAATCAGTTTTTTTCTCTCTACGATTTGTTGCGGGTCGCGTTCTACGTCAATAATCCTTAATTCAGTAAGAGCCACGTCGTTCAACAAGAATCGGCACGAACAAAAACACATAGTTAATTTCGATATTTCAACTCGCGTGCGCACTGCGTTTCGACTAATATGTGACTCGTTTGGATTCGGCACAAGTAAATTTCACTG
This sequence comes from Schistocerca cancellata, assembly GCF_023864275.1. Lineage (NCBI taxonomy): Eukaryota > Metazoa > Arthropoda > Insecta > Orthoptera > Acrididae > Schistocerca > Schistocerca cancellata. Next base: position 67,159,030 of record NC_064634.1, read on the forward strand.
TATAATCAAGATGAACCTCTGGCATGTTGTGCACTTCTTACTGAATATGAATACTGAGACGCAACAATCCAGAAAGCGTTACTACATGTAAGTTCTTGTCATTACAAAATGTACTGGACTAATCTAACCAACGAATTGCTTTTTACACGCTTTAAATAATTAATACGAAATAATGATGTTACTGCACGCAAAACAATACGAAAGCCACATAGTACACCCACAATGAAAATAAAAGATCAGTCAAAATCCAATAAATAATGTGCGCCATTGCGTATTTTCAATTCTTGATGTTACTGATTTTAAAGTAACCATCACTGAAGTAAATAGTTACTCTACCAATACGAATTCGAAGAGAAAATTCGAATTAGCATAATCTGTTCGAGCACTTTTCATTACTTTTCTTTTTTCTTTTTTTGACGAAAAGAACAAGAAACAGAACCTTATCCCAGGTAACGACGAGTGAGTACAATCGTTTCAAAATAAAATACGGTTAGACAAACCAGTTTCGCTAATGCGTCAGGCACACAATTCACTGAGGCAGCTACACAGATTCTGAGCAGCTACTCTTATGCAACGACGTCGGAGACGATGACTATGCAGTAGCGATGAAGTAGTGTTATGAAAGGCCACAACGTTCCACCATATTCTCCTTAATTTGTCCACGCTGGATCATCACGACGGGATTGTGAATATGAGCGGGATTCCTTTCCACTGAGGACCGTACCCGCTGTTTGCACAGAGACGTGCCAGCTAGCGCATCACACACGTAATATGCGCGCCTCGCTTGCACTCGCGACCCCAGCCTTCTGTAGACCGCACTCAGCAGGCGCCCACTTCATAATCATTTAGGCCTCACTTTGAGCTCATATTCTGGTCACATTGCATTACGAATATCGGTATGTTATACCTTGCCTGAATCGTGGAAATGTCTACTTCTATTTAGTGTGCGAATGTTACATTTCAGTTGAAATGGAACCGACATAAGGCTGTAATATTCAAGATAAACCGTGCTCTTGTAGCTTCTTTCGGCGAGTGTCAACTTTAAAACGCATAAAAGTCAGACTGTAACTAGGAGAAAAATTTCCTTCGCACAGTTTAAAGATGCGACCTTGTTCTATTTACAGGAGAATTTCCGTTATTTTCTGATTACTCGTTTCGTCACTATAATGTCAAACCTCCTACACTTTGGGGAACACTTTCCAGAGCGAAGCGACACAACTGAAAAGTATCTTTTATTTTAAAATTCTTGTTCTCCTGTACCACCGTGCTTTGACAAATGCACAAATAAATTTAATGGCGTTCAAACAGTGTGCTACAAGCAACCACAGAAATTTTACTTCCTTTTCCACCGATCGCAGTATACTTTCCGAAAGGCATTCCTGCACCGTGAAGTGCCGTCTCTCGTGTTCCTCTAGGCCAGCTTCAGTAAATTCCTCATGTTGTTGTGGTCTTCAGTCCTGACACTGGTTTGATGCAGCTCTCCATGCTACTCTATCCTGTGCAAGCTTCTTCATCTCCCAGTACCTACTGAAACCTACATCTTTCTGAATCTGCTTAGTGTAGTCATCTCTTGGTCTCCCTCTACGATTTTTACCCTCCACGCTGCCCTCCAATACTAAATTGGTGATCCCTTGATGCCTCAGAACATGTCCTACCAACCGATCCATTCTTCTGGTCAAGTTCTGCCACAAACTTCTCTCCAATCCTATTCAATACTTCCTTATTAGTTATGTGATCTACCCATCTAATCTTCAGCATTCTTTTGTAGCACCACATTTCGAAAGCTTCTATTCTCTTCTTGTCCAAGCTATTTATCGTCCATGTTTCACTTCCATACATGGCTACACTCCATACAAATACTTTCAGAAACGACTTCCTGACACTTAAATCTGTACTTCATGTTAACAAATTTCTCTTCTTCAGAAATGCTTTCCTTGCCATTGCCAGTCTACATTTTATATCCTCTCTACTTCGACCATCATCAGTTATTTTGCTCCCCAAATAGCAAAACTCCTTTACTACTTTAAGTGTCTCATTTCTTAATCTAATTCCCTCGACATCACTCGGCTTAATTCGACTACATTCCATTATCCTCGTTTTGCTTTTGCTGATGTTCATCTTATACCCTCCTTTCAACACACTATCCATTCCGTTCAACTGCTCTTCCAAGTCCTTTGCCGTCTCTGACAAATTACGATGTCATCGGCGAACCTCAAAGTTTTTATTTCTTCTCCATGGATTTTAATAGCTACTCAGAATTTTTCTTTTGTTTCCATCACTGCTTGCTCAATATACCGATTGAGTAACATCGGGGATAGGCTACAACCCTGTCTCACTCCCTTCCCAACCACTGCTTCCCTTTCATGTCCCCCGACTCTTATAACTGCCATCTGGTTTCTGTACAAATTGTAAATAGCCTTTCGCTCCCTGTATTTTACCCCTGCCACCTTCAGAATTTGAAAGAGAGTATTCCAGTCAACATTGTCAAAAGCTTTCTCCACGTCTACAAATGCTAGAAACGTAGGTTTGCCTTTCCTTAATCTAGCTTCTAAGATAAGTCGTAGGGTCAGTATTGCCTCACGTGTTCCAACATTTCTACGGAATTCAAACTGATCTTCCCCGAGGTCGGCTTCTACTAGTTTTTCCATTCGTCTGTAAAGAATTCGCTTTAGTATTTTGCAGCTGTGACTTATTAAACTGATTGTTCGGCATTTTTCACATCTGTCAACACCTGCTTTCTTTGGGATTGGAATTATTATATTCTTCTTGAAGTCTGAGGGTATTTCGCCTGTTTCATACATCTTGCTCACCAGATGGTAGAGTTTTGTCAGGACTGGCTCTCCCAAGGCCGTCAGTAGTTCCAATGGAATGTTGTCTACTCCGGGGGCCTTGTTTCGACTCAGGTCTTTCAGTGCTCTGTCAAACTCTTCACACAGTATCTTATCTCCCATTTCATCTTCATCTACGTCCTCTTCCATTTCCATAATATTGTCCTCAAGTACATCGCCCTTGTATAGACCCTCTATATACTCCTTCCACCTTTCTGCTTTCCCTTCTTTGGTTAGGACTGGGTTTCCATCTGAGCTCTTGATATTCATACAAGTGGCTCTCTTTTCTCCAAAGGTCTCTTTAATTTTCCTGTAGGCAGTATCTATCTTACCCCTAGTGAGATAACCCTCTACATCCTTATATTTGTCCTCTAGCCATCCCTGCTTAGCCATTTTGCACTTCCTGTCGATCCGATTTTCGAGAAGTTTGTATTCCTTTTTGCCTGCTTCATTTACTGCATTTTTATATTTTCTCCTGTCATCAATTAAATTCAATATTTCTTCTGTTACCCAAGGATTTCTACTAGCCCTCGTCTATTTACCTACTTGATCCTCTGCTGCCTTCACTACTTCATCCCCCAGAGCTACCCATTCGTCTTCTACTGTATTTCTTTCCCCCATTCCTGTCAATTGTTCCATTATGCTCTCCCTGAAACTCTGTACAACCTCTGGTTCTTTCAGTTTATCCAGGTCCCATCTCCTTAAATTCCCACCTTTTTGCAGTTGCTTCAGTTTTAATCTACAGGTCATAAAGAATAGATTGTGGTCAGAGTCCACATCTGCCCCTGGAAATGTCCTACAATTTAAAACCTGGTTCCTAAATCTCTGTCTTACCATTATAAAATTTATCTGATACCTTCTAGTATCTCCAGGATTCTTCCATGGATACAACCTTCTTTTATGATTCTTGAACCAAGTGTTAGCTACGATTAAGTTATGCTCTGTGCAAAATTCTAACAGACGGCTTCCTCTTTCATTTCTTAGCCGCAATCCATATTCACCTACTATGTTTCCTTCTGTCCCTTTTCCTACTGACGAATTCCTGTCACCCACGACCATTAAATTTTCGTCTCCCTTCACTACCTGAATAATTTCTTTTACCTCATCATACATTTCTTCAATTTCTTCGTCATCTGCAGAGCTAGTTGGCATATAAACTTGTACTACTGTAGTAGGCGTGGGCTTCGTGTCTATCTTGGCCACTATAATACGTTCACTATAATGTTTGTAGTAGCTTACCCGCACTCCTATTTTTTTATTCACTATTAAACCTACTCCTGCATTACCCCTATTTGATTTTGTGTTTATAACCCTGTGTTCACCTGACCAGAAGTCTTGTTCCTCGTGCCACCGAACTTCACTAATTCCCACTATAGCTAACTTTAACTTATCTATTTCCCTTTTTAAATTTTCTAATCTACCTGCCCGATTAAGGGATCTGACATTCCACGCTCCGATCCGTAGAATGCCAGTTTTCTTTCTGCTGATAACGACGTCCTCTTGAGTAGTCCCCGCCCGGAGATCCGAATGGGGGGCGCAGGTCCGTCGTGATAAAGGGATGGAAGTAACCGCGCCGCCGCACTATGTTCAGCAATATCCCCACCATATCTGTCCCCAGTAGGATGTAGGGTCAGATCGGACGTCAACTCCATCCCCAGTATCGAGGATACCAAGGTCGAGTTACAACAGTTTTTGGACAGATTGCCTCGGGAGAGGATTCAAAAGCTTTGTGACACCCTTCCCAACCGAATCAGTGCATCCATCCAGGCCAGATGAGATGCAATATACAACTGATATTTTTTGTCGGCCAGTGTATAGTAAGTGCGTCAACCTGAACGCCGATGTTTATGTCCCTCCAAAATAAGGACGTCGCATAGTTTTGGGGAGAGTAGCCAGAGGGTAAGGATGAACTATCTTTAACGTGTAAACGACAGACTTATTCACTATAATACGCATTACAGACACACTGACACATTACAACCTTTCCGTACGTGATAAATAAGAATGTGGTACACTGAATTCTAGGGCCGCCGGAAGAAGATGGTTCGCCATCAAGAACTGCAGTTGTGTTTCCAGCAAATCACGCTGGTGACCCCATCAGGACTTATCTCAATAACCGAAGGGCAGCGAACTAAAACTACGATGAAGGGCGAAAAACGGTTCTGCAGTTGTATCCTGAGCAAACGCGTAGGATCGTCTGAAACAAACTGCCCGGCACGCTCAGTGACAGTTGTGTTCGCGGCGCGACTTGGCCCAATGTCATAACACTCGTTTATCAGCGACACGCGTTTATCTGCGGCCCGGTTGCGACCGCTACAGCTGCTCTGGTCTTGTCTGGTCCGGTCTGCAATACGCTGAGCCTGAATCAACAAACGCAAACAAAAAATTTGCACAATGAATTTTCACTCTAGCGCGGACAGCGCTGATTTGGAACTTCCTGGCAGATTAAAACCTTTAGCCAGACTGGGAATCGAAGCCAGAACCACGACCGGATTAACCACGTCGGGCCACCTGGGCAATGCATGTCTCGGGGTCCTTTTGTCCTTTGCCAACTTCCTAAAATATATTCTTTCTACCACAACGCAACTTTGTTCATAATTTCGTTGCTTCCTCACTGCATTACGGAAATATGCCATCACCCAATTCAACAAAAACATTGAAACAAATGAAAGCAAAATATGTGTATTTTTTATTGAATCGCTTTCGAAGTAGAATAGGCCTATGTTTAAAAATTAACTTTTCTAACTTTTTTTAGATGCAAAGTCGTTTAAAACATCTTGGAAGCTGACTTTTCCAACGTATATCGCCATTATCGCAAATGAATGTAAACGATTTTGGCACTGTTGAACGAAGATTAGTTTCAATTTCTAAAACTTACGTTTAGCCGTGGCATCTGTGATCATCTATCATTTATATATTAGAAGTGCTGTCATTACATTCGGAAAAGTCTGTTGTGCCATATTATCAAAAATCAGTTTATACGATTCCTCGGCAGGTACACTCCGTCATCCTTTAATTGTATGACGAATGTGTTCGGAATAATGGTCTCTAAACTTTGCATACGCCTCTCTAATTACATTGTTGCACTTTGTCAAGAAATGTGTCAGAAATACAAACAGAGAATTAATTTCCAGGTAAGCTTCTGGTCGCTGCGGCAATTCTGTACACAATATGGCTACTACAGGCAAGTAAGTTTCTATTTTTAACTTCTCTGACGCAGTAATAGAATAAATTATTACATGTACCAGTAAGTGTGCATTCATAATGCAGAGTTTTTGAAGTGCGTTGCGTTAAAAAATCTGCTCTTCCCGCTCAGTCCTCTGATTAGTTGACATTAAAATCACCGCGAAAAAATATATTATTCTATAATAATTTGAAATGTTTTGTGAAATGTATTTAAATATGACGATGTAATATAAAAGACAAGGCAACAACATTGTCATTCAAATTTAATTTTGAGCCGAAGGTACATTTTCAGTTCTCTCTCTCTCTCTCTCTCTCTCTCTCTCTCTCTCTCTCCGGCCGCGTGTCCCCTAGGCGACACAGACCCTCCCGGCAGTTGTCTATAGCGCCTAATGTACAATCCGGTCCTCCCCGGAACCTTTAACCTTTGCAGTCCATTTCACGACCGATTGACTTATCCAGGCACTACACACGAACGCTTTCTCCTAGCTAGCTCCGCCAGTACCTTCCTCCTATCTTCCAAACGCACAGCTCTCCTTCATATCTTGCAGGTTAACACTCCCGTAAAAAAGGTGAAGCTGTAGTCAACCCGAAGGTAGCTTTTAACACTAAAGTGGTATGACAGGTATAGATCTGGAGCAGATGGTATGCCATTGCCTATCTTCGATCTGACTTACCCAGCCAGTTACAGGGAGACGTACAGTTGAAAGTGAACCCCGGTGCCAGAGCTGAAACAAGTCATAAGCAACAGATATAAAATGAGGGGCTGTCTGACTGGAACCGAACCCCTGACCTTTGCATCAGTATTCTAGTATCCATCACTGAGGCATTACGACAGGATTTAGCAGAAGACTAGCTCTGTCACAACATAGCAGATTTTTTCCAGAATAATATCATCACTCTGTGTTAGAATGTGCGTTCTTTTCAAGCTTCCTGGCAGATTAAAACTTGCACTGGAAAGGTTTTCGTTTAGAGTTCCTGTCTGAATCTTGCACTTGGCCGCAAAGTGAAATTTTAGTCTGTGAAATTTTAGTCTGTCCCATGAAAGGCAGAGGTTCTAGGTTAGAACCTTGCTCCGGTACACAGCTTTGATCTACCTCGTTTATCAAACATTCACGTTCTTTTCATGGTTGAAGCAGCAGGTGACATGACATTCTAGATCTCTCTTAAGTAATGACGGTGCTAGAAGACAGCGTTGTCATAAGGAGAGAGAATGCGCCAGTTCAAAATACACTGAAGCGACAGAGAAACTGTTATAGGCATGAGTATTCAGATACAGAGATACGTAAACAGGCAGAATACGCCACTGCGGTCGGCAACGCCTACCTATATGATACAGGAAGTGTATGCGCAGTTGTTAGATTGGTTACTGCTGCTACACCAGCAGGTTATAAACATTGAAGTGAGTGTGAATGTGGTGTCTTAGTCGGCGCACGAGCGATGGGACACAGCATCTCCAACGTAGCGATGAAGAGTGGATTTTCCTGTATGACCATTTCATAAATGCACCGTGAGTATCGGAATCCGGTAAAACATCACATCTCCGACATCGCTGCGGCCGGAAAAAGATCTTGCAAGAACGGGACCAACGACGACTGAAGAGAATCTTTCAACGTGACGGAAGTGCAACCCTTCCGTAAATTGCTGTAGATTTCAATGCTGGGGCATCAACAAGTGTCAGCCTGCTAACCATTAAACGAAACAGCGTCGATGTGGGCTTTCAGAGCCGCAGGCCCACTCGTGTATCCTTGATGACTGCACGACACGAAGCTTTATGCCTCGCCTGGGCCCGTCAACACCGACGTTGGACTGTTGTTGAATGGAAACATGTTGCCAGGTCGGACGAGTCTCGTTTCAGATTGTATCGAGCGGATGGATGTGTACGAGTATGGAGATAACCTCATGAATTCATGGATCCTGCATGTCAGCAGGCGACTGATCAAGCTGATGGAGGCTCTGTAATGGTGTGGGGCGTGTGCAGTTGGAGTGATATGGGACCCCTGATACGTCTAGATAAGACTCTGACAGGTGACACGTAAGCACCCTGTTTGGTCACCTGCATCCATTCATTTCCACTGTGCATTCCGACGGTTTTGGGCAATCCAAGCAGGACTATGCGACACCCCACATGCCCAGAATTGCTACAGAGTGGCTACAGGAACACTCTTCTGAGTTTAAACGCTCCTGTTGGCCCCCAAACTCTCCAGACATTAACATTAGAGCGTATCTGGGATGCCTTGCAACGTGCTGTTGAGAAGAGATCTCCACCCGCTCATACTCATACGGATTTATGGACAGCCCTGTTGGATTCATGGAGTCAGTTCCCTCCAGCACTACTTCAGACATTAGTCGAGTCCATGCAACCTCGTGTTGTGGCATTTCTGCGTGCTCGCGGGGGCCCTGCACGATATTAGACGATGTTAGACAAATGTACCAGTTTCTTTGGCTCTTCAGTGTTTATTGGCGAAATGTTTGTTTGGAGAAGCAGTGTACCTTAAGTGCTTGCACCGAAACGGTTTTCGTAGGCAGTCTTTTAGATCAATGATTTGTGTCTGACGTAAATTCGATTCCAGTTCGATTCCGGAAAGTCTGCAACGTACCCGTCTACGGTAGCACCAGCTTCACTGGGTTCCTCATTTTTATTAATGAAAGAAAGAATTTTTTCATTCAAATACATGGGACGTGAAAGTACCTGAGATCCTTTGTATCAAATGTCAAGGGGTGATATATCACGTCATGGGATAAAACTTGTGTTAGGAACATGCTGAATGTCCTTTTGTATTGGTTATGCCCATAAGAGGCAGAAGGGATAGGCACTCTGCCATGTGCTTATGCCTTGTAAGTTGCCCATAATCCAGTCATCTGCTCTAAATGAAGGATGATAGGCCGAGCAAAACTGAACTTCCGAATTCGTTTCTCAAAATATCTTGCTTCTCTCAGAAAGGCTCATTCGTAAGGTTTGCGACATACAAACTGTTCATGAATATGGGAAGATTTTCTGATCATATTCCCTGACGATAAACCATACTTGCGACGTACGAAAATTAAGGGATTGGTGATTGATTGATATCTGTGGTACGCAGCACGGCTCTGTTCAGAAAACGTTGTCATAGCGTCGCGCCGTGTACGCATGCTTGCATGCCCGTTATCTAAAATATCTGCAGTAAGAGTTATAGATTATGATTCTCCAGTTAAATAGCTAAAGCACTGCTAAATGAAGCAAAATTTTGGAACAACAGAAGTTGCAATGAAATGAATGGTAACAAAAGGTTATTATTTACTGATGATAAATTGAAGGAAACGACATCAGGGGTATATGTTGAATAAAGTGATAGTTTATTCAGTCAGTCACAAGAAGGAGTATCTAAAAATTTTATTCATACAACAATTCAGTTTACAAGATACATCAATATTCAATTGCAGTAAAGACTGCACAAATCTGTGTAATGAGAATGGCAGAGACTCCCCAGAAATCGCTAAATTACAAAGTCCTATGCTTTTAATTAGCTACAACTAACCCCAGAACAGCAATTAAATCCCGTCAAAGTTCCCTGAAGCACTCGTATGATGATCGCTCATAGCTGAAGTTCATAGTAAGTCGTTGAGTCAAAGACCCACTTGCCTCGGAATTTCGTTTAGTATGAGCAAATTTTGAAGTATTCTCGACCGCTGGCCGCTCATATTCAATCGCTTTACCCCACTAACTGATATGCAAAATTAACTCTCTCCTCTACCTCGTCCCGAGACGAAGTTCACTGTATCACATTTCCACAGCAATTGTTTCAATTGTCTGTCTCCCCCAGAAATGCCCCTTGCTCCCAATAACCACTATCAAGAATCTCCATGTCCCAGATCCTCGCCGCTCGCGCCAGTGAGAAACACCTGCTCCCTCACCAAACAACGTGAATTACTACAGTCTATAACATTTTAGGATCTGTTTTACTGTCAAGCGTCTAATTATTATAGAATTATGAACTAATTCAATTTGGCCATCTTTCATACTGTAGCAGAAGTCGTCATTGTACCGGACACACACCGTAGCCCAGGCTGGAGGTGGGGATGGGAGAAACAGATACCGGTGTTTTAGTTCTGAACAACAGAGTTTTTTCGGTATTTGTTTGGTCTCTGTTGTAACAATTTTTTCGAATTCTCCTAATAACCGGCGACGTTTACACTTATTAAAGCTTATATTGGAGCCGAAGTCAGGCCGAAAACCGGCAGCAAAAAGCAGCTCACTGCATCCGCGTGCACAGCTTCCAGTTGAAAGAGCCCTTACGAAATTCCGAGAGCACACTTTACAGAAGCACACGGAGGAGACTGCTTTCTCCGACAAACCTCTCGCACAATGAGCACGACAGTAAAAGTAGCGTAATTCTGGTTCAACGCGTAGGGTACCAACTGTCTTTCGACCTAGTACCGTCCCATATGTGAATGAAATGAGAACGTGGGAAAGGGGAGGGGGGAGGGGGCGAGGAAAGCAGGAATGAGACAGGTGGAAATGTGTACTAACAAGGGAACCTCCCCATCGCACCCCCCTCAGATTTAGTTATATGTTGGCACAGTGGATAGGCCTTGAAAAACTGAACACAGATCAATCGAGAAAACAGGAATAAGTTGTGTGGAAGAATGAAAAAAAAAAAAAAACAAAATATGCAAACTGAGTAGTCTATGCGCAAGATAAGCAACATCAAGGACAACCTGTGTTCAGAAGCGCCGTGGTCCCGTGGTTAGCGTGAGCAGCTGCGGAACGGAAGATCCTTGGTTCAACTCTTCCCTCGAGTGAAAAGTTTAATTTCTTATTTTCAGACAATTATTATCTGTCCGTTCGTTCATTGACGTCTCTGTTCACTGTAATAAGTTTAGTGTCTGAGTTTTGCGACCGCACCGCTAAAACGTGCGATTAGTAGACGAAAGGACGTGCCTATCCAATGGGAACTGAGAAAGTTTGATCGCAAGGTCATAGGTCAACCGATTCCTCCACGTCTGATATATTCTATAGGACACTGGTGACGGCATACGTTGTCTACCCGCCTAACTTGTACACTTGGCGAATGGGTAAAAAGATTCTTCTACCTTGCCCGATTTAGGTTTTCTTGTGGATGTGATAATCACTCCCAAACAAGTGATCGCATCGGACGGACGGACGGACAGGTAATAACTGTCTGAAAATAAAAAATTAAATTTTTCACTCGAGGGAAGACTTGAACCAAGGACCTCTCGTACTGCAGCTGCTCACGCTAACCACGGGACCACGACGCTCGTGAGCCCATACTTTCCTTGATATTCCATACCTTGTACATAGACTACTCAGTTTGTGTATTTTGCTTATTTTTTCATACTTCCACACAACTTCTTCTTGTTTTCTCGATTGATCTGTGTTCAGTTTTTCAAGGCCTACCCACTGTGCCAACTTATAACTAAATCTGAAGGGCAGCGATGGGGAGGTTCCCTTGTAAGTGTCCTCCTTCATACGCCGGACAGTGGCTGGCGGAACACAGGCGCCTCTTTGGCAACCGTCGCTTATTTGCTTGAGTGCAGACTGCACTCAATGCGATGCGCCGGCCTCCTAGATAAGATACTAACTCGCTAACACACGGCTGTCGAGCCGGATCCAGGTAGCGGAAGAAATGTTGTTCCAAGTATTTGTCCGCCATGGAGAAGAGAGATGGTGGGCCGCACTCTCTCATCACCGGGCTTAGCGCTGAAGTCGTGGATTAACTCCGAAACTTACTGGCAGAGCACTCTGGATGGGACAAAACCAGAAATCTACGACGCTCTGAAACAGGCTCGTGTCAGTTGGTGTACGAAAACGCTCAGAAATTCGAGAGAGGAAATGCCAATCTATGTGGATGTTACAAGATGAACCGAAATCAGTGAACGTGTTCGTTCGTTAAGCTCTTCCAAGAAAATGGTCGCTTGTTTGACTGCACTGAACATGTCGCGACGATTGCGTTAAGGCAACCAGGAAATGAAAATCCATGGAAATAATGGAATTTTTTATTTTGTTTGTAACCTCCCCCTCACTTATCAACCTTAATGACAGTGAAAAATTAAACCGCGTGTACCTAATGGAAATTTGGGAAAAGCAATCGTCACTGAAGTTAATTTGTCGGTAAAGAGGGAGGAAAGGGTTAGATCTAAATGAAAGGAAAAATGCAAATGAAACTGGTGGAAATTAATTTTGAAAAGGGGTAAAGTTAATAAAGAAAGTAAATGTGCGGCCGTTACGTTAAGAATTAACTGGCGTTAATTAGATATTTGAGATTTGGGGGAAATTACGGTCGCCAGTCCTATGGACAACTACTATAACAACTGAAAAAAAGAGAGGTTAATGCACATATAATTAGCAATAAAAGCGTGGCAACTGAAGGTTGACACGTGTTGTGTGAAAACTGAATGTTTGTCATAAGTAATAAATTTCGCTACACTCTGACTTAATTTAGCAAAAGAATTAATAAAACCGGAAAATCGAAAGTTAATTTAGTGACTGAAGTTAATAGTGAGCTTTCTTTCTGAAGCACATCGAAATTCAGTAAAATACGGTTAGTCTTGGACTACCTCAACAATCATTCCAAAAGCTACTTGAATCTACGCAATTTAGAAATTAGAGATTAAACTTTGAACTTGAATTAAATGATTCTGAACAATTAACAGTAGTAAAATTTAGTATGTACCAAGCTGAGCTGCAGTCACAGGCAAGCTAAAATACGGTGACAAAACTCGCACTATTAATTTGTGCTTGTGTAATCTAAATATTGTAGCCGGCTATGAGTACCTTAACTGAACTTTGAAATTAAAGCAGTGAAATCGAATAATATTGCTTTAATGCTGGCGTTTGAATTTCAGCGACACTCGGGTTCATTCCGGAAAAGGAAGGGACCCTGCTTGGTAATGCAATTGGGACAATGAGCAACAAAGGTTCATGCTACATTGCTGTAATTTAGTTATGAAAATGGAACAGTTTTAAAAGCTGAGGTCTGCCATACAGTTCTAAAACTTTACGTGCTTCCAGCCTTCCTTGTTGGCTGATTGAAGGCTTGAAGCCGTCGATCGAGGAGGTGGCGACAGTCACTCATTGTCGGCCGTCGCTGTTGCTGGATGTTGGCGCGCCTTCTTCTCGACACGGTCACCAGGCGAAACGGGCTCTTGATGTGCGCCAGCTAATGCTTCCCGTCCGCGACACCGTGTCAGAAACTAGCATGGCAAGTCGAGCGCAATTACATGCTGCCCAACCCCGAAAGCGCGGCAACTCGCGGGAGCGTCACACAACACACCTGCTCCACTGCACCACCCCAGCCAGACTTCCTCTGCCCGCGCTCCACGCGGCAGAGTTCACACTACCAAAGATCCTCAACTCTTTTGTTCTCCACACGACCTATCGATGTAATCGTTCGATAGCACAGTTTTCCCTAGGCCAGACCCAGCGCAAAAATACAAATAATATTTACAAAACAAACCAATTATACATCGACATAAATGCATAACTATATATATATAAATAGTAAAACAATTACAATAAATAAAGGCAATGAAATGTCATATATTCAGGTAACAAAATAAGGAAAAAATTTATAGTACAATAGATGGAAATAGGAGGATATGTATTTCCGGCGTTACATGTTAATTACGCCTCAGTCCTTCCTGAACCAGAATATGTATAGTTTTTGGTGAATATTAACAGAAAGACTGAACATTTTCTAAACAGCGGCACTGGTGTCATTGATGCAGTGTTGTGTCTGAAAGATGAGTCAGTCAGCAGGCTGAAAGTTTTCAGTGATATGAGCACAGATCCTGGGGTGATTATGAACAATGCGCTTTTGCTCAGCGTGCGGGAGGCTGACAAACGTGCGCTACGAATGGCAGAAAGAGACCAGAATTCAAAACAGGGCCTCCATACGTAAGCTGGGAGGCACAGAAACCCGCAACGATAAAAGCTACGGATCTGGCGCCTTTTAACTTTAGGTACAATTTTCTCTGAAAATAATGCATTTCTATCAATTAAACTTGGTTTAGAGATTAATTACGTCACTTTCGCAGAGGTTGACAATACCGCTTCAGTTGTAAATTCCTTTATTTTCACACGACCGGTTTCGGACTGTTACAAGCCCATCTTCAGTTGTCGTAGCTGTGCCGTGGTCCCCGAGCGCCGCTTGTACCAGGAGCGGTGTGCTGCCTATGAGCACAGAAGTGACTCCCTCTGCTGTAACGCTCAGTTGCGGATGTTCTTCCAACAGGATTGTTTTTACGTCAGTTTCATTAAAATTTACTAGAGCTATGGCAGACAAATACAAGATTTGACAAATATTTAGTAACTGTTCTTTTTAAATGCCAATTTCTTTTGGAATATCTTGACAACAATGCTGCTATCATGTAAGTAGTACACTTTGAAGAAATATATGACAACTTATGCAGGATTCAAATTTGATTTTATTTGAACAAATAGTTTTTGAGGAAAGTGTACTCATGTTACAGCGGTCAACCATAGTAAATTCGCTCACGAGCTGGTCCCCTTAAAGCGCGTCGGGAGTTTGAATGGTATAAAAAAAAAAAAATAATAATAAATCTGTGTACCACGTGTAACAGATGAAAACTTGAATTGCCTTTGATTATAGTCGGTATTATGTACAGTAAACGTGACTGTACAATCTACACAATCCACCATACATATATTCTCTTGTACACTTAAAAATTCCCCGAGTCCGAGTTCAATTTTAACTTAAAAGTATACCTCGGCGCCTCACATGCTGTACATGATTTCGAGCGACGAGCGATTCTCTCGCCTCACATGCTGTACATGATTTCGAGCGACGAGCGATTCTATAATCTATTTTCTGATTTTCAGACAAATAATTTCGAAAATTATTTGTCTTTTTTTAATTCTTCAGTTTTTATTGACTTATCACACCAACTTATCTTTTCATGAACAAAATAGCTAAGGCGTGAAGAGACAAACTTCTTGAGATTTGATTTACATAGCGGCTGTTTTTGAAATATTTCAATTTTCCCTCAAGTTACTAATTAATTTGTTCTTAGTTGCCTTGATTAAATGGTTCAAATGGCTCTGAGCACTATGGGACTTAACATCTGTGGTCATCAGTCCCCTAGAACTTAGAACTACTTAAACCTAACGACATCACACACATCCATGCCCGAGGCAGGATTCGAACCTGCGACCGTAGCGGTCACGCGGTTCCAGACTGAAACGCCTAGAACCGCACGGCCACACGGGCCGGCTACCTTGATTAATTTCACGCAATTAAATCTATTTTGTAGAACTATACATCACTATGGTTAATCTGATACCTCATTTATACGTTTCCCACTCTTAGTTTGGCTATGAAAATTCGCACAAAAATCTGTTCTGTAATCTCTAGGGAATCTGATTTCCTCTCCGGTCAAAGATTTGACCAACAACATGATACGTCTCATCATTCTTGACCAAGGCAAATCCAGCTGCCACACAGCACTTCAAACAATTTGACGGAGAAAAATATGGGACTAGCATCATTGCTCGTATTAACTTGATTTACAAATCACATTTAATACAAGTGATTTACGTAGAGGTGAAATTTGGCATTGTTAGAGACGATAGCCTTTTTTTATGTCGAATGCATTTAAAAAGGATGCGAAGAAACTTTTCCTGTATTTCGACGTTAATGTGAACATGGCGCGAATGCACAATAATAGAATTATTCGATGGAGAAATACACATTTCTGATTAGGCTCTTGAAATCCAGAGGACTTTCCTACTAACACGACTTAAATCGTACTAACTGAGATATGGGAGGTTTCAGAGTTAAAGTAAACTAAGTTCACTTTTGCCTGTTTTTCAATAGGACTCACCATTATAACCCAGAAACGTAGCTTTCCAGAGTACCATCGAAACAAGTCCATAGTTAAATTTGCATCCACCAGAGAGTTTTACCTCAGAGGCACACAGAATCGTTTTCAGAGTTACAGTGAACCAAGTCCACCGAGTCTTATGAAACAGATACATTGTCTGTTTTTTGTTAAATATTCAGTAAATAAAGAGTGAATCTTGTAACTGTATTTGTCTCTATGTATTTTGATGAAATGGAAGAAGACAAATAGAAAAAGAAAAGGTAACAGCGTTTTTCAGCAAGAAGCTCAGAGAGAATTTGCCGCACTTCAAGCATGATGATCTGCATTCAAACGTAAGCACTGGAGAAAATCGAAACACAAAAATGTCAGAGTCGTGACCTGAAAATAGAAACTGTATGTTTGAAGTTCCTAGGGTTTGGGCATTCATTTTTGCCTCCGATATTGACTTCAGTATAATCGAAAGTTCCGGAAAACAACTATTTCATAGTCGTCGTAATGTTCAAAAACGATTTTCTAACCACCAAAACTTTGAAAAATTGCGCAACTAACGGGAAAGTGAACACACAAGGACAGTCTACCAACTGGATGAATACACGAAGGTTCGCTGTTAACGACCTCCGTACTTCCTTTCGAGCATATTATCTAAGAAGCAAAGAAATAGGAAGAACTCTGCAGACTCCAGCAAATGTGCATCAAAGATTTAATTTATCAGCCAGAAGACATGACTGTGTAGAAGAAAAACTGTATGAAATTACTCCGGCCATTCGTGGCGGCAATACAGCGCACGTTCTATAAAACAATCCAAGTACATTTGAACGCACGCTCCAGGAATGTAACTTTGCAGAATGAGGATGACCTTGTTTAGGACTAGAACATGAATAAAAACGGTAATGTGTAGTTGTGACAAGTGTAATAATATTGCAACCTTTGCAAGCACCACGCCTGTCATGACTGAGGATAGGAAACGTTTGTGTGTTAATGTAATAAGAAACATTTGTATGGTGGAATTAAAGTTGTGATCACGGGGCATGAGTCGTGCTTGGGTAGCTCAGATGGTAGAAAACTTGCCCGCGAAAGGCAAAGGTCCCGAGTTCGAGTCTCGGTCCTGTACACAGGTTTAATCTGCCAGGGAGATTCATTAAAAGCTTTACTTCCGCTACACAGTGAAAATCTCATCCTGGGAACATTTGTACATTTTACTATATAAAACCAATATTGATAACAAACCGAATGTGAAATACAGCGCTATTACAAATGATTGAAGCGATTTCATAAATTCACTGTAGCTCCATTCATTGACATATGGTCACGACACACTACAGATACGTAGAAAAACTCATAAAGTTTTGTTCGGCTGAAGCCGCACTTCAGGTTTCTGCCGTCAGAGCGCTCGAGAGCGCAGTGAGACAAAATGGCGACAGGAGCCGAGAAAGCGTATGTCGGTCTTGAAATGCACTCACATCAGTCAGTCACAACACTGCAACGACACTTCAGGACGAAGTTCAACAAAGATCCACCAGCTGCTAACTCCATTCGGCGATGGTATGCGCAGTTTACAGCGTCTGGATGCCTCTGTAAGTGGAAATCAACGGGTCGGCCTGCAGTGAGCGAAGAAACAGTTGAACGCGTGCGGACAAGTTTCACGCGTAGCCCGCGGAAAATTGGCTCATATCGCAACTGGAGACCGACAGCGCCGACTTCATCTTTCAACAGGATGGTGCTCCACCGCACTTCCATCATGATGTTCGGCATTTCTTAAACAGGAGATTGGAAAACCGATGGATCGGTCGTGGTGGAGATCATGATCAGCGATTCATGTCATGGCCTCCACGCTCTCCCGACTTAACCCCATGCGATTTCTTTCTGTGGGGTTATGTGAAAGATTCAGTGTTTAACCCTCCTCTACCAAGAAACGTGCCAGAACTGCGAGCTCGCATCAACGATGCTTTCGAACTCATTGAAGGGGACATGCTGCGCCGAGTGTGGGAGGAACTTTATTATCGGCTTGATGTCTGCCGAATCACTAAAGGGGCACATATCGAACATTTGTGAATGCCTAAAAAAACTTTTTGAGTTTTTGTATGTGTGTGCAAAGCATTTTGAAAATATCTCAAATAATAAAGTTATTGTAGAGCTGTGAAATCGCTTCAATCATTTGTAATAACCCTGTACTTCCCAGAAAATATCAGACGGGGAGTGAACCATGTCCTGTATAACATTCAATTTTATCCTTCAAAGCAGTACCTGTAACGAGTTAGTGGATACAATATAGTAGTCCATTTAAACACTTAAACGTATCTAAGCCCACAAAAGGGTTTAAATCGCATGTTAATTGTTATGCTTATCATTCGTTCCTCTCAAAACTGGTTTTAATGAACTTGGTCCATTTTAATTCTCAATCCTGCGGGTAATGCTGCGAAAATCTTGGGAAGATGGTAACAACTGGTTCCGTCACGACGTTACGAACCCCGAGTCACGACGACATCCTGCACCCAAAATCCAAAGTTCCTAAAATCCATTTGGGTTTCTGGCTAACGCAATTTATTAACTGCCGCCGACCCCCTTTTCTAGGGGCAGTGCGCGGTGAAAGGGTTTCCCTCCAGTCTGGTGCCTCCCATTGATTCGTCCCGCCGTCCCATCTAATGGACTGCCGGGAAGGTAAACAGGCTGGGCGGTTGGTGTCAGCTTCACTTCTCGGTTAGCGGTTTCCGAGAGCTTCGCTCTCTCGGATTTAATCTGATACGCCTGAAAGCAAAGCTTCGATTAGTGCACAATGTTTGTTGTACAAATCCGTCTGCGTTTGTACTTCCCGTCTGTTTCTTTGCAGAATTGTCCCGCGCCTCTGTATTAGCAAAATTAGCCCGCGCTCTGGTATTGCCATTTTACGACCAATGTTTGCCTCGCTCAAACCGGTAACTCCTCGATAAACGTAGACACAGTATAAATGGTCGGTAATCCAATATTTGAATAATATCGAAATATCTCGTAAATGTTCTGTAACTATTTGTAGGCAAATAAACTTAATGGAATATAAACTGGCAATGAAAACAAGATGATTTGAGCGATAGAAATACGCCATGTAAGTCTCGTGCTTTTGCGCATATCTCGAAAATTAGGATATGTTTTACAAAAAAAAAATGGCTCTGAGCACTATGGGACTTAACAGCGATGGTCATCAGTCCCCTAGAACTTAGAACTACTTAAACCTAACTAACCTAAGGACAGCACACAACACCCAGCCATCACGAGGCAGATAAAATCCCTGACCCCGCCGGGAATCGAACCCGGGAACCCGGGCGTGGGAAGCGAGAACGCTACCGCACGACCACGAGATGCGGGCGATATGTTTTACATTTCTTCTATTGTGAATATACGGCAATAAACTGGAGGGACACCCTTTCACCGTGCACTGCCCATAGCAAAGGGGGTCGGTGGCAGTTAAACTGCGTTAGCCAAAAACTCAAATGGATTTTATGGCTCTTGACAACAACTGTGGCTATCTCGTAGTATACGTTATTATACAACAGCTACAAGTCGCTTCTAAGGATTTTTTTTATTTTTAATGGGTAGCCAGATTGACTTTCAACACTAATGTCCAACAAATGAAAATACCGTTTTGGTCTGCACACGTGAGGAGATGAAGGTGTTTAAGTGTATTTTAGAATGAAGTCCTTTCTGGAATTTCTTTCAACCGCACATAAGTTTAAATGGCTTTGAAGCGCTCTCTTCGTCTGTTGCTTCAATCTCATTCCGATATAACACAATGTTTTCGTCACGTTCCGCCTCTCTCTCTTTTTTTTCTTCACCATCGTTACCTGTTTCAGATACAACTATGCATGCCGGAAGTTCCAAGGAGAGTATCAAGTTCATCCCCCTCGCCCTCCGGCTCATCTGCAAAATACTTCTTCGCTGTCAGTAGCGACAGATTCACAACCGTCACTTTTATCGGGAATATTTCTAATTGGAGCAACGCAAAACGCCTCCCAACATGGAAACTTGAAACTGGAACTGATGTCATGTCTACAAAATAAAATTAATAAACAGCACTGTACTAAATCTCTCCATGTTGGAAAAGGCTATGTTCACAGGAGCAACACCAATGTTGCCATGTTGTTGTTGTTGTTGTTGTTGTTGTTGTTGTCTTCAGTCCTGAGACTGGTTTGATGCAGCTCTCCATGCTACTCTATCCTGTGCAAGCTTCTTCACCTCCCAGTACCTACTGCAACCTACATCCTTCTGCATCTGCTTAGTGTATTCATCTCTTGGTCTCCCCCTACGATTTTTACCCTCCACGCTGCCTTCCAATACTAAATTGGTGATCCCTTGATGCCTCAGAACATGTCCTACCAACCGATCCCTTCTTCTGGTCAAGTTGTGCCACAAACTCCTCTTCTCCCCAATCCTATTCAATACTTCCTCATTAGTTATGTGATCTACCCATCTAATCTTCAGCATTTTTCTGTAGCACCACATTTCGAAAGCTTCTATTCTCTTCTTGTCTAAACTATTTATTGTCCACGTTTCACTTCCATACATGGCTACACTCCATACAAATACTTTCGGAAACGACTTCCTGACACTTAAATCTATACTCGATGTTCACAAATTTCTCTTCTTCAGAAACGCTTTCCTTGCCATTGCCAGTCTACATTTTATATCCTCTCTACTTCGACCATCATCAGTTATTTTGCTCCCCAAATAGCAAAACTCCTTTACTACTTTAAGTGTCTCATTCCCTAATCTTATTCCCTCAGCATCACCCGAGTTAACTCGACTACATTCCATTATCCTCGTTTTGCTTTTGTTGATGTTCATCTTATATCCTCCCTTCAAGACACCATCCATTCCGTTCAACTGCTCTTCCAAGTCCTTTGCTGTCTCTGACAGAATTACAATGTCATCGGCGAACCTCAAAGTTTTTATTTCTTCTCCATGGATTTTAATACCTATTCCAAATTTTTCTTTTGTTTCCTTTACTGCTTGCTCAATATACAGATTGAATAACATTGGGGAGAGGCTACAACCCTGTCTCACTCCCTTCCCAACCGCTGCTTCCCTCTCATGCCCCTCGACTCTTATAACTGCCATCTGGTTTCTGTGCAAATTGTAAATAGCCTTTCGCTCTCTGTATTTTACCCCTGCCACCTTTAGAATTTGAAAGAGAGTATTCCAGTCAACATTGTCAAAAGCTTTCTCTAAGTCTATAAATGCTAGAAACGTAGGTTTGCCTTTCCTTAATCTTTCTTCTAAGATAAGTCGTAAGGTCAGTATTGCCTCACGTGTTCCAGTATTTCTACGGAATCCAAACTGATCTTCCCCGAGGTCGGCTTCTACTAGTTTTTCCATTCGTCTGTAAAGAATTCATGTTAGTATTTTGCAGCTGTGGCTTATTAAACTGATTGTTCGGTAATTTTCACATCTGTCAACACCTGCTTTCTTTGGGATTGGAATTATTACATTCTTCTTGAACTCTGAGGGTATTTCGCCTGTTTATACATCTTGCTCACCAGATGGTAGAGTTTTGTCAGGACTGGCTCTCCCAAGGCCGTCAGTAGTTCTACTGGAATGTTGTCTACT
This sequence comes from Schistocerca cancellata, assembly GCF_023864275.1. Lineage (NCBI taxonomy): Eukaryota > Metazoa > Arthropoda > Insecta > Orthoptera > Acrididae > Schistocerca > Schistocerca cancellata. Next base: position 67,180,461 of record NC_064634.1, read on the forward strand.
CCGGGGGCCTTGTTTCGACTCAGGTCTTTCAGTGCTCTGTCAAACTCTTCACGCAGTATCCTACCTCCCATTTCATCTTCATCTACATCCTCTTCCATTTCCATAATATTGTCCTCAAGTACATCGCCCTTGTATAGACCCCCTATATACTCCTTCCACCTTTCTGCTTTCCCTTCTTTGCTTAGAACTGGGTTTCCATCTGAGCTCTTGATATTCATACAAGTGGTTCTCTTATCTCCAAAGATCTCTAGAATTTTCCTGTAGGCAGTATCTATCTTACTCGTAGTGAGATAAGCCTGTACATCCTTACATTTGTCCTCTAGCCATCCCTGCTTAGCCATTCTGCACTTCCTGTCGATGTCATTTTTGAGACGTTTGTATTCCTTTTTGCCTGCTTCATTTACTGTATTTTTATATTTTCTCCTTTCATCAATTAAATTCAATATTTCTTCTGTTACCCAAGGATTTCTACTAGCCCTTGTCTTTTTACCTACTTGATCCTCTGCTGCCTTCACTACTTCATCCCTCAAAGCTGCCCATTCTTCTTCTACTGTATTTCTTTCCCCCATTCCTGTCAATTGTTCCCTTATGCTCTCCCTGAAACTCTGTACAACCTCTGGTTCTTTCAGTTTATCCAGGTGTCATCTCCTTAAATTCCCACCTTTTTGCAGTTTCTTCAGTTTTAATCTACAGGTCATAACCAATAGATTGTGGTCAGAGTCCACATCTGCCCCTGGAAATGTCTTACAATTTAAAACCTGGTTCCTAAATCTCTGTCTTACCATTATATAATGTATCTGATACCTTTTAGTATGTAGTTGCCATATAGCAACAAAAAATGAGTGGCCGCCCGGTTAGCCGCGCGGTCTAACGCACTGCCGGTCCCCGGCACGAATCCGCCCTGCGGATTAATGTCGAGGTCGGGTGTGCCGGCCAGTCTGTGGATGGTGTTTAAGGCGGTTTTCCATCTGCCTCCGCGAATGCGAGCTGGTTGCCCTTACTCCGCCTCAGTTACACTATGTCGGCGATTGCTCCGCAAACACGTTCTCCACGTACGCGTACACCATAATTACTGTACCACGCGAACACCGGGGTTACACGGGGACGAAGCCTCTCCGTCGTCCCCACTTCCACACAATAAAACACAAATACTGAGTAATTATTTATGGCTCGGCTACAGAGGTATGCAAACATAATCAGTGCTTTCATTAAGCAACATTTTCATTTAATATATAAGGTGTACAGCTAAGGAGACCCTGATTTCAAAATTAAACATCTCGAAAACTAAGTTCGATAGATAGAAAGCTGCTAGAATTTTATACAGAAGTTTCGAAATGGTTCGAAAAGCTGCTTACAGCAGAGGCCTTATGCTGTACAGCTGATATAGTTATTAGCGAACAATTAAACGCGTCCTCTGCAATCACTCCTAACTGTAACATCACAATTTTTTCGAAATGTCCTCCACTTGCAGTACGGAGGTGGCGCAAAGACACAAAATTTAACTTAAAAAATAATTTGTTTCTGTGGGGATCGACAGACTTCAAATGCTTAATTTAATAAAAAACATGATCCCCCCGTAGGCTGTAATGTCGACGACCTTTATTTAAACCGTCCGATTACCTATTTCGACCACATGTTATTTTCAAGCACTTCGGCATCACCTTCTTTTGCGGGCACTTTTTATTGAATCGTACGCATTCGTTCCACTTCAGCATCTTTATCTGAATACGTTGGTATTTAATTATAGTATCCCACGTCGTACTAGGCGAATTCACTAAAATTTGGTTTTTGTGGGAATCCACAGGTATTTAAGCATTTAGATATTGTGGATCCCAAAACAAACCAAATTTTAAGGACTTTCCTAGTGGGATATTGCAATTAAATACCAACGTATTTGAATAAAGGTGCAGAAGTTGAACGAATGCACACGGCTCAATAACATGTGTCTCCAAAAGAGGGTCTTACCAACGTGCTTGAGCATAAGAAGTCGTCGAAATCAGCTAATCGCAAGATTTAAATAAAATGGCTCTGAGCACTATGGGACTCAACACCTTAGGTCATAAGTCCCCTAGAACTTAGAACTACTTAAACCTAACTAACCTAAGGACATCACACACACCCATGTCCGAGGCAGGAGTCGAACCTGCGACCGTAGTAGTCCCGCGGTTCCGGACTGCAGCGCCAGAACCGCACGGCCACCGCGGCCGGCAAGATTTAAATAAAGATCGTCTACATTACATTACGGACCTTATTTTGTTTTATTAAACAATGAAATTTTCCATCACATCCTGTAGTGTCATAACGGAAATGGATTCAACCGCCACACAGGTCGCCGATTCAAGCTCGTCCAACGTGGTGCGATGGTTCTGCTAGACAGTTTCTTCCAATATGCCGCACAAGAAGTAGTCACAACCTGACCCAGCAAATTTCCAATGAACCGACGCAATGACTACTCCCGAAATACTCATCAAAAAATCGAAACACTTGTTAGTTGCGACGTGGACTGACTAGAGATGGGCAGAGTCGTTCATCCTTGGGAACTAGTTCAATGGTGATCGCTCTTTTTTGGGAACCGTTCATTTTTACTCGTTCACCGTTCAATGTGCTTGGTATATCGTTCTTAAGAAAAATTAGTAGCATAGGTGACAAGATGGAAGGCGCCAAGAGGGGGCACTTGCCTCCCCCATGGAGTACGGAGTTTTTATTCGTAACAGAATTCTCACACACTTGTAATTTTCGTGATTCTGCAAAATAACTCGTTTAGCCAACTGTAGCGTAGTGAAATAATATAAGATGGCGCACGAAAAACCGGCCCCGAGTACAAACTGCTCGCCAATTACGCACGATTTGCTGACCGCTACGAGCAGGAAAGGTAAACGTGTAATAATTAGGCAGCTAATGCAAACAATTTCGAAACAATAGATGACGACTGGTAAGGGACAATGAGCAGTCTAGTACTCGGGGCCGATTTTTCGTGCGCCACTGAAATAATATTGTGGGAGTTCTCTTTACAAAATGTGACACCATACACTCCATTACAAAGCGCGGGCTTCATTCGGTTGTAAGTCTGTCTGCCTTCCATAACAATGTACATGGTGTTTTACACTGGATCAAAAAAGACGGAAAACTGCCACTCGTGTGTGCCGTGCCGACGTTGCATGTGTAATAACAAAAAACCTTGCCTTTTTACAGGTATTTCTTTTGCTGTTTATCGATGTAGTGAAGTAAGCTGATATGCCGTTTTGTTAGCTGAAAAGATGTATTACATACCACTTAATTTCTATGTAATTTACGTAATTATGAAATACATTTTAACTACCGGTCGTGGACGCTGAATAGAATAACTTCGGAGTTCAAAAAAGGTTTGACAGATACAGAATGGGCGTGCGAAGCGAACGAAACGAACTAGTGAACTATGAGCAGTCTGCAGCGGAACTGCGAGTGGCCCCGCGAAGAAGTACGAGGCCGGCCGAGCGAGACAGAGTCCTGCTGGAACGAGACCGGCCGACGTGCCGTTCCCGGGAACTGTTAAGTAGAAAGCCGCGACCGACGTGAACTATGAAAGACCGTTCCTTAGAATTTGTTCCTCGCTTGTTCCGTTCATCTTTGTGAACCGTTCCCTTGGACCCGTTAGTTCGCGAATGACCCATCTCTAGGACTGACCCCATCATGCACGAACCACTCGGTGCCTCGTCTGTCCTCCAAGGCTAGCTATGTGGTGAGAGAGTATTCCAAAATCGGAACATAATGTTCACTAATGATCATTTCTCGCTAAAAAAAAAAAAAAAAAAAGGGTCAAAATGACACTGATGTGCACCACAGTCCAAACAGTAACTTTAGCAGAATACAGTATTTGCGCTTCACAAAAATGGGTATTTTCGAAACCTCAAAAACGCCACTCTTGTTTGTTCATGACTCCATTCAGATGGGAGTGTGTTTCATCTGTGAACCAGATGCAGCCAACATCAAATCCTTCGTTATCACTGTGCAAATCTGGTTTGCATAGCCAACCCTATGTCGCATGGCTCGTACAGAATGGCCTGGTGGCTTCGGATTTTGAATGTCACCATATATGGGCTCTGTCTCTGTATTTTATACCAGCAGGGACGCTACAGACCATCCGCTGCAATTCTTCTAGCAGATTTCCTTGGATTTTGCTGAGTAATTCCAGAAATCGTGGCGACATTTTCAGGAGTAATTACAGTTGAAAATTAGGTGGACTGATAAGGTAAAGAATGTGGAGATTCTACGCAGAATCGGAGAGGAAAAGAATATGTGGAAAACACTGATAAGGAGAAGGGACAGGATGATAGGGCATCTGCTAAGACATGAGGGAATGACTTCCATGGTACTAGAGGGAGCTTTAGAGGGCAAAAACTGTAGAGGAAGACAGAGATTGGAATACGTCAAGCAAATAATTGAGGACGTAGGTTGCAAGTGCTACTCTGAGATGAAGAGGTTAGCACAGGAAAGGAATTCGTGGCGGGCCGCATCAAACCAGTCAGTAGACTGATGAAAAAAAACCTACAGTTTCCCTACGGCCTACATTCACGCTAGATCTTCGGCCACGCTGCCTATCCGTTAGCATTTGGCGAACAGCTTGCGAATGGTTTTCGCATCGCGGCGTTTTGGAACATTAAATCGTGTTTGAAAACTGCGTGTAGTTGCCGTAGGAGTATCTTTCGGCCTGTGACATTCCAATACCAGAAAGAGACGTTGTTGAATGGAGTACATGTTTTGAACTTCTTCCTTCGGCACGCTAACCTCATTTCACGTTTCAACGGTGGGAACAGCAAACGCCACTTGCTTGTTGGCATACTGCAGCGCCTGAAGATGTTGAAACACGTATGTGTTCAGTGTATTCAGCACAGCGATGGCGAGGCATGACAGAATCTCTGACCAGAGAGTTATTTATCGTGTCTAGTCTGCGCTTGACTGCGCGAGAGTTGTTAGTTGCACTCTGTCAGTTCAGTGTGTGTGTGGAGCCGGCAGAGCGAGTAGTGGTCGCGAGTTGTACTCGGTCGGAGTCGTGTGTGAGGAGTCAACGGGCGTCGACATGGGTCTCTGGTCTCGATTCAGGACGAGGTATATTGTTAAATAAGGTAATGAAGCAACGTTGCGCTCAGCTAATAATGTATGGTAATTGTAATTAATTTGTTCAAGAAATGCCCCAATAATAATTTCGTTTTCAAAGCAATCGTTTTTAAGAAAAGAATCATTACAATTGAAACAATATTTCCTATGCTTTTCCTCCCTGAATAAATTTATCAGATTAAATATTGCACAGGGCCTAAGGTCAGCGCAGCTGGCCTTATAAAATTTATCAGGTTCACCTTAACGTTAATTTTGTGGGGACTTAACATTTTTGCACATTTTTATTATCATTGAGTTTTATTACTGTGGGAAGCTAACATTTGGCACTATTTGCAATTTAATTCCATTCTTTTCATTTTCATATTTTTGTGGGAAGGTTACACTTAGCACGATGTCTATTCACATTTAAATATTTTCTTTTATTTTTGCGGGGAGGTTACAATGTCAGTGGACTGCCCGATCGCAACGCGCTAACAATGCGATCCGTGCATCAAGGGCGCCGCGCCTCACTTCAAGGCGAGGCGGTCGCACCAGTCCGCCCCAACTATCAACATCGCTGAAGTAGTTCCTGAGATCAGGCTGTACATACAGACAGAAGCAAGGGAAAACGCGGCGGGATCTTAAATTTACAAAATATACAGAATGTGAACGTGTGTACATAAGAGAGTGGTTTGAAAAGTTCTCGGAACGGAATAGAAAAAAAGTACTTACATCACTCAAACTCTTTTTTATTTTTCAATGTATCTCCTTGTAGATTAATGCTCTTGGTACAAAGATGTTCCAGTGCCTTGATCCCATCACGAAAATGAGTTTCCTCCAGGCCCGCAAAATAGTTGCCAACTACGGCTATCAGTTATTCGTTTGAAGTCAATCTTCGTGCACCAAGAAAAATTTTCAACTCTGGGAAGAGACGGAGTTCTGACGGAGCCACGTCAGGTGAATAAGGCGGGTGTGGCAACATTTCATACCTTAGTTCGTGTAATTTTGCCATGGCGACGGCACATGTGTGCGGGCGCGCACTGATCCGGCGTCAAGAGTCGTAGCACCCATCTTGCAGATAATTTTTTCATTTCTAATTCTTCAGTTAAAATGCGATATACCCTTTCAGATGACATCTGGCAAGCGTGAGCAATATCACGCACTTTCAATCGGCGATCCTGCATGACCATTTTTTTGCACGTTTGCAATGATTTCTGGAACAGTGACACATCTTGGCCGACCACTGAGCGGATAACCATCTAAGCCGTCTCTACCAAATTTATATCCATTTCTCCACTTGGCAATAGCTGAATATGAAGGAGCAGTCCCCCATTGTATTCTGGAAATCGGCATGACTGTCCTTTGCTTTCGTACCTTTCTTTAGGAAGTACTTTATCACTGCTCGAATCTCGACTTCTTCAGTCTTCGCAAATCACTACGCGGGAACAAAAACAGAGCCCCGTCACCACCACAGCTCTCTTCCAAGGGCACTGGCGTGGCACGTGTTTACAGGCAACAGTCCACATGAATATTACGTGAACAACTCGTTGCTCTAGCGCTGACCTTGAAAGGTGGCTACACTGAGCCACAACGCCAAAGATCGCGCCAGAGGGTATTGTTCCGCCGCCTCCACTGGCAGTGATTATTGAGACGTAGCGGCAAGCAGTTCTTGCCGAGAAGTTGTGGTGGACACTGCTTGTCGTGAAGTCAGAGTGAGATGTGGTAGTGGAGAGTGTTGTTCCATGTTTTATGCAGTTATTTGATGGGAGAGATAGCAGATGTTATTCCAATGGAGATATTGTAATGATCTGAGTGCTTTTCGTCAATATATATGAAGGTAATAAGTATTATGTTGTTTTATTATTTGAGTGTCCTGAAAAGTGTGTCATTACAGGTTCAGTCAACAAAGCATCTGGCGTGTGTTCTTGTATTAGAGTGTAATTCTGCTTTCCTTACGCAATTATAGTATTTCTAATTTTCTTTTATCACGTCAGTATAATTGGTATTTAAAAATTCTTGTCTTGTTGAAGAAGAACCGTGCCAGATGTGCGTTGAGTCATACTACCACACACAGAACAGCTACACTTGTGCTTTGTTGGCTTCGTAGATTTTATAGTTGCTGGGGACTTAATTAACTGTGTTAACGAAAATTTTCATTTCATTCTTTGTTGTTGTTCTATGAAGTCAGATTGCGTACTAAAACTAGTCAGGGCCAGCCGTTTACGAGACTTGCGTAATCGGACAGACAGCCACAAAAAAATATTTGCATCCATATATATATATAAAATAAAGCCTCCATGCAACCTCTCGTGGTGATTCCGAGAACGTTACAAACCACCCTCGTATGTATAGATTTTGGTAATAGTAATATTTTCAAGTGGATCAATGTTTTGCTGCAAGTGTTTCAATCGGCTATCACTTCGGCGACTCCGTGTCCCTTCCCAGACGACTTAGAGCTGAATGTGGAATCCGGAACACGTTTCGTTGTGAATTCGGTCGTGAGCTCAGTGAAGTTGCCTATTTACCTTAAGGGCAGAGGGGTAAGTAGTGCGACTATTGCGGGCTTAAAGGCTGTGCGAAGGAGAATGTTTTATTGTTTATCTTCCAGTACTGACAACTGGCAGGCATGCGCGACTTGTACCGATTAGCTGCCTCGGTACAAATTTTGACACAGGCTTGACACGGCTTCGTGAATGCGCATTGTAGAGACGGTCAGCTTCAAATGCGGTACATATTTGTAGCAAGGCATACCAAAAGGCTGTTGTACAATGCAATGAGCGGAAGAAAAATGACATTCAAAACATTTAGTAATCATTTGTGATTGTGTCTCACGTCGCATTATGTATTTAAATGTAAGTAGAATTACCATTATTAATCATTTAATCATCCGCCCACAACGAAAACAACACTTCATCAGGTAACTCCAGTGTCACAATTTTGGGGTCGGTGAGGGAGGTAGTAATCTAAAACAGAACAGTCAACGCGAAGTGTTCTGAATGGTGGTATCTCTTAACGATTAGTACCTGGAGGGAAGGGAGTGAGACAGGGTTGTAGCCTCTCCCTGATGCTATTCAATCTGTATATTTAGCAAGCAGTAAAGGAAACAAAAGAAAAGTTCGGAGTAGGTATTAAAATCCACGGAGAAGAAATAAAAACTTTGAGGTTCGCCGATGACATTGTAATTCTGTCAGAGATAGCAAAGGACTTGGAAGAGCAGTTGAATGGAATGGACAGTGTCTTGAAAGGAGGGTATAACATGAACTTCAACAAAAGCAAAACGATAATAATGGAATGTAGTCGAATTAAGTCGGGTGATGCTGACGGAATTAGATTAGGAAATGAGACACTTAAAATAGTAAAGGAGTTTTGCTATTTGGGGAGCAAAATAACTGATGATGGTCGAAGTAGAGAGGATATAAAATGTAGACTGGCAATGGCAAGGAAAGCGTTTCTGAAGAAGAGAAATTTGTTAACATCGAGTATAGATTTAAGTGTCAGGAAGTCGTTTCTGAAAGTATTTGTATGGAGTGTAGCCATGTATGGTAGTGAAACATGGACGATAAATAGTTTGGACAAGCAGAGATAGAAGCTTTCGAAATGTGATGCTACAGAAGAACGCTGAAGATTAGATGGGTAGATCAGATAACTAACGAGGAGGTATTGAATAGAATTGGGGAGAAGAGGAGTTTGTGGCACAACTTGACTAGAAGAAGGGATCGGTTGGTAGGACATGTTCTGAGACATCAAGGGATCACCAGTTTAGTACTGGAGGGCAGCGTGGAGGGTAAAAATCGCAGAGACCAAGAGATGAATACACTAAGCAGATTCAGAAGGAAGTAGGCTGCAGTAGGTACTGGGAGATGAAGAGGCTTGCACAGGATAGAGTAACATGGAGAGCTGCATCAAACCAGTCTCAGGACTGAAGATCACAAGAACAACAACAGAATTACCGTTATTAATCATTCAATCATCCGCTCACAACGAAAACAACACTTCGTCAGGTAACTCCAGTGTCACAATTTTGGGGTCGGTGAGGGAGGTAGTAATCTGAAACAGAACAGTCAACACTAAGTGTTCTGAATGGTGGTGCCTTTTAACGATTAGTATCTGGAGGTCAGCGGTACAGCAATCGCTCCCGTCTATTGGTGGCTCAGAACATACTAATTAGTTTAGCTTACCTATTAATCATTAGACTGGCTGGGCCTACATATGAGGCCCGAGGAACCGCCCCAAAATGTCACTATTGGCTCCTCAGCAAAAAAGTTTTACGACCACTGTTTATAGGCTCTATATGCTGCCATTACAGCGCCATCTGTTAGCAGCTTTTCGACTATTTCGAGGAGGAGGAGATTAGTGTTTAACGTCCCGTCGACAACGAGGTCATTAGAGACGGAGCGCAAGCTCGGGTGAAGAAAGGATGGGGAAGGAAATCGGCCGTGCCCTTTCACAGGAACCATCCCGGCATTTGCCTGAAGCGATTTAGGGAAATCACGGAAAACCTAAATCAGGATGGCCGGAGACGGGATTGAACCGTCGTCCTCCCGAAGACTATTTCGAGATTTGCTGTATAACCTTTGTATAAAATTTTTATGAGTTTCACAATAAACATACCGCTTGTTGTACTCGTGTGTGGATCTTAGTTTTCGTGACACTCAGTTTTCAAATCAGGAACTACTGCACTGGACACCCTGTATAAAAAGGAACATTTATTTATTCGTCTTCTATTCGTTCCTTTGTCATTCATCCGACTGGATTGGAACTTTAGCGAGCTACTGTGCGCACATCCGTGAAGGTTTGTATGGGGATGAGCAGTACTTATCGCTCATAGTGATTGGGGCGAGAAGGGAGTGTCGTGCAAGCTCAAGTTAGGAACGTCTGGAGCAATTTGTACCAAATTTTGTATATGCGTTGCTCATTAATTGTATAATTATTTTTATAAAAATATTTGGGGGCGGGTTAACACACTGCAACCACCTCTAGAGGCGGGTGTGGGGGATAAGAAGGGATATCAGGTAAAAATATTCGATAGAGACCGATTTTTGTATAAAAACCATAGTTTGCGTGCTCATCAGACTTATTGGTGACAGTCGCGATAACGTTTCACTCCTAGAATTGAGGGTAGGGGGGAGTATGTCCGAAGACAGTGACGTATGAGAGTATCTCTGTAACACCTGAACGAATTTTTAGCAAAATTGGCACACTCGTCACTTGTTATCTCTAAAACATTATTGTGACTGTTAAGACACCCCTAGCACCCATTTGGATGAGGGTTTCGAGTGAAAGGCGTGACAAAAGGTATAAATCAGGAACCCCTGGAGTGACTTCAAGCAAATTTGGCATATGCATGACTCACTACCTGTATAAAAATACTATGGTAATATGATACTCCTAGTACACTTAGCAATGAGGATGGGAAGGGCTGCAATCTAAAAACGTCCGAAAATGATCTGTTATTTCTTTCCTGCAGTTAGTCGAGTTGGAATGCATTAGAAATATTAAGTGCAATCTGGCTCGTTTATATGTTGTTCAGTGCATCAGCCACGTAGTTAGGATAAGCGCTGCAGCGAGCCAGTAATTTTGCCATCGTGTTTCGGAGCCAAAGGTCATGCGACTCGGCCCAGTGCCACTGATAAGTTTAACATCCTCTCTGGAGTCGCATAGAGTAAAACAGCGGAGAATGGAACAGTTGCTAGCGAGAGTTTTTTTTTTCTCTCGAAACGACAGTGTGTTCCTGACAGAATTACATGTTTCATCAGAATTCAGATGAAACTGGGCGAAATTCGCTAGAGACACGGATGAAACGTATACAAACAATGTGTGAAATACATGTGACGTGAGCGTACGGGAGAGAAGCCGCGGGCAAATAGCTGCAAGAATGTGGATTAAACGTGGAAAATCCGTGATTTTACGTGGTCAATATCCTAAGGACCATGGGAGGTATGAAACGGTAGATTACGGAACAGTTCATTTACGAGTCTCTTGTAACGAACAGATACTTACTGAAGAGTGTCGTGTTCGTTTAGAAGAGAAAAAAAAATTGACAGTAAACACTGGAAGACCCGACTGTTTCCAGAAAGACGCTTTGTTCGCTTCACTTCCAGCCAAATCAGTCAATGTGGAACACAGGAAATCTGTATGGAATGTAATACCTACATTATTTAACGTAGCAAGAAAGCCATCACAGGTGTAACTGAAGGGAGAATCGCACAGATGTCATTATAAAACGTCAACAAACAATAAAACTGTTCCCGAACAGAGAAGAAACCAATTCCACAACTGTTGCTACATCTGAGCCACAAACGGCAAAGGATCTTCAACATATTCGCTTTTGGAGCAAAGTTAATTACATTTACAAAAGTATTAGCGCATCCAAAAGTTGAGTAAAGTGTCAAGATGAACGAATCAATAGACTTTTTTACGTGTCAAGAAACGTGACTGTCGCAATAAGAACAAGCAACGACACACACGCTTCTCATGCGTGAAATATGTATTTATATTCTACTGCTGTTAGCGGAGTAAGGTGCAGTTGTGCTCATATTCGGAAGTATTTCTTCATAAAAAAAGTTGTAACTTAGCTCACTGAATCACTGAAAATCGACTGTTTTACATTTTGTTCACGTTAATTAATGCCCCTGCATAATTTATTAATTGATGGCACAGAAACATGTAAAAAAAACAACAAGTAAAGCACATTATCCTTGCCACTACAACGACACTAAACACAGTCTAGTTCCACGCATCCAGACAGGGTCTTGCAACCATGGCAGATCCGAGGGGTTGGCGAGATGGGCCACTGCCAAGGGCACAGGCAGAGAGACACCGCAAAAAACTGGCAAAAAAAAAATAGCCAGAAGTCCGTGAGTTCTCCCGCCCACCGTGTATCTGAATTCTGCCGGCGAGATGAAGCGTTTCCTTTGGTACGAGGCTCTGAGTACACGAGCAGTGTTGTCTGAGTAGGAACTGTGTAGCTGTAGCATTAAGTTGTTGCTAGTCTGCGCTTGTCTGCAGTCTGCTCTGGTCTGGTATGGTGTATCGTGTTGGCTGGGCCGGTCGCGGTGCAGCGATGCCGGAGCCTGAGTATTATTGTATAAGGTAAAAAGCAGCCTCGCTCATATCTAGTAATGTTATCTGAATTCCCACGTAACCGTTTTAAAAAATGTCCTAATAATAATCTTTGTCATACAAAGTAATTTTTTAATAAGCATTCATTTCAATTTAAAGAATTTACTAATTTCCCCAATCCATGATCATTCCGATTGTTGCAAAAGAAAAATCAGTTGCTTCCTTTCATAAATGACAAATCTATCGGCCAGCATTGCACGGAGCTGTGCCGGAAAAGTTTATTGTAAGAGCAGATATATTCGACAATTTTATTGAGGTAAGAATTTTTCCTTTTTTATTCAGAATGATCTTACAGGGCCATGACGCAGCAGTGCTGTCGTCCAAAATTTACCAGGTTACTGAATTTATTTTTTATTACGAGGTTTAGGAATGTTTCTGTTTCGAGCTTACATTAAATGAGAAAAGAATTTTGTGTGGAGGTTAAATGTGAATGAATTTTTGTAGGGAGGTTGCAAATGAGAAAGAATTTTGTGGAGAGGTTACACTAAAATTAGAATCATATTCATTATTATTATTATTTATACAATTTTGTGGGGAGGTTACAAGCTGCATTCTATACAGCTAACTTGTATTCAACCATGGATTTTTTGCTGCTATTTAACTACGGAATTGTACGATCTCAAATGTTGACGAGCAACTGTTGAAGCAAATCTGCTATTTGTCGAGGGCTTTCGATTTCCGCTAACTGAAGACTCCAGTGCAACTGTTGAAACTAGAGTGCTTGAAAGAATATAATAGTAAGTGAAATGGAAACAGATCTCTCACGTGAAACTTCCTGGCAGATTAAATCTGTGTGCCAGACCGAGATTCGAACTCGGGACCTTTGCCTTTCGCGGGCAAGAGCTCTACCATCTGAGCTACCGAAGCACGACTCACGACCCGTCCCCACAGCTCTATTTCCGCCAGTACCTCGTCTCCTACCTTCCAAACTTCACAGAAGCTCTCCTGCGAACCTTGCAAAACTAGCACTCCTGGAAGAAAGGATATTGCGGAGACATGGCTTTGCCACAGCCTAGGGGGCACATGTAACACACCATTTCGTATCACTTCAATTTCCTGATAAAACGTCTTAATTGAAAGCTTTGTATTGTATTTTGAAAAGCATGCAGCGCATTTTGCTGCTATATATAGCAGAAATGTCGATACAGATGAGCTGCTGAACAAAATAGCGGCTTTCAGATTCTAGGAGAAACAGCTGATTGAGAGCGCTGACACAGATTCCCATTTAGATAGTCTAAAGATTTTTTCCTTCTTCTTCCACATATAGGACACAAGGGGATTACAGACATTGGCTGCGAGTTGATATTGATTGAAATCAGTGGGGAAAGTTGAAACTTTGTGTTGAACCGGGATTAGAACTAGGCATATGCTCGTTCCACTCAGTCCTCCGGACACGTAATCGCAGCTGCACGGACTCGGCTAGCACGGCTCCCGTCAGACCCAAATTCTCAGCTTAGCCTTTCCCATTATCCTCGTTACTCGTGGTGTTTCGACGATTCGCGTTCAAAAGGGTTCAAATGGCTCTGAGCACTATGGGACGTAACATCTATGGTCATCAGTCCCCTAGAACTTAGAACTACTTAAACCTAACTAACCTAAGGACATCACACAACACCCAGTCATCACGAGGCAGAGAAAATCCCTGACCCCGCCGGGAATCGAACCCGGGAACCCAAAGGCGGGAAGCGAGAACGCTACCGCACGACCACGAGCTGCGGACGACGATTCGCGTAAGCGAGTCTGATGTGCATCGGCACTGAAGATACCACTGGCCGCCTCACAATTATACACTCCTGGAAATTGAAATAAGAACACCGTGAATTCATTGTCCCAGGAAGGGGAAACTTTATTGACACATTCCTGGGGTCAGATACATCACATGATCACACTGACAGAACCACAGGCACATAGACACAGGCAACAGAGCATGCACAATGTCGGCACTAGTACAGTGTATATCCACCTTTCGCAGCAATGCAGGCTGCTATTCTCCCATGGAGACGATCGTAGAGATGCTGGATGTAGTCCTGTGGAACGGCTTGCCATGCCATTTCCACCTGGCGCCTCAGTTGGACCAGCGTTCGTGCTGGACGTGCAGACCGCGTGAGACGACGCTTCATCCAGTCCCAAACATGCTCAATGGGGGACAGATCCGGAGATCTTGCTGGCCAGGGTAGTTGACTTACACCTTCTAGAGCACGTTGGGTGGCACGGGATACATGCGGACGTGCATTGTCCTGTTGGAACAGCAAGTTCCCTTGCCGGTCTAGGAATGGTAGAACGATGGGTTCGATGACGGTTTGGATGCACCGTGCACTATTCAGTGTCCCCTCGACGATCACCAGTGGTGTACGGCCAGTGTAGGAGATCGGTCCCCACACCGTGATGCCGGGTGTTGGCCCTGTGTGCCTCGGTCGTATGCAGTCCTGATTGTGGCGCTCACCTGCACGGCGCCAAACACGCATACGACCATCATTGGCACCAAGGCAGAAGCGACTCTCATCGCTGAAGACGACACGTCTCCATTCGTCCCTCCATTCACGCCTGTCGCGACACCACTGGAGGCGGGCTGCACGATGTTGGGGCGTGAGCGGAAGACGGCCTAACGGTGTGCGGGACCGTAGCCCAGCTTCATGGAGACGGTTGCGAATGGTCCTCGCCGATACCCCAGGAGCAACAGTGTCCCTAATTTGCTGGGAAGTGGCGGTGCGGTCCCCTACGGCACTGCGTAGGATCCTACGGTCTTGGCGTGCATCCGTGCGTCGCTGCGGTCCGGTCCCAGGTCGACGGGCACGTGCACCTTCCGCCGACCACTGGCGACAACATCGATGTACTGTGGAGACCTCACGCCCCACGTGTTGAGCAATTCGGCGGTACGTCCACCCGGCCTCCCGCATGCCCACTATACGCCCTCGCTCAAAGTCCGTCAACTGCACATACGGTTCACGTCCACGCTGTCGCGACATGCTACCAGTGTTAAAGACTGCGATGGAGCTCCGTATGCCACGGCAAACTGGCTTACACTGACGGCGGCGGTGCACAAATGCTGCGCAGCTAGCGCCATTCGACGGCCAACACCGCGGTTCCTGGTGTGTCCGCTGTGCCGTGCGTGTGATCATTGCTTGTACAGCCCTCTCGCAGTGTCCGGAGCAAGTATGGTGGGTCTGACACCGGTGTCAATGTGTTCTTTTTTCCATTTCCATGAGTGTATATACTACGTGGTGGCTTCTTTCGGACATTTCCGAAAGGACAGAAACCACATGTACGTACTCAAAATATAGTTTAGGAAGCTCTTACCCGAGCATATAAATAGATTTGAGGATATTCATGAATATTTCAGTGACTGCAGCTTTGCGTCAGTTTTAGCAAATGAGGAACTACCGAAGGTCGACAGCAGACTGTAAAATTCAGTCGTCTTATCGATAGAATACGACATAGCTGCTTAACTGGACTTCAGCGACATAATCAATGAGTTTGCTTCGCCCAAATCAAGGATACAAAGCAAAATTATAATGAAAGCACGATTCTCGGAAAGGAATCAAACGTACAGTAACTGCCATAAACAATTTTCCTTTATTTCCAATTGATTTAGAAAATTTTGCAATTTGTTATTTACCGCAAATGATACATTTGTGTTTTCAGTATTTCTCAAATGGTTCAAATGGCTCTGAGCACTATAGAGCTTAACATCTGTCATCAGTCCCCTAGAACGTAGAACTACTTAAACCTAACTAACCGAAGAACATCACACACATCCATGCCCGAGGCAGGATTCGAACCTACGACCGCAGCGGTCGCGCAGTTCCAGACTGAAGCGCCTAGAACCGCTCGGCCACACCGGCCGGCAGTATTTCTCAACTCTATAGTTCATTTAAGTAATACTACTGTACAAGCGAAAACGGCAATGCTTCGCAATTACTAAATATGTATAGGAATTGCATATAGATCCTAAATTCCTTACCCCCCCCCTCTCCCTCTTTGCCCTTCTTCTGATCTCCCTCTCTCCCCGTGTATCTCCTCCTCCCCCATCTCTCTGTGAATAACCTCCTCCCTCCTTTCTATGTTCATTTCCGCCCAAATGTTCAGTAGCTCCGCACATCTCTGCCTTCTGCCTCCCCCGCCTCACCACCGCCACTCTGCGATAGCCTCCTCTTCCCTCTCCACGCCCATTTTAGTCTGACTGTTCAGTACAGTATAGTTTAAAATCTTGAAGTAAATCCGTCAAGATCTTTTCGAGATTTTTTCGTTTCCCTTTTACGTATTAGATATGTATATAATATAACACAAAAACATATAGCCTATGTCCGTCCGAATGTTCATTGGAGTTACGTGTAAAAATCCAAAGTAAATCCGTCATAAACTTTTAGAGATTTGTGTTAACAATGTTTCCTCCTTTATATATTACATTTATATACAAGTGCACAAATATACATTACATAAATAACAGCGTATTTCTGTCCGAAAGTTCATTAAAGTGTCGTGAACAAATTTATGGTAAATCGGTCAAGAAATTTTCGAGATTTTTGGTAACAACGTTTCCCTGTTATATATTATTCCTTCTTTTGTTATGAAAACATGACAGCAGAACTGCCAAACTGAATGCAAAAATGTTGTTTATGTTCTTTTTCATAGTAGTAATGCCATTTACCATCCACAATTACGAACACAACCAGATATGTCGAGCTGTTCTCAAGTGGTCATCTTTTACAACCGATTTTAATTTCCGACTTTCGTGGTTGTTTTCGCAAAAAATCTCTTTCATACAAGCCTTGTCCTGACAATTATGAACACAACTAAGACAAAAATCAACCAAATTTGTTGAGCCGTTCTTGATAATCTTTCACACACGCGGCAATTGATATTAAATTCCGACTTTTCCGTTGGATTTTCCACAAATTATCTGTCATACAAATCCTGTCCTGACAATAACCAAGACAACAGCAGCAACAACAAAATCAAGCAAATCGCTGAGGCCGTTCTCAGGTGGTGATCTTTCATACACGCGGCAATTTATTTTTACTTCTATAGATTAAATTAACGCTACAAAATCTCGTAAATATGTGTAGAAAAAAAACTGCTCAAAGTTGGTTTTCCTGCAGGGGAGGGGGGAGGGGGGGAGAGGAGACGCAACTTTCGCACTTCTGTAGCATCGCCTCGGTGCGGCCCTGGTTGCCATGCCGCAACACTATGCATATACAGGTCGTTCCCTGAACGTCTTGGAAACACCATGCAATACGTGTCATGGAACACGACCGCCTGCATGGGGGCTGACGTGGATAGAGAAGAGCTGCCCCCATTCTACACCCCTCTGATCACGAGACAGACGACCACCGCCGAGCGCTCCCCCGCGCAATCAGAGCGGCACTTCTTTACCCTGACACGTGGCGATGAATGGGGCAGCACATAATGGTGAGAGGCAGACTCGAGGATTTCATGCATTCGCGAAATGTATACCTGAAAACCAAGGGGAACAGAATATGCAGCCGATGCCCTTTACGAAAGCAACCGACAAGCACTCTCATTCCGGTCTCGAGTGCTGCCGATCGGCAACGTCAAGCGGGCTCTACATTTCGGATGTGGTGTTCCAGTACCCGAGAACACAGGTAACTTGCTGGATTTCCCAACTGTGCCCCACAATGACGAGTCTTCTACCGTTTGCTCGCTGTCGATCGGCGACCAGAGCAGCTATGTCGTCAGACACAGTAACGCGTGTTTATTTTTTGCCGATGTGGCTTCAGAGTTTGACGACTCGGGCACAACATATTCCCTGCACACGGTCGTAATTAATAATGACGTCATGTGACATACAAGAGTCTTCTGGCTGGAGTTCCGAAAGGGCGTACAGGGCTATTACAAATGATTGAAGCGATTTCATAAATTCACTGTAGCTCCATTCATTGACATATGGTCACGACACACTACAGATACGTAGAAAAACTCAAAGTTTTGTTCAGGTTTCTGCCGCCAGAGCGCTCGAGAGCGCAGTGAGACAAAATGGCGACAGGAGGCGAGAAAGCGTATGTCGTGCTTGAAATGCACTCACGTCAGTCAGTCATAGTAGTGCAACGACACTTCAGGACGAAGTTAAACAAAGATCCACCAACTGCTAACTCCATTCGGCGATGGTATGCGCAGTTTAAAGCTTCTGGATGCCTCTAAGGGGAAATCAACGGGTCGGCCTGCAGTGAGCGAAGAAACGGTTGAACGCGTGCGGGCAAGTTTCACGCGTAGCCCGCGGAAGTCGTCGAATAAAGCAAGCAGGGAGCTAAACGTACCACAGCCGACGGTTTGGAAAATCTTACGGAAAAGACTAAAGCAGAAGCCTTACCGTTTACAATTGCTACAAGCCCTGACACCCGATGACAAAGTCAAACGCTTTGAATTTTCGGCGCGGTTGCAACAGCGGAAGAGGATGCGTTCAGTGCGAAACTTGTTTTCAGTGATGAAGCAACATTTTTTTCTTAATGGTGAAGTGAACAGACACAATGTGCGAATCTGGACGGTAGAGAATCCTCACGCATTCGTGCAGCAAATTCGCAATTCACCAAAAGTTAACGTGTTTTGTGCAGTCTCATGGTTTAATGTTTACGGCCCCTTTTCCTTCTGCGAAAAAAACGTTACAGGACACGTGTATCTGGACATGCTGGAAAATTGGCTCATGCCACAACTGGAGACCGACAGCGCCGACTTCATCTTTCAACAGGATGGTGCTCCACCGCACTTCCATCACGATGTTCGGCATTTCTTAAACAGGAGATTGGAAAACCGATGGATCGGTCGTGGTGGAGATCATGATCAGCAATTCATGTCATGGCCTGCACGCTCTCCCGACTTAACCCCATGCGATTTCTTTCTGTGGGGTTATGTGAAAGATTCTGTGATTAAACCTCCTCTACCAAGAAACGTACCAGAACTGCGAGCTCGCATCAACGATGCTTTCGAACTCATTGGTGGGGACATGCTGCGCCGAGTGTGGGAGGAACTTGATTATCGTCTTGATGTCTGCCGAATCAGTAGAGGGGCACATATCGAACATTTGTGAATGCCTAAAAAAACGTTTTGAGTTTTTGTATGTGTGTGGAAAGCATTGTGAAAATATCTCAAATAATAAAGTTATTGTAGAGCTGTGAAATCGCTTCAATCATTTGTAATAACCCTGTACATATAACAGCTCAACTGGCAGAACCCATAAATACAACTGGTCAGGTCGTCGCAATATTGTGCACCAAATGTAAACAACTACTTGAACAAACACGCGGAGACACACCACTAATCAGTCACGCCGAGAAAACTTAAGAGATCTGACGTCAGTGATCCACCGTGACTCACAAAGTATTTCTGCCAGTACGAAACACAAAAATCCGCAAGTACGTTCCCGTGAGTGGCCGTGGAATTCCGAGCGTTAGTTTACCGTTTTCCTGGGCGAGTGTTGAAGTTCATTACGTGTGCACTTGTGTAAGGTGTCAGGCAAATCCAACACCTTCCATGAAAACCCTGACATGATAGCAAATCTGGCAGTATGTCACATAGCTCCGAATGAATCCTGACATTGAATTAACCAAAGTAATACGATCAACGAGTGAGCAAATGTAATACCACAGTCTAACACAAGAACGCCTAAATGATGCATGCCATACCTTCTCGCCGTGAAACAGACGCAGTTCCGAGGGGAGAAACGAGAACATAAGCCGAGAGCAGAGTCGTGTAAGCTAGAAGGCCCTACGATAAGGGACACCACATCGCCCGCCGACCGCCAAGACCACCGCCAGCCCATGTTAAAAGATAGAGCCCTCCAGAAGAACAGTATGGATCTTACGATAACACTAAAAGGGCCACACCAGCTGCAAGTTTTAGCGTGAGACTATACGCATCTCTGTTACGTTGCAAACATTAAAAACATTGCCCCACCATGAAAAGTATAACGTTTCTCATTGGATAGAAAGAATTTTTGTAGGCGGAGCTTAAGGTTAACATTGAGACCCTGATTGGTCAGTTGGAAACACAGCCAGATACCTTTTTCTTAAAACAACTTCGGTAAAATGTAGTAAAGAGACATTCGTGAGAGTTGCTTCCGAGACGGCGAGGTGTGTGGAGCTGCGCCGCTCGCCGCTCCCTGACGCTGAGTAACCAACGACAAGGTAATGAACGCACGCGATGCCGCATAAGAGCGCATCAGGCTTCACTCGGAACTGCAGAAGTCTCATCTGTTACATCCCCTTTTTGCGTAATACTAGTGTCGATCGTCAATTAAAGCTCATGGTATTCACATTTGTTACTTGAAGTTAAAATCTGAAACGCGATGATTTTTCTGTTATATAATTATTGAGAAGCCATATCAGCCACTGTAATTTACGACAAGTTAAATAAGTAATAAAAAATAATTGTGGGTCACTGTAGACCATTTTTGATAGTTTTCTCTTTTATGAAACTTAATTTAAACCTAGATTATAGATGTGATATGGCATAGGGCATGCTTCGATCTATTGTAGAACTTTGAAACCCATTCAGGGAATATTCGTTCACATTTTTGTTGAACGCAGTTGGTTTTTATCATCCTGTATTAAAATTTCGCCGGCCGCGGTGGTCTAGCGGTTCTAGGCGCTCAGTCTGGAACCGCGCGACTGCTACGGTCGCAGGTTCGAATCCTGCCTCGGGCATGGATGTGTGTGATGTCCTTGGATTAGTTAGGTTTAAGTAGTTCTAAGTTCTAGGGGACTGATGACCACAGATGTTAAGTCCCATAGTGCTCAGAGCCATTTGAACCATTTTTTGAATTAAAATATTTCCTTTTATCAATAGTGCAATTTATAAACAATGTTTTGTGAGTAGAATAAAAATTTCCAATGCTTAACTGCTTTTTGGACGTTATTTTACCAGCTAACGAAAAATAAGAAAGCCTTGAACCCCTCCCACTAAATTTAGTTAGTATTAAGATTCTTTTACAGGAAGTGCAGTGGAGCTGACGCTGAAATCATTAAGTTTTTGGTTATATCATCGCTAGTCTCACTGAACTCTTCTGAACTCCGCATGTCATGTGTGGTCTGGCGTCTCCTTACCAGCAACAGGTCCCAGTTTCAAACTAGTCAGTTCCCTAAAAAACACGCTCAGAGCGTCGTTGCGCGAAAGTAGTAGGAAGACACGACTTAGAACAAACTGAAACCACGCAGAATCTTAGACTTGCTAGTGTTAACACTACATCGCGGAGCCATTAGCTAGCTGGAGGTCGCGCTAACTACAAAGATGGACTTGCGAGGCTCTAATTGATGCGAATAAATTAGATTTGTTTCTGTCGAAACTTAATGTGTAGCGTTTTTATTCGGCTTTTAACTGTTAGACTGTTTCGTTTTTCAGGAGGCGATCCGCGGAAGATTCAAAGGACCAGACGGAGGAAGTGTGTGAACTGACAGCGATGTACGTTTTCCAGTCTAGAGGTCGGACTTCTGACTCTTTATGCAGTTGGATTGCCATGGCGCAATTTACTACTCGTTTTGGAGTAGTGATAATTTTAACTCTGTTTCGCGGGTTAAAGGGAGTCTAGCGACCATTACTAGAAGTTAACATCGCCAAGAATTAACCCGTGAATCTTTCAAGTAGTACATCGCGTTCGCGCTACGACTTTTATTAGAAGATATGTTGAAGAATGGCAACCCCAAATTCGTAGCACTGGTAACTTCGGACATATACACACACCAAAAAAAAGTTTATCACCCCGGTTCCCAGAACTCCTGAAGATAGATGTCGACTGTAGATATTGTATCACAGACACAGTCCCTTTGACTATTCAGAGATGTCACTAAACACGCCCAAAGATGTAAACAACCATGCATGAGCAGCGCCTATTAGACGAAGGTGTTCCGACACTCTATCACTTCCAGTCATTCCACCGGGAAGGAGGTACACGGCTCGTGTTTTCTATAGTTCAAACATGCCTCGACGATCAATAGCGCGGCTCGATGCGTCCGCATTGTTACTTTGTCCCAGGAAGGGCTCTCAACAAGGCGTCTCGGACTGAACCAAAGCGATGTTGATCGGACATGGAAGAGATACAGAGAGACAGGAACTGTCGATGACATGCCTCGCTCAGGCCACCAAGGGCTACTACTGCAGTGGATGACCGCTACCTACGGATTGAGGCTCGGAGAAACCCTGACAGCAACGCCACGATGTTGAATAACGCTTTTCGTGCAGCCACAGGACGTCGTGTTACGACTCAAGCTGTGCGCAATAGGCTGCATGAGGCGAAACTTCACTCCCGACGTCCATGGCGATGTCCATCTTTGCAACCACGACACCATGCAGCGCGGTACAAATGGGCCCAACAACATGCTGAATGGACAGCTCAGGACTGGCATCGCGTTCTCTTCACCGATGAGAGTCGCATATGCCTTCAACCACGTCATCGTCAGAGACGTGTTTGGAGGCAAACTGGTCAGGCTGAAAGCCTTAGACACACTGTCCAGCAGGTTCAGGGAGGTGGAGGTTCCCTGCTGTTTTGGGGTTGCATTATGTGGGGCCGACGTATGCCGCTGGTGGTCATGGAAGTCGCTGTAACGGCTGTGCGATACGTCAATGCCATCCGCCGACCGATAGTGCAACCACAACGGCAGCATACTGGTGAGGCATTCTTCTTCATGGACGACAATTCGCACCCCCCCCCCCCCTCGTGCACACTTTGTAAATGACTTCCTGCAGGATAACGATATTGCCCGACTAGAGTGGCCAGCAAGTTCTCCAGACAGGAACCCTATCGAACATGATGAAAGGTCTCTGTTGGATTCCTTTCATGTTAATTTCTGAAATATGTTGCCATTTACGACATAAATTCCTCTTCTAAATTTACTGTGGCGTTTCTATCTGGGAGGAGACTGAGTAGTGGAACGTGTTACTTTTACACATAAACAAGAACGATCTGTCACACTACTACACTTTAAAACACAGTTTATATGTAATTCATGTCACACAGTCTCATACGGAACCTACATCAGCTTTCTTTTATATACTGTATATGATAAGATACTGTCATCCCCCTTCCCTTCTGTATGAGAGGATGAATGAGCAAATGTATTTCCAGTTGCATGCTTGATGGTAGCAGACAAGCCTGTCTGCTAGAGAATAGTAGGACCAACGTCGGAACAGGTAGTTACGCTTTCTAAAAGCAAAGAGGTTTCTATCCTTAGTATGGTCCTGTCTGTCCCTTGTCATGATTGTATAGGAAGCTGCCCCTCTGGCCACTTCCGTTTGTAGTGGTGAGCCACCCCTCAGGAAGGGACCATGTCAGTCTGTCCGTGGCGAGCGTCTGAAGTGGTAAGATCTCCGGCTAAGCGCGTGTCTGCTAAGTCCGTAGGACAATGGATTTCTTAAGTTCAGCCTAACTGAAAATTTAATCACCTTTATTTCAGGTTTAGCTCTAAACTATCTAATGTTATCTTAAATTGCAGCGCAGTGTAATTCTTGTGTTAAGTTCAGAATATATTCCGGTAGTTGCTTTGTCACTACTTTGTGAGTAAAGTGGAACCACATGTTGATCAGTAACTCTAAGTTCATCAATCTTAAATGCGAATGTGCGTGAGATTATAACGTCTCGTCTTGACAATTTTCAATATAGCAACTTTTCTTTATCTTCAACCCACGTGGGGTGTACTTTGTGAAACCAGTACCACGTGCTTATACAATTGTTTGACCCATCAGGTTAATAGTAAGACGATAGTAACCAGTTCGAGGTTTTTCCTTTGTAAATTGCTTTTCGATCTAATTTATTTTAATTATCAAAATTATTGTGGAGTTACACTCTTTGTGTAAACCAAGTTAACCACGTGAAGCATGTGGTGTAATCATCAAAGTAGCCCTCAGCTATTCTTTTCGGGAAGATTTCACGAAGAGTTAATATGAATTTAGTATACCAGTGTGTGGTAATTACATGACGGACAGGATTGTGCTACGAACGTAACATCTTTGGGTGAAAATTGAATCGGTTGGTAGTGGTTAATTTTCTCTTGCATATGTTTCAACGTTCTTTGTGTGTTGTTTTATGAATGCAGTGTTGTATGCAGTCTCCCAATCTTGGCTCCATATTTGATGTGTTCCGTAGGATTACAAACTCCCATTTTCACAGTCCTAAATAAGGCACCAGCTTAGTTATGACTCACGTTTAATATACTGAAATTTTAATGATCAATGTTAAAATAAATTTCCAAATATAAACTGATTTATTTCTTTTTATTTAAATTCTCTTTACATATATACATCAGCGGTTATCGTATGCCTATTAAAAGATTATAATTCATGTTGGTCTGGTTGGGAATTTGGTAAGCTAAACTGGATACCTGGTGAAACAGTTGCTCAGTAATGCAAGATTAACTTCCCCAGACAGCTCACAGTTTTTAACCCGCTTTTATTGTCTATCACCACCGCTTTCATAACAAATGAATGCAACAACATTACAATGACGGATAGATTGAAAGGGGACGTGACCCACCAACCTCTCTGAGGGACCTACGCTGAATCGCCGTTGAGGGGTGGGACAATCTAGACCAACAGTGCCTTGAACTTGAGGATAGTATGCCACGACGAATACAGGCATGCATCAATGCAAGAGGACGCACTAATGGGTATTAGAGATACCGGTGTGTACAGCAGTCTGGACCACCACCTTTGAAGGTCTCGCTGTATGGTGGTACTACATGCAATGTGTGGTTTTCATGAGTAATAAAAAGGGCGGAAATGATTATCTCCATTCCAGTTTTCTGTGCAGGTTCCGGAACTCTCGGAACCGAGGTGATGCAAAACCTTTTTGATGTGTGTATTTTGACAATGTAGACTGAAATACACTCTTCCAATTCAAGGAAGAACAGATTTCCTACATATTGTACAGAAACCAGATTGCAATTCTGACGATCATGGGATGTGAAAAGAAAGCAAATTAAACATGGTTGTAGCCTATCCCGACGGAATTCAATTTGTATATTGAGGAAGGAGTAAAGGAAACCAAAGAAAATTTGGAGAGGGAATTAAAATTCGAAATAAACTTGGAGGATTGGCGATAACATTGAAATTCTGTCGGACGGCGGAAGCCTTGAAAGAACATCTGAATGGAATTGATGACACTCTTCAGAGTTTATAAGGGGAAGATCAACCGAAGTAAAGCAAGGACAAAGGAATGTAGTCGACTCAAATCAGGCGATGCTATGAGAAGTAGACTAGGAAACGAGACAGTGAAACTAGACGAATTTTGTTATTTCGGCAGGTAAGTAACTGACAATAGAAGTATAGAGAATACAAAATGTAGCCTAGCAACCGAAAGAATAGATTATCTGAAATTAAAATATTTTAAGATCTAAAATTAAGTGTAAGGTAATCTTTTCTGAAAGTATCTGTCTGCAGGGTAGTCTTGTACAGAAGCGAAATGTGGACGCCAAGCAGTTGAGACATGAAGAGAGAAGCAGCTTTTGAAATATGGTGCTATACGAGATGCTAAAGATTAGATGTGTAGAACATATAAGTAATGCAGAAGTACTGAGGAGAACTAGGGAGAAACGAAACTTGTGGCACAGTGTGACTAAAAGACGGAATCGGTTGATAGGACACATCCTGAGGCCACAAGGACTCTTGAATTTGGTAATAATGGAAAGTGATGTGGGTAAAATTGTACAGTGAGACCAAAGGCTGAATATAGTTGAGCAGGTGCAGGTGGATTTAGGTTGTGATAGTTAAGGGGGAGATGAAGAACAGAGATACCCAAGGATAGGGTAGCGTGGAGATCTGCTTCAAATCAGACTTCGGACAGAAGACAGCGGCAAGAACAAGAACAAAGTGAATTAATATACTGCTTAGATTGTGGCTACGGTCGCGTCTCCGAAGACGAGACGAAAGGAACGGTTCATTCCATCAAATTGTGTGTGTGTGTGTGTGTGTGTGTGTGTGTGTGTGTGTGTGTGTGTGTGCGCGTGTGTGCGTGTGTGCGCGCGCGCGCAGACCAAACTGCTGAGGTCATCGGTTCCTAGACTTATACACAACTGGAACTAACTGTAACTTATGCTAACAAAGGAACCTCTCCATCGCACCTCCCTCAGATTTAGTTATAAGTTGGCACAATGGATAGGCCTTGAAAAACTGAACACAGGTCAATCGAGAAAACAGGAAGAAGTTGTGTGGGACTATGAAAAAAATAAGCAAAATATACAAACTGAGTAGTCCATGCGCAAGATAGGCAACATCAAGGAGAACGTGAGCTCAGGAGCGCCGTGGTTCCGTGGTTAGCGTGAGCAGCTGCGGAACGAGAGGTACTTGGTTCAAGTCTTCCCTCGAGAGAAGAGTTCAATTTTTTATTTTCAGACAATTATTATCTGTCCGTCCGTCCTATGCGAGGTAACTGTGCCGTAGTATGGGACGCTACACCTAAACAAACATCGAAACACACGACGTCAGTCGACTACTGCGCACGGAAGAGAGAGTATTCCTGCTAACGAGGCTCCCTGGCTGGCAGTTGACTATTCGCTACTTTGGACGAGAGTGCATTAAATACGTGAGATGTATTCCGTGAGCAATATGAATCCAGCAAATATAGCTCGCGACTGTAATAACGAGGTCAATGAATATTTTCCGAACTGTGAGGAATCGGAAAGTTCCTTAAGGGATCGAACGATTGTCGAACATTTGTATGACTATTTCCTGCATTTGTTGATAAACAATACGTGTGGTGATGACGATATCTTCCTGATTGCTGCGGGGCTGTATGTATCAGATGATGAGATTGTTGACGATCCGTAGGAAGAACACGAAGAGGAAATGCTGCGACTTCAATCTGATGGTATTTCTTTAGGTTACATGAAGGAAATGCTCCAATATAGGTTACTGTCCAAACCAATTAAAAGACGCAAATATAGATTATGGAGTGAAGTAACAAATAAATTTAAGAAATTTAAAGGGATGGAGGAAAAAAGCACAATTAAATATTGCAAAGAAGTCGTGGGACGAGGTAGAACCCGAGGACAGAAGTTCAGTGAACTAGAAAACCATGTATACCGACAATTTATTAAAGCCAGAAATGAATTAACTGCAGTGCATGATACAGACCTACAGATTTGGGGATTGCATTACGCTAAACAAATCGGCCTGGACTTCTCAAGGCTTCATCTCATTCGCTTCTCACGTTCAAAATAAAATACAAAATTACGAGCAGGAAGATTACAAAATATGCAAGCAAGAACTTCGCGAATAAACTGGAAGAACTTTTAGAGTATTCCAAGACGTTTGTTACAGAAACTAACGTCAGATTCCAACAGTATGAAGACGCATATATTATCAACACAGATCAGTCCGGTTTTAACTATGAAATGAAATCGACCCGCACGTTATCGTTAGTTGGAGAAGGCGACACGGAATGTACTGTAGACCAGCTGCATGCCACTTCACATAGTTATACCATACAAAATGCTCTGAACGAAGCAGGATTTCTTTTACCTACATTTTATTTATGTTTCAGGAAAAAATGGTGTATTTGGAGCGCAAGTTCAGCAACAGGTGAATAGGGTACTTGCGAAAACGCCGAATGTCATTGTGAATTGCAGCGCGTCAGGAAAAATGGAGAAAAGACTAGTGAAAGACTTTAATGAACGTGTGATTGCTCCTTACGCGGACAAATATTTTGCCTTACTCCTTGACAGCTATACAGGACAGAAGCATCAGGCATTGTACAATTTTTGTGTGGGAGTAGACGTGATTACCATTCCTCCAGTTTGTACACCTCTTGTGCAACCGTTAGATGTCTTTGGTTTTCGGCAAGTGAAATACTTTGTGAAAAGATTATATGATTTTGCGAAGCTGCACAGGTACACAGAGCAGTATTGTTTACGTAATCGTGTGTCAATTATCAAAGTTCAGGCACTCGCACATAATCAACTTCGCTCTCCAAAATTCCAGGACATGTTCAGAATTGCTTGGACATATGCAGGATTTGACGGTCTACACACGGAAAAATTTGAAAACGTTAAAAACATATGTTTTAACAGAGCACGGGGAAAACTGTGCGACTGTGAAACTGTTGCATTCATTTGGTGCAGTTTGTGAGACAAACTCTTATGTTTTCATCACTTTTTTGGGAGTGATTATCACATCCACAAGAAAACCTAAACCGGGCGAGGTAGAAGAATCTTTTTACCCATTCGCCAAGTGTACAAGTTAGGTGGGTCGACAACATATTCCTGTCATGTGACGCACATGCCGTCACCAGTGTCGTATAGAATATATCAGACGTGTTTTCCTGTGGAGGAATCGGTTGACCTATGACCTCGCGATCAAATGTTTTCGGTTCCCATTGGAGAGGCACGTCCTTTCGTCTACTAATCGCACGGTTTTGCGGTGCGGTCGCGAAACACAGACACTAAACTTATCGCAGTGAACAGAGACGTCAACGAACGAACGGAAAGATCATAACTTTGCGAAAATAAAGAAAGTATACTTTTCACTCGAGGGAGGACTTGAACCAAGGACCTCTCGTTCCGCGGCCGCTCACGCTAACCACGGGACTACGGCGCTCGTGAGCTTACACTATCATTGATGTTGCCTATCTTGCGCATGGACTACTCAGTTTGTATATTTTGCTAATTTTTTCATAGTTCCACACAACTTCGTCCTGTTTTCTCGATTGATCTGTGTTCAGTTTTTCAAGGCCTATCCACTGTGCCAACTTATAACTAAATCTGAGGGGGGGTGCGATGGGGAGGTTTCGTTGTAAGAACACACACACACACACACACACACACACACACACACACACACGCCCGACGGAGCATTTGAATCTCCGGTGTGAGAGGGGCCGCGCAATCCGTGACATGGCGCCTCTAACCGCGCGGCTCAAATCGGGTCTGAAAGCAGCAATATAAAAAATAAAAGAAGAAAAAAGGGGAAGAAATTACTTTTTTCCCTGTCAGCTCACGCCAACAACAAGGATACGTTCGGGAAATACATGACGGTGCGGATGTAAGTAGCCCGTGTAACGTGTAAAGGAAATGCAGTGAAATTACAGAAGCGCTGAAATGGGCTTACCATTTATTTACAGTGAAATATACATTTATAGAATATGCTGAAAGTGTCGCTCTGCAACATCAATACACAGCTGTGCACGTCTAAGCATATTCAGATACACCCGGCGTAAAATTCTAATATATGTGGCGGCAACTTCACGTCTGATGATGTATTTCAGTTGCTGCATTTTGTGTGGATTTCTTTCATAGACCTTGTTCTGTAAGTGTCCACACAGGGAAAAATCACACGTTGTTAGCCGGCCAACGTGGTGGGCGTCAATGTTTGCTGATGGTTTTTTCATCAGTGAAGACGTCATGGGCTCGTTGCAGGGATACCTTACACGTGTCGCATTTTGCCCCATCTTGCTGGAAGAAGAAATACTGTCTTTCGTATTCAGTGAGTTGAGCACAAAATATATCAAATTTTTTTCTCTATATGCAAGCGTGTTCAGGGTAGTGTCAGAAAATATCGATCCAATGATGAACGTTCCTGATACACCGCACCAAACGCCTATTCTTTCATCATAGTGTGTTTGCTGACAAACAATGTTTGTGGTTCTCTGTTGCCCAGTGCCTCGAGTTGTGTGAATTCACATGACCGGGAAGATGAAACCATGTTTCAACACTCATGATGCAATGGGAAGGGTCTAACAGACCATTGTTGATGTTATTAAAAAGCCAAGTGCAGTAATCTGTGTGTTTCTGGCTGTCATCTTCCAGTAATTACTGCACTACTGTCACACGACGTGGTTTCAATATCCGCTGAAAACTACCCGCTGGCAACTCCTACTTATGCCGATATTACACCATCATATTTCTTTGGCGAAGAAATACAATCAAATATTCATCAAATTTCTTGAACAAAGATCTTTGACGTGGCGCTAAAAGGAGTATTACACTGTCGTCATATTTTTTCGTCAAATTTCAAGATGGTGGATAAGTACTTGTTCTGCGCTGCCGTTGCTAGTACCACAATTGCATTTTGTGTGTATTTGTAAGAAAAGCGGCGGAAGAAAGGGGAAACTTACTTAGATGAGGCCATAGATATTACATCTAGATGATAATAGCATTCAGCAAAATTTATCAGAGAGCTGCAAGTGAAGGATGTCAAGTCTTATATATACATTACTTACGAATGGATGAGAGTTTATTTCTTGCTCAGTGAAGTCTCTTCTCATATTACAAAGCACAATACTCTTGAGAAATGATATACCTGCAAAAGATAAGAAAATTGTGACACCGGGATTACTTGATACAGGAGAGAACTACTCTAGTTTACAACACAGTACTCTAATATCGCATTGAACATTAACCAAAATAATTCCACAAACGTGTGAAACGATTTATAAAGCTGTGAAGGGGAAATATGTAAAGGTAAATAAATGTTTAGTACACTATATGGGCAAAAAACTATTTATTTTTGAATAATATAATTAATCCAGAATGAGATTTTCAGTCTGCAGCGGAGTGTGCGCTGATATGAAACTTCCTGGCAGATTAA
This sequence comes from Schistocerca cancellata, assembly GCF_023864275.1. Lineage (NCBI taxonomy): Eukaryota > Metazoa > Arthropoda > Insecta > Orthoptera > Acrididae > Schistocerca > Schistocerca cancellata. The sequence goes on from NC_064634.1 coordinate 67,211,178, forward strand.
AACTGTGTGCCGGACCGAGACTCGACCTCGGGACCTTTGCCTTTCGTGGGCAAGTGCTCTACCAAATGTGCTACCTAAGCACGACTCACGGCCGGTACTCACACTTTGGGAGGTAGGAGACGAGATACTGGCAGAAGTAAAGCTGTGAGGACGGGGCGTGAGTCGTGCTTGGGTAGCTCAGTTGGTAAAGCACTTGCCCGCGAAAGGCAAAGGTCCCGAGTTCGAGTCTCGGTCCGGCACACGGCTTTAATCCGCCAGGAAGTTTCAATATAATTAATGGAATTAGTGTTCCAACAACAACAGTTAACAAAAAGTACGAAACAGATGAAGCGGTTTTTAACTTGTAGCATCTAGACTCTAAGAGTATAAAAATAGGCAAAGTACGAGTATAATGGGGAGCTAAGAAATCATTTATTATTTTAGTGTGACCACATGCTCTATTCCGGATTGCTGAAAAGCTGCCTGGGTGTTTCCAGCTGTAGATGTGGATGGCTGTAGCTGCAATTTGTGGACGTATGTCGCCTGCAGCATATTCCACCTGCCCATCAACACACAGTTGATAGCAGGCACCGTGCCCCTTGCTTACCCCTCACCCCACCACAGTCGAAGCAAGTTTCTTAAAAAAAAGGGGAGAGAGAGAGAGAGAGAGAGAGAGAGAGAGAGAGAGAGAGAGAGAGAGAGAGACGAAGGAAGACACCAACTTTGAAGCCATGTTTACAAACACCTTACAGAGAAGTCAAATTGTTGTAGCGACGCCAGCGCTCCAAGGGGTTACATTTCACATAGCAGTGAACAAAAGCCGAACGATTTTTATGATCCAATCTACGGCGAGGCCCTATATTTGATCTTATTTATTTGACGACAGGCGAGATTTGACAAAGTTCCCTATTACACCGTCAAATTTCTTGGGCATAAATATTTGACATCTTTCGGCTCTGAACAATTCTTCGGCTAATATCTGCAATAACTTCTGGTGTGCGAACTGAAGGAATGCTTTGTCATTGTACGTTTTACACTGCTCCGTACATGCGCCAATTTTTGTACAAACTCTGTATTGCTCTGTTGTTTGTCCACTATGCGGATACTTGACTCCGAAAATTTCGCGAATTCCCTTAACCGAAACTGTTTTCACAGAGGTCTATGCTTCCACAATTTCAATTCTTTCTTCTTATCGAGAAAGTCATTTTGCAGACTGCAAAACAGAAATGCCCAACTTCACTGATAAAATAAACTGAAATGCTGACAGAAGAATGCTAACAGTCGATTACTGCATCAAAGAGTGTATTGTTGTAGCTGTTTATTCCAGAAATCGAAATATTGCCTACGCTTTCATAGGTGAGGCGGGCTGCTTCTAACGCGCCACACCCCGTGCAGTCAGCCACTCAAGCAGAGCCGAGTTGCACGGAACGGCCACAGCCTCTTGTAGCACACCGACTGGTCTTGCTACAAGTCAGACAGACGGCTGCTACTGATGCCGCCTCAGTGTGGTACAGTACGACTCCCCCTTACGTATAGGAAGGGATGGGTATGGGGAGGGGAGGGATTTACGACGTCGGGGGCTGCGAGGCGTCGCTCAGCTCTGCTCTCTCCTTTCTTTCCTGCTCCCTCCTCTCGTTTGAGCAGTTACGTAAAAATACGACCGCCGCTGCCCGGACCTGCTTTCATCCCAGGCCTCCGTTACAGCACTACAAGCGCAACTAGCACATTTACCACTCTCACCGCCCTCAAGAACTTTCAGCTAATAGAACACGCGTGTAATTAGGATAACGTGTGGTGTAGAAAACACAACCTCTTGTAGGCGGTTACACAAACAGTCGGCCACCCTCACAGTACATATTTTACTCCCTGTTTGTTAATAATCAGTTAAATTATGTATGCAACAACATTCGAAAATACAGGGTGCTTCAAAAAGAATACCACAACTTTAAAAATGTGTATTTAATGAAAGAAACATACACTCCTGGAAATTGAAATAAGAACACCGTGAATTCATTGTCCCAGGAAGGGGAAACTTTATTGACACATTCCTGGGGTCAGATACATCACATGATCACACTGACAGAACCACAGGCACATAGACACAGGCAACAGAGCATGCACAATGTCGGCACTAGTACAGTGTATATCCACCTTTCGCAGCAATGCAGGCTGCTATTCTCCCATGGAGACGATCGTAGAGATGCTGGATGTAGTCCTGTGGAACGGCTTGCCATGCCATTTCCACCTGGCGCCTCAGTTGGACCAGCGTTCGTGCTGGACGTGCAGACCGCGTGAGACGACGCTTCATCCAGTCCCAAACATGCTCAATGGGGGACAGATCCGGAGATCTTGCTGGCCAGGGTAGTTGACTTACACCTTCTAGAGCACGTTGGGTGGCACGGGATACATGCGGACGTGCATTGTCCTGTTGGAACAGCAAGTTCCCTTGCCGGTCTAGGAATGGTAGAACGATGGGTTCGATGACGGTTTGGATGTACCGTGCACTATTCAGTGTCCCCTCGACGATCAGCAGTGGTGTACGGCCAGTGTAGGAGATCGCTCCCCACACCATGATGCCGGGTGTTGGCCCTGTGTGTCTCGGTCGTATGCAGTCCTGATTGTGGCGCTCACCTGCACGGCGCCAAACACGCATACGACCATCATTGGCACCAAGGCAGAAGCGACTCTCATCGCTGAAGACGACACATCTCCATTCACGCCTGTCGCGACACCACTGGAGGCGGGCTGCACGATGTTGGGGCGTGAGCGGAAGACGGCCTAACGGTGTGCGGGACCGTAGCCCAGCTTCATGGAGACGGTTGCGAATGGTCCTCGCCGATACCCCAGGAGCAACAGTGTCCCTAATTTGCTGGGAAGTGGCGGTGCGGTCCCCTACGGCACTGCGTAGGATCCTACGGTCTTGGCGTGCATCCGTGCGTCGCTGCGGTCCGGTCCCAGGTCGACGGGCACGTGCACCTTCCGCCGACCACTGGCGACAACATCGATGTACTGTGGAGACCTCACGCCCCACGTGTTGAGCAATTCGGCGGTACGTCCACCCGGCCTCCCGCATGCCCACTATACGCCCTCGCTCAAAGTCCGTCAACTGCACATACGGTTCACGTCCACGCTGTCGCGACATGCTACCAGTGTTAAAGACTGCGATGGAGCTCCGTATGCCACGGCAAACTGGCTGACACTGACGGCGGCGGTGCACAAATGCTGCGCAGCTAGCACCATTCGACGGCCAACACCGCGGTTCCTGGTGTGTCCGCTGTGCCGTGCGTGTGATCATTGCTTGTACAGCCCTCTCGCAGTGTCCGGAGCAAGTATGGTGGGTCTGACACACCGGTGTCAATGTGTTCTTTTTTCCATTTCCAGGAGTGTAATATAACCTTCTGTTATACATCATTACAAAGAGTATTTAAAGAAGTTTTTTTCACTCAAAAACAAGTTCAGAGATGTTCAATATGGCCCCCTCCAGACACTCGAGCAATATCAACCCGATACTCCAACTCGTTCCACACTCTCTGTAGCATATCAGGCGTAACAGTTTGGATAGCTGCTGTTATTTCTCGTTTCAAATCATCAATGGTGACTGGGAGAGGTGGCCGAAACATCATATCCTTAACATACCCCCATAAGAAAAAATCGCAGGGGGTAAGATCAGGGCTTCTTGGAGGCCAGTGATGAAGTGCTCTGTCACGGGCTGCCTGGCGGCCGATCCATCGCCTCGGGTAGTTGACATTCAGGTAGTTACGGACAGATAAGTGCCAATGTAGTGGCGCTCCATCCTGCTGAAATATGAATTGTTGTGCTTCTTGTTCGAGCTGAGGGAACAGCCAATTCTCTAACATCTCCAGATACTGTAGTCCACTTACAGTAGCACCTTCGAAGAAAAAGGGACCAAAAATTTTATTGGCTGAAATGGCACATAAAACGTTCACCTTAGGCGAGTCACGTTCATACTGAGTTGTTTCCCGCGGATTCTCGTCGATTCACTTCTGGCGTACTCAATAACACAAAAAGCTTTCTGTTGAGCGGTCGCCATCTTAGCATCAACTGACGCTGACGCCTAGTCAACAGCGCCTCAAGCGAACAAATGTACAACTAAATGAAACTTTATAGCTCCCTTAATTCGCCGACAGATAGTGCTTAGCTCTGCCTTTTGTCGTTGCAGAGTTTTAAATTCCTAAAGTTGTGGTATTCTTTTTGAATCACCCTGTATAATACTAGAAGTACAAATGACTTTCACTATCCACCACTGAGCCTTAGCGTAATACAATCACAAAAATCTTTCGCCCATTACGATCTACACACACACACACACACACACACACTAAAAAATGAAATTTGCTTGACAACTCGTAATCCATAAAACAGTTTCTGAGGGTGTAAACCTGTGTGTGTGTGTGTGTGTGTGTGTGTGTGTGTGTTTTTACACAGTGAAGGATAAATCACACTATGAAGTACAATGGTCGTTCAATTAGTAATGGCCCACTTTTTTTTCTCAGAACATATTTATTGTTAAGAGTCAGAATTTGGTTACAATATTCATCAACATGTCTTGTCCATGTCCTATTTTTCTACGTAGTTTCCATCACCTTCTATGGCCGTACGCCAACGTTGGGGAATAGAATGTATTCCCTGCCGGTAAAAGCTCTTCTCCTGTAGGCGTAGTCATGTTTTCATGCATGACTGACACTCTCTCATCATCTTCAAAGTGTGTTTTCCGTAGAGAATCTTTAAGCGGCCCGAAGAGAGGGCAGTCCGAGAGTGCCAGGTCTAAACTGTAGGATGGGTGAGGCAGTCATGTCCAACCCACAACCCACAATGAGTGACTATCGCCACCACCTCGATCGTCGACTTCAAACCTTCAATCAACCAACGAGGAAGACTGAAAGCACGTAAAGTTTTAGAACTGTATGGCAGACCTCACTTTTCAAACTATTCCATTAGCATCACTAAAATACAGCGACTTAGCATGAACCTTTGTTGCTCATTGTCCCAATTGCATTACCAAGCAGGATCCCTTCCTTTTCCGGAATGAACCCGAGTGTCGTTGAAATTCAAACGCCCGCATTAAAGTAATATCATTCGATTTCACTGCTTTAATTTCAAAGTTCAGTTAAGGTATTCATAGCTGGCTACAATATTTAGATTAAGAGTGCGACTTTTGTTAGCATGTTTTATCTTACCAGTGACTGCAGCTCAGCTTGGTATGTACTAAATTTTACTATTGTTAATTGTTCAGAATCATTTAATTCAAGTTCAAAGTTAAACCTCTTATTTCTAAATTGCGTAGATTCAAGTAGCTTTTGAAATGATTGTTGAGGTAGCCCAAGACTAACTTTATTTTATTGAATTTCATAGTGCTTCAGAAACAAAGTTCACTATCAATTTGCCACTAAATTAACTTTCGATTTTCCGATTTTATTAATTCTTTTGCTAAATTAAGTCAGAGTGCAGCGAAATTTATTACTTCTGACAAACATTCATTTTTCACACAACACGTGTCAACCTTCAAGTTGCCACGCTTTTAGTGCTAATTATATGTGCATTAACCTCTTTTTTCAGTTATTATAGTAGTTGTCCATAGGGCTGGCGACCGTAATTTTCCCCCAAATCTCAATTATCTAATTAACGCCAGTTAATTGTTAACGTAACGACCGCACATTTACTTTCTTTATTAACTTTACCCCTTTTCAAAACTAATTTCCACCAGTTTCATTTGCATTTTTCGTTTCATTTTGATGTAACCCTTTCCTCCCTCTTTACCGACAGCTTAACTTCGGTGACGATTGCTTTTCCCAAATTTCCATTAGGTACACGCGGTTTAATTTTTACTGTCATTAAGGTCGATAAGTGAGAGGGAAGTTACACGTCTACAGGAGTAATATCACAAACGTGTAGTTACGTGGCATGTACCCTCATGTCGGCTAGTATTGCGACAGTCTGGTGCACCACGCTGACCCCGTTTCACATGTGTCGCCCCCATCCCCTTGGGCACGAATTTCGTCGAATTTAAAGGTACATCAAGTGGTTAACACAGGAAAAGGCGACGTAAAGCATACGTTATATAATGCAGTTTTCCATGCTTATTTGAAGGATGAAAACAGTTTTGCTATATCACGTCAGGTTTTGAATATATCGTGAATTTTTAATGGAACACACGGCACCTCAGTTATTTTTCCATCGTTTTTGGATAGTTTTAATGAAGCACTGTGAATACTACTACTCCCCGTCTGGAATTCCATGGCATCCGCGCTTTGCATCCGACTTCTACAAACATCAGAAATTCTTTTTACTGACTGGAGCTGTCTGCTAATTACCGCGCGGTCGTAATGTCGAACGTCGCCGTGAAACGCAGCTCAAGGGTGGCGACTGTTGATCGGTTCAGCTGTAAGTGTGAAAGCAGTACTATTCCACAACGGGAAGAGATGTACGTCGGTAGTGGTTAGATATTCTGCCTCCTGCCCACCTAAAATAGACGCCCCGAAGCACCTCGTTACTCTTGAAAATAAAAGTACACGGATATCGCGAGTTGCAGCCTTTGGTGATTTGAAAGTAATCACTCTTCTCATGAGACTGTATGGAGGTAAGTGCTGCAGGTTCTACTCTGTTATTTACAAGAGGGACGGGAGAGAGAGGAAGCAACACTACATAACGCAGAAATGACCAATTCGAGAGAATGCTAGCAGGAATTAAACACGTTCATCGGGTACCATTGGACGGACGTAACAAAGTTACCATGCCATCGCTTCATAATATACAGCTGGGGCTCAATTTCGCAAAGGCGCTAATCGAAGACTCAGATGCCGTTCATAGTGCAACTACATTCCGGAGTTACGTTTTTCCAAAGGAAATCAAAAGTCTATTCGTAGGCTTACAAATAAGGAAGATCAATGCTGAAAGCCACTTCAAGACTCACTGAGTGGTGCTGAAAGATCTGAACAATTTGCATTTAAGTCAGTTACCGCCAGATTCCTTGGGAATTATAAATCAGCGAACTATGTTGTGCAGAACTCTGGTAGTGCATAGAGAAAGCTCGATTTCAAAATATCCCTCCAACATCATTTCATTGACTAACATGGTGACTTCCTCTTCATGGAGCTAGCTACAGGCAGTTATGATATTTCGCTGACGGAGACGCACTATCAGGATCGATGGAGCGCAGCGATGCTTGTTGACTACTGATGAACGCATCAGAGTGACATGCTAAAGGTTCAGAGTCTACTGCCAAGAAACTCCAACCACACACGTATTCCGTAAGACTACGTACACTACTGGCCCTTACAATTACTACACCACGAAGACGACGTGCTACAGATGTGAAATTTAACCGACAGGAAGAAGATGCTGTGATAAGCAAATGATCAGCTTTTCAGAGCATTCACACAAGGATGGCGCCGGTGGCGACACCAGCAACGTGCTGACATGAGGAAAGTTTCCAACCGATTTCTCATACACAAACAGCAGTTGACCGGCGTTGCCTGGTAAAACGTTGTTGTGATGCCTCGTGTAAGGAGAAGAAATGTGTACCATCACGTTTCCGACTTTGATAAAGGTCGGATTGTAGCCTATCGCGATAGCGGCTTATCGTAACGCGACATTGCTGCTCGCGTTGGTCGACATCCAATGACTGTTAGCAGAATATGGAATCGGTGGGTTCAGGAGGGTAATACGGAACGCCGTGCTGAATCCAAACGGCCTCGTATCACTAGCAGTCGAGTGTTTGCAAGACAACAACCATCTGCACGAACAGTGCGACGACGTTTGCAGCAGCATGGACTATCAGCTCGGAGACCATGGCTACGGTTACCCTTGACGCTGCATCACAGACAGCAGCGCCTGGGTGCACGAATGGCAAAACGTCATTTTTTTCGGATGAACCCAGGTTCTGTTTACAGCATCATGATGGTCGCATCCATGTTTGGCGACATCGCTGTGAACGCACATTGGAAGCGTGTATTCGTCATCGCCATACTGGCGTATCACCCGGCGTGATCGTATGGGGTGCCGCTGGTTACACGTCTCGGTCACCTCTTGTTCGCATTGACGGCACTGTGAACAGTGGGCGTTACATTTCAGATGTGTTACGACCCGTGGCTCTACCCTTCATTCGATCCCTGCGAAACCCTTAATTTCAGCAGGATAATGCACGACCGCATATTGCAGGTCCTGTACGTTCCTTTCTGGATACAGGAAATGTTCGACTGCTGCCCTGGCCAGCACATTCTCCAGATCTCTCACCAGTTGAAAACGTCTGGTCAATGGTGGTCGAGCAACTGCGTCGTCACAATACGCCAGTCACTACTCTTGATGAATTGTGGTATCGTGTTGAAGTTGCATGGGCAGCTGTACCTGTACACGCCATCCAAGCTCTGTTTGACTCAATGCCCAGGCGTATCAAGGCCGTTATTACGACCAGAGGTGGTTGTTCTGGATACTGATTTCTCAGGATCTATGCACCCAAAGTGCGTGAAAATACAATCACATGTAAGTTCTAGTATAATATATTTGTCCAATGAATAACCGTTTATCATCTGCATTTCTTCTTGGTGTATCAATTTAATGCCAGCAGTGTGTGTATTTTCCGTGTATACGACAAATGAAGTCATGTGCTCCATGTAGTAATAAACAGTCCGGTGAAACCATACAACTTTACATATAGAAATGATAGAGTTATAACATTTGTGAAACGATCATTAATAGAGACATGATTTTCATAATATAAATCATATACTGAATTTGTCTTAGGTTGCGTGTAAAACACTCAAATAGCTATGAGATTCGGGATTTTTTTTTAATCAGTGTTATTTATGGCATTGCATTGTCAGGATTTGCAGGTTATAGCACCGAGTGTCCACTGAACGGAACTTCGCGACATCATCTTCAGTCACTATTACATGAGGTGGTGGTTTACATGCTCTCTAGGTACGCTGGCACAGTTCATGGTAAGCCTAATTCACTGGAGGTTCGTGCGGGTATAGAGAGAGAGAGAGAGAGAGAGAGAGAGAGAGAGAGAGAGAGAGAGAACAAATCGCGCCAGAAACTGCTCCATATGAGTCAGGCCGTAGATAAGTTATCTAACGCTCTGTGCAGAGTGCGTGCGCGCCTATCTTGTTTGTACACATTCCGACGTGTGTGTACACTGCGAGACTATACGTCGTCGCTCCACGCAAGTAATTCATAAGGAGCCCTTTACTTCAGACACTAGACTGTCAGTGATTTTTGTGCCAGTACACATGCGCTGCCTATACGTGCAACACAACTTCAGCATGCCGAAAACCGAATGTCGGAAATAGATTTTCGCTAACGAGTTTACGTGCGAAAGTCTGAATCGATTCTGCTAGACCGGTCAAATATCTGTTTTCCGATGGTCATTTGTTTTACATGAATGTTACCTGAGAGTCAGCTGTTCCGGTATCCGATTTAGTTATCATGTTGGCTGTTTCTCATCAATTAAATATAGATAACTTGACTTCTTGGCCAGTCTGAAACGGAATTTTTCTTGGAGTTTTTTATATCTTTTGTAAACAAACATTATCTATGTTACATGAAATGTGTAAATTTGTCGCTATTCCAACACAGATTAATATCTGCGTAAAATTAGAGGAACGGAGAAGAGGTAAAAAAGTGGAAGGAGGAAGGAAAAGGGAATTGATGCGACATTTTCTTGACACCGTGTGTATGAAAATGTTCATTTGAACGACCCAAAAGCTACCAGTTAGTGAAAAAGGTGTATAAAGGAGGAGTAAAGAACGTGTGATTCCAAGTGATTAAAGTTTCTGAGATTCTGCAAGCGATTTACGAGTACAGAGGGGCTGATGTGTCAGCTATAAACGAAGAAAGCATGTTGCTTTTTACTTAATTAGTGAATGATCAATTAGGTAGCAACAGCTTTTGAGGGCACAGCACACACAATTGCCTTGTATGTCTTGTATGTTTAACAAATGATGGCGCCCATACAATTATACAGCAGGCGTTGCGATCAAATGGAACTGAGAACCAACGATTTTGAGTAACTGGAAAATGTTAGTCCCACGTACATATTCCTTCATATATCACACCACATTTATTTGTACTTTTCAGAAAAGCTGTTTGATCAAGCCAATTTGTCAATAATTATTTTGGTACTTGCTTGCGTAAAACCAAGACAGACGGAACACCATCATAGCCGCCGTCTACATACATCCGCATGTACAGGGTGTTTCAAAAATGACCGGTATATTTGAAACGGCAATAAAAACTAAAAGAGCAGCGCTAGAAATACACCGTTTGTTTCAATATGCTTGGGACAACAGTACATTTTCAGGCAGACAAACTTTCGAAATTACAGTAGTTACCATTTTCAACAACAGATGGCGCTGCGGTCTGGGAAACTCTATAGTACGATATTTTCCACATATCCACCATGCGTAGCAATAATATGGCGTAGTCTCTGAATGAAATTACCCGAAACCTTTGACAACGTGTCTGGCGGAATGGCTTCACATGCAGATGAGATGTACTGCTTCAGCTGTTCAATTGTTTCTGGATTCTGGCGGTACACCTGGTCTTTCAAGAGTCCCCACAGAAAGAAGTCACAGGGGTTCATGTCTGGCGAATAGGGAGGCCAATCCACGCCGCCTCCTGTATGTTTCGGATAGCCCAAAGCAATCACACGATCATCAAAATATTCATTCAGGAAATTAAAGACGTCGACCGTGCGATGTGGCCGGGCACCATCTTGCATAAACCACGAGGTGTTCGCAGTGTCGTCTAAGGCAGTTTGTACCGCCACAAATTCACGAAGAATGTCCAGATAGCGTGATGCAGTAATCGTTTCGGATCTGAAAAATGGGCCAATGATTCCTTTGGAAGACATGGCGGCCCAGACCAGTACTTTTTGAGGATGCAGGGACGATGGGACTGCAACATGGGGCTTTTCGGTTCCCCATATGCGCCAGTTCTGTTTATTGACGAAGACGTCCAGGTAAAAATAAGCTTCGTCAGTAAACCAAATGCTGCCCACATGCATATCGCCGTCATCAATCCTGTGCACTATATCGTTAGCGAATGTCTGTCGTGCAGCAATGGTAGCGGCGCTGAGGGGTTGCCGCGTTTGAATTTTGTATAGATAGAGGTGTAAACTCTGGCGCATGAGACGATAAGTGGACGTTGGCGTCATTTGGACCGCAGCTGCAACACGGCGAACGGAAACCAGAGGCCGCTGTTGGATCACCTGCTGCACTAGCTGCGCGTTGCCCTCTGTGGTTGCCGTACGCGGTCGCCTTACCTTTCCAGCACGTTCATCCGTCACGTTCCCAGTCCGTTGAAATTTTTCAAACAGATCCTTTATTGTATCGCTTTTCGGTCCTTTGGTTACATTAAACCTCCGTTGAAAACTTCGTCTTGTTGCAACAACACTGTGTTCTAGGCGGTGGAATTCCAACACCAGAAAAATCCTCTGTTCTAAGGAATAAACCATGTTGTCTACAGCACACTTGCACGTTGTGAACAGCACACGCTTACAGCAGAAAGACGACGTACAGAATGGCGCACCCGCAGACTGCGTTGTCTTCTATATCTTTCACATCACTTGCAGCGCCATCTGTTGTTGAAAATTTTAACTACTGTAATTTAGAAAGTTTGACCGCCTGAAAATGTACTGTTGTACCAAGCATATTGCAACAAACGGTGTATTTCTATCGCTGCTCGTTTAGTTTTTATTGCCGTTTCAAATATACCGGTCATTTTTGAAACACCCTGTATGTCTGTGTATCCAAAAACACTGACAGCGAAAGTGAAGAAAACATGTACATTTGATACTTTCATTTGGTTTTCTTGGAGCATAAGCGTTACAAAAATCTTAGCTTGCGCGATGCCCATGCCCACTGTTACGTTAAAAGTTACAGTTTTGGAGGGAGTAATAAATTAATCACTAGCAGGAAGTATCGAAATTTTAGTTAGCGGAAACTACCATATTTTGTAACGTTTACATGGACTGGAGAAAAAGGAATAAAAGCTGAAGCCGCATGGCAGAATTTTAATATTCGTTAAAATTTGCTTAAGTATCGTGCAAGAAGGCTAATACGTGGGAGAGACCTAAGGACACTGGAAGGTTTCAGATGGATGTTAGAATGGTAATGCAGAGATCTGAAGTCAGATTTTAAATTGTTAGACCTTTCCTGGGGAAGAGTATACTCTGGCCGTAAGTTTTGATTGAGAACTACAGAGTAAAACCGAAAAAAAAACTGCAAAAAGATTGGAATTCACGGATATGGGACCTGGATAAATTGAAAGAATCAGAGGTTGTAGATGGTATCAGAGGGAGCGTTAAGCAACACTGGGCTGAAAGAAGATTAATACAATAGCAGACCACGGAGTTTTGAAAGATGGAATGGCGAAAGCAGCACAGCATCATAAAAAGACAAGGCTCAGTAGAAATCCTAGGATAACACAGGAGATTCCGAATTTAATCAATGAAAGAGGATAATATAAACATGAAGAAGGCGAAAGGGAATATAGACGTCTGAAAATGATTTTTTGGAACACTGTTCCAGCAAAACAGCGAACTAAAATCATATAATTTATTTAGCAAGCACAGTCATGGCCGCATATATGTTGTTAATTTTTATTTTTAGATGACTGGTTTCGGGCTACGGAGATCATCGTCAGATCCAATTCCTCGGTGGCATTAGGAATCGCTGGTGTGAAGCAGGAGCAATGCCGTATTCTCCACAATAAATAATATTTAAAGAAATATTTTAAGATTTTCATTTGACTCACCCTCGTAGATCGAAACCGGTCATCTACAACAGAAAGTAACAACTTCCATGCGACCACGAATGTGTCTAAAAATGAGACTGAAAATGCGAAGTAGCTAAGCAGGAATGGCTACAAAGAAAATTCAGCCTTTAGAAACATGCGCAGCTAAGGGAAAGATAGAAGTTGCTTATAGGAAAATTACAGAGATCTTTGGAGAAGAGAGAGGCAACTGTATGAATATCAAGAGCTCTGGTGGCAAGCCAGTAGTAAGCAAAGAAGAGAAAGGTGGAAGGGACATATGGAGGGGTTATACGAGGGGAACAAACTTTATAATCTCTTATACGCAGAGAACATGAAGTAGATGAAGATGAGATGGGAGATATGACACTGCGAGATGAAACTGACTGAGCGCTGAAATACGTAAGTTGAAATAAGGCTCCTGGAGTAGATGACATTCCCTCCTCAGAATTACTGAGGTGCTTGGTTGAGCTAACCAAGGCAAAATTATTCCACCTGGTGTGCAAGATAAATGAGACAGGTGAAATAGCTGGAGACTTCAGGACTAATGCAGTAATTCTAGTTCAAAAGAAGGCAGTTTGGTAAGCAATGGTTGCTAAATATTGACACGAGTTACTTACAGAAGAATAGGGGCCGACCTAGAGGAAGATCACTTTCGGATCCGGAGAAATACTGACCCTACGAATCGCCTTAGAAAACGGCTTGAAGAAAGGCAAACATAAGTTTGTAGCATTTTGAGATTTAGTGGAAGTTTTTGACATTGCAGACTGGAATACACTCTTTGAAATTCTGTAGGTAGTAGGGATAAAATACAAGCAGGGAAATGTTATCTACAGTTTGTACGAAAACGAGAATGCAGTTACAAGATTCGACGGACGAGAAAGTGGAGCTGTAGTTGAGACGAGAGGGAGACAGGGTAGTAGCTGGTTCCCCATGTTATCCAATCTGTACAGTGAGCAAGCTGTGAAGGAAACCAAAGAGAAATTTGGAAAAGATAATAAATTTCAGGAAAAAGAAACTGGTTCTCACAGGGATGACAAAGAACTTGGAACAGCGGTTGTACGAAAAGACCGTCTCTCGAAACGAGGATATAAGACGAACACAAGCAAAACAAGGGTAACAGAATGCAGACAAATTAAATCAGGCGATGATGAGGGAACTAGGTTATGAAACGAGAAACTAAAAGCAGTAGATGAGATTTGCTGTTTGGGAGGCAAAATAACTGACGACGGTCGAAGTAGACAGGATATCAAATGTAAACTGTTTGTGATGTCACCGCCAGACACCACACTTGCTAGGTGGTAGCTTTAAATCGGCCGCGGTCCATTAGTACATGTCGGACCCGCGTGTCGCCACTGTCAGTGATCGCAGACCGAGCGCCACCACACGGCAGGTCTTGAGAGACGTACGAGCACTCGCCCCAGTTGTACGACGACTTTGCTAGCGACTACACTGACGAAGCCTTTCTCTCATTTGCCGAGAGATAGTTAGAATAGCCTTCAGCTAAGTCCATGGCTACGACCTAGCAAGGCGCCATTAACCATTTCTAGAGAGAGTCTCACTTGTATCATCAAGAATGCTGTATACAAATGATGGATTAAAGTTAAGTATTCCAGCAGCTACGTACTTTTCTTTATAGCATTCATTACGTATCCTGTTTCAGACCTCACGCCCATCTGCGTGAGCTTAACGCGTGCCTTTCGGCTACTTCCGAGTGGCGTGGCTGTCTTGCTACGCCACAACACTGTTAATAACAAGAAAAGCATTTCTGAAAACGAATAATTTGTCAACACCTAAAATAAATTTTAGCGTTTCGAAGTCTTTTCTGTGGTATTTCTCTTGCAAGCAGCCACGTACGGCAGTGAAACGTCGACGACAGGCAACTCAGACAAGAAGAGAAAAAGATAAGCTTCTAAAATGTATTACTGTACAGTAACGATGAGGGTGGGTAGATTGCAATAACTAATGAAGTACTGAATCGAACGGGGGGGGGGGGGGGGAGGAATTTATGGGAGATCGAGACTAAAAGATGGAATCGCTTGACAGGGCCCGTTGTAATATTTCTGGATTTGCAGCCATCATATTCAGGTACAAGACGCTCTTGGTAGAGTAGTTGAGAAGACAGCAGTGGCAAATGACGTTATGCGATGTGAGGTATCGATGATAGATGGTTTATTCGGTTCGGGTATAGTGAGATTGTGGTTCTTCTCCGCGATTGGCTGCTGCGTTCGGAAGTTGCGTGCCAAAATGAAAATCTTCTGTAATTAAGAGTGGAAAAAACTACACAGCGTATTTACTTGCGTTTCAAATTAAAGTATCTCTCAATACCGTGCTATCATTCCATTATTTCACAACTATTTATAACCAGCAGAATAATGAACAACTGCTAAACGAAAAGGCAGACGAAACACCTCAGTGATCTACGGGTCGCGCCTAACTTGGATGGCGAGCGAAGTGGCTCGGCTGTAAGGTCAGAGCTGGTTCGGCAGCGTCCGAGGACAGACATGTTGTCTGCTGTGGTATCTGGTAAGCCTTAATTTGCAATGTCTAGTTTGTAAATATCAGAGCTGGTTCGAAAATCTCGGAGGACAGACATGTTGCCTGCCGCGGTCAGTTTTAGGTTAAGACTTTACTAGCAATGTATGGTTCTATGGACGTGTAGTTCAGAACAGTGTGATAGCAACTGCAGAAATACGCAGTTCATTAATTTGTTGAAGAATAGAAATTATTTGTGACTCTAAAGTGGAATGTAATTGTGCAGTTTCTCGTGAAAGCGTGTGTAATCCCGTAGAAACAAAGTGATTGGAAATTTATTCTTACAGCTTCAAGATAACGGATTCACGGCCTAAATGCTGTTTTCTGCGCAGGGACAACTATAGAAGACTGTAGTTTGGTGAACATTTATTAGAACTTATGCCATTCCACTCAAGGCGGTGGAAGCAAATAGGCGCGTCGCGTGTACTGCAGTCTTAGTACAAATGAGATCAGTGACACGTCAACTGCGGTAACACAGGGGAGGTATGAAGGATAGAAATACTTTTGAGGAATGAGGTTAATCACAGTCCCTTTCAACATGAGGTACCATCCTGAGGCATCGAGGAATTGTCAGTTTGTTTATGGAAAGAAGCGTGGGGGTAATAATTGTAGAGGCAGATGAAGGCTTGAATATAGCAAGCAGGTTCAAACGGATGTACGTTGCAGTAGTTACGCACATGCTTACACAGTGCAGAGCAACGTGGAGGGCTGCACAAACCATTCTTCGAACTGGAGACCAGAACACCACATGTGCCGAATTCGCGTATTTGCACGAATTTTGTGTGTGTGTGTGTGTGGGGGGGGGGGGGGGGTGAATGCAATGTTGACACCAATTTAAAAAAGTAACGGACGAACATTACTAAAGATGTAAAGGTAAAATGAAGTAACGACAATAACCATTATAATTCTCCTTCGCTGGAGCAAAAAAGTCTCCTAGTTCATAATAGCTGATGTTTCTAAGAGCAAGTAGGAAATTACAACCCAAGCACACAGCAAAAACCAGTAGAAAGCTATACGAGAGCGACCTTCGATTGCTAAAGAAGACATCCCGCAGCTAGAGCCGCATTCCGGAATCGAAATTGGAATGTTTACATGACCGAGCGGAAGCGGTACTGCGAAACGGGTTGGTTGATATGCGGGAGGGGACTAAAAAGCGAGGTCATCCGTCCCATCGGATTGGGGAAGGATGGGGAAGTCGGTCGTGCCCTTCCAAAGCAATCATCCCGGTATTTGCCTGAAGCGATTTAGGGGAATCACGGCAAACCAAAATCAGAATGGCCGGACGCGGGTTTCAACCGTCGTACTCGTGAATGCGAGTGCTAACCATTGCGCCACCTCGCTCGGTGCGAAACGGGTTTACGGAAAAAGTTCTGGGTGTCCCTCCAATCTAAACACAATGATTGTCTCTTCCAATGGCCACAGAAACGTTTGGAAGGACGTCACAAGGCTGGTACCTATTTTGAAGCCTGCGCACGTCGCTTGCGTCGCGCGCTCACCTGGAGCAACCCACGGCTGGCTGTTTCTCGGCGCTAGCAGACGTCTCTCAACGCACTACCAGCGGACTGACAAATAGCCCTTACCCGGGAGATTAATCGCCCCATTAAGCAAGCAGGCCACGACCCTCTTGGCTGATTCAGCCGACACGCTCGGAACGTGTCACCAGGGCCAGGCTATTCACAGGCTGCTTAACTGCGTTTCCCAGCGGAGATTGTCTCGGCACCACCACGTCCGGTAGCTTGCAGCCACTGTTAACTGACTTCACAGTGATCAAGATACGAAAGATAGCTGCGTCCGTTCGCGCCGTTGAAGAAAGTATACTTCGACAGTGACTCACGTAATTATTCGCACACTCATTTTAATAACTAGCCCTTGCGACACTCTGGGCCTAAGGTTCAAAGAAAATAGTGCACATGGTAACTGATAGTTAATGCCCTGTTCTACAGAGTCAGCACCACGGTAAAATGTTTACGTTTAGGAATCAGGGGAGAGCCAGTAACCCTGGAATCTGCGAACGCAGGTAACATGTGTCAACAAAGTTATTTGGACACACTCCGTTGTCTTGCAGATCATGATGGTGGTGGTGATGACTGGTTTTGGGGTGCTCAACTGAGCCGTCATCAGCGCCCATAAAAACTCCAATCTTTTTCCCCCCACACTCCAATCTTTTTCCCCCCACACTCCAATCTTTTTCCCCCCACACTCCAATCTTTTTCCCCCCACACTCCAATCTTTTCCCCCCCACACTCCAATCTTTTCCCCCCCACACTCCAATCTTTTCCCCCCCACACTCCAATCTTTTCCCCCCCACACTCCAATCTTTTCCCCCCCACACTCCAATCTTTTCCCCCCCACACTCCAATCTTTTCCCCCCCACACTCCAATCTTTTTCCCCCCACACTCCAATCTTTTTCCCCCCACACTCCAATCTTTTTCCCCCCACACTCCAATCTTTTTCCCCCCACACTCCAATCTTTTTCCCCCCACACTCCAATCTTTTTCCCCCCACACTCCAATCTTTTTCCCCCCACACTCCAATCTTTTTCCCCCCACACTCCAATCTTTTTCCCCCCACACTCCAATCTTTTTCCCCCCACACTCCAATCTTTTTCCCCCCACACTCCAATCTTTTTCCCCCCACACTCCAATCTTTTTCCCCCCACACTCCAATCTTTTTCCCCCCACACTCCAATCTTTTTCCCCCCACACTCCAATCTTTTTCCCCCCACACTCCAATCTTTTTCCCCCCACACTCCAATCTTTTTCCCCCCACACTCCAATCTTTTTCCCCCCACACTCCAATCTTTTTCCCCCCACACTCCAATCTTTTTCCCCCCACACTCCAATCTTTTTCCCCCCACACTCCAATCTTTTTCCCCCCACACTCCAATCTTTTTCCCCCCACACTCCAATCTTTTTCCCCCCACACTCCAATCTTTTTCCCCCCACACTCCAATCTTTTTCCCCCCACACTCCAATCTTTTTCCCCCCACACTCCAATCTTTTTTCCCCCACACTCCAATCTTTTTTCCCCCACACTCCAATCTTTTTTCCCCCACACTCCAATCTTTTTTCCCCCACACTCCAATCTTTTTTCCCCCACACTCCAATCTTTTTTCCCCCACACTCCAATCTTTTTTCCCCCACACTCCAATCTTTTTTCCCCCACAGTCAAATCTTTTTTCCCCCACAGTCAAATCTTTTTTCCCCCACAGTCCAATTTAGTCACTGTCATAAATGATGAGGATGATGATGAAATGATAGGAAACACACAAACACCCAGTACCTGGGCAGAGAAAATCCTCAAACTGACTGGGAATCGAACCCGGGACCCCATGATCCAGAGGTAGCATGTCCTGCAGAGGTCGTGTGTACAGGAGCCATGGGTAGTGTGAATGTAAGCATTCAACAAGGTAGAGTGCAGAGTACAGCTGAAGTAACGATGGGCCACAGAGAAAGAGGGAGCACATTCGAACATCGGCAGCTAGTAATTTTTCACCATGTTACAGGCTTCAATCCGACAACATAACTGGCCTGATACTCCGTAGGCTCGTATTTTGCTCATTAAGTGGCAATATGCAACTGTATCGAATGATTTACAGAATTCAAGGAACACGCATCTACCTCGGCCCCGGTATCTACCGTCTACTGGGTCTCGTGGACGAATAGACCGAGCAGTGTGTCACATGACAGCATCCCGACACCACCACTTGAAGGAACATTTGGCCGGTCATTGCCACGACAAAGGTGATGACGTAAAACTGCCGTTCAGCAGCGGCAGACTTTTACTGGAAAGGGATTCAGATGTAGCTTGTCCGCCATGACAATTGTCTTAATAAAATCTTCAAGTAACAAATTTACTTCTAAAATGCCGTTGTATTTAATATAAAAACTGTACTTGAAGAAATATTCTTCGTACGAGCAAAACTGATGGTGGTGATGTGAAACATAGAGGGCGGCGGTGAGTGGTTTACTTCCTGGCAGTTGCCGCCCTGTTTCACTGAGAGACGCCAATGATGCTGGCGGTGTGCTAATCCACCGTGACCCAGGCCCGGCAACTGCGCTGCTGGCAACCAGTCTCTTTCCTCCAAACTCCAACTCCTGATATTCTTTACTGAAGCCTGGCATTATCAGAGAGGAGAAGGCGGTCTTAATATGGTTTATTAAATAAAATTTTTTTGAGGAAAAATACTTTTTATGCCTACACGTATATTTCCCTATCACAGAGTACGGTGACTAGTTTCGGTTGCTATCTGCCACCACCTACAAATCGTTCAAAATGTAAAAAAGTGGTGAATATGCATTGGAAAGCATCATGAGCTGTAATCGTGCAACAAAAGGTATTCGTAAATACCAAGACACTAACGGCATGTAGTTTAAAAACACATGAACAAGCCAGGTTGTAGACCGTAAACTCGCCGACTGATGGTAATTTAGGAAAATGTCCAGTCGCATGAGAAAAAATTGCATAAAAAGCTCATTATTTGCGGTAGTATATCAGGTTTTATCATGAGAACGGTATATGCAACGGTTCCAAAAATTGTGACCTGTTCCGTAACCTGGCTTACCAAAGAACGATCCTGCACAGCCGATGAAGTAGTCATCTTTATAAAATGTTCACAGGTTCAAGAATAAGTAGGACGTGTCTTGTCAGGCTGGTGGGCTTGCAGCATTTTCCTATTATTCTTCAACCAATACACATTTTATGAAGATGACTACCTCATACACCATACAGGATCATTCTTTTATAAACCAGGCTACGGGACAGCTGACATTTGGAACAGTTGTACATAGTATTCTCACGATAACACCTGCTGTACTATTGCAACCAATAAGCTTTTGATGTAATTTTTGTTCATGCTGCTGTACACTTTCGTGTAACAGCGTCATCCTGCGAGATTACGATCAGCAGCCTGGCTTGTTCACGATGATGTTTTTAAACTACGTACTGTTGGTGAACTGCTATTTACAAATGCATGTTAATACATGACTACGGCTAATGATGCTTTCCAATGAGTATTCACACCTTTTGCACATTTTGAAGGATCTGAAAGTGGTTGCATATAGCAACCGAAACTAGTTAGCATACTTTAATTGAGATAAGGAAATTGCGGTCTAGGTGTTAAAAGCCTTTTATTTAAAAAAAATTGTATTTAATAAACATGATATTTGTGTTTGCTGTTCACCATTCTATGCAGGGAGGTGCCCCCGGTACTCAGTTTTAATATTATTGTGCTCCGTTAAACAGTCGTGTGCCTTTGTATGTTTCGCTGACAGTTGACACGCTTGTTGCTTAAAACAGTATCACCCTGTGCAACATAAGCGGCGTTGCAAATATACAGGGTTATTACAAATGATTGAAGCGATTTCACAGCTCTACAATAACTTTATTATTTGGGATATTTTCACAATGCTTTACACACACATACAAAAACTCAAAAAGTTTTTTTAGGCATTCACAAATGTTCGATATGTGCCCCTTTAGTGATTCGCCAGACATCAAGCCGATAATCAAGTTCCTCCCACACTCGGCGCAGCATGTCCCCATCAATGACTTCGAAAGCATCGTTGATGCGAGCTCGCAGTTCTGGCACGTTTCTTGGTAGAGGAGGTTTAAACACTGAATCTTTCACATAACCCCACAGAAAGAAATTGCATGGGGTTAAGTCGGGAGAGCGTGGAGGCCATTACATGAATTGCTGATCATGATCTCCACCACGACCGATTCATCGGTTTTCCAATCTCCTGTTTAAGAAATGCGGAACATCATGATGGAAGTGCGGTGGAGCACCATCCTGTTGAAAGATGAAGTCGGCGCTGTCGGTCTCCAGTTGTGGCATGTGCCAATTTTCCAGCATGTCCAGATACACGTGTCCTGTAACGTTTTTTTCGCAGAAGAAAAAGGGGCCGTAAATTTTCCGTGAGATGGCACAAAACACGTTAACTTTTGGAGAATTGCGAATTTGCTGCACGAATGCGTGAGGATTCTCTACCGCCCAGATTCGCACATTGTGTCTGTTCACTTCACCATTAAGAAAAAATGTTGCTTCATCACTGAAAACAAGTTTCGCACTGAACGCATCCTCTTCCATGAGCTGTTGCAACCGCGCCGAAAATTCAAAGCGTTTGACTTTGTCATCGGGTGTCAGAGTTTGTAGCAATTGTAAACGGTAAGGCTTGCTTTAGCCTTTTCCGTAAGATTTTCCAAACCGTCGGCTGTTGTACGTTTAGCTCCCTGCTTGCTTTATTCGTCGACTTCCGCGGGCTACGCTCACTGCAGGCCGACCCGTTGATTTCCCCTTACAGAGGCATCCAGAAGCTTTAAACTCCGCATACCATCGCCGAATGGAGTTAGCAGTTGGTGGATCTTTGTTGAACTTCGTCCTGAAGTGTCGTTGCACTGTTATGACTGATTGATGTGAGTGCATTTCAAGCACGACATACGCTTTCTCGGCTCCTGTCGCTATTTTGTCTCACTGCGCTCTCGAGCGCTCTGGCGGCAGAAGCCTGAAGTGCGGCTTCAGCCGAACAAAACTTTATGAGTTTTTCTACGTATCTGTAGTGTGTCGTGACCATATGTCAATGAATGGAGCTACAGTGAATTTATGAAATCGCTTCAATCATTTGTAATAGCCCTGTACAGTACTTCTAAAAAAAAAATGCTTGTATTATTAATGAAAGTATTATCCTAGAAATTGAAAACATGTAAGATATAAGCAATGTGGAAGTTGGCTGGTTGGTTGGGAGGCGGGGGGAGGGGAGGGGAAACCAAACAGCGAGGACGTCGCTCCCATGATTGAGGGTGGCAGAAATCTAGGGGAAAAAAAAGCAACCAGCACAGTAGAATCAAGGGAAAGGGATAATGGGCAAACAAGGAGGGAAAAGGGACGTCAGTGCAGCAGAAAGCGGGAAGAACAGGAGGAGATTGAAAAGGGGGGGGGGATGGGGAGATCAGGGGTGTCCCAGACATGCTAAGTGCGGTGGAGCACCAGCACAGCCACCGTACTGTCCCGATACCTACGCCACATCGTGAGCACAACGCATTGGGGAAACCAGCAGGGATAAAAGACACAAGAAAAGGGGGAAACAAAACTGCACAAGGATCAGACAAAACCCAGGAAAAAATTTAAGGACTTAAACTTGAGAAGGCAAACCACTTCTGTGAAGAAAACCGACGACAGACGTAACCACGTCAGTTTTGTTTTGTTTGAGGGCGCAAAAACAACTACGGTCACACACGTCCCTGTCAGAACTGTACAACGCGAAAACAAAGAAGAGCTAAAAACGACTACATGTTAATCCCAGTCCACGGAATAGAAGACAGCTAAAAACAGAGACGCAGAGAAAGATCTGTGAAATACGCCATAGAGAAACAGAAGTCAGGAACTAAAAATTACGTGGCCTTCGCCATGTTATTACGACAGATATAAAGTAAAACGCGGTCGATAACACGCCCGTCGTTCGCTACAACAACCGAAAACTGAGACAGCAAACACAATCGAGAACGTAAGCGGCTAAAAAAAAGACATTCCGTCAGGAAATGGCGGACCGTCAAAGGTTGAGGTCAACGAGCAAAAATGGTGGGGAAGCACCACTTGACAAATGGCGATGGCTAAAAAGTGAGTGCCCAATACACATCCTAAGTAAAATGACAGAGCGAGAGGGCCGAGAGGAGGTCGTCCTAGCCGCATGGAGAGGCTTAATAACTCGGATCTTGTTCCCATGAAGGGAGGACCAATGGTGACATCGCCAACCGACAGACGGCAAAACAGAGATCATCAGAGGGAAAGTAAGGACTAGCGGGCTGACGTACATGGACTGTAGCCTTGGCAGCAGTGTCAGCGGCCTCATTTCCTCCCGTAAGAGTGTTGTGGAACAAACAATGGGACACCACTGCAGCGGTGGAGGCTTTTGGACTCCAGAAGAGATCTGAGTCAGGTAGCAAGGAACTAACCAAGGGGGACCAAGAGAATCGTGGTAAGAAGACAAGGAGGGGAGACGGAAAACACGACAGAGAGAAGCGAGACGGAACCCAATCGGTAAGCCCACTCGAGGGTGGACAGCAGGCGGGGGATGGCCAGAAGCCACAAAAAGAATAGGAGAGGCGAGCAGGGGAAAAGCGGACAGTGATGGAATTGAAAACCAGCAGTTGGGACGGACAAACCAAAAGGGGAGGGATCCCAGTGTCAACCAGAAGATGATGCACATGGTTAGTGAAAGGCACCAGTCATTAAGCAGCCCCCATGATGGTGAACTGGGTCGAAGAGGAGCAGAGTGGAAGGGGCAGTTGAGTTGATCCATGAACTTGACAACCGTAGCCAAGACGAGATAGAACTAGTGCTCGGTAAAGGCAGAGAATAGTCAAACGATCCACAGTCCAAGAGGTGTGGGCAAGGAAGAAAAGAACACTGAGTCTACACAAACAGCCAACATTCCAATGACAGATATGGGGCAGCCAGTAACCTTGTTGTCGAAAAGAAGACCCAAGAGACGGAACTAAGGGAACACAGTCTACGTCGAGCGTCGAGGAAGAGCCCTCTGGGTCATGATGGGTCATAGAGTGGCGACGGAAATACACGACCCTCGGCTTAAGGGGATAGAACTGAAAACCATGTGAGAGTGTGCAAGTGGAAGAGCGTTGGATGGTACCTGAGGCTGCTGTTCCATAGAGGCCACCAAGTAGGAGCTAGCCCAAATACAGAAATCATCCACATACAGAGCAGGGCAGACGCCAGAAGTCCATTGACAGTAACGAGAAAAAGAAGAATACGTGATACGGAATCCTGTGGAACGCCATTCTCCTGGGCCCGCAGAGAGCTGACAACGGTTCCGACCTGAACTCTGAACGACCGGTGTACACGAACTGACGAATACAAATCGGGAGGGACCCCAGAGAACCCATTCATTGAGCGTAAGGAAAATGTGATATCGCCAAGTCGTGTCGTAGGCGTTACGAAGATCGAAGAAAACTGTAGTTTCCAATCGAGGCAGACAATCAGATACAGTTCCTCCCGAAAGCCGGACTGGTAAGTAGACAAAAGGTCGTGAGATTCATGGAGCCAATTGAGACGACGAGCCACTATCCATTTTAGTAACTCGCAGGGGACATTAGTCAGGCTGATTGGCCAGTAATTACCAGGAATGATGGATCCTCGCCAGGCTTAAGGACAGCAACCACAATCTGTCTCTTCTCTGTGAGGGGAAAATGCCTTGGAGGCAAATACGGTTGAACACCCAGAGGAGATGTATTTATTGTGGAGGATTGAGATGTTGAAGCAACTGTTTATTGATGGAATCAGAGCAATGGGCTGAATCGTGGTAAGAAGAGATGGTCAGAAGAAGCTCCCACTCAGTAGAAGGTTCACTATAGGATTCCGTCTGACAAGGGGTAAAGTATAAGCAGGAAACTTCAGCCGGCTGTTTCCAGAAGAGGAAGGCGGCTGGATATGAGGATGACACTGATGCCGTCGCAAAATGGGTCAAAAGGTGTTCCGCGAAAACTGATGGATCTGTACAAAGGCCATCTGGAAGGGGAAGGCTCGGAATGAAAGACTGCAGCTGACAACCTCGGCGAGTGACGAAGGGGCAGAAGAACTTACATAGGAGACAAAGTAGCAATGAGGAATTTTTGGCATGTAGACAACAGTGTGAAGTGATGGTGTTGTGTCTGTTCCTGTGCCTTGTACATTAGACAATGATATATTATCAAAATACGGACGTCACGATATAATAGACATTGTCTATACACAGAGTATACGTAATACTGCACCAATTTTCGTGAACAAGGACAGTAACAATCTGGACATAATCCTGTGGCGGACCTAAAAAAAAAAAAATCTTCTCGTCATTTCACATTCATTGGCAACTAGCAATGGATGTAGAAATGACATTTAAACCACTGATGACAACAGCATGCTACCGAAACACGTCGGCGCAATAATTGATGGGTTCAAAAACAATTCTTAAGACAGTCGGACTTCTCAACGAATTCCATGCAGTGTGGGCTGTCTATATAGAGGAAAAACGTTAGCAAAAATTTCGGAAAGTTCTTGACTGATTTACTTCAAATTTTTACAAAATACTCTAATAAGATTCCAAACGGATATACGCTAACACTCTTTTCTCAACAACACTGTACAGGTTTTCTATTACAACAAAACGCGAGAAAGAAACCGTTGTTCCAAACTGTGAAAATCTGCGGTTTCGTTTTCTTCGTCGCGCTCTGTTCAACGAAAAACCTCTATATTAAGAAAGTTGTATTTATAGCTTATCGGCTTACGATCAGAATAGTACTAAGCGATCTGAATCGTCAGAAACATTGTAATTCGCAGATTAAAACTATGCGAAATAGTGTCATTGAAGCTACTATCCTTACAGATCCTACAGCTGCAGACGTCTCTCGTACACCATATTCTAATGATCCAAAACGATTTACCCAGTCAGTTTAAGCGAATTAACGAAGTCAAAACTGTATGCAGGATGACCGATGACAGTGAACCCAAGGCGTCGGATTGTTGTAAATGTCGCAGCGCTCGTGTGTGGCCTGACACTGTCATGCTAAATGGGAGAGTGGTCTCCATGTGTGAACATATCTTCGTGTTCGTGCTTTCAGTTCTCTGAGGGTCCCGCAGTACATTACAGAGTTTACGGTAATAGCGCCTTGAGGCACGAATTCCTTAAAGATCACTGAACACCGTGAGCATGACTATGTCTGTGACGGCATGGTCTTTAGGTTTTTTTGGCGCCAGTGATCCTTTGTGGCGAAATTCCAATGACGCTTTAGTTTTCGGAGTCCAGACGGTGAGTCCAGCTTTCGTTACCCATCATGCTCAAAACGGAAAAGAAATTGTTGACAGATGTCTGGTCTCCTCTGTTTCGTGTCATGATCGAGCAATCGAGCACACTGTTTTCCGTACAGCCTGCACACGCTCCCATGATACCCGACACGTAACTGAAAGTTGGGTCTGTGTTATCAGAAGATTTCCTCCAGTGAATTCATCAATCCGATTCCGACTAGTCTCGTCTGTTACTGTACGCTGTCGTCCACTTCGAGCTACCACACGTTGAGGTTGGCACCACCGTTTCCTTCATTACGAGCACGAAAAACCCAACGACGAACATTACTGGTGTCGATACAATCACGAGCGTGCACTGCTTTCATTCTCCTATGGATTTCAATTGGAACCACGTTTTCTGCGGGTAGAAACTCTAATAACAACATGTTGTACTCACGCACCGACATACTTCCGTTACACGTCGCCACACTACAGTTCGGACCCCACCAGCGGCCGACGATTGCAACTTGCGTCAGCGGGAAATTCGACCGAGTAATAGGTAAGACATTTAATACCTCAACCTACATTGAGAAACGAATAAAAACTTCGGAGGCATTACTTTTCAGCACGCTCTCGTACTATCAGATTACTGAGTATGTTACTATGGTCAGCTGTAGGTACCCTTTCATTGGTAGTGTAGAAAACTAGTTCAGACTCTTATTAAAAGAGTTGTATATTCTGAAGTTTTCTAATTGCATCGTGTTCAAAACATTCTGAAATACCTTAAAAACAATAAGAACCGAAGACGCAAACCAATGAGTCCTTCATTCATATTCTACATGATTTATTACAATTTCAAGTTCCGTACCTTCAAAGTGGGCGAAGTCGCAAAGAGGAGCCGAAATTTGAGTGTTGACCCCGGATTAGAACGTATATCCAATTCCGTAACTTATTTAGCAATTGCGAAGCATTGCCGGATTCGCTATTGTATTATAAAAATATATGAACGTGTGTAGAATAAGTATGTACATATCTTCCTAAATCACTGGATCAATTTCAAACAAACTTGGTACACACGTCATTTACTACAGGGGAAGAAGCACTGTCTGAGTAACTACTACCTAACTTCCATAGCGTGGCGCAGGGGTGAAAACGGGGAGAGTTAGAAGCGAAACTCAGGAATTTCAATCGAAGTTAGTAGGTGCATGACTTATGTGTACAAAAAATACGGTGTGTGTAACATACCACCACCTGTCGCCCACAAAAGTGCAGGTGTGGTCCGGAAGCCGTGGCACGTAGAAATATTCGATAACGGCCGATATTAGTATCGAAACCATAGTCTGAGTCGGCTAGGTTCATTTCTGTGAAGCAACATTGGAGCTCCTACATATGATTAAGCTGAACATCTCGCTTCCTTACTGAGACCTTTCGTAGGCAAGTGCTCACATCACATACGAAACTCAGCTGATTTTATCAATAGACTGGGGGCTCTTCGTCTTAGAAGTGTAGACCTTCTAGTAAGTTTTGATATGGTCTCACTTTTTACGAAAGTTCCTCTTGCAGATTCTTTGACACTGATTGGTAACATGTTTCCTGTTGATATCACTGTTTTGTTCAGGCACGCTCTTTCCTCAACTTATTTTCTGTTTAATCAAGAATATTTTCAATAGACTGACGGTGTCGCCATGGGTAGCCAGCCCCCTGTCTCCTTTGGTGGTCAACCTTTTTATGGAGAATTTTGAAGAGAGAGCGCTTGAATCAGCTGCCCTGAAACCAACATTTTTTTGGCGGTATGTGGATGACACTTTCATAGTGTGGCCTCATGGAGAAGTTTAATTAATGGAGTTTCTACATCACCTCAACTCCATTCATAGCAACATCCGGTTCACCATGGAAATAGAGAAAGATGGTTGTTTGCCTTTCTTGGATGCCCTGGTTCGAAGGAAGAATGATGGTTCTCTAGGGCACTCAGTTTACCGGAAACCCAATCATACTGATTTGTACCCGCAAGCATCGAGTTGCCATCATCACCCATCGCAAACCATGAGTTTGCTTAAAACACTTGTTCATAGAGCTCATACTGTCTCAGATCTAGATAGCTTACCTAAAGAACTCGCTCATCTAAAGACAGTATTCAGCGAAAATGGGTATTCCATCCGGCAGATTAACAGGCACTAACAGTTAAAACTAAGAAGCAGGAAGTGAATAAAGAGGAGAACATGCCGGAACAATCTTTAGCTTTTCTTCCTTTCGTTGGCAACACTTCGTTTAAAATAGCAAGAATCCTCCAAAAATTTCAGGTAAAAGTGGTTTTCCGCCCACCATCAAAGATTGCGGACCTTGTGGGATCAGTTAAGGACAATCTGTTACTACGAAAGGCCGGAATTTACAAGATACCGTGCCAGTGTGGTATGGCTTACACAGGTCAAACCACACGCACCGTGAAAGAACGCTGCACTGAACATCAACGTTACACCCGCCTTTTGCAGCTAAGCATGTCCGCTATTGCTGAACATTGTATTTCTACTGGACATTCAATGAAGTATGAGAAAACAATGATTTTGTCCACAGCAACGTATTTCTGGGACTCCATTATTAAAGAATCCGTAGAAATACGACTGGCGGATAATCTGTTAAACCGTGACAGCGGCTACCAGCTGGACAGTGCACGGAATCCCATCATCTCCACGATTTGCTCAAATCGAAGACGACAGAGTGCGTCGACGGCCGTGGCAAACAGCAACTCAGAGGGCGACTGAGTTCCGCTATTCCACCAGCGAGAGCGCTGCCGGCGGGCAGTGTGGTTCATCTATCAAATTTTCGACGCATGCGCAGAATAGTTACAGTACACACTATATTGCGGAACGGATGACGTTTTCGCCAGTCTGCGACGGCTCACCTGACAATGACTGGCAGGTGCACAGCTGAAATATTGTGCTAAGAATTGAACGACGACCGGCTGCAAGCCCGAAATTTGTTTGAACAGGTTCATTTCTATTTCTACCAAACTTAGCGAACATATCACTTGCAACATGGGAAAAAAATTCTAGACGCTATAACCCCCTTAACAAACGCCTTTGGTTGAGGGTGGGGTATAAAGGGGTGACGCCTGGAGCAATTTCAACCGTTCTAACACGATCTGTCGGTATTTATTTCCTATATTTAGTTCACCTGAAATTCTTTAATAGCAGCAGCAGCAGCAGCAGCAGCAGCAGGAGTAGTAGTAGTTGGTCTTCAGTCAGAAGACTGGTTTGATGCAGCTCTCCATGCTGCTCTATCCTGTGCAAGCCTCTTACTGTATTCATCTCTTGGCCTCCCCCCGCCCCCACTAAACTGGTGCTCTCTTGATGTCTCAGCATGTGTCCTATCAATTGATCCCTTATTTTAGATAAGTTGTGCCAAAACTTTTTCTCCCCAATTCTATTCAGTACCTCCTCGTTGGTTACGTGACTTACCAAAAGTGGTTCAAATGGCTCTAAGCACTATGGGACTTAACATCTGAAATCATCAGTCCCCTAGACTTAGAACTACTTAAACCTAACCAACCTAAGGACATCACAAACATCCATGCCCGAGGCAGGATTCGAACTTGCGACCGTAGCAGTTGTGCGGTTCCGGACTACAGCGCCTAGAACCGCACGGCCACCGTGGCCGGCAGAAAGCAATATATTAGAAGACGAATGAGTACCTTCAAAAGATGAAATAGTGAAGGCAGTCGAGGACGAAATAGGTAAGAAGACAAGACCTAGTTGAAATCCTTGGATAACATAGAAGAAATTGAATTTAAGTGCTGGAAGGAGAAAATTTAAAAATGCAGCAAATGAAGCAGGCGAAAGGGAATAGAGACGTATAAAAAATGAGTGATAGGAACTGCAAAATGGCTAAACAGGAGTGGCTAGAGGACAAAAGTAAGGATATAGAAGCCTAGTTAACTTTAAAAGTATTAAGAGCAAGTATCACCCATGTCGCGAGAATGAACACTGCAGTGAGCCATTACTTTCGTCAACCTGTTTCGCGAGCTAACATCATGCCACACGGCTGATAGCCACCGATAAATTCAACATCCTTTCTAGAGTCGTACGGTATGGAACAGAGAATCGGACGTGAGAACTGTATGAAAATCCCTACAGGAGTTCCTAAGATTAGCCTGACGGTAACCGTCAGCAACCGCGGCGGAGTACTTAAATTTGTTATATGTGCAGAAGAAGAAAGTACATACTGATTACTGCAATATTTATTTCGTGTGGCTCAATGGCCTAGTGTTCATCCATGAAGATGCGCGGCAGTACAGAATTGTCGAACCCCGGAATGGTAAATGACAATAGGTAACACAACGGCGACAATTGCGCCTGGGAGTGAGCAGAGAACGTCGTCGCCGCCGCCGCAGGGGCGGCGAAGATCAAACGGACGCTGTCTATTGCGCAGCATCAACCAGCACTGCGACAGACATATTTATAATCAATGAGAAGATGACCGACGCGGCGGAAACTACTCGCACTGCTCTGCAAGTAGACTGTGACAGCTGCGGCGCGGGAACAAATACGAGCCAGGCTATCGAAATAATAAATACTACCAGAGCAGATCGTACAAAATTTGACCTATGTGCTACAATGTGGTGGCCTACAACCTTACAACGGTAGTAATCTTAATTGAATTGAATACATTAGTTTTACATATACAAATTTAACTGTTTAGATATATTTAAATATACAGGGTGTTTCAAAAAGGACTTTACAACTTTGAAAATTCATATAAATTAATTCACAGTACCCACAGAGGTGATTGTAATGTCAGTCTGTAGGGAAATACAGGGCTATTACAAATGATTGAAGCGATTTCATAAATTCACTGTAGCTCCATTCATTGACATATGGTCACGACACACTACAGATACGTAGAAAAACTGATAAAGTTTTGTTCGGCTGAAGCCGCACTTCAGGTTTCTGCAGCCAGAGCGCTCGAGAGCGCAGTGAGACAAAATGGCGATAGGAGCCGAGAAAGCGATTGTCGTGCTTGAAAATGCACTCACATCAGTCAGTCATAACAGTGCAACGACACTTCAGGACGAAGTTCAACAAAGATCCACCAACTGCTAACTCCATTCGGCGATGGTATGCGCAGTTTAAAGCTTCTGGATGCCTCTGTAAGGGGAAATCAACGGGTCGGCCTGCAGTGAGCGAAGAAACAGTTGAACACGTGTATCTGGACATGCTGGAAAATTGGCTCATGCCACAACAGGAGACCGACAGCGCCGACTTCATCTTTCAACAGGATGGTGCTCCACCGCACTTCCATCATGATGTTCGGCATTTCTTAAACAGGAGATTGGAAAACCGATGGATCGGTCGTGGTGGAGATCATGATCAGCAATTCATGTCATGGCCTCCACGCTCTCCCGACTTAACCCCATGCGATTTCTTTCTGTGGGGTTATGTGAAAGATTCGGTGTTTAAACCTCCTCTACCAAGAAACGTGCAAGAACTGCGAGCTCGCATCAACGATGCTTTCGAACTCATTGATGGGGACATGCTGCGCCGAGTGTGGGAGGAACTTGATTATCGGCTTGATGTCTGCCGAATCACTAAAGGGGCACATATCGAACATTTGTGAACGCCTAAAAAAACTTTTTGAGTTTTTGTATGTGTGTGCGAAGCATTGTGAAAATATCTCAAATAATAAAGTTATTGTAGAGCCGTGAAATTGCTTCAATCATTTGAAATAACCCTGTATTTATAATCAATGAGAAGATAACCGACGCGGCGGAAACTACTCGCACTGCTCTGCAAGTAGACTGTGACAGCTGCGGCGCGGGAACAAATACGAGCCAGGCTATCGAAATAATAAATACTACCAGAGCGGATCGTACCAAATTTGACCTATGTGCTACAATGTGGTGGCCTACAACCTTACAACGGTAGTAATCTTAATTAAATTGAATACATTAGTTTTACATATACAAATTTAACTATTTAGATATATTTAAATATACAGGGTGTTTCAAAAAGGACTTTACAACTTTGAAAATTCATATAAATTAATTCACAGTACCCACAGAGGTGATTGTAATGTCAGTCTGTAGGGGAAATACATCAAGTTTTGTCTCGCGTAGTTCGCTAGTACCGAATCGCACCGTAAGGAGCGCTAGCTACAGCTGCGTTGAAGATGGCTGCCTTCACTGGAACAGAGCGCGTTAGCTGTGTGTTTTGGTTTGAAGAATCTTAAGTCTGCGACAGCAGTTCAGCGCATTTTCGGTAGCAAGTACGCTAAGGATCCTCCTAGTAGGCCTACAATTTATGAGTGGCATAAATGTTTTTAGAAACATGGTGCTCGGTAAGACATGGGAAATAATCAGGTCGCACAACCACATCTGACGATGTCGTTGAGCGAGTGAGACAAAATTTTGTTGACAGCCCTACGAAACTGACCCGGCGTGCATCCCGCGAACTGCTTGGGCGTATGTTGAGAAACCGTTTACATTTGAAACCGTACAGATTGACGATCGTATAAGCAATAAAAGGCACTGATAAAATTCCTCGCAAGAACCTATGTGTGTACATACGAAATAGATTACATGAGGACGAACATTCTTTGGACAAAATCATCTTTTCTGACGAGTCGACTTTTCACTTAAGTGGCAATGTTAACACACACAACTGTAGGATATGTAGCAGTGAAAATCCACATTAAACATTGCAACATGTTCGTGATAGTCCTAAACTAAACTGAACTTGAGCAAGAAGAAAGTGCACAGCCCCTTTTTTTCCCGTGAGAGAACCATCAACAGGACAGAGTACCTGGATATGTTACAATTTTTGATACCACAAATCGATGAGGATGACCAAGAACGAAATGTTTACTTCATGCAAGATGGTGCACCGCCCCTTACCAGGCTGACGTGCAGGATTTTCTCAGTGACCGCTTTCCAGGTCAACGGATTGCCAATTGCATGGCCCCCTCGTTCCCCAGACCTGACACCGATTTTTTTTTATGGGGATTCATCAAGGATATCGTGCTTGTACCTCCTGTGCCAGCTTCTCTACCCGAATTTAGAGCAAGAATTTACGCCGCCACTGAGCGAACAATGCTACAGCGAGTTTGGGGAGAAATTGGCTTCCGATTGGATGTGTGCAGCATACAATATATTTAGTTTAGCGTTAAAAAAACTATGTTTACCTGCATAGTAACACTAAACCCAGCTCTGTATCTCCTTTCAATAAATTTATGTGAACTTTTCAATTTGTAAAGTTCTTTTTGAAACACCATTTACTACTTTCTGATAGATGCATATTCTTTGGTCTACTAATTTCTGAGGTAGTTTCTTCCATACATCTATGAATTATTAAGTTTTGTCGGTTAGCAGGTTATTCCAGGATGGTGCAGTTTAATGTATCATCCAGCTGCCCAATAAAATCATGGAATATTTAATTAATGTTTTTATTAATGAACAGTACATTTGTACAACGTATAGAATGGAAATTCGTTATGGTAAGTCCATTTTAGGTATGTGACAATTGATGTATGTATTGATTTTATCAAATGATTACTGTAAATTCACTTTATAGTATTGGCCTTTATTCCTATTCTGTTTTTAATCTGTCTTTGTATTTGCTCGGTTGGTAATTTGTTGATGCTATCATTACTGTTTATGCATACAGACCTGAAGATGGCGAACTGAATCACCGAAACTGCTATCCATATAATAAATAACATCGAAAGGATGGCTGTAGTGTTCCATTTTATTGCAATATCCGAGTCAGGCTACCTATTAGCGAAAACCGTATCAAAATACTTACAGTAGATCCTGATATTAGCCCGAGCACACAGACGGAATCACGGCAGGAAACTTCAACTGATGTGTGTACAGATGGAAGTAACTCTATGGCACGACAGATGAAGGCCGAAGTGTGGCAGTCGTCTATTCCAGATCTCCTCCTGCACACCTTTTATACCTCTGGCGTGCCTGAACAGACACGAGTTGAGCTGGCACCTTACGCAGATGACACTGCACCCTCCGCGCGCAGCATTAACGCGCAGCTGATGATGCGTCACGTCGTCTGCAATGAACATATAACGCCCTGGGGCCGCCGAGTGGAGACCCAAGCTAAATCCAGCCAAAACCCACGCTCGGGTAATAATCAGCAAAAGGCTGCCTGAAGACTGGCTACCGGTGCAGCCACACGCTAAATATATTTGCGTCGCAATTGACAAACGCCTGGCATGGAGCGCGCACGTCTGTGAGATGAGTGGCAAAGTGAGGTGTAGACTCTGAACGCTTTACCTACTCCTCAAACCGATGACTACGCCACCTGCGCCCTATGGTGTCCATCTCTGCTTGACCCTAATAAGGCTTGTAATAGAATGTGCCGCTGTGGGGGCTGCGATGGCACGAACCACACTGAGAAATTACAAAAAGTGCAGAACAGCGCAATATACATGCCTTGCACCTTCGGAGGCGTTACCCTACACGGGAGCTCCACGAGAAATCAGATATCCCAATCCTAAATGATTATTTCAGACTGTCGTCAGTTCCACGCAAAGGCGCAGCAGTTCGAGGACTTGACTGTTAGCCAGTGTTGATTACAATAATAGCAATTTTCATATCAGCGTCATTTTCCTGGATAGAGTAGATAGAAATGCTCATTTTGGAAACAGGCTAAAATTTGAAATCTCAAAAAATGACGCTGTAATACTTTAAAATATCTGTTTTCTTACTGTCTGGATGTATATGGATAGTAATAAAAGTAAATTTTGAAAAATAAAAGTTGGTACAGCTACGAAAACACGAGACTAAATTCTTGAGATGTCAAAATGAGAGACATAGATAGACAAATAGACGGATACACTATGAGAAAGTAATGACTGTGGCATACAGTAACAAAGTGTAAGGGCTAGTTTTTCTCATTCTGAAAAATACTTGTTTCGTCCGCTGTTGATTCCCATTATATATATTCTCTCTAATTAACAAAACAACTCTTCAAATAACCATTTTGACACTGGAAAATAAGTGAAAAATATGGATTGGATTGTATTGTTTGGGGGAAGAGACCAAACATCGAGGTCATCGGTCTCATTGGATTAGGGAAGGACGGGGTAGGAAGTCGGCCGTGCCCTTTCAAAGGAACCATCCCGGCATTTGCCTGGAGCGATTTAGGAAAATCACGGAAAACCTAAATCAGGATGACCGGACACGGGATTGAACCGTCGTCCTCCCGAACGCGAGTCCAGTGCTGAAAAATTTACCGTTGACTTTATTTACGTGAAATTCTGTGCAACACAAGTACCTACTCAGATAACATAGTGAGATGTTTCCACATTTTTCTGTTTTAAGAGAAATTCAAGGAGAGAGAGTTCTTCGTAGGGTGCCCTTCTCCAAATTGGCTGTATCGCGATGAGAAGTGAACAATTACTCATAAATTGGGCCACAAATTGATGAGTTCATAAACCCTCTGAAACATGGGTCATTTTACACATTGTAAGTAGGCTGTTTAGGTTTTTATGCTGGTAACGCCATGTAGCGCTCTATATGAAAATCACTGACTGATGTGTGCAGTCTGTGGCTGGTTTGCATTGTTGTAATTTGCTATTGTAGTGTTGGGCAGTTGGCTGTTAACAGGGCGTAGCGTTGCGCAGTTTGAGGTGAGCCGCCAGCAGTGGTGGATGTGGGGAGAGAGTTGGCGGAGTTTTGAGAACGGATGATCTGGACGTGTGTCCATCAGAGACAGTAAATTTGTAAGACTGGATGTCATGAACTGCTATATATATTATGACTTTTGAACACTATTAAGGTAAATACAGTGTTTGTTCTTTATCAAAACCTTTCATTTGCTAACTATGCCTATCAGTAGTTAGTGACTGCAGTACTTAAAATCTTTTATTTAGCTGGCAGTATTGGCGCTCGCTGTACTGCAGTAGTTTGAGCAACGAAGATTTTTGTGAGGTAAGTGATTCATGAAAGGTATAGGTTATTGTTAGTCAGGGCCATTCTTTCGTAGGGATTATTGAAAGTCAGATTGCGTTGCGCTAAAAATATTATGTGTCAGTTTAGTGTTGATCAGAATAGGTAAAGAGCGAAATGTCTAAGTACGTTCAGTTCTGCTCAGCTGTTTGAAAAGCAAATAATGTAAGAGGTTTATCAGCACAGTAATTCATAAATTTCTCTAAGGGGACGTTTCAACATGTGTAATTAAATTTCATACATTCATTAAACCAATTTCGTTCCTACTATCCCTGATGTTGCTTACGCCCTGTGTCAATCTTTAGATAAAATTTGATTGCAGTGCTCGTCTTCCTGCAAAATACAAGTTACGACTATAAGCCATGCAGATTTCAGCAAATTCACGACATCCTCACTGGCCGTTTATCGTCCCTGCTGCAAAATAATTGCGTACACACAAATATATAATGTTTTTTTTCTGCACGCAGACCTTCCGTTCTAATCAACATTTTTCTGATTCGTCCGGAGCCGGTGAGGAAGAGGACGAGGCGGAGAAAAGCAGAGACAGAGTGAACGTGCTGTGCTGCGGCCACAGTCTCGGCGCTCGTGCAGGCCACCGCACTAGACTCGTCTCCCGACAGCGGCTATTTGAAGCTGACGACTGTTGCGCTCACTGACTGAGACGGATTAGTCGTCAAGTGGGAGTTTGTTTCAGACACTTGCCAAATGGCAAGCTGTCAGGCTGACCTGCCAAAACAGCCGGCGGCTTTTTATAGCGGCCGTTAGCGTTCGTTAACACGACGCGAGGCTTATGATCAACAAACGAAGGCGATGGTACGAAAAGACTATGTCGCCACTGAGTTTGGGATAAGTGCTCACAATACCCCTATCGCAATGTGGAGAACGTTCCTTATGGCGTCTGTTGCTGCCAGGTATGTACGAGTAATAAGGCTTTACTGCCCTAGGTGGTCTCTCAAATACGCTCCCAAACAATGAAGTCGTCACATCCGTATAGGAATGTGAAGGCAGTCTTTACAGAATCCATCAGGACTCTGTGCGTTAATTTCAGGAACTCTCAGAACAAGAAGTTGGAGACCTGTAGAATTGTTTAGGACGCTGTGAGGCCGGAAAGGCTGCAACCCGATTCCCGTCGTTCTTCGTAGAATGTGACACCCTGACGGCATAAAGAAGTCGTGTCGTTACGAAGGTAAAAATCTGACCATCGGAAAAGCTGAAGTAGAAGCCGTTCTAATGACCGGCTAGGATTTTCCGGACGTCCTCATAATAGTCTCTACTGACCAAGACATCAAACATAGTATCATGACCCGGGTGGAAGGGGAGGAGAAGAAAGAAGAAAACAACAAAATCATAATTATAAACAAAGTGAAAGAAAGTAAAATGATGGTTGAAGGAAAGCCATTAAAACAGGTTTGTTTGGTTCCATCAGCAGAAGAGATCAGAAGAGGGAGGAAGAAACTAGGAGAAGAGTCGGGGGCTGCAAACCGTAGTGAGATGAGATGATATCTCTCTCTCTCTCTCTCTCTCTCTCTCTCTCTCTCTCTCTCTCTCACACACACACACACACACACACACACACACACACACACACACACACACGAGAGAGAGAGAGAGAGAGAGAGAGAGAGAGAGACAGAGACAGAGAGAGAGAATCTTAAGGGAGGAAGTCAGCTGTACACAGATCTGCCTACATGCCGACTCGGAAGTGGCTTTGAGTCTTAGACAGTCAATAATCCAATAAGACATCAGGTCTGAAGAGCCAAAGTGACAAACTCCCGAAAAATAGAACAGTCGACTGGAAGAGACAGGGTCAGAAACATAGCTTGGAGAAGATCCAAGCACAACAGCAGAGGGGTTTTGCCCATGTCCATTGAGGCCGAAAGATCGCGTACAAAGGTTAACTGGGGGGATAAGGGTATATGACGAAACATGAGACACAAGAAAGACGTGGGAGTAATTGAAGAGGCACTGCAGGAGAATGTAAAGGTGGAAGTCCCCCAACTGCGCAATGAGGTAGGTGACGTCTGAAACAAGCGAATTCGAACCACACAACAACTCAAAAAGGATAGATTTTCCCCAGCTGACACACGATGCCTCCCAGTTCCTCCTATCCAGCACTGCAGAATTGCAATTTTGGTGCCAAGGTCTGGAACGCTGTGGTGGGTCACCATTCACATCCCTGTCACATTCTCAGAGAGGCTCACGTCCTGAAACACGCTTGGTCACCTCATCCAGTAAGTACCATCCACAATTGCTGTTCTATGTACGTGGGAACTAACGGTCATGGAAAGGCGGTCTGGATCAACGATATCTCTGAAAACAAGCGCTGTACCGCACATATGAAGTTCTGGCCGTTAACACTATACCTGGACCAGCATAACGTTTTGACAGCTAGTTGTTTACATGGCAGCTAACATAGCAACAGCCGGTCAGAGAATGAGCTGGTCACGTTTCTACTCTGTTCACTGCTGTCATATCGCTGTTACCTCTGGTGCCAGTTACCACAATAAGCTACAACTGTGATTCACTTTCGTTGTTCGCATTTATTTTACGACACCGAATGTCTCACACCAACTGGGGTTGTGAGCAGGAAAGTGATAAGACTATCACAGCCCTGATAAGCAAACCCAATACTGCAGCGTGTCAGTGTGTCCAAAACGGAAACGTGCAGTAGTAGTTATGGCAGCCATTCTGTGTACATTGACAAATGTGAATCGATAAGGTCACCCCCTCCCAGGCTCGACCGTCAGTCACTTTCTTATTTTGATCGTAGTATACTTCTCCCAAAAACCAATCCAATCAGACACCCACCCACACCGCCACCACGATCAGCGGCGACGACGACGACAGTAAATTCTCTTTCCATGGTGTACCAATAATACTGAAAGAAGAGGGAATCACATAGTGATGCTAAGGGGATCAGATAGGAAAGTATATATAGAGTAATAGATGACTTATTTGGGCAGCAAAAGAACTGGGGTTGGCCGAAGTAGAGGGGTGACAGAATGTAGACTGCCAATAGCAAGAAAAATGTTTCTGAAAAATAAAAAAAAAATAAGAAAAGAAGAGTGAGAAAATTGTTGACATAGAGCATACATTCAAGTTTTAGGAAGTATTTTCTGAGGATATTGTTCCAGAGTACTGAAGTGAAACGTGTTTGATGAGCCGGCCGGTGTGGCCGTGCGGTTCTAAGCGCTTCAGTTTGGAACCGCGTGACCGCTACGGTCGCAGGTTCGAATCCTGCCTCGGGCATGGATGTGTGTGATGTCCTTAGGTTAGTTAGGTTTAAGAAGTTCTAAGTTCTAGGGGACTGATGACCTAAGTAGTTAAGTCCCATAGTGCTCAGAGCCATTTTTCGTGTTTGATGAACAGTATAAGCATTTAAAGAATAGAAGCGTTTGAAATGGGGTACTACAGAAGAGTGCTAAAGATTACACGGGCAGATTGAGTACCTAACGAAGAGGTGCAAAACAAACAAAGTTAGGGAGAAATGAGCTTCATGGGACAACTTGACTGAAAGAAGGGATGGACTGACTGGAATCGTCAATTTGGTAATGGAGCGAAGTGTAGGTGGGGAGTGAAAATTGCAGGAGACGATCTAGGTTTGACTATGGTAAGCAAGTTCAAACTAGTTGCGTAGCATGCAAGGGTGTGGGCAGCCAAAAGGGACGCTGTCATCCGCGGAGGACTTTGTATCCGCCTAGTACTGGCGGACATACGAATCATCCTGCCGACGGACACCAGAAAACGACTTGCCATGGACACTCAGACACGAACCGGCAGTTAGGCGATTCAGCAAGTGCCTGCACACCACTCGGTACAGTTCCCTGGAGACTGCTTTTCGACTTAGCAGTCGCTTTTTACAAAATAATTAGCCTATCAAGAGTGTGTGCAATATTACTGTTAGCCGGCCGGTGTGGCTGTGCGGTTCTGGGCGCTTCAGTCTGGAACCGCGTGACCGCTACGGTCGCAGGTTCGAATCCTGCCTGGGGCATGGACGTTTGTGATGTCCTTAGGTTAGTTAGGTTTAAGTAGTTCTAAGTTCTAGGGGACTGATGACCACAGATGTTAAGTCCCATAGTGCTCAGAGCCATTTGAACCAATATTACTGTTAGTTATACAACTCCCAAAGTATAACAAAGGTCCGGTATTAAGTTTAGGATATCCAAGTATCAAAGTTAAGTAACACTTCGTAACGTACTCTTGTGAGGGAAACTCCCCATTGCACCCCTCTCAGATTTAGTGGCAAGATGGCCGAGTGGATAGCCCGTCAAAAACTGAACACAGATCAAGCATGGAAACAGGCAGAAGGTGTACTGAACTGTGACAAATAAGCAAAATAGAAACAGTGGTCGGTCCAAACTTAACAACTGCAATACTGAGCAAGGGCGCACAGCAAGGGCGTCGTGGTCAAGTGGTCACTGTTGGAGTGTAATCCTGACGCCCCGTGTTCGAAACGCCCACGTGCTAATAATTTTTAATTTTTTTCACAACATTATGAACTGTCCCCCCGACCATTGCAATGTTTGTTCTCTTTCTGTAGTCTTGGCAGTTGTCATATTACACATTGGTTACAGAATATGAGTCATGTGGCAAGAATACGTTACCGTCGCAAGTAAACGCGATGAATGGCGCGAGCAGTCGAGATACCACACAGACGTCTCACAGAAATGAAAACAACAAACAGACGGGTGTGAACTATGTTACAACAAAGGAATTCAAGAGTCAAAACTTTCGAAACGGAACACAGCTTCAAAACCGTTAAGAACATATGTTTTGACGGAGAACAGAGAAAACTGTGAATGTGGAACTGTTGGGTTCATATTTTTTCAGCATATGTGACAAACTATCACATTTTCATCATTTCCTTGGTAGTGATCGCATTCACATTAACACCTAAATCGGGCAATGAGACATATCTTCCTCACCGGGCATACAAATTAGGTGCGTCGATAAGAGATTCCTATCATATGACACACGTACTGCCACCAATGCCGTGTATGACACACCAGACAAGTTATCCGGTAGCAAACGTTTGCGGTTCCCATTCGAAAACCACTTCCTTTCGGCCGCTAATAAAGTAGTTGTGGAGAATCAACTGTCATTGTAGGGCCCTTCCTTACACCTTGCTGTTGCAAACGGACGTTACACCACGACACAGACACAAACTGAATACAGCGAACAGCGGAAAAAAAAATTTGCGCAAGGTAGGCTCAAACTCGGCTCCCCCCGATTGGCAGTCCAACACCACGACCACTTAACCACGACGCCGTTGCTCTCCTAGGTTGCTCTATATTGCGCCTTCTTCCTGTTCTCATGCTCGATCTGTGTTCCGTTTTTGGGCCCTCTTACCACTAAATCTAAGGGGTTGAGGTTGTTTGGGGAAGGAGACCAGACAGCGAGGTCATCGGATTAGGGAAGGATGGGGAAGGAATTCAGCCGTGCCCTTTCAGAGGTACCATCCCGGCATTTGCCTGAAGTGATTTAGGGAAATCACGGAAAACCTAAATCAGGATGGCCGGACGCGGGATTGAACCGTCGTCCTCCCGAATGCGAGTCCAGTGTCTTACCACTGCGCCACCTCGCTTGGTACTAAATCTAAGTGGGGTGCGATGGGGAGTTTCCCTTGCTGGAAATGTGATTTCTTAGTTGTGAACTTCCTTATCTGAAACGCGCGCCACACACTGTGTTCGTTACTGCTGCATCGGGTTCAGTGCATTCGAAAGGGCGGGACCTAACTCCCTTTAAGAGTAGTTTAGTAGCGATCGTGTAGTGAACAAGAGAGGACGCGCGTCCGTGTGATCGAGACAGAGACGTTGAAGAACTACCAGGACGTCAGGAAACGTCGAGAAAGTAAGGCTGGCGATTTTTAATTCCGCCGACCGGTATGCGCGAAAACATGCGGCTGCTCTTGCAGTTTCTTACCGCACAGCGAAAGGAATTCATGAAGATTTGAAATTTCATCCATACAAAATGGCAGTGGTGCACACACTTAACCCACGCGATTTTTTTGCACGAAAAACTATATGAAGCCTTCAACGAAACCCTGCCTCCCATGCCCCTTGTGTTCTCAGCGACGGGCACATTTTTGTCTCAGTGCGAAAATGAATAAAACATGCGATATTGAAGTGATAGGAGCCCCCGAGAACTTCATGAGCAGACCCCACCCCCAACCTGCACTCAGAACGTGCCCATCATCCAAAACTGGAACTGGTTTTTCCAGACGTTTGAGGAGTTTTTCTCCTCGAACTTGGAGAGACGGATGAGTGGAGATGTTAGGTTCCAAGACGGCGCAAAGACTTTCACGGCACGGACCTCAATGACATCCTTGCGCGAACACTTCCCCAATCGTCTCATCTCTTTGAGGAGCAATCGTCAATAGCCAGAACGCTCGCCAGATTTAGCTACCTGCGACTTTTTCTTATAGGCTGTCTTAAATCCTTGGTATATACTAATCTTCCATGGATCCTTGGTGTACTGCACAATAGCCGGCTGCTAGCGGCCGTGCGGTTCTAGGCGCTTCAGTCAGGAACCGCGCGACCGCTACGGTCGCAGGTTCGAATCCTGCCTCGGGCATGGATGTGTGTGATGTCCTTAGGTTAGTTAGGTTTAAGTGGTTCTAAGTTCTAGGGGACTGATGACCTCACTTGTTAAGTCCCATAGTGCTCAGAGCCATTTGAACCATTTTTTTGTACTGCACAATAATATTTCTGCTGCTATCGCGAACATTGATAGAGACATGTTCGGAAAAGTTGATCGAAACTCCCGATTTCGACTCTCCTAATGCACTGAGGTCACCTTCATGATACTTCCAAAACACAATGAAATAAAACTTTAAATGTACCTCTAAAGAAAAGAGAATTTAATCGACATTTCCAATACTTTCTGTTTTACGATTTTTTAAAAATAAGGAAGTTCCTGCGCCGCCCCCTATATCATCCAGTTACTATATTCAGAACATTAGTTATGCAGATATGAAGAGGTTTGCATGGGGCGGACTAACGCAAGGAACTGCATCAAGCTAGTATTCGGAATGAAGACCAGAACAACAATAACAGGAGTTTCTTCCCACAGTGGAAAATTTCGGTCGTTCGGTATGAAGTGTCCGTCTATTATGGCTAAATGGCTCTGAGCACTAACATCTGAGGTCATCAGTCCCCTAGAACTTAGAACTACTTAAACCTAACTAACCTAAGGACATCACACACATCCATGCCCGAGGCAGAATTCGAACCTGCGACAGTAGCAGTCCCGCGGTTCCGGACCGAGCGCCTAGAACCGCTAGACCACCGCGGCCGGCCCATCTATTATGGAACGGATGTACGTGTGCGTAGTGCCACATATTTGAAGCAGTGGTGGTCAAGTGGCTAACGTTCGAGCTTCGTAAGACGAAACATGAGACGACAGTTAATTAAATACAATTAATTAATCTAAATTTATCACTCATCATATTATTCAATTTATATAGTATTTCAGAGTACCACGTGTATTTGCATGAAGTTTTATTGAATTTCATGTTATTTGACTACTTACTCTTTTTAATTGGTTCAAATGGCTCTGAGCACTATAGGACTTTACATCTATGGTCATCAGTCCCCTAGAACTTAGAACTACGCAAACCTAACTAACCTAAGGACATCACACAACACCCAGTCATCACGAGGCAGAGAAAATCCCTGACCCCGCCGGGAATCGAACCCGGGAACCCGGGCGCGGGAAACGAGAACGCTACCGCACGGCCACGAGCTGCGGACTTTTAATTAAATTCAGTTATTAGAATAAACATATTCATACATATCGATAAGCAAATGAAGAAACGCATTGAGTTTTCCCGAAAATGTATGCCTGTCACGATTTGCGAAATGCCTTATACATGCAATCTGGTAAGGTACCTGGAACTACTTTGCACCTCCGCGCTTCGAGCTGTAAACACAGAGGCAGGCTCCATTTGGCATTTAACCTGCGTAGCGGCGATACGTTGCTGATGTAGCAAGAACGAATAGTGTAGGTGCAATGTTTTCAATACCACAGAATTTACACTTGTATTACAAAAATGAAGGGCTGAGCAGGAGTCGAACCGTTGCCTCATACATGTTCGTCTTAAGAAGCCTAAACGCTAATCACTTTACCACCATGAACTCTAAAGTCCGGCACCTACGCACAGACACCAGTTACATACAGACGTGCAAAACTTATCTTGCGATTTTCTCGGAATTATCAGAGTAGTGCACCTCACTACTAGCACACTTTTTGTTGTTCTTGTGGCCTACAAAAAATGTACAAAGTCTGAAGTAAATCTGTGGTCACAGAGTCGTGATTTCCCTTGTTAGGATAAAGGATACGAATGGGTCTAGTTTAGCAGGGGATACAACCATCTTTGTAATACATGCTCTCTGGCCAATTCTGACGTCATTGGTCAATGCCGATTGACCAATGACGTCAGAATTGGCCAGAGAGCATGTATTACAAAGATGAAAAAACTGAGAAGAATGTTCAGAAACAAAGGAATGTAAGAGAGAAAAACTGTACTTCACGTATATAAGGGCCAGTAGTATTTTCACTTTAACGATTTCTCC
Organism: Schistocerca cancellata; assembly: GCF_023864275.1. Classification (NCBI taxonomy): domain Eukaryota; kingdom Metazoa; phylum Arthropoda; class Insecta; order Orthoptera; family Acrididae; genus Schistocerca; species Schistocerca cancellata. Next base: position 67,255,763 of record NC_064634.1, read on the forward strand.
GCAGAATACAATGGAAATAAATGAATGAAATATATTACTAGCAAAGAATACATCACGTTACATGTATGTCATTTGTATCTCGAAACTCTTTCGAACTGTATTGCTTAAGTACAGTACGGAATACGAGTTTGTCTCAACTCGATTTCTTTGTTTTCACTATTACTACTGTCCTGTTGTTCACCTGAATGATGTATCCTCCGCTTCAGTAAACCGTAAGTGGAACACGGAATACAAATTGTAGATGTGTTGTTTATTTCGTCTCCGCTATTACTAACGGTCTTTCCTTACGTACATATCAGTACTACTGATGACAGAAGGACCTACGTATGTAATATATGTATACCAGACTTTCGTTGACCTCTATATATGTACGCTGGTAACGAAAAGGTGGAAATAGACGTACGTTACATTTGCAACCCGTAGCTCAATTGAACTACACGGAGACAAGAAGACGACACATGTAGAATTTGTATCCCGTACTTCACTATGGGGTACAGTTTTCTTGTTGCCTTGGACGATAATGGTATCCCATTCGTTACTATATAGCTATACGCAACATTTGTATCTTGCTCGCCAATTGACGTATATAGTGTCAGTGTAGCCTGCCGGAGTGGCCGAGCGGTGGCGATCGCTACGGTCGCAGGTTCGAATCCTGCCTCGGGCATGGATGTGTGTGATGTCCTTAGGATTAAGTAGTTCTAAGTTCTAGGGGACTGATGACCTCAGCAGTTAAGTCCCATAGTGCTCAGAGCCATTTGAACCAAGTGTCAGTGTAAAGACGAAGTGAAGCACGGGATACAAATTTTAGTTGTGTCAGGAGTTTCGCCTGTAATATAGCAAGTACACATTCGAAAATGTCGTTCTGATACTAGTGCTGGGAAACGAAAGAAGATCGACAGCTGATAAATTTCTATTACGTACTTCACAACACGAAAATACACATATTGGTGGAAGAAAACAGTGAAATATGTCAAAATTGTGAAATACAGTGAAAGAAGCAAATGGAAAAGTGAATTTACCACACGGAAATATCGAGGAATAACCGAAGCTCGCCTAGACAGACAGTAACGAAAATTACGTACCCACAAACAGGCAAATCCATTCCTATAAACGAAAATACGACACTAAAAATTGTTCTACAATAACAAACTAATACTCCAAATTGCCTCAATATCATTACGAATAATTATTTTAATGTACAATGATAGCGCTTATCCGGAACACAGAACTGTTTCATTATGTATGCCTCGAAGTGAAGATATTACTATCTATGACTAATGTATGACGTCATTGGTCAAAGCCGACGGGTTGTATCCCCTGCTTCACTTGACCCGACGAATGACACAGAGGAGGTACGAAGTGAGGACACTTTCGAGGGAAGCGGTTTATCATACGGAAGAAAATCCCTCCTGCTACCTATACCTCTGTCTCTTTCACTTGCCTCAGTAGACGCAGCTCTCCGAGCATGCACCTCGGCCCAGCGTCACTGTTCCTAAGACAGCTGGCGAGGGGCGGCTGACCCCGGGGCCCGGAGAGCGCGCGGGGTGACGCGTTGCCTAGCAACGGCGCCCGCGTCCCGCTCCACTGTGCCTGGAGCGCCCTCAGGCTGAGCCCCGGGCCAGGCAGGTCAGCCGCGCTATTTATAGCGGACACCTCGGCCTCCTCTCCGTGAGTGACACCGCGAAGCCGCGAGCACGCACAGCGGGCTGCCGGCCGGTGAAACACCCCGCCCACCGGGGAGCCGCTCCAGTGAGGACAAACACGAGAATGGCGCTCCCCGGTGGAACCGTTACTGCTCGAATCCTGCGCTTTCCAGTCCGTTTTACACGAGCGACTTTCTTATCAAAATCTACTACTCTCGAGTGCGAGTGCCTTTCGTACCCACGTGTAATTCAGCAACGAACTACGACGTGTGTGTGTCTTTGTGTGTGTCAGGCCCCCACAACCGCACGAGTGGTCGACTGTGAAGAGCGGACAAATTGAATAGCTGGCCGGCGGCCATTAGAGTGGTAAACTGACGCGCGGAGTTCGCTTTTGCCTTCCCTTGAGTTAGGTCGCAAACAAAATGCCTCATTTAAATACGCTACTACAATATACTTTTTAATTTATGAACAAACAGCAACTAGTCACTGTTTATGAATTTATCTTACGTACTACATGGAACCTGCCGTAGCTAAAAGTTATGTACTGGACCCCTAGCATTTTTCGTAGTTCATTTACGACAGATGTTCGCAAAATGCATCAAAATACTCTAAGATTTACCCACTATATTAATAGATATTTTCTGACTCTACCTTGCTTTAGATTTTATGACGAGAAGTGCGTTATATATGGCAACTCAAGGCCAAATTATCAAGTTTCAACCTAACCTAGACCATGAAAACACTACCGATCAGCCAACTTTCTTCAAAATGATCAGAACATATAAAATGGTATTCTGTCGGTCGAAAATCTTGCCTCCTGACAGCGTGTAACCATTTTTGTAACACAGCTGTGGTTTTGAGAAAGGAAACCTGCAAATAGATGCACAGACATTATGCTAATACCGTGTTACAAAAACATTTATTAAGCAAGTGCACTGACATACAAAACAACTTAAAATATTCAGATACCTGTGAAATGTAATATTCGTTCCTTTCTCGAATTTATTTGTACAATTAATCGCTGCACAACTCTTCACCATTGTACTTCTTTTGATTGGAACGTACAGACAGTAAAATTACGAGTAACGAATACTGTATGTACGCCCCAACAAATATACAACGTTGAATCAGGGTCTTCATAAACAACAATACTACACAACACATCAGACTACAACCACTATAATGGCGTCCAGCCGAAGGTTCAAATTATCCCGCGACTGCAGCGCCATCAGTGAGTCTAGTTATTTTTTACAAGGTCTTTGGTGTGTGTATGGCGCTGTCGTGTTCAGCTAAACTGGTGGCTGTCCGACCTTTGCTTAACGTGATTCAGAAGAATAAAGACCTTCAGTTCAGCAATAATAACTTTATTGCGAGCGCGTATCTGACGACGCCCGGCATGCATGGACTGATCGGAGTTACGAAATTTACTTCCGGCCTATACAGAAGGATCCTTAATCCTCGGAAAACTTCCGTAGTTAGGAGAGAAAACAGTACTCGTCCACACAAGCCAGGAGGCACGGAAGTACTAACTCAAAAAACAAGGAATAATAATAATAAACAGAACGTATATAAAAGCTAGAAAACACAGCGCCTCTAGAGACTGGGCGTGGAACTACACAGACGTCGTGTACAGTGGGTAAACTTTTAGATGGCAGACCTCTCCCTAGTCCTGAATCGGTAGAAGTCGGTAAACGTCGGGAGGCTTCGATAGGCACGCAGTTACGACTGCTGCCAATATTACGTAGCTGACTGTGTTTTACAAGGTAGCCATTGTCGTCTGCTTCGTTATTGTTTTGTGCTGTACTGTTCTGCGTGTTTTTATTGTGCAGTTGTGCTAAACATTATCAAAATGAGTGAAGAGGCAGTTGCTGGCCCATCTCGGGAGTCGCCAACAACCCCTAGCGGTAGGCCTACGGTTAGAAGGAAACCAGTATTACGTAGCGATGCTCGCAAAATTATCGGATGAATGGTTTGTGAGCGCATAGTAGACAAACATACATACATTCATTTATAGATTTTAATGTACATGATGATTTCAGTTTCGTTTACGAACAACATTTAAAGCGAGTTTTAGTTCCAAGCCTTTCGTCTGCTTTCGTGTAAGCATGACGCGCAATTTGTAGGGCCAGCACTGCAACTGGTAGGCGTGGCTTGTCCCCCCCCCCCCCCCTCCAACGACTCCTCACCCCTCGCCAGCCAATGCTTGCTTCCTCCTCTCCCCGCTCGCCCCTCACAACTCGGCCGTCTTACAGTTAACACACTGTACAGTAATTACGACCGCACAGCACTGCACTGACACATGCGCACACACCACACACACGCACACCGGCGGGCTCGAATTAGCGCGCGGCAGCGTCGCTACATCAGCCCCCCGGGGCGGAAGCGGAGCGTCGGCGTCGAGATACCGCGTCGAAAAGTGCACCCGACGTCCAGAACGGGTCGTCCGCGTCGGAGGAGGAGGAACAGCGTCGGGAGGCGGATGTTGTGCTGCGTTGGGCGGGGGATGCTGAAGAGCCGGCGCCGGAGATGTGGCGTCAGTGTCGAACAGCGGTTGGTCGATGCCTACGACGAGGTGCCGCTAGTGGGGTGTCAGGAAAAACATACGCAGGTTTAACCAGATTCAACGCAACAGTCGTGGTTTTGCCGTTCACTAGGATATCCACGGTGTGGGCACTGTGCCGTAGCACTTCACTTCATATGGACCAGAATAAGGAGCTTGTAGAGGCGGTTTAACGCCCTCAGCGCGGAGCATGACGTGACGACACTGTTCCAGGTCCTGGTGCAGGAAAGTGGGCGGCTTGCCATGACGTGTGGCTTTCGGAGGGCGAATCTTCGATAAATGGTCGCTCAAGCGTCGCAAGAAATCCGGCTGGCCAGTAGCAACTGTCTCTGTGACATCAGCGTCTACAAAGTCCCCAGGAAGGCGCAGTGTTTCTCCATAAACCAGTTCTGCCGCTGACGACCCCAGGTCTGGTTTGAAAGTAGTCCGTAAGCCTAACAAGACCACTGGTAGTGCGGTTGTCCAGGTTTCTTCGTGGCACATCAGCGCGGCCTTCAAACAACGGTGCCAGCGTTCGATCATTCCGTTGCTTGCTGGGGGATAACTTGTGGTCTTATGGTGGGTGTAACCACAGAACTTGGCCAGCTGTGAGAACAGATCTAATTCAAATTGCTGTCCGCGGTCAGTGGTAATATGTAGTGGGCACTCAAATCTTGCCAACCAAATCATTGCAAAAGCGGAAGCTAATGTGTCTGCTGTGATATTATCCACCGGCACTGCCTCCGGCCAACGTGTAAAACGGTCGATCATTGTAAACAGGTATCTTTGTCCGTTCGAAGGTGGAAGTGGTCCGACCACAATCTCATGAACGTGGGCAAAGCGGGCGGTGGTATCAGGAAAACCGCCGATCGGTGCGTGTACATGGCGGTTAATCTTGCAGCGTTGGCACTGAAGACAAGATCGGACCCACTCGCGGCAGTCTTTTTGCATGCCCGGCCACACGAAACGTTGCGATACTAGGCGGAATGTCGGGCGTACCCCTGGATGGCACAATCCATGAACTGTATCAAAGGCTTGTCTTCTAAAAGCCGGCGTCAGAAAGGGACGAGGTAGGCCGCGAGAAACGTCGCAGTACGAGGTGCATTCAAGTTTTAAGGCCTCCGATTTTTTTTTCTAATTAGCTATTCACCCGAAATCGATGAAACTGGCGTTACTTCTCGACGTAATCGCTTCTTTAGGAGTCTGTTTTGACCACTGGAAAATCGCTGAGGCAATAGCAGCACGGCTGGTGAATGTGCGGCCACGGAGAGTGTCTTTCATTGTTGGAAATAGCCAAAAGTCACTAGGAGCCAGTTCAGGTGAGTAGGGAGCATGAGGAATCACTTCAAAGTTGTTATCACGAAGAAACTGTTGCGTAACGTTATCTCGATGTGTGGGTGCGTTGTCTTAGTGAAACAGCACACGTGCAGCCCTTCCCGGACGTTTTTGTTGCAGTGCAGGAAGGAATTTGTTCTTCAAAACATTTTCGTAGGATGCACCTGGTACCGCAGTGCCCTTTGGAACGCAGTGGGTAAGGATTACGCCCTCGCTGTCCCACAACTTGGACACCATCATTTTTTCAGCACTGGCGGTTACCCGAAATTTTTTTGGTGGCGGTGAATCTGTGTGCTTCCATTGAGCTGACTGGCGCTTTGTTTCTGGATTGAAAAATGGCATCCACGTCTCATCCATTGTCACAACCGACGAAAAGAAAGTCCCATTCATGCTGTCGCTGCGCGTCAACATTGCTTGGCAACATGCCACACGGGCAGACATCTGGGCGTCCGTCAGCATTCGTGGCACCCTCCTGGATGACACTTTTCGCATTTTCAGGTCGTCATGCAGGATTGTGTGCACAGAACCCACAGAAATGCCAACTCTGGAGGCGATCTGTTCAACAGTCATTCGGCGATCCACCAAAACAATTCTCTTCACTTTCTCGATCATGTCGTCAGACCGGCTTGTGCGAGCCCGAGGTTGTTTCGGTTTGTTGTCACACAATGTTCTGCCTTCATTAAACTGTCGCACCCACGAATGCACTTTCGACACATCCATAACTCCATCACCACATGTCTCCTTCAACTGTCGATGAATTTCAATTGGTTTCACACCACGCAAATTCAGGAAACGAAGGATTGCACGCTGTTCAAGTAAGGAAAACGTCGCAATTTTAAGTATTTAAAACAGTTCTCATTCTCGCCGCTGGCGGTAAAATTCCATCTGCCGTACGGTGCCGCCATCTCTGGGACGTATTGACAATGAACGTGGCCTCATTTTAAAACAATGCGCATGTTTCTATCTCTTTCCAGTCCGGAGAAAAAAAATCGGAGGCCTTAGAACTTGAATGCACCTCGTATAGCTGTGTATCTTCCCCTGGAACATCAACGAGTTTCAGTTGCAATGCGGAAGCTGTATCTTTAACACAGGCAAGGAGTTCTTCGTCGTCCCTCTGCGCCTGTGCCAGTGCAGGAAAGTCTATGGTACTGGAAACACTGCTGATCCGTGATAGGCAATCCGCAACAATGTTGTCGATCCCAGAAATACGTCTAATGTCGGTAGTAAACTGGGCCACGAACTCAAGGTGATGAAGTTGACGGGGGGAGCAGTTGACACTATTCCGACGGAAGGCGAACGTGAGTGGCTTGTGGTCTGTATGTATCATGAAAGTTCGCGCTTCCACTTGGGGGCGGAAATATTTCACTGCTTGGTATACCGCCAGGAGCTCACGGTCATATGTGCTCCATTTTCTCTGTGCAGCGGCGAGCTTTAATTAGCGCGCGACAGCGTCGCTACAGCGCCAATGGTCTACAAATTGCGCCTACTGTGTTCTAAATTTTCGAGTAGCTGCACATTGCGCACGCGCACCGACAAAGGACTATGGCAGCGTCTGCTAACATCGGAAATTATGACCTATTCTGGTCGAGCTCACTCCTACTATAGAAATTGAGTTTTGCTTTCGTGCCTTTTTGAACTTTATTATGTTGTTTGTTTGATTTTCATGGTGAGAGGTGGCATGAGCCCCCTCTCATATTTCTATCTAACTCTGAATAATTCGATTTTCCTCTCAAATTGCATGCGATGAAAAGTTGCTATTCCTTCACACACGGACTTCCCACGCAGCGTCTCTCGTCACCCGGGTGGTCCGGTGACAGGCGGGTTCCGCTGATCTTGAAAGGGTTAAGCCGACGGGTGTGAGGGAGTCGAGTGAATGCTTTCCAGACGCCGACATTGTCATAAGAGCGGGAGCGGCATGCCCAGATGGGCCTGAAGGAGCGGCTGGGCTACAGATTCCGTTACTTCGCAGAAACTTAGTGAAAACACTTTCTGGCGGGCTACCAGCGAGGCGTGGGAATGACTTGTGTTCCCAGGCGGTCTTGGCGGGAAAATTCCCGCGTTTTCTGCAAAATCGTAACTGTGATTGGCTTCCTCAGGGAATCGGTCTGTGACGTAGCAAAATCGGCGCAGAAATTGGCGCCAAGAATCTGCACTGGTGGAGTGGTAGTGCTTCGGCAATAGAGTGGAATTTTCGCTGGTTTTCGAGTTGCTGATTGGAACGTTTAACCACTGCCACTGTCGTGGGGGCGGGAATGTTCTGTGTTCGGTCTGTTGTACGGGTGCTCTTGAGGGGGTCGGCTCTCGCCTTTCGGTCGGAGTAGGTTACAAGACTGAGCTCTCGCTGCTCTGGACAGCCTGCCTTCCGTTGGCTGTATAATATACTTTTCTTTAATTGTAACTATTTGACGCAGTTTCTGAAGTTTCGACTTCAACGTAACTTTCCGAGTACAGTTGGCAATTGAGCGTTCTGCGTACAAGCGGCCTATGTTGTCCGTCTTGAGCAGTTTTGGCTAAAGTTGACTGTATAGGAGTTACTGTGTGACTTCGCTTGTTAAAATCAATCACTGTACCGTCAGTGATTGTATGGCGGGCCTTCTTCGTCTCCCTCAGAGGCGCATTTGTATTGCTAGGAAGTCTTTAGTCTGGAACAACCAGACCAGGATACTTTGTTTCGGGCTATACTCGCGACATTATCATCACCACGACGGGACGTCGAAGCAACCAGCGATCGCTTCCGGTACGCCAGATCGTGTTCTTGCAGTTAAGAAGACAGCTTGGTAATGTATGTCCGCAGCACCGGCAGATTAGGGAATTTGCTCTGTGATAATGAGGGATCAGCAGAGCACGTCTGTTCCCGTCTTTTCTTACGTGGTTCTGTCTTGGATGTTCATTGCCTGAGTTCTCACTACTGTAGCAGCAATTAATGTTTGGTTGGCTGGGTGATTCTCTTAAGATTTGAGTTGCAAGGAATTGGCTCCACATACCACTTTGTCATAAATATCACAATCTAGTTTATGGATAACCTCACCTTCACAGCATTTATTCGAGTATCCAATTTGATGTATTGTAAATGTTTCATGTGTTTTGTTTATTATTTTGAGTCATAATAAAACAAATTGTTATTTTGGACAGAACTTTCATTCTGTTAATCGGTAGAGCAACCCTTTCATTTCTCACTACGTTAATGAAACTTTCCTTTATCTAATTAATTTCTATCAAATTAAATTACTGCAGGTGCCAAACTTTTTCTACTCCACTCGCAGGGTCGATTACAGTCAGTTCACATTTCTTCTTAATCCATGTGCAACAGCAAAACTCGGAGTTAGAAAAGGGGGGGGGGGCCTTAGAGCATCATTTCCATATGAAGATTCTAGAAGAATTTAGTGTTAAATACACTGCTAGCCCCGGCACCTCGCAATGGTACACCGAGAAGTTACGTAAGGTCCTGGTACTTTTTTTCTACTAATCTTCTCATACAAGAAATATGAAATATCTGAAAGCAAAAAGTATTTAAGTTTTACGGAGAAAAACCAGACCATGGATAAAAAAGAACGTAAATACATCAACGTGTTTTAATGAAAATTATGTCAACAGTAAAAGTCAGAATTATTGGACTAAAAAAATGATTTTCTATTGTTATTAGGCATTTCGCAAGAAAACACTATTAAAAGGATAAAGCGAAAAGGCACTATTTACTGTGTTCTACATTTTGTCTGATGTGTTTGCAAGTATATATTTTCCCAGGCAAATAAAAGCTTATGTTCTGTACTGTTTGGATGACACTATTCCTATTCTTTCAGTCTCAGGAGTGTGAACAATTTGCCACACGATCTTTGACAAGCACTTCCACTATGAATTCTGCTTTGGTCATTAATAGACTCTATTGTTATTAGTTGTTCATACATTTTGTTGCTGTATTTAGATTTCTCTTGAAAAGGATAGTCTCTCATAACATCTCTTTCATCATTCAGATACCAAACTGCACAGCAGACAGCTCTTACAACACCAGCAATTTTGGCGCTGACAAACAAAATTACCACTCAGAATGAATAACATTCAGTACGGGAATAATACGCCAGGGGCACTGCAGTAGACGCATCCTGCGATGCACGCTTCCGAGCTACTGCACATTGACAGCGCAGTTCCTCCTCTCAAGTTCTAGCCCAGGACTGAAGTTTTTCCATGTTGTTCTCGTCGTAGTCTACAGTCTGAAGACTGCTTTGATACAGCTATCCACGGTAATCTAGCCTGTGCAAGTATCTTCAGCTGTGCCTCATTACCGAAAACAAACATTCAGGCCTCTCTACCCTACCTACCTCTCTCTCTCTCTCTCTCTCTCTCTCTCTCTCTCTCTCTCCAGTCTTTACCCTCCTCCTCCACCAAACTGACGAGTACCTGACGCCTCAGGATATGTCCTTAATATCGACCTTCTCTTTTGGCCAAGTTGTCCCATTAATCCTCTTTTTCTCCAGTTCGATTCAGTACCTCCTCGTTAGTCACTCAGTTCACCTCCACTATTCTTCTACAGCACCACACTACAAATGAGCTGTCTATGGCACACGCTTCAGTTCCATACAAGGCTAACACTCAAAAAAAGTAAGTTTAGAAAATGCTTTGCAACAATTAAATTTAAATTAAATGTTTTCAAATTCCTCTTCTTCGAAAACCCTTTCATGCTATTACTTATGTCATCGTCAGTTATTTCGCTGCTCACACAGTAGACCGCATGCGCTACTTTTCGTGCTTCATTTCCTAATCTAATTCTTTCAGTGTCGCCTGTCTTAATTCGATTGCATGTCATTGACCTTGTTTTACTTGTTGATGTTCATCTTTATCCTCTTCAAAACACTATACATTCCGTTCAACTGCTCTTCGAAGTCCTTAACCACGACCTTCAAGTCTTGGAGATCCAGTCTGGGTTTTGAACAAGTTCTAGATAATCTCTCCGTTCTGCGTGTTCTGATGACCTCATCCCACAGGAAAAATAATTATCAAAATCTGAACTGTTAAGTCATCCAAAATTCTAGTTGGAAAGTCACACTCTTTGTTACACTTCTCAATTGGTCACGATCCCACTTTGTTTATGAACTGAAAACTCTAATATTCACGAGAAACTACTCTGAAATTAACCTGAACCGACAAAATTGTGTATATATTCTCTGAAACTTCAAAGGAATTAGAAAAAGTGACAAAATTTCGTGAATCACACACAATACTGTTAACAATCGCATGAACACTGGGGGGGTTTCACCATACATCTACCCACTTTTGAGTACAACCAGTGTCTCTTAATACTACGACTCGTAGCAATACAATATCAAAAACTTTTATTACTGGGTAAACAGTCACTACGTGATTTGACAGCTGACATTTATAATTCCCGCTCACGTCAGGAAAAGCACCAATACGGTAATAGCAGCTTTTACGTTATTGGTCAGAACGCAAGCAATTATGGCGGTCGCCGTAATTTTCGCGCGAAGCCATATTTCGCGACAAAATACTCTTATTAGTCACCGTCATATATCTAGTCTCATAACAATACATAAAACTACATAAAATAACTACAATAATTTTGACATGCAAGGAGAATTAGTCCTAATGAGAGGAAGAAGTTTGTATTTACTGGTGTTTCAACAATGACTACCAGTCAACTTTTAATTCACTGACTGTAATTTTATTTTCGTTAGCAGAAAGCAAACAAACTAAACAAAGAATTTAATTAAACAGAGTCTGTAATTCTTATACTTTTAATAGAGAAAGAAAGTTTCTAGGTCAGGGGATAGCGTTCAGCGAAATCCCTTAACTTTTTGTTGCATACGAAGCGTTGCGTTAGGCAGCACGATGTCGGTGGGTTACGATGATGAGAGCAGGATACAGACAGTTCCGCTGGTTAATCTTCTCCGGCGAAACGCAAATGAAGTTCCGGCACAGCTGTATCATTAACCCCGTGGTGATTAATAAACCACAAGACGCCAGTATGCGAACGTTGTTGACATGTCCTCTCTTTCAAAGTACATGACGTACACATCGCTCGTTTTTACACTTTATGCACTGTCCGTGACGCTATCGTCCATAATTACACGGTTCGTCACATTCATATAGTCTTAGCCACAAATACACAGTTCATAGAATTGTTCCTGTATGTGAAGCACACCGTAAACGATGTCCACTCTGTTCTCGCATTTCAAACTTCGACACCGTCACTGAAAGCCATTTATACTGCACAGTTAGTCTTCACTTTCATGGCTTGATAGAATGTGATATACAACAGTCCCACCACCTAAAACCAATACCAGCAAAGTTCATTCGAATAAAGGCACAGTTCGTGTCGGCCACAACAAAGTAATGTTAGCGGCACTTTCACAGTCTGTTTATTTGCTCTTAAAGTTCGCTGGCGATGGCATTACATACCGCAGTGGTATAGAGAATTAACAATCTGATAGTTCGGTATCACTGTCCATACAATTACGTATGATTTTCGTAAAAGACAGTACTATTTTTTTCGCGCACGCTTCACGGACACACCACTCACCATCCCCTCTACTACACAACAAACTTTCAACTCTCGATATCACTATCGCTGTCCCCTGTCTATAGATGTTATATCGTTATCGTAAATTACATAAACCTTTATAAATGTTATTGACTGCATTTTTCACAATTAATAATATTCCAAAAGAGAACTTTACAAACTTTACCACAGGTACAAAGCAAGAAACATATTTATCTATTGGCAAACGAAATAATCACAATTATATCTTTACATTTAAAAACCACAGTAGAATGTTACATAATCACAATTAGAAATGCCCATATGAACAAAAGAAAAAGAATAGAAATCCAAAGAAAATCACGAAAAAAAATTTTATATGCGTAATTAGCAATGCCTTCACAGTGTTTATTATTAATTCCCAGTAACACTCCCTCCTCCCCCGACTCTCTAAAGAATCTAACTCCCATGTATAAAACAGATTCAAACGTCTGCTTACAAATGACTTAGTGAGTTGAATATCTGACGTTAAGCACGTAAGATATTTATGGTAGTAGACAAAAAGCCTTAGTTTTTCATGCATCTCAATATTTATCACGTCATATTTCCTTGACAACGTATCGAAAAAAAAAATTGGTTCAAATGGCTCTGAGCACTATGGGACTTAACTGCTGCGGTCATCAGTCCCCTAGACTTAGAACTACTTAAACCTAACTAACCTAAGGACATCACACACATCCATGCCCGAGGCAGGATTCGAACGTGCGACCGTAGCGGTCACGCGGTTCCAGATTGTAGCGGCTAGAGCCGCTCGGCCACCCCGGCCGGCTATACTCTGGATATTTTTAGAAAGTATACTATCACATGAGGAACGTTTTATCAAGGGTTACTTAAATTATCGCTTTAAAAATGTGATAGAGTATTCTTAGCAATTAGATAAACAAATGTATCTGCAATACTTCAGCAGAAAATGTTCCTTATACACTGAGAAACGAAAATTGCGGGAAATGCAGGGAGAAGATTTTATTAGCATTTATGTCAGAAACAAGTATCTTAATGTTGGCCATAACCATAGATTTGGTCTTTTTGGTCTCCATGTAACGCTTTTCATCTAGTATGATCTTTCTGACGTCCTTTTGCAATATCCTTCACTGACACTTCAGAACTAGTAATATCAGCATCATCAATCTTCTATAGCTTTTAGGTGAAGCAGTCTACTTAAAATTCTTGTCTCATATGAGTCATGATTCCTCCAGTGTTACCACCACTGAACGCCAGACAAGCATCACATGAGGAAATTTCGGCAACTGTAGACGAGAAAACTGTTTTCTTTGCGGGACTCTTCTGTTTGAGATTATTATAGATTTCATTTGGGTTTCGTGCACCAAGATGCGTGCATTTCTTTAATAAATCATAATTAAAGGCATCGTAAATGGGCTCACAGCCTCGTATACTCTTACAGATATGTTCTCTGAAGGCAGTAAATAACAAAATATCGTAAACAAGGACAGAGCCATATTGAAAACGGGGCGTGGCACTCCGCATTGGTTGAAGCAAGATGGCTTTTACATCATTTGTAGCAGGAACTGAATTCTGAAAATTGGATGCACTTGTTTTTAACGTGCTACAGAACTACCTAGAGGCAAAAAAATTTCAAAAAATTTTTGATAAAATTTACATACATCCACCATTAATGAGTAGACGATGATAGCATTTTAAATTCTTAAATTCCGTCAATAATCGGATTAAATATGGAAAATCAGAATTTTTGTTGCCTCTAGAGGCCGTTACACAGGCAACCCACTGAAACTGGGTGATATTTTAAGCTTTCTAGTGACGTGGATAAGCGTAGCCACCATCGCCTTGAGCCTAGAGGCAAAGTTAGAATAGTCATCCGTCCCAACGTTGAACGCCCTGTAGCGACATAACAGCACCGTAAGAAGATTCCACGATCGTATCACTCGCCTGGAAAAACGTACGCTGCTTATCAGTATACCGTCTTCAAGAGTTCCTTGCATTTCCATTAGATATCACCAAAGAGAAAATAGGACAACAGTTACAGCTATGTATATCATGTTGTTGTTGTTGTTGTTGTTGTTTTCAGTCCAGAGACTGGTTTGATCTGCTCTCCATGCTTCTCTATCCTGTGCAAGCTTCTTCATCTCCCAGTACCTACGGCAACCTGCGTCATTCTGAATCTGTTTAGTGTATTCATCTCTTGGTCTCCCTCTACGATTTTGTACTCTCCACGCTGCCCTCCAATACTAAATTGATGATCCCTTGATACCTCAGAACACGTCCTACCAACCGATCCCTTATTCTAGTCACGTTATGCCACAAACTTCTCCACAATCCTTTTCAATACCTCCTCATTAGTTATGTGATCTACCCATATAATCTTCAGCATTCTTCTGTAGCACCACATTTCGAAAGCTTCTATTCTCTTCTTGTCCAAACTATTTATCGTCCATGTTTCACTTCCATACATTGCTACGCTCCATACAAATACTTTCGGAAACGACTTCCTGACACTTAAAGCTATATTCGATGTTAACAAATTTCTCTTCTTAAGAAACGCTTTCCTTGCCATTGCTAGTCTACATTTTATATCGTCTCTACTTCGACCATCATCAGTTATTTTGCTCCCCCAAATAGCAAAACTCCTTTACTACTTTAAGTGTCTCATTTCCTCATGTAATTCCCTCAGCATAACCCGATTTAATTCGACTACATTCCATTATCCTCGTTTTGCTTTTGTTGATGTTGATTTTATACCCTCCTTTCAAGACAATGTCCATATCGTTCAACTGCTCTTCCAAGTCCTTTGCTGTCTCTGACAGAATTACAATGTCATCGGCGAACGTCAAAGTTTTTATTTCTTCTCCATGGATTTTAATACCTACTCCCAATTTTTGTTTTGTTTCCTTCACTGCTTGCTTAATATACAGATTGAATAACATCGGGGAGTGACTACAACCCTGTCTCACTCCCTTCCCAACCACTGCTTCCCTTTCATGTTCCTCGACTCTTATAACTGCCATCTGGTTCCTGTACAAACAGTAAATAGCATTTCGCTCCCTGTATTTTAACCCTGCCACCTTTAGAATTTGAAAGAGTATTCCAGTCAACATTGTCAAAAGCTTTCTCTAAGTCTACAAATGCTAGAAACGTAGGTTTGCCTTTCCTTAATCTTTCTTCTAAGATAAGTCGTAGGGTCAGTATTGCCTCACGTGTTTCAACATTTCTGCGGAATCCAAACTGATGTTCCCCGAGGTCGGCTTCGACCAGTTTTTCCATTCGTCTGTAAAGAATTCATGTTAGTATTCTGCAACCATGGCTTATTAGCTGTACCAAAATGGAAACTTCTTTAATTTTCACGGCTACAAATACAGTTCATTTGCGTTGCCAAATCCGTATCTCCCATTAAACAGCATTTCCAGTTTACTAATAGCTCCACAAGCTAACACGAGCTCTCGTCCTGCCGCTCTCGTAAGAAACTTAACGAACAACTTTGCCGAGCACTAACTTTTCGACCTAACTCCGTTGATCTCTACTTCTGCGCCAGAGAGCCAACGACTCTAATGCACTCGAGAGCGCTACCAGCCGGCCTTCGGTTTCTCGAGGTCCGAGCAACTCAACTCATGATGCCTTGAACCAGTGAGGCCTGAGATGCCGAGTAGTTGGCATCTGACACATGTGCGGGTACTGGCACTGGCAACCGCTTGTCCCGCTAATAATGCTTTCCTGAAGCCTCATTACTTCTCACTTAATGCTACTGATGTGGATACGTAAGTTTACCTCCGTCTCCGGTAGATGCCAAACATGTTTTACTATACACTGAATACACATACTCGAGCATGAAATGTACTACAGGAATCGAGAACATTTCGAATAGAGTGTACAGTTCTCAGCGTGCCCAACATTATTCCCGAAAGCTGCTGCAAGTAGTTTACTGTTCACTTCAACTGTCTGTACCCGCAGCTCCTGGTCTAGTGGCTAGCGTTGCTGCCTCTGGTTCATGGGGTCCCGGGTTCGATTGCCGGTCGGGTTGGGGATTTTCGTTGAGCGCCCCACAGCGCAATCACCACCACCACCACGAACTGTCTGTAGACTATCAACGAAGCGTTAGCTCAGTTAGAAGGGAAAGCACAACGACATTAGAAATCAGTACAGTCTCTCTCACATTCAGTCTAAAAAATTTGTGAATGAGTGTTTAAGATAGACAAACTCACAAGAAGGCACGTTTACGGAATTCAGTCGAGCTCCTGAATTCTGTACCGGCAAAGATCAACCATCACAAATACACACATCAAAAAAGTTTTAGATCACCTCGGTTCCGAAACCTGTACAGAAAATCGGAATAGAGATCAACATAAACATCATTTCAGCCCTTTTTATTGCTCATGAAAACTACGCATTGCATGTCGTACCACCATACAGAGAGACCTTCAGAGATGGTCCAGATTGCTGTACACACCGGTACCTCTAATACCCAGTAGTACGTCCACTTGCATTGATGCATGCCTGTATTCGTCGTGGCATACTATCCACAAGTTCATCAAGGCACTGTTGGTCCAGATTGTCCCACCCCTCAACGGTGATTCGGCGTAGATCCCTCAGAGTCACTGGTGCGTCACATCGTCCATGAACAGCCCATTTCAATCTATCCCAGGCATGTTCGATAGGGTCCATGTCTGGAGAACATGCTGGCCACTCTAGTCGAGCGACGCCATTATCCCGAAGCAAGTCATTCACTAGATGTGCACCATGGAGGCGCGAATTGTCGTCCAAGAATACGAATGCCTCGCCAATACGCTGCCGATATGTTTGCACATCGGTCGGAGGATGGGATTCACATATCGTACATCCGTTACGGCGCCTTCCATGACCACCAGCGGCGTAGGTCGGCCCCACATAATGCCACCCCAAAACAGCAGGGAACCTACACCTCCCTGCACTTGCTGGACAGTTTGTCTAAGGCGTTCAGCTTGACCAGGTTGCTTCCAAACACGTCTCCGACGATGGCGTGGTTGAAGGCATATGCAAAACTCATCGGTGAAGAGAACGTGATGCCATTCGGCACGTTATTGGGTCCATTTGTACCGCGCTGCATGGTGTCGTGGTTGCAAAGATGGACCTCGCCATGGACGTCGGGAGAAGTTGCGCATCATTCATTCAGCCTATTGCGCACAGTTTGAGTCGTAACACGACATCCTGTGCCTGCACGGAAAGCATCATTCAACACGGTGGCGTTGCTGTCAGGATTTCTCCGAGCCATAATCCGTAGATAGCGGTCATCCACTGCAGTAGTAGCCCTTGGTCGGCCTGAGCGAGGCATGTCATCGACAGTTCCTGTCTCTCTGTATCTCTTCCATGTCCGAACAACATCGCATAGGCTCACTGCGAGACGCCTGGACATTTCCCTTATTGAGAGCCCTTCCTGGCACAAAGTAACAATACGGACGCGATCGAACCGCGGTATTGACCGTCTAGGCATGGTTGAACTACGGACAACACGAGCCGTTTACCTCCTTCCTGGTGAAATGACTTGAACGGATCGGCTGTCGGATCCCCTCCGTCTAATAGGCGCTGCTCATACGTGGTTGTTTACATCTTTGGGCGGGTTTAGTGACATCTCTGAACAGTCTAAGGGACTGTGTCTGTGATACAAATCCACAGCCAACGTCTATCTTCAGGAGCTCTGGAAACCGGGGTGATTCAAAACGTTTTTGATGTGCGTATTACAACGGAATAAAACTGGTCAGGCTCAATAAAATACATTTAAGCAGTCAGTAATATCAGCGATATGATATGAAATGGGCGTAAGGCACTTAAGAACTTTCCATCTTATCTTCAGCAACTTATTCTTGTCTGTGTCATTAATCGTCCACGTTTCATTTCCGCTTAACGACACACTCCGTGCACGCTTTCAAAATAAGCCTTCTAAACACCACATTTAGTATTCGATATCAGCATATTCATCTTTAGCAAGAAACTTTTTCTACCTACGGCAGCATGCATTTTATACCCTCTTTACGTAAGTTGTTGTCAGTTATTTTGCTACCCGAATATCAAAACTTTTCTACTATTTTCATCTTGTCATTTCTCAATCTACTCTCTCAGCGTCGCCTGATTGAATTACTCGACAGCAAATCCATTACCCTTCCTTTACTTTTATTAATGTTCATATTACAACCCCATTTTAAGACGCTATCCATTCCGTTCAACTGCTCTTTCACGTTCTTTGCCGTCCTGGAAGAATTACAACGTGATTGGCGAACATCAAAGTTTGTATTTCTTCTCTCTGAACTTTAATTCCGTTTTCAAATTTCTTCTTCGTTTCTTTCGCTGTTTGCTCAGTGTATAGATCAACAACATCTGGGCTAGGCTACAACTCTGTCTCGCTCCCTTTAGGAATACTGACTACCTGTCCCGCGACTCTTCAGTAGTCCGGTTTCTGCAGAACTGTAGATTTAATATCGGTGATAGGTTGTGAGTACCTGAGCTATTATCGGAAGCATTTGTGAAGAAAAACGCTGCAACCTGTCGCACTTTTTCAAACGCTGATTTTATTTCTCCGTATTAACTTCTGGTGTAGGCCCATCTTCAGACGGCAGCGAAGATTTCCCCTTACGAATTCCACATTTGTCTTACAAAATATGAGAATGTAAGTGATTCAGCTTTTAGACTACAGACAAGATCCATATATTCTACTACTATCCATATCATAACATAGGAGTCTGCATCTATCTTGAGTGAAATGCTCAACCATGAGCGTGAACAACAACAACATGGCGGACAAGTGTTTAGATTTTAGTTATGTTTACATCTAAGTTTACGCCAGCTAAGCGATTTGGTTACAAGTAGCAAAGAACACGATGCTGTAACACACTGTTGATCCACTGTGGACACGGGACAGAGGCTGGTCAAATATGCATTAAGGAAGATAGCCGAACAGCCATACGAATTTTATTTTCACTAGAAGTTCCGGCATTTCAGTACGCCATCTTCAGGCCACATATACATATCATATATAGACATTCAGATGTATCGATATTGGCGTACTGGAACCATCAGTGTCTGAATATCGTTAATTCGTTATTCGAGTGCTTCCTTCGAAGGAAGCACTCTAATATTGAATTGACGACATTCAGACACTGAAGACTCCAGTATGGCAATATCGATACATCTGAATATCTGTATATGAAGTGCATATGGGGCCTGAAGATGGGATACTGGAATGCTGAAACTGATACTTAAAATAACTTATCAAACACGTGCGGCTGTTTAGCGATCTTCCTTGATAAATAACCGATACAGTAACAGTTGTTGTTCTTGGAAGTATATTTGCGTACAATACGGCCACAAAAATTGTACTTATTAAGTCTCTTGCATTAAAATGCAAAATTCTAGGATTAGATCGCGAAGAAACGTAAATATCTCCAGAATGAGATTTTCACTCTGCAGCGGAGTGTGCGCTGATATGAAGCTTCCTGGCAGATTAAAACTGTGTGCCCGACCGAGACTCGAACTCGGGACCTTTGCCTTTCGCGGTCAAGTGCTCTACCAACTGAGCCACCGAAGCACGACACACGCCCGGTACTCACAGCTTTACTTCTGCCAGTACCTCGTCTCCTACCTTCCAAACTTTACAGAAGCTCTCCTGCGAACCTTGCAGAACTAGCACTCCTGAAAGAAAGGATATTGCGGAGACATGGGTTCGCCACAGCCTGGGGATGTTTCCAGAATGAGATTTTCACTCTGCAGCGGAGTGTGCGCTGATATGAAACTTCCTGGCAGATTAAAACTGTGTGCCGGACCGATATCAGCGCACACTCCGCTGCAGAGTGAAAATCTCATTCTGGAAACATCCCCAGGCTGTGGCGAACCCATGTCTCCGCAATATCCTTTCTTTCAGGAGTGCTAGTTCTGCAAGATTCGCAGGAGAGCTTCTGTAAAGTTTGGAAGGTAGGAGACGAGGTACTGGCAGAAGTAAAGCTGTGAGTACCGGGCGTGAGTCGTGCTTCGGTAGCTCAGTTGGTAGAGCACTTGCCCGCGAAAGGCAAAGGTCCCGAGTTCGAGTCTCGGTCGGGCACACAGTTTTAATCTGCCAGGAAGTTTTAACCTAAATATCTGTTTTTAAAGCCACTGTCAATGTGCAGTCCAGCTTCCTTTTACTTACAGTATAACGTGTAGAACTTCTTGTTGACTTACAAAGCTAAACTGCGGCAGTATACATATATTTATTCTACAAATACATTATGGGAGCTGGATGAGATTTTGTAGTACCGTTCCAATACATAACTCTAGTTTCTCATTCACGTTGCAATCTGGGTGGTTGTGAATGTGGCATTTTATTTGGTGCTATACTCTGTACGTCCTTGTTGGGCTATGCGACCAACGAAAGTCGATTTATTGAAGTCATTTGTATGGTGAAAGTCGTTTCAGCATGGCCAACCTGTTTGGTTCCCTCCCCCAAATCAACCAACCAACCAAAGTGGCCAGTATGAAATTCGTGGTACGCAGAACAGTTCAGTTCGTAGATGTCGGATTAGGGTTGCGCTTCCTTCTCTAAATTTAAGTTACGAATTAATTTATCATTCACTGGATTATTGATGTGAAACTAATCTGGCTATCTTCTAGCGCAGAACATGTTTACTGTCTGATATGAGAAAATCACGGTCCGTAATGATTCAAAACATTGTGCATATGTTGTAAGTTCAGAGTCTCAGTTAGCTAACTGAGGGCGAGGCGCGCCTAAGGTAACACGCTTCTGGCCTCCAGTCAGAGAAGCAATGAGGAGGGAAGATCAGTTTCGCCCACGGGGATATGAACTCGGCTCCTCCACAGCAAGACACCGCGGAGACACAGGCAGTGGTCTGACCAAAGAACTGGTCAATGGCTCGTTACCGCACCACAAATGTCACGAGTCATGTCAGACAGGCGACTAAGCGTACTCACGTATACTGCGGCTGTGACCAGTATTCCAACGGACCGAAACGGCGGAAGCGGTGGCCGCCTTCCTGTGAAGATAACGCCAAAAAGGCGCTACCGCGAGCGTTATCAGCCGGCAAGTGGTGCACTCGTTCCGTTCTGTTATATTCGTTTCCAATCGTACCTCGCATAAACAAGCTCCGAAGCATAATTGGAGGACAGCTTATTAAGACAATGACAGAACGAAGTCTTGCCTTCGGTCATCAACACTATCACAAAAAAAGCTTTAAGTTGGCTTCCTGAAAACAAATATTTTAAGAAAGGAATCCACATTTAACAGCTGTAAACAACAAGTCATTAATTGCCTCTACCATTATCGGTGTACGGAACTACAAATCTATTCTCAATTAAGTAGATCGCTTGTAAATATGAATTTCAAATTGACAGCAGCGAGAGATAAAATAAACGTACAAAATTCCATTGCCTTTACAATCTAGTTACTTCTACCCGTTTTATCGGCAATGTTTTGAGAGGTTCACGGTAAAAAGAAGTTCACAGGGCCACATGTCTGTGCTCTAAGAACGAAATCATTGTCGAATTACCGTCTACATTCGAGCGTATCTGTGATCAGACCGACCGCTAATAACAGAAACTGGGCAACACGTTGCGTTACCAGATCATGCCTATTTGCCATTAATTCACAGAACTAAAACAGACGACAGGTGAACTGAGATACGAGGTGCGACAATAAAGTAATAAGACTTATTTTCTTCACAAGATGTGGCAATCCTTGCAGGCTTGCATAGGCACAATATCTTTGACCTTGGTCTATAAGCTGCTTCTAGTCCAAGCGGCACATCGATGCAACTGCTCAGTCGTGAGTTGTGCTGTAAAAAGTAACACGTGTTTGTGTCTCTCGTCACGGAAATGGAACAGCATAATATTGCGCAACGGTATGCCATTTCGTTTTGCGTTAAATTGGGTGAAAACGCGACGAAAAGTTACGGTAAGCTTCAGAAAGCTTTTGGAGAGGAGCTTATGCCAAGAGCTCAAGTTTGGCCCAGAATGTTTAGTGAAGGGAGAACGAATGTTGAAGATGAAGACCGCAGTGGACGACCATAAACCTCACGGACGGATGTCAACTTGGCCAGGGTCCGTGAACTCGTACGACCTGATCGAAGATTATCTATGAAAATGATTGCAGAAGAACCGAACATCAATCGAGAAACGGTTCGTCTAGTAATAATTCGATTCTGCATCATGATAATGCGCCATCCCATACTGCTCTGTCAGTACACCAATTTTTAACCTCAAAACAAATTTCAGTACTACCACAGCCAACTTATTCACCACATATACAGGGTGTTTCAAAAGTGACCGGTATATTTGAAACGGCAATAAAACCTAAACGAGCAGCGATAGAAATACACCGTTTGTTGCAATATGCTTGGGACAACAGTACATTTTCAGGCGGACAAACTTTCGAAATTACAGTAGTTACAATTTTCAACAACAGATGGCGCTGCAAGTGATGTGAAAGATATAGAAGACAACGCAGTCTGTGGGTGCGCCATTCTGTACGTCGTCTTTCTGCTGTAAGCGCGTGCTGTTCACAACGTGCAAGTGTGCTGTGGACAACATGGTTTATTCCTTAGAACAGAGGATTTTTCTGGTGTTCGAATTCCACCGCCTAGAACACAGTGTTGTTGCAACAAGACGAAGTTTTCAACGGAGGTTTAATGTAACCAAAGGACCGAAAAGCGATACAATAAAGGATCTGTTTGAAAAATTTCAATGGACTGGGAACGTGACGGATGAACGTGCTGGAAAGGTAGGGCGACCGCGTACGGCAACCACAGAGGGCAACGCGCAGCTAGTGCAGCAGGTGATCCGACAGCGGCCTCGGGTTTCCGTTCGCCGTGTTGCAGCTGTGGTCCAAATGCCGCCAACGTCCACGTATCGTCTCATGCGCCAGAGTTTACACCTCTATCCATACAAAATTCAAACGCGGCAACCCCTCAGCGCCGCTACCATTGCTGCACGAGAGACATTCGCTAACGATATAGTGCACAGGATTGATGACGGCGATATGCATGTGAGCAGCATTTGGTTTACTGACGAAGCTTATTTTTACCTGGACGGCTTCGTCAATAAACAGAACTGGCGCATATGGGGAACCGAAAAGCCCCATGTTGCAGTCCCATCGTCCCTGCATTCTCAAAAAGTACTGGTCTGGGCCGCCATTTCTTCCAAAGGAATCATTGGCCCATTTTTCAGATCCGAAACGATTACTGCATCACGCTATCTGGACATTCTTCGTGAATTTGTGGCGGTACAAACTGCCTTAGACGACACTGCGAACACCTCGTGGTTTATGCAAGATGGTGCCCGGCCACATCGCACGGTCGACGTCTTTAATTTCCTGAATGAATATTTCGATGATCGTGTGATTGCTTTGGGCTATCCGAAACATACAGGAGGCGGCGTGGATTGGCCTCCCTATTCGCCAGACATGAACCCCTGTGACTTCTTTCCGTGGGGACACTTGAAAGACCAGGTGTACCGCCAGAATCCAGAAACAATTGAACAGCTGAAGCAGTACATCTCATCTGCATGAGAAGCCATTCCGCCAGACACGTTGTCAGAGGTTTCGGGTAATTTCATTCAGAGACTACGCCATATTATTGCTACGCATGGTGGATATGTGGAAAATATCGTACTATAGAGTTTCCAAGACCGCAGCGCCATCTGTTGTTGACAATTGTAACTACTATAATTTCGAAAGTTTGTCTGCCTGAAAATGTACTGATGTCCCAAGCATATTGCAACAAACG
The DNA here is from genome assembly GCF_023864275.1 of Schistocerca cancellata. Classification (NCBI taxonomy): domain Eukaryota; kingdom Metazoa; phylum Arthropoda; class Insecta; order Orthoptera; family Acrididae; genus Schistocerca; species Schistocerca cancellata. The sequence goes on from NC_064634.1 coordinate 67,279,538, forward strand.
GTGTACTTCTATCGCTGCTCGTTTAGTTTGTATTGCCGTTTCAAATATACCGGTCATTTTTGAAACACCCTGTAGCTCCGTGCGACTTTTTTCTATTTCCAAGAGTCAAAACGGCGGTCAAGGGACACCATTTTCAAACAACACAAGATGTCCAAAAATCTGTGATGAGAGTCTTGGAGGATATTACAGAAGATGAGTTCCAAAAATGTTACCATCAATGGGAGAAGCGGGAAAAGGTGTGTGCAATCAGAGGGGAATTACTTTGAAGGAGACAACACTAAACTTGACTAAAACTGTAAGCAACATTTTTTTTCACATCAGTCTCATTTCTTTATTGTCGCACCTCGTACAAACAGTGTAGTCATAAACACAAGTGATTCTGGAGGGCCACATCCAAGTGATGATTTATCCCGATTGCTAACAGGTTCGGTGTATTTTTCTTATGCTGAGATTCCGCTATCCAGAAATGATTTTACGAAATACTCATGGCATAGTTAACTGCACAATGTCGTCCTAGCGCTATTAGTATTCACTACCGATCCCACTATAGGAAATCTGTATTTTTTTAAGCAAGCAATAATGACGTGCAGCGTGCATTTTAATTCGGTAAAGATGCGCCGCGCAGTTCAAACACTTAACGTAGTCAGCGAAGGAACTTAAGCCATTTGGTGAAGTTGCCACAGCGAAGAGCGAATATCTTGTGATCGCCTATTGATTCTGTAAGAGAGCCTTTGCCACTAAAAGCGAGCCTGAGTATAGCAACACACAAATTAGCCAGCTACACAGCATATGGGGCTGTTGCCGAGCAGATCGATTTTGCTACTTCAGTAAAAATATCAACTGTGTTACAAGACCGGCTACACACTGACTTCGCATCAACTCTACGCGTTGTATATATACGGACAGCTTACAAAGACGCTACAGAGCACTTTAACGTGAAATTAGATTGTCCGATGTGAAAGTGCTAATGATGATCCATCTTTTACTCTATATTTGCGACGCTGTCCAATGACGCCTATCGGTTGAAGATGGCAAGGCGGCCGGGTGGTACCGTTCGAGCTTCAGAAGCCTGTTGGGACGCTTTAGTTTGTAACATTGGGATACATTTTTCATCATATTGCGTGTTACAAGGAAAATAATAAAAATTTAACCCTTCCAAGCAATCAGAACATGTTCTCTGTAAGTATTTGGACTATACAGCTATTACGTAATTTATAACTTTTATTTACCTTCATTTCCTTTTTGAAAATTGATCAGTTACAATATTTCACTATAGGGCACGCAAAGCACGCAACATCTGACAAACAGTTCGTCCTGTAACGCAGCCATCTGATGATGGGCGAAAGTTGGAAAGGATGCAAGAAACTATAAAATGTGTTAAACTTAATGTCTTTAAATTAGCGGCTGGTAGCTATTTTTATAACATGTCTTATAATACACCCACGGTACTCTCATAATGCTGGCTACTGACGAAATGACTAAGTATACCGGCATTCCTTCCATCTCAAAGAAAACATGTGCTTCTCATGAATTAAATAAAGGCGAGTCCAGTACTTCTTTCTTTCGGGCAAAAAGTTCTTTGTCCAAAGTAAGAAAATTTTAACCAAGTAGCTACATGACAATCAACTCATCGCTAAAGCACTTTCAAGGTTCCGGAAGCCACTTAAATAAGACAGAGAGGGCCGCATTTCCAGAATAGATATTGGATCGTTTACATCACCAACCAGAATAGCAACTGGAATATTGGTTTACGGGAAACCGATCTGAAAGCCCAAGTAAGCGCAGTGGTGAAAGCATTGGCTCGGAAAACAGTCATAAAACGGCGAGAAACAGATTGTGCTTAATGTGCCTTTTAAACAAATTGTACGAAATAGCATTTTAAGATTTACTGCTTGGCCGCTGTTCTTCGTTTGAGACTATCACATATGCATGGAATTTTACGCTTTAGCGTTAAATTGGAAGTTCATTGTACATTAAAAGAAGCTATCAAGATGAAGCTTCATATTAATCAGAACGGTCTGCAACTACATATAACTGTAACCAGTCACAATTTATTTTTATTCCCACTGAGAATTTCAGGGTATAAAACCTCAGTCATCAAGTGGTTTTATGACAATTAATAAGGCATGTACGAGATTTTGGTAACCTGTGGCACTGACTGTCCGTCGGGACTCCTCGTACGTGTCTCTTCAGCTGACAAGTTAATACGTAACATATTCGCGTCATCTAATGATTTGGTAATCTACATCTACATTTATACTCCACAAGCCACCCAACGGTGTGTGGCGGAGGGCACTTTACGTGCCACTGTCACTACTTCCCTTTTCTGTTCCAGTCGCGTATGGTTCGCGGGAAGAACGACTGCCGGAAAGCCTCCGTGCGCGCTCGAATCTCTCTAATTTTACATTCGTGATCTCTTCAGGAGGTGTAAGTAGGGGGGAAGCAATATATTAGATACTTCATCCAAAAACGCACCCTCTCGAAACCTGGACAGCAAGCTACACCGCGATGCAGAGCGCCTCTCTTGCAGAGTCTGCCACTTGAGTTTGCTAAACATCTTCGTAACGCCATCACGCTTACCAAATAACCCTGTGACGAAACGCGCCGCTCCTCTTTGGATCTTCTCTATCTCCTCCGTCAACCCGATCTGGTGCGGATCCCACACTGATGAGCAATACTCAAGTATAGGTCGAACGAGTGTTTTGTAAGCCACCTCCATTGTTGATGGACTACATTTTCTAAGGACTCTCCCAATGAATCTCAACCTGGTACCCGCCTTACCAACAATTAATTTTATATGATCATTCCACTTCAAATCGTTCCGCACGCATACTCCCAGATATTTTACAGAAGTAACTGCTACCAGTGTTTGTTCCGCTATCATACAATAAAGGATCCTTCTTTCTTTGTATTCGCAGCACATTACATTTGTCTATGTTAAGGGTCAGTTGCCACTCCCTGCACCAAGTGCCTATCCGCTGCAGATCTTCCTGCATTTCGCTACAATTTTCTAATGCTACAACTTCTCTGTATACTACAGCATCATCCGCGAAAAGCCGCATGGAACTTCCGACACTATCTACTAGGTCATTTATATATATTGTGAAAAGCAACGGTCCCATAACACTCCCCTGTGGCACGCCAGAGGTTACTTTAACGTCTGTAGACGCCTCTTCGTTGATAACACCATACTGTGTTCTGTTTGCTAAAAACTCTTCAATCCAGCCACATAGCTGGTCTGATACTCCGTAGGCTCTTACTTTGTTTATCAGGCGACAGTGCGGAACTGTAGCGAACGCCTTCCGGAAGTCAAGAAAAATAGCATCTACCTGGGAGCCTGTATCTAATATTTTCTGGGTCTCATGAACAAAAAAAGCGAGTTGGGTCTCACACGATCGCTGTTTCCGGAATCCATGTTGATTCCTACAGAGTAGATTCTGGGTTTCCAGAAACGACATGATACGCGAGCAAAAAACATGTTCTAAAATTCTACAACAGATCGACGTCAGAGATATGGGTCTATAGTTTTGCGCATCTGCTCGACGACCCTTCTTGAAGGGCACTGCCTGTGCTCTTTTCCAATCATTAGGAACCTTCCGTTCCTCTACAGACTTGCGTTACACGGCTGTTAGAAGGGGGGCAAATTCTTTCGCGTACTCTGTGTAGAATCGAATTGGTATCCAGTCAGGTCCAATGGACTTTCCTCTGTTGAGTGATTCCAGTTGCTTTTCTGTTCCTTGGACACTTATTTCGATGTCAGCCATTTTTTCGTTTGTGCGAGGATATAGAGAAGGAACTGCAGTGCGGTCTTCCTCTGTGAAACAGCTTTGGAAAAAGGTTTAGTATTTCAGCTTTACGCGTGTAATAAGTCGCAACCTACTATGAAACCACTTGTGTGATTCTGGGGATAAAATATACAATACAAATTTTACAAGACGGTCACTGATTCCCTAAAGGCAGTAAGCCTGGTCTGTTTTATCTTTCTTCCTTTATTGTATCAGGCATAGCGAGGAGACGTTCACAAGACAATTTTGACTAACGTATTTTACACAGCAAACACAGATGTATCTCCTTTGGGCGCCAGAGGTGGTAAGAAATATCACTGAGGATGCAGTTATTTTAACCCTTCGTTATCAAAACACCGAAAAATGTACGATTGCAGTTGGTATCTCTTCGTGGTTCCAGGCAATCTGGGTACATTGGCAACATGTACTCTTGAGAACATTCCTGCAAAACGTAGTTTTTAAAGGCTGAATTATTAATTGCCCACGGTTTGCTAGCACTAGTGACCTTGTAAATATTACGAATGTGAAGTAACTGTGTGCCTGTTTTCTAATAGTCAGCATACTTGTTTTATCGCTTAGTATTTATTTCGGTGACATCTTAGGTGAAATATCAAGCATTCACAGTTAGAAGAGTGTTAGCTTATATCACATGGGTTATCTTTACTGCTAATACGGGTCTCTTGCGTCTGGAACTAGCACAATACGTGCGGTGCGGAGCGTGATTTTGACACTAATATACTGGATGATTTGCTTCAAAAATATGACGAAGACAATGGAGAATTTTGGGAAGATTTAAATTTTCTTCATGATGATAATGTTGTGTGTACAGATGACAGCTATGTAGACCAACACGTTGAAGCGGCAAATGAGGAATCGGATGAAGAATAACTGGGTGACTGTCGAAGAAAGTAGAAGACTCTGTACTCATCTGACGTATAAAATACTCTTGGAGTCATAGTAATTATAACAATCTGTAACTGGTTCTTAGCATACATTATGACCTCTTTTCCCATAATATTTTGAGCAGCAGGATTGTCATTACATAGCTCTTTGTACTTTTGTATGTGACATAACACTAGAGGTCTGATAATTTTAGTTAATTAGCGCATAACCTATAAATATGTCTTCCTCTGAATAAAATCCGTAATAAAATTTAGGACGGTTTGGTAGTAATGTAACTCTCCCTCCCCCCTCCCCGCTTTTAGTGCTATAGGGTTAATGGCAGGTTGTTTACATGTGATACGCTTTCCACAGTAGCTGCGTACTCTGCAAGTCGTCTGTTTACCGAAATTCGTATATCACGCTCGTAATGTACACACACAGAGCACACGATACTCTTACTTACTTTGAAATAAGCGGCTAATTCCGTTCTGTTTGACCAAGATAACTTAACCATTTCGCTAGTGCTGCCACAAGCGGAGAAAATCGACACTACTTTAAGGATCATTTGCCTCTAGCGCTGTCAACGTGAAGTTGCCCCTAGATGGGAAATATTATCAAATACTTGTGTCCACTAACAAATAACTTCCGTAAACACTTGCTGAGCTGTTTACATTAGAACAAAAACTTATTCAAGTTTACTACAAGTCACTGGGGCAAGCGTATTTCACGAACTCGCTGCACGTACTTGTTACAGAAGTGTAGTTATACCTCAAAACCAGAGCAGTCGCCACTGTTGTTGCATTATTATTAATGAATAAAAATCATGACGAAACAAAAATAGAAAAAAAAAAACAGAAAAATAGTAGAGGAGTACATACTGATGCTTCGAAGAACACTATTCAGTCAACTAAAATCAGAGGACTTCACTTAGATAAAAAACTTTGAGGGTGTCGGATGCAAATTTCGAACATATCTTGTGTATAGTATAATCAAGAATTCGATAACGGGAAACAAAAATTCGGGGCGGTATCTCACCCTTTAATTACTCTTTGACGTCTGCAAGCAGTATTTACTACTATTATCACAATTGTAATGCATGTATGTTTATGCTAACATTTTAAAAAATCATTTAAATTTAAAGACGTCTGTTACGACGTTCTACTTTGTCTTCCAGTGAAAAGAATTAACTGGTAAACTCATTTCGCAGTTCCTTGACTGATGGTGCCAATTAAGTGTGTTTAGAGATTCCAACGGTACATTTGTTTCGTCCATTCTCCTTTGCGACAACGATACTTTCGCACCGGTGCTGTACACACAACTTCTGTAAGTTTGAGAAGAACTTCCGCGAAAAGACAAATTCGGCAAGTGCTAAATGCAAGAAATAAGAACGAATTTTCACCGCACAGCGGAGAGTGTGCTGCTTTCTTACAAACCTGAACTGTGTGCCGGGCCGAGACACAAACCCGGGAACACGTCTTGGCACACAGTTTTAATTTGTCAGAAGTTTCATGCAAGAAACTGTTTCCATTACCTTGAGAACTTCTTGAATTTCACGAAACTACCGGACGTAGATGGGAGGCGGGGTTGCAGATATTGTCGTTCGCAATATTTCACCCAATTCTGTGCTTGTATGGTTCACCTACCGTCTGGTAAGTAAGATGTATGAGACAGGCGAAATACCCTCAGACTTCAAGAAGAATATAATAATTCCAATCCCAAAGAAAGCAGGTGTTGACAGATGTGAAAATTACCGAACTATCAGTTTAATAAGTCACAGCTGCAAAATACTACTGCGAATTCTTTATAGACGAATGGAAAAACTGATAGAAGCCGACCTCGGGGAAGATCAGTTTGGATTCCGTAGAAATGTTGGAACACGTGAGGCAATACTGACCCTACGACTTATCTTAGAAGAATGATTAAGGAAAGGCAAACCTACGTTTCTAGCATTTGTAGACTTGGAGAAAGCTTTTGACAATGTTGACTGGGATACTCTTTCAAATTCTGAAGGTGGCAGGCGTAAAATACAGGGAGCGAAAGGCTATTTACAATTTGTACAGAAAGCAGATGGCAGTTATAAGAGTCGAGGGACATGAAAGGGAAGCAGTGGTTGGGAAGGGAGTGAGACAGGGTTGTGGCTTATCCCCGATGTTATTCAATCTGTATATTGAGCAAGCAATGAAGGAAACAAAAGAAAAGTTCGGAGTAGGTATTAAAATCCATGGAGAAGAAATTAAAACTTTGTGGTTCGCTGATGACATTGTAATTCTGTCAGAGACAGCAAAGGACTTGGAAGAGCAGTTGAACTGAATGGACAGTGTCTTGAAAGGAGGGTATAAGATCAACATCAACAAAAGCAAAACAAGGATAATGGAATGTAGTCGAATGAAGTCGGGTGATGCTGAGGGAATTAGATTAGGAAATGAGACACTTAAAGTAGTAAAGGAGTTTTGCTATTTGGGGAGCAAAATAACTGATGTTTGTCGAAGTAGAGAGGATATAAAATGTAAACTGACAATGGCAAGAAAATCGTTTCTGAAGACGAGAAATTTGTTAACACCGAGTATTGATTTAAGTGTCAGGAAGTCGTTTCTGAAAATATTTGTATGGAGTGTAGCCATGTATGGAAGTGAAACATGGACGATAAATAGTTTAGACAAGAAGAGAATAAAAGCTTTTGAAATGTGATGCTACAGAAGAATGCTGAAGATTAGATGGGTCGATCATATAACTAATGAGGAGGTACTGAATAGAACTGGGGAGAAGAGGAGCTTGTGGCACAACTTGACTAGAAGAAGAGATCGGTTGGTAGGAAATGTCTGAGACATCGAGGGATCACCAATTTCGTATTGGAGGGCAGCGTGGAGGGTAAAAATCGTAGAGGAAGACCAAGAGATGAATACACTAAGCAGATTCAGAAGGACGTAGGCTGCAGTAGGTACTGGGAGATGAAGAAGCTTGCACAGGATAGAGTAGCAGGGAGAGCTGCATCAAACCAGTCTCAGGACTGAAGACCACAACAACAACAACAACAACAACAACAACAACAACATGGTTATTGCGCCGTGTCACAGTAGGAAGTTCGACAGAATACCCAATAAATATGTCAGGATGACGATGTTAGATTGGTTGCACGATGTCCAAATGAAATGCAACGACTCAGTGAGGAAGGCTGAACTATTATCTACAACAAAGGAAAAACCATCCGTGAAGGTGCACGTCGTGGATAAAATCTCTTAGCGCAGAAGCCGCAAAGCAGTGCGTTTACCGCCCAACAAGAGATCTAAATCCGATATAATTGGCATAGGCTAAAATGAAACAAAATTTCAGGGAGAACAATGTCGCTGGTGACATGTCAAAAAAAGATAGCAGCATCTTCTTATGCTGCTTTCCATCGCCATCGATGATAAATGTCAGTGATCTTTAGTGAACATCAATTTGACAGTTCGTTCGGGCACAGTTAATCACACTTTGTAAACATTACTGCTGTCTGCATTTAATAAATGCAATGTGCAAACAGATTCCAAAAATCAGTCTCTTAATTTAGATTCATCTACATTTTTCATTGTTTTCGATACATAAATAATACTTAAGTTACAGGCAAAACTCTTCGTGCACGAATGTCAACAAATTAGGTGATTTCCGCGCCGACGGAAGTGTCACCTAAGCGGGAAATACATCCACGAGTGCCGCCTGCGATTTCGTGTCAAGCGCAAAACACAGGCGGACCTGCCAGCATTGCAGCAAGCAGCCGACGCTGCTTTCCCCTCACTGCTCCACTCCCCTCGGCAACCAGCATGCGAGAACACGACCTTTCCCGGCAGCCACCGCGCCAATCGTCAGCTTCTCGTGGACAAACGGTAGACTTACAACTACTGGATTCGGGCAGTCGTTAGGCCGGTATTACACTATCAAATTTCTTTGACAAAGATTTGATCAAAGATGTGATCAAATATTCCGTCAAATATATTTGACAAAGATCTTTGACGTAGCACTAGAAGGGGTATTATACTGTCATCATAGTTTTCGTCAAAGTTCAAGATGGCTGACAACAACAACTTGCTATTAACCGCAGTTGTTGCATGTACCACATTGCACAGTGTGCATATGCGGAAGAGAAGCGGGGGAAAAAAGGAAACAAACCTGGGTGAAGCCGTGGGTTTTACGACGATACGATAAAAGCATTCAACAAAACTTTTTATGTGAGCTTATAGTGGAGGACGTCAAGTTGTACATCAGTTACTTACGAATGGATGAGCATACGTTTCTGTATGTGCTCAATGAAGTGTATCCTCACATCACAAAGAACAATATTCACTTAAGAACTGCCACATCTGCAGAAGACAGGCTCACTGTAACACTCCGATTCCTTGCTACAGGAGAGGTTAGGTTAGGTCAGGTCTCCAACCTTCGTAATCTATTTTTGTATTCAGCGTGCCTCACGTTGTATAACGCCTCATCAGCTTCATACGTCTCTATTAATTTTGTAGTTGTCGGCACACACCAATTGTATTTGTAGGCAATGTTTATAAAAACACTACAGACGACAGAACGCAGCGATGCTAGCGCGTGGTAACATGTCACATTGCAGTGAACAGAAACCAAACGACTTCTTTGATCAAATCTACAGCGAGACCCTAGATCTGATCAAATATTGGACGACATTTGACAAAGTTCCCTATTAAACCATCAATATCTTTGACAAAGATATTGGACAAAGATAGTTGACAAAGAAATTTGATAGTGTAATACCGGCCTACCTTTGTGGAGACAACTATTCTTGAAAAGAAGCTAACAATACCTCTCTAGAGCCTAATGCTTACAGTTGATTGTGACATACAGGGAATTAATCACCGACTGCAACGGCAAATATGCTGACTAATTCAAGTGACAGTTAATTGTTAGTACAATGGATGCAGCCGACAATCCCTTATTCTGGGTTGCTCAAGCACAATTCTTGTGTATTTTCAGTTCCGTGTTGTATATGTGCTGGCAGCTTATTTTTGTGCTAGAATAGAGGACCCCCAGCCGGCTCCCAATCGTCACACTCATAATTATCCTGTGTTGGGTTCAGGAATCACATGCCAATGTTTGTTCTAAGTTTCGGTTATATATTCTGTCACCAGAGGAAACAAATAACTTGGTAACAATGTCTTCCACGAGCGATCATGAGAATTAAGACGGCAGAATAGCAGCTAATTTTGAGTAGCCAAAAGTATTGATAGGCTTTTTTTACGATCGCGGGAAAAATTAAGTTAATAGTTTCCAGTTATACCACTAAATCACTGAATACGGCACATTTCCTCCAGAACGATGAAATCAAACAGCGGCAATGCAGTTTTTGTTCTGTTCTCAGACCAGCACAACACGGATACCTGGCAGCCAATAGTTAAAACTGGTATGGGAAAAAATAGTTATCTGAGTTAAAAAATATCGTAACTCAACCAATTAGGCCGTCTCTAGTGAACATATCCCAAAGACTGCAAAAAATATTGGCCTCGAATGGCAACAATCTGAATGCACTATCACGATATGCCTCAGTTTGCGACGAACTGCAAACCATGGGAACTCTGTAGTAGACCCTCTTACGTCAGCATGGGATACTCCCTTGGTAAAAAAGGCATACGATGTTTGTGATAAAACGTACTCTCAAATGTTCAAATGTCAATCCAAGAAAATGTTCCACAGAACCGGTGACAACGTTGAGTATTTTGACCTATTTAATGCCGTAGCGGTGCAAATTATTAGTACGGGTTCGCGAATAAAAGTTTCCGGTTAAACCTACGGAGCAGAATGTGTGGTAATTTGTCTCGCATGCCGTACATCGCCAATACTGCGTGAATTCTGACTGCATCCACGAATCTGAGTTCGCTCAGCGCCACCGAAGATCAGAGGGCGGGCAAAGGAACGTTTCACAATTCTGAGCTTTCTAAATATTTCCTAAACATATAAATAAGTACATCACAATTCTGAACCTGATCGCATTCTGATACCTACTGAATTGTTCAACTGATGTGTGTGTCACGTGCAGTTTGGTACTTTTTGAACTGTTACACACTGCGAAGAACAGAACGTGATTGACTTTGCTTAACGAATATAGTTTGCCATATTTCAGTATTAATAACTGCCTGAAACACGTAAAATTACGTGTTTCATCTTGGACTGTAAAATAGTCAATTCCGCTTCACGCGAAGTTGCAACGTAAAACGAAAAATATTTACGCAGTGCTGCTATTGTCTTCGGTCCGTAGACTGTTTTGATGCAGTTCTCCACGCTATCGTATCCTGTGCAGCACTGATCATTTCTGAATAACTACTCCAATCTACTTTCATTTGAACATGTTACTGTAACTGTTTCCAAGACTCTCCCTCTTCAATTTTTACCGTACACTCCCGCCTATAACTAAATTCACGCTTCCTTCACACCTCTCGATGTCAAACGTGCTGTGAGGCTGGAAAGTCACGATGAATGGGGCAAAGGAAGGTCTGAATCGATTGAACTTACCGATACTGATTTGTTTTGACCTGTGACAGATGTTGCGTACGTGATACCGGCGCAAACACGAAACCGACATTTGTTTCTATATATTTTGGAATGAAAGCTGTGGTGAGAAATGTGGGGATTTAACGCTGACATTGAGATTGTGTATCGGTGAAGCCAATGAATGTGAATGAGTAGTAATGGCTTGCAATTTATGCTCTTTTTCAATGGCTGATTTATGCCGGCTACTTCGATACCGTCATGGGTTATTGCTTCCAAATGTCGAAATTCAAATCGAAACCAAAAGCTATTCAAGCAACTATTGTCGAGTCCAGCAGTCACTTAAGGAAAGCGACAGATATTTTTTCCTCGGTGGCTCGAGAATTGCACAGCTGTCAACATTATAACTGAAGAGAACACGCCACAGAGTGAAATAATTTTGCCGTAAGCTCACAGTTAGTCTTAGATCGCTGTAAGAAGGCGACGTTTCCTGCGCGAAGTATACTTTTCTATATTATTAGAAACAAATATGATGTTCAATATTGAATTTCAAATACGTATAAGCCTTAAGATTTGTCACATGCATATAACACCTTTTAAAACATCATCTGAAGTGTACTTGCAGATGTTTTACACCAGTGGAGTATACGAATACTTTATGGCGAAACGGTGGTCATAAAACTACACATGATGTAACGGCCCAAGCCGTCTGGGAACCGCACGAAACTGGTGTTTTAGTTCAGAAACGTATTGGAATTTATCAAAAATACGTCATGTCTGATGACTACATTATTAGCAAAAATATCCATAACAAAATTACGTGATAGTTCCCAATGTCTCACTGTAGCAGTTTTAGCCGCCAATCTTGCATCATTAACCGTTCCTCCCTTTACTTGATCTCACTCTGTTCACTCCAAATATTGCTCTCTCTTGTCCGTAGACATATCTGTGGAACTTGGTTCAACCCATAGCCACTTGCTCCTGAGTATTGATTCGAGCTTTGGTCCGTTTGTACAATTATTAAACACAACATGTCCCTTTATTACAGAGGAGAAAATTTCTTCAGGTCTCAGTATGTGTCGCGGCAACCGTTCCCTTCATTTAGTTAAGCTATACCACAAATTACTCTTCACCGCCATTCTTTCGGGATCCAATCACTCGACCTACCCATTTAATCTTCAGTATTCTTTTGTAGCATCACATTTCATTTGACAATATCGTTTTGTCTGTTTCTCTTCCATGTTTCATTCCACATGAGGCTACACTTCACACAAATACACCCATAAAGATTTCCTGTTATTGTTGTTGTTGTTTTCAGTCCTGAGACTGGTTTGATGCAGCTCTCCACGCTACCCTATCCTGTGCAAGCTGCTTCATCTCCCAATACCTACTGCAACCCACAACCTTCTGGATCTGCTTAGTGTGATGATGATGATGATGTTTGGTTTGTGGGGCGCTCAACTGCGTGGTTATCAGCGCCCGTACAATTCCCCAATCTTTGCTCAGTCCAATTTCGCCACATTCCTGGATGATGATGAAATGATGAGGACAACACAAACACCCAGTCATCTCGAGGCAGGTGAAAATCCCTGACCCCGCCGGGAATCGAACCCGGAACCCCGTGCTCGGGAAGCGAGAACGCTACCGCGAGACCACGAGCGGCGGACATCTGCTTAGTGTATTCATCTCTTTGTCTCCGTCTACGATTTTTACCTTTCACGCTGCCCTCCAATATTAAATTGGCAATCCCTTGATGCCTCAGAAGATGTCCTACCATCCGATCCCTTCTTCTAGTCAAGTTGTGCCACAAACTTCTATTCTCCCCAATACTGTTCAATACCTCCTCATTAGTTATATGATCTACCCATCTAATCTTCAGCATTCTTCTGTAGCACCACATTTCTCTCCTTGTCTAAACTATTTATCGTCCATGTTTCACTTCCATACATGGCTACACTCCATACAAATACTTTCAGAAATGACTTCCTGACACTTAAATCAATACTCGATGTTAAATTTCTCTTCTTCAGAAACGCTTTCCTTGCCACTGCCAGTCTATATTTTATATCCTCTCTACTTAGACCATCAGTTATTTTGCTCCCCAAATAGCAAAACTCCTTTACTACTTTAAGTGTCGTTTCCTAATTAATTCCCGCAGCATCACCCGACTTAATTCGACTACATTCCATTATCCTCGTTTTGCTTTTGTTGATGTTCATCTTGTATCCTCCTTTCAAGACACTATCCATTCCGCTGAACTGCTCTTCCTAGTCCTTTGCTGTCTAACATTTAAATTGATCTCGTGGTGCACATGTCCATTGCGGTGGATGTGTGCACCAGAAGGTTAACAGTCGACGTAAATTTCTTATTTTCAGAAACGCGTAACTTGCTATTGCCTATTTGCATTTTATATTCCCTCTACTTCGGCCATCGGTTATTCCACTGTCCAAATAGCAAAACGCGCAACTGTTTAGTTTCTCATTTCCCAGTCTAATTCCCTCATCATTGTCTGGTTTAATTCCTCTACATTCCACTGCCCTTGTTTTACTTCAGTTGATGTTCTCATAATTAGGACTAAAGAAATCGTTTACTTCGTGAAGCTAACCGGTAGCAGTGTTTGTTTCTCGCGGTTATAAACAACCAGTTTCCGTTCTTGTACGTGCCGGTGGAGTGAATATGCTCTCCGGCGTAATTACGGAGGCTGCGAAGCATAATGCGGAGTCGTAAATTAAAAACCGCGGGGGATGTGGGTCCGGCGGCCCGCTTGGCACGACGCCAAGCCGCCCCGGGCGAAGCGAGGCCTGAGCGCCGCATAGCGTGGCGCTGCGCTGCGTAGCCGGCGTGCAACGCACCGCACGCACGCACACGCGCTGGGCACGGGCAGGGGGGCGAGGTCACACCGGCCGCTGCCGCCGCCGCTCACTGCGGCACGGCGCGACCACTGACGCAGCACCGCTGTCAACAAACTCCGCCAGCAGTGCGCACTCTCTCTCGACGCCTCCGCTCTACTGCAGTGCAATACGGCGTTTTAACGATCTCTTCTCTAACAAACACAACTGGCGTCACTGCACGGCACTCCGCGTCCCTGCGCAACGCGCCTGCACTATATTTAAACTGTAACGTAAGCCCGAAGCGTCGCGCAGCATTTCGTAACCTCGCACGCGAAAAAAGAAACGCTAGCTAACAGCAGCAGCGGTTGCGGCGGCGGCGTTGTCACTTCAGCTTACCTTATTGCACGGTCCGGCAGCGACGAAACACGCCAGGTTGAAAGCACGGTTCATGTCTATCACAAGCACTCTGCTGGAACGACACACCACACCACTCGCGGCCATTGTTACCGACACGACACGACACGACCCGACCCACACAGTCCACAGGGCAAACACAGACTGACCGGAGCCGCGCTGCTGCCGAGCCCCTAGCGCGCCGGCGCTGCCATCTGCCGGCCGCCACTCTCACTTTCGCGCCCGCGAAACTGGAACGCAGACGCGCCGCTGAGAACGCGTGGGTGCGCCCCACACTGCTTAATTGTTTTCGCAGCATCGTTAGGCAGGGCTGCCTTCTTACGAGATTTACTTTCTTATGCATTGCTAGTGTGCCCGAGTTATTACTAGCCACAAAGTATTATGACGTGGTTCGAGATTTATGGACATTAACGTCCGTGCAGTGCCAGGATGCACTCATATTCAAACTGCTCAGCTTATTGTATCCTGAGACAGCGACCTAGACGCACAGCCAAACGCAGACACAAGTACATCTAAAACACCAACGATTAAAGCACATTACACCACCAATAGGTACGGCGACACCACAGAACAACTTCTTGCTCTAACACAGGACACGCACCTGCCACAACACCTTGGTCCTCGCCTTGAACGCGTTGATAATGTTGTCAGTGATTACAAGGTCTACACGCACCATTCCATCAGTGACACCTATCGAATGTCAGAGTAAACTAAATTAAGAAAAAATTAAAAATAACAGAAACAATCGAAACCGAATTTAATCTAAATCAGGTACATACCCTGAAAACAAAGGTGCAATATTGTGCCCACAACTAATAGTGGTCATAAGTCTCAATCATCTTAAGCGTCACCCATTACATGTCGTTTTTATCATGACTTATCCTCCTCCTCCTCCTCCTACTACTACTTGCCTAATTGTATATATAATCTACTTTCTCCTTATACGAGTTGCCACTGATTTACGTTAAAATCAGTATAAGAGTTAAAAATGAATATATACTTCAATGTACGAACTAAGACTTGAGATTCCAATACTTCACGCTTGAGTAATGACTAGCTTTGTGTTTTCCTCTACAAATAAGTTAATATTTTTCTCTGATCTTAATACATTTTACCATCTACCACTACATGGACTTCCAACTGTTTCCCTAATCCCTACTCATGCAAATTATTTTTATTTTTTTAACACATGATTTAAAAAGAAAAAAGAAACTGTTGTTAATACTAAATAATGCAAAAATTTCTATTTTTTAACACATAATTTAAAAAAACATTGTTAATCGTAAATAAGTAATATTAAACTAATATATTAAAAAAAGAAATAAAGAAAAAAGTTAAGAACAAAGGCCGCAAAAGCCACAAGCTGTCTAACGGTCCACCCTTCTCTACCAGGAAAAGGAATGAAAGGTTTAAAAAAATTTACATCGTTTACTCGAATTTCTCTGATGATAGGCTACGAATTAGTCGTCACGTAATTACAATAAATTTATTTCCGACCAAAAGAAACAAAACACAGAAATAGTATTCTGGTGATCTTAACTGGTTTCGCCTAATGGAACAAATCGAAAATAATGTGCAACGTCCTGGAAATTATCAAATGTACTGTTTACATACTGAAAGAATAAACAGAAAGAAATATCCTACATCAGAACAATAACTGCTGATTCAACTACTCTGTGAGAGAGGTAACTGATCAGACAAATTTTTTTTTTATTTAAATAAAAGTACTACGGCAGGTCTTTCAGTGCATTTTCTGACAACTGCACATCACTTTACTGGCACTATTTTAGGATCATCGATTTTTCGCATTTTCCATTTTTTACTAGCCATGCATTGCTGTTACAAGGGTCATTCTGAAAGTAAAGAACTTTTTTTCACAGTAACTTTTATTAAATATAACTGGACGAAAATTTGATAGCAAAGCTACTTTTCTATGTAGTCACAGTTCAAATTTAGACACTTGTACCGTTTTAACAGCTTTTCTATGCCTTCTGCATACTCAGTTGCCGCCAAGCTATTAAACTACTGATTAACGGCTTCTGTAAATTCATCATCATTGTCCACTCAAAGATCTTTCAATTTGGGGATAAGTGATAATCATAATGTTACTTAAAATCCGTCTAACATTATAAAATCATTGATTGCTGTTATCCCATAAGACAGTATGTCTGTTTTTGCAGTGATAATCACTTGAGGCTAAGTCCGAACTTTATGGCGGATGTTGAAACATTTCCCACTGAGACCGCTGAAGTAAGTCCAGTGTCACTTCCATTGCATGCGGACGTGAATTATAGTGACGGGAGATGATTCCACTGGTTAGCATTCCGCGCCGCTCGTTTTTAAGGGCGCTGCGAAGTCGTTGAAGCGTATGACAGGCCGCTGCAGTCCACTACTTGTGAAACGCTTAACTTCTTTAATTTTTGTTCCAATCCTTGTTTTGGGTCTGTCAGTCACCACTGAGGGCCGGCCCGTGTGATGTGCATCGTGAACATCCTTCTGTTCCTCATTACACGTGATATGAGGGTGGTTCGAAAAGTTCTCGGAATCACCACGAGAGGTCAGCGCTAGCGCAACGAGTTGCTCACGTGATACACATTGGACTATTGCCTGTAAACACGTGCCACGCCAATGCTTTTCGAAGAGAGCTATGGCAGTGACGTAGCTCTGTTGTTCCCGCGTAGTGATTTGCGAAGATGGAAAAAAATCGAGATTCGAACAGCGATTAAGTTCTTCGTAAAGAAAGGTATGAAAGAAGAGGACATTCATTCCGATTTCCAGAATACACTGGGGGACTCTGCTCCTTCATATTCGACTGTTGCCAATTGGACAAATGAATTTCAATTTGGTCGTGAGAACTTAGATGACGATCCGCGCAGTGGTCGGCCAAGATGTGTCACTACTCCAGAAATCGTTGCAAAAGTGCACAAAATAGTCATGGAGGATCGCCGATTGAAAGTGCGTGAAATTGCTCAAGCTTGCTAGACGTCTTCTGGAAGGGTATATTACATTTTAACTGAAAAATTAAAAATGAAAAAATTATCTGCAAGATGGGTGCCAGAGAATGACAATGCGCGCCCGCACACATGTGCTGTCGCCATGGCAAAATTACACGAACTAAGGTATGAATTGCTGGCACACCCGCCTTATTCACCTAGTATGGCTCCGTAAGACTTCCATCTCTTCCCAAAACTGAAAATTTTTCTTCGTGCACGAAGATTCACTTCAAACGAATAACTGGTAGCCAGAGTTGACAACTACAGGGTGCGTCAAAAAATGTATACACACTTTGAAGCGTCATAGAAAATTTATTTCCAGTTCTACAATGTTAAATTTATGGAATTGGAAAGCTTAAAGTCCAATTGGAAAAATAAATGTACTTTTCAAATGTGATTAATGTTCAAACTGGTGGCCTTCAGCATCAATACATTTCTGAGTACGAGTCAGCACTGATTCCGTACATCGTACCAAACTGTCCAATGAGATTTCTGCGCACACCGCCTGAATCTCATTCCAAAGTGTGTCCAGGTTACGTGGTTTACGTTTGTACACCTCATCTTTTACTGTGTCCCATAAGAAGAAATCCGGCGGCGTGAGGTGTGGAGAGCGTGCAGGAAACTCGATTGGTCCCCTGCGTCCTATCCACTGGCCTGGCACATTGTGATCCAGGTACGCTCGTACGTCCCTACGATAGTGCGGCGGGGCGCCATCTTGTTGGAAATAAAACTCATCATTACCGTATAATGCACGAATGGCAGGGAATATGGAGTCAGCAAGCACTGTTAGGTACGTTTCTCCAGTAACAGTACCTTCAAAGTGGAAAGGCCCAGAGTCCCCTTGCAGACTAACCGCACCACACATTTACACCAGGCAAATTCACAGCCTTTTCAACTGTAATGTCAGGATTATCTTCAGCCCAGTACACACAATTGTGCCTATTGACAGTTCCATTGAGTTTGAATTGGGCTTCATCCGACCAAATTATGCTACCCATAATTCCCGGTTCATGTCTCACCATCTCCTAAACCCATTCACAAAATTCTAACCTTCGATCTGGATCGTTGTCACTTAGATGTTGCACCAGCCTCGGAATGTACACACAAAACTTGCCTTTCTTCAGAATGCGTTGCACACTACTAGCACTTACATTACTCTCACGAGCCGCTTGGCTCGAAGAGTTTTGAGGCGAACGCTGAAAAGACCGCAGTTGTGAAATCATCACTTGTAGCTGTACGAGGTCGCCCTAATCGACCTTTATGCACATCACACACTGTTCCACTTAATTCGAATTTGTCTCGTAGACGTGTAATTGTTAACCTTGAAGGTGGTTCTGTACCATACTCACTTCTCCACTGTCTTCGAACTGCAGCTACATTCTCAAACTTCCAGTACCACTTAATTATCTGCTTCCGCGCTTCAAAGCTCAAACGCACGTCCGCCACGTTGCAGTTACTTCATTGCCACTCCTGCCACCTGTTGAAGAAACATAACATTACTTTCTCACATATATTTAACCTTGTAGAACGGGAAATAAATTGTCTATGACAGTTCAAAGTGTGTACACATTTTTTTGACGCACCCTGTATTTTGCAGGCCTGGAGGAACTCATTTTCGCCGGCCGCGGTGGTCTAGCGGTTCTAGGCGCGCAGTCAGGAACCGCGCGACTGCTACGGTCGCAGTTTCGAATCCTGCCTCGGGCATGGATGTGTGTGATGTCCTTAGGTTAGTTAGGTTTAAGTAGTTCTAAGTTCTAGGGGACTGATGACCACAGATGTTAAGTCCCATAGTGCTCAGAGCCATTTGAACCATTTTTTTTAACTCATTTTCGAGATGCGATCAAGGCACTGGAACATCGTTGGACAATGTGCATTAACCTACAAGGAGGCTACATTGAAAAATAAAAAATGTTTCAGTGATGAAAGTCCTTTTTTCTATTCGAAGAAATTTTCGAACCACCCTCGCACATCACTTTCGTTTTCACGCTTCGTTTATCACATTACCATAATATAAATTTCGATGGGCGGAATTTTTGAGCGTTTAAAAAATCGATAATGCTGCGCACCTCACACTTGGCGGGCTCGTCAATTTTGTCACACATTTTAAAGTCACACGGCTAAGCAGTAATCAACCTATTGGATAGTAGCCGCTGCCAAAATGAAGTGGTTGAGTACCAAGGTCAGTGACCGGTAGCCGGCCGCTGTGGCCGAGCAGTTCTAGGAGCTTCAGTCCAGAACTGCGCTGCTGCTATGTTCGCAGGTTCGAATCCCGCCTCGGGCATAGATGTGTGTGATATCCTTAGGTTAGTTAGTTTTAAGTAGTTCTACGTCTAGGGAACTCATGACCTCAGATGTTAAGTCCCATAGTGCTCAGAGCCATTTGAACCAGTGATCGGTCGGCGGTGGTAGTAAGGGGAGGGAGGACGAGGTCTCATGTTAAAACAAAACGTTCTTTGAGAATGAGATTTTCACTCTGCTGCTGAGTGTGCGCAGATATGAAACTTCCTGGCAGATTAAAACTGCGTGCCGGACCGAGACTCGATCTCGGGACGTGTTCTTTCGCGGGCAAGTGCTCTACCAACTGAGCTACCCAAGCACGACTCACGCCCCGTCCTCACAGCTTTACTTCCCGAGTTCGAGTCTCGGTCCGGCGCACAGTTTTAATCTGCCAGGAATTTCATATCAGCGCACACTCCGCTGCAGAGTGAAAATCTCATTCTGGAAAAATCCCCCAGGCTGTGGCTGAGCCATGTCTCCGCAATATCCTTTTTTTCAGGAGTGATAGTTCTGCAAGGTTCGCAGGAGAGCTTCTGTAAAGTTTGGAAGGTAGAAGACGAGGTACTGGCAGAAGTGAGGCTGTGAGGACGGTGCGTAAGTCGTGCTTGGGTAGCTCAGTTGGTAGAGCACTTGCCCGCGAAAGGCAAAGGTCCCGAGTTCGAGTCTCCGACACACAGTTTTAATCTGCCAGGAAGTTTCAAAACGTTCTTTATTTTCCGAATGACCCTCGCATTTAAGTAGTACAATTTCTCCGCTGTCACACATCTTTCAGTGATCGTAATTTTCATCTCTAACCTTGCTTTGTGTTTAAGGGAGAAATATGTGCTGTGCTTATTTTTATTTATTTTTTATTATTGGTTTCTAGTGAAGTCCATTTGACCAGATCCGACTATGTGACATTGTGATATAAACACGACATTTGTCAGACTGTAGTACAAAATATAAAATGCGATGTATTACATGAAACCAAACTATGTACAGATAGCTAATAATTTGTGAAATAGTTCGAATTCCAGTATTGCGTTACCCTGTAGTACGAAGAAAGACATCTTATTTCCAACGGCACCGACCACACCAGCAAGGTGTTGTGTTGTTCGAACTAATGACCCAAAAACT
Organism: Schistocerca cancellata; assembly: GCF_023864275.1. Lineage (NCBI taxonomy): Eukaryota > Metazoa > Arthropoda > Insecta > Orthoptera > Acrididae > Schistocerca > Schistocerca cancellata. Next base: position 67,300,316 of record NC_064634.1, read on the forward strand.
ATTTGTAACATTATTAAAAATGAAACGGACATGCATTCTGACGCAAATGAAACTGAGCCCTGAGAACATACCGCTGGTACAAATGTTGTCTTTCGCAAGCCATTAGACACCAAGTTTAATTGTACCCATTAATAAACAATCAAAAACAGATGCATTAGATTTACAGTGCAGATACTGCATGGTATGCTATGTTTGTATTCAAACAATGATTCGGGTCATACTTCATGACACACTTAAATATGTTGTAGTAACACAACAAAACTAGAGGTAATCAAACCATCTCTTTTCAAAACTGTCTGAGGGAGTGCCCTGTGATACTCTACTGACTCATTTAACGGAGCAGAACTTGTTAGCTGCCTCTCAGTTTGGCTTTCCCACAATGAAATTTGTCCTAAATAATATATCTTTTTTTCCAACGAACAGCTCAGTTCATACACACAATACCAGGAACAAAAATGATCTGTACAAGGACTTAAAAGCACTTACTTTATTTCAAAAAGGGGTCCACTACTCAGGAACACTCATCTTCAATAATTTGCCAGCAAACATAAAAAATTTAGTTACAAATAAAGATCAGTTTAAAAGGAGCCTGAAAGACTTACTATTGGCCAACTCCTTCTACTCCATTGACGAATTTTTTAATAGAAACAAATGATGTATTGTATATATTCAAACTATTAGTATTGTTATTTCAGCTTAAAAAAAATATTGACACGTTCCACATCAACGAGGATCTCCTTAGCACGGATCTATGGAACGAAAAACTAATCTAATCTAATCTAAAAGAGATTCTACAGAGAAGGCAATGTAAGGTCTCACAAATGTGGTTATTCTTTGACCTTGCCAGAGTCTTTGATTGCGTTGATCACAAAATATTACTTGGCAAACTAAAATGTTTTGGCATTAATGGCATCTCTAATGCATGGATGAAATCTTTACTTCATAACAGGAAGCAAAGGGTCTCATTAACAAACTCTACCTCAGGTATGAAACTAACTTCAGAATGGGGGAACGTAACCGGCAGAGCGCCGCACGGATCGTTACTGGGCTCATTCTTGCCTCTATCCCACAAAAAGAATATTCTAGCCACTTTAAATGGTAGTTTAAAAACTGAAACAATCTCACCAAGACTCATATTATACAATAATGACCCGTTAGCACCAGGAGTTGAGACTAGTGATCGTACACTAAACGAAACACACTGTTTACCTCGTAGAAAAAAGTTGAACATATGTTTGTACGTCACCTCATTAGTTTTTAACAGTGTGCTCACACTAACGGCTAGATGTGGCCCACACTTGACTAGACTTTGCAGTAAACAAATTGTCTCTTGTGATCGCCGAGGGCAGCTGAAGATGATATGGTTACTGTCCTCTACACATTCGTGATTCAGTCCATTATAACCGATGAAGATGCAATCTGACTGCATCGAAACTTGTGTAGGTCCTGACATTTTGTGTATTCTCGAAGATATATAAGTACCACGCAAAAGATTATTCGTACTACATCGTCAGCTGTAAACTTCATATGCACATCCTACAAATTTTGGCAGTACTATCCTCGTTCAGACACTCATTTCCTCTAATTTCAGAGAATGCCTAAGAGATTAAAGGCGTATTTTTAAAATTTTCGGAAGCTTGCGAATGTTGTGCATAACATATTCTCTAACAAATCGGAGATTGTGCGCTACAGTTCTCTACTATACAAATTTTCTAAGCAGTAACTTACCTGAAAAATTGTGTATCCTTAATTGAAATTTGGTTGCTTCATTGATTTAAAAGGCTAGCATAACAAATCCTGAAATTAAGGAAGAAAGTTAATTTAAAGTTATTTGCTTACTATTCAGAAAAAAAACCATTGGTCCAGTCAGAAAGCAGGCCTGCTGTGAATGATGTTCTCTGACACGAAAAGAGTTAGTCGCCATTCATAAGCAGTTGGGCATCGCTCTGACTGCTGCCAAGTGATTGGAAGCTGCTGCGAATTTGTACTGTGGGCAGGCTGTCGAGTGACACTTACCAGAGATACCAAAGAGCACCACATGACCTATCCACTGCCATGGATATTATGTGATCTCCAAAAAATACACATGTTCTCAGAACGGTCTATGCCTGTTACCTGGTTTCCAGCGACTAGCATAGCAAGCTGAGATCAGCTCTGCTTACGAAATTTCAGTGAAGGCTTGTGCCCAGAACGTATTGTCTATATCAGGCTGTTCCAACCGAGCTCCAGGGAGCCGGAGCACTCCGGAGCGCTCACGGCGGCAGCTCGGAGCCCGCGTGGAGGGGGAAAGCGAACTCACTGCCCCCTGGCCGCATGCAGCCGCAACTGACGCAATAATCCGTGTTCAATGACAGCTATGATTAGCCGCGGGAGCCCTGTACCTCTATTGGAGGATACCTTTCTATTCATTGAGAGGGATGGTCGTCCGCAGTGTCTTGTATGTCATAAAGTAATTAATTCTGCGAAGAGGTACAATATACAACGACATTATACACGTCTTCACGCAGCGCACTACGATCAGGTAGAAGGCGTTGCACGCAGAGAACTGGTGGCCAGGCTTAAGAACGACATACCAGGAGACGTTAAGTTTAAAAACGGTTTCGTAATACGGAGGTTATCAAAACATGCAACATAGTTCGTGATCTGTAATGCGTTTATAATTTTCAGGTGAATGAGAGCGGAGAAAACACTACTGAGTCTGCAATTCGAGCAAGCTGCAGGGTGGCTCACATCATTGCGACGAGTGGCAAGCCGTTTTCGGTGGGACCACTCGTAAAATCGTGCATGGTAGCCGTTGCAGAATGTTTGTTTCCAAGGGAGGTGCAGGCAATTGAAGGGGTTTGCCTGTCGAAGCAAACAATGTCTCGTCGAATCCTAGACATGGCAGCGGATTTAGAGACACAGCTCAGGAAAAAGGCGGAGAGCTTTGTTGCATTTTCGCTAGTGCTTGACGAAAGCACCGACATATCGGACTGTGCTCAGCTTGCAGTTTTTGTGCGTGGAGCTGCAAGTAACTGAAGAACTCTTGGAGGTGGTACCACTCGATTACACCGCAACAGGACGTGACATTTTTGAAGCTGTTTGTGAATCAGTGGACAATATGAATTTGCCGTGGGATAAGCTCCATTCTGTAGCGACAGACGGTGCACCACAAACGATCGGGTGTCACCAAGGTTATGTTTCTCGTTTGAAAAATAAACTCAGGGACGAATTCGAGAAAGACATTTTGACTCTTCATTGTTTTATTCACCAAGAGGCACTGTGCGCTGAAACAATAGAGCTAGGTGGCGTAATGAAAGATGTCGTGAAGTGTGTGAATTTTGTGCGGCGTCACGGTATGAATCATCGCCAATTCAAAGGATTCCTGAAAGATATGGAAGCGGAGTATGGGGATATACCTTACCACAGTACAGTTCGTTGGCTGAGTCGGGGAAAATTTCTTGATGTTTTCTTTGCCATTCGTGAGGAAATAACCCTTTTTCTCGAAATGAAAGGGGAAGAAATGCGTTTTCTGAAAGATATAAAATGGATATCAGAGCTGGCGTTCCTAGCTGACATAACTATGCATCTAAATAATGTAAATCTGTCATTGCAGGGCAAAGGGCAGCTAATAGTTGACATGTACGACCAGATCAAAGCGTTCATGCAAAAGTTACGTTTATTTGAGAGGCATATGAATAATGGACATTTAACGTTCTTCAATCGTCTTGCTTCTTTAAAACTACCTGAAGGTACTACTTTCGGCGATTACCAAGCAAAGTTAAAGCAGCTCATCACGTCGTTTGAAACACGATTCCGAGACCTCACTAGTTTTGAAATGGAACTTAAAGTGTTCAGCATTCCTTTTTCAGTTTCCCCCGATGACTTGTCATCATCCTTCATTTGGAGATTATTGATTAGCAAAATTCAACTTTGTTGAAAGACAGGTGCTACAACACGTTGGATTTGTCATGATGGTATCGTTCATTACAGCAAAAAACATTTCCCAAGCTTCACAACAATGCTACTCAGATCATGGGCATGTTTGGATCTTTGTATTGTTGTGAGCAGCTTTTCTCAGCAATGAAAAGAGTAAAAAGTAAGGAACGATCATTTCTTCAGGATGCAACAATGAAGGCCATCCTCCGCATTACCACTGTGAACACTTTGACGCCTGATATTTTCGATCTTGTAATGAAAAGAAAAGTCAAGCTACAGAGGCCCAATAAATTTAGTATGCAATTTCTTATAAAACAGTTGTTTCTTATTTATTTCCTGAACATCGTATTTCCTGGTGTAGCATGTCACCACGTCTTAGGAGCTAAAAGTATGAGGTTGTCGATCTTGTAAGACGCAACTGGCACATCAAAACGCTTGCCTTGCCGCCTGCCTCAGCCTGCCGTGCCACCTGCCGGCGTGCGGGCCCACTTGAATGGTCACAGCGAGCGACACGGCTCCCTGGAGCAGGGAGCGCTCCGCGGCTCACAACGGAGCCGACGAGCTGGAACAGCCTGGTCTATATTGTCTTCTGGTCCTGAGCCGAGTGGAAGGCTTGCTTCAGATACTTCGAAGATTCTGTGACAACCTAGGCTGTCAGTTAATGAAATAGTCAAGATGGCAAATAATCATTTATTTAAAAATGATGATCACTTCCGGCCTTTACGCCAGCCGTTTCCAGATCTTCAGCCACTATATGGTTGAAGTCGGCGGTGTGCAGAACAGTTGTGTTTACTTATCGTTTTGCAGGTCGTTTACTTAGCCAGAGTTAAAGGCCGAAACCCGCCACAATTTTTAAATAAATGATCATTTCTCATCTTGACTTTTTCATTAAGTGATAATTTGCAACGGATCGCTATTTTATCTCCAACCACGTTATCTAAAATTATAAAGCTAGGCTGTGACTTTTTTGACTTGCGCCATATAGTCGAGAACTGCTGCACCCCTGTAAATGACTTGTGGCTGCACTACACACGAGACGCTTCTGCATCTAGGTAACTGACTTTACCTGTAAGTGCACACAAGACAGTTTTTTAAAGGCTACTAACCGTATGGTCTGGAGAATGATAGCTGTAAACTCAAAAGTCTTAGTGGCAGAGCCAAGAAAATGGCTACTACAGATGAAACAATTAAAATACTAGGTGTCGCCTGCCAAATAATTCGCAACGAAACCTAGAGTTTAAAGCACTCCTAAAAAGCAGTTGAGCTCACATGATACTAGGTTTGGAAAGCTGACAAGAATCCGAAATTAACAGGAGTAATATTTTTGGGGGAAATCTAAACATGTATGAAAGCATAGGCTAATAGGAAATGGAGATGTATTTGTTGTAGTAGACAAGAAACTCAAATTGATCGAAATAAAAATCGAAGCTGCATACGAGATTGTCTTGACATGGTTTACTATTAATAGTAAGGTAAATTTATGATTTAGTGCTTTTTCAGACCAACAGAGTCATCCTCTGATGAAACTGAAACCTTAGAGAAAACCTCAGAGTAGTAATGTATTGGGTATTCTGTATAAAATTTGCTTTCAAATGACCTTGAAAAGTGCAAGTGTTCGAGTGAGTTGCCTACATTCAGGGCCAGGGGCAATGGCGTCGTCAGTGGCATGATCATCTTTATCAGTGAGAAGCCGTGTACTCCCTATTCCCTCTCTCCAACCAATGATAACAGACTATTAAAAACAGAAGAGCCGATAAAAAATTTAAGATGGCGGAAATATCCCGCTCTAGCCCCCTCCTCCTATCAAACCAGCTAATCACAGAGACAATATGATAGCAAGAGAAATATTGGGAAAAATCGGTAAGGAAGCACTGGAAACCATTTTGAAGAAATACAAAAATTCTGTAGCTGTATCATATAAAGTGGAATTAGCCAACTTTAAAACGGATGTTCTAAAGGAAATTCTGCCTGGAATATTGCAATGGCTTCGTGTAGATGAATATTACGTTTCTGATTTGGGCATAACGCAAGATTTTGCTGGGATTTTTAACAAAATGAAGCTGTGCTACTATCTAGCATCAAACCACTGCTTGTGCATGAAATGAGACTGCCAGGGAAAGAGCAGTGCCATTGTGGACAATGATAAGACAATAGGGATTGACTGTTTAACGTGGCTAAATTCGATCTTTAGAGGAAAGATATACAAAAAATTGATGTGCCAAATCACAAGCCCAGGGGTAAACAAAGTTATCAGTAGCCATTTTATACAGTTTATATACAGTATACAGTATACGGACATGCGACTACGAGACATTTTAGGTCTTTTTGAGCTAAAGAACATAGTAATACTAGGCTGGAGGTTACAATATACAACTACAAAATGGATCGTGTGTTTGACCCTGTGCAAGACCGTTTAAGTGTATTAGACACCAAAAAACAGTACTTACAATGTGCTCCACTGTACTTTGTGCCAATTGCTTCCATGTGGCGTCAGTTAACAGGTAATTTACAGAACAACTGTTACAGTTTGTGTACTGGAGTAATAAGAATACCCGAACATCGGCTGGTGTACAAGTAACTGTGCTAGATACTCAAGACCGAGAAAAACTTATCACGAATGTTCTGTCTGCATACAGTTGTAACTATCTAATGAACTACGTGGAGATTCTTAACAGTGACTCCAAGAAAGACGATATAAATGTTACACAGAAGTGTTATGTTAAAACAGGAGTTAACTTATTTTTCTCAGCCTAGGACATTGTTCTCCACAATACCGTCAGATGTGGATATTGCAGAATTAGGGCTGGTTGATACAGTGTCATACCACGAGTCCTAAGAAAAAGAACCAAAGTTTCAAACCGATTTAAACCATTTCCTATGAGAGACATTACACGTTTAAACGCAGTTAATATGTTATGCACATGCAAAAGGAAATAGAAATAGAGGACATGAAAGTCAAAAAACGGAGACTTGAGTACATGGCAAAAATAAATGCCATAAAGGAAGAATATAAACTGTTTTTGAAAAGAGAAGAAACTATTGCAAGTGTGAAAGCAAGATTTACGTATTACTTTAAACACAGTCTACGGAGAAATCTTCCTAGAACTAGGGAATATAAAATATCAGCTTTTACAGTAAACAGGAATGGAGATTGATCACATGCTGGAGTACTGGCTGATCAATGGGATCTCGAAAGCATACTACATTAAATGATACATGAAAAATCTGTTTATAAAGCTCTATTCTCATTTGGATCGGCTTAAAAAGGACGGATAGATTCTATGTAAATGTGCTAGACTGTCCATTGTTCACCTACCAACAGAACAGCCTTTGGGGAGTTAAACTGACGGAATAACTACATTTAATGGACACTCGTTTGCAAAAGTTGTAAACTTAAAGTTCTATACAGAAATCCCACAAGAATGTGGAGAAGAAGAGTTGCCGACATACACAGAGGAAGATGTAGAACGTTAACAGTAGTGTCATGGACAAGATAAGAGGTGAAATTAAAATCCCTGAATGCTCTCGCCTAGAAGAACTGCAGAGCTAATTGGTAAAGCTCTAAAACAGACATTTTACAGGAAGAAAATTATATATGTACTAGAATTAACGAATACACCTTCTTTGTATTTGTTGAATTATTGGCTGGAGAAAGAAATAGATGATTCAGATGTGGATTTAAGTTATAAGTTAAAAATTAAACTGGATGTTATTAAAACTACACCAAGTAAAAATACAGAATGAGCTGTTTTCTGTTTCTAAATGTACAAGCAAAATTAATAAAACCTTTTGTACGAGAATATTAGATTTATTGGCTTCCTTGCAAAAATCCAAATAATTCTCCTCTATACAATGATTTATATTTATGTCTTTTGGATGGGGGAAGTGGGTAGTTGGGTGACGTTGAAAAGTAGTTGAAACTAGGTAGCCGAAACCATAGTGAACCTTATATGACGTCGCACGCTAGTAATGGAGTGGTGTCTTAGGAATGACACATAAATCAGGATCAAAGCTGACAGCATCATGATGTTGGCGCGACACGATGCGACGTTGTGATGCGAAGCGACACAATGTGACACTGGAGGCGATGTCGTGACACGACACAACACATAGTTGGCCACATAATTTGAGTACTTGGAATAATCCACCCGTAGTTTGTTTCCACACAACGTTAGCGAGTGCCTTTCTCTCAGAGATATCTGTATGTGTACGTTATTCTGCGTAAATAATTGAACCTGACACATTTTTTACTGATCATTTTAATACTTCACGATGATTGGCTGGTGATAGGGGGAGGGGACGGACAGGGCTATTTGCGCCATCTTGAATTTTTTATAGGCTATTCCGTTTTTAATACTTCGTTGTGGTTGGTTGGAGATAGGGGCAGGGGCCTCAAGTCGCTAATGCATACGTTCCCCATTCATACTGTGAAAACTGGAGGAGACTTCAATCATCCAACAGTCGACTTGGGTGAATTTTGTAAGTGGTGAGCGTAGCAAGATGTAGTGCGAAACAGTGCTAAAGACATTCTCTGAAAACTATTTAGAGCAGATAGTCCGGAACTTGTGTGGAGATTCTTCAGACTGAGGACCACAACAACAAATACAGTTTCTAAGCACACTCATGACGGAAAGACATTAGTTCTGATGGCAAAAAATAGACTCGACCTCTTTGAGGGTGTCCACATTGAAACTGGTATCAGTGACAGCGTGGCAGTTGTAGCAACAATGATTCCCAAAGTTCAAACGGCTTCCAAAGCTAGAGTAGTGTCATATTTCCAAGAGGAAGTCAACATTTAGCAACGGGCAGTAGACAGCAGAGGAATTATGGAATCAGTTTAGAAGAAGTTTAACTGACAAATACTGGAGAGATATGTACCTATTTGAACAGTTCACAGTGGGAGAGGCCATCCATGATTTACACTCACTGTAAAAGGACTTTGAAAGAAATAAAGTTACTGTACAGTAGGTGTAAAACAAAGGCAAGTGGTTATAGGTAGAGAGAGATGCTAAACGAAACGCCTTTGGCTGCCAAAAGGGCAATGTGCGAACCCTTCAACGACTACCATATCACAGTAATATCGAAATGCCTCAAGGAAAACCGAAAGAAGTTTTGGTCGTTAGTAAAGGCAGTTCGTAGCACCAAACTTAGTGTCCAGACCCTCATTGGTTACGCGGCAACTGAAATCGAGGGTAGAAAAAGCAAAAGCAGAAATCTGGAATTCGTTTTCAATGTTCTTTTACTAAGGAAAACGCAGAAATGCTTCCCCAATGTACTTCTCTACAGATATTAGTACATCAGAATATCTTAAAGTTTCATTTACAGTAACATAGTAATAAGATATCTAATACATAAATAGGAGCTACTTCCAGGAGCGCAACAGCACCAGTGAACGCATTCTACGGCTGCAGACCAGTCATGGCGTTTGTGTTCGGTTGCATCAGGTGTATTCTTACGAAGAACGAAGTATACCGCTAGTGCCTCCTCAACGACTATCCAGCGAACGTTGCCGCGTATGGGCCTCTGCAGCAGGTACCTGGTTCATGCACCCGTGATGACTGCTGTTCACCGGCACGGAGGCTGGAATTTGCACGCCAGTCCGCAACTGCATGTCCACTGAGTGGCGACAATTTTTTTTCGGATGCATCACGCTTTATGTTCGACCGTACACGTGGCCGTTGGCGTGCAAGTCTAAAAGCAAACATCCCGCAACAATCGTCGGAAGGATCCGGGCCGGAGGTGGGAGCGCTATGACCTGGGGAATGTTTTCGTGTTATTCCCTGGGTGACGTCGTCACTGTGAAAGACACAATGGATCAACACAAGTGTGCATTTACCGTATTTACTCGAATCTTAGCCGCACTCGAATCTAAGCCGCACCTGAAAAATGAGACTCGAAATCAAGGAAAAAAAAATTTCCCGAATCTAAGCCGCACCTGAAATTTGAGACTCGAAATTCAAGGGGAGAGAAAAGTTTTAGACCACACTTCCAAATCGAAACAAAGTTGGTTCATTGTAACATGAGACATAATTGAGGTCGAATGGATGAAGATACAGCTACAGTAGTTTTGTGCGAGTCGTAACCTTAACAGTTAAGCTTTACCAAGTAGCCATTGTTATGTCAGGCGCTCCGTCCGTATTTATACAGGTACCCTTCCTTTTTCACGTCTGGTTCGAATCGACTGCTTATTTTGCTTTGATCTGCTAAGTGCCGTTATCTTTGTTATAGGTGTTTAGGTCGCTCTAAGCTGAAAATGCATTATTGTACTGTGCCATGCGTTGTTTGTCGCATTCTGATAATGAGTGTTTACGGTCTGTCGCCGCTCGCGGCATATCTTGCTTTTGTGCACGCTACCGCCGCTTATATATATATATATATATATATATATATATATATATATATATATATATATATATAAGAGGAATCGTCTCATTAACGAAACAATGTCAAGAGACTGCTATTTGTTGTTACTTAGAGTGCTGCTTTATTTGATAATGATCAACAGGAACCAAATAATAGACGCCGTATGATAGAAGATGTTCTGAACGAGAGTTTAGCGAAAATTTTTCTGCGTTTGAAAATCTTGGCAGACGCCTCTTTAGTACATTACGTTCTGCACAGAAATTAGAGTCATCTTAGATTTAAAAATGTAGTCAATTGTCGTGCTTCATTTCTGACTGTGTCACTATTAGGCATAAGAATAATACGAATATAAACATGACATGATATGTATATTCTTCCGTGTTTGCTGGTGTCTCACTCTAGTTTCGTAGTTTATTAGGCAAACAGGATTTCAATGAGATAGCAGCAAACACGAAAGAATACGTGGTAAAATGTTTATATTCATATTATTCTTATGGTGAACAGAATACTGCATGTGATTCACAATTCATAAACGTTCCTATTAGCAACCATCTCTTCTCACAGGTAGGAAAGAATTCAGAACGTAGAGTTGGCCATATTGACAAACATCCCAAACAGTCTTGCCAGTAGGATTTTCGTAGTACATTGAAATGCTGCTAGATTCGAAGATGAACAATACGGAATTTGTATTTACTTCGTTGGATAATGTATGAACATGCAGTGGTCGAAACTCAGAGCGGAGAAAAAAGCTCGTCTTCCACCTTTTTTTTTTAAATTTATTTGCTGACGTAGAGGTTTTGGCGCCAGTATTTATCTTTGTGCCTGCAAAGCACGCCTGTGTAGCGCTACATATATTCGACAGCAGAAGTTAGTTGTGGCGGCACATACCAACATTTTTCAGAACTTCCGCTTACTTTGCACTCGATTCTAAGCCACAGGCGGTTTTTTGGACCACAAAAACCGGAAAAAAAGTGGGTCTTAGATTCGAGTAAATACGGTATTCTTGCGGACCATGTCCACTCTGACATGCAGCCCAGTTTTCCTCGGCACGATGGCACCTACTAGCAGGAAACGCTACGCGACACACGGCTCACAGTGTACGTGTGTGATTCGGAGAGCCAGCAGTACGAGTTAACCGTATTCCTCTGACCACCAAACTCCCAGTTTTAGACCCACTGGAGAATCTGTGGGACCACCTTGATCGGTCTGTTCGCGTCGTGGAAACTCAACCGAGAAGCCTATTGCGGCTGACCACGGTGCTGGATTCGTCATAGGTACCTTCCAGGACCTCATTGACTAACTTTCGGCACGTCTCGCAGCAGTCCGTGATGCAAACGGTGGCTGTTCAGGCTTTTGACATTTGGTCACATTAACGTGACTCGACAGTGCATAAACGTCTATGGTTCAATCCTCAATTGGTGCTAAGCGTCTTCTTGCCACATGCCGCTTCTTTCACCTGCGCCAGATACTTGAGTACGTGTGAAATGGCAAGATGCACTGTCGTACGAACTGCAGGATAAACTGTAGGTCCCTAAGTAACTGCGTGGTTAAATCGGTTCGAACACGGAGAAATTCAAGCCATACCACCTCCAGTACGACCGTGCCTATTAAAGCACTTCGAAATGCGGCTCCTGGCTCGCTGGGTGTTCCTCTCACAAAACACAACGCTCTCTTTCTTGTGATATCTGTTAAATGTCCCATACACTGTTTTAGCATTCTAGATGTTTGTGTAGTTTTGGTTTCACACAGATTATCTTCGTAAGAAGTTCACCCAAGGCGAATTCAGCTGCCCGTATCTTAAGTTAACAGACTCCGTATGAAGCTTCACCAACTGTGGATGAATTTCTGATAGCGATTTGCGCGAAATACACAAAACAAAGCCATATGAGCAAACCAGTTTCAGAGATCGCTTACCTTACGGTGCGTTTCGTACCAACATAACAAAAAGTGAACATTCTTCTTACCAGTGTAGTCGCCCTCAGGCTCAGAAAATATCAAATGGCGCTCGTAGCAGGAATAATCGATCGAGAAACACACCCCGCACGGTCCAACTGGACGTCATCTCGCCACTGCGAAGCCAGCATCTCCCTTCTTTCATCATCTCTCTCCTACACCAACTCCTGCTTAGACTTAGTCTCGACGACGTACACGTTTGGGCGTTAATGAGGACCATTCACACTTATTCCCCTACACAAAGGCGTGTGGCGATAACAGGCCGTGTCCCTAAGCCTGACACAGCTCTAGCGTCCGAAGAGATAGTTTTTGGAGCTGAAAGAGGAATAAATAACAAAAGCGGTGCGGAGAATAGGATTTCTGGTCAGCTGAGTGCAGGTGTAACAACACAAGACCAAATAGGGGTAATACAGGTATCTAATAACACACTACTGGCCATTAAAATTGCTACACCACGAAGATGACGTGCTACAGACGCGAAATTTAACCGACAGGAAGAAGATGCTGTGATATGCAAATGATTAGCTTTTCACAGCATTCACACAAGGTTGGCGCCGGTGGCGACACCTGCAATGTGCTGACATGAGGAAAGTTTCCAACCGATTTCTCATATACAAACAGCTGTTGGCCGGCGTTGCCTGGTGAAACGTTGTTGTGATGCCTCGTGTAAGGAGGAGAAATTCGTAACATCACGTTTCAGACTTTGATAAAGGTCGGATGGTAGCCTATCGCGATTGCGGTTTAACGTGTCGCGACATTGCTGCTCGCGTTGCTCGAGATCTAACGACTGTTAGCAGAGTATGGACTCGGTGGGTTCAGGAGGGTAATACGGAACGCCGTGCTGGATCCCAACGGCCTCGTATCACTAGCAGCCGACATGACAGCAATCTTATCCGCATGGCTGTAACGGATCGTGCAGCCACGTTTCGATCCCTGAGTCAACAGATGGGGACGTTTGCAAGACAACAACTATCTGCACGAACAGTTCGACGACGTTTGCAGCAGCATGGACTATCAGCTCGGAGACCATGGCTGCGGTTACCCTTGACGCTGAATCACAGACAGGAGCGCCTGCGGTAGTGTACTCAACGACGAACCTGGGTGCACGAATGGCAAAACGTCATTTTTTTCGGATGAATCCACATTCTGTTTACTGCATCGTGATGGTCGCATCCGTGTTTGGCGACATCGCGGTAAACTCACACTGGAAGCGTGTATTCGTCATCGCCATACTGGCGTATCGCCCGGCGTGATCGTATAGGGTGCCACTGGTTACACGTCTCGGTCACCTCTTGTTTGCATTGACGGCACTCTGAACAGTGGACGTTACATTTCAGATGTGTTACAGCGCGTGGCTCTACCCTTCATTCGATCCCTGCGAAACCCTACATTTCAGCAGGATAATGCACGACCGCATATTGCAGGTCCTGTACGTTCCTTTCTGGATACAGAAAATGTTCGACTGCTGCCCTGGCCAGCACATTCTCCAGACCTCCCACCAATTGAAAACGTCTGGTCAATGGTGGCCGAGCAACTGGCTCGTCACAATACGCCAGTACTACTCTTGATGAACTGTGGTATCATGTTGAAGCTGCATGGGCAGCTGTACCTGTACACGCCATCCGAGCTCTGTTTGACTCAATGCCCAGGCGTATCAAGGCCGTTATTACGGCCAGACGTGGTTGTTCTGGGTACTGATTTCTCAGGATGTAAGCACCCAAATTGCGTGAAAATGTAATCACATGTCAGTTCTAGTATAACATATTTGTCCAATTAATACCCGCTTATCATCTGCATTTCTTCTTGTTATACCAATTTTAATGGCCAGTAGTGTAAAACAGCAGTTATTTATCAGGTTTCATCGGACCATGGGAGTTACGTGGTCATGAAACGGGTCAGTACGTAATTTGCAGACCGCTGATTAGAATATTTATCTATATAAATAAGAATGTAAAGTTCGTTTGTTCAAAACTGTATACATACGAAAGTTCTTCAACAGTTGCCTTGAAATTTAGAGTCAACGTTGCACTCGTGGTTTTACATATATAATGTATATAATATGGCGCTCCCGCGGTTCTGTTTCTAAAGTGAAGTGAAGTGCAAATAACACCAATGCAACCTGCGAGACAGTACAATAGGGAAAAAACTGCCAGGCGTATATGTACAACGAAGTTTCTTTCGACGTCAACCTTCGATACAAATATGGAAAAAGTAGTGGTTTGCAGAGTATGTGAACAAGAGGCAGAAACACCAATGACCACAGAAGATGCTTCGTAAATAAAAGCGAAATGCGTCTGATCTAAAATTCTCTTTAATTAATGGTGGTAAGACTGAGGTAATAATTGATCATCTTCGTTTTGTTAATGACATGTTACTGTTAGCCTGCAGAGCAGATAAATTCCAAAAGTGCAAGGAATACCTTAATCGCATAATTTCGAAACTAGGACTCAAAATGGCTCTGAGCACTATGGGACTCAACTGCTGAGGTCATTAGTCCCCTAGAACTTAGAACTAGTTAAACCTAACTAACCTAAGGACATCACAAACATCCATGCCCGAGGCAAGATTCGAACCTGCGACCGTAGCGGTCTTGCGGTTCCAGGCTGCAGCGCCTTTAACCGCACGGCCACTTCGGCCGGCTAGGACTCAAATTCAAGTATTGTAACAGTAAAGCAGTGTGTAATTAACGTATCGAAAATAAAATATTTATAATTCACAGAATCATTTTATGAGTTTCCGTATGTAGGACAACTGAAGAGTATGACTGGATGGAATGTGTAAAGAAATAAACAGAAGACTAAAAATGGCCTATGGTGTTTTTGGTGAACTAAATAGTATTTTCGGTACTAAACTCCCAATGTGGCTGAAACACCAAGTTAGCGATCAGTTTATATTACCAACTCTGAATCAAATTTATTAAACAGAGTTATAACAGATAAGATCTATTGTTTAATAGTTTCTACAGCATTGAAGAGTACATAAATAGGTCACACTGGCATAGGTCTGCCATTACGTTCAAGATTAAGTGCGTTGTATTTACTGTTTCTTTCACATAAAGAATATTTTCGCTGATGCTTCCTTGTTTGATTGTTTTCAGTGCATTCAGACACCGAGCAAGCTGTCGAAGTCAACCTGGTAAAGAGCAATCATTTTGCAAGTGCAAAGTGCTATGATAAGAGTAATAGCAATGTGTGTGTGTGTGTGTGTGTGTGTGTGTGTGTGTGTGTGTGTGCGTGTGTGTGTGAGTGTGTATGAGTCGTGAAGTGACGAGATGCGAGAATGAGTTAGGACCCAAGATTTCGTTGTTTTTGTAGATAATTAAGACACTTAAATTTGTATTCCTCTTTAGAAAATATTATGTTAGTGCACAAGTTCGTATCGTTCTTTTCTTTCTCTCTTTTTCTCCTTGCTCGCTGTTATTCCGGTTGCTTTGTCATTTTTTATTTGTAGTTCACTGTTGTTATTTGAGTGGACACATTGTTATTTGGAGACAGTGAGTGGATCTGTGGACGCTAGAAAATAAAGTGGAGAAATCGGAACATTTACGATACATTCTTCTGTTTCAGTTCAATAGAGGGGTGAAAGCAGCGGAGGCAACCAGAAACATTTGCGCCGTGTACGGCGATAATGCCGTTGGGCAAAGCAGGTAAGAAAATCGTTCTCTCGTTTTAAGGAACATCGTTTTGACATTAGTGACTCTCCACGTTCAGGAAGAACATCGGGGTTTGATGAATATCGTTTAAACGCATTAATCCACAATGATCCACGTCAGCGTATTCGAGAACTGGCAGATGTGATGAACTGTGGTTATTCCAGCATCGTGCGACATTTGCACGCAATAGGGAAGGTTCAAAAATCGGATGTATGGGTACCACATCCTCTACGCCAAAACCATAAAAATCAGTAGATGGCCATATGTGCATCTGTGTTTGTTCGTTTATCAATTGACTCGTGAACAACACTGACCATTCCTGTACTGATCTTTACTGGTGACGAGAAATGGTACCTTTGCGCTACAGTAAGGAAAATAAACGAAAGGTTGAACCCAAACAAAGCAGCAACGCCCATACAATGAACTGTGCCCATTCACAAAAGATAGTGTTACGCATCTGGTAGAAGATCGACGATGTGTTGTACTGCATATTGCTTCCCCGAGGTGTAACCATCGCTGCTGACATTTACCATCAACAATTGAGACGTCTTGCAGACGTAATCCAAGAACAACGACGAGGAAGACTGCGTGACGTGGTGCTACTCCACAATAACGTCATCCTGAATTCTGACAAAAACACTAAGTAGAAGTTGGGTTGGCAAGTCATTGTGCACCCTCATATTGTCACCTTTTTTGCTCTCTATCGCACAACCTTCAGTACTCTACAACATGGCTCGGCGAATTCTTCGCCTCAAAACCACGTAATTTCTACAGTCGCGGAATCGGAAAGTTACCCCAGCGTTGGGAGAGTGTTGTAAATAGTGGAGGAGAATATATTATTCCTAACTAAAATCTCTGTTATGTCTATCTGTTACGGAGAAACGCTACGAACTTATGAACCAACCTAACAGTTTGTCTTTGTCGTTGCATTTATCACTGTTAGTGCGGTTACGTCCCACAGCACAGGAGAAAACCTCACCGTCCGTTCCAAAACTGAGCTCCGGTGTTCTGCGACTAGTGAAAAATTTACATTTTTATTCAGGTCTACAGAGATATTCCCAAAACAGGTACACGCTCTGCAGTAGTAGATCGCAATCGATACCACTTAACCACTCCAAGGAATTGGTCCGTTATTATGAAAAAGTTCAAAGTTACTGTAATAAAATATTCAGTGCAGTAGAGAAGACAAAAACTGGCTTACTTCAAGTTTGCACAGCTGAATTCGAATCAGTGATATGAAAATGATGGACATAATGGAGATGAAATCAATGAAGGTGCAATTGAAAGAATGGAATTTATGGTAATGAAATCAGCGAAAATGCAAAGTCGTCAATTGTGAAATCATGTCACAAATGCTCAACCTGCTATGTAATGAATGTGTAGTGACTAGCGAAAATCTGGGGCATACCGGGCACGAACCCGAGTTCCCCGCATACCGCGAGCAGTCACCTTAACCACTTTAGTCATATAGCAGTTTATAATGTACACAGAGCAGAAAAATTTTGTAACAGATAAAATAAATTAATTAACAAAGAAATGAACTAAGAAATGTTCAAATGGAACCATTGATCTAATACGAAATAATAGACAGGCATTTCAAATTTCATACAGTAAGATACTGAAATCATAAAACGTGCATGTATAAAGGGTAAAACATTAAAGAAGAAACAGGAGATTTTCGTATAACAGTATCCTTTTACACGATAAGAGGGCGAATTAATTCCGACAAGTCACTAAAAGTTTGCTAGTCTATTCACAGCATGTTAATGTAGCAGTAATCATACGGTTCTATGCGTAATGTTTCCTGTTTCATTACTGCAATTGATTTATGGATGAACGGGATAATGTCACATTGATAGTGTATGATGAAATTATCAAAAGGTTTAACAGTTTTTTCATATGAATGGCATTTCCCCGTCGCCCCTAACCATTAGGGGCTGTCTGAGTTCGCCTCCAGGCCTCACTCAAATTTTCGTTATTGTTCCCTGTTGTTGCTGCCGGACAACCATAGGTGGTTCTGACTGAGGTGACAAAAGTCATGAGAAGCCTCCCAATATCGTGTCGGACCTCCTTTTGCCCAATGCAGTGCAGCGCCTCGACATGGCGTGGACTCAACAAGTAGTTGGAAGTCTCCTGCAGAAATATTGAGTCATGCTGCCTCTATAGCTGTCCATACCTGCGATAGTGTTGCCGGTGTTAGACTTTGTGCACAAACTGACCTCTGGATTGTGTCCCACAAATGTACATGGGTTTCATGTCAGGCGATCTGGGTAGCCAATCATTCGCTCGAATTATGCAGAATGTTCTTCAAACTAACTGCAAAAAATTGTGGCCCAGTGACATGGTGCGTTGTCGTCCATAAAAATTCCAACGTTGAATGGCTGCAAATGGGCTCCAAGTCGCCGAACATAACAATTTTCGGTCAATGAGCAGTTGGACCTGACGGCTCAATCCATTCCATGTAAACACAATCCACACTATAATGTAGCCACCACCAGCTTGCATGGGGCATTGTTGACAACTTGGGTACATGGCTTCGGCGAGTCTGTGCCTCACTCAACCCTACTGGCAGCTGTTACCAACTGAAATCGGAACTCATTTGATCAGGCCATGGCTTTCCAGTCGTCTAGGCTCCAAACAATATCGTCACGAGCCCTCTTACGGGAGACAACAAAACACACACGATCAAATTAATTTCGTGCGCTTGGACATATACCATAGGTGATCTGATTTACCCCAGTCACAAAACTATCGCCTGCCCCCATCACAGTTCCTTTCATTCCTAGCACACGTCAACGTTATTCAACTCCCCGACAACCACCTGACACCTTTACTCGCAACTTCAAACGCCAACTTCTTTACCCAACGCTATCGCCCCTCCACAATGGACCCCTTCTCTGTTTATCTTCACCTGTTCAGAAAAGTTTCTCTACCCCTAGCCAAAACCCTGACCCATATCCTGTTCCTTAAATGCTACCTAAGCCATGGAATTCCCCCCCCCCCCCCCCCTTCGGCCTACTCATCAAAATCTCTATTTCTGGATCCCACCCCTCCTTCCTCAATGATCTTCATCTTTTCATAATCAAACAGTCCCTTTCCTTCAAAAACATAATTCTACAAAATAACATATCCATGGCTCAGGCATCCCTGAACAACCTCCACTCCCTCTGCAAAATACTGTTACTGTGTAATCCCCACTGCCTACACCTCATCACCCAAATTGAAATCTTGACATTCCAACACCTAGGCGAACATTCCAGACACCAGCTCCACAAGTTTTCCAGCCTGTTGACATCCTACTCCCGCCTTGGGACACCACTATCCAACCCCTGTCCTATCCACAGTGTTCCTCCTCATCAATCCCTTATAGCACTCAGACCCTACCTAGCTGACATTATCAACCTACCACATCCTCCAAAAGCTCCTACCAACACTCCATGAAATCCAGAGATGAAACAATTCTAGATTACTGTTGTTAACCTCTCCAACAAAATTCTCAGCCTCACAGAAGTTTCAGTCCTATCCAAAGGCCTCACATTCAGCCCTTCTCATAGGTTTAACCATGTTGGGCTTGTGAAAGAGCTACTCACCTTCTCCTGTTCCATACAGTGGAATCACTTCTTTGGCACCAACCCCTCCAACAAAAGCCAACCCAATCCCAACATCGAACCCAATCCAATCCCAACATCGAACCCTGCCTGTCCCAATTCTTAAAACCATATAACTGTGACTCTTCCACATTCCCATCTAAACAGCCCCTGATCAGCGTCCAGGAATTCCTAACTTCCAACTTGGCTTCACCATCTTTGTCCAGGTCCCTCCCTAAGAGTAACTACCTTTCAACACAACTTAAAAATGGATCCTGACTTTATCATCCTCCTGGCAGACAAAAGGTCCACCACATGAACTGGATTGACTATCTGGCAGAGGGCCTCTGCCAGTTATCTGACATCTCCACCTACAAGCTCTGCCAGAGTGATTCCATCGCAGAAATACAACATAACCTCCAATCCCTGCCAAAATTCTTATGCCCTTTCCAGAACCTCTTCGCTGAATTCATCTCCCTACTCACTCCAACAACAGCATGCACACCCACCTTCTACATGCTCCCCAAAATCCACAAACCTAACAGTCCTGGCATCTCCTCATGGGTGGTTGTAGTGCCCCCACCAAAAGAATCTCAGCCCTTGTTGATCATCATCTCCAACCAATTGTCCAAAACCTAGTCTCCAACATTAAAGATACCAACCACTTCCTTCACCAGCTCTTCACCATCCCCACATCCTTACTTCCCAGATCCCTACTCACCACTGTTGATGCAACCTCTGTATATACCAACATCCCTCATGTCCATGGTCCTGCCACAATTGAACACTACCTCTCAGAATGCTCTGCAGATTCCAAAACCATCGCATCATTCCTCATACACCTAACCAACTACATCCAAACCCATAAATACTTCACCTATGAAGGGAATGTATACAAACAAATTCAAGGCACAGTCATAGCCACTCACATGGCATTCCCATACCCCAATCTCTTCAAGTGCCACCTACAGGAAACATTCCTATCTTCCCAAAATCCCAAACCCCTGGCCTAGTCCAGGTTTATTTATGACATCTTTATAACCTGGACCCAAGGCCAGGACATCTTATCCTCAGTCCTCCTCATCCTCCACACCTTCTCTCCCATTCACTTCACTTGGTTCTCCTCAACCATTGTAACATCTTCCTAGATGTCGCTCTCCTCCTCTTAGATGGCTCCATCCACACCCCAGTCCACATCAAACTCACCAATCACCAATAGCACCCGCACTTGACAGGTGCCACCGCGTGCACACCAAAATATCCGTTCCTTACTGCCTGGACACCCGTGGTAGACGCATCTGCAGTGATGAGAACTCCCTCGCCCAGTGTGCTGAAGGCCTCACAAAGGCCTTTGCAGATGGGTAATACCCTCTAGACCTACGAGTATTTCTCAACAGATTTCCCAAGCCATATCTTCACACACACCTCAGTCCTCACATACATCCCAGGAACCAATCATAAAGAAGTTCCCCCCTCGTCACCCAATACCACCCCAGTCTGGAACGACTGAACCACATCCTTTGTCTGAGTTTTGAGTATCTATCATCATGCCCTGAAATGAGTGGCATTTTGCCCAAGACATTTCCAACGCCTCCCAAAGCGGTGTTCTGCCGTCCACGAGATCCGTAGCATCCAAATCCATCCCTATGCCACCCCCATCTCCAGTCCCCTGCCACACGGATTATGTGCATGAAGGTGAGTGTGTGTTTGTGTGCTTGATTTTCCTACAGCTAGAAAAAGGAAGTGCATTCCGAAAGCTAGACAAGCTCTGCGCCTTGTGCTTGTATACCTATTGATGACACAGCGCTTCTGTCTTTCGGTGAGTCGACTCCTTTATTCATATATAATTCGTAGTATTGCTTGTCTGTTGCACTGACAACACTACACATACGTCGCTGGTCTTGGTCATTAAGTGAAAGCCGTTGGCCACTGCTTTGCCCGAAATTTGGTATTCTTGGCACACTCTTGACAGTGTGGACCACAGAATACTGAATTCACTAACGGCTTCCGAAATATAATGTGCCATGCGTCTAGCTCCACCTATAGTTCCGTCGTCCAGCCAAAACATGTCGGTAACCTTTTCACATGAACCACCTCGAGTAGGAATGACAGGTCTGTCAATGTACTGCCCTTTTATACATTGTGTACGCGATACTATCGGCATCTGTATTGTACGTATCTGATGAGGGTAAGTATTATTGTTTTGCCCACGAAAGGCAAAGGTCCCGAGTTCGAGTCTCGGTCCGGCACACAGTTTTACTCTGCCAGGAAGTTTCATACCAGCGCACACTCCGCTGCAGAGTGAAAATCTCATTCTGGAAACATCCCCCAGGCTGTGCCTAAGCCATGTCTCCGCAATATCCTTTCTTTCACGAGTGCTAGTTCTGCAAGGTTCGCAGGAGAGCTTCTGTAAAGTTTGGAAGGTAGGAGACGAGGTACTGGCAGAAGTGAAGCTATGAGGACGGGGCGTGAGTCGTGCTTGGGTAGCTCAGTTGGTAGAGCACTTGCCCGCGAAAGGCAAAGGTCCCGAGTTCGAGTCTCGGTCCGGCACACAGTTTTAATCTGCCAGGAAGTTTCATACCAGCGCACACTCCGTTGCAGAGTGAAAATCTCATTCTGGAAACATCCCCAGGCTGTGGCGAACCCATGTCTCCGCATTATCCTTTCTTTCAGGAGTGCCAGTTCTGCAAGGTTCGCAGGAGAGCTTCTGTAAAGTTTGGAAGGTAGGAGACGAGGTACTGGCAGAAGTGAAGCTGTGAGGACGGGGCGTGAGTCGTGCTTGGGTAGCTCAGTTGGTAGAGCACTTGCCCGCGAAAGGCAAAGGTCCCGAGTTCGAGTCTCGGTCCAGCACACAGTTTTAATCTGCCAGGAAGTTTCATACCAGCGCACACTCCGTTGCAGAGTGAAAATCTCATTCTGGAAACATCCCCAGGCTGTGGCGAACCCATGTCTCCGCATTATCCTTTCTTTCAGGAGTGCCAGTTCTGCAAGGTTCGCAGGAGAGCTTCTGAAAGGTAGGAGACGAGGTACTGGCAGAAGTGAAGCTGTGAGGACGGGGCGTGAGTCGTGCTTGGGTAGCTCAGTTGGTAGAGCACTTGCCCGCGAAAGGCAAAGGTCCCGAGTTCGAGTCTCGGTCCGGCACACAGTTTTAATCTGCCAGGAAGTTTCAAATATAGTGATGATACGGGCCACAAATGGGCAAGCGACTTTGATAAAGGGTAAATTGTTCTGCCCGGTGCCTGGGAACGAGTGTCTCGGAAACGGCGGAGCTGGTTGGCAGTTCGCATGCTACTGTCGTGAGCACCTATGACGAATGACTCAAGGACGGTGAAGCCACGAGTAAGTAATAAGATGTGGGACGTCCACGCCCCATCACAGGACGTAGAGATTGGAGGCTTGCCCGCTCCGTAAAGCAGGACAGGGCGGCGATGTGACGACAAAGCACAACGCTGGTGCAGGCACATGTGTGTCGTGCACATTGTTGAACCTGGAGCTCCGCAGCAAATCACTCGTACGTGCGTTCCCGTGTTGACTCAACGACACCCTCAGTTACGCCTGAAGCGGGTGCGGGATCATCGTGACGAAACCGTGGGAGAACCACCAGTAGTAGTGTTGGGAAATCATAGATGATACATCAGTGAAGATACAAGCTTGAGTCAGGCTTGGAAGTATCCTCAGGCAGTGTAATGGTTAAGGCGACTGCTCGCGAAAAGCAGGAAATCCAGGTTCCAGAGCCGGTCTGGCTCCGACGTGTTCGTGCCACTGAATCTCCACAGTACGCCTCAGCCTACCACAAGCTCAGGACAATCTGGCGCACTTTCATCACCACGCACGCTCCCTACTGGGCAATCTCCCCTTCCACTGACGGCTGATCTCCGGCCGTGAAAATTTATTCCAACAAAACATAATACCAGCTACCAGCCTTGAACACGGAGTCACGGACGCTACAGAATCCTCTGTTTATGTTTTCTTTATGTAAGTAGGCTGTTTATGTTTTCTTTATGTAAGTTTGCTGTTTATGTTTTCTTATTGGCAACGTTACGTAACGCTCTGTATGAAAATCACTGGCTGTGCTGTGTGCAGTCTGTGGCTAGTTTGCATTGTTGTCTGCCATTGTAGTGATAGGCAGCGGCAGCTGGATGTGAACAGCGCGTAGCGTTGCGCAGTTAGAGGTGAGCCGCCAGCAGTGGTGGATGTGAGGAGAGAGATGGCGGAGTTTATACATATATACATATATTATGACTTGTGATGATATTAAGGTAAATACATTGTTTGTTCTCTATTAAAATCTTTCATTTGCTAACTATCCCTATCAGTAGTTAGTGCCTTCCGTAGTTTGAATCTTTTATTTAGCTGGCAGTAGTGGTGCTCGCTGTATTGCAGTAGTTCGAGTAATGAAGATTTTTGTGAGGTAAGTGATTTTTGAAAGGTATAGTTTAATGTTAGTCAGGGCCATTCTTTTGCAGGGATCTTTGATAGTCAGATTGCGTTGCGCTAAATAATATTGTGTGTCAGTTTAAGCACAGTCGTGTATAAATTGTTGAAAGGGGACGTTCCATATGTCGACCCTTAGCCTAGGATACCTCACTGGAATCTTCTGATTTTTTCTTGTAGTTTGTGTATTTAGTGTAGCTTTTGTTTATTGCTAGCGCGTAATTGTAGAGAGAATCTCCTTTGTAGTTGTAGCCTTTCATTGTTGTACAGTAAAACAGTTGTCTCATGCATATAGATTTGCACCAAGTATTTCGCAGCTACGCTTGCAATTAACTAGATATTATTTTCAGTGCTATGTTAATGTGTTCTCCTATTTTTGCACTTCAAATTGTGCTTTTCTGTGTTATCGTGTAAAATATTGTGACAATAATGGCGTGTGAAAAACGTAACACTAGGCTCCAAACTAAACTGAGAAATAATAGTGACGACGAGCGTAGCTTATCAGCGCCGCCGAGCAATGAATTTACTAATGTTCAAAATAGTAATTTGGTAACTGTGCGCAGGGAAATGGAGTGGGCGTCAAATAATGGTGTAGACAGTGAAACAGGTAGTGAACAGGGAAGCATTATCGATCGATCGGTCGGCAACAGCTCGCCTCAGGAATCGGGAATGACAGAACACAATATTGCAAATACTGTAGACTCAGGTTTTGGGTTCTCACCGTTTTTTCAAATGAGTCAAGACACATTTTCCGCTTGTCAAAATGTGAATGTTGCCGGTGCAAATTCACTGCCGAAAAGCACTGAGGAACATGTTTCAGACACCAATGCATTGTTATTACAATTAATACAACAAATGGGACAAACACAGCAAAAGCTTCAAAAGTTAGACACAATGGAACAAAATCAGAGACAAACACAGCAACAGTTAGACACAATGGAACAAAATCTTCAAAAGTTAGACACAATGGAACAAAAGCTTCAAAAGTTAGACTCAGTGGAACATAAGTTTGAACAAACACGTGAAGATTTAACTACTGAGTTACATAACATTGAATCGAAATGTCAAAAAGTCTGTAATGATGTAAAAACACAAATTTGTGAGCATTTTCAACCTATTTTTTCGCGGCATGAAAATGCATTACAGAATCACGAAGCAGCCATAAAAGAACTCCAAACTATTGTTCATGAAAATCATGAGACCTTGTGGGCTAAAATTGACTCAGTTGCATCTACCGATTCGGTTACGCAACTTGCAAAAACTCAGGAAAACTTAAAGGACACAGTAGAAAGACACATGGAGGAAATTAGTTCATTATCAGAGAAAGTAGTTGAACTTTCGGATCAGCTAAATAATTTATCTACGAAGGTAGATGATAATCTGAATGACGCAAAACCGGTAGTCTTTAATGACACAGAAGAGAGCGAACAAATTAGGAAACTGAAACAAAATCTGAATCAAATTGATACGCAACATCAAAGAGAAATCCGGGAAGTACAAGATCAGCTGACACAGGTAATACAAGAATTACGTATTTCAGAGGACACTCGCGCTCCAATATGGGAAGAGGGACGTAGAAATACGGAACAGCCACAAATTAATAACACAGGGCACTTCGGAAATTATGAAAGAAATTGGCAAGGTACACCGAATTTTGAGATGGAACCGCCAAAACGACGTAACAATGACCGACATGCGACTCGCCGACATGATGATTTTGATTATAAGCTGTTCATTACTACACGTAAATTCAAAACGTTTAAGAACTCTGCCAACGACATTCATCCACAAGCGTGGCTCCATCAATTCTCTCATTGTTTTCCTCCCAACTGGTCATTGGAGCACAGGTTAGAATTTATGTGTGGCTACTTGGAGAATGAACCAGCTGTAAGAATGCGATCGGTCATTCACGATTGTCACAGTGAAGGAGAATTTTACCATGCGTTCCTCTCAGCATATTGGTCACAAGCTACACAAGACCGAGTAAAACATAGCATCATGATGATGAAACACTTTGAACAATCTGAATTTTCCAGTCTTGTGAAATATTTTGAAGACATGTTGCACAAGAATCAGTATCTTTCAAACCCATACAGCCCTTCGGAACTCATCCGCATTTGCTTAATGAAATTGCCTGAACATTTAAGAAATATTATTTTGGCAGGGCGTTGCAAAGACGACATTGAAGCTTTTCAAGGGCTCTTACAAGAATTAGAAATTGACACAGACAGTTGCGGGATGCGAAAACAGGAAAACAATCACTACAGGTCACATCCGTCACAATTCCGTGACGACAGAAACAATAACTGGACACGACGAGCCTATTCTTACAACGTAAATCGTGACCAAAACAGACACCACCCATATGACAACCACTGGCAGAGTAATAGTTACAGAGAAATATTGCATTTCCGTAGTAATGAACATGACAGAGAAACTCATAGAAACAGACAATTTGGCAACCGGAGCAATTATTATCAAGGGAGACAGAATAACTTTAGACGCAACGGTCCACTGTGCAGTGATAATTCAGGGAGAAATTCTCCACCACTTAACTGACAAGAAAGAAACTACAGGAACTACCGACATGACGACAGACGATGTGATCGTAACAACAGACCTGAATTCCATCAGAACTGGCGAGCTTTAAACAGAGCTGGGCCCTCTCGGCAAGGCGAATTTGTGGAAGTTAGGCCTCCTAATCCCAGTAACGACGCGCGCCAACAAAGAAACAGACAATGACTCACTCCGCAGGCAGCCACTTGCGCCCGCTGGCTCAGGGATAAATAACATTGACGCTAACCTTGAGCAAAATTCCAGTATTCTTTACGGACGAATACCGCGTGATAACTGCATTCAAGTTGAAACTCTGCGTACTGAGAAGAGTAAAGGGTTACACCACATTTCACATGTGAAACCATTTGTTGAAAGATAATCTGCTTTTTAACTTTGTCTTTGCCATAAAACGTTTCACTTCACATTTCTAGTATGCATTGTCACACTTAGAAACTGTTACCATGCAACTATGTTTTGAAGTTAACTATCCAGTCTAGAACCTAGGGTACATATTTAGACAGTAATTACCACTGCATTGTGGTAGTGAACAGAGGACACAGTGTTACTGTGTGTGTACATTCTTGCTTGTTAGTTCCACGATTAAGTAACGACTATCAGGCTTACATACTTAGGACATATACTGGTACTGCTAATGAGATTTTAATGCAACATTTTGGTTTACTTGAAGAAACATTCGGGATTGAAAGTACTTTCTGTGAGATACCAGATGACACAGTGGTTAGTTAATGTGACAGCTACACGAGTTTATCACGACGCTACTAATGAGTGACAATTTACAATGTTGCTTTTGCGGTGTATCTGTTTTATATCGGCACAGTTTTTTCTGCATCCTTCTGGAAAGCAAAACATGTTTTAGTAGTAACTTTTGTGGTATAGCTACAATGAGACAGCCTTTTCCATAGCACAACAATACGTTACAGCACAGTAATTTCTTCATCACAACAATAAGCGTAATAACTAAGAAATCTATACGCAAAGCATTTCACTTTTGTTTATCATGAGGTAAGTACATTGGCTTCTGCTGAACTTAGCTTTCGGAGGACGATAACTACGACACTCCCACAGAGATTATCTTACAGCAAGATGCATATTTAGCACTACAGGACATGTATTTGAGTGATTAATTTTGTACTTAAAACATTTATTTCTAAAGATTTTTGAATTACAAAGAAAGTTTTCCGTGATACATTTCAGTCCATTGCTGTAATCTCTAACACCTGAGGGTATAATTACATTAAACCTCAGGGGGGTACACGCCTACTTTGTGTACCATGTGTTTGGCAAGCACAAGGAGCCCTAGCTAATATGGTATTTGCTTATACAATTTAACACATCGGTACCATATTTCTCTAACACATAAATTACACAGCTATCTGATCATTTAACAGAGAAACAAACATCTTTTTACTACGTCAGTGACACATGTTTACGCAATTACAGGGTTGGATTACTTCACACTTAAGAAATTGTATTTTGTCTGTACTTTGTGAACTCTTCATATTTTTTCGGAACCATTGTGATACTATGAGAGCTTTGAATGATGTATTTGGGATGGGATCATGATTTTTAAAGTACGTTTGAGGCAGATGACACTATTGAAATGAGCAGAGAATATTTTTTATGGTTTGAAATTATTGCAGAAAGCTACGACTTTTTTGAGATTTGACTGAGGTGTTATGATGTTATTATTACGACGACGATGTGTATTATGCTGCTGATGTATGCTTATGATCAATAAGCTAATGCTATATGAGTTATTTGATTATGCTACGTATGTTATGATGAAATATTGAAGAAGTGTTGACGAATAAGGTAAGGAATAATGAGTAGTGTTTAGGGACTCTTGACTTGTGAAAAAGGATGTTGGAAACCAAGAATCGTACTTTAAGAGTTATGAAATGTGTGTGTAGATGCGTGAATGTATCACAATGCCGGCGAAAATTTTTTGGACACTGTTATATTCATAAGATTTGGTTTCTACACATTTGCAACGCAAATTCTCGACCCATGAAATTTTGTATACGAGACTGTCTCTGTAGCGGAAAAATGTCGTAAATATTTCCATAAGAAAGTTAAGTGACCACCTGCACGTGTGTCGTCGGCACACAGCTGTGTCAGACACCTGGAGAACAAGCCATTAGGGTGTGCCTTTCCGGAAGCACAGGTAGAAAAAAAAAGGAGGCCTATAACCCTGCTAATGACATTCGTTTGTAGAAAGCATCGCAAAAACGACTTGGTCGAAATTAAAAACATATGATAACACTGTGGAGCTCTTAATTTATATTTACTGAAATGCCTAATAAAATGACAAGAAATATTTTTACATCTGCACACCTGATTATGACAAGTGTCTTTCTATGAGAGTTGAGAGAATTTCTACTAACTTATGAAATGTCACATGACTATTGAATGATATTTTTATGCTTTGGTTTGCGTAATTGCTTATTTCATTTTATATCTGGTTTCCAGCTGTGTTACAGCATTGCTTTGATAAAATAAAATGCATTTGCTAATGTGAACACTTTCTGTCAACAGATCTATTAAATAATCATTTTATGATCCACATTCTTTAAAAAAGGAGCACTTGGAAAGGAAAGAACAATAAGAAGGAACTAGTAACAGTAACTGTATACGTAATATTCTTTTCAAGTACATGGTAATATTTTTTTTACAATAAGTTGTTGTGGTGCGCCACTTTAATTACATAGACATTAAGATGTGAATAGACATTTCCCTTGTCTGCATTGTTGTTTTTACTGTAATATTTTTTCTGCTTGAGCTATGTCATGTTTAGGTATAAGTTGCTGCTGTTTGCCAGGCATAGTGTTATTGAATTTCACTTTGTATTACTCTGTTAAGCTTTTCTTGTTGCTGCACATTGGCTCATATTAGTTGTAATTTTGCATTTTTTCTGTTAATTTAGATTTACTGCTGCTTGCTTTGCAAATTGGCATTTTTTGTCATTGCTGTTTGTGTTGATTTGTTGTGTGCTGCTGCATTGCCTCGTCTCTTAGTTTAGCATCTGAGCTCAGTAGATTTATGTTAGCTTAAGAGGGGGTAGACTATATAAGAAACTAACTATGATGAATTTATAAGAAATGTATTGAGAAGCTATATGAAAATGGTTTGGGCAAAAAAAAAAAAAAAAAGGATACTGTACAGTGGAGAAAAACTATTTTTGACAGAGGATGTGAACAGAATACAGAAAGCAGGCTTAGATAGGACTTTTTGGGAATAATGATGAACGAAGGGAGATCTCCATGCAAAATACTGCAGTAAAACAAACCCTGTCCT
The DNA here is from genome assembly GCF_023864275.1 of Schistocerca cancellata. NCBI lineage: Eukaryota > Metazoa > Arthropoda > Insecta > Orthoptera > Acrididae > Schistocerca > Schistocerca cancellata. The sequence continues at coordinate 67,330,094 of NC_064634.1, forward strand.
TTCCTTTTGTGTCATCCCTCTATATGTTTGTGTACCCTTGTGTATTTGTGTTTCTCCTGTCTTTATGTGTTTAGCTGATGAGAGCTATGTTGTAGACATTTTCTAATATTCTGTTATTTACTTTGTAAAGATGTTTAGACATTATTTATACTGTTTGGTTGCTCACATGTGAAGGTGATGTTTCAAACGTTCTTCTGATCTTTTATGTACGTACTTATGTCATAATTTCTGTAACACTGATGTATATGTTTATTTCTATTCTTTTGTAAAGCCTGTATTACTACAAATGTTATCTGTATTGTTATGTTTTTAATGATGTATTTTGTACCTTTGTAATCGTATTCTTATGTTATAAAATTGTAATTGACAGCAGTTCATCAAGTAACTTGTAAGTTCCATTTCACTGCACACATTTCTGTTGGTCATAGTATATGGACAATATGTGAGAAGTAGGGACTGATAGTGTTTGCACGTGTGTTAATAATTCAGCAAGGGACTGGATAACAGCATTGCTGGTTCTAAGGACAATTAGAAAAAAAAACTTTGTGAGTGGACAAGTGGTGGTTTATGGACTTGCTATATTCTTCGCAAGACTCTTCGATGGTGAATGTGCACCTGCACAGTCGCAACAGATGGCTGCTGGCCGTCTCCACAAGGACTACAGTGGGTCTGCATCTTTGATGGCCCACCAATACCATTATTTCTACAAGGACTGCAGTGGGTCTGCACCTCTGGTGGCCCACCAATACTCTCTACCAGGACTGCAGTGGCTCTGCTCTGTGATGACCTACCTACCATTATTCGTCAGAACTTCGAATGACTCTGCTGTGGGTTTGCTCCATTGTGGCCCATTACCTGTCAGCATGTCAAGAGTCAGCACTGTCTTTCCGTTGGAAGGACAACACTACGTCTTCAAGACTGCATGGAAATCCACTACTTCCATGTGCATTGTCTTTTACTACTCAGACTTTGATAAAAGAAACGGCAGTTTTACTGTGGTGAATGATCAGGACTGTCTTTATGGACTGTGAGAAAATTTTAGCTTTTGACCAACATTGTATTAATCAGTGTGTGCATTTAATATCTTTCTTACTGTAATTATGAAAAAAAAATTTCAAATCTGTATTGGCCACTGGCCAAAAAAATTAGTAAAATTTTTTGTGGGGAGCATGGGGGCTATGTAAGTAGGCTGTTTATGTTTTCTTTATGTAAGTTTGCTGTTTATGTTTTCTTATTGGCAACGTTACGTAGCGCTCTGTATGAAAATCACTGGCTGTGCTGTGTGCAGTCTGTGGCTAGTTTGCATTTTTGTCTGCCATTGTAGTGTTAGGCAGCGGCAGCTGGATGTGAACAGCGCGTAGCGTTGCGCAGTTAGAGGTGAGCCGCCAGCAGTGGTGGATGTGAGGAGAGAGATGGCGGAGTTTTGAAATTACATATATTATGACTTGTGATGATATTAAGGTAAATACATTGTTTGTTCTCTATTAAAATCTTTCATTTGCTAACTATCCCTATCAGTAGTTAGTGCCTCCCGTAGTTTGAATATTTTATTTAGCTGGCATTAGTGGTGCTCGCTGTATTGCAGTAGTTTGAGTAATGAAGATTTTTGTGAGGTAAGTGATTTTTGAAAGGTATAGTTTAATGTTAGTCAGAGCCATTCTTTTGCACGGATCTTTGATAGTCAGATTGCGTTGCGCTAAATAATATTGTGTGTCAGTTTAAGCACAGTCATGTATAAATTGTTCTAAGGGGACGTTTCAAAGTTTGTTGTAGGTCTGAAGGGATTAACCACTTAATGTGTAATGATATGTTAAAAACTCTGAGCCATTCAATAAAGGACATTTTAAGGGAAATATATATGCAGAATTTGTTTCTTAAATATATAAAATCAAACAGAGGCAATAAAGTGAAACTTTAAAATTCATTATGACAAAGCACCCCTTTCCCATCAAAAATATTCAGCCAGCCATAACGCACTGCAATTTAGAGACAGAAGTCTTCTTTCTACAAATTGTTCAGAATTTAATACTGAACATAAAAATCACATAATTCCAAACCTAAAATTTTTGGTAAGGGGTTCCTTCTTGCTTTCTTCTCACATATATGTATGTTAGGAGGAAAACAACAATATGGAAAAGACAGATTGCTACTCAGCACATAATAGAGGCATTGAGTTGCAGACAGGCACAATGAAAAAAATGCAAGAATTATTCAGCTTTTGGACTAAGTCCTTCATTATAGGTAGAAAACTCATGTATTCATACAAGGGCAACTAACACACACATTGTCGCTGTCATTTACAGGTGTTAAGGTCCAATTGCAACTGTATCCGTGAGATTCTCCCCTCTCAGACACATTTGCAGACAGGTGTTATTGTTGAGCAAGGACAGTGGCCACGTGTGAATGATTCATATAGAACTGTACAATCTGACTGTCAGATTCTGACAACATAGTACTGAAATAAGAGTAAACAGCTACGACAATGGAGTTTTACGCAATAATCGACTGTTAGCATATATATATATATATATATATATATATATATATATATATATATATATATAAAGGACGGTCAGAAACAATCTGCAAAGCTTGTAAGGATATTGTAGAGAGAGGAGGTTATGCGGAAAAATACTTGTTACGAAAAAATATCAACATGTTGCACCGTTTAAGAGTCATTTAGCATTGAAAATTTATACGTGATATTTCGTATTTTTCCTTGTCATGAGAATAAACGTACAGGCTGGCGGAGGTAAAAGCAGCCCTTGTACAAATAGAGGAAATGCAGTGAAATTGCAGAAACTAAGAGATGAAGTGGACTCACCATTCATTACAATGAAACATAGAGTGAAAAAAACATTTATAGAAGATGTTGAAGGTGATGCCCTGCAACATCAATACACAGCTGTGCATGTCTAACCAAGTTCAGATACACCCGGCATAAAGTTCGGACATCGATGGTGGCAAATTTATGGCTGATATTGCCTTGCAGTTCCTGTATTGTGTGTGGATTTGTCTCATAGACCTTGCTCTTCAAATGTCCCCACACAAAAAGGTCACAAGTTGTTAAATCCAGCGAGCGTGGTAACCATAAATGTTTGCTGACAGTTCGTTCCTCAGTGAAGACATCATGGATCGTTTCAGGCATAGCTTAGACGTGTGGCATGTTGTCCCATCTTGCTGGAAGAAGATACTTTCATATTCAGTGAGATGAGCAAAAAATGTATCGAAAATTTCCATATATGCAAACGTGTTGAAGGTAGTGTCAAAAAATATCAGTTCAATGACGCACCGCATCAAACGCCTAATTTTTCGTCATGGATTGCTTGCTGACACAAAATTTCAGAGCCGCGCGGGATTAGCCGAGCGGTCTCCGGCGCTGCAGTCATGGACTGTGCGGCTGATCCCGGCGGAGGTTCGAGTCCTCCCTCGGGCATGGATGTGTGTGTTTGTCCTTAGGATAATTTAGGTTAAGTAGTGTGTAAGGTTAGGGACTAATGACCTTAGCAGTTAAGTCCCATAAGATTTTTTTTTTTAAATGTCAGGGTTATCCACTGCACAGTGCCATGTGTTCTGTGAATTCACATGACCAGAGAGATGATATCATGATTCATCACTCATGGTGTAATGGAAAGGTTCTAACAAACCATCGCTGATGTTGTTAAAAAGCCACTTGCAGTCATCTACACGTTTCTGACTGTCATCCTCCCGTAATTGCTGCACAACTGTCCCATGATACGACTTCAAATTAAGGCTTTTCAATACCCGCAGGCAACTCCTACTTACATGCGCCTGTTGCGCCAATTTAGGCTACGTGTAGACTTCTTTGGGCTTGAATAATTCTTCACCGAACGTCTTCAGTAACTTGTGGTGTGCGAACTGGAGGAAGTCTTTGTCGTTTTACATTTTGAACAGATCCATAGGTGCCCCAGTTTTTAAACTTACTCTGTATTGCTCTCTTTGCTGGTAGTCCTCTATCTGGATACTTGACCCCGAAAATTTGTAGACTTTCCTTAATCGAACCTCTTTTCACAAATGAATCAGTAATTGTAAAAACAACATTAGTCCAAAAAAGTAAATTTTTCAGGAAAAGCAAAAAACTGTATACAGGCTAAATAATGGACAGAAGGATAAATCCATTAATTTTAATATTGACTGTGTATGTTAGGTAAGCTTTAACAATAAAACAAAGTACTTTAAATGTAATAACTTTGCATGAACGATTTCTTTTTAATTGTACAGACTTATGTTGTTAGTGCAGGATGAACATTTTGGACTGACATTTTAACATCAACATTTGTTTATGTTATCAAAAATTACTTTATTGTATAAATTTAATATACAATATTACTTGTACATTGTCTAATATTTTTTTACAGAGAAATTGAAAAATATTGCTAATGTATGCACACACTGTATGGAAAGACTAAAGATATGACGATGTAAATCGTGACATTAGGAATTAAATTTCTTTTTTCACTTAACAGGACAATGAAGGATTAACACTACACTATACAGGTTATTTTATACCAAAAATGTATTATGAATCATCTTCAGGAGTGTCCACAGAAGGTCACTCAGTCAATTCCAGATAAAAGGCTTTGTGCTCATCAGGAATATATTGCATGAATTGTCCCACATCTTTCAATTTTTTGACATCAATTGCAACTTTGTTATTATATGCAATTTCTGCTGGCAACTTTGGTTCTGTCTGTAATGAATGTCGCAATGAAAAGCGGTGTTTTACGAGACCATCAATATGACAGTAACAGTCAACTTTACCTGAAAGCATTTCACTGTGATGGAAGCTCATAAATGAGGACACTGTGAATTTCACTTTACTGCTTTTGTCCACAATCGTCCCATAACTGTTGTCAGACAAACAGGATCGCTTATAAAATTTGGGCCACCATTTTTTGTAACCCAAAATCTCTTCCGAGGTAACAAGCTTTACATTAATATTTTGTTTTTTAGATGATGTCACCATACATTGAACATACTCATACAAAGAATATATTCTGTCTTTTCTTCTTATCACCCTCTTTATGGAAGCAAATGTACGATCACATGGTAAAAATGAATGGCCACTCACAGGAAAATACTGGAATACATCTTTGAATCTGCCAGAACTTACAAGGCAGTTCATTGCCCTAACCACTGTCTTGTTCTTATTTTGCACAGGGCACCCATCCGAGAACAGGCGTAATTCAGTAACACTATCAGGTATCTCTGTGTTGATGTAATCAACCAAAAACGAGCATACTTCGTTAGGTCCTTTGTGGGCAGTACCTTCGTGGTACATATATACCTTGGATTTGTTGCTCTTTAGGTCTGTAATACAGAATGCATTAACGTTAATTTGCCGTAAATAAAAAGCTTCCTGTACTGGGAGCTTAGGCAACTGCAGATTTTGCATATAATCGAAACACAATGCTACCACATGCTCATTTTCTGCACACTTCTCCTTAACAGCATCCATCTTTAAATAGAATTTTTTGCTTCTTCTTTTATGTACCATGAGTTCCGCTACAGCCGCACGCTTTGCAGTATCGTTCAATGATGGACTCTTAATCTTCACTGAAAGTGACTCACAAGAGCAGCAAGTATCGACTTGCGGCCGCCCAAAGCGTAAGTTAAAACGCTCATTGAAAACCCTTAAATAAATTCCATATGACACTCTGGTATGAGGATATAACTTCATGAACAGTTCGTACATACTTTTTACAGATAATTCAGGATTTAAGTAATACATTTCTTCGCTTGAATAATGTGAGATTTTCGTAGGGAATGTTTTAATATGCTCCTCAATTATCGATAGGACTTCCTGTGGTGTTGCATTGGTTGAAGCAGTACGTCCTCTACTGTCACATGGGCGAACATTATTTTTCACACAGTTATAAATTCGTCGCACGCGTTCATTTGTAATGCCAAAAAGACTACAAAATGCGTTTTTGCACACTTCGACCCACCCAGCATCTCCAGTTATCACGTGATATCGATAATTTAGTGCTCTTGGCTTAGGCTGGCCATCACTTTTCCGGGGTCTTCTGCGTACCACGTCTTCTTTTTCGATCAGCCCTGCAAGCCGGGGTCTTCTGCATACCACGTCTTCTTTTTCGATCAGCCCTGCAAGGTAACCATCTTGTGTGTTCTTACTCTCAAAATCGTGAAATTTAGTGAATATATCTATCTGTTCATGTTCAGAGATCCTCTTGAAACACAGTTTCTTACATCTGAAACATATTAATACACGAATACCAATGTCAGGAATTGTAAAAGAGTTGCAAAAAAATTATTTACGTAAAATCAGTTATTTTTTATTGATAGAATAAATTATCCATATGATATTTACGAACCATAAAACGTAGAACAGATGGGAACCTCTAAGAAGTAAAAAATACACAGACAGGAGATTAATTCACATAGCCTTTGAACTCACCCACAGTCAGGTCCTATTTTTACAGCATTAATTTCTCTTCCACTGTGAATCATGTAACCAATTCCCTTCGTTCTGGCAGCTTTTATGACATTTCTTTTATATAGTTCCGGTTGCGCACCTCTCTTCTTCGACATTGTGCATAGATAATCCAAAGAAACGTGTTCTATAAACAAAACTAAACGGCAATGTATACGCAGCTGCTACAACAATGCACACAGGTAATTAGATCACAGGCGTCAGATATGCTGCCATCTGGCATGCATTTTACTCACTACATGGAAAAAGATCCGAGTATGTTCGTTTGGTGCTGCCATCTGCCATTTCTTGCAATAATAACGTAAGTCCTGGACTGATGTTGTTACTGCAAAGAACACGAAAAACTGTATGCCTGTAAAAGCATTAAATTGTGTAGGACAAGTGTGATTTTTACATAGACGCTGCATCTAAGTATCCTGAAGGCTTCTCTGCATATATCTAATTTTTGCCAAAAAAGTGGACATGTGTTGTTTTTACAATTACCGATTCAAATGTTCCATAGTTTCAATTCTTTCTTCCATCTAGAAAGTCATTTTACAGACCGAAAAGAGAAACTTCTAACTGCTCTTATGAAATAAACTGAAATGCTGACAGAAGAATGCTGACAGTCGATTATTGCGTAAAACTCCATTGTCGTAGCTGTTTACTCTTATTTCCGTACTACGTTGGAAAGCTATTGATTACTTCGCCATGGCTGGGTTGTTGGAGGAATGAGTACATTTTGTTTACTTTAGATTCATTGCCGCTGTGTCAGTTGCGGTGACGGCTCGTAGGTATACATTCTGATTGTTCACAAATTTTTAAATTCAGATAAATACGAGAGTGCGAAATTAATAGCATCTGCTGTATAACAGTTACACTTATCAGTAGTAGCTTTATTCATCCATAGATCTCTATTTACAAGGATATAGAACATTTCAAAGTATTTACAAGTTTAGACCAATTTCAAATAAGCTAATTTGTATACACATATATCTACAAATTTCTAGTTAGAGACATCATTAGATTTACTCCTGGTGTACAAAATTTTTTCTACAAATAACTTATTAAATAATGTAATGCCACACTGTTCACCCATATCTCACTATCAGTCACTGCACACACTATACACACATCGTTTCATAACCCTTCACTCACTACACACACAAACACACACACCCTGGTGATCTTTGGGCCATTTTCTGTACCACTACTTCCTATTTGCTATCCTGAAAAACTGAGTCAGTATCCCTCTATAATGAGTGAGATTTTGATCTCAGAAAGAGGAAGAGGTTTTAGTATTGTGCAATGCATAGCTTGGGGGTAAGTTTTTCTAGAAAAGGAAAAAAGAAGGGAAAAAACATAGTGTGAAAGTGTTATGTGGAATGTGGGATGTTTTATAATCGTTATTATTATTTATTCGCATAACATTTTTTTACTGAACCCCTACTCTGTTTTATCTAAGTAATCCTTCAATGTACAAAATATATTGCGTAACAGGTACTTTTGAGCTGCCTTTTTAAGTAAGTGTCCTTTTGCAATTTCTTTTATCTCTTTTGGTAGTTTATTGTACAGTTTTATTCCTTGGGGGAAAATGCTGTTTTCAGTTTTATGTTTATTTTTTCTTGGCAAATGTAAGTTGAGTCTACCTCTTGTTAGATGGTCATCGACAGAACTGTTTGTGGAGTAATTACCAATGTTATTTTTGATGTGTACAACTGACTGGTAAATGTATTCACATGGAGCAATTAAAATTACCAGTGTTTTAAACTGATCTTTACAACGAGCTCGACTACCACTTTTGGTTATGATTCTTATGGCTCTTTTCTGGAGTTTGAAAATTATGTTCATATTTTGTGCATTTGTTCCGCAAAAAAGAATGCCATAGCTATAAACTGAATGTACATATGAATGGTATGGAACTAAAAGACACTGCATGCTACACACTGATGATAGGATTCCAAGGGCATAACATGCTGATAACATTCTGTTTGCAAGTACCTTTGTGTGTTCACACCACTTCAACTGAGAATCAATATTCATTCCCAAAAATTTTGCATTTGTTACACAGTCAATACAGATGCCATCTACATTTAATTTAACATTGTCATTTTACCTCTTCAGACTGAAATTCATGGCATTAGTTTTCTTTTTGTGCAATGTCACTTTATTGCTTATTGACTAATCGTAAACTTCCTTGAGAGCTTCATTTGCTTTCTCTGCAACGAGTTCTCTTGTTTTATCAGTGACTATAATATTGCTGTCATCAGCAAAGAGAATTTTACACCATGAGTAACACTATGGAGAGAGTCATTGATGTATATCAGGAATAGTATTAGTCCTAATATGCTACCTTGCAGAAACCCTATATTAATGTATTTTGGTTGTGATAAGTGTTTTACTAAATGTTTAGATCTATTTGAAGTATGTGTTATCTCAAGTATTTGTACCATTACCGCTAGGTATGATCGAAACCAGTCATTAGCTACCCCTCTTATTCTAATTTATTTAATAGAATCTTCAGAAACCAAACCGTGATTTGCTTAAAAGATTGTATTTATTCAGGTAATTCATTAATCTGTCTTTCATAATTGCTTCTATTATTTTTGAGAATCGTGAGAGCAGGGAAATGGGCTAGTAATTTTCTATGTCTTCTGAAAACAGAAGTAATATCCGGCGTTCCCCAAGGAAGTGTTATAGGCCCTCTATTGTTCCTGATCTATATTAACGACATAGGAGACAATCTGAGTAGCCGTCTTAGATTGTTTGCAGATGATGCTGTCATTTACCGTCTTGTAAAGTCATCAGTTGATCAAAACGACTTGCAAAATGATTTAGATAAGATATCTGTATGGTGCGAAAAGTGGCAATTGACACTGAATAAAGAAAAGTGCGAAGTTATTCACATGAGTACTAAAAGAAATCAGCTAAATTTCGATTACACGATAAGTCACACAAATTTGAGGGCTGTAAATTCAACTAAATACTTAGGGATTACAATTACAAATAACCTAAATTGGAACGATCACATAGATAATATTGTGGGTAGAGCAAACCAAAGACTGCGATTCATTGGCAGAACACTTAGAAGGTGCAACAGGTCTACCAAAGAGACTGCTTACACTACGCTTGTCCTCCCTATTCTGGAGTACTGTTGTGCGGTGTGGGATCCGCATCAGGTGGGACTGATAGATGGCATCGAAAAAGTACAAACAAGGGCAGCTCGTTTTGATTTATCGCGAAAAAGGGGAGATAGTGTCACAGATATGATACGTGAATTGGAGTGGCAATCATTAAAACAAAGGCGTTTTTCGTTGCGACAGGATCTTCTTATGAAATTTCAATCACCAGTTTTCTCCTCCAATTGCGAAAACATTCTGTTGGTACCTACCTACATAGGAAGAAATGATCATCACGATAAAATAAGAGAAATCAGGGCTCGCACGCAAAAATTTAAGTGCTCGTTTTCCCCGCGTTCCGTTCGAGAATGGAACGGTAGTGAGACAGTATGAAGGTGGTTCATTGAACCCTCTGCAGGCACTTTATTGTGAATAGCAGAGTAATCACGTAGATGTAGATGTAGATTATCTTTCTTAAGCAAAGGTACAACACTTGCCTGTTTTAACTGATCTGGAAATGTCCCTGATGTGAAAGATTCGTTTATTATATTTGTTAAGGGGCCTTGTTTCAGTAGACAGATTGGTACTTCATCTAAGCCTACTGACTTTTTATTTTTTAGTTTTTGAACAGTTTTATTGACTCTATTCTCTGTGGTTGGAAGTAACATATTGTATTTAGTGCAACATTATTTACTGGTGTTATATTTGTTTTAGGGAATTATTGTTGTAACTTCTCTGCAATACTTGATAAATGCTCATTTACATAGTTTGCTAAGTGTTGTGGATCATTTATTACCTTATTCCTCTCCCTTAGCAGTATGTTATTCTGCGTTTCTTTGCCTCTCCCCATTTTCTTTTTTATAACATCCCAGACTGCTTTGCTGTTATTCTCTGCAATATGTATTTTTTGTCATTAAATGACTCTTTTGCAGCAGTCAGCACCTTCCTATAGATCTTTTTGTATCTATGATAGAAATTTAAGAATTCTGGATCATTGCGACTCTTTTTCATGAAATTGAGGTATTTAAGTGTTTGGGAGGACTTCTTAATACCTGCTGTCATCGATCTGTTTTTGTGAGATGTTGATACAGACATGCATACTTTTGGAATTCCTTTTCAAAGTTCAATTTAAATAATGTAGAGAATTTCATATTCACATTGGTTTCCTTACACGCTTCATCCCAGCTTTTTTTTGCTAGTTATTTTGAAAAATCTTTTATTTTGATTTCTGATAGATGTCGTTTGTAGGCTTGTAGTGTAGGGAATGATTCGATGCCTGAATTTACTATTGTTCTTTGACAGAGATGACGTGATAGTCCGAGCTCTTTTACAGCTACATCACATTTTTCCCTGTCCATATTTGCGTCCTCGTGGTCAATAACTGATGCAGTCATTGTAGTAACCATTGTTGCACTATTGACCCATAGGGACAAGAAAGATATTTATGAGAGTGCTGCTGCATTCATTTATGGTATTAGTGTTGATGTTAATGTCGCCACACAGAATTATGTTGAGCTTTGTACTTGAGACTTACCTAGAACTTCTGTTAATTTATTGAAAAAAGTGTCCACACTACCACTTGGAGATCTATACACACATAAAATGATTAATTTATTGGATATCAAACCCTGATATTTCAAAGTGTTTGTCTTCGCTTACTATACTGAGGTCATGACCTGGTTTGAACTGTGTTCCTTTTCTGGTATAAATGCAGTTCTGCAGTAAGAGTTTGCCCTTTCATACAATGATAACAGTACATGTTGGATTTCTGTGTCTCTACACCAGCGCTCAGTAACACAAACTACTGTGCAGTTCAAGATTGGAGCTCAACTTCTAATAGTTGTATTTTATTTTTTATTGATTGCATGTTTTGATGGAGGATTGTTAAGTCTGTGAAATGCCCCATGTTACTGTTTCCAATTGTTTGTTTTTCTTTGTGACATCTGGTATGTGTGATATTTGGAGTGTTAAAATCTGTCTTGTGAGTGATTGTTTCAGTACTTTTTAAAGTGCTGGAGATATTATTTTTGACAGGGGAATCTGTTGTCTTCATTGATCCTAAAAAAGACTTACTTTTCCTACTCATGAAACAGGTATTTGACCATGTGTGGCCCGAGATCCACCTCATATACTTTCATGATTCAGCTGTACCGATCTTCCTTTCCCAGTCCTGTTTAGGTGTAGACCATGCCTAATGAAACCCCATCTGTTGATAGTCCCTATGGGCATCAGAGAAACATGAGCAAAGTTGGCTGCTCTCAGAGCCATCCCTAACCCCACATTTATTCGCCTCACAGCTCCATCACGGTGTAGCCGATCATATGCCAGAACAGCTCAACAAAGTGTACGTTGGTGCCATGAGTCAGGGAAGCTATCTTGTCCAGGTCACCACCCATGTCATATTCCCCGTCCCTGTGCAAACAGTTTCCCACACCACCCACTACCACTACATGGTCCTCTTTTGTTAAGTACTTACATAAAGACCCTAAGTCCTCTATCACATGACTTAGCCCTGCATTTGACTTGAAGATACTGGTGGCCTGGTACGCTGCCCCTAAACTTTCCTGTAACTGAGGGCCTACACCTCGCCCATGGCTACTACCTAGCAGCAGCACTTTCTTCTTCCTAACACTTTGTACACTCCTAGGCTTCTTGGCCTCGGTTGAAGTGTGCTGCACGTTTTCTGCTCCTCGTTCTACTTGAGGCTCTTCTCCACTTAACTCTGGCAGTGGGAGATACCTGTTTTTGGTATTGATGATAAAACTGCCAGATCGCGTTCTCTTTCTTCCTATCCTCCAACCAGCTGCCAGTTCCCAACCCCCCCCCCCCTATCTCCCTTTATCTTTATCAGTTCCTTCCTTGCTTCCTCCAAATGTGCCTGAAGGACACAGATTTTCCTCTTCTGTTCCCCAGTCAAAATATTCCTACTGCATACTCTGCAGTTCCACTGCAACCCCCCCCCCCCCCCCAGTGAAAATATTTCCTACAAGATTTGCAACAAATCTCTCTACTCACTACCTCACTACTTTATAACAACTCCTACATTTCTCACTCATGGTAAGTTACGAAAGAATAATTAAGTTTAAAGAATGTTTTAAATTTGTCAAGGACGCGAGATTGGTTATGAGTAACAAAAAACGACACAAAGGTCTTATGTGCGGTTATTGTTGTTTTTGTACTGATTTAGAGATACAATGACAGACGAATGAATTAGTTATTACTTCGCTTATAGAGAATTTACGCATCAAGGGTGTTGGTCAGGTTTTTAAACATTTATAACTTGGGAAAATTTAGGCCTCGATCACGTCTAACAAGTAAACAGTACGAAATGTGTTAGTTACATACGATTTAGAAACGTTTAATTACACTTTTATTGCAACAATAGACCCTGAATAAACTAGTAGCTGTCTTTTTCTAACGAATTTTGCACTATCAAGAAAACTTGAATATAATTTTTTGTGTTTGTCACGCAAGATTTCGGGTTATGTTGCGATTATCGGGACTTAAGATAACACTAAGTTTTTTCAAGAACAACCTTTGCTGGGACGCTAATACTCATATGTGCGACAAGAACGGTCACTACAGCAAGTATACGAAACAAAGAAAATTTAAATTTGATACTATTTCCTCTGAAATAATTTCTTTTAGCGGACGAAGAAAATACCTGCGATCTCACTCGGCGGCCATCTTGATTCAACATATTCATACAACTTCAGCCACTGTTAATAATTATAATTGTAATAATAATAATATGCATAGCTTGTCTGAAAAAGGAAGAATTGTTTTTGTGGAAATTTATTGTTTTGTATATAATTAAGTACAGTTAATGGCAAGAACGAAATAACGTTTATGCTTTCGCTACTCTCCGCTTTGCATTTTTGTGTAAGTGGGAGTTTTGGAACCTTTTTTTTTGGACAAATATACAAGATCCCTATTTCATAATTTCGTTAACGAATTAACTGCTGGGCTGAAAATTTGCCTATTATACACTTCTTTCTTAAATGTTCGTTTATCGTCACGCTTATTTGACTTCGTCATTTTCTCAGACAACAGATCTCGTTTGAGATGCCCTAGTTTCTTTGCGGCTGACTTTCCCTGGTAATTTTCTTTTCTGTTGGCTCTTAGTACAGGTTCAACAGATTTCATGTTGACAATCTACACACCGAGCGAGATGGCACACTGGACTCGCATTCTGGAGGACGATGGTTCAAACCAGTGTCCCGCCATGGTGATTTAGGTTTTCCGTGATTTCCCTAAATCGCTTCAGGCAAATGGTGGGATGGTTCCTTCGAAAGGACTCGGCCGACTTCCTTCCCCATCCTTCCCTAATCCGATGGGATAGATGACCCCGTTGTTTGGCCCCCTCCCCTAAATCAACCGATCAAGCAACACTCCACAGGAAATCCGATTCCTGCACAGTAGACAACCAACTTCAAACACAAACTGTCATTTGCGCAAATGATTAAATTCACGCAGTACTATCTACCAACAAGGACATCTGACGAGAATACGAATGAGACGCTGAGAGCCGTAAGTGCCAAAAGCACACTGTCTAAGGCTCCCAGTATTTAAGTGAATATCAGAGAAACCAGTGAGACAGCTTTTCGTGAATGTACAGATATACGTACAGTGTGGGCCTACAGCAGAGGTAAACCTGACCCATTATAACATCAACAGATGTCGGAAGCATGAATAAATGCTTTATGGTTCTCAACGCCTCAGCATTGTTAGCTGCAACAGGCAAAAGATGTGCTTGTTGGCGCTGCACATTTTACCGATTTTGATCGAGATAAACTTATGCTGCAGTGTTCTTCTTCGGCGCGCCAGTGCGAGAGCCGCGGTGATCTAGTATTATTATCGTCAATTGTAGGAAAAATTTATTTTGGAAATTTGTGGTAAGGTCTTATGGGACCAAACTGCTGAGGTCACCGGTCCTTAAGCTTACGCACTACTTAATCTAACTTTAACTTACGCTGAGGACAACACACACACACACACACACACACACATCCATGCCCGAGGGAGGACTCGAACCTCCGACGGAGGGAGCAGCGCGGGTCGTGACAAGGCGCCTAGACCGCGCGGATACCCTGCACGGCAATTGTAGGCTTAAACTAAATTGTGCCCTTTTAAAAATTTTTTAAGGACAGTAGGACTGTCTTCGTTCAAAACACTATTTCTCTAATTTAATTGCTCAGTTACGTGAGAAACAGGTTAGTTTAAGAAACTTTATTTTCGTAAGTTAGTGGTAGAAGTATTTTGGATACGTAATATAATTCGTAGAAAATCAGCGTTTGTGGTTCACATTTCAGCCAAAGTATACATCACCCCTGAATTTAGTTGTATATCAACAAAAATAAACGTGCGTTTTAGAGAAATCTGGAAAGCTACCATTGTCCTTTGCATAATCTATGAGCAGTCGGGGTTTATGATTTAGTTATTGCAGTAAATTGTCTAACTGAGATTTTATATCACAACTAGTTTTCCTTTAAAGAGGAGTAGCCTTATATATTATTTGCATTTATCGTAAATTAGGATCTGAAATTTAAAAACCTCTCTCACACCGGCCTGATTTAGCTTCACTGATCAGGATAGTAAAAAACATGCGTATATTAAGGGAATTTTCATTCACAAAGCAGGCTTATCACATTCACACAGTTCAACACTGTTCTATCCTGATTAAATTGAGCTTAACTTAAATTCCATAAGGCAGTGAAGCAATTTCGAAGTCTCGGCGCGACGAAAATTGTCAGTCGATCTCCTGAAAACATTTGTAATAATTATTAACATTCGGCGATCACATGGGGAAGACCGGAGATCTGCTGGTAAGACCGTGT
This sequence comes from Schistocerca cancellata, assembly GCF_023864275.1. Taxonomy (NCBI): domain Eukaryota; kingdom Metazoa; phylum Arthropoda; class Insecta; order Orthoptera; family Acrididae; genus Schistocerca; species Schistocerca cancellata. The sequence continues at coordinate 67,345,504 of NC_064634.1, forward strand.
TAGCCCATTTATTGAAAGAAATAAACTGGGTATCTTGAGCGTACAAAACCGCAGGTTCGTCCAGTACATCAGACGTTCCCCACTGATCCCGTGCAACACAGCGTAGTAAGCAGACACTGTCAATAATAATCAGTTAAATAATACGCGAACACACTTAATTTAGTTTAGTTCATGTATTAAATTCCTTCTCATACAGAATCTCATCAAGATGGCGACTAGCTCAACAATACATACATATACATCCTCGTTCTTTCCACGGCTAATCGGCCAGATCTGAATGATTCTTTTCATAAGAGAAAACGTAGATAGCAGAGAAGCTATTCCATGGAGTAAATGCACGCTCCAAGGAATAATAGGGCTTGAAACTACTTTGCATTGATAATCATCGTATATTAAAGTTTAGGAGTCGGTGAGATAAGAAGAGATATTTCGAGATATGTACTGGGTTATATAATTTATAAAATTTCTGAAAATATCGCGGAGATAACGCTGCAAGAGACATTACAAGCAGTCGGGGTTTATGATTTAGTTATTGTAGTAAATTGTCTGGCTGACATTTTATATTACAACTAGTTTTCCCTTAAAGAGGAGTAGCCTTATATATTATTTGCATTTATCGTAAATTAACTCGGTTTTTGCGTTTGCTAACAGCTATAATTAACATCAAAATGTTTTAGGAAACTAGTAATTTCTACCACAGGTTTTTGAGTTGCCTTAATACTAGTAGAAACCTTGTTTTGTGTATCTGCTTCAATTCTTACAGGAAATTAGCAGCCTTTTAGCTCTGTAGATTAAAAGATAATCAGTAGGTTTAATTTAAAGGCCTTTGTACACTGTCTTGTAATAATATTGCACCGGCCAAAATGCAGCCCCACTGCGAATGTTGTTCTCAAACACGGGGTGAACTGGTTGACATTCGTAAGCAGCTGGAAATCGCCCTGACTGCTGTCAAACGATTGGAAGAGCCCCCGAGAGTCGTGTACTTGTGACACCTGTACCAGAGGTACTTCAAGTACTGTCCTATCCTGTGGATCCTGTCTTCTCTGCAGAAAGTACAGGATCTATCATTACCCGTCCACGTGATTGTGAGTGGTGTTCAATGGTGGATGTAGGCGTCCTGTACAGGCTGGATGGGGACCAGCCAATACTCAGGGTGTTGTACTGATCCTCCTAACCATCAAGTCTGAGGTGCTGTCTTTCACTGAAACTGAAACTGAGCGCCTGGGACTCACATCACCTGTTTTGTCCGGTGTCAGGAGGAGGCAAACGCAAAAGGATAGGGGACTATTAACCGTCGGCAGTTCAAGCGTACGGCGAATGATGGTACCCCTTAGAGAAATGGCAGCAAGGGACAGGAAAGGTGCAGTCAGTGTGTATGCCCGGAGGTCTCATCAACATGCTGAAGAAGCTATTCCAGCAGCCTTTGAGGGAACAGGGTACAACCAACTGCAGATTGTGGCGCACGTTGAAACAAATTATGCCTATCGTCTGGGCTCCGAAATCATTCTTGGGTCATTCCAGCTACTGGCCGAGATGGTTGAGGAGCTCACAATTTGTAGCACTGTCCCCAGAACTGATCGTGGCTCTTTGGATCTTAGTCGAGTGGAAGGACTGAGCCAGAGACTTCGAAGGTTCTGTGACAAGCAAGGCTACGACTTCCTGGACTTGCGTCTTAGGGTTGAGAACTTATAACACTAGCCTGCCGTAGAACAAGCTAATGTTACCCTCTGTGAGGATTTTGAATTTTAACCGCGCGTGTGTCTAATGGATGAAAGTACCGGACTGTAATTTTGAAGATGGTGAAATTAACAGAAAAACTAAACAGACTTTAACTTTGGGAGTTAATGTAAGTGATCAAATTCATATGTGAATGAAAAAAAATGAACGGTCGCCGGCCCAACTGGGCACATTAATTTGGAAATACACTACTGGCCATTAAAATTGCTACACCACGAAGATGAAGTGCTACAGACGCGAAATTTAACCGACAGGAAGAACATGTTGTGATAAACAGATGATTAGCTTTGCAGACCATTCACACAAGGTTAGAGCCGGTGGCGACACCTACAACGTGCTGACATGAGGAAAGTTTCCAATCGATTTCTCACATACAAACAGCACTTGACCGGCGTTGCCTGGTGAAACGTTGTTGTGATTCCTCGTGTAAGGAGGAGAAATGTGTACCATCACGTTTCCGACTTTGATAAAGGTCGGATTGTAGCCTATCGCGATCGCGGTTTATCGTATCGCGACACTGCTACTCGCGTTGGTCGAGATCCAATCACTGTTAGCAGAATATGGAATCGGTGATTTCCGGAGGGTAATACGGAACGCCGTGCTGGATCCCAACGGCCTCATATCACTAGGAGTCGAGAAGACAGGCATCTTATCTGCATGGCTGTGACAGATCGTGCAGCCACGTCTCGATCCCTGAGTCAACAGATGGGGACGTTTGCAAGACAACAACCATCTGCACGAACAGTTCGACGACGTTTGCAGCAGCATGGACTATCAGCTCGGAGACCATGGCTGCGGTTACCCTTGACGCTGCATCACAGACAGGAGCGCCTGCGATGGTGTACTCAACGACGAACCTGGGTGCACGAATGGCAAAATGTCATTTTTTCGGATGAATCCAGGTTCTGTTTACAGCATCATGATTGTCGCATCCGTGTTTGGCGACATCGCGGTGAACGCACATTGGAAGCGTGTATTCGTCATCGCCATACTGGCGTATCACCCGGCGTGATGGTATGGGGTGCCATTAGTTACACGTCTCAGTCACCTCTTGTTCGCATTGACGGCACTTTGAACAGTCGACGTTACATTTCAGATGTGTTACGACCAGTGGCTCTACCCTTCATTCGATCCCTGCGAAACCCTACATTTCAGCACGATAATGCACGACCGCATGTTGCAGGTCCTGTATGGGCATTTCTGGATACAGAAAATGTTCGACTGCTGCCCTGGGCAGCACTTTCTCCAGATCTCTCACCAATTGAAAACGTCTGGTCAATGGTGGCCGAGCAACTGGCTCGTCACAATACGCCAGTCACTACTCTCGATGAACTGTGGTATCGTGTTGAAGCTGCATGGGCATCAGTACCTGTACACGCCATCCAAGCTCTGTTTGACTCAATGCCCAGGCGTACCAAAGCCGTTATTACGGCCAGAGGTGGTTGTTCTGGGTACTGATTTCTCAGGATCTATTCACCCAAGTTGCGTGAAAATGTAATCACATGTCAGTTCTAGTATAATATATGCGTCCAATGAATACCCGTTTATCATCTGCATTTCTTCTTGGTGTAGCAATTTTAATGGCCAGTAGTGTATATGTTTAAGAAAGTTGGGTAATGGTTATTATAGTTACTTTCATTAATATTCCCCTTTGAATAGGGCACAGGATACAAACTGACATAGGCTACTCTGAGCTGTGTGTAGCAGCAGTTATCAATAACGCACACTCCAGTAATTATGGAAAGCAAATCTGCACTAAACTCACACTAATAACGGCCACACTGAAGATCAGTACTTAAACTAATGCACGAAGTGCAGGACTAATTTTTGGACATGAGGGGCTTCTATCTTAACTGGCATGTAAAAACACAAATAAAGATAAATAATGCCATAATTACACTGTTTATACTCCTCTATATAAATATATCAGATTTCCTTAGCAGCAACAATAGTCTAATTACCTTTCTATTATGTGAAGAATATGATGGGGACCCATAAACTAGTATAGTGTCACTAGTCAAGCTCTATGATTATTTCAGTAGAAAAGACTAATTCAAACAAAGCTACTCCTTAACTTCACTTGGAATAATTTATATTCTACTTTGTAAGACAAAATATTCAACACTGAGCTCAATTAACTTTTTTTAAAAAGAGGAAATCGTTCATGATAGAAATTAAGGCACCACTAATTTTAAAACAAGCTTAACTTATTTGTCTCCTTTTTACCACTTGTGAAGCAGGTATTTTAGACAGTAACATTTGCACAATCTGACACTGTATTCTTGCAAAATTATGCTTTGCAATAAACTGAGAGTACTTTAGCAAAATCCTACCGGACTTCAATTTTGTGGTTTTGGCTTTAAATTTTGCTACTCCTTTCACATTTAACAAAGAAAAAGAAACCACTTTGAATCACTTGAAAGCAATAATTGTTCATTTGAAACAGGATACTCGGTTTTAGTAGCATTTAGGAGAGGACCCTGCATAGGTTCGTGGTCAGGATACAAGTTACGGTTCCGAACTTTATAGCATTTGGATTATTATTAAAACCACTCGCACAATTTAACTGGTCCATGCCCATATACATATCTGGATGTATGAAGTTAACGAAGCAGTGGCGAACTTTTGGTGGCAAGCGACATGGCGGCTAACTGCACTCACGGCTCTTGATGTTTGAATGCTTTATAAAATCTCTTCTTGGCGTCGGATTTTCCACATATTAGAGCCATTCCTTTTTGCCGAGAATACCCAGTAATAGCCAGATCCACATCCGAGGCAAAATTCCCTGCAAAGCAGCTTCCAATTGCCTCTCTTGGCACCGTCGAAGTGTACTGTGCTACTGCTGGCCACTTACTGCGTACCGTTCCCACCAAGGAGCCTCCCAGTTTGACCGCCAAAACCACCTTTTACATCGCGCCTTGCCACTTCCGTTGCGGTGGGACTTCACTACATCTTTTACATCTTACAAAACAAGTGCCCTAAGCACGTACCAGCTTCCAATAAACATCGTCTTTCTTATAAACATACACATATTATCAACATCCATTATTTTAATAAATCATTTTCCTTTATATATACATATATTACACAACTCTAAATAGGTTTTTCTATCAGTATAACTGTAACATATGATGTTGTCCGACCTAATATTACTACATAGTGAGTGAATTCGCATATCTGTGGAGTGTGCTACCGCCTAGCGGGATTTATGCCAAGCGAACGTCGATAAATGTCTGCTGCACTGTGCTACAAGCCAGAGGCACTGACGTAAACTTGTATTGGGCTAGCAGTACACGCCGTGAACCGTGCACATTTTGTGTATCGAATCCGTATGTACGAGGGCTGTTCAGAAAGTAAGCTCCGATTGATCGCGAAATGGGAACCACAGTGAAAATTAGAAATGTTTTATTTTTAACAGTTAGCTACACCTTCCAGCTACTTCTCTACGTAGTTGCCGTTCTGACTAAGACATTTGTCGTAGCGTTGTACCAACTTTCCAATACCCTCATCATAAAAGACAGCCGCCAGTGCTTTCCGCCAATTCTCTACGCTGGCCTACAGCTCGTTTTCTGTGCCAAAATGTTCATGTGAGCAGAAATGAAACGCAGGGGGAGTCAATTACGGGCTGTATTGTGGGTAGTCAAACATTTCCAATTGAAAACGATGCAGGAGCATCTTCATTGGCCCTTCAGAATGCGGCTGAGAATATTGCCTTGTAGAAGAAACTGCACGACAGTTATGTAATGTTAGCTGTATAGCTTCAGGCGAAATTTCTCACCAGGTCCTCGTACTTGGCGGGAGACACTATTCTCTAGACAACTTTACGCGATCACTGTGAGCTCAGAAATGAGAGGAGTGACGTGATGCTATCTAGGGTCATACTAGAGACACTGCCCAACACATCTGTGCAAAGCTTTATCGGATTATCATAGTCGTTTCCATTTCGCGATCAATCGGAGCTTACTTTCTGAACAGCCCTCGTATTTGGCCCGCAAGGGCTGTTGCGTGTGTGTAGAAGCTCCTTGCAACGTGCATGGGTGAAGGTGTGCTCGCGACCCCGATACCACGTTACACCGAATCTAGAGCAGCAATATGAAGCACAGCGTGGTAGATTTAGTGCCGTGTGTTTCAGTTTACAGCATCTACATTACGTTTAACAGCATTCAAAGAAAAATAACCAATAAATCTGCAAGATGTCAAAAGTTAGGGTGTTCACTTGCTCTTGTGCTCTTACACAGCGGCCGCCACTGGTCAGCTGTCTTATGTTTGCTTGGTTACCGTCGCATGTTACAAAATAGCTACACTGCAGCAGAGACCATTTCGTGTTCTCGAGTTTACAAAGTGTAATTCCGTGATAACAGTGCAAAAACGTTTCAGGCTGAGGTACCAAACTGATCCTGGATGGAACATTCTCTGATGGTATCGACAGGTGATAGACACAGGACGTGTACGTTAAGGAAGGAGTCTTGTCTGCTCTCGTTTTCCGACGAAAATGTTGCACGAATTCAAACCGCTTTCGAACGTAGTTCGTGCCAACTGGGAGTTACAACTGCCTGTAACAACAATTTGGTGTGTTTTGAGACGTCAGTTGCTTATGACGCCATGTAAAAATGGTTCAAATGGCTCTGAGCACTATGGGACTCAACTGCAATGGTCATCAGTCCCCTAGAACTTAGAACTACTTAAACCTAACTAACCTAAGGACATCACACACATCCATGCCCGAGGCAGAATTCGAACCTGCGACCGTAGCGGTCGCGCGGTTCCAGACTGTAGCGCCTAGAACCGCTCGGCCACCCAGGCCGGCGAAGCCATGTAAGTTACAGTTACAGGCTCTATGCCATGGCGACAAATGCAAATGTGTGGCATTTTCGTGCGGCCTTCAGAATACTATCGACAATGATAACACTTTCGCACAACGTATCGTTTCCAGTGATGAAGCAACTTTCCACCTTAGTGGAGAAGTAAACAAACACAATGTTCTAATTTGGGGCCGACAGAATTGTGTGATATCCCACTCATCTGTTTACGGGCCATTCTTCTTTAATGGAAACACGGTTAATGGTCAGCATTACCTATAGTCCGATTAAAATTACTTGACAGTTGACAGTTCACGCGTTGCAGTTGGTTTCCTCCAATCAAAGCAGTAAATTACGTCCGAACTGCTCGCCATTGCCAAACTGCCACAACGATTAGTTCACTTCCATTTCCTTGTCCCGCTTTTTTTTCTTGATGTGTCTGGATCCCGAATCCTGGGTCTGGCCCTTTCATTTCCTATATATCATCACACATTACGCATGCACACACACACCCACACACACAACACACACACACACACACACACGCACACAGACACACACACACACACACTCACACACGCACACAACGATGCTAACGAAATACACACGTTTCATACACAGAACTAACCAAACACTGCTGGCCGGTGTGGCCGTGCGGCTCTAGGCGCTTCTGTCTGGAACCGCGTGACCGCTACGGTTGCAGGTTCGAATCCTGCCTCGGGCATAGATGTGTGTGATGTCCTTAGGTTAGTTAGGTTTAAGTAGCTCTAAGTTCTAGGGGACTGATGACCACAGATGTTAAGTCCCATAGTGCTCAGAGCCATTTGAACCTTTAACCAAACACTACGGGATCCTTCCGTTCAAGACGAGATTCAGCGTTATTTATACAGTTACTACAGTCACAGAGATCACCCTAGATTAGATAAGCTTCGCACGATATTGCATCAAGCCGAATTTTTGAAGGCTGTTAATTAATCATAGCGATGGTGGCGCCAGTCATAAATACAATCAAAAAACTTCGATTATAATTTTTATTCAGTTCATTAGTTTAAATGTAATTATATTATTTATACCATTTTGTCGTGTCGCTTTCATCATCGTATTAACTTTTTTTTATTTGCTCTTATTTTTCTTCGTATCATTCTTTTTTCGTATGGAATCTGCTTGTGTCAGCTATAATAGCTAACCAAGTGCTAACCAAGACGGTTCATTGGTTGGTAACGCCATTCCGTGTAGCCAGTGTGAGGATAGTTTCAGACAATCAATGACAGCGAGAAATTACAGTCTGCTTTTACTGCTAAAACAGAAATGTTGCTGCGGAAGATGGCTATGCAAACAAACATATTACGAAACTTTTTCTGTCATGAGTTTTCTCGTTGTTGTAGTTAGACTAGGACATGAGTTTAAATTCAGGGCTACAAAACCCATCGTCTCCCGCAGTTCAGACATTGGTCACTTAAAATAAGCCACCGACAGAGAATCTATTTCCGTCAAACCTCGCAGCGGCCTTTTCGAACATTGCTCCGCGTTACATACTAATGGCACTTGTGAAGTGACCTGCCGTGTTTGTTGCCTATAACCGAGCGGTAGCCCGGAGCGGTAGCCCGGCAGCGGATGTGACAACTAGAGATGGGGGATCCGCTCTTGAACTAATGCATAGAGTTGCATCTTTCAAAGGAGTGAACAATCAGTGATTCAGAAAAAAAGAACGGTAGCTCCAAACGTTTCCCACGGCAGAGAGAGAGAGAGAGAGAGAGAGAGAGAGAGACAGAGCATATCAGCAGCCCCTCTGCTGGTCAGAGCACAGTGCACGCCACACAACACAGCCAGCGCCGGCCTCTGCCCTGCTTCTACCTTGGCTGCCTGCATTGTGCAGTGCCCCATTGGATTTTGTGTTTCACATATGCCGTGCCGTCTCTGTGCGTCGTCTGCCGCCTGCAGTGTCTGGCGCAGCTTAACTTCGCATCGCACTCTGTTGGCGATCGTTTCAGTCGCATGTCCTGCCCTCTGGGCAGTTGATGCGAGCAACAGGACAGAGAGCCACCTAGCGGATAACATAGGAACTACTTGCAACAACCTGCTCGCAAGGGAACGGACGATTTGTCTCGGAGCGGGTGAGTTCACCGCTTCCCCCACCCTCGGAACTCGCCCGCTCAACGCTCACCCCACCGTCTCGACTCTAGCCAGAGCGTTGAGCAAAGCGACTCAGGTGTCACTCTGGTCTCTGCGGTCTCAGCTCACGCAGTAATACAGCTTGCGGCTCGACCTGCTCGACTCAGCGCCTTTGCATCGGAGTTCGTCTCTACTGGATATTGTTCTTCGTAGTAATACCGCTATGTATATTACATTATTATGTTATGTATACATCAATTGTTTTTATTTAATTTTTATTTGTTTAAACTGATTAGATTAGGTTCCTGATGACTCCTCTTACTATAGGATTTTTATTATGGACACTCGAATTTACGCTTTAATTACGAGCGAACCGATAAACGTATCGCAAAATGTGATACACCAATATTTTCCTTGTTTTATTCTGCGTAAGGCTATATGCAGCACTTTCGTTTTACAGTCAAATTTATATATTTTTTTCTTATTCTGGTACGGATTTTGCGATTTTAGGCGTCTTCAGAAGGAAACGTTCACTTTAAAAATATATGGCTTGCAATGTATTTGTATGAGGTTAATGAAATTTTAATACATTATAGCCAAATATATTGTTAATGTAAATCTCAAGTTACAACATTTTCTGATCACCCAAAAAACCACGATAGTGCAAAATAAATCAATAATCAAAAACTTTGTCATATCGTGGAAATTTCAATAAACAATACAAAATTCTTACTCATTATCTGTGTTACTTCAAAATAGGATCAAATAAGATCAAAATACAGGTATAGTACTGGAATAAACCAAGTTTAAAGGGCAATGTGCCTTCCATTTATTTTCTATTGTAAATGAGTGGTGAGTCATGAAAAAGAGCTAATTCATTTCAGGGAGTGAACAGTTCTGATCCAATCTCTGAAAAGAACAGTTTTGCCCATCTCTAGTGACAACACTGCGCGGCAAGTGATAATCGCAAACTATGTAGTAATTTTAATCGGACTATAACTATGTTGTTTCCGAGGCGGAACGAGGACAATTCCATGTTTCAACAAGACGGGGTGGCACCCTCACTGGAGTCGCCAAATGCATGAATATCTGAATTAAACTCTCCCGAGCCATTGGGTTGGTCGTCAAACAGCCAGCCAGCGCCTTAGCACCTCTCAGATGGCCTCCACGGTCACCGGATCTGACGCCCTGTGACCTCTTCTTGTGAGGTTTCATTAAGGGCAACGTTTATGCACCAATACTACCACAGAACCCAGAAGAGTTGAAGAACCGGATCCATACTGCCATAACAGCAGTGATGATGGACATGCTTGCCCAAGTATGGGAGGCATTAGAGTATCGATGTGATATTGTTCGTGTCGCCAGCGGAGGACATATTGAATATCTGTAACCTGAATTTGAGAGATTCGAAACTATGTGTCCCAAGTTTCATAATAGTGTGTCTCACAGTTTAGTAGATATATGCCTTCGATATACGTACCGAGTGTTTATACACTACTGGCCATTAAAATTGCTACACCACGAAGGTGACGTGCTACAGACGCGAAATTTAACAGACAGGAAGAATATTCTGTGATATGCAAATGATTAGCTTTTCAGAGCATTCACACAAGGTTGGCGCCGGTGGCGACACCTACAACGTGCTGACATGAGGAAAGTTTACAACCGATTTCTCTTACGCAAACAGCAGTTGACCGGCGGTGCCTGGTGAAACGTTGTTGTGATGCCTCGTTTAAGGAGGAGAAATGCGCACCATCACGTTTCCGACTCTGATAAAGGTCGGATTGTAGCCTATCGCGATTTCGGTTTATCGTATCGCGACATTGCAGCTCGCGTTGGTCGAGATCCAATGACTGTTAGCAGAATATGGAATCGGTGGGTTCACGAGGGTAATACGGAACGCCGTGGTGAATCCCGACGGCCTCGTATCACTAGCAGTCGAGATGACAGGCATCTTATCCGCATGGCTGTAACGGATCGTGCAGCCACGTCTCGATCCCTGAGTCAACAGATGGGGACGTTTGCAAGACAACAACCATCTGCACGAACAGTTCGACGACGTTTGCAGCAGCATGGACCATCAGCTCGGAGACCATGGCTGCGGTTACCCTTGACGCTGCATCACAGACAGGAGCGCCTGCGATGGTGTACTCAACGACGAACCTGGGTGCACGAATGGCAAAACGTCATTTTTTCGGATGAATCCAGGTTCTGTTTATAGCATCATGATGGTTGCATCCGTGTTTGGCGACATCGCGGTGAACGCACATTGGAAGCGTGTATTCGTCATCGCCATACTGGCGTATCACCTGGCGTGACGGTATGGGATGCCACTGGTTACACGTCTCGGTCCCCTCTTCTTCGCATTGACGCCACTTTGAACAGTCGGCGTTACATTTAAGATGTCTTACGACCCGTGGCTCTACCCTTCATTCGATCCCTGCGAAACCCTACATTTCAGCAGGATAAGGCACGACCGCATGTTGCAGGACCTGTACTGACCTTTCAGGATACAGAAAATGTTCGACTGCTGCCCTGGCCAGCACATTCTCCAGATCTCTCACCAACTGAAAACGTCTGGTCAATGGTGGCCGAGCAACTGGCTCGTCACAATACGCCAGTCACTACTCTTGATGAACTGTGGTATCGTGTTGAAGCTGCATGGGCAGCTGTACCTGTAGACGCCATCCAAGCTCTGTTTGACTCAATGCCCAGGCGTATCAAGGCCGTTATTACGGCCAGAGGTGGTTGTTCTGGGTATTGACTTCTCAGGATCTATGCACCTAAATTGCGTGAAAATGTAGTCACATGTCAGTTCTAGTATAATATATTTGTCCAATGAATACCCATTTATCATCTGCATTTCTTCTTGGCGTAGCAATTTTAGTGCCCAGTAGTGTGTTTAAACTTTCCCTATTTAACACGTTGTAACACGGAAGCTAGTTACTGTACAAGCACCAAACTTGGTAGCTTTAATGTCCAGAGTATGGGAGCATGAATTCCACGCGTCACAGCACCAGCGTTCAGTTCCAGTCCAGTGATCAGTTATCGTGATTCACAGTCTCACGCGCCTGACCAGTCGCAGTGCACTTGTTGACGTCTCAACATGAGCTTGGACAAGAGGAGCAGGTCATTATTGATGAAGCTCTATGACCAAAACAACAGTAATGCTGCAGTTGCACTTCGAGACTATAGCCGGCAGAAATGTTTACAGAAGGGCCCTCTTTCTCTACCTGCTGTGCGGAGGACGATAAAGAAGTCCGAATCAACTGGAGAACTTGGTGTCGCTCGCTCTTGAATAGGCCGATGACCGGTTGCACGATAGATGGTTGATGAAATCGCTGTTGCCATGGCAGACAACACTGTGCGCAATTCCCGATCGTCAAGCAGTGCACGTGCCGTATCACGACAGTTGAACATCCCGTGGTCCGCTGTACGGAAGGTGCTTCGAACCATTCTCAAATGGTATCCGTTCAAGATCCATTTCGTACAGGAGCTTACACCTCAAGACGAGCAACGACATGTTGACTTCGCTCTGCACTTTCTCGCAAGGATCGCAGTTGACGAGGCCTGGCCCTGGACCATCCTATGGACAGATGAAGCTCATTTTTCTTTGACGGATGAAGTGAACACACACAATTGCCGAGTGTGGGGATCTTCACATCCAGTCACTGTGCATGAAGTTCCTCTGTATGGTGAACGTGTCACTGTATAGTGTGGCCTCATGGCTACATTCATCACTGTCCCTTCCTTTTTTGAACAGGTTGGCGCTCAAGGACCAAACACGTGCAGTGTCACTGACCAGCGTTACTGCAATACGCTTCGCCATCATGTCATGTCCGCCCTACAGCAGAGAGACGCACTGAACTCAACAGTTTTCTTGCAAGATGGGGTCCCACCGCACATTGCTAGTGAAGTTCAACTGCTTCTCCCAAATACGAATGGAAACGATCGAATTATCAGCCGATCGTTTCCAAATGCTTGGCCAGCACAGTCACCTGATGTCACTCCCTGTAATTTATGGTTGTGGCGCTACCTGAAGGACAGGGTTTACCAGAGAAACATTCACACATAAGTTGATCTGAAGCGCAGCATATCAAGAGAGGTAGCCAGCATACCTCAGGAAATGCTTCGCCTTCAGAATCTTCTAGACACCGATGTGCGCCATAAAAACGGTTCACATGGCTCTGAGCACTATGGGACTTTACTTCTGAGGTCATCAGTCCCTCAGAACTTAGAACTACTTAAACCTAACTAACCTAAGGACATCACACACATCCATGTGTAGTGTAACGACGTAAGTTCTTTATAAATGATTTTCTTTCGACATATGACCATGTGTAGACTTCGTCACCTACGTCAGTTACAAGCCACTTCAAAATTATTTATATTCTTCTTAAATTGTCTCAGAATGGTTCTTGAACGAAACTGTAATTAAAAATCATCATTTGAGCCGTACGCGCAGAATTACGTTCCTCGGGTCAATTGGTTTGCGTAAACTTTTTCAATTTTAGATGTCGTTTGTTTCTCCTCAGAAATTATATTGATACGCGTTATCTGATTTAATCGATATTAGAACCACATTGAATAAACTTTTGAGATTCAAAGTCCCGATGAACACAGTCAAAATTCAATAATCTTGTCAAATATATTATTAATTCATTCACATAATTCTTCATAAATAAATCCTCGGAACACGTATTTCAACTTTAATAGCATCCACTAGTTTATTATCTTCCCATATACAGACGTGAACCCGAGCTTTGACAAGATAGGACTGACATTTTCATTAAGATTAAGCTCTCTATGACGTCATCGTTGTACAAAACATTACAAATTATTCATTATCAATTTTTAGAAGCACGACACAACAACTCGGTTTCAGAAACTTCTGTTGCTCCTTGGCTGTCGGCCCGCGAGGTATAGTGGCCAGCAATTTTCTCTCCGGTCCCGGCAACGAAGATGCTGTCTCCGTTCGTTGCGCCGCCCTCTCCGTACATGAAACATAAAAATTAAATACAAACTTTAGACAGTTGACAACTATTACAAATATTACAAAAATACATAGAAAAAACACTAAATTAAACTTATATTCACCTGCAAATTGGGCTGACACTGGTGAATGGGTGACGCTTCAATTTCGCGTCCCACTACACATGCCCGAGGCAGGATTCGAACCTGCGATCGTAGCGGTCGCGCGGTTCCAGACTGTAGCGCCTAGAACCGCTCGGCCACTCCAGCCTTCCTATGTGCGCCATACTGAGCCCCTTTTGTAGCAATAATGGTACCGGTACGTAATGGTATGATGTACCGTAGCAGCACGTTAAAGGCGTTTCAGTTGAACTGACTATGCATTATTTCTCTTCCCCATGTCTTTGACATTAACGCTACCAAGTTTGGTACTCGTACAGTAATTAGGTTCCGTATTACAACGTGTTAAATACGAAAAGTTTAATAGCAACCACCCGATATATTCATTTCGAAAAACCCTTTACAGCCATGGGAATAACTACTGTACAATTCAGTACTTAATTTCTTCTTATGTTTCCTATTAACGTGGAATACTGAGTTTGTCCAGCAGGTTCATAATAGCCTTTACCACTTTTTGGTCACATTCGCTATTAGATGCAAACATTATTTTGTGTTTTGTAAAAAAATAAGCACAAAGAAACAAAGCACATGACAAAAATGAACCATAACCTCAGTCACGTATCCTATGCTGTGACTGGCGGACGAGGTCACTTGTCATGTGATGCGACTAACACGAGCAAACCAAGCAGCCACCATACTGATTGAGTTCAGTGTCTGCGAAACTATGTATGGGGGCTTAATTAAAATGCAATAATTTTAGTAGTTGTGTGACCGGTTACGAAGTCTTGTAACCGGTTGGCCCTGACTAGTATTAGCACGCAATCTGACTGCATAGAACAAAAATAAAGAATGACAAGGGATTTCCATTAACACAATTTATTAATTAAGTCCCCTGCAACTATAAAAGCTACGAAACAACGAAGCACAAGTGTAACTGTTCTGTGTGTGGTAGTGTGACTCAACGTACATGTATCTGGCTCGGTTCTTTCTCAAAACGACAAAATATTTTAAACACCATTTACAATGACCTATTGAAAAACCAGAAATACTAAATTGCACATAGAAACCAGAATTACAAGTCTAATACATGAACACGAGCCAGGTGCTTTGTTGACTGTACCTGTGATCAGGAGGCATTGTCATTAAAGAAATCTGTAATACCTTTTTACCTCATTATATATTGACGAAAATTTTCCATTACACCAGCATCATAAATCAAAGCCCATCTCCTTTCTCAAATACACTGTGATAATTGCAACATCTTCCATCTATACATTACACCAACCGAACAGCATCTACTCTCTCGCCCAACAGAACAACAACTGCCTCTACATCCTCTAAACTACTGCTGCACCAGTGGAGGCGGCGGAATAATAATCTTTGTGGCAAGCTCTGGCGCGGTGACTCAGTGTAGCCACCTTTCAACTAACACGCCGTATTTGGTGGTTTTCATATTTATACTTGCGTATTACGAAACTATCCAGTTTTCATGATACACCACATTAATGATCTCTCTTTAAACATATCCTTTATAGCACGGTTTGTTGTGCTAATGCGTTGGGACATGCGACGTTGGTACATGATTGCCGCTTTGCCTAGACGCAAAATGCAAGTGTATTTCTCGACATATTATTGAAAAGCAACTGGGTTAAAGGATTTCGCTGAAAGGGCTTCAGAAGGAGCGTTTTGTTTCTCCTACTTGTAAATCTTTTTTTTTTTTTTCTTCTCCTGTTGCCATGTTAAAAACTAGCTTCTTTTGCCAAAACACAGCAGGACTTGCACAATTTCACTTCGTTGACATATTTTTGCAGTTGCAATTGCGACGGAATCCTGAGACAGTCTGTTACTAAACTAACAACTAAGGACTAGTCAGGTCAATAGTTTATGAATAGCTCATGCTCGGTATAAAAATAAGTGTGTGATTCCATTACATGTTGTCACAAACCTATATTATTCTCATTTCGCCATCTGTCGAAGGGCCGCAAAATAATTACATTAATTTATTGAAAAAATCTGTAGTTACTCGCTGTAATTAACTATGTCGCTTAGAGAACTATCATTTGCCTCAAACTCGTTTTGGCGTCTCGAACCGTTTATGAGACATGAGGGATGTTATGGATATTCCACTTTCATTTTGTCGTTAGCATGTGCGATTAGTGGTGGGTGCACTACCTACAATTCATTTTATCGAGGTTGGAAATACATATAAATCTCGCCTCAAGTTGAGAGCAAAAATCAAAATATTAACTACATTACGTACGCAGTAATGTCTACTGATAAACCAAAACATACACCACTGCCCACCGCGAATCTGGATGCCGCCTGGTGGCACTCCAGACACGTGACACGGTAACTAAAGTATGTGAGGGGAACAGACGCGGATGGGGATCACTCTAGCGAATATATGAGCTGAAAGTGGGGAAATCCATTGAGATAAGCATCTCTGACAGAGGGCGGATCATTATTACGCAGAGCCTGTGAATGATTATCTCGCCAACGGCGAAGCATGTTCGAATGTTCACGTGCTAATGTCGTGAGCATCTACGGAAAGAGGTAGAAGTACAGTGAAACTACCATTAGGTGCTAAATGGTTGGACGTCCTCGACACTTCGCAGAACGTGGGCTTCGGAGGCTTGTCTGCTCTGTAAAATAGGATAGATGGTGATCTGTGGCACCCCTGCCGTAAGAGCACAATGCTGGCGCACTCACAAGTGTTTTGGAGCACACTGTTCAACGTTCACTGTTGAACGTAGAGCTCCGGAGCAGACCACCCTTTCGTGTTCACATGTTGATCCAGCGACATGCCCCGACGGCGATATCGTCTTTCAGCAGTGTCCGTGTCTCGGAGACAGAACCGTGCTACAGTGGTTTCAGAAGAATTATAGTGAACTCACGTTCATGTCTCGGTAACCAAATTCGCCTCATGTAAATCCTATGGAACCCATCTGTGTCGGTATAGGGCGCCATCACGGCGTACGCAAATCAGCGGTACGTTATTTACGCGAATTACATGACCTACGTGTAGACATCTTATGGCACAAACCTACCAACGAACTGTCGGATCCCTGATACGCAGAATCAGTGATTTATTTCGTTCCAAAGATGGACAAACAAGCTACGAAGTAGGTGGTCATAATGTGTCGGATAATCTGTGTATGACCTAACATGCACCAAGCACAAACTAATGGCGACCGATATTTTTCCTTGTAAGCTATTCGAATTTCGCGCAGTACCTTACACAGTGTAGAAATATGACAATAGCTGTGACTGTGAATGAAATTATGGGCAGTTCGTCATAAAACTGACAAATGAGACTACGAAGTTCGAGACAATTATTTTTTTTACCGAAAAGTTTCTTTAAAATCGTTTGAGAAAGATTGCTGATCAACAGATGTGCGCATGCCTCCGTTCCCGCAGTGTTGCCGAGGCGGGCAGGGAATTTTTTGTTCATACCGGACGAAGCACACACACAACTCAGTAGGTGGCAGCAAACTGAGATGGCGGTTCCTTCAGAACAATGGTACAGGCTCGATCAGCACTAAGAACGAGAATGCGTTTCTGCACAGGGGCTAAGATACCTCGTGAGAGGTCTTCCTGTAAGTATAATAGCTTCAGCAGTGAAAGGTATACAACAAAAACTGAAACAGAATGAATGATCCACGCTTTGCGGAGCTCTTCACTGCTGTCAATTTTTTCTTGTTGTCCGGTTGCTGCCCGCAGTGAGACGATAAGTTAACAATGTGTGAGTTAGGGGCCCTTCCTACAATACAAAATGTAATTTACAAAATGTTAACTATTAAACAGCTCATGCCACTATCAAGCAGTGAAAGATTAATACTGGTCATACAACTTAAGACCGTGAGAACAAAAAAGTCAAGAAATCAGTACTTTCTGTTCCTTCTGCAGATGCCCAAGTTATGGTAATTAATGGAAATCGAATAGATTTTTCGTGTAATTATGTCTTTTTACTGAATCATCATTGTAAGTCGTTGTGCTCATTGTTGACCGTCGTGGCCCCATGAACCAAGCGTCTCCATCTCGGACAGTTGCCAGCGTCTCTTTTTACTGAACACGAGGGCGAAATATTCTAACAAGTTATTAAAAGTTTTCTTCTCTATTCACAGAATGTTAATATACCAGTAATCACAAAGCTCTGACGGAAAAAAATCGTAACATCACAAAATAATTAACACAGAGTAATGAAATTTCGGGAATTCATTTATCTAGGTAACATATTTAAGTGATTAAGTTTGCAAGATCACAGGCCATTGTACGAACGAGATAAGTCATTGCAAATGTGAGATGCTAGTACGTTATTAAGCGTTGTACCCGCCAGAATGTTGAAAGCAAGTGTGCAACCGTGCATACATTGTGTTATGCAGGTAAATGAAGCAGGCAAAAAGGAATACAAACGTCTCAAAAATGATATCGACAGGAAGTGCAAAATGGCTAATCAGGGATGGCTAGAGGACAAATGTAAGGATGTAGAGGCTTATCTCACTAGGGGTAAGATAGTTACTGCAGACAGGAAAATTAAAAAGACCTTTGGAGAAAGGAGAACCACTGGCATGAATATCAAGAGCTTTGATGGAAACCCAGTTCTAAGCAAAGAAGGGAAAGCAGAAAGGTGGAAGAAAGGAGTATATAGAGGGTCTATACAGGGGTGATGTACTTGAGGACAATATTATGGTAATGGAAGAGGATGTCGATGAAGATGAAATGGGAGATATGATACTGCGTGAAGAGTCTGACAGAGCACTGAAAGACCTGAGTCGAAACAAGGCCCCGGGAGCAGACAACATTCTATTAGAACTACTGACAGCCTTGGGAGAGCCAGTCCTGACAAAACTCTACCATCTGGTGAGGAAGATGTATGAGACAGGCGAAATACCCTCAGACTTCAAGAAGAATATAATAATTCCAATCCCAAAGAAAGCAGGTGTTGACAGATGTGAAAATTACCGAACAATCAGTTTAATAAGTCACAGCTGCAAAATACTAAAGCGAGTTCTTTACAGACAAATGGAAAAACTGATGGACGCCGACCTTGGGGAAGATCAGTTGGGATTACGTAGAAATGTTGGAACATGTGAGGCAACACTGACCCTACGACTTATCTTAGAAGAAAGATTAAGGAAAGGCAAACCTACGTTTCTAGCATTTGTAGACTTGGAGAAAGCGTTTGACAATGTTGATTGGAATACTCTCTTTCAAATTCTGAAGGTGGCAGGGGTAAAATACAGGGAGCGAAAGGCTATTTACAATTTGTACAGAAAGCAGATGGCAGTTATACGAGTCGAGGGGTATGAAACGGGAGCAGTGGTTGGGAAGGGAGTGAGACAGGGTTGTAGCCTCTCCCCGATGTTGTTCAATCTGTATATTGAGCAAGCAATAAAGGAAACAAAAGAAAAGTTCGGAGTAGGTATCAAAATCCACGGAGAAGAAATAAAAACTTTGAGGTTCGCCGATGACATTTTAATTCTGTCAGAGACAGCAAAGGACCTGGAAGAGCAGTTGAGCAGAATGGACAGGGTCTTGAAAGGAGAATATAATATGAACATCAACAAAAGTAAAACGAGAATAATGGAATGTAGTTGAATTAAATCGGGTGATGCTGCAGGAATTTGATTAGGAAATGAGACACTTAAAGTTGTAAAGGAGTTTTGCTATTTGGGAAGCAAAATAACTGATGATGGTCGAAGTAGAGAGGATATAAAATGTAGACTGGCAATGGCAAGGAAAGCTTTTCTGAAGAAGAAAAATTTGTTAACATCGAGTATAGATTTAAGTGTCAGGAAGTCGTTTCTGAAAGTATTTGTGTGGAGTGTAGCCATGCATGGAAGTGAAGTGTGGACGATAAATAGTTTAGACAAGAAGAGAATAGAAGCTTTCGAAATGTGGTGCTACAGAAGAATGCTGAAGATTAGATGGATAGATCACATAACTAATGAGGAAGTATTGAATAGAATTGGGGAGAAGAGGAGCTTGTGGCACAACTTGACTAGAAGAAGGGATCGGTTGGTAGGACATGTTCTGAGACATCGAGGGATCACCAATTTAGTATTGGAGGGCAGCGTAGAGGGTAAAAATCGTAGAGGGAGACCAAGAGATGAATACACTAAGCAGATTCAGAAGGATGTAGGCTGCAGTAGGTACTGGGAGATGAAGAAGCTTGCACAGGATAGAGTAGCATGGAGAGCTGCATCAAACCAGTCTCAGGACTGAAGACCACAACAATAACAACATACAGGTATTGGACGTTAGTTTGTGGGATGGAGTTCCATGCCTGTTGCACTTGGTGGGTCAATACAGGATGACGCTGTCGTCGGATGATGACCCTTACGTGGTCGATTGGAGGCAGATCTGGTGATCGACCAGGCCAAGGCAACATGTCGATAATTTGTGGAGCATCTCGGGTTAAAACAGCTGTTTGTGGGGGTGCGTTATTCTGTTGGAGAACCCTCCCTGGTATCCTATTCATGAATGTCAGCACAACAGGTCTAATCACCAGACTGACATACAAGCTGGCAGTCAAGGTGCGTGAGATAACCATGAGTGTGCTCCTGCTGTCGTACAAAATCGCACCCCAGACCACAGCTCCACTATAGGTGCAGTGTGTCCAGCACACAGGCGGGTGAGTTGCAGGCCCTCAACTGGTCTGCTCCTAACCAACACACGGTCATCGCTGGCGCTGTGGCAGAAGCAGCTTTTATCAGTGACCACAACAGACCTCCACCCTGTCCTCCAATGAGCTCTCGCTCGACACCACTGAAATCGCACTTGGTGACAGTTTGGGGTCAGTGGAATGCACGCTAAGGGCGTCTGGCTCAGAGCTGTCCATGAAGTAACCGATCTGTAAAGAGTTCGTTGTGTCACTGGCGACAACTGTTGCTCAACACGCAGTACTACGCGACAGAGCCATATGCCGAACACGGCGGTCTTTCCACTCGGTAGTGCCACGTTGCCGTACAGAGCCCGGTCTTCTCGTGATCACCGCTGCCAGCAATAACATACAGTGGCTACATTCCTGCCCAGTCTTTCTACAATATCGCAGAAGGAACACTCAGATTCTCGTAGTCCTATTACAGGATCACGTTCAAACTCAGTGAGGTGTTGATAATCGTGTCTTTGTCGCCGTAAAGGCATTTTTGACTGACGTAAACTAACCACGTCGAATCTAAAAGGTAACTAACGCTCACGACCTCTACAGCGTGTATTTGCAGCAAAATGTCATTTGCATCCTCATAGTGGCGCTACATCTTATGGGACTGCAGCGAAATTTGAATAGATATTATTTTTCAGGTTCTAACAACCCTACCACAACAAAGGTCAAAATTTAGTAATCATTGTGGTGTTGCTCACGCTGCTAAATACTGCATTTTCGGGCAACAACAAAGTTATTATGTGGCAGGTGTCATTAGAGCACAGTTAACAAAGTCATTTCATGTAATAATCAATAAACTAGGCACTCTTTTTTTCGTGTTTCCCACGCTGGTCTCGTTGTAAAATCATGACTCAATCGTCGAAAATCTAGGTGGTGATGATTCCAAGCTCGGATGCAAAGAGGCCTAGGTTTTATTCTGCTATATTCAAAAGTTTTATAGATGCGTTTCACAAACCATTCTTGAAGATTACACTTTTGCAGGACAATGGTGATGTAAAAAAGTAATCAGCACTCCGAATTTAAGTTACACTTCTTTTTTATTACTTTTGCTGCAATATCACGTAACACACAAAACATCACTTCACAATACAAAACATACTTCAAAACATCTTCCTCACTGTTAGAGTTCACATTTTATAAACTGGCTACAATATGCGTCTTTTCAACATGTCGATCAACACTTGACTTTCTCAACTAATAACTGTTTACGCGCCCAAAAATCAAGAGTTACAAGTACGTCAAAGATCACAGTGACATAAGAAAGAATACACATAAGAACAACATCATTGGAACATAAACATATCGATGTATCGAAGTATCTCTACATTAATGAAATCAAATCTGAATGTTGTCTCATAAATATGTTAACTACTTTACAGAAACACAGTAGAATACTGCTGGTATCGAGAGGTTCAGGTGAGCTGCCGTAATGGTTACGTAATTCAAGTACCATTACAAGATGTAGACACACAACCACCAACTTTCGTTTATGTCGCACAACTCCTTCTTGGCGTTGCAATTTATTTTTCTATCAGTGTGTTTCCTTCAGAGGATTTTCGTAGGCATAGAATTCTCTGAGTGGCGATTCGTCACACATCTCGACTGAAACAGCGGATCAGAGAAACACTCCCTAGATGTATTTTTGAGTAATGGCGACATGAATGACAACTCGTAGAAGCTCGGTGCCCTTTTCATTAAAGGATAGTAACCTTTTACTGACAAGCGCATAGTTGTGCAGAGCTTTGTGCATCACGGAATTCTCCACCGAATTGGTTCGTACGATAAAGTACAACACACAGAAGATTTCAATTTATGAAAAGAAAAAGAAAACTACAAAACAAGACGTCAGCAATTTTATATGTCATATAATGGTCTTTGACTTTCGCTAATAGTTTTTTTCTAATATTTTCTAGGCTATTCTAGTTCTTTCTTCCTTAATGATGACATTTCATCTCTACTCTGGAATAACTGACATCGATGCACGAAAGTTACTCATTGACAATGGCGACACTGTAACCAGAAGACCGACAGCAGTGTGCCTCGTTGTGCTGCCTCGCGACAATCATATCGTCGCAGCGTTGTACTGTAAACAGCCCAGTAATAATATTACGCCAGCAATTTTGTCTGTCAGAGTAATCAAAACCTATTGTTTCGTGTAATGTGGATATAATTTGCATCAAAAGTTTCATAGAGGGATTTTGCTTGTCAAGACCGAAGAAAGGTTTAAATGGTTTCCCGTAGAAAAATTCTCTCTATCCGCTCCGTGATATATAGCTCATGAGCAGTACCGGCCCGTATGACTGTTCGCCGCTGAGCAAGACAGCTCCCTGGAAGCGCCTGCTGTATTGATCTAAACACAATGTCTGACGACAGATCGCCGAACGATCACAGCAACAAAAATTATTTATTTTGAACTAACTCTGTATCACGTTTCCCGCATGAAACTGATGTGTAGAACATTATTAACTGTTCTTTGGTAATGGTAAATACGAGGGGCGTTCGATAAGTAATGAAACACATTTTTTTGTTGCACATCGTTGATTATTTCCGCTTAAGCCCCTATAGTATCATAAAGTTCCGACAGGTGGCGGCGCTGTACGTAGCCTTCAAAATTGCGTCTATAACGGAAGTGCGTTCCAGGCAAGGAACTGTCATTGACTTTCTTTTGGCGGAGACCCAGAGCATCGCAGACATGCTTATGCGCTTGCCGAATGTCTACAGAGACGTGGCAGTGAACAAAATCAAGGTGAGTCGTTGGGCGAGGCGTCTGTTACCACCACAATAAGGTTGTGCAAACCCGTCCGATCTCTCGCGTGCCGGCCGCACACAGCTGTGCTGCAATGTCGGAACGTGCGGACACTCTCATTTGAGGTGACTGACGGATCACAATCTAACCGCCCCGCTGCACAACAAGAAGTCTCTGTTGGTAGAGCTAGCACACTTGTCCACCTGTTCGGGTACTCAAAGGTGGGTGCCAGCTGGGGTCCTCGTCGCCTAACAGAAGACCATAAAGAACAGCGAAGGACCATCTGCGCGGCATTGCTTGCACGTTACGAGGCTGATCGTGACAATTTTTTTAATGGAATGTCGTCACGGTCAATGAAACATGGGTTCATTATTTCTAACCGGAAACAAAACGGCAATCCATGGGGTGGCGTCACACCACCTCTTCTCCTAAGAAAAAGTTCAAAGCCGCACCCACAGGCGGTAAAGTCATGGCGACGGTCTTCTAGGACTCTGAAGGGGTTATTCTGTTTGATTTCCACCCTCATGGTGCAACGATCAACTATGAAATGTAGTGTTCTACCTTCAGGAAACTGAAGAAACTTTGGAATCTCTTTTTTTTCAAATTTTAACCGATGCAGCGCTTAAGTGTTATTTACAGAAGTGTTCATTTTTCAATACTGAAACTGAATATTTGGGCATCTTATTGACGCTCACAGCGCTAGTCCCTCAACTGAGCTTTACAGGCCATCCGGAGATTACCATCCCCTAAAAATGTGCGGGAACTACAGGCATTTTCGGGCAAATTGATCTGTTGTTGTCTTCAGTCCTGAGACTGGTTTGATGCAGCTCTCCATGCTACTCTATCCTGTGCAAGCTTCTTCATCTCCCAGTACTTACTGCAACCTACATCCTTCTGAATCTGCTTAGTGTATTCATCTCTCGGTCTCCCTCTACGATTTTTACCCTCCACGCTGCCCTCCAATGCTAAATTTGTGATCCCTTGATGCCTCAAAACACATTCTACCAACCGGTCCCTTCTTCTTGTCAAGTTGTGCCACAAACTCCTCTTCTCCCCAATTCTATTCAATACCTCCTCATTAGTTATGTGATCTGCCCATCTAATCTTTAGCATTCTTCTGTAGCACATTTCGAAAGCTTCTATTCTCTTCTTGTCCAAACTATTTATCGTCCACGTTTCACTTCCATACATGGCTACACTCCATACAAATACTTTCAGAAACGACTTCCTGATACTTAAATCTATACTCGATCTACTGTATGAAATTTATTCTGAACGCAGCAGAAACTGCTGTTCCTTTGTAAGGCCTCTGACATAGAAATGTTTCTTCCCAATGGTCTGGAGAATGTGAACAATAATTTCAAAAGTTGCAAAAGGTTATTCTTAGTCCTCCACGCCTTACTCATCCCGATCTACAAAAAATCAGTAGTGCTTGCATTTCATGCATTATTATGTAAAATAGGAACAGTGTTATCTCCGAAGGTTCGCTGCATCGTATGCCCCGTAGCATTCGCGTCTGAGACGTTGACCACGGCCCAAGCCAACTACAGTCAGCTGGAAAAGGAAGCCTTAGCCATAATATATGGTAGAGGTTCCCAGACGGTGGTACATATACCACCGGTGACACGCAAGAATATTGCAGGTGGTACACGCACAAGTAAACAAAACCCGTACTGATATAAGTAAAATTATTCTCTTGCTTTGCTTTATTTTTAAAGTAATATGATAGTGAGAAAGCTGATTAATAAAAGTAGTATATGTACAACGTTAAAGAAAATGGAATTGTTTTGGACCGCATGCATCACACAGGAAGGTCGGATTTTATACTCCCCACCCCTCCCCTCCATTAGTCGTCGCTATCATAGTTGGTCACACGTGAACATCAGCGACCCGGAAAAAAAAAGCTTCCACTGAGCTTCGCTCAACATTGCGCCCCCCCCCCTCCCCCCAGTTCCCTCTCCCCTGCCCCAGCACAGGTTTTGTTAAAGAGTAAACAGACTCTAGTAATACAACCAAATTTCCAAAAATGTAAAGTGGTACACAGTGACAAAAAGTCTGGAAACCCCTGATCTATGGCGTCACGAAATTTCATCAATATCCTCATGGTAGAAAGCTTTTTCTCTTGACGGATCATAAGCTGTTAACCGCTCTTTTCCATCCGACCAAAGATGTGCCTCGTCGTACAGCATAGAAGTTGCAACTTGGGTCACTATTTTTTCCAATTGACATTATGAAATTGTCCATCGCCCTACGGCACAGCATGCAAACGCGGAAACTCAAGTCTGGCTTACCCATGGGAAATGATACGGAATTCGATGCATAAGAAGCTTCTTGTCTTCAAACTGAGAAATCTGATTTGCATGCACTTTCCTCACTGATTGTCAGCGGATCGCACATGTTACTGGACAAAATCAATCAGTACGATTCCTCAAATAACACATTCGAATGGGATGGCCTCGTCGTCTTTTCAAGCCCGAGCTCCGCCTCAGATTATTCTGTGACAACTCAGATCAGGCCGAGCTTACGAAAGAAAGTGCAGTGTGACTTTACTAACGTAGCACGGTGCTATTGCTGCTCAACTGCTAGTGAATACTGTAATTTAGCACTAGTGGGACGAAGAGAGACTGCAGAGAGACTCAAGGATACAAAGTTATGTGTGTTTAGTACTGTACATATAGTAAATATACACCTATATGATTACAAATCTATGTGTTCTTTTACTGTATATATAGTAAATAAACACCTACACGATTTAATCGTTCTATAATGTTTGATGTCTCGTTACACCGACGAACACAACAGCATCACCGCCTACTACTCGTCCGATTTGTGACACACTTTTTTCATAGGTACGGAGGATAAATTGTAGCTTTCCTAAAGTACTCTAATCGGGAACAGTCTGTCCATTATCTACTACATATTCCCAGATACAATTTCATAATGGAATTGTTTAGCTTGGAGATGCCACCGCTGTATCATAAGAAAATCTTTTCTATTATTTGCAGATAACAATTCTTCACCAATAAACTTCTCTCTCATGGTGCTATTGCCACATTTTAGTTCCTTGCTTTGCGCTTTTCACATGCTGCTGAACATTTTTTTCATCAGTTGCGACTCAGACATTAAAAATGCTCCACCTTATTATACTGGGTGATCAAAAAGTCAGTATAAATTCGAAAACTGAATAAATCATGGACTAATGTAGATAGAGAGGTACAAATTAACATACATGCTTGGAATGACATGGGGTTTTATTAGAACCAAAAAAATACAAACTTCAAAAAATGTCCGACAGATGGGGCTTCATCTGATCAGAATAACAATAATTAGCATAACAAAGTAAGACAAAGCAAAGATGATGTTCTTTACAGGAAATGCTCAATATGTCCATTATCATTCCTCAACAATAGCTGAAGTCGAGGAATAATGTTGTGAACAGCACTGTAATGCATGTCCGGAGTTATGGTGAGGCATTGGCGTCGGATGTTGTCTTTCAGCATCCTTAGAGATGTCGGTCGATCACGATACACTTGCGACTTCAGGTAACCCCAAAGCCAATAATCGCACGGACTGAGGTCTGGGGACCTGGGAGGCCAAGCATGACGAAATTTGCGGCTGAGCACACGACCATCACCAAACTACGCGCGCAAGAGATCTTTCACGCGTCTAGCAATATCGGGTGGTTTTTTTTTTTTTTTTGTTCTAATGAAACCCCATGTCATTCCAAGCATGTGTGTCAATTTTTACCTCTCTATCTTTATTATTCCGTGGTTTATTAAGTTTTCAAATTTATACTGACTTTTTGATCACCCGGTACATGCTTCACGATGAATACCGTCACTGCTGAACCGTTCACAAGATCATACATTTTCCAACACTCTTTTTGGATCTTGGCATATTGGATGCGGTCACAAAAGAATAATTAAACAAGCAGAAAAGCAACACAAGTCGCACAAGTAACGTTCGCAATTTGGTAACGAACTGAACCTCAAATTATTTCTGCTCGTGAAGTGGTCACGAGGCTTCCCAGGAATTCTGCGGTTTACTCATGTAGACAGTAGAGATGGGCATACCTCGTTGCTACATGTGTTTCTAATTGACTTATACACAGTTTTATTAGCGTTTTATCAATTTTCTCCTGCATATCGTATTTTTTTATTCACGGCAATGTGATAATAGTGTGTTGGATTGCCAAATTACTTTTCTTTCCTCAGTATACGTCAAATGTCAAACTGTTTCTGCAGATAGTATTACAGTACTTGTCTTTTGTGTTGCATCAACAGATCATGTGTAAATAGTAGATTTCCGAACGGAAATAAATGTCTAGGAAGATAAGAATATCCTCGAACACCTTTCGTGTCTTTCCAGGGTTAAACATGAGAGAAAGAGGAAGGCGATGAGGAGATATCAGATGAACGGTTAAGCTTGTAAGTGCCAAAGTGGGTGTGCAATGACGCTGAAGATCCCCATTAGGGATGTATGATGATTTCAAGAGCAGAAGCTACAAAGCAAGCTTAACCTCAACGTTATGAGAAGTTATTCAAGGTATCTGCACGCATGGTCTCACTTTGAGACTATAGTTAACACGAAAGGTACTCAGATGGAAAGCAACTCAAGGGATTTATGGGTGCCTTACCATATGCTACCAAAACACTTAAACGAAGCATGGAAGTCTGTCAGTGAAATGTTATTTTCGAACAGAAAATACATCTTTTCAGAATTACTCTTCCCATTTGAGATCCGGCGGGACATATCTGTCTGTGTTACTACTTTTCAAAAAACCAAAGTGCTGGGCAAACTTTTGAATACATGTCAATGTGAAAACCTTTCACGCCTAAACCCAAATATACTGCAGTGGGCCTCAAAAATAGGTTAAATGAAAGGTAGCATGGAAGAGGTGGTGGTGATGAATGAGAAAATATGGTAAAAAGGTGTGACGCTGAAAACTAAGTGTAAAATGTGCAGACTCTTGGAAAATGTGCAAGAAAATCACGATTAGGACACTTTGTTTCATGTTTTCTTTGCTTGTTAAGTCATTTGCAACCATTCAAATAGCCAAAAAAGGAAGGTTTAGCACCTGAATATCCTAGAACTATTGTAACGCACTAAGGAAGAGAGAGAGAGAGAGTAATAAAATTAATCATTTAATTCTGATCACAGATTCGCACTCCAAGTAAGATTCCGAGTATACTGAAACCTAACTCAGACCAGTCGATTAATTAATTACGAATTCATCAAACTAATTACTGAACTGATAACACTAAATTAATTTTCTCAAGTCCACAGATACTACCGAGGTATTGCCTACATAGAGGACCATCAGCTGGAGTTGCAGGACAAGTTTAACTTTTATAGTTTAATTAATATAGAAAACGCCCAAGGTTGCCAAATCTAACTTCGTTTTCTGGACGTTATTTGGAGTCGTTATTGAAGCCACGCGGTGGCGGAGGCACACGTAGTTCTCTCGCCTCCTGAGAATCCAAGCCAGTTCAGGTCACCCAACCTGAGGGCCGGAACTCGGCCACTCCAGGCGGCCAGGACAGCAGAAAGGCTTCCCATCTCTCACACCTGTTCCACTGGCTACAACAACCTTTTCTTGTACCGCGGAGGTGCACCGTAAATCATCGATTTAGTCTTTAAATAACTGCCGGAAGGGGAGGCAACTCTCCAGACCATTTCCGCTGCAGTTTCTAGATATGTCAACATCGCGAGGTTGTTAGAGCTTCCCATTACCTTGTGAACAGGCGAGGTTAGTCATCCGCGAACCACTCATGATGTTTTATTAGAGTTACGAAGCACATCGCAATTGCAGTGGCTGCGAGTGTACTACCTGCGCCGCAAGATACTGACGCTGCAGATAACACTGAAAGGTGAGTGTGTTAATTTTTGTAGGAATTTTTCCTGTTTTTAGTTTCTGAAATCGCGCTCGTCAGGTTTGAATTGCATGCCATAGACATACGCGCGCAGCCTCGACAGAAATGCTTCACCGCACACAGACGAGTCAGAGGTGATCTTTGCTTTGCGATGATGCGCGCCAGATTTATCTA
Organism: Schistocerca cancellata; assembly: GCF_023864275.1. Classification (NCBI taxonomy): domain Eukaryota; kingdom Metazoa; phylum Arthropoda; class Insecta; order Orthoptera; family Acrididae; genus Schistocerca; species Schistocerca cancellata. The sequence continues at coordinate 67,374,700 of NC_064634.1, forward strand.
CTGATCGCGAGGAGAGGAGACATTCATTGAGATTTGATGCGCAGTCGAGTTCTGGTTTAGTAGCCGCAAAGGATAAACAATGGAGATTTTTGGAATTATGAATCAGTAGAAGATTTATTCCCGAGAGAAAAAGAATTGATTTTTACATTAGTACGATAGTTTTTGTGAAGAATGGGTTACAGGTGATGATTAAGTTTGTTCAGAGTGCAGCAGCAGCAGTTGGTAATGCAGCACTGTTGGTTCGTCAGACATGAAGATCAAGAATCTTTTTGCTTTTCGTTTTTTTTTTTTGTGAGTATTTATCGATCATAGAGAGAGAAATAAATGTAAGAGTAAGATTTTGTTGAGGAGAGATTATATATGTGATGTTCACTATTTGTAATTCTAGGATTACTATTGCGTGATTTGAGAGAAAGTTTAACGCTGATAGACAATGACAATCTCGTAACTCCCTTTAGTTAACTTTTACAGGTGAAGCAAAAACAGTTGCTTAAAAAATAACATAAAGTGATACAGAAAGTTGCTACATGCGTAACTGTGCAGTAGAAGCTACTTATTGACAGTTTAGAGAAATCCATGCACTTTCAAATCACTCATTGATTATGGAGTTACTGGAATTACGAGTTGTCACCTACAAATGGATTTACAAGGTTCTAATTGACTAATGTCGTTAAGCATTTTTGAGGTTTTTTTAAAACTAAACTGATACTGGTTTCAATGTGGGCATTCTCAAAGAGGCCAGGTCTATTTGTTGCCACTAGATCTACTATATTTACATCATGATTTGGGTTTCAAACTATCCATTCTGAGTAGGTTTTACGGAATGAATTTAAAAGTGTTTCACAGGATGTTTTGTCACAGCCATCACTGATGATGGTACTAACAAAACTATAATTATCCTGTTTGCTTCTTGAATAGTTGTCTTCTCTAATGATTACAGTATGATGAGGGCACTTTCCTACAGGCAAACCAACATTTTATCTTAAGTTTTTGGTCACGTCTACAGGTAATCCTGGTTATTGATACAAGGATCCAATTACAGTTTTATTTCCACCCTTGGTACTTAATCTTGCTAAAACAATCTGCGTGAAGCTTCAATTTCTGTCTTTGTAGATTTGAGTTTCGTCTTTGCTGTTACAAATACATCACCTCGATTTCCCATTAGCCTATCCTCTTGATGTAATGTAAAATTTTTCCCAAAAATTTCAATGCTGTCAACTTCCAGTTTTAACCATATTTCTGTACTTAGTATTATGTGTGCTGCACTGATTTTTAGGAGCACTTCAAACTTGGGTATTTTGTTGTGAATGCTTCAGCAGTGAACCACTAGGATTTTAATACTCCATTGTAAAATGTGTTGCTTGGATCTTACACTGATATTTTTGGGTTTCCTACAGCTGCCATTATCCACATGGGATGAAGTGTCACTTAATCTAAAAAGCCCTTGTGTGCACCCCACACGCAGTCAGCTAGCCACCTGGGTAGCAGCCTTTGATGTGTAATACACAGCTGACCCATTTAGGGGGACCTTAAAGTTCTCAATGCTAATGTGCAAGCTTGTCACAGAACACCCCCAAGTCTCTGGTTCAAGCCTACCCCCCTCCCCCCTCAGAACACCCACGCCATGATCTGTTCTAGGGGACAATGCTGCAGGTAGTAGTGAGATTTGTTGAAACTCGATGAGCAAAGATGGTATCCTCAGCTTCATCTGCCAGTTGCAAGAATTATTCAAAAATGACCTCAAGGCCCAGAAGAAGGGAATTTTTTGTTCCAACATCTGCCACATACTTCATGTGGTTGCACCTTGTTCCCTCAATGGATGCCCAGAAAGCCTCTTCAGCATGTTGAATGAAGGCCCCAGCTATACACACTGAATGCACCTAGTGTTGCTTTCCATTCTGTGCTGCCATTTCCCTAAGGGATACCATTATTTGCCATGCCTTTGAACTGCTAACAATTAATGGATGTCTACCCCTTTCTGTTGGGCCCCCTTAATGGGGAACACAGAACATTTCACAACGGTTGAAATGAGTCTCATTGGTTCAGTTTCGGTATCAGTGGAAGACAGCACCTCGATCTTGTTGGTTAATGGGACATGTAATAAAATCCCAAGTTCTCCCTGGTCCCTGTTTCCCCTGTACAGGACATCTAGACCTCCCACTGACATGCCACTCACTGTCGGGTGGATGAGAGAGACAGATTGTGTATTTCCTGCAGGACAGACCATATCTGCAGGGAGAGGATAGTACTTAAGATACTTTTGGTAACTCTGGTACATGACTCTCAGTAGCGCTCTTAACACATTCATTCACAGCAGCTGCCAATTGCTGGTTAGTAGTCCATGTGCTTATGAACACCAACTAGCTCATCATAAAGGTTGCATTATGACTTGTGCAATATTTTACAAGACAGTAACCAATAACTTTACACAAGTTGATGATTCTCTTTTAATTTAATTTATAAGCCTGTTATGCAACAAGTATTACCAGTAACTTTTTAGAACTTCAAACCAAAAATGAGATATCTATAAGTGCAAAAACTTGATATCTACCAAGTTTATTATTTCTTTGAAACAGGAAACCTTAGCAGCTACACACACTTTTCAGGTTATGGTCACTAACAAATTTGACTGTAGTGTTAATTTATATTACATACATACAGTATATATTCTTGTTAAAAGAGAAAAATAATATGACACAATAAGTTAGTTATTTACAGTAATTGTAAATCACAAATGCCAATTTGCTACCAAATACATTGTTGCAGACACAACACTATAATGGAGAGCATGTAAGAGCTGGCTGCATGACATGTTCTGCAGAGAGAGACAGCGAGAGAGAGAGAGAGAGAGAGAGAGAGAATAGGTTGCAACATTGCCAGTGTGCTCCCTGTCTCTGTCCTGCACCTCACATTCCATTTGGTGTCCACCCTGCTAACTGGCAATGCAGGCATGAGTGCTATAATGGGCCACTGTGTCTGCTTTTGACTCTACCTAGCAGAATTTATGTGGTTGGAAAACTAACACCGTTGCTTCTTAATACACTCCTGGAAATTGAAATAAGAACACCGTGAATTCATTGTCCAAGGAAGGGGAAACTTTATTGACACATTCCTGGGGTCAGATACATCACATAATCACACTGACAGAACCACAGGCACATAGACACAGGCAACAGAGCATGCACAATGTCGGCACTAGTACAGTGTATATCCACCTTTTGCAGCAATGCAGGCTGCTATTCTCCCATGGAGACGATCGTAGAGATGCTGGATGTAGTCCTGTGGAACGGCTTGCCATGCCATTTCCACCTGGCGCCTCAGTTGGACCAGCGTTCGTGCTGGACGTGCAGACCGCGTGAGACGACGCTTCATCCAGTCCCAAACATGCTCAATGGGGGACAGATCCGGAGATCTTGCTGGCCAGGGTAGTTGACTTACACCGTCTAGAGCACGTTGGGTGGCACGGGATACATGCGGACGTGCATTGTCCTGTTGGAACAGCAAGTTCCCTTGCCGGTCTAGGAATGGTAGAACGATGGGTTCGATGACGGTTTGGATGTACCGTGCACTATTCAGTGCCCCTCGACGATCACCAGTGGTGTACGGCCAGTGTAGGAGATCGCTCCCCACACCATGAGCCGGGTGTTGGCCCTGTGTGCCTCGGTCGTATGCAGTCCTGATTGTGGCGCTCACCTGCACGGCGCCAAACACGCATACGACCTTCATTGGCACCAAGGCAGAAGCGACTCTCATCGCTGAAGACGACACGTCTCCATTCGTCCCTCCATTCACGCCTGTCGCGACACCACTGGAGGCGGGCTGCACGATGTTGGGGCGTGAGCGGAAGACGGCCTAACGGTGTGCGGGACCGTAGCCCAGCTTCATGGAGACGGTTGCGAATGGTCCTCGCCGATACCCCAGGAGCAACAGTGTCCCTAATTTGCTGGGAAGTGGCGGTGTGGTCCCCTACGGCACTGCGTAGGATCCTACGGTCTTGGCGTGCATCCGTGCGTCGCTGCGGTCCGGTCCCAGGTCGACGGGCACGTGCACCTTCCGCCGACCACTGGCGACATCATCGATGTACTGTGGAGACCTCACGCCCCACGTGTTGAGCAATTCGGCGGTACGTCCACCCGGCCTCCCGCATGCCCACTATACGCCCTCGCTCAAAGTCCGTCAACTGCACATACGGTTCACGTCCACGCTGTCGCGGCATGCTACCAGTGTTAAAGACTGCGATGGAGCTCCGTATGCCACGGCAAACTGGCTGACACTGACGGCGGCGGTGCACAAATGCTGCGCAGCTAGCGCCATTCGACGGCCAACACCGCGGTTCCTGGTGTGTCCGCTGTGCCGTGCGTGTGATCATTGCTTGTACAGCCCTCTCGCAGTGTCCGGAGCAAATATGGTGGGTCTGACACACCGGTGTCAATGTGTTCTTTTTTCCATTTCCAGGAGTGTATAATACTTGTCATGTTTGCTTTATGTTAGGCATAGTGAGCACTGTAGTGCCTAAGTAACCGTGCCACACTTAAACTGAAATGAAAATGAACACTAAATGTTCTACACGCACCCCAACACTTGTGTTACAGGCAGACATGGCAGAATGACGCTATTGGCTAGAGTGTCACTTGGTACACTGCTCCCTGCCACTGCACATTGCTCCACCACCTCCCTTCTTAGGTGCATGTCACTATGGTAACTTGCAAAAATTCTCTAAATATAATTGGTAAAAGTCAGAAATTTCTCAAAGATATGCCTTTTTCCTCTTAAGTCTTCTTCTTCTTACTGCGAGTTTTCTACACCATGCAGCATCTCTTGCATCTAAGTTTCCATCTCTTTCTATCCTGCCGGTCCTCTTCTTAAATGGCCCTACCCTACATTGCATACCTCACTCTACCATTCCATTGTAGCAGGGGGTCTTCCTCTTCTTCTGTGTCATGGAGGCCTCCAGTACCATACTTTAGAGACCCATCTTTCCTCTTGCTTTCTTCTGAGATATCCATACCATATTGGCTGTTTATTTTCAGTTGCACCTACAATGTCATTTCTAACTCCCATCTGTTCTTGTAGCACTTCATTTATTATTTTGTCTCTTTCTGTCACTTCACAACTTTGTCTCCAAAACTCCATTTCCACTGCCTTTAATTTCTTCTCATTAATCCTGGAGACTTCCCACAGTTTAGCACCATGCACCATGCTCGTAACTATAGTTTTGTATATCCTACTTTTCAAATTTTTCGATGGTTTTTAATTACAGATAAAGAAGTTTAAGTATTGAATGAGTGTACACTAGCCAAACTGTCTAAAATGCACAAGATAAGTTTACTGTTGACAATAAGGTGAGAACTTTTCACATCACTCACAAATGTTCGAAAATACACAATATCTCACGATACACTTAGGTATTGACACAATCAGTGAAAGATTATGTGGAAATGAGATAAACAGTAGAATTCCAAATTGGACCTGTCTTGCATAAGTGGTCTCACACAAAAGAAAATTCATGTCAGCTTATGTATATAAAATAATCACGTTAATTCCATGGATTTTTTTAATTAGCTGAATCTGTGACAACTTCTCCACTGGTGTACCAGAGATGAACACTGCAGCTTTCCCTTTATGTGCAGGGATTGTACCAATAATGGTGACATCATCTAGATATGACAATATTACTTTATTGCTCATAATTCAACCTACAAGACATCCACATCATGCAAGGTTCTAAACCGAATTCATTTCTTTGGAGTCAACTCAGATATTGCTCTCAGCTGCATGTGTTCTATGGTCAGAGGCACTACTCATGCTGGTGTCACCACAGAGAACCCCCTCCCCCTCAATAGTGTGGAGCACTGGGGAGAGTGGTTGTCAGAGGGCGTTTGTTGTTGAGCTGGTGCCTCATGTGCAGACGTGCCACACTGTGGTCAACTGTCGAGAAGGACATGGTTGGAATGTTTCTTGGTTTTGGTCTGATGAGATGAAAGTGACCAATCATGCCGTGACTGGCTGCAAAGTAAGATATGGTTGGATCATTCCTCACCTTGGGCTGACCTGCAGTGCTTGTTCTGTATTATGATATCGTGCCAAATGTTGAGGTGGTAGCAGGAGCAGCTTGGTGCAGGCAGGGATGGAGGCTGGAGCTGCTGGGATGGTGCATTGGTAGGAGGATCTGAGACTGTCTGTGATTTGGTGTGCAGTAGCTGTTGTTGTGGTTCCATCAGGGCTATAATAGTGAATACACCATCTGCTGGCAAATGTGAAAGTATAGCACTATAAGTGACGTTCGGGGATAACTGTTAAGTGTACGTGACTTGTTCAGCTGTCGGTCCAATATCTGTCACACGATTGTCATGCCACGTGATCACTATCAGATCATTGTCTACAAGTTTCACACAGATGTTCTCTGGTTCAAAGTTTCTCATGTCAAGTTTGATGATGACTGACTCCTTGAAGTGCAAATTAGCTGTCCGTATGTCAAGGGGTAAATGATTGCACAGGTCATTGTCCATTTTTTCCAGGTCCATGTCATGCACAGCTGTGTTTTCCCAAAGATCCACCCTGTCTTTAAGTATTTAATAAGACCTTCACTACTTTCGCATTGGGCAAAATTTTGAATACATGATTGTCCCATTTAAAACTTTCTACGGGCCTCAGTAGGATGGCTGTAAAGCAGGCCAGGTTGTATCATCCCATAGTATTACAAATTCTTGATTACTCAATGCCCTGTGAATGAAAACTTCCAGACCGATATGTGAAGTAAGCAGTAGCACCTGCTTAAAGTTGATACATGTCTTCACACATTGGATTAATGCTAGAAAGTCAGTTGGTTGAACAGCTGAGTCGGTGGAATGAACTCTACTGGGAGAGTGAGTGATTTTTCAAACAAGATTTCTGCTAGTGACCTGCATAGGTTTTCCTTGAATACTGGGTGAACACCAAGTAGCACCCATGGTGAGGCTTCCATCCACATTCCTCTGTGGCACTGTAAGTGCAGCTTTTAGGATTCTGTGCCACTGCTCCACAAGCCTGTTACTCTGAGGGTGGTAAGCGGTTGTATGATTGTGAGTAATGCCGCAGAGATTGCAGAGTGCCTTCAATAGAGCAGATTCAAACTGTTTTCCTGGTCTTTAGTTATTATTTCAGGGCAGTCAAAATTGAGCTATCTAAGTGTCAATGACCACAAGAGCTGTTGACTCTGCTGTAATGTTCTTAATTGGCACTGCTTCCCCCCAATGAGAAACTCTGTCAATAACTGACAGTATGTATCTGTAACCTTCCAATTCTGAAATGGGGCTGACAAGACCTAGGTACACATGTCGAAAACATACTCGTGGTGTACCAAAGTGTCCTAGTTGAGGTCGTCTATGACAACCAACTTCGCTGAGCTGGTATGGCAAGCAAGCTTGTATCCAGGCTCGACACTCATTTTTAATGTTTGGCCAAACGAAACATTCAGTGATGAGCTCTAGTATAGGCCTAACATCTGGGTGCGCCAGGATGTCTAATTGTTTGAAAATCATGCAGCACGTGGATGTGGGGACCATCTGCCAGCTGGCTGCTGTGGCCAAGCTGTTCTAGGCACTTCAATCCGGAACTGCGCTGCTGCTACGGTCGCAGGTTCGAATCCTGCTTCAGGGAATCCTGCGTCGGGCATGGATGTGTGTGATGTCCTTCGGTTAGTGAGGTTTAAGTAGTTCTAAGTCTAGAAGTCTAGGGGACTGATGAAAAAAAAAAGCACTCCGTCTTCAGGCCATAAGTGGCCCATCGGGACCATCCGACCGCCGTATCATCCTCAGTTGAGAATGCGGATAGGAGGGGCGTGTGGTCAGCACACCGCTCTCCCGGTCGTTATGATGGTTTTCTTTGACCAGAGCCGCTACTATTCGGTCGAGTAGCTCCTCATTTGGCATCATGAAGCTGAGTGCACCCCGAAAAATGGCAACGGCGCATGGCGGCTGGATGGTCACCCATCCAAGTGCCGACCACGCCCGACAGCGCTTAACTTCGGTGATCTCACGGGAACCGGTGTATCCACTGCGGCAAGGCCGTTGCCAGGGGACTGATGACCTCAGATGTTAAGTCCTATAGTGCTTAGAACCATTTGAACCAGCTGCCAAATTGGTTCTGAAATACATCACGCAGCATTTGGACATTAGTCCCAGGATCTTTCTGCTATTCTGTGTGAAGATTGGTGGAATTGCAGTTAAGTAAGTCCATAGCGGTCATATCATGGTTTTGTTTTTCCACTAGTTTGTAGTAGTCTAACTGTAGAGAAATAACATTGATCCATGATAGGTAGTCTGAACTGTGTTGTTGGGTTGGCAACTATGTTGTTTGTGCAATGTAGATTACAGCGGTCTGTCGTATATTGTACAGTAAGGTCAAGATGATAGAAGCGATAAGGACTAACATCTCTTGAGGGGTGCCACATGGTGTCTGTGAGTGGCTTGTGATCCATACAGATAATGACATCTCTTCCTTCAATATCTTCTCTAAAATATTTAACTGCTTTGTAGACAGTAAGTAATTCAAGATCAAATACAGATCATTTCGACGGCGATGCCATGAGCCTTTTTATTTATTATTATTATTATTTTTAGAAGAAATAAAGCAACTATGCTTTACCTGTAACAGCTTGTTGGAAGACTGCTCCAATGGCTGAATTGATAGTGTCAGTTGTGACATTGAGTTGTGTGTCAGGTATTGGGTGGACCAAAGTGGTCACTTTTGCGAGGCACTCTTTGGCTGCTTTGAATACTTTTTGCATTTTGCTGGTACACTCTAACTTTCCTTTCCTTGTGTGAAAGTGTCTATGAGGGCTTGTATCACTGTCATCTGACACTGATAAAATTTACGATGCCTAGAAAGCATCATAGGTCATGGTAATTCTTCAGGGTGGTAACTGCTTAATGAGTTCCATTCATTCTCAGGTTGGTTTGATCCCTGTGGCATTTAGTATGTACTTGAACAAGCTCCTTTGGCTTTCTGCAGTTTGATTTATCCTCATCTGCAATCATGCACATGTCGTGAAGGGCAGCAAGAACTAGTTCAAGATGCAGTTAATGATTGTGTGTGGTGCTAGAAAAGATTAGGATATCATCCAGGCATGCACACCATAAGGCAGATTTGAGCTGCTGCCAAGTCGAGCTGTGAATAGTAACGAAAAAAGTCCAAATGGTGTGATTATTGAGGTCTTAGAGATCAGGCTCATAGGTTTTTAGAGGTAAGCTTTTCTGCAATCTATGAGACTGTAAATAGGAGCACCCGCTAATATATATGTAAAATTTTGAATATTTGGAATTGGATAACTATAGTGTGTAGTTTGATCACTGAGAGCTGTATACTTACTGGACTGCCAAACCAGGAGCCATGGAATTTAGTGCACTGTACCATTACAGATGGCACATTGTTTAACTTTCACTCACAACTGGTTGAGTAGGGATGGTACACTCATTCAAGGCTCTGAGAGTCAAGGCAAAGGGTGCTATACTGACGTGTGTTTGATGTGGTATGCTCGGGATCACTGACTGTGTCGCTGTGGATCATAGTGGTAGTAAGACTTGGTCAGCCAGAGTGTGCATGTTGGACGCAGTGCCGACATTGGCTGTGTGATGCATGAGCAAAAGGCTCTCACATTTCTCCTGCACATAAGTGAGTGCAGCAGATGCATCATGTATGCACTGATGTAGCACTGTTTTGTTGGTGCAGAGTGCATCCGATGCTTGAGAGTTTCCAGAAAAAAGTTGGTGTGTCATCATCAGGTTTTCCATCATCTCAACAAACTCCTTTACTGTGTCAGAGTACATGTCATAGTTGTACTGATATCCAGCTTAGCATGAGGTAGTTCCCGATGGAGTGGAGGCCGAAATGCACGTGTGGGTTTGAATCCCATCCTCGTCGCCAATTTTGTATTAGCAGAAGAGCCAACACCGTGTTACGAGTGGAGGCCGAAATGCACGCGTTTTAGCTCACGCAGGCTGGCGTGAAGAGGGAACAACTATACTGATGTGAGGTCTGGAACATGACAAGGAATGAGAATTCAGAAAGCGGACATAATTAGTTTGATACTTAACTTTAATCCATTAATGATGAACGTCACTCTTGATGGTACATGATTGACAATATTATCTGTTCAGAATTCATTCTGGAATATAGTACTTATAGTAACTGAATATAGCGCCTTGCTAGGTCGTAGCAAATGACATAGCTGAAGGCTATGCTAAACTGTCGTCTCTGCAAATGAGAGAGTATGTAGACAGTGAATCATTGCTAGTAAAGTCGGCTGTACAACTGGGGCGAGTGCTAGGGAGTCTCTCTAGACTAGACCTGCCATGTGGCGGCACTCGGTCTGTAATCACTGATAGTGGCGACACGCGGGTCCGACATATACTAACGGACCGTGGCCGATTTAAAAGCTACCACCTAGCAAGTGTGGTGTCTGGCGGTGACACCACGGGTTCACTCATGTTTGTAATGTAGAATGTCCCTGAAAACTGTTGATCCGAGGTTACTTCCAAGGTACAGTATTTCCATGCATGGTAATATGCAAGTCATTTGCAGCATAAAGTTACAGGGATGTTGTGCCAGACAGTGCTGTATTCGTACCGTTTGGTACTGTACTGATGTCTGATCCCATATCTAAGAGGAAATGTTTAAGCATGCTCCAGTCAAATATACAGAGCCTTCCAGCCAATTGTGGTAATCGTGCAGGGAATATTTGTCACACACTCATTGGTGGCTTGGTGTGTTAGCCACAGGCTGGTGCACACACTGAGGTCTGCATTTGGAGCTTGGGTAGTTGCAGGGAATGTCGTTTCACCAAACTGGACATTATATCAACAATTCGTTGACTTAGAAGCAATGGCGGTGCCCAGTGCACTGTTGCTGGATAGTGGTGGTGGCATGTTGCACAGGTTAGCATGCTGGCTGGGGGCAATGATGTCACTGTCATGTACTTTTGACATAGACTGGAGCAGTTCATCACATGTGATGTTTGACTAAGATCTAGTGGCGTTACCTCATGAGCAATCATGGTGTGCGATTTGCAGATGCAGTGGAAGCTAGACAATCCAAAGAGTCCATAAGGCAGCATCTGGCATGGGGTGTGTGCCGAGTAGTGTCTGTAGCTGGTGCCACAGCTGGGACAGCATCTTGTCGATGACTTGTTCAGCATAGATTGCTTCTATCAGTTGTTGTTCTGGGGTTGGTGACAAGCACTGCATCCAGGTGGATTTTCGAGCTCCATATGAGCTTTGCTGGGGTGGCACAAGGATGAGGTCACTGATAATGTCAGCATGCTCTGTTAAGTGGTAAATTAATGTCACAAATCGAGAGTTATCATTCAAAACACCCAATTAAGTAAACACACATTCTACTGTCACGAATCAATATGCTGATTGTTCCGACCAGAATAGCAGAAGCTTGGAATGTCTGACCCCCCCACCCCACCCCAACCCTCCCCCAGCTAGCTCTAGGGTCGTATGGAATCACTATCAGATTCTACACTGAAATTGAATTTGAATTAGCACTTCTTTTAACTATAACCTATTATAGATCCCTTGAACAAAAGACTGTGCCTAGTAGCTGGGAGATAGCACAGGGCACAGCTGGCTACAAGAGGGAAGTGGAAGTGATACAAAGAACTATCATCCAATAACCTTGACATCCATTTGTTGTAGAATCTTAAAACATATTCCAAGCTCAAATGTAATGACCTCTCCAACAGAATGACCTCCTCCATGCCAATCGGCATGTATTCTGAGAACATAAATCATGTAAACCCAACTCGCATGTTTCTCACATAACATACTGAATGCTCTGGCTCAATGCAATCATGTAGATGCCGTACTTCTCGATTTCCGAAATGCAATTGACAGAGTACCACATCTACGCTTACTATCACAAGTACGATCTTATGGGGTATCAGGCAAAATTTGTGACTTGACTAAGGTTCTTTGTTCTTTTCTTTGTCGACAGACTAGAAGTAACTTTGTGTGTGCACCTGCGAAATATGTTGGGGTCCTTGCTGTTCATGCTGTATATTAATGACCTTGAGGACAATATTAATAGTAACCTCAGACTTTTCGCAGATGATGCAGTTATCTACAATGAAGCACTGTCTGAATGAAAGCTGCACTAACATTGTCAGAATTTTATAAGATTTGAAAGTGGTGCAAGGACTGCCAGCTTGTTTTAAATGTTCAGAAAAGTAAAAGTGTGCACTTCATAAAATGATAAAATGTAGTATCTTAGAACTATATTATCCACGAGTCACATTTGGAATCAGTCAACTCATAAAAATACCTGGTTGTAAGAAGTTGTAGAGATACAAAATGGAATGATCACGTAGGCTAAGGCATTGGTAAAGCAGGTGTCAGACTCGGTTTATTCTTATATGACTTGGGAAATGCAATCTGTTGACAAAAAGAGACTGCATACAAATCACTTGTGTGACCCATCCTAGAATATTGCTCAAGGGTGTGGGACCCATACCAAATAGGAGTAACAGGAGATAAAAAATGTATACAGAGAAGGGGAATGCAAATGGTCACAGGTTTAGCAAGCACAGTCATTTGCCTGCAGGGGAACAGCAGCCACTAGAAATTAAAATTGTAGAGCCACCATGAGTCACATGTAACTTTTTTTTCATTTTACATCATTCACTTGACCATTGTGAGCATCTACAGAAATTACCTAGCTGAGGGCCACATATTACGAGTATTGGGGTGTTTATAGTGCTGCCACCACACATAAAATGTATTGTATTGTAATGTACTGTATTTATGCATGATGACGGCTCTATTCACAGCCTGATGTTTGTAATGTGTGGCCCTTTGCTACATAATTTCTTGAAGATGCTTGCTTTCATTGAATTAAAAGTGAAAGACACAGAAGAAGTTACATGCAACTTGTGGTGGCTCTACCAATTTTGATGGATGCAGATTGGTTTGATCTGTGAGACAGCATCTCAGAGATGGTGAAGAAACTGAGCTAGCAGACTACTGAAGATAGCCGTAAACTATCCTGGGAAAGCCTGCTTACAAAGTTTCGCGAACTGGATTTGAATGATGACTGTAGGAATACACTCATATTCTCAGTGAATGGGAACAAAGATTACAGGACATGTTAAATAGAATGGACAGCTTAATGTGTATGAAATATGGGTTGAGAGTACATGAAAGAAAGACGAAAGTAATGAGGAGTAGCAGAAATCAGATTAGTGAAAAACTTAATTTCGAAACTGAGGACTGTGAATTACACAAAGTTAAGGAATTCTGCTACCTAGGAAGTGAAATAACCCATGACAGACAAAGCAAGGAGGACATCAAAAGTAGATTAGAACAGGCAAAGAGGGCATTTGTGGCCAAGAAAGTCTGCTAGTATCAAACATTGGCCTTGAACCGAGGAAGAAATTTCTGAGAATGTGTACCTGGAGCTCAGCATTCTATGGTAGTAAATCAGGAAATGTGAGATCTCTGGAAAAGAAGTGAATCAAAGTATTTGAGATATGACTCTAGAGAAGGATGTGAAAATTAGATGGACTGACAGGATAAAGAACGAAGAGGTTCTCCACATAGTGAAGAAAAGAATATGTGAAAAATGCTGAGAAGAAGGAGGAGACAGGATGATAACACATATGTTAAGACACCAGGGAATAATTGTCATGCCACTAGATGGAGTGATAGAGGGTAAAAACTGTAGGGGAAGATATAGACTGGAATACTTCCAATAAATAATTATGAATGCATGGTGCAAGCACTACTCTGAGATGAAGAGGTTAGCACAATAGAAGAATTTGTGGCAGGCCATATCAAGCCAGTCACAAGACTGATGCTAAACCCCCCCCCCCCCCCCCCCAAATGCATTTTCTTTGGTACTCCTCTCTTGTCTCTTGAAATCAAACTGAAAGTCTGTTAGCAAATTATGTATATGGCAATGAGCCACTTTTCCACTACTATTAGCTTCCTCAAAGTCATTTGAAAACATGGATACAGATATGAATTCTAGATGGCAGCCGGTGTAAAAGAATGTTGTGCACCTCCTCCAACAAATGGAAGTATTTCCAGTAAACATAAAGTGTGCACAAATTGTAAGCACAAGATATTGAAACTAAATGAATAAGTATCCAGTCTACTATTTATGGTCAGTGCACTGAAAATGGAAATTAGTAAACTTCAAGCACCAAAAGCAAATTACATTGAAAGCCCCTCTGGAAACATTAGTTCCTTTGTGATAAGTTGCCTAAAGTGATCAAGGACAAAGTTAGTGCTACAAGAAGAAAACGATGTCCTGAAGCTTGAAAGAAGGGATTTAGAAACATGAATAATCCACTAAGAACGAGATGTAGTGAAAGATCTGAGTTATGTGTTTCATGTGAAAATGTGCAATCTGGCCTAAAATAACTGCTACTATAATAGAGTTCTTCATTATAGGCGACAGTCAAGGAAGAAACTGGGAATACACTACAAGGCAAATTAGATGATTGTGAGGGAATATAGAATAGTTGTAGGTAAACAACTAGGATTCTCTCAGATACAGCTGTATTCACACTTAGCTTCTACACAGATACAAGTCCGGAGGCTAACTCCGTTCGCGTCCAACATGCTCCCCAAAGCCCTCTCCTGAAAGATAGCACACTTACGCACAGAACAAATATCGATATTTATGGCGCTCTACGCCACAATTGTTTCAGTGTGCAAAGTATTATAAAACCTGGTGCAAAAATTGTGGACAAATTAACCAAAACTTCTCAGAGAACACTACATTAATCATTATTGGTTGCTCAAATAACACTGAAAAACCTCTGGAAGAAGGGTCAATTCTGGGACCTGTCCTACTTCTGCTGTATGTAAGTGACTTGGCTAATAAAATACATGCTGGAACCACAGTACTCTTTGCAGATAACACCCATCTTCTAATTAAATCACACAGTGAGAAAAATCTGCAGGAAACTGCAACATCGGTTATGCATAGGTACCACAGCAGTTCAGGACAAATAGGCTGATCATAAATTCTGAAAAACTGTGGCAGTTAACTTTCACACCCCACAAAACCTCCAGACCACAAAACCTGTTTTCACCATTGAAGGAAAAAATGTCTCAAATGTGAGCCATACAAGAATTTTAGCCATATATATTCAGGAGGATCTGAAGTGGGAGATGCACCTTAACAATCTAATTAAAAAAACTGTATCTAAAAACAAAGATGATGTGACTTACCGAACGAAAGTGCTGGCAGGTCGATAGACACACAAACAAACACAAACATACACACAAAATTCAAGCTTTCGCAACCAACAGTTGCTTCGTCAGGAAAGAGGGAAGGAGAGGGAACGACGAAAGGATGTGGGTTTTAAGGGAGAGGGTAAGAAGTCATTCCAATCCCGTGAGCGGAAAGACTTACCTTAAGGGGAAAAAAGGACAGGTATACACTCGCGCACACACGCATATCCATCCGCACATACACAGACACAAGCAGACATTGCATTGTCTGAGTATGTGCGGATGGATATGTGTGTGTGTGCGTGCGCGAGTGTATACCTGTCCTTTTTTCCCCTTAAGGTAAGTCTTTCCGCTCCCGGGATTGGAATGACTCCTTACCCTCTCCCTTAAAACCCACATCCTTTCGTCTTTCCCTCTCCTTCCCTCTCTCCTGACGAAGCAACCGTTGTTTGCGAAAGCTTGAATTTTGTGTGTATGTTTGTGTGTCTATCGACCTGCCAGCACTTTCGTTCGGTAAGTCACATCATCTTTGTTTTTAGATATATTTTTCCCACGTGGAATGTTTCCCTCTATTATATTCATATCATTAATTAAAAAACTGAACACACTTACCTACGTTGTTAGGATTCTCACTCGTAAAGAAAACTAAATGCTGGATTACTGTAGACCTCTTTCTAAAAGTCTGAAAATATTGCCTCTGCCTTATAATATATAAAATTTTTTACAAAAGGGGCCTTAAAAATGGAAATATCTCCAAACATAACTTGATTTACAAGCATACAAAACTAGACAAAAGCTGAACATAAATGTAAACACAGTGAACACAAACTTATGCAAACAGGAGTACATCATACTGGAGATAAATATGCCTTCTTACTTAAACTCTGTATTGATGTTATATACAGTTAAGGTAAAGTTGAAACAGTTCTTGCTTGATCACTGCTTCTACTCTGTCTCTCAATTTCTGGAACATTATAATACGTAAGCCTCATTTACCAAATGTTGTTAATTATTTATTATGTCCTTCATTCTATGATCTACTTTGTGTTGATTATGCAGCCTCACTTAATAACTACTGCTGTAATATATACAAGAAATGTAGTATGTCAATTTATATTGTTATGTACTTTGATAGTGTTGATCATTTAGTCACAATGACTGCTGTATTTAATTATGCTTATCCCTTTTCCTGTATTATATATACAATGTACAAAAAATGATTTCCTGGACTGAATAAATAAATAAAACTGGCCCGCAAATGGGATTGCTTGTTAGTTTACTTTGCACACTCTCACTCACTACTGTCCTGTGACACAAGTTTTTGGAGTGATGTGGTGAAGGTCAAAAAGGTAGGTATTGTACAGAAGTGTACAATAACAATATTATGTGAAGTAAAGAACTGAAAATTGTGCAGAAGCCTCCTGAGGAATTTTTGGGTTATTAGACTTATGTGGCAGTTCATTTGCTCTTTAATGGTATAATAACAATAATGAATTTAGTGTTAAGTGAGAAATTCATAATTACAACATCAGACATAAAAATAATTTCTATACAGTATTTGTATCCCTGTTTAGGATTCAGAATGGCTTTTTATATTCTGATGCAACAGTCTTCAACAGGTTGGCACCAGACATCAGGCAGCAAATTGGTAATAAAAAAAGTAAAAGAATTCCTTATTAAATTCTCACTCTAAAAATTATCAGAATATCTTAACTTGGGAATATGAATTCAGTTAGCATTAACATTCATATTCAGCAGTTTTAAATTTTGCAGCATGTAGACAGCTAATGACAGAATGTGAAATAAAGAAGTTACATGTATGCTTACTATGATGTAGTTGCTAAAAACAGCAAATGGGCAGTTCAAGAAGAGATTTTTTTTTCAGAGTAGTTGTTTGTCTATCAGTATTAAAAACAGTCAGTCAGAAGTAATTCCTCTAATTAATAATGTGAGTAGAGTCTACTTTACAGAATTACCTTTCAGTGGTTGCTTTTTATTATATTTTTTAAATAATTACATCAGTAACATGACTACAACTTGACCTACTTTTGAGGAATTTAACCTTATTAATTTATGTCATTGTTTAAGTACTAGCAAACTGAACCCAAGGTGAAAATAATATTCAATTGGACAAATGTTTTGACTGTAGTGAAAGTGATAAATAAAATTAGAAACAGGAACAGTTAAAACAATTTGAAAAAACTAGATGATTTGGTCTTTTTGTTGAAGGTAAAAGTGAAGGCTTCACTCTTCTTTTGTTGAACACTACTATCTTCCTGTTCTTGGTTTGGCTCTCCTTCACCAAAGAGAGACATTATACTTCCTGAAGATTGTGGTGCAAAACTGAACATGAAACCTGTAAAATAATATTTTGTAGCTTACAGGCAGATTTAAATACTGCAACTTATTATGCAATGGTGCAGAAATTAATTGTGCATGCAAAAGAGGACATATTCAATATTACCATTTTAGTATTTGGTTATCATTAAAGTTTTGCCATTCAGCATTTAGTTTTCAGTAAATGTAATGGGGAACTTATTTCTGTCACTCTTTTTGCCTGTTAATTTTGATCTATTTCATGTGTAATTCATCATATCAAAATAGGCAGCTGGGCTTCATATCAAGTAAAAAAGTGACTTGATTTTAATTGCACCCTCGTGTTTAGAAACTGTGAGCTTGTTCTGTAAAAATTCAGGTGCACTATAAATCATCCCTGAATTAATTGCTGAATGCCACCTTCAGCAAATGCAACACACTGAGTGAGCAAATGCATGTAAGGTCCACAGATAAGATCTCTACATGACAATAGATCAGTATCCGTATCATATCTTTCTGAGTGAAAATAGAGAAGAAAAATAGTAAATTAAAGATCATTTCTCAGTCTCAACAGGTGAAGCAGCTGAACATCTGCAGCTATAAACTATTGTCTGAAATCCAGTAGTCTTCTCCATTATATAACTCTATTTAAGAGCAACAAAAATAGGCAAATAAAAATTCTACATAACTTATATCAAACCCAAGACAAGCATGCCATTATAGCACCATATATGATTGACTTTCACCACTACATTGAAAACTAATGTAATTTTAATGAAATTATACAGTAAATTGCACAGAACCATCAGAGTTGCAACATTAATTTCCTTTATTACTTGATGATTGGTTTAGAGCCTAAGCTCATTATCAAACCATCCAACAAGTTATGCAATAACATATGACAGCCACATGAATGTTCATTGTAGTTAAACACATCTTTAGTATGAAGCAGTAAGCGCTGAAATTCATTCATTTAACTGAGACATCAAAGTGTGGAAGATACGAGAAAGATGTGTTTAACTACAATGAACAACAGTATATTACTGCACAGGTTACTGGATGATCTGAAAATGTGTTTAGGCTCAAAACCAGTCATCAAATAATAAAGGAAATTAGTATTGCAACTTTGATGGTTCTCCACAATTTATTGCATAATTTGGTTAACCAGAATAAGTGCTGAAGTCATGCTTTCCAGACTTCTGGATATTAGTAATTTTAATGGATGGAATCTTGTTTACTTTCCAGGGATAATATCTCATAAAGGATGCACATTAGGGTGAATGGCTTTAGGGTGGAATACCCTGCACCTTGAACTACACAGTTGTTCATTTCAGCAATATAAGTAAAAGATATATTGCTACTCACCGTAAAGATGATTGCTGAATTGCAGACAGGCGTAACAAAAAGAGACTTAACATTAGCTTTTGGTCAAACCCTTCATCAGTAAAGGAAACACACACATTCATTCACATAAGTAAGTACAGCTCATGCACACATCACTGCCACCTCCGGCAGCTCAAACCAGACTACAACTTTCATGTAGAACAGAAGAGCAATGAGGAGGGGGTGAGGTAGGGGAAGGGATAGTAGGGTACAGGTGTAGCTGGCGGAGTGTGCAGGGACTAGACTGCCATCAGATGCAGTGTTGGGAGACTGTGGGGCAGGGAGGTGGGAACGGGACAGGGAGAGGTGGGAGAAGGAACACAAAGTGAAAACGGAGAGGAACAGAGAAGGGGAAAGGTAGGCGGGTGCATTGGCAGAGGGTGGCACGCAAAGAGAGTGTGAGGTGAGAATAAGGGGGAAGTGATGGGATACAGAGGGCAGAAACTGTTGAGTGGAATGTGTGGGAACAATATGTTACTGTAGATTAAGGATGGGATAATTTTGGGAGCAGAGAATGTGTTGTAAGGATTACTCCCATTTGCACAGTTCAGATAAGCTGATGGTGGAGGGGGAAGCTGATGGTGGAGGGGAGGAGATGTGGATGGCTTGGGTAGTGAAGCAGCCATTGAAATGAAGCATGTTACATTCAGCTGCATCTTGTGCCACAGAGTGGTTTATTTTGTTCTTGGCCACAGTCCGTCAGTGGCCATTCATCCTGGTTGACATCTGTTTGGTAGTCATACCAATATAAAAAGCTGTGCAAAGACTGCAGCAGAGCTGGTATATGATATGGCTGCTTTCATAGGTGGCCCAGCCTCTGATTTAGTAGGATAAGCCTGTGGCAGGAGTGGAATAGGAAGTGCTGAGTGGGTACCTGGACAGGTCGAGCACCTGGGTCTTCCACAGGTCTTGTGTTAAGAGGTTGGGATCGAGAGTGGCATAGGGTGGACTAGGGTGTTGTGGAGGCTGGGTGAGTGACAGAACACCACTTTAGGAAGGTGGGAAGGATCTTTGGTAGAATGTACCTCATTTCAGAGAGAGATGATAGGCAGTCAAAGCCTTGACAAACGATATGGTTCAGTTGTTCCAGTTGGGGGTGGTACTGGGTGATGAAGGGACCACTCCTTTGTAGCAGGTTCTTGTGGATGGTGGGAGGATTGGGAGTGTCAGGAGAAAGGATATGGGATATCTTTTTGCAAACTAGGTCTGGAAGATAGTGCCTGTCTGTGAAGGCATTCATCATCACTCAGTTCGATCACTGATCCCTATCCACAACCTTACACCCTCCTCTTGTTAGTCCACATTTCTGCAGACTTTGATTCATCAGGCTTCACGTAATGCATGCAGGTCATTAGTAGACCATGCATATTTGTTCCTCATAAATGTATTCATCATGACTGTTACATTGTAAGTACTAACAACTGCACTGCATTATGCCATCAACATCTAATAATGGGTTCTCTGGACAATTCTATATAGAATAGAGCCACTTCTTGCACATTAGCATATGACAAAGCCTTTTGTGTTCCTGTAACAGTGCAAAGAATGTTTCGTAGGCATGCCACAAAGAGGAAGGAACTTGAGGGTCTGCCATGAGCTGGGCAACAGGAGAGATAATATTTAATTTCAGATTATGGGCACTGGGGATGTTGGTGTAGAGGGACATGGCATTGACAGTGAAGTCCAGAGCTGCAGATGTATGTATGTATGTATTAAACCAGGGACCTAGAAATGATGGAGAGGTTTCGTCCCTTTGCAGCCCTCAGTGGTTCACAACCCCACAATAGGCCACAGCAGTCCACACACCTCACCGCCACCCCACACCGAACCTAGGGTTATTGTGCAGTTTGGCCCCCAGTGGACCCTAGTCTCATACCAGACAAGTGTAACCCCAAATGTTTGCATGGTAGAATAATAATGGTGTACACATATGTGGAAATGGTATTCATGCGTGCAGCAATCACCGACACAGAGTAACTGAGACAGGATAAGGGGAATCAGCCCACATTTGCCTAGGTAGATGGAAAACCACCTTAAAAGCCATCCACAGGCTGGCTGGCACATCAGACCTCGACACTAATCCACCAGGCAGATTCGTGCCGAGGACCTGCACTCGTTCCCACTCGTGAAGCAGCGTGTTACACCACGCGGCTTGCCAGGTGGGCTAGGGCTACAGATGGTAAAAGGACAGGAAAGCTGGACAGTAACAAAGCTAGGACCTTTGATATAAGAGGGAAATTGGGTAATGCTGTTGGTCTACAAAAGTGGAGAGCTGTCAGTGGAGACCAACAGCTAACCACATTGGGGGCCACTGAGTGGTTTGGTACATGGATATTGGGAAGACATGTAGAATGTGGATGACCAAGGAACGTAGGGGTGAAAGGGGAGGCAAATTACAAAGCAAGGTTTTGGAAAGATCTAGGAATTTGAGAAGTGACTGCAGGCTATGTTGGGTTTCTGGGATGGGATTGCCGAAATAGGTCTGGAACTGACCTGGCTGTTCTGTTTGTAAGTTGTTTACTTTAGGATTGTGACAACATCTGTTTTTGTTAAAAAATAAAGACTAGTTTATTTGATTCAATGAAAGATTGTTCAGATTTCAGTTAGTTACAAAGGATAGTTTAGCCATTTAGTTTATTTAACCACATTTAAATAATCAGTAATTAACACAATGGTAGTGCCAGATTTATATCTATAACAAATAATGCTTAAAACAGATGGGATGGTTGTTGCTGCCATGAGGGACTTAAAAGAGTTCACATTTAGACCAACAAATTTCCACTCTTCTCTTTGAACTAATACTTCATAAGCATTGTAATCTTGTTTAAAGGTATTTACAGTTTCAAAACTATGAAAGAAAACATGACTAGCAGCAATGTAGCAACCTTTTCAGTAACGATGCACTGGTATAGAGTTGTTCTCCATAATTTTTGTTGGTGGTAATTGCAACTAATTCAGAAGTTGGTAATTTTTGCCGAGATTGCAGCACAGCTGTGCGTCTGAATGGTCTTTGGTGCAAGATTACACACCCGGAGAGACACCACAGAAGTGTTTCATGTCATTAGAAGAAACCAGTGTATGGAACCAAATTCAAGTGAGCAACCTACCTAAAACTGTACAAATGAACACAATTAGTTTCGCTATGAAAAGTAGAGCCCTCTCCACAACTGGCAATTTTCTTTGGAAACCAAAGTGTTAAATAACCCACACAGCAAGAGCTCTACCTCACAGCAGCAAGAGCTCTACCTCACAGGGACCTGGTTTCTCTTGCTTCAGGATGTGTTTCTGTGGCTGGCACCGTTAATCTCCAGATTACATTGTTTTACTGTTTTGGTGCTATGTGAGTGATACAGGCACCAGAAAGACCAAAAACAGATTGCTGATAAATCAGAGAAACACTTAAGGAGTTTGTTGCTTGCAGATTGTGACAGTCAGATCATCCAGAATTATGATGGTAACTTGTAATTACGATAGGATCCCAGCCACCAACAGCTCCGTGCCACCACTGAGGCAATCTGCCGTGTTTGACTCGCTGGTACTATTACTAGCATCTCTCTTGCTCATCCTCATCTTTCATGTAGGATGGGAGGCTCTGTGTGATGGATTGGAAGTGCTGCTTTACAAGGGCAAATGTACTTTCGTGAATGTCCATGAAATCTGTTAGAATGGGATGGATGGAATGGTTGTATTTGTGTATTGTACAAAGTAGGTAGAAGTCAAGGGGACACGGGTCAGAGGGGGGTATTGATGCAGTCTTTTTATGATTTTCTACAGCTCAGCCTCGATGTAGGAAATGAGATCATTTGGAACATTGTTGTGCATCAAGACGTCCGAGGCCTGATGAAGCCTCTCTACTGTACTCCCAACATTTATGTACTACAGCAGTGGAGTCTTCGTCCACAGGTACCATTATGATCAATAATTCTATTTTAAGATGACAGATGATTTGGGGTTCAGTTTTAGGACTGGGGAATGAAGCTGGAAATTAGAAATTTCTGGAGTTTTGGCATAGGAGAGAAACAATGCTTTGACATGTTTGACTAGTAGACATATAAAATTGGGATGACTCTTGTGCACAAACTAAACAGGGCAATTAGACAACAGCAGTGATATGAGTTTCTAAGGTAAGCATAAAGGAACTGCAACAAACAAACAAAATGCTAATGCTTATAAATTTCAGTTACACAGAAAAAATGCTCCAACCTTGATTTCCAGCGTGCCCCTGAGCTTGACTTGATGGAGGGCTTAGAGGCATTCCAATGCCCTCTTCAGGAGGAGAAAGAGAATGGAATGATACAGCTAGTAAATCATCCGAGCCCTCCATATTAGTTTCTGTTTCTGCAACAAAATATGTCCAATGTACAAAAGAGCAGCAAATCAGTTTAAAAATAAATTAAGAATTATGATATGCCAAGTAAATACAGAAAAAAATTTACAGACAAGGCAGTTCATCAACAGACACAAATCCCAGGTCAAAAAGATCACCAGAACAGAATTAGGTGAAAACATAAAAAGAGGATAATAGATATAATAGGAATCTTGGAGTAGTTTTTGGTTGTGTAAATGTCACTTAGCAAATCCACACACATTATAAAAATGAATGTGTAGTCCCTTGCAATGATGGCAGTTAAGCAATATAAACCATACACATATGGCTGGTATAGATGGTGATTTATGGCTGTGTACAGGAGCTTACATAAATGTGAATGGCACATTCCAAGTCAGAGAACAGACTCTTATTCCAAAGAGTGTCCACAATACACTGTTGCCGGGAACGAGAGAGGTATTTTTCCACCACAGCAATGGTGTTATTAGTTGAGTCCCCACAGGTATACGCGTGTCTGTCTGTGTGTGTGTGTGTGTGTGTGTGTGTTTTCCCACCTATCCTCCTAAACCACTGGCCTGATTTCACCCATACTTGGCTTATATACCTTACTGTCTTTCTTATATCTAAAAAGAAAGATGATGAGACTTACCAAACAAAAGCGCTGGCAGGTCGATAGACACACAAACAAACACAAACATACACACAAAATTCAAGCTTTCGCAACAAACGGTTGCTTCGTCAGGAAAGAGGGAAGAGAGGGAAAGACGAAAGGATGTGGGTTTTAAGGGAGAGGGTAAGGAGTCATTCCAATCCCGGGAGCGGAAAGACTTACCTTAGGGGGGAAAAAAGGACAGGTACACACTCGCACACACACACATATCCATCCGCATATACACAGACACAAGCAGACATTTGAAAAATGTCTCCTTGTGTCTGTATATATGCGGATGGATATGTGTGTGTGTGCGAGTGTATACCTGTCCTTTTTTCCCCCTAAGGTAAGTCTTTCCGCTCCCAGGATTGGAATGATTCCTTACCCTCTCCCTTAAAACCCACATCCTTTCGTCTTTCCCTCTCTTCCCTCTTTCCTGATGAAGCAACCGTTTGTTGCGAAAGCTTGAATTTTGTGTGTATGTTTGTGTTTGTTTGTGTGTCTATCGACCTGCCAGCGCTTTTGTTTGGTAAGTCTCATCATCTTTCTTTTTAGATATATTTTTTCCATGTGGAATGTTTCCCTCTATTATATTCATCACTGTCTTTCTTACTTATATACCATACTGTCAGGCAGCAATAGCGGTGGGGTAAGAACCACCTATCTGTCAAAGGGTTGAAGTGGGGGTGAAAAATAAGCATAGTCCAAGACACGTGAATTCCCTGACTTTATTCATCCAGTATTTGAGAATGAGAGCTCTTAGGGACTTACAAGAAACTTCACGTTTAATTTCAAACTTTACAAAACATTTTCTCACTGACAATTCCTGCAAAATGATGAAAGGAAAAATATGTATCACTTACTACTTTATCACTGTTCATGCTGTGAAAGTACTGGATGAGGTATGACTTTATAATTTATTATGTCTTTACTACTAACTGTATTCATGACACATTTTACAAACAGGATGCATATATACCACTGAATGTAAGTACAAAGTTGTATTATTGTGTGACACAGAGTTCAGGAGATACGACACCATAAACAATGAGATACGTGAAAAACGGGCACATCATGCATGATGTTTAAATGTATTACTTCTTTACTACTAAGTCTATTTGGAATAAATATCACAGTTAGCATCCACATGTACTGTTGAATGTACCTACAATATTATATCACTGTGTGACACACAGTTCAGGAGAAAAGAGATAATAAACAGTAAGATGTGTTAAAAATTGCAGCATCATGCATGACCTTTAAATTTATTACTTTGTTATTACTAACTCTATTTGCAACACATTTTACAAACACTATCCACATACACTGTGTGATCAAAAGTATGCGGACACCTGGCTGAAAATGAGTTACAAGTTCATGGTGTTCTCCATCGGTAATGCTGGAATTCAGTATGGTGTTGGCTCACCCTTAGCCTTGATGACAGCTTCCACTCTTGCAGGCTACATTCAATCAGGTGCAGAAAGGTTTCTTCGAGGATAGCAGCCCATCCTTCATGGAGTGCTGCCCTGGGGAGAGGTATCGATGTTGGTCGGTGAGGCCCGGCATGAAGTCGGCATTCCAAAACATCCCAAAGGTGTTCTGTAGGATTTAGGTAAAGACTCGCTACAGGCCAGTCCATTACAGGGATGTTATTGTCATGTAACCACTCTGCCAAAGGCCATGCATTATGAACAGGTGCTCGATCGTGTTGAAAGATGCAATCGCCGTCCCCAAATTGCTTTTTAAAAGTGGGAAGCAAGAAGGTGCTTAAAACATTAATGTAGGTCTACACTGTGATGGTGCCATGCAAAACAACAAGGGATGCAAGCCCCCTCCATGAAAAAGACGACCACACCATAACACCACTGCCTCCGAATTTACTGTTGGCAATACACATGCTGGGCATTCACGATACCCACACCCTGCCATCAGATCGCCACATTGTGTACCGTGATTCGTCACTCCACACAATGATTTTTCACTGTTCAGTCATCCAGTGTTTATGCTCCTTACACCAAGCGAGGCATTGTTTGGCATTTACGGGCGTGATGTGTGGCTCATGAGTAGCCGCTCAACCATGAAATCCAAATTTTCTCACCTACTGCCTAAGGGTCATAGTACTTGCACTGGATCCTGATACAGTTGGAATTCCTGTGTGAGGGTCTGGATAAATGTCTGCCTATTATACATTACGAACCTCTTCAACTGTCGGTGGTCTCTGTCAGTAAACAGACGTGGTCAGCCTGTATGCTTTTGTGCTGTATGTGTCCCTTCACATTTTCATTTCACTATCACATCGGAAACAGTGGACCTAGGGATGTTTAGGAGTGTGGAAATGTTACATACAGACATATGACACAAGTGACACCCAATCACCTGAGCACGTTTGAAGTCCGTGAGTTCTGCGGAGCACCCCATTCTACTCTCTCACGATGTCTAATGACTACTGAGGCCGCTGATATGGAGTACCTGGCAGTAGGCGACAGCACAATGCACCTAATACAAAAAACGTATGTTTTTCGGGGTGTCCGGATACTTTTGATCATATAGTGTATGCTGCTGAATATACTTACTAAATTATAGCATTGTATGACATAGTTCAGGAGACATGATGTCCTAAACATTAAGCACGAGGCCAGACTCTGCCTGGTACGTATGTCAACACACAGCTATAAATAAATACCTGGGCAACACCAGATTTCTCAGCCAGTTAGAAAATAAATATGGACGAGGCAGACAGAGATGGATGAACAATGAAACAACAAAAACAGTAGAGAAGAACTGATAACATACAAACAACAATTCCCAGATAAGCCAAATGAAAAAAAGTAGAATAAAATTGAAACAGGATGGAAAAGACAAGGATTACATTACTTATGTAAGGTACACTGTATCCTATGGATTCTGTGCAGAAGGATCATTGGCATTTGGAAAGAAGCCAATGAAGCAAGTTAACTTTATGAATGATTAGCCTATAATTTTACAGACCTAAGTACATTATAAAGTAATCTGGAACAGTAATTTTGAGAGTCCGTGAAGATACTATTTGACAGAATAGGACTTGTTCAAAACAGAGTCAATAAATTCAGTCTTAAATTTAATCACATAATCCACAACATACCCAGCTCTGGCAAGCTGTTAAAGACAGGTACACCAGTGCAGTTATGTAGGGAAAAACAGTGTTTTGTTTGAGGGACCTGCATTGTATTATCATTAAAGGGGGGCTAACTATGCTGAAAATATTGTATAGAATCTAGCAGGGATTCCACTGAGCCCTGGAGTCTTCTTTACTTTTAGCAAATTCAGCTGCTTCTCAATACCACTGACACTAGCATCTATATTACTTATTTCTGTGGTAGTGCATTAACTAAACTAATGCTGTACTCCTGCATCTTTCTTTGAAAAGGAACATTTGAAAATGACATTTTTGCTTTTGCTTTGCCAACTTCATTTTCTTTACTTGTGTAAACCATGAGTATTCGAACACTAACTTTGGTGCAGCTAACAGCTTTCACATACAACCGGAATTTCTTTAAGTTTTGTGACTGATCTTTCAATAACATTCTTTTACAGTAGTTATTGAAGACTTCACATATTGCCCTATTGACAGCCAACTGTGTAACCATTGTTGCTATATCTGCCATATGGTCACTGAAACCAGTTTCAATATGGACACCCTCAAAGAGTTTAGGTCTCTTTCCTGTTATCAGATCTAGTACATTTCCGTCACGAGTTGGCTTCTGAACTGTCTGTTCTAAATAGTTTACAGAAAAAGAATTTAGTGTTGTTTTCCAGAGTGTTTTGTCACACTGATTACGTGCCAGGTTGTAATTGTCCCAAATGATTGTTGAATGATTATGGTCTCTTCCAATTATGAAAGAATGACTGGGAAGGATACGTATAAACATGCTGAACTTCTCTTTAAAGTTGTAAGTTACATCTGGGACAAGTCTGGTGGTTCATAGAAGGACTCAGTCCTAAGTTTATGCCTAAACTTGATAACAGATCATCTCCAAACAATCTTACATGCAGCTTTAATCTCTATCTTGATGGATTTGAGTTTCTTATTTGCTGTGATGAATAAACCATCTCCATTTCCCATCAGAGTGGTGTTTATGTTGTTGTGGTAGTGGTCTTAAGGCCAAAGATTGCCTTGATGCAGCTCACCATATCAGTCTAGCCCGTACAAGCCTCTTCATCTCTGTATAACTACTGAAACCAACAATGTAGGAAAAGACAGATTGCTACTTACCATAAAGAAAACATATCAAGTTGCAGACAAGCACAATTAAAAGACACTCACATTTTAATTGTGTTTATCTGCACTTTTATGTTTCTTCTTTAAGGTAAGTTGCAATCTGTCTTTTCCTACATTGTTGATATTCCTACATGGAGTTTCAATTGTTTGATTTAACTGCTGAATCCTATATCCATTTGAATCTATTTACTGTAGTCAAGTCTTGGTCTTACTCTACAAATTTGATCCACCACACTTAAATGTAATTGATAATGACATAATTGAACAGGTCGCATATTTAACTATTTGGTATGTCCGACATCCAAAATCAAGACAAAGGTCTGGAAAATGAATTTAATAAGTTAGAATACATGTGTGGAACTGTAAGCAGAATATTTACTGGACAGATAAAAGAACTAAAAAGAAAATGGTTTGAGCACCTCATACAAATGCAAAAGGCAAAAGGTTTGAGAAAAACGCATTGCCTTACAAAGAGACTGGTTGGAGAGATGTTGGACATTCAAAGAAGAGAAGGTAGAATGACCTTGGGATTTCTGTTTGAACAGAATGGATAGGATAGTCTTACACGAAAATAATGATGAAGAATGCTAGACCCCCAGACTGTCACTAATTATGACAGCTACCAGCCATATGGATGTGTCTAATGGGTTGCCTCGGCTCTGGCCCACTTGTGATACCAGTTTGTTGTCAAGGGATCCTTAGCAGCCACAATGGAAATGTGCAGTGTTAGCTTCACCACTAGTAGCATGTGTATTGCTACCAACAGTGGTGCAATTGTGGGCACTGCTTTGCATCCGTAGATCAGGATACCTGTTTATCTGATGGTGAAATGTGATCAAAGAGTCGAACCTCGTAAACACAAGCATTCATAATCAGTTCCAAGATCTCTGAGATTTCCTGAGAAAGGCCTTGCAGGATAACATCACTGTAAAGAATAACTGGAAGTATAAGTGTTTGTACAAGTTTCTTTTTCAGGTCAAAAGGGAAGAGTTTCTTATATTTTTGCAATGGACGGAGACAGGCTGATGCCTTCTTGCACGTTACAGTTAAGTGCTCAGTCCAATTTAGATTTTCATCTACTGTTACTCCAAGACTCATTACTGAAGGAGAGAAGCTGATTTTTGTCTCATTTAGGGTTAAAAATGGTTGAGATTCCTGACATTTTCGGCTAATGAGCCTACAATGACAAGCCAGTACTGCTTGGGTTTTGGATGGGTTGAGCTGTAACCTTACATCCTGACCCCATTCTGATGGTGCACAGTTCGCTGAGCTAACTGAGATCTACTCGTTGCAGTGTCCAAGTGACCAAGAAGTTCCTATCACCTTAGTGACCACGACATTACACCTCAGCTGCCAGGATGAGCCGCCAGCCATCAGTTACGAGCCTCAGCCTCTCCTACATCGGTCTCTGTTGACTCTGGGTGTTCACACTTGGTATCTGCCAGTATTTATGGACTTAAGTGATTGTGCTCGATGAGAGCCATCCACTTTTTGGACCATTCAAATTTAGAATTGAACTGATTATCATCCAGGACAGATCGTGGGCTGCACCAGACATATTACATCCATATTTATCATTTGGTCGCAAACTCTGAGACCATTATTCAGAATTCAGTTTTGTTCTAGGAGATAATTTCTTTGCGTTCAGTTATCAGACCATTAACTGAATCTATGGATTTTAAGCAAATCAATACATTTATTTGTTAAAATAAAATGGTTCTTGTTTTATATCTTTCTGGGAGCTTTGACTTGCTTGTGCAACTGGATAAGACCACAACAAAGAATTTCTTACAATGCAAGGACTCTGCTGCCCTGAGTTACTGTTTATCTATTCCACTAACATTCAATGTTTGCCATGAGCACCAGTTAAACATTACACACTAGAGTTTGCATTTCAGTCATTCTGTCTGTGTTGAAATGTAACAGCCCATTAAGACCATTTAAAATGAACATTTCCTAGTCTAATTCACGAGTGCACATGCAAACAAAATATGTAACTTGCCTAGAAAAACTTATAACTGAAAAAATAACTGTTTAATCTATTTCCGTTCTAAGTGTAGTAGCTCTGTAAATGAAGGGAATAATACCCACAACAGGAGTCTCTAGTCATTAATGAAAAATATAAATGTATTATTGTAATTTCTTATTTGAGAGTTTATTCTCGAAAGAAATAACAGCCATGTACTAATATCATAGTGTACTTAATGTACTGATCAGACATACGTTTATATATGTATTTTCAGTTTTTTGCATACATTTTAATTGTTTAATTAATCAAATGTTCATCTTAAAGAATGCAGAGGATTGTTCGGGATTGTTTGGAACATATATATAGGAGTAGCCATATTGGCATGAGGGAGTCAGTACTTTGTGTGATTTTGGACAGAGAGCATGTAGCTTGTTGTGCATGAGTTATTTCATTATTGTAAGTATATCACAACTTGTTTCAGAGTTGTCAAGGTGCTTTTAATTAATTTCATATTATAGTAAAGGTTCAGTGGAAACAAAAAACAGTATTAATTATTTGAAAAATAACTTTATAGTTATTTTTTTACAGTTACTATTTCAGGACTTATGCTGTGACAGATTGCCAGATATGATGAGTAAAACAGCCCCATTATAATGAGTAGTTAGAGAAATTTTACAATTGGTGTATGGAGCTGGGATTTAGTGTAAATCTGTAAACTAATCTTGTATTTTGTTTCAGAGTTAACCCGATTGTTTAAATAATATTCCATTTTTATGGGAACAGGACAAAGAAGAACGTGAGTAACACTACAAAGTATACTTATGTGAAAACCCAACTTGGAGAACCAACTGTTTGTAAATACAAAATTTACTTGAATTTTATGTGTGGTGCTTTTCGTCTGCTATGTCATTATGGAGGATAATAGTAAATACAAAATTTACTTGAATTTTATGTGTGGTGTTTTTCGTCTGCTATGTCATTATGGAGGATAATAGAGAAACTAATAACAATAGGGAAGTTGATGATAACAGGGAGGTTAATGGAAACTTCGAAAACGGCATAGATATTGCTGCTAATCATGTAGTTAATCGAGACAATGAAATCGGAGAGAATAGTGACCACAGTAGTGTGTGTTCACCTTTTCGTGGATTTGAACCTAATGTATCGATCTCGGATAGGTTAGTTCAGCTGGCACTTATGCAGTTTAGGGGGTACATGCGCTGATCACGAGAAAAGTACCTATTTTTGAAGGAAACGTGTATTTATGGAGATATAAGCATATATATGCACGGAATACCAAAAAAGTACTTACTTTCATATGGATGCAAAAAAAAAAAAAAAAGAGAAAGAGAGAGAGAGAGAGAGAGAGAGAGAGAGAGAGAGAGAGAGAAAAGAAAAAAATATCAGTTAACTGTCTTTCACCAACTTATTCATGTTGCTATGCCAATATGCTGCAGACACTTTAATATATTTCTTCAGAGAGTTCTTTACCCATAGGTAATGCTTACAGTTTCATACATCCTAACCATGATGGCTATTGTTGGCTTTGCATATTGTTGCATATGGTATATGTCCCTGTTGCTCACAGTTATGTATCTTGATCAGTGTGTCCAACAACCTATATTTTTCTGTTGAGGCTGTCTGTTTTGAAGTATCGTATATTACTGTGTGTGCCAAAATGGCGAGAAATTTTCCAGATTTGAGTGACTTTGTAATGGAAGATTTATACCATGTTACAGAGAACACCCAAAACTCTATACAATGGGCTAGGCAACAAGGTCTTTTGAAGAACGATATGGTGTTTGAAAATGGGAATTGTGTTGGATACAACGAGATGAAGCTGGAGAAAACTACGGGGAAAGATGGCGAAATTTGGCACTGCTCTGTTGGCAGGGACTGTAGAAAGAAATGTTCAATCAGGAAAATGTGATTTTTTGCTGGCAGTCATTTAGACATTTCTAAAATTTTGCGACTGTCTTACATGTGGGCTTTTGAACTCAATAAGCAAAAGTTTTTAATGAGGGAGCTCAAAATTGGCAGTGAGCACACTGTGGTTGATTGGTGCCAATATTGTAGGGATATCTGCCATGAATATTTCTTAATTGAGCCAATAGTTCTGGGCGGCCCTGGCCATACTGTTGAAATAGACGAGAGCTGCTTCATCAGGAGAAAGTACCATCGAGGTCATACGGTGCGGGAGCAATGGGTCTTCGGTGGTTATGATGTTGAGACAAAGCAAAGCTTTATGGTTGCTGTGCCACGACGTGATGCTGCCCATTTGCTGTCAATTTTGCAACAGTATGTTTTGCCTGGAACCACAGTAGTTTCTGATTTGTGGCAAGCTTACAACACAATAGGTAACTTGGGCTACAATCATCTGACTGTTAATCATTTGCTTTATTTTGTCGATCCCTTTACAGACGCAACTACAAATCATGTGCAGTCAGTCTGGTAAAAAGCTAAAGAAAAAAATAAAAGGCATTTCGGAACTCACCATGCTATGTTGAATAACTATCTGGCGGAATTTTTCTGGTGTCAACGTTTTGGGGAAAATCCATTCCACAATTTCATTGAGCATGTTCGAAAAATCTATCCTAAGGCACTTATGCAGTTTAGGGGCGTGCATATACAGGGTGAGTCACCTAACGTTACCGCTGGATATATTTCGTAAACCACATCAAATGCTGACGAATCGTTTCCACAGACCGAACGTGAGGAGAGGGGCTAGTGTAATTGGTTGATACAAACCATAAAAAAATGCATGGAAGTGTGTTTTTTAACACAAACCTATGTTTTTTTAAATGGAACCCCATTAGTTTTGTTAGCACATCTGAAAATATAAACAAATATGTAATCAGTGCCGTTTGTTGCATTGTAAAATGTTAATTACATCCGGAGATATTGTAACCTAAAGTTGACGCTTGAGTACCACTCCTCCACTGTTCGATCGTGTGTATCGGAGAGCACCGAATTACGTAGGGATCCAAAGGGAACGGTGATGGACCTTAGGTACAGAAGAGACTGGAACAGCACATTACGTCCACATGCTAACACCTTTTTACTGGTCTTTTTCACTGACGCACATGTACATTACCATGAGGGGAAACTTCTTGTGAACAACAGTTAAGAACTATAGTACATCTTGATAAACCAATTGATGAAATGATCCAAATAGAGGCCCTATAACGTAGGTTACTGAGTAGGGTTCAATGGAGTCTTGCCTTCGGACCTGATGATAGAATTGAACAATTCCTTAGATATATAGATAAATTGGATTTAGCATGGGAAAGAAATGACAGATGTAATGACAGACCTGATGATAGTAGGAATAACAATAACAGAGCTTTCAATGATCATTTCAATAGCAGGTTTAGAAATGATGACAGAAGAAATGGGGAGAGGAATGATAGGCAGAGACCTGAGAATAGGAATTTTGAACCAAGAAATAGGCAGTGGGGGCAAAATCAGGGAAACAATAGTAACAATTTTGAAAACAGAAGAAATGGTCTGGTAAACTAAGACCTGCCTCTTTCGGAGCCTGGCGAAATGGGGCAAATAGACATGGGAATTACAATCAGGTACACTGGAGTCATTTCAGAAGGGGAAGGGGCAGAACAAATATAACATACCAAAATTTTGTACCCAGAATACAACATGAAGTAAGTAGAATGAAGTTTGTTAGGGAATTTTGGGAATTTTTTTTATCTGAAAACAAAGATGAACAAACAAGTAAAAAATCTGAATTTGAATTAGAAGAAAACACTTTGACAAATTTCTTTAACAGTAGTAATGCAGTAGTAGCTGTTGATAGTGACGAGAACAGATCTGATGAGTATGGTTTAGTGAGAATGTTGAGTGACTGTGAAATGAGTGAAAATACTGACACTGGTGCTGTATGTGTGGAAGCTGATGTTCATGTGTTAGGCAATGGAAGTGAGAATGGCAGAGTAATTCCAGATGAAGTTACAGTATATAAGAAACAGGAAAATGAAGATGTGGTAGAACAGAGTAGTCACAGTGTTGAGGTTATTGAAGAAGTGTGTGAAGAGAGAAATGAGTTTGGCATTGAAAATAATATTAAATGTGATGATGTTTCTGATGAGAATGTTTCAGATGATGATGATGTTGATGATGATATGTTACAGAGGTCCAAAAAAGCCGCAGTTCATAGTGACAATTTTTTATGGTAGCATCACAAGGAAAGGAAATTGTGTCATAAGTACACCTCCAGGTTAGCCTAATGTTAATACTTTAAGAGAGACTAACCCAATCAACCACCTCAAATCTCCAGCCAGTGCTAATAAATTTGCTGTCTACCATCAGAACATTCAAGGCTTATTAAATAAACTAGATGAGCTATCCATTAACATTTTAGATAAGGACTTTATTAATAATGCTGATGTAATCTGTTTTAGTGAACACTTTATGAAACTTGGTTGTGACACACTGCAACTGAATAACTACAACCTAGCAGCCCTTTACTGTAAACATTCTTTAGATAAGGGTGGAGTGGTGGTTTACATTAAGAACAAAATAGCTTATAGATCTTTAGACTTGAGTGAATACTGCACTGATCAACATTGTGAGGTTTGTGGAGTTGTAATCTGTACTGATGTCTCTGAAATTACTATCCTTTCATTTTATAGGGCTCCTGCAGGCAAAATCTGTATTTTTCTGCAATAGTTAGAATCTCTGTTATCTCATCTCTTTGCAAAAACAAAAGATATTATAACTGTAGATGATTTTAATGTTGACTTTCTTACAGACAACATGGGAAGAAATGATTTATCACATTTAATGAACTTTTTTAACTCAACAGCACTGGTGGATTTTCCCACTAGAGTCACAGCTAATTCTACAAGTCGAATTAACATCATCTTCTTAGACAGCAGTAGAATTCTAAACATAACTGTAAAACGTATATTGAATGGGCTCTCAGACCATTATGGTCAACTACTTTCAATTGATAATTTTAGCCCTCTTTGTAAGAACAATTCCTGCAGCAAAACTTTCAGAGTAATTAACACACAGTCTATCAATAGCTTATGTAACCCCCTGCAAGAAGTAGACTGGGACCAGATTGAGCTCTTTGACAATGTTAATGACAAGTACAATGTTTTTCTAAATGAATTTATCTGCCTATTCAAAGCGGCCTTTCCTAAAAGGACTGTCAAATCCAAACGCGAGACCTACTCTAATAAAAACTGGCTAACTCTGGGCACTAAAACGTCTCGCAGAAGGAAAAGGAATCTGTATGCCTCACTCAAATCCAGTTATAGTGTAGAAAAGGAAAAACATTACAAACTATACTGCTCTATCCTTAAAAAAGTTCAAAGAAGGGCAAAGATTATTTCTATAAAATCAGAAATTGATGTCTCTAATAACAAAATTAAAACCATGTGGGGCATAATAAAAAGGGAAACAGGTAAAATCCCTGCTGCAGAAAACACAATAGAAATTAAAACAAATGATACCATTCATGACAATGTTGAAATAATCACCGACATTTTTAACAACCACTTTTTGGCATCAGCAGTACAAACTGGAAAAACATGTTCTGTTAATGAAGCCATGTTATCCCCTCAAAAAGCTATTAATAAAAAAAACCAAGCAGATTAAAGTGTCTCCTGTCACAGTACATGAAATTGAGAATGTAGTTAGAGAGTTGAAGAGCAAAAATTCTGTTGGCATAGATGGTATCTCTTCAAGATTACTGAAGGAGTGTTATAAGCCGACAAGCAAAATACTGTGCCACATATTCAGTGAATCCATCCAGCATGGGATTGTTCTTGAGAGACTAAAGTATGCTACTGTCAAACCTCTATTTAAAAAAGGCGATAAAGACGACATTACCAACTATCAGCCTATCTCCCTTTTAACAATCTTTTTTAAAATTCTTGAGAAATTGGTTCAGAAAAGACTTATTGAACACCTCATGCATTATAAGTTATTAAACAGTAGCCAGTTCGGATTTCAACAGGGTGTATCAACAGAACAAGCTATTTTTTCCTCCACCCATCAAATCTTAGAGTCTTTTAATAATAAATTATCTCCTGTTGGTATGTTCTGTGACCTTTCTAAGGCCTTTGATAGTGTTAATCATGAAATCCTCTTAGCAAAGGCTAATATTATGGTATAAGTGGCTAAGTTGGCTCATGGATTAAATCCTACCTAGCTGGAAGAAAGCAGAAGGTCATGTTGAACGACTCTGACGGGTACTCTGTGTCATCTAGATGGGGCTCTATTGGCTGTGGTGTTCCTCAGGGCTCTGTACTTGGCCCCCTTCTCTTCCTCATCTTTATCAATGACCTTCCCTTGCATACTAGCTTTGAAACTCACTTTACTCTTTTTGCTGATGACACCTCTATCCTCATCAATAAAACTCCCAACCTCAATCTTGAGGAATTGGCTAATATTGTCTTTAGTGAAGTATGTAATTGGTTTGTAAATAATGGGTTATCACTAAATGTTAATAAGACCCAGTTTGTGCATTTCCAAGTAAGGAAAAAAGTTGAGGATCAATTAAGTATTACATTGAATGGTAGTGAGTTACTACAAGTTGAGTCAACCAAGTTTCTGGGTGTACACATTGACAACAGTCTAAAATGGTCTGAGCATATTTTGCATCTCCACAAAAAGCTCAGCTCAGCAACATTCACTGTTCATATTATTTCCACTGTATGTAACCGAGATACCACAAAAACTGCTTATTTTAGTTATTTCCATGCATTATTGCTGTATGGCATAGTTTTCTGGGGTAATCAGCCACTATCCAACAAAATATTCATTGCCCAAAAGAGAGTTATTAGGACAATGAGCAGAGTCCAACCTAGACATTCTTGTAGGAACCTTTCCAGAAAATTATGGATACTGACAACTGCATGCCAATATATCTACTCCCTGTTATGTTTCATTGGTAAAAATGGACAATCATACAAAATCAATGATTCATACTATACCCACCCACAATACCAGGAGGAAGATGGACCTCCATCATGAATCAAAAAACCTTACTGTCGTACAAAAACGAGTTCATTACATGAGCTGCAAGGTGTTCAATGCTCTCCCACCATCACTGAAATTACTTATCCATGAACTTCCCAAATTTAAACAACAACTCAAACAGTATTTATTAGATAATTCCTTCTATTCGGTAGAAGAATATTTCTGTAGAGTTAACTGTTATTGATTTTTTCATTTACTAATTTGATGTGCTATTGTGCATTATGATACTCACAATCACTGTTAACATTACTGTGTCTTTCATTTCGCTATTAAGATCTACCATATTTTAATGTAATCTTTTCTATACCTATTAATGTGTATTTTGTCTTTTACCAGATATTCTCTTGCAAGAGGTACTTTTATGTATTCCTTTTGTATTATTTGTAACAATTCTGACACATCCTGCATCCATGCAAATGCCTCACAGTATTGGATTTATGGCATATAAATAAGTAAATAAATTAGATGGGATGGTATATGTAGAAGTTAAAGTTGATGATTTGATGCTGAATGATTCTGGAATTTCTGGTATGTGTTCGAATAATGATTTAGAAACCAGTATAGCAGTGCCTGATAGATTAATGTTACCAGCTGATGTCAGTGATGTTGTGTCTGAATGTGTTTGTGAAAATGGAAAGGAAGATCTAATTAGTGATAGAGTACTAAGTGTAGTCAATGATTATAGTAGTAAATGTCAGTATGGTGGTCAAAAGTGTAAGATCTTAAGTGAAATTTGTCAAAGTGTGCACTCAGATGATAAAATTGCTATGAAAAATGTGGAACAGTCTCCTGGTGGTAATATGATTAGTAAATGTGCAGAGTCTGTAATAAAAACTAGTGATTGTGATAAAGGGGTTAATTTTTGGGACATTGAAGAGGATTTGTTATTTGAAAATGAGGTCAATGAAATGGGTAAGTCCATATATTGTAGTACAGATTAATGATTGGATAGGAAACTGTCTTCTGGATAAAGGCAGCCCAATTACAGGAATATCGAGAAAACTAAGAGACAGGATCAAAAATAATAAAAATTTCACAGAATTTCCATTAGCAGGGGTAAGGATAAAAGGGGCAACAGGAAAAAGCAGTAAGTTGATTACCAGAGAAGTCTTACCTGAATTTAAGATTAATGATGCAATTTATACAAGGATGCTTGGTGTAATTGATGATTTGAATGAAAACTTGATACTAGGAATGAACTGGATTGTTAAGGCTAAAGTAAATTTTATCTGGGGTGACATGAAAATAGCATTTGTTGAACCAAAAAGTAGAATTCACGGGGAAAAGAGTATTGTAATGGAAGATCATGGTTTAAGTAGTCAGATTAGAGAGATGCACGAGACTGACAGTGATGGTTATTGTGAGGAAGGGGAAGAATTTGATATTGATGAGGGTAGTGCTAATTATTACAGTAAACTAGTAGCTAAAAATGTATCTGAAACTGAAAGCCTTAATGCACAGAACTTGAAAATTTTTTGTGGGATTATAATGACATATTTGATATAAAACCAGGGAGAGTAAAAGAGTATCAATGTAGACTAAAATTGAAAGCTCATGACTTGTTTTTCATAAAACTGTATGCTATTCTTATCTGCAAGAGAAAGGAGGTAGAAAGAGAGCTTCAGAAGATGGAAAGATGGGAAATAATAGACAGAAGTTGTAGTTCTTACAATAACCCATAAGTGGTAGTTTCGAAACAAGATGGGGGTATTCGTTTAGTGCTCGACTCTAGACGCCTGAATAAACATTTGGAGAGAGAAACTGACCACCCTGAAAGTATAGATGAACTACTGAATAAGTTAGAAAATGTAATATATATGAATAGTCATGACTTGACTTCTGGATTTCATCAGACTGAATTAGAAAGAGATTCTAGAAAATACACTGCATTTTTGACTAATGGGTATGTTTTCAATATTGTGTTGTACCATTTGGTTTAAATGTATCTGTGGCAGAATTTATTAGAGGATTGGATTTTGTTTTGGGTAAAGAACTCTTAGAAAAGTTAATTATTTATGTGGATGACATTTTGGTATCAAGTAAGACCTGGGAGGAACAAATTCAAATTTTAAAGGAAATTGGAGAGAAAATGAGACAGGGGAGTATGACTTTGAAATTAGAAAAATGTAAGTTTGCAATGAAAGAAAAAAAATTTCTTGGCCACTACATAAATGAAAAAGGGATTTTTCCCTGATGGAGAAAAGATTGAGTCCATCACAAAATTCCCAAAACCTAGAAATAAAAAAAAAGATTTAAAATCTTATTTTGGTTTAGTAAACTTCTATCGTAAATATGTGAAAAGACAGGCACTTAATGCACCATGCTTGAACAACCTGTTAAGAAAAAAACGCAGTGTGGGATTGGTCTGATGAATGCCAGATAGCTTTTGACAGAATTAAGAAAGAATTGGCAGAAAGTGAAATCCTCCGTAGACCTGATTTATCTTTACCATTTTGTATGATGACAGACAAAATGGTAAAGATAAATCAGGTCTACGGAGGATTTCACTTTCTGCCAATTCTTTCTTAATGCCATTTTGTATGATGACAGACATAGCTAACACTTGGTTCAAGAATCATAAAAGAAGGTTGTATACATGGAAGAATCCTGGAGATACTGAAAGGTATCAGATAGATTATATAATGGTAAGACAGAGATTTAGGAACCAGGTTTTAAATTGTAAGACATTTCCTGGGGCAGATGTGGATTCTGACCACAATCTATTGGTTATGAACTGTAGATTAAAACTGAAGAAACTGCAAAAAGGTGGGAATTTAAGGAGATGGCACCTGGACAAACTGACTAAACCAGAGGTTGTACAGAGTTTCAGGGAGAGCATAAGGGAACAATCGACAGGAATGGGGGAAAGAAATACAGTAGAAGAAGAATGGGTAGCTCTGAGGATGAAGTAGTGAAGGCAGCAGAGGA
Source organism: Schistocerca cancellata (assembly GCF_023864275.1). Taxonomy (NCBI): domain Eukaryota; kingdom Metazoa; phylum Arthropoda; class Insecta; order Orthoptera; family Acrididae; genus Schistocerca; species Schistocerca cancellata. The sequence goes on from NC_064634.1 coordinate 67,414,759, forward strand.
TCAAGTAGGTAAAAAGACGAGGGCTAATAGAAATCCTTGGGTAACAGAAGAAATATTGAATTTAATTGATGAAAGGAGAAAATACAAAAATGCAGTAAATGAAGCAGGCAAAAAGGAATACAGACGTCTCAAAAATGATATCGACAGGAAGTGCAAAATGGCTAAGCAGGGATGGCTAGAGGACAAATGTAAGGATGTAGAGGCTTGTCTCACTAGGGGTAAGATAGATACTGCCTACAGGAAAATTAAAGAGACCTTTGGAGAGAAGAGAACCACTTGTATGAATATCAAGAGCTCAGATGGCAACCCAGTTCTAAGCAAAGAAGGGAAGGCAGAAAGGTGGAAGGAGTATATAGAGGGTTTATACAAGGGTGATGTACTTGAGGACAATATTATGGAAATGGAAGAGGATGTAGATGAAGATGAAATGGGAGATAAGATACTGCGTGAAGAGTTTGACAGAGCACTGAAAGACCTGAGTCGAAACAAGGCCCCGGGAGTAGACAACATTCCATTTGAACTACTGATGGCCTCGGGAGAGCCAGTCATGACAAAACTCTACCATCTGGTGAGCACGATGTATGAGACAGGCGAAATACCCTCAGACTTGAAGAAGAATATAATAATTCCAATCCCAAAGAAAGCAGGTGTTGACAGATGTGAAAATTACCGAACTATCAGTTTAATAAGTCACAGCTGCAAAATACTAACACGAATTCTTTACAGACGAATGGAAAAACTGGTAGAAGCCGACCTCGGGGAAGATCAGTTTGGATTCCGTAGAAATGTTGGAACACGTGAGGCAATACTGACCTTACGACTTATCTTAGAAGAAAGATTAAGAAAAGGCAAACCTACGTTTCTAGCATTTGTAGACTTAGAGAAAGCTTTTGACAATGTTAACTGGAATGCTCTCTTTCAAATTCTGAAGGTGGCAGGGGTAAAATACAGGGAGGGAAAGGCTATTTACAGTTTGTACAGAAACCAGATGGCAGTTATAAGAGTCGAGGGGCATGAAAGGGAAGCAGTGGTTGGGAAAGGAGTAAGACAGGGTTGTAGCCTCTCCCCGATGTTATTCAATCTGTATATTGAGCAAGCAGTAAAGGAAACAAAAGAAAAATTCGGAGTAGGTATTAAAATTCATGGAGAAGAAGTAAAAACTTAGAGGTTTGCCGATGACATTGTAATTCTGTCAGAGACAGCAAAGGACTTGGAAGAGCAGTTGAACGGAATGGACAGTGTCTTGAAAGGAGGATATAAGATGAACATCAACAAAAGCAAAACGAGGATAATGGAATGTAGTCAAATTAAGTCGGGTGATGCTGAGGGGATTAGATTAGGAAATGAGACACTTAAAGTAGTAAAGGAGTTTTACTATTTAGGGAGTAAAATAACCAATGATGGTCGAAGTAGAGAGGATATAAAATATAGACTGGCAATGGCAAGGAAAGCGTTTCTCAAGAAGAGGAATTTGTTAACATCCAGTAGAGATTTAAGTGTCAGGAAGTCGTTTCTGAAAGTATTTGTATGGAGTGTAGCCATGTATGGAAGTGAAACATGGACGATAACTAGTTTGGACAAGAAGAGAATAGAAGCTTTCGAAATGTGGTGCTACAGAAGAATGCTGAAGATAAGGTGGGTAGATCACGTAACTAATGAGGAGGTATTGAATAGGATTGGGGAGAAGAGAAGTTTGTGGCACAACTTGACTAGAAGAAGGGATCGGTTGGTAGGACATGTTTTGAGGCATCAAGGGATCACAAATTTAGCATTGGAGGGCAGTGTGGAGGGTAAAAATCGTAGAGGGAGACCAAGAGATGAATACACTAAGCAGATTCAGAAGGATGTAGGTTGCAGTAGATACTGGGAGATGAAGAAGCTTGCACAGGATAGAGTAGCATGGAGAGCTGCATCAAACCAGTCTCAGGACTGAAGACCACAACAACAACAACAATCCTACTCCTAATGATCCAACTCCCCAAGACACTATCCAAATTGAATCCTGCCTGGAACAGTTCCGTCCTCCATCACAGCGGGACCCACCTCCTCTTCCTCAAAATCACCCTCTCCAAACCTTCCAGGAATTTCTCACTTCCAGCCTTGCCTCTCAATCTTTCTTGAAAAACCTTAATCCTACTCCCAACATCACCACAGCTGAAGCTCAGGCTATCCGTGATCTGAAAGCTGACCGATCCATCGTCATTCTTCCAGCTGACAAGGTTTCCATGACCTGGTACTTGATCGTCGGGAGTATGTGGCTGAGGGACTGCGTCAGCTTTCAGACAACACTACATACAAAGTTTGCCAAGGTAATCCCATTCCTGATGTCCAGGTGGAGCTTCAAGGAATCCTCAGACCCTTAGGCCCCCTACAAAACCTTTCACCTGACTCCATCAACTTCCTGATCCCACTGACACCCCACACCCCTACCTTCTACCTACTTCACAGCATCTTTGTTTTTTTTTTTAAATATATTTTTCCCATGTGGAATGTTTCTTACCTGTATGTGTGTGTCTTTGCTTTATATAAAATTTTGTAACATTTAAACACATGAAATATGTCCTTGAACTTAATGTAAGACCTATATATGCCATGACATTTAGAAAACAAAATTCTATATCACTTGCATGAGATTCCAGTAACTTTAATTTTATATCTCAGACCTGCCTCTTGTTTAATTTTGAAAATGCAACAAAAAAAACTTCTTTTATCATTGTCACTCTTGACTCTGTGATGTTTAACAAATATATTTGATGCATATGAAAGTGCTTCACATAATGTGAACATTGTACTTAACTTAGAGAAAGAAGACTGGCAAAGTGTATTTACTTCCTCAACAACAAATGAAAAATATGACAATTTTCTGCAGACATTTGAATATTACTTTAATTGCAATTTCCCAGAGAAAACAAAGACTATCAGTAACAAAAAAAAAAGTATTAAAACTTCATCAGAAAAGATGAGGCTGCTACACAGACTTAGCAAACTGGACAGTGGCAAATCCAAAGAGTTCAAGGTATACTATAAAAATTACATAAACACATACAGGTGAGTTGTCAAATGGGCTAAAAAAGCTCATAATGATAAAACAATTAAGTGCTCTTCCAACAAACGTAAGACCATCTGGGGTATAGTAAATGAGAACAGACTGGTAGAAAGTTAAGGATAGAGGATAAAATCACACTAAATATAGATGGACAAAAGACTGAAAATGCACATAAAATTGCCAATAAATTCAACAGCTATTTTTCAGAAATTTCCACAAATCTCCTAACCAACTCTTCAAATACTGTTCACTCTCCTTCCACAAATCTCCTGACTAACTCTCCAAACACTGCACTCTCTTGTCTCAAAATTAATACTCCTCTGAACTCCTTTTTCCTGTCTCCTACAACACCGTATGAAATTGATGATATTATTAAAAAAAGAGTCAAAAAGATTTATTCTGCAGGGCATGATCTGATACCCTGCTTCTTACTTCATAAGTGTTCAAATTACATCAGTGGACCCCTGTCAAATATCATAAATACCTCACATTTCTAGAGGGAACATTTCCAAATTAGCTAAAACTTGCTAAAATTATACCTCTCTACAAGAAGGGAGAGAAAACGGACATGACAAACTATAGGCCAATTGCTATACTATCTGCCTTCTCAAAAATATTTGAATACTGTATGTTAACTAGATCAGAAATATGTTTAAATTCTAACAACATAATCACATCTTCCCAATACGGATTTCGGAAAAATAGGTCCACCACACATGCTCTGTATGCATTTCTAGAAAAGTGCTCAAGTTTTGTTGACCATATACAATCTGCTGTCAGTATATTTCTTGATCAGTCCAAGGTCTTTGACATGGTCGACCACAAGCTGCTGCTTATGAAACTCCATAAGTATAGGATTAGAGGTGTAGCCTACAACTGGTTCCATAGCTACCTTAGTCAAAGAAAGCAATATGTAGAAATAAGAAAATCAGAGACATTCAGGTACTGCATGTCAGATATACTACATACAACAAATGGCATCCCTCAGGGATCTGTCCTTGGTCCTGTTCTTTTCATATTGTTCATAAATGATCTCCCAGAAGACATACCAATTGCCAGCTCCTTTCTGTATGCTGACGACACAAATATCCTGATAACCAGTAGAGGTGACACATTGCAAGATGCAGTTAATGAAACTACTTCTCATTTACAATCGTGGTTTGAAGCAAATAGACTACTCATAAATACTCAAAAAACTGTACGTATGAACTTCCATACTAGACAAAATCTAACCCCCTTCAGTGCAGTTATAGTTATCGGCAAAGATGACATTACGAACAGGCAGGACACCAAATTTCTTGGACTTACTATCAGTAATACACTAAATTGGAAACCACATATTGAGGCATTGTCACAAACGCTTAGTAAAACCTGCTATCTATTATGATCATTAAAAGACACAGCCAGCTGTGTACCTTGAAGCTGGTGTACCATGCCCTGTTTGAGTCTGTCTTGAGCTATGGCCTAATCTTCTGTGGAAAGAGCTCTGATTCTCTCACAATTTTCAAGCTACAAAAACAAGTAGTAAGAATAATGAAATGTAAAAAAAGAACTGAACACTGTAAACCACTATTTCAACAGCTAAAAATCCCGCCACTGCCATGCCTCTACATATTGGAACTAGCTTGTTTTACAGTACAGCACTTGGACGCCCTCGATATAAATGCAGACCGCCACACACGACACCAGATACAAAACACAGTTACAAATTATAGCCCACAACACAAAATTATATGCGAATGGGGTTAAATGTATGGGCATTAAAATATACAACCACCTCCCAACAGACATAAAAAAAAGCAAAAACCCAAAAATAATGAGAATTAAATTAAAGGAATTGCTACTAAATCACTGTTTCTATTCCGTACATTAATTTCTTGAAACAAAATTTTAATTACTTGCAATAAGCTGTTTATTCAGTTGTAGATGTTTCTACTTAGTAAGATAATTTAATTATTGTATCTTATCTACATTCTGTCTGTATCTCATATATGTATTCAGCTATGTGAACTTTGTACCACAATATTTGAATTACTTGTAATAAGCTGTATATTCACTTGTAGATATTTCTACTTAGTAAGATAATTTAATTATTATTTGTTACTCATATTCTGTCTGTATCTCTTAAATGTATTCTGCATTGTGCAGTATGCACCACCGTCATCTCTCATCACACACCACCTTTTTTATATTTTGTCTATATATCATATATGTATGCTGCTATGTGAGTTATGTACCACTACTGTCATCAATTTGTACAGAAACCAGATGGCAGTTATAAGAGTCGAGGGACATGAAAGGAAAGCAGTGGTTGGGAAAGGGGTAAGACAGGGTTGTAGCCTCTCCCCGATGTTATTCAATCTGTATATTGAGCAAGCAATAAAGGAAACAAAAGAAAAATTCGGAGTAGGTATTAAAATCCATGGAGAAGAAATAAAAACTTTGAGGTTCGCCGATGACATTGTAATTCTGTCAGAGACAGCAAAGGACTTGGAAGAGCAGTTGAACGGAATGGATGGTGTCTTGAAGGGAGGATATAAGATGAACATCAACAAAAGCAAAACGAGGATAATGGAATGTAGTCGAATTAAGTCGGGTGATGTTGAGGGTATTAGATTAGGAAATGAGACACTTAAAGTAGTAAAGAAGTTTTGCTATTTGGGGAGCAAAATAACTGATGATGGTCGAAGTAGAGAGGATATAAAATGTAGACTGGCAATGGCAAGGAAGGCGTTTCTGAAGAAGAGAAATTTGTTAACATCGAGTATAGATTTAAGTGTCAGGAAGTCAGTTCTGAAAGTATTTCTATGGAGTGTAGCCATGTATGGAAGTGAAACATGGGCGGTAAATAGTTTGGACGAGAAGAGAATAGAAGCTTTCGAAATGTGGTGCTACAGAAGAATGCTGAAGATTAGATGGGTAGATCACATAACTAATGAGGAAGTATTGAATAGGATTGGGGAGAAGAGAAGTTTGTGGCACAACTTTACTAGAAGAAGGGATCGGTTGGTAGGACATGTTCTGAGGCATCAAGGGATCACCAATTTAGTATTGGAGGGCAGCGTGGAGGGTAAAAATCGTAGGGGGAGACCAAGAGATGAATACACTAAGCAGGTTCAGAAGGATGTAGGTTGCAGTAGGTACTGGGAGATGAAGAAGCTTGCACAGGATAGAGTAGCATGGAGAGCTGCATCAAACCAGTCTCAGGACTGAAGACCACAACAACAACAACAACAACAACAACACTGTCATCTATCATCATATACCACCTTATCATAATTTTTCAGATTGACTTGTCCTGTATCGTGATATGCTTTGCTGTACCAATAATAAATCAAATCAAATCAAATTGTAACACTTGGATGATCTGCCCAGTGAGGCAGTTGACTTTGTTTATTTTTTTGGTATGAGATATACTAAAATTGTTGAGGCTTTCGTGGCCACTTGTTGACAAACTGCCTATTGGCTTCTGTCTCGGGTTCTTCGGCCGACGTTCATCTAATGATTTTTCTGACGTTTCGCCAGCACAAGTGGCTGGCATTGTCAAAGCTTCACCCTCCATTGCCGGTGGTGAACTGGATCCGAGCTCGCGGGCGCAGACTATATGTACCTGGTGCGCCAACGTCCGAGGGCTTCTCTGCAGTCATTTCCGGTGCGGTTCTCCTCTTGCTACTTGCGACGGTCGTTCGCTGCAGTACGGGAAGCCAGGATCCGTTTACCTTAAGGCTTTCCTCTTTCTTGTTCAAACTGTTCGTGTGTTTTTGCATTTCTACAGCTTCTCTGAACAAGCGCGTGTGATAGTGCTTCTCTACAGCCAGAACTTCCATGTCGGCGAATTTTATTACTTGGTCGGTCTCATTCAGTGCGTGCTCTGCCATGGCCGATTTATCCACCTGCTCCAACCTGCAATGTTGCTTATGCTCTTTGATCCTGGTGTTAATGGATCGTCCAGTCATTCCAACATAAACTTTTCTGCATGTGCATGGTATATGGTATATTCTCGACATTGCAAGTGGGTCTCTTTTCTCCTTCGCCGATCTAAGACACTCTTTGATCTTCCTTGTCGGTTTGAAAATCGTCTTTACGCCATGTTTGCGCAATATACAGCCGATTTTGTCCGTCACTCTGGGAATGTATGACAGAAAGGCCGTACCGGACTTTTCTTTTTGTGGTTCCTTACTTCGCCGGGTGTTTGGCTCTGTTACACTTCTAACATAATTTGTGGAGTACCCATTCCTCCTCAGGACAGTTTCCAGGTGTTGCATTTCTCGTTGGAGGTGTTGCGGCTCACATATTCGTCCTGCTCTCATTACGAGCGTACTAATCATGCCTCTTTTCTGGCTCGGGTGGTTGTTTGACAGTTTGTCCAGGTATCAGTCCGTGTGAGTCGGTTTTCGATACACGCTGTGTCCCAGGTTTTCGCCGTCCCTTGTGACCAGCACATCTACAAATGGCAGTTTCTTGTCCTTTTCTACTTCCATGGTAAATGTTATGTTGGCATGGAGGATGTTCAAGTGTCTTAGGAAGTCACCGATCTGTTCTTCACCATGGCTCCACACCACGAAAGTATCATCGACGTACCTGTACCACACCTTAGGTTTGCAAGTCGCTGAGTCCAGTGCCTGTGCTTCGAACTGTTCCATGAAGAAGTTGGCCACCACTGGACTGAGAGGACTACCCATGGCGACGCCTTCCAGCTGTTCGTAGAAATCGCCATTCCACATGAAATAGCTCGTGGTGAGACATGCATGGAAGAGATATACTGTAACTTGATGCATTTGACTACCTTATTTCTATTTTTTCATGTTTAAGTAATAATTTATGATTGAGCAGCAACAGATATCAGAGGAATACAGTAATTCTGTACCTCGCTTTAGTAATTTTTATGTACATGTCTCAGATATGTCACAGGTTTCAATACTATATGTTTATGTAATTGATTATGTTTGATCAAACCCAGATACTAGAGGGGCTGCTTATAAGTCAGCTGTTGGATCTAGCATTTATTACTTGGTTAAACAATACAGCATTGTATTTGTCAATTACTCTGTCCAGCAGAAAGCTATTTGTCCGCCCTTCATTGATCAATCAATAGGGAGTGTTGGGGTTAATTTTCAGGGACTGTGAAGGCAAGTCCGTTCTGCAGGGAATGCTGAACACTCTTCTCCCTCTGGTGCCACAATGAAGTACTAGAACAGTGGAGGTCCTGGGTAGGGAGGTTTCCTGTCTTTGGGGTGTGTCATCTTTTCTTCTTCAACGCCAACACTCCAAACCTTCTATTTCATTTCTTACTTCTCATTAGAGTACCAAGCTATCCTTCCCTCTGTCCACATGCATCTGTCTCTATTGCTGAGACCCTACTTATCTACTGTGTCTGCTCTATTAAGTAACTAAAACCCATTTTATAGGAGGATCCGGGGAACAAGCTAGCATTTGTGCGTTATTAGATGTAACCATACTCTGCCATATGAAATTATTTATTTATGTCTAATTTTGTTGTATGTTGTGACCTATATGGTAATTAATTCCTTATGTACAGGGTGTTTCAAAAATGACCGTTTGAAACGGCAATAAAAACTAAACGAGCAGCGATAGAAATACACCGTTCGTTGCAATATGCTTGGGACAACAGTACATTTTCAGGCGGACAAACTTTCGAAATTACAGTAGTTACAATTTTCAACAACAGATGGCGCTGCAAGTGATGTGAAAGATATAGAAGACAACGCAGTCTGTGGGTGCGCCATTCTGTACGTCGTCTTTCTGCTGTAAGCGTGTGCTGTTCACAAAGTGCAAGTGTGCTGTGGACAACATGGTTTATTCCTTAGAATAGAGGAGTTTTCTGGTGTTGGAATTCCACTGCCTAGAACACAGTGTTGTTGCAACAAGACGAAGTTTTCAACGGAGGTTTAATGTAACCAAAGGACCGAAAAGCGATACAATAAAGGATCTGTTTGAAAAATTTCAACGGACTGGGAACGTGACGGATGAACGTGCTGGAAAGGTAGGGCGACCGTGTACGGCAACCACAGAGGGCAACGCGCAGCTAGTGCAGCAGGTGATCCAACAGCGGCCTCGGGTTTCCGTTCGCCATGTTGCAGCTGCGGCCCAAATGACGCCAACGTCCACATATCGTCTCATGCGCCAGAGTTTACACCTCTATCCATACAAAATTCAAACGCGGCAACCCCTCAGCGCCGCTACCATTGCTGCACGAGACATATTCGCTAACGATATAGTGCACAGGATTGATGACGGCGATATGCATGTGGGCAGCATTTGGTTTACTGACGAAGCTTATTTTTACCTGGACGGCTTCGTCAATAAACAGAACTGGCGCATATGGGGAACCGAAAAGCACCATGTTGCAGTCCCATCGTCCCTGCATCCTCAAAAAGTACTGGTCTGGGCCGCCATTTCTTCCAAAGGAATCATTGGCCCATTTTTCAGATCCGAAACGATTACTGCATCACGCTATCTGGACATTCTTCGTGAATTTGTGGCGGTACAAACTGCCTTAGACGACACTGCAAACACCTCGTGGTTTATGCAAGATGGTGCCCGGCCACATCGCACGGCCGACGTCTTTAATTTCCTGAATGAATATTTCGATGATCATGTGATTGCTTTGGGCTATCCGAAACATACAGGAGGCAGCGTGGATTGGCCTCCCTATTCGCCAGACATGAACCCCTGTGACTTCTTTCTGTGGGGACACTTGAAAGACCAGGTGTACCGCCAGAATCCAGAAACAATTGAACAGCTGAAGCAGTACATCTCATCTGCATGTGAAGCCATTCCGCCAGACACGTTGTCAAAGGTTTCGGGTAATTTCATTCAGAGACTACGCCATATTATTGCTACGCATGGTGGATATGTGGAAAATATCATACTATAGAGTTTCCCAGACCGTACTATAGAGTTTCCCAGACCGCAGCACCATCTGTTGTTGACAACTGTAACTACTGTAATTTCGAAAGTTTGTCTGCCTGAAAATGTACTGTTGTCCCAAGCATATTGCAACAATCGGTATATTTCTATCGCTGCTCGTTTAGTTTGTATTGCCATTTCAAATATACCGGTCATTTTTGAAACACCCTGTATTTGCTTTGCTATATACTAGCATCCGAATCTTCTATTTCATTTATTACTTCTCATTTGAGTACCAAGTTATTCTGGTCTCTGTTCACATGCTTATGTTACTATTGCTGAGATCCTTCTAATTTACCTTATCAGCCTATTAAATGACTAAAGCCCTTTTTTTAGGAGAATCCGGGAAACAAGCTAGTATTTCTGCACTGTTAAAGGTACTGATTTTACTATGTTATATACGTATAATGCTCTACCATATAACTGTCCTGATGTATGTGTCACTATGTATAATGTTCAACCATATAATTGTTATGATGTACCGATGATTTATGATTCATTTACTGTGTATTCACACCCAAGTGGTGAACACATACCTGTATATAAGGCCCAACCACATAGCTGTTGGTGCCATTTCAATTACTTATAAAACACAACCAATATGATGTAATATGTAACTGCACTCTTACGTATCATGTTTGAATGATTGTGAAGGTGGAAAAGTGGCATTGGAAGTGTCTTGACAAATGAAAAATAGTAAGATTGGTCATTGGTCAGACATTTCATCCCAAACAGCAGTCTGTGTACTGCAAACTTCAAGACCTTCAACAAAACAGTCTGCATACTGCATAATTCAAGATTCACTAAGGAGCAGTTTGCGAACTGCAAACATCAAGACTAGTTACATTTATATAAAGTACAACAATTAGTACATTTACTCTTAGGAATACTGTACTAGTTGGAAACTCTAAGTTGCATGTTAGCTCATACAGTTAACAAATAACTTGTTCTTTCCTCATACTATTGAGTACTAATTTTTGCATAATGCTTCATAATTAATTTACATTATTAATCAAACACAGGATTTATCTCATATTATTATTATTATTATTATTAAGCATTACAATCCATGAAGGCTTTTTGCTGCAGAATGGACAATGTTGAACCACTTTGCTCTGTCTTTACAAGTAATTTGCCACTGTCTGTCATGTCCTAGTTTTCTGAGATCGTCTTGAATATTGTCCAAGTATCTCATGCGTGGGCGTCCAAGAGGTCGTCTTCCGGTGGGAATCTCTTCAGTCACTTTCTTGATGGTCCTGTTTGGTGGTGCTCTGATGACATGCCCTATCCATTTCAGTCTTTTGGCTTTAATTTTGGCCACTATATCGGAGTCTTTATATAATTTGTAAATTTCATTGTTATTTAGCAATCTCCATTCATCACTGATCCTATATCATACCATAAGTAAAATGCTTGTTCCTCCCGTTTATTGTAAAATGAGGACTGTTACATAGATCTGTCAGAAAAGGTTTTGTTCAACTTTCAGCTGCACACATCCGTTTGGGGGGTGTTGAAATGTAATAGCCCATTAAAACCATTTAAAATGAACATTTCCCAGTCTAATTCACGATCACACATGTAAACAAAATATGTAACTCACCTAGAAAAACTTATAACTGAAAAAATAACTGTTTAATCTATTTCAGTTCTAAGTGTAGAAGCTATGTAAATGAAGGGAACAATTCCCATAACAGGAGTCTCTAGTAATTAATGAAAAATATAAATGTATTATTGTAATTTCTTATTTGAGAGTTTATTCTCAAAAGAAATAACAGACATATACTAATATCATAGTATACTTACTGTACTGAGCAGACATATGTTTATACATGTATTTTCAGTTATTTTGTATAAATTTTAATTGTTAATTAATCAAATGTTCATCTTAAACATTGCTGAGGATTGTTTGGGATTGTTTAGAACATATATATAGGGATAGCCATATTGGCATGAGGGAGTCAGTACTTTGTGTGATTTTGGACAGAGAGCATGTAGCTTGTTGTGCATGAGTATTTCTTTATTGTAAGTATATCACAACTTGTTTCATGTTTGTCAAGATGCTTTTAATTAATTTGATATTATTATAAAGGTGCAGTGGAAGCAAAAACAGGATTAATTATTTAAAAAATAACTTTACAGTTATTTTTTTTTACAGTTACTGTTTCAGGACTTATGCTGCGACAGATTGCCAGATACGATGAGTAAAACAACCCCATTATTACGAGTAGTTAGAGAAATTTTATAGTGTCTTCTAGCAATCTTCATTGCATTCAGAAGGAATGCTTTACTTACTAAACTTCATGCACATTTTTAAAGTAATCTGTAATAATCAAGTAATCATACTTATTACAGAAAAGATTTCCTTTACCTCTGGGTGAAATCCCTCCTCCAGTGTGCTTTCGTGCACGTAAATCTTCTGCAGATTCTGAACATTCTTGATCAATGTCTTGTTGTACAACATTCTGCCAGCAGGTACAATGAAACATAACATAAATTATGACATTTTTGAAAAGTATATTAAATGCACACTATCTGTCCAAAAGGTCCTGAGACAGTATTCCTGGTGTATATGCAATGTCAGCATAGTAACTATGAACTAACAACTATAAGCAACAGATGTGCAAACCACTCAGCTGTGAGCAGGCATTGTTAAGTAAAGGATGTGCAGCTGTAATGTGACAACACTGTTGTCACAGATCACAACACTGCAACAAGCAGTGGTTTGAATTCATGTTTTACTTGGTAAAACCATTACAGAGACATTTGAGTCCATGAGAAAAAGCTTACAATAACTATTATTTAAGTCATGCATGCATGTTTGAGTAGTTTAAATGTTTTAGATGGCAGGTGTCATATGAGGACAACAAGAAATCAGGGCTTTCTACTTCAACTTCATCTCGTGGAAACAATAAGAAAATTCATGATCTTTTGAAAATTGACTATCATGTCTCATGGAGAACTATTACTGACGAACTGAACATCTGTAAATCAATTCTGGAGAATGCATTGAAGAAGGAAATGTGTGTGCAAAGTACTGTGACCCCGCACAAAACACCAATGTGTGGACATCTGCTACTACTTGACTGAAATGAAAAACATGGATAATTCTTTTCTCTGAAAAATCATCACAGGTGACAAGACTTTGTGTTATGAATACAAGTTAACACGAAGCAACAAAGTACAGAATAGGTTTCTGATGGAATGCCAAGATCAAAGATGATGTGAATGATAAAACTGACAGCAAAGACAATGTCCATTGGCTTTTCTGACACTCATTCACATGGAATTTGTTCCCATCAGTACCACTATAAATTTTCACTTTTATTTGATCGACTGTGCAAGAGCATTCAGAAAGTTCTTCTGCAATAATGTAAGGCAAGGGATTTCTTCTCTCTGCATGAGAATGGCCCCCCAACAGTATCGTTACCTTGTCGTCGTAGTGGGACTTGTGTGAGTAAATGATCCTGAGAGCTAAGCCGGCAGTAGCTTAGCTACCGGTAGGGCCTCCCAAGCTGGACTGGTTGAAGGTGATAATCCAGACTAAATGGGATATCCTGGTCCTCCAGGTTGGGGGATGGGCATGGGGCTAACAACCCCATCTCGTAAAATTAGTTGTGTTACGAAAGCTAGAGAGAAGTGTCGGATACAGACCAGACACCCAATGCAATGAACTAAGCATAGAAAAGGACTACAATTTGTAACATGGAATGTACAGTCTTTGTACAAACCTGAGGCAGCAATAACTTTAGTTAGAGAATTAGAAAAGCAGAAAGTGTCGATGGTTGCCCTGCAGGAAGTTCAGTGGGAAGGTACAGGGACAATAGATGTAGAAAATTACACAATATTCTATGGGGAAGCAGCCAAGCACAGTTTTGGAACTTTTTTATGTGTTAACAAAGACATTGTACCAATGGTAAAGAATTTTACAGCAGTGAACCCAAGAATCTCAGTTCTAACTTTATCAGTGAAAAACCACCAACTTACCATTGTGATCTGTCATGCACAAACAGAGGAAAGTGAAGATCAAGTAACAGATATATTCTATGCAGAGCTGGACGATGTTATGGATTTCATCCCTAAAATCTGCTGCAGAATTCTCATCAGCGATTTTAATGCCAAGATTGGAAAGGAGACCAGCTTTACTCCCACAATAGGCCTTCATAGTCTGCATGAAAATAGTAACAACTACGGAATAAGGATAATTAGCTTTTCTATGTCCAAGGGCATGTTTATCAGTAGCACTAACTTCCCATATAGACAGGTGCACAAAGGAACATGGGTATCCCCAGATGGAAAAAAACAGTCAACCAAATAGACCACATAGCAGTTAACACAGAAGCCAGGAATTTGATTGTGGATGTAAGAAATTTCCATGGAGCTGAGTGTGGTTTCGACTGTTTCTTGATTAAATTCAACTCAGAGTCACCTTGAAACCAACCCAAACAAGTAAACTAAAGAAAGTGGCATGTTTAGAAATAGAAAAAGTAGCCCAGGAAGAAACCAGAAATGAATTTCAAGTTGAGATCAGGAATCGTTTTACAGTACTGCTGGAAAAAGAGGACTCAGATGTAAATCAGCAAAGGGAAGAAATTAGAAATGTGGTTACAAAGGCTGCCGGAGCAGTCATTGGAAAAAGAGTGGTGAGGAAGAAGGAATGGTTTGATGAGGTCTATGAAGAGGTGATCAACAGGAGAAAAGAAGCCCATGACAAGAAGTTACAGTCAGCAACTGATCAGAGCAGTAAGGGAGAATTTGACAGAGTCCGAAGAGAAACATAAGTGGTATTGCGGAGAGAAAAGAGGAAGTTCGTGAGTGGGGTTATTACAGAACAGAAGACAACTTCCAGGGAAGGAGGATGAGAGCATGTACAGAAAGGTCAACTATCTGAGGAATACCTATAAACCCACTGAGAAATTCATAAAAAATGACAAAGGAGAGATGCTGACAAATGAATATCAAATTGCAAAGATAAGAGAAGAATATTTCAGTGACTTATTAAATTGTGAACACACATGACACTCTTTAACTTCCCATTACCACACACAGCAGACCCTGAATGAGTACCACCAACTGTAGAAGAGATCAGGAAGTAGATAAAACAGCTTAAAAAGAAGAGGACCCCAGGAGAAGATGGCATCCATGCTGAAATAATTCAGGAAGGGGGTGGATAACTTGTCGCAAGGATTCGCAAATTAATGCAGACTGTTTGGAATGCTGAAATATTCCAGAAGACTGCACTAATCTGTCTCATCCACAAGAAGAATGACCAAATGGCATGTGAAAACTACCGCGGTATCGCCCTGCTCAATATTTGTTGTATCTTCTCAAACTGTCTTCTAGATCAAATTCAACCATTGGCAGACACCATCATTGGAGAGTATCAAGAAGGATTTTGTCACAGGAGATCTACTATTGACCAAATCTGTCCTACACCAAGTTGTAGATAAAAGGTGGGAGTTTGGCCAAGAACTACACGTGCTGTTTGTCGACTTCAGAAAAGCATATGAATGCATTCATTGGGAAAGTATGCCAAGGTGTCTGGAAGAGTTCAGTTTTGCCAAGAAACTAGTAAGTCTCTCAAAGGCCTGCCTGATGGATACTACAGGAAAGGTAACAATTGGAAATAAGGTGACTGAAGCATTCAAAATAAAAACTGGGCTACTGTAGGGTGATGGACTATCACCTGTTCTTTCCAATCTCGCATTAGAGAGGGTAATGCGAGAGATGTCATCTAATGAACTCAGAGGAGTCCAGACATGCGATGTGAACATCCAGTACCCCGGATATGCCCATGATATCGTGCTACTATCTGAGGCGCAAGCAGAATTAGGGGAAATGGCTGACTTTCTGCAAACAACTGTGACGAAAACTGGACTTCAAATCAATCGTGACACGATGGAATACATGGTTCTACACCGCAGACATAATGAAACTCATGAACCACTTCCACCCTTACAGACACCTGAAGGTTCTTATCATCAAGTCAGGGAGTTCAAATATGTGGGCGCAGTATTCAAAGATGAACCATCCAGTAAACTGGAAATACAGGGAAGACTCAAGCAGATAATCGCTGGCTTAGTGCTCTCCTCAAAACCAAAGTTTGTCAAGATATTTCAAAATAAACATCTAGAAGCTGGAAGAATGGCAGAAAGGGGCTGAAGACAGGCTAAAGTGGAGGCAGTCTTTCAAAGCAGCATGTGGCCCATTGGGCCTGATCGCATTAAGTAAGCAAGAGTGAGAATGGGCCCACTCACATTGATGCAACTGTAGTGCAGTTTCTAGTGGGAAAACAAGTGCCAGTTCTCAATCACCCTCCATATTCACCTATTTTGATGCTGTCTGCCTTTCTTTATTCACATGAAGGGTCAAAACTTTGACAACCTAATCAACATTCGAGCCAATTTATCAATGAAAATAATCATTTTTTGAAAATATGTTGTAACTATATAGATAAACAATCTACTCACCAAACAGGAGAACACACAAACACACAAACACACACACACACACACACACACACACACACACACACAAGAATTCATCTATTGAGTAGAAGGAGTTGTCATTCAGAAATTCTTTCAATTTGCTTTTAAATTTTGGTTGGCTATCTGTCAGACTTTTAATACTTTTTGGCAAATGACCAAAGATTTTTGTGGCAGCATAATTCACTCCTTTCTGTGCCAAAGTGAGATTTAATCCGGAATAGTGAATATCATCCTTTCTTCTAGTGTTGTAGCTATGCACTTCGCTGTTATTTTTGAATTGGGATGGGATATTAATGACAAATTTCATAAGTGAATATATGTATTGTGAAGGTACTATGAATATACCGAGTTCCTTATACAGATACAAGGTATCAAAATTTGCAACCTTCTGGATCCAGTGGCTCCTTCTGGCAGAAGGGCTGAAAGAGAAGGAAGAGGGGTAAAGGAAAGGGTTGATGAGGTTTAGGAAAATGGGTAGAGTTTGGAAAAGTTGCCCAGAATTCTGGGTCTGGGGAGACTTATTGGATGGGATGAGAAGGAAAGGCTGATTGTTGGGACTGTACCAGATGAGATCTGAAAACCTGGGAGTTTAAATTGGAAGATAGGGTAATACGCAGTACAGAGATTACTGACAAAACATTGTACATGAGTTAATAAGAGCGAAAAGCTAAGTGCATTGTGTATGATAGAAGTGGGAGCGGGGTAATGAAAAAGCGACAGGTCAAAAAATGAAAGAGAAGGAAGAACAGAATATTTACTCTGAAGAAATGCTGAGACTGAAGAAATTACAGGTCTAGTGGGTGGTGAGAATGAAGGAGATGTTGTAGTGCCAGTTCCCCACCAGCAGAGTTCTGAGAAACTGGTATCTGGGGGAAAAATCCAGATGACATGTAGTGAAACAGGCACCAGGGTCACAACTGCAACTGTCGTGTTGTAGAGCATGCTTTGCAACAGGATATTGTGAGATGCCAGTATACACCCTATGCCTATGCTCAGTCATCCTAATTGGTAACTTGGTGGTAGTCATGCTGATGTAAATTGCTGAACATTGTTTACATAACAGCTAGTACACAACATGTGTTGTGTCCCGGGTGGCTCTCCCTTTGATATTATATGTTTTACCAGTAACAGGGCTGGTATAGGTGGTGCTAGGAGGGAGAGGGTCTGACAAGGGAGGATGATGAAAAGGTATTCTGGGTATGATGAGCAAAATGTGGGCAGAATGGACCTCATTTCAGGGCATGATTTTAGAAAGTCATAGCTTTGTTGAAGTAGCTGATTAATACATTCAAGGCCAGGATAAAACTGAGTGTCAAGTAGTGTGCTCCTAAGTTGTTTTTTTAGGGGGATCAGCAGTACCAGGATTGGATGTAATAGCCCAGGAAATCTGCTTTTGAACAAGGCTGGTAGGTTAATTACATCCAGTGAAGGCTGAATTGGGAATGGTGATGTACTGCTGTGAAAAGTTTGCATCTGAACAAATACATTTACCTCAAATGACAAGGTTGTGTGGGAGGCAACATTTGACATAGAAAGGATGTAAACACTCAAAATTTAATTACCGTTGTTTGTCAGTAGGTTTAATGTGAACAGAAGTTTGTAGCTGACCTTCAGAGAGGATGAGATCAATGTCAAGTGAAGTGGCATAGGATTTGGAATAGGATCATATGAAACTTAATTGGGAGAATTTGTTTAAAGATTCCAAGAACTTTAACAGGTCATCCTCACCATGAGTCAATATGACAAAAAGATGTCATCAATGTACCTAACCAAAGCAAGGGCTAAAAGGCTTATGGATCCCAGGAAAGCACCAACCAAGCAATCTGTGAAAAGGCTGGCATACTAAGGAGCCATCCTGTTTCCCATGGCTGTTCCCCTGATCTGTTTGTAAGTCTTTTCCTCAAAGTTAAGGTAATTGTTGGTAAGTATGAAGTTCATTAAAGTGAGCAGGAAGGATGTCACAGGTTTGGAGTCGGGTGGGCACTGACTGAGGAAATGTTCAGCAGCAGACAGACCATGTTCATGGCGGATGTTGGTATAGAGGGAGGTGGTGTCAACGGTGACAAGCAATATGTTTGATGGGATGGGCACAGATTTCAAACAATCTAAAAAAATGGTTGGTTTCTTTAATATAGGAGGGAAGTCTTTATACTACAGATTGCAGGTGTTGATCAACTACGGCAATTGTAAGTTCGATGGGTGCTTTGAAGCCAGCAACTATGGGACAGCCAGAGTGATTGGGTTTGTGGATCTTAGGAAGAAGATAAAATCTGACCTCGGTGCCTGTTTCACCACATTTGCCTTTTGGAATCTACCCCCCCCCCCCCCCCCCAGACACCAGTTTCTCAGAACTCTGCAGGTGAGAACTGTCACTGCAATATCTCACTTGTTCTTGCCATCCACCTGGCCTTCATTTACAGTAATTTCTTCAGTCTCAGCATTTCTTCACAGTAACTACTCTTTTCTTCACTCTCTTTCATTTTCTGATCTGTCTATTATTCACTGCACCCCCCCCCCCCCCCCCCCTGCCCCACCTCTATAATATATAGTGCCCTTAGGTTTTCACTCTTATTAACTCATGCATGATGTTTTGACAATATTTCTTTCTTGTACATTACCCTGTCTTCCACCTTCAAGGCCTCAGGTTTTCAAATCTCATCCGGAGCAGTCCCTAACAATCAGTCTTTCCTTCTCATGCCATTTGGTTAAACCATTATCTTTACTTTTCTCTATCTATTACTAATCCAGTCTCAAAATGTTTTGGACAGATGGCGTGTAACATCAAGCCATTAATCATTACTGGATGACTTGAATGCAACATAATTAATTCTAATATTTACATCCAATATTTCATATAGTACAATGATAATTCTGGCACTGAATGAACTTTCTTTTCTTTTTAGATAGTATACTCATATTCATTAATAAAGCACAAACAGAAAATAATTATAACACTAAAACTGATGAGTCAGATATGATGAAACTTATCCAAAGAGTAGAACATTTGATAAGGCAAAAATAGAACATAAAATCACAATTAAAAAGAAACAATTTTGTTCGAATTTACAAGGTGTATGAAATGTACACCTTACAAGTAATGTAAGTGTGTGGTGTGATTATATCAAATGGCAAAACATGATATATAGCAATGCATTATGCTGTTAATGATGATGCCTGTAAGTGAATGACATTCTCCTAGAAAAATTGGTCTCAGAGCAGTAAGGATTAAGAAACAGATTGCAAGTAGTAACATACTTTTAGAGGCCATCCAAGGCACACTCAATGTGATTTTGGTGATGTGATCAAGCTGCCAAGTATATAGCTGTGGAAGATATTTGCCTATGAGGTAAATCCTGTGTGGTCAATGATTGTTATCTTGCACATTGAAACTATTACCTCTTACATCTTCATAAGGCCATCTGTAAGCATAAAAGACAGAGCTGCACACTCAGCTCTGAGTGGAAACATGCAGGTCTGTCCATCTCTTTAATGGAATGTCACCTACACACAGAAATAACGTCTCATCTAAGCGCACCTGTTCCAGGGATGATTGAAAGTTCATATACCTCACCAAATAAAAACATGGTAGCTGTTACTTTGGATGCTAAAGTAGGATTGATTTTAATTTATTCATTCGCAAACAATGTTGTGTAAATTTCATAATGAATGGGGTCTTTATGGACGTGGAATGAGTCATAAATTAGCAGCAGAGACAGCCACTGCAGGATACTGCTGTTTTTATTTATCTATCCACAGACAGTTTGCAATTTACGGATGCCACCTGAATATGCACCATGACTAAATATACAAAAATACACACAACTTAAATATATGCAAGTATACCAATAGCAAGGAAAGTTCAGGCAGGAATGTAAATAATTTTGGAGCAAAGGAGACCACTCTCCAAGTAGCAAATACAAAAGAGTCATTGACAGGCACACACAAAAGAGAAAGAATTAATTTCTCATATCTTACATTACATGTTTGTACAGCATATATATCTGTGCTTTCATAAATTTTGTAAAGTATTTATTGATCATATGGTATTTATTCAACATCCATATACAGTGTGTTCAGACCATAATTCTCTATAATAATCACTCTTCACACTGCACTGTCACTGATAACATCATATCATTTGTAACTGGGCAATTACTGTAGAAATTTTTGTGAAGTATATTTAATTTAATGCTGGCATTTCATAAATTTCTCAAAACTGCAGGCGATTCTGACTGTTTGGATGTATTTTTTGAAATTGTTCGGTGAAAACTGTTTGAGTCTTTAAGGAAAAGCAATAAATAAAAGTTAGGGTTAATGGAGCATACTTTTCTGTACAAAGCTGGTCTTTGTGTTTCCTTACAAAACTTTCCTATGCTTCTAGTTTTATATTTATGAACATCCGCTGAATAGGTCAGGTGTCCACCATACGCAGGAGGCGGCTACATGGGTAGCAGGGACTCAGAAAAACACAAGAAGGGCTTCAGTCACAAAGGGTGCAGGCTGAACACAGGAAAAACATAGATACAGGAAACATTGTTATAACAGTTGTAAACTGTCGTAGCTGTGTTGGAAAAGTACCAGAGCTCCAAGTGCTAATAGAAAGCACTGATGCTCAAATAGTTACAGGCACTGAAAGCTGGCTAAAGCCGGATGTAAGCTCAGCTGAAATTTTTGCGAAGAACCTAATGGTATTCCGAAAGTATAGGCTAAACACGGTTGGCCGAGGCGTGTTTGTTGCTGTCAGAAGTAGTTTAACTTGTCGCAAAACTGAAGTAGATACTTCCTGTGAGTTAGTATGGGCAGAGGTCATTGCTGGCAACCGGAATAATATAATAATCAGATCCTTTTACCGACCTCCCAATTCAGATGATACAGTTGCTGAAAGGTTCAAAGAAAACTTGAGTTTGATTTCAAACACGTACCTGAATCATACGATAATAGTTGGTGGTGACTTTAATTTACCCTCGATATATTAGCAAAAATGCATGTTTAATTCTGGAGGTATGCATAAAATATCATCCGAAATTGTGCTAAACGCATTTGCTGAAAATTATCTTGAGCAATTAGTTCATGAGCCCACGTGAATAGTAAACGGCTGTGAAAACACACTTGACCTCTTAGCAACAAATAATCCTGAGTTAATAACTAGCATCAAAACTGATTCAGGGATTAGTGAACACAGGGCTGCTGTAGCAAGACTGAATATTGTAATCCCCAAATCCTCGAAAAATAAGCGAAAAATATACCTACTCAAAAAAGCAGATAAAAATTCATGTGACGCCTTCCTGAGAGACAATCTCCACTCATTCCAAATTAATAATATAAGTGTAGACCAGATGTGGCTTGAATTCAAAGAAATAGTATCGGCAGCAATTGAGAGATTAATACCAAATAAATTAACAAACGACGGAGCTGATCCTCCTTGGTAAGCAAAACGGGTTGGAACACTGTTGCAGAAACAAAAAAAAAAAAAACATGCCAAATTTAAACAGACGCAAAATTCCCAAGATTGGTGATTTTTCACAGAAGCTCGAAATTTAGCATGGACTTCAATGCGAGATGCTTATAACAGTTTCTACAACGAAACTTTGTCTCGAAACCTGGCAGAAAATCCAAAGTGATTCTGGTCGTATGTGAAGTATGTTAGCGGCAGGAAACAATCAATGCCTTTCAGCATGATAGTAATGGAGATACCATCGAAGACAATGCTACCAAAGCAGAGTTACTAAACACAGCCTTCTGAAATGCCTTCACAAAATAAGATGAAATAAATATTCCAGAATTCAAATCGAGAACAGCTGCCAACATGAGTAACATAGAAGTAAATATCCTCGGAGTAGTGAAGCAACTTAAATCACTTAATAAAAGCAAGTCTTCTGGTCCAGACTGCATACCAATTAGGTTCCTTTCAGAGTATACTGATGCATTAGCTCCATACCTAACAATCATATACAACCGTTTGTTCGACGAAAGATCCGTACCCAAATACTGGGAAGTTGCACAGGTCACACCAATATTCAAGATAGGTAGTAGGAGTAATCCACTAAATTACAGGCCCATATTGTTAATGTCGATATGCAGCAGGATTTTAGAACATATATTGTGTTCGAACATAATGAATTACCTCGAAGAAAATGGTCTATTGACACACAGTCAACATGGATTTAGAAAACATCGTTCTTGTGAAACACAACTAGCTCTTTATTCATATGAAGTGGTGAGTGCTATTGACAAGGGATTTCAAATCAATTCCGTATTTCCGGAAGGCTTTTGACACTGTCCCACGCAAGTGCCTAGTAGTGAAAGTGCATGCTTATGGAATATCGTCTCAGCTACCGTATGTGACTGGATCTGTGATTTCCTGTTAGAGAGGTCACAGTTCGTACTAATTGATGGAAAGTCATCATGTAAAACAGAAGTGATTTCTGGCATTCCCCAAGGTAGTGTTATAGGCTCTTTGCTGTTCCTTATCTATACAAATGATTTGGGAGACAATCTGAGCAGCCGTCTCCAGCTGTTTGCAGATGACACTGTCGTTTATCGACTAATAAAGTTATCAGAAGATCAAAACAAACTGCAAAATGATTTAGAAGAAATATCGGAATGGTGCGAAAAGTGGCAGTTGACCTTAAATAATGAAAAGTGTGAGGTCATCCACATGAGTGCTAAAAGGAACACGTTAAACTTCGGTTACACGATAAATCAGTCTAATCTAAAAGCCATAAATTCAACTAAATACCTAGGTATTACAATTACAAACAATTTAAATTGGAAGGAACACATAGAAAATGTTGTGGGGAAGGCTAACCAAAGACTGCGTTTTATTGGCTGGACACTTAGAAAATGTAACAGACCTAATAAGGAGACTGCCTACACTACACTTGTTCGTCCTCTTTTAGAATACTGCTGCGCGGTGTGGGATCCTTACCAGATAGGACTGAGTACATCAAAAAAATTCAAAGAAAGGCACCACGTTTTGTATTAGCGCGAAATATAGGAGAGAGTGTCACAGAAATTATACAGGATTTGGGATGGACATCATTAAAAGAAAGGTGTTTCTCGTTGCGACAGAATCTTCTCACGAAATTCCAATCACCACCTTTCTCCTCCGAATGCGAAAATATTTTGTTGACACCGACTCACATAGGGAGGAACGATCGCCAAGGTAAAATAAGGGAAATAAGAGCTTGTACAGGAAGATATAGGTGTTCATTCTTTCCGCATGCTATACGAGATTGGAATAATAGAGAATTGTGAAGGTGGTTCGATGAACACTCTGCCAGGCACTTAAATGTGATTTGCAGAGTATCCAAAAAAATGGTTCAAATGGCTCTGAGCACTATGGGACTTAACATCTGAGGTCATCAGTCCCCTAGAACTTAGAACTACGTAAACCTAACTAACCTAGGACACCACACACATCCATGCCCGAGGCAGTATTCGAACCTGCGACCGTAGCAGTCACGCGGTTCCGAACTGAAGCGCCTAGAACCGCTCGGCCACCGTGGCCGGCGCAGAGTATCCATGTAGATGTAGATCACTGTTTAATAGTGTAGTTATTAGCATGATCCAAGGATCATAATTGCATCCTCTCACTATGACGTGGAACTAGTCAGTTTTACAATTATAGTACACTTTTTCAGTGAAAAATATGACTCCACGCAACCACTTACATGACTGTCTTAAGATATTATTATAACATGCATGGAGTGATTTTTGTTAAATGTTCAATTACTTTCTCCCTCTCTCCCCCTTGCAGTCTATCAAGAAGACAAGATTTCACTTCCTGTTTGAAATTAATTTTGTAATCTGTCAAGTTGTTCTTATCTCTGGGTAAGTGCCACACTAAGGATATGTGAGGTATTGCATAAGCCATTTCTTCCTTTAAAATATTTTTTATGAATTTTACTGTTGTTTTTTAACTGTAGTTGATAGTTGAGAACAAACTTCATAAGGAAGTAAATGTATTGTGAAGCTGTTGTTAGTATGTCTAACTGTTAACAGAGTGTCAATGAAAGTGTCTAGTATGGACATCACTTAATATGCGTATTTTACACTTATGTGCACAAACACTTTTTTCCTCAATAATGAGTTAACCCAAAATATGGCGCTGTAAAACAGTAGTGAATGAAATTAAGAAAATGAAGTCAACTTTTTAACACTTTAATCTAAAAAATCTGAAATTATTTGTAACGTAAAAGTTGTAGAGTATAGACAAGATCTCGTTACGTGAGATTTACATTCAAGTTCTTATTAATATAAATACAAAAGAATTTAGTACTCTGTTTCATTTATTGACTGATCTACCTTCATGGGCACTGCTGAAACTTCAAAAAGCATATAAATTTGTCTGTGTAAATGGCTGGCAAAGTCAGGATTTAAAATTCTTTAAAAATTTCTCTACATGATTCCCTCTGCCAATCACCTTTTATAATTTTTATAGCTCACTTCTGAAGTCTACAGATTTGTTGTGCCATGTCTGTGTTATCTCAGAACAGAACCCCACACATCAGTGAATTCTGCACACAAACAATACTGTTTCTTAATCACTTACAGTTGACATTCTTGAAACATACTGAGTCTCACCTTTATCTTCTTCTTTTCCTTTGGCCTTTGTCCAACAGTTTCGCAGGGTTGGCATGGTTATGGTCGGATTTGGCAGGGGTAACTTAAGAGGTGGCCGGATGCCCTTCCTGATGCCACCCCATTATGTGAATGATGATGATGATGAAATGATGAGGACAACACAAACACCCAGTCCCCGGGCAGAGAAAATCCCCAACCCGCTGGGGATCGAACCCGGAAACCTGTGATCCAGATGCAGCATCGCTATCCACTAGACCACGAGCTGCAGACCGAGTCTCACCTTTATCTATGATTACAGTAGAGGCTGAAGCAATGAATTACAATTTGTACCAGTGCCAGTACAAATTTTAATTCATTGCTCCAGCCTATCATTATCATAGATAACACTGTCTCCATACTGCAGTACATTTTAAGCTTTCTTAACATGTAATAACAAACAACGGAAAATCTGGGACAGAATAGCAACATTGTTATGAAAAGGATAGATTGCCACACGACTACTGCCTGCGGCCACCAAGGCCCAACTCTCATTTATAGCAGTCTTGTTGTTATGCCTGTCTGCGACTCAACATCTCCTCTACATGGTCATTAACATATAATTATGTTTATTTGGTTTAAATTTTAGTATTTGTACTGCCTTCCCATAATTCAAAGAATTTTGTGTCAGAGGCTTCCTGAAACCTAAACGTCAAAAATTCCATTAACATAATAGTTTGTGTTTTGTTTATTGGGTGTCTGAAGTGCACCCAAGCTTTATTTAGTATTTAATAACAAGTTTGTAATGAAGCAAGCTGGGATAATTTTACTTCTCCTCTTGTTTTGCTATCTGCCTCTTTAAAATTCATTTTTTCACTTCTTACTAATTAACACTAACATACGTGAGGATAATTTGTACTTTATAAAAGAGAAATGTTGACCATCAGTTTTAAAGAACGTAACACCAGATCTAAATGTGTGCTTCGTTTTATATATGTAATTTATTTTCCAATTTAATTTGGCTATTCCTAGTTAGTATCTTTCATTATAAGGCAAACAAAGTCAGTAATTGTTTTGTAACTTAAATTCTATTGTTGATGTATAAATATATATTAATTCTGTACTAATTATAAACATTTGGAGGAGCAACTAACTAATAGTATTCTTAAACGATTTATTTGGCTCTATTCAAAACCATGTTAGCAAAACCAGCCCTTCATTAATTCCAAAATAATTATTGGTATCTGTTAATTTCATGATTTAAACAAAAAATTGGCTTAACACTTGCAGTAGAAGAACCAATTTTTCAATGTATTCAGTTAATTTAATGAGTTAAGTTTAAATTGTAATTTCTGTAAATTAAACTTCGAATAATGTGTGGTTTCAGTACCTATTATTGCGAGGATATATAAGGGCCTGATTTTTGGCCCTGAGACAGTCCACGACCGAATTTCAGACAAGAAACCTGTATTCGTTAGAACAACAACAATGCTTCAACATAACTGTGAAATAAGTGTTACACAATTAGGCCGGGTGTTAAAACAATGACAGTGTCTGCTCCATACGTACCTTTCTATTCTTCAAGAACTGTGAACATTGTGGTTAGGTTTTTACTGCTTGTAGATCTTCAGTAGTAAACTATTGTAGCAGTATGTGGAGGTTTGCCTGCAAACTATTAATGAGGCTTACGGAAAGTTAAAACAATAGTGCACTGGCCATATATAACTGTGTATTATAGGGCAAGGGGGAGGGGGGGGGGGGGGTTGTGAACAGTGAAAGTAAACTATTGTGAAGCACAACTGCACACCTGTCGGCTACATTATTTAAAGTAGTCAGTGTTGTACTTCCACAAGCCATTTTTGAGACAGTATCGCAACGCAGTACATCGACACTGAGGAAAACAATGAAGAAATAAAGAAGGAGCACTGTCACATTTGGTGCCTTGGATGAGGACTATTATATGTGGGCACAATAAACTAGAACTCACAAACTTTGAACACAGGACTTGAGTGGTTTACAATAAAGTAAAAATGAAGAAGGTGCAGCAGGCAATCAGCACTTGGATTTTTGGCCACAGTATAACAGCAGCCAATCAGTGAGTGGGTTCTATGGAAGCAGCCGTTAAGTACAGGAGCAGCCAATCAGCATGCAGGTGGACACAGCTGACCGGAATAAACAAGATGCCTCGCGGAGAGAATTACAACTTGCAACAGCTGTGCGGACGACAAGTCAAGATGACAACAGCAGCAACAGGAGACAAGTGATTAAAAATAAGTTACTTTCATAGCAATATCTGTTCTGTATTAAGTGATACATAATGAGTGGCCTTAACAAACAAGACAGTGAGACTGAGGACAAAGCTGTAGAGATTAAGTTGTTAAATAAACAGGAAGTCATAAGTAGGACATGAATGTAACTTTGAATGATGGTGACAAAAGTCCCATTGTAGATGAAATGTTAAAAGCGTCATCTACATTGAGCGGTAATGTGAGCGAAATAGAATGTGTTAGTTATAAGTAACAGAATCATAAGAGGATGAAGAAAGCAAATTGGTACCATGGTTAAAGAATTTTTGTTAAACAAAGAGGTAAGGTAAACTGAAAGTGAAAGGTGTCAGCATATGTGGAGGATAATTAATACCTGAAGTAATCAGCTCAGGTGAAATTAGTGTGATCTGGTGCAAAACAGAGGCAAAATGCAATATAAACCATCTTGGATACCAGATCTTAAAATTATTTGTAGTAAAGAGGAAGTGTTTGTGTTTGGTGCAGTCAGTATATTGAGATAACTATCTACCTATACAAGTTTGTCATGGTACAGCCTTTTCTAACATTAAGGAATTCCAACTTTAGGCATAGTTGCCTGGAGTAATGTGTGTGGAAAGAATAAGCAAGATTTGCATGTACATTGCCCTTCCAGCTAGAATGTCAAGCAAATAATAGTTTTTCTAAGTGATAATTTTGTCTGATCAGTAATGAGAATTAAGTTTGTCTTAGCACAAGGATCTGTTACTGTGGCATGTTTTTGAGAACTGTCAATTTTGCATTAGATAAGCAGGGGATGTGTTTATTTATTAGATGATGAAGCAATAATAAAATAATGAACAAATGTTAGGGTCTTAATGGTTAAGAAACCTGTCTCTGCAGTAGGGATAGTTTTTTTGAGAATGTACTCCACTAGCTAACGAGGTAAGAAATGTAAGTAAAATAATGGAGATGACAGACATGATTAATGAAAAAAATAATTGTATACAGAGAAATATGGTATAAATATATTGATGATCTATTTGTGAACTAGGCAACACTGGGTACTGTTTATTTTTGTCAATTCATGATGCTACAGCTGGGAACGAGAGTTTAACAGAATGAGCAATATTTACAAGTCATATAATACTGCATCATTGGATCTATAGGTTATATGGAAACTTATATTTGTGTTCTGAGGAATTATGAGCTTAAAGTAGTAATACTGGGATGAATAAAAGCAATTTTGCTGATTAACTGGTAACTGTGGCACTAGACTGATGTGAATATTCCGACAGGTCAACTATTTGGTAACATTTTGTGAGGATTTAATTTTCTGTTTGAATGAGAGTAGTGCTTAGAGTTGAGTAAAGAAGTGGGGGTAATGATTTGGTACAACTTCCATCCCCTTAATTTTGATCTGAACAGTAATTAAGCTATGTAATCATGACTCTATTATTTTTTCATAATGTAATCATTAGTAAATCTATGCTACTGCACATCTTGAGTTGTTGCTATTTTTCAAATGGGAAAGAGACCCAAATCTTTCAAGTTTAACCATTTTCAGACAGTTATGACTTAGAATAATGTTTTGTAGTGTAATGTGTACTTGATTTTAAATTTTTTTCTAGTCACCACCTTTTGTACTATAGTCAAATTTAGTGCTAATTACTGTAATTTTATGAGAACTATGTAATTTATTTATTTATGATGTAATGACTGTCACTTGCCATTAGTGTTAAACATTGCTTTTAGACTTAAGTTAGAAGTAAAAGTAAGTGTACTAAAGTAGGGTATTCTGTCTAATTTTTTTATGTACTGTCATGGAGGAGAATCCCCTCCAAGGGAGCTGATTGCAGTGCATTTCCTTGCCAACTGCTACTTGGACCTGTTGAAGGCATGGACAACTTGATGAGAAAGTGTCTTAAAGCTCATTAAAAGTGTGAATGTGCTCGTGAAAAATACTAAACATTGAGCAAGTGAAATTTTCTACCTGAAAGTGAACTGCAATGTGCTGTGTAATTTAGTGTTTTGCAACCCATGACGATTTAATTTTTTTTTAGCAAGACAGGACTTGTATGGGGATTTTCATATAGCCAGTTCATAAAAGTATACATTTGAAAAAAAAAAGTATGTACTGTAGTTTTTGATAAGATTTATTTTATGATATTTTTTGTGTGTAGATTTTTAACCCACTGTCTGGAGTCACTTGTAGTCACTGAATTGCCCAATTACCTATTTGCAATATCTATCTGGTCAATCCAATGAGGGGATGATGCAACGAAGCAAGCTGGGATGATTTTACTTCCCCTCTTTGTTCCCTTGTCTGCCTCCTTAAAATTCATTTTTTTGCTACTGGCTAATTAGCACTAACATATGTGAGTACAATCTGTACTTTCATAAAAGAGAAAGGTTGACCCTTAGTTTTAAAGAATATACCACCAGATCTAATTGTGTGCTTGGTTTTATGTATGTAATTTATTTTCCAATTTAATTTGGCTATTCCTAGTTAGTATCTTTCATTAAAGGGCAAAAATCAGTAATTGTTTCAAAACTTAAGTTCTATTGTTGACATATAAACATATATAATTTCTGTACTAGTTATAAACATTTGGAGGAACAACTAATAGTATTCTTAAAGGATATATTTGGCTCTATTCAAAACCATGTTAGCAAAACCAGCCCTTAATTCCAAAGTAATTAATGATATATGTTAATTTCATGATTCAAGCAGATAATTTCGCCTAACCCTTGCAGTAGAAGAAACTGTTTAACAGAACCAATTTTTTGATGTATTCAGTTAATTTAATGAGTTAAGTTTTAATTGTAATTTCTGTAAATTAAACTTCGAACAATGTGTAGTTTCAGTACCTATTACTGTGAGGAATTTATAAGGGCCTGATTTTTGGTCCCAAGACAGTCAGTCCACCACAATTAGGCCGTATGTTAAAACAATAACAGTGCCTGCTCCATACGTACCTTTCCATTCTTCAAGAATTGTGAACTTTGTGGTTAGATTTTTACTGCTCGTAGATGTTGAACAGTAAACTGTTGTAGCAGTATGAGACTTATGGAAATTTAAAACAATAGTGCACTGGCCATATATAACTGTGTATTATTGGGAGGGGGGTTATGAACAGTGAAAGTAAACTACTGTGAAACGCAAGTGTACACCTGTTGGCTACATTATTTAAAGTAGTCAGTGTTGTGCTTCCACATCCCATTTTTCAGCCAATATAACAACACATTACATCGTCACCGAGGACAACAAATGAAGAAATAGAGAATGTGAACCTTCACAAGTTGGTATCATCTGCAAAAGACACTGCATCTGCTGATGACAACCATAGTGATAAATCATTTATAAATGCCGTGAACAGCGAAGAGCTTAATAAAGAAATTTTGAATCCCATAAACTTTTATGAATGTTGTAACATCCATGGGATAAATTTTAGCTACAGTGCGATGAGAGAAAATTATGTCTGTAACAGTTATAAACATTATCTATTCGACTTATGAAAAAACAGTGAAAACTTATAAATATTAATTATTTATATAATATTCTATGATATAATTGGACATATCGATGTGTATCAGACAAAGACAATGATAATTGTAAATTCCTTTTACGATCTGCGTTTGTCTTCCTTTGTTTTTACCTTTTGTTGGTTGGCTTTTGTAAGTTGCGGACGCATATTGAACTGAGGTCTGTTAAGAAATTGTAATTATTTGTTAATTATTACTTGAAAATAGAGTTCATTATTATTATAAACATGAGTGAATAATTATTTGTAACTTTAATTCCTCTCTCAGTAAGCATTATCTGTGTTAATTATTTCTTTCCGCTGCAAGGAGCGCAGCCATTGATGATAGCGATTTGTATCGCGTTTTTGTCTGTGTTTTCCTTAGAAACAAATCAAATGTTTGCTTGATGAAGTCTAAATAGTGCACAATATGAAAGTATAGTTTATAGAGTTTAATAATTATTTAAAATACTTATTTGCTCTAACAATAAAAAGTCTCTATCAATTGACTTTGCCTTTACAAATGTCTGCTTGTGTCAGTATATGTGTGGATGGATATGTGTGTGTGTGTGTGTGTGTGTGCGAGTGTATACCTGTCCTTTTTCCCCCTAAGTAAAGTCTTTTCGCTCCCGGGATTGGAATGACTCCTTACCCTCTCCCTTAAAACCCAAATCCTTTCGTCTTTCCCTCTCCTTCCCTCTTTCCTGACGAGGCAACCGTTGGTTGCGAAAGCTAGAATTTTGTGTGTATGTTTGTGTTTGTTTGTGTGTCTATCGACCTGCCAGCGCTTTTGTTTGGTAAGTCTCATCATCTTTCTTTTTAGATATAAAGCTGTAAATAGAGTTGACCTGACAAAGTTTCTCGGACTGTGGTTCCAGGATAGTGTCAGGTGGAAACTCATACTGACAATCTCAGCAAAAATTGAACACATCCTGCTATGTGATGAGAATCCTTGAAAGCTACTGTAGTAAAGACTGCCTAAAAAGTGTGTACTATGCAAGTGCCCAATCAATGCTGAAGTATGGAGTCAACTTCTGGACAGCTTCTCCAAACACCATCAAGCTATTAGAATCCAAAAAGGAGTCTTAAGAATCACAGAAGTTGCCAAACACAGAAAATCTTGCAAGCCACTCTTCAAAAAACTGCAAATCCTCCCCCTTTCATGCCTTCACATATATGAAACCATAGTATTCATTCAGCAGTATGTGACTCAAAATCCCTCACTCTTCCTCAAAAATGAAGATGTACACACTCACTACACAAGGCAAAAATTGGATCTCCATATACATACAAAATATACATATGTGGCGCCAATGAGGTCGACACCAGCATCAATATACATTCGTCTTTGGACTCTGAGCATTGTCTTTGGGCTGTTCCGCCATGTTCAGTTCTTTGTGAGCCTTGCCTGTTTTTAGGTGAATAAATTAACTACAGCAAAATGGGCATTGTTTGGTGTAACCAACCCGAACTTCTCCCTGACTGGTGACCCCGAGTTGTAACGTCTTCCGTTTTTGCCATTTTACTATGTCCGCGACCTCCGCGTCGATTATTTTTGCGTGTATTACTTCGACACAGCATTCGAACAATGACTTCGGTCCAGGGCCTAATGCCAGATTTTGTGGTCAACATGCATCGTGTTTTTTTTTTTTTTTTTCTTTTTTTTTTTTTTTTATTCTTGGTTTTAGGGCGCAAAACTTCTATGGTCATTAGCGCCCAGCCCGTGACTTAAGACAGTAAAAAACCGAAATTGAAAACCAGCAGCAATGGGAACAAAGTCATAAAATTGGAGAAACTAAAAGTAGAAGGAATGCTTAAAAATCCACTACAGAAAGGGGGTGGTTGTCCCCAAAAAAAGCTTCAAATGACTGACGTCATTTCACTGTCACTAATAAACTGGAGAACGCGGTCGGCTGAGCGCGTGTCATCTGCTAAAATCGATGATAGATCAGGCGATAGCTGTAGACGGGAGCGTAACGGATTAAAATAGGGGCATTCAATTAAAAGGTGTCTTACCGTCCACAGCTGAGAGCAGTGGGGACAGAGTGGGAGAGGATCGCCGCTTAAAAGATGTCGATGGCTAAAAAGACAGTGCCCTATCCGGAGTCTAACTAAAATTACCTCCTCCCGACGACGCGTTCGGGAGGAAGAGGTCCAAGCGCAAGGAAGGGCTTTCACTTCCCGAAATTTATTACGGGGAAGTGCCGACCAATGCGCATGCCATAAATGAGCAACTTTGCGACATAAACCGCTCTGTAGATCGGTGAAGGGAAGCGACTGAATAGCTGGCCGAGGAAGAGACTTCAGCCTTGGCCGCTATATCGGCCGCCTCATTCCCACAGATACCAGCGTGTCCCGGGAGCCAGAGGAACGCCACCGAGACGCCCCCCAGGTGGAGCAAGCGCAGACAGTCCTGAATCCGGTGGACCAGAGGGTGCACAGGGTAAAGAGCTTGGAGACTGAGGAGAGAGCTGAGAGAATCTGAGCAGATAACGTACTGTATCCGCTGATGGCGGCGGATGTAGTGGATAGCCTGGAGAACAGCGTAAAGCTCCGCAGTATAAACCGAACACTGGTCGGGAAGCCGAAAGCGATTTGGGGTGTCGCCAACAATATAGGCACTCCCTACACCTAACGATGTTTTCGAGCCGTCGGTGTAAATAAATGTGGCGTCCGTCATTTGTGCACATAGAGCAGCAAATGCCCGTCGATAAACAAGTGTAGGGGTACCATCCTTGGGAAATTGACAAAGGTCACGGAGCAGGCAGATCCGGGGACGGAGCCAAGGCGGTGCTGTACCCCAAGTTGTCAAGAAGGTTTTAGGAAAGCGGAAGGAAAGAGAATGGAGCAGTTGACGGAAGCGGACTCCCGGGGGTAGTAGGGAGGAGGAGCGGCCTGCATACCCTACATCAAAGGAGGCGTCGAAAAAAAGGTCATGGGCTGGATTAGCAGGCATGGAAGACAGATGGCTAGCATAACGACTCAGGAGGACTGCTCGCCGATTGGACAGCGGAGGTTCAGCAGTCTCAGCATAAAGGCTTTCCACAGGGCTAGTGTAAAAAGCTCCAGACACTAAACGTAATCCACGGTGGTGGATAGAGTCGAGACGCCGAAGAATAGACGGCCGAGAAGAGGAGTAGACTATGCTTCCATAATCCAATTTCGAGCGCACTAAGGCGCGATAGAGGCGGAGAAGGACCACTCGGTCCACTCCCCAGGAGGTACCATTCAGGACACGGAGGGTGTTGAGGGATCGCAGACAGCGAGCCGAAAGATAGGAAACATGGTAGGACCAGCACAGTTTTCTGTCAAACATAAGACCCAAGAATTTAGCGACGTCTGAAAACGGAAGGTTGACAGGACCTAGATGTAAGGAGGGCGGAAGAAACTCCTTACGTCGCCAAAAATTGACACAAACGGTCTTACTGGGTGAGAAACGGAAGCCGGTTTCGATGCTCCACGAGTGGAGGCGATCGAGACATCCTTGAAGACGACGTTCAAGAAGGCTGGTCCGTTGAGAGCTGTAGTAGATCACAAAATCGTCCACAAAGAGGGAGCCCGAGACATCAGGAAGGAGACAATCCATAATTGGATTTATGGCGATGGCAAACAGTACAACACTCAGCATGGATCCCTGGGGTACCCTGTTTTCTTGGGAGAAAGTACGGGAGAGAGTAGTGTTCACCCGCACCCTAAAAGTGCGCTCTGCCATAAATTCGTAAAGAAAAAGGGGCAGCCGGCCTCGAAAGCCCCAAGAGAACAGTGTGCGGAGGATGCCTGTCCTCCAACAGGTATCGTATGCTCTCTCCAGATCAAAAAATATTGCTACCGTTTGGCGTTTCCGGAGAAAATTGTTCATGATATAAGTGGAGAAAGCAACAAGATGGTCAACTGCAGAACGATGCTTCCGAAATCCACATTGGGCTGGTGTTAAAAGACTGCGGGATTCCAGCCACCAAGCTAAACGGTAATTCACCATACGTTCCAAAACCTTACAGATACTACTCGTGAGAGAAATGGAGCGATAGCTAGAGGGGAGATGTTTGTCCTTTCCAGGTTTCGGAACGGGAACGACAACAGCTTCCCGCCACCGTCTGGGAAAGGTACTGTCGGTCCAAATTCGATTATAAAGGTGAAGGAGGTAACGCAGACTATGGGTTGATAAATGCAGCAACATTTGGACATGGATACCATCCGGTCCTGGGGCGGAGGAGCGAGAAGAAGAGAGGGCATGTTGGAGTTCCCGCATGGAGAAAACAGTATTGTAGCTTTCGTGATTTTGAGAGGAGAAAGCAAGATGTCGCACTTCCGCTGCACGTTTCTTCGGGAGAAACGCTGGCGGGTAATTTGAAGAGCTCGAAATCTCAGCAAAGTGCTGACCCAACGAGTTAGAAATTGCGACGGGGTCCACTAAGGTCTCATGCGCGACAGTGAGCCCAGAGACCGGGGAGAAACTAGGCGCACCTGAGAAACGTCGAAGCAGACTCCAAACTTCCGAGGAGGGAATGAAGGTGTTAAATGAGCTAATAAAGAATTTCCAGCTTGCCTTCTTGCTATCGCGGATGACGCGACGGCATCACGCACGGAGCTGCTTATAGCGGATACAGTTGGCCAAAGTAGGATGGTGACGGAAAATGAGAAGAGCATGTCGCCGCTCACGTATTGCGTCACGGCATGCCTCGTTCCACCAAGGAACTGGGGGGCGCCGGGGCAATTCGGAGGTGCGTGGTATTGAACGTTCCGCAGCTGTAAGAATAACGTCGGTAATATGTGTGACCTCATCGTCGACGCTGGGAAAGCGTCGGTCATCGAATGTCGCTAGAGACGAAAAAAGTGTCCAATCGGCTTGGGCAAATTTCCAGCGTCGCGAGCGCATATATGGCAGTGGAGGCTGCAGTCTAAGGACACATGGAAAGTGGTCACTCGAGTGTGTATCATCAAGGGTGAACCATTCGAAGCGCCGAGCTAGCGAAACAGTACTGACCGCAAGGTCCAAATGAGACAAATTTGTCATGGAGGCAGACAAAAATGTGGGGACCCCAGTGTTGATGCAAACTAGATCCGCTTGGTGGAAGGCGTCTAGCAATAGAGAGCCACGCGGACAAGGATGTGGAGATCCCCAAAGCGGGTGATGGGCATTGAAGTCCCCAACCAGCAAATAGGGGGGTGGAAGCTGACCAAGAAGATGAAGGAGATCAGCTCGTGCGATTGGTGTGGATGATGGAATGTATACAGTACAAAGAGAGAACGTGTATCCAGAAAGGGAAAGACGGACGGCGACAGCTTGGAAGGAACTGTTTAAGGGGATTGGGTGATAATGGAGAGTATCATGGAGAAGAATCATGAGTCCTCCATGGGCTGGAGTGCCTTCAACAGAGGGGAGGTCATATCGGACGGACTGAAAATGAGGGAGAACAAAGTGGTCATGGGGACGCAGCTTTGTTTCCTGAAGACAGAAGAAGACCGGCGAGCAGGATCGTAAGAGGACTGACAATTCATCCCGATTGGCTCGAATACCGCGGATATTCCAGTGGATAATGGACATAGGGTGAACAGAAAATGGAGGAATGTGACCAAGGGTGCTGTCACCTCAACAACTGCTCAGAGCTTGCGACCGACAGCATGGAATGGCATTCTGCCGAAGGCAGAAGATCCTGATCCATAGGTTGGTCAGGAGCAGCCCCTGCCACCAGCGATCGGCCGGTTGACCGGCCACCAGCAGTGCACCTCGGCGACACAGAAGACGGCCGAGGGCGATTTTCGCCAGGTGGTGCTGTAGATGGGACACGCCTTGGCGGAGAAGGAGAGGAACTGGGTTTCTTTGTAGCCTTCTTGGAAGTATGATGTTTAGATGAAGGAGGAACCAATGGTTGTGAAGTTGTGGTACGTAAAAACTCTTCACGAGTATGCTCTTTTTTGGAAGACTTGGCGTCTGACTTTTGGGCTCGAGATTTAGCAGAACCCGACGAAGGGTGAGCCATAGAGTGGGCAGGTGAAAGTGGTGAGGTTGAACGGGCGATCTTTGCGCTGGCCGATCTGACGACCGTGGTACTAAAGGTGAGGTCGCAAGTCTGCGTGACCGCCTCCTTTGTTGGCCGAGGAGAAGCAAGGACAGTGCTGTATTTTCCTGTCTGAGGCACGGTGGGCTGTCGACTGGCGAATAATTTTCTAGCAGCAAAGGTCGACACCTTTTCCTTCACTCTTATTTCCTGGATGAGCTTTTCGTCCTTAAAAACGGGGCAATCTCGAGAGGAAGCAGGGTGGTCACCCATACAGTTGATGCAGCGAGGGGATGGAGGTGGACAAGCACCCTCATGGGCATCCTTGCCACACGTAACACATTTGGCCGGATTGGAACAGGACTGGCTGGTGTGATTGAACCGCTGACATCGATAGCAACGCGTAGGGTTTGGGACGTAAGGGCGAACGGAAATTATCTCATAGCCTGCTTTGATTTTCGATGGGAGTTGAATTTTGTCAAATGTCAAGAAGACAGTGCGGGTTGGAATGATGTTCGTGTCAACCCTTTTCATAACTCTATGAACAGCCGTTACGCCCTGGTCAGACAGGTAGTGCTGAATTTCTTCGTCAGACAATCCATCGAGGGAGCGTGTATAAACGACTCCACGCGAGGAATTTAAGGTACGGTGCGGTTCCACCCGGACAGGGAAGGTGTGGAGCAGAGAGGTACGCAGCAATTTTTGTGCCTGGAGGGCACTGTGTGTTTCTAACAACAGGGTGCCATTCCGTAATCTGGAACAAGACTTTACAGGACCTGCAATTGCGTCGACACCTTTCTGAATAATGAAAGGGTTGACCGTGCAGAAGTCGTGACCTTCGTCAGACCGAGAAACAACAAGGAACTGTGGCAACGATGGAAGAACCGTCTGTGGCTGAGACTCAGTGAACTTACGTTTGTCAGCAGACATAGTTGAAGGTGAGGAAACCATTGTGGAAGAATCCCCCATGATTACCGGCGTCTCCGATGGCACGCTCCTCCCTTGTGGGGGCCCTCACTGAGGGCACACCCGCCTTAGGTGATTGTTCACACCTCAGGTCACACCTCCCGACAAACGGACGGAGGAACCAATCGGCACTTTCAGAAGGTATCAGCTCGGGTAATCACCCCTCCCTGGGCCTGGCCGTTACCAGGGGGTATGTACGTGTCCTACTTGTATACCCGGGGCAGGGAATTACGCGTTACCCCGTCACCGGCTATGCATGGAAGTGCATGGGTCGGCCTTCAGACATGCACAGGGAGGAAAAAAGAGAAAGGGAAAGGAAAGAAGAGGGGGTCTCAAACGCTGCAGCAGAGAAAAGTCAAAGAGAAGAGGGAAGGAAAAGAGAAGGACAGAGGAAGGACGAGGACTTGCGAGTGTAGAAAGCAAGGAATTTGGAACAGTTTCGAGCGTCCGTCTCCGGACGTAGGCACAAACCATACTCCCAGAGGGGGAGAAAGGGAAGGAAAGAGCCAGAGGTGAGGGGGGGGGGGGGGCGAAGACGGGGGACTGGGAAGGATGCGGAAAGGGAAGGTATGCAGCCCGGAAAGGAAGGAGGGCCACATTAGCTCGGGGTCCCGTGCTCGCTACGCACGTGTCCACAAAAGAGTTGTGGACCCCCTGGGGGGATGCATCGTGTTGCGGGTGATGTACACCCGCCAGGACTGCAACACAATGCCTCTCACTCGACGATTATGCCGATTTCTCCGGACGTTTTCGAGCCTGCAACAATAAGTGAGGTTAGGAGTGCGCATGACTCCAGCTATCAAACGCCTTTGTTCCCACCACATGTGCCCTCCCTCATCGACTGTGCAGTTACCTCGTACGGATCTCCGTGCAGTGCGGGACCAATACCGATTTCTGCAAATCCTATTTCGGACAACCTACTACCGCCAGGACAACGATTTGCCACGCCGCAATCCATGCAGTACCATGCGGATACCTGCCACGTGGCTGGAACTGCTTCGTTCACAGGTCTACCTCCTCAGCATCTGACCACGCCTGCACCTGCCTCGGTCCAGCATCAGCACATGCCTTCCTACTTCGATACCTCGACCTGCAACAGGAACAATAACTTGTTATCTGTGCCTGACCTCCATCTCCGTCACACTGCTACGTCTTAGTGTTTTATACCGTGACAGCTACCTTATCTGCACACCATTTTGAGTGGAGTGACTATGAACAGTGAACATTCACACATTCCGTCCCACGTTCGACATCATTTCCCACACTGTGCCTCTGGACAGCCCGCACCTCCACAGCATCCCTGCAACACAGGTGGCCTCAGCTCTGATCATATGTCGAGCTTCCCACGGACTAACACACGTTCTCAAACTCTGGACTTTTGCTCACTTGTCGCCCCCCACGACGGCTCCAGTCGAGCTTCCGCTACCATTCTTGGCACATCTCGGTGCCTCATCCGTGTCAGTCTTCCGCGACGCGTCAATCCGAACACATCCGCAACGTGTTGAGCTTCTGCAACCGCAATCGACACATTATGGTGTCTCACCCGCGTCGCGACGGATCACGCTCAACCACAATGTGTCACCTTCACGCTGCCACCTGAACAGCCGTCGTTGCCACATCCCCTGGAGGCACATTCTCCTGGAATACTACAGCAACAAC
The DNA here is from genome assembly GCF_023864275.1 of Schistocerca cancellata. Taxonomy (NCBI): domain Eukaryota; kingdom Metazoa; phylum Arthropoda; class Insecta; order Orthoptera; family Acrididae; genus Schistocerca; species Schistocerca cancellata. Next base: position 67,454,173 of record NC_064634.1, read on the forward strand.
AGCTCGATGCAGGCAGTGCCCCGACGAACTCAACTCAACCTGTTCTTCCAAACAATCTACAATGCTTACCGACGCTGCCACCTTTTAATCCCGACAGAGCAGCAACCTGGTTCAAAATTGTGGATGAAGTGTTCGATCATTACAAACTCGACAAGTCAACCAGGTTTCTGTGCCTCATCACCCACCTGCACGACCAGGAGGACTTGATTGCTGACCTGGTCGACGCCCCCGACCTCACCTACCTGGTAAACTCTAGCCAAACAGACAGTTCTACGTCGGCTTCCACGCTCAACTGAGGCAGCAATACGGCAAGTGCTCCACATCGATCAACTAGGCAATGACAAACCTCCCCAGTTCTGGAGACGACTACGTGCCCTGGTCAGCGCCGATCTACTCTCTGAAACAGCTCTCCTCGCCATCTGGTCAGATAAACTATCTCCTCACATCTGCTTTGCTCTGGCTCAAAGGTCTCCTGAACCTGTCCAGCAAAGAATGACTATTGCTGACAAGGTACACGATGCATCACTGCTCTATTTCGCCTGACAAGTGTCAGGTTCAGGCTCATCGCCCTGCGGCTGGACACGGCCGAGGCCATACTGTGCTGACCGTTCCGCTCGCTCTGGGAAGCAGTAAACAAGCAACTGGGATGTCACCGGCTCCGCCTACGGTCATGCCCCCTCCTGCCACTGAACCTCGGCCACCGCCACTGGCAACGAACTTTCCGCAGGAAATGCAACTGCACTACCCATACCGTTAGTTCCACACACGGTTTGGTGAGGCGGCACGGAACTGCAGACCACCCTGCTACTTCCCAAACGCCAATCGCAGGTAGGTCTGGGTGCCGCCTGCTGTGCACAACATGACAGGCACCCCCCAGTGCTCCATTCTGTCCGGGAATGACTGTATAATTGCGGACGACTTTACATCTTTACATTAAAAACATTTCGTCGGGATACCATTTCCTAGTGGACACAGGCACTGATGTTTCGCTGTTACGTATGTCCTTAGTGTCGTCGAACATCCACCCTCATCATACTTCACTGCAAGCCATGAATTCAACTAAACTACAATGCTCGAGTTCAACTTCCCATGTCATCTCACTCTCCACAAACTGCAAACTCGAGTGGACTTTTTTCGTGTGCGAAATTGACAAACCTATACTAGGCATTGACTTCTTACGACACCACAAACTTTCACTGGACCTAGTGGAAAACACTGTGTTTCATCATCCGTCCAAGACTCACTTCCCCTGTGCTCCATCAAGCAAACCCCCACGTTGACACATCGGTCTGGACTCATCTCATCCATACATGCTCGTCTCTGTCGACTACGTTACGAGAAACCATGCACAAGTGCCTTGTTGAGCTTGAACACGTCGCTCACCTACGCAAGGAAAACATCTAGCTCTCCCTCTGGCTGCACGAAACACAGCTCCAGCTATCCAATGCAGCAAAGGAATTACAGACAGTACAGCAAGGGCAAAGCAAAGTCAGTAAGTGCACTGAATCTGCTTGCAATCCCAGCAATCGAGCCTCCGTGTGTTTACCTCACAACTGTGCTATCAAGACTGCCATAATGTGTACTGACAGTTCCGCAGAGCCACACCACCCTAACTCGGCTGCACACAAGTGCGCATGCGTGTTCCCGATCTGACGACTCCTACCCCGTCCCTCGCGGACAGCACCTCAAACTATGCAAATTCAGCTCCTGCACGCCGCCACTGACAACACAAACAGTGCACTCGCACCAAGCATTTCGCCCGCGACCGAGCTGCCACATGCCGCGCCCTCGGACAATGGACTCACTAACGGCTTACGAGCTCTACCGAGCTCACCCGACCACGGTGCCACTGCTTTGGGCCAGCGGCCATCTTGTCACGTTGACTCCTGGGACACTTCACCGCCTCAGCTCCCGTCGGATCCGCCGAGTGGCTCTGAACACCACGACCATTCCTCACCTGCCTCGCCCGCCACACACTGTAAACAAACCGCCTCCTGTGCCGCCGGTACCATTTCCGTCATCACTGATGGCACGGTTCACAAGCTTCGCATCACACCAAGTCTCCCAATCTCCAGTAATCCATGTCGACTTTGTCCCAAGCACCTCTCCGACCTTAAAAATCAGATTTCTGAACTACTAAGCTCTGGCGTCATTGAACCCTCTCCCAGTAGCTGGTTGATTGGTTTGGGGGATTAAGGGGACTAGAGAGCTACAGCCATCGGTCCCTTGTTCCAAACTTACAAACACACACACAGAATAAAAAAATGAACAATGGAAAAGACGACAGACGACACAGGACAAGGAAGACTTAGACAGACACCAGACAAAAGAAATTAAAATCACACAGAGTGTGACAGTGGTTGGCCGACCATAGAGACAACAAGGGAAAGGCCAATGACCGAGAGACACACTAAAAACTCAATCTAAAACCGTAGGTGAAAGGCCAGACTCAACACAAAAAGACAAACACTTAGATTAAGTGATAAAAGCCCCCTGCCCGAATAAAACGGAAAACTAGGCCTGTCATGGCAGTGACATCTGTTAAAAGGGGAGGGAGCATATCAGGCAGCACAAATGTCTGCCTGACCAGAGCTAAAAGTGGACAGGCCAACAAAATGTAGACCACCATCAAGGCCGCCCCACAGCTACAAAGAGGCAGGTCCTCACGATGCAGTAAGTAACTATGCATCAGCCAGGTGTGGCCAATGTGGAGCCGACAAAGGACAACTGAGTCTCTGCGAGTGGCTCGCATGGATGACCGCCACACAGCCGTTGCCTCCTTGACAGCACGGAGTTTGTTAGGTGTGGTCAGATCGCGCCATTCAGCGTCCCAAAACGCGAAAACTTTGCGGCGTAAGATCGCTCGCAAATCAGTTTTCGGGAGGGCAATGTCCAGAGATGGTTTACTGGTGGCCTGTTTGGCCGGGCTGTCAACATGTTCATTGCCGGGTATCCCAAAAGGGCCGGGGTCCACAAAAAGACCACAGAGTGGCCGCAATGGGCAAGAGTATGCAGGGACTCCTGGATAGCCATCACCAGACGAGAACGAGGGAAACACTGGTCGATAGCTCGTAAACCACTCAGGAAGTCGCTACAGATAATGAAGGACTCACCTGAGCAAGAGCGGATATACTCTAGGGCACGAAGGACGCCGACCAGCTCAGCAGTGAAAACGCTGCAGCCAGCTGGCAATGAATGTTGTTCGGAGTGGTCCCCTTGAGCGAGAGCATAACCGACATGACCAGCAACCACCGAACCATCAGTGTATACAACACCAGAGCCCTGATACGTGGCAAGGATGGAAAGAAAGCGGTGGTGGAAGGCCTCCGGAGGAGCTGAGTCCTTCAGGCCCTGTGCCAATTCAAGCCGAAGGCAAGGGCGAGGCACACACCATGGGGGTGTACGCAGATGTGCCCAGAAAGGAGGCGGAAGAGGGAAAACACCAAGCCCGGAGAGAAGCTCTCCGATGCGGACCGCGATCGTACAACCTGACCGGGGCCGACGTTCTGGCAGATGGATGACCAACTGTGGGAACAGAAGACAGTAGTTAGGATGCCCGGGCAAGCTAAAAACATGCATAGCGTAAGTGGCCAGTAAACATTGGCGCCGTAACCGCAGTGGAGGGACACTTGCCTCCACAAGTATGCTGTACACAGGGCTGGTCCAGAAAGCACCAGTGGCAAGTCGGATCCCCCTGTGAAGGACTGGGTTTAGCACCCGCAATGCAGATGGGGATGCTGAATCATAAGCCAGGCTCCCATAATCTAGGTGAGACTTCATTAACGCCTGGTAGAGCCGTAAGAGGGTAGATCGGTCAGCGCCCCAGCTGGTGTGGCTCAAGCGTCGCAGAGCATTAAGATGCCGCCAACACATCTGCTTAAGCTGCCGGATATGTGGGAGCTAAGTTAACTGGGCATCAAAAACCACACCCAAAAACTGATGTGTCTCCACCACAGCAAGAAGTTCGCTGGCAAGATAAAGCCGCGGCTCAGGGTGAACTGTTCGTCGCCGGCAGAAATGCATAACACAGGTCTTGGCAGCCGAAAACTGGAAGCCATGCACTACAGCCCAAGACTGTGCCTTGTGGATAGCGCCCTGCAGCTGACGTTATGCAGCTGCAATGCCAATGGAGCTATAGTAGAGGCAGAAGTCAACAGCATACAAGGATGCTGAGACAGACGTTCCCACCATCGCAGCGAGCCTGTTAATTGCAATTAAAAACAAGCAGACACTTAAAACAGATCCCTGTGGCACCCCGTTCTCCTGAACTCAGGAGGAACTATGGGAGGCCGCGACTTGCACGTGGAAGGTACGATGCGACAGAAAATTTTGTATGAAAATCGGCAGTGGACCCTGAAGACCCCAATCATGAACTGTAGAGAGGATGTGATGGTGCCATGTCGTATCGTATGCCTTCCGCATGTCAAAAAAGACAGTGATGAGGTGCTGACGGCGGGCAAAGGCAACACGGATGGCTGACTCCAGGATCACCAGATTGTCGGCTGCAGAGCGGCCTTTACAGAACCCACCCTGAGACGGAGCCAGGAGGCCCCGAGTCTCGAGTACCCAACTCAATCGCCGGCTCACCATCCGTTCGAGCAACTTGCAAAGAACGTTGGTGAGGCTAATGGGGCGGTAGCTGTCCACATCCAAAGGGTTCTTGCCAGGTTTAAAAACAGGATAGCAATGCTTTCCCGCCATTTCGACGGAAACTCACCCTTGACCCAGAGACAGTTGTAAAGGTCGAGAAGGCATCGCTGGCAGTCCACTGAAAGGTGATTAGATTATGCTCTGTGCAAAATTCTACCAGGTGGCTTCCTCTTTCATTCCTTGCTTCCATTCCATATTCACCTACTACATTTCCTTCTCTTCCTTTTCCTACTATTGAGTTCCAGTCACCCATGACTATTAAATTTTCATCTCCCTTCACTATCTGAATAATTTCTTTTATCTTATTCATTTCATCAATCTCTTCGTCATCTGGGAGCTAGATGGAATATAAACTTGTAGTACTGTGGTAGGCAAGGGCTTCGTATCTATCTTGGCCACAATAATGCGTTCTCTATGCTGTTTGTAGTAGCTTACCCGCATTCCTATTTTCCTATTCATTATTAAACCTACTCCTGCATTACCCCTATTTGATTTTGTATTTATAACCCTGTATTCACCTGGCCAGAAGTCTTGTTCCTCCTGCCACCGAACTTCACTAATTTTCACTATATCAAACTTTAACCTATCCATTTCCCTTTTCAAATTTTCTAACCTACCTGACTGATTAAGGGATCTGACATTCCACGCTCCGATCTGTAGAATGCCAGTTTTGTTTCTCCTGATAACAACGTCCTCCTGAGAATTCCCCACCTGGAGATCCGAAAGGGGGACTATTTTACCTCTGGAATATTTTACCCAAGAGGACACCATCATCATTTAATCATACAGTAAAGCTGCATGCCTTCGGGAAAAATTATGCCTGTAGTTTCCCCTTGTTTTCAGCCGTTCGCAGTACCAGCACAACAAGGCTGTTTCAGTTAGTGTTACAAGGCCAGATCAGTCAATCATCCAGACTGTTGTCCCTGCAACTACTGAAAACGCTGCTGCCCCTCTTCAGGAACCACACATTTGTCGGGCCTCTCAACAGATACCCCTCCACTGTGGTTGCACCTACGGTACAGCTATCTGTATTGCTAAGCACGCAAGGCTCCCCATGAACGGCAAGGTCCATGGTTCATGTAATAATATCACTAAAAAGTAAAACATCGGCAGTATAGGATGGGATACGACAAAAGTGTTAAAAACAGTCTCTAAAGTAATTGCACAGCCACTATCTACAATAATTAATCAGTCCCTTCAAGAAGGTCATTTTCCAGACACACTGAAGTACACAGTAGTTAAGCTACTATTAAAAAAAGGCACAAAAGAACATACGAGAAACTATCACCCAATCTCTTCAGTATGGATTTGAAAAAAGCAAAACCACAGTATCTGCTACAAACCATTTTGTAGATAAAATTAGCTCCTTTCTAGGCGACTCATAGCATGCTGCAGGAATTTTTTGTGACCTATCAAAGATGAAGATGAAATAGGAGATATGATATTGCGTGAAGCATTTGACAGAGCATTGAAAGACCTAAGTCAAAATAAGGCCCCAGGAGTAGATAACATTCCACTAGAACTACTGATAGCCTTGGGAGAGCCTGCCCTGACAAAACTACCATCTGGTGAGCAAGATGTATGAGACAGGTAAAATACCCTCAATACTTCAAGAAGAATGTAATAATTCCAATCCCAAACACAGCAGGTGTTGACAGGTGTGAAAATCACCAATCTGTCAGTTTAATAAGTCATGGCTGCAAAATACTAACACGAATTCTTTATGAACAAATGGAAAAACTGGTAGAAGCTGACCTTGGGGAGGATCAGTTTGGATTCTGTAGAAACGTTGGAACATGTGAGGCAATACTGACCCTACGACTTATCTTAGAAGATAGATTAAGGAAAGGCAAACCTATGTGTCTGGCATTTGTAGACTTAGAGAAGGCTTTTGACAATGTTGACTGGAATACTCTCTTTCAAATTCTAAAGGTGGCAGGGGTAAAATTCAGGGAGCGAAAGGCTATTTACAATTTGTACAGAAACCAGATGGCAGTTATAAGAGTCGAGGGGTACGAAAGGGAAGCAGTTGTTGGGAAGGGAGAGAGACAGGGTTGTAGCCTCTCCCCAATGTTATTCAATCTGCATATAGAGCAAGCAGTAAAGGAAACAAAAGAAAAATTTCGAGTAGGTATTAAAATCCATGGAGAAGAAATAAAAACTTTGAGACCATAACAACAGCGACATCAAAGGTCTTTGATGAAGTGAGCCACTCCCTGCTACTCTGTACACTGTAAAAGTATGGAATTAGGGGCACTGTATTAGAATGGTTTAAATCTTACCTAACCAACCAAAGACAAAGAGTGGTTATACCATCAGAGAGAGGAATATATATTTCAAACTGGAAAACAATTACACAAGGAGTACCTCAAGGTTCTGTCTGAGGTTCCATTCTGTTTCTGTTTTACATAAATGGTCTACAGCTTAATATTGAGTGTCACTCACTTGCAGATGACACATCTGTAATCATTGAAAGTAACAGTACTGACCAAATTCCCCAACCTGTATTAAATACTTTAGAAAAATTAGATGGGTTAAAATTAAACATGGACAATACTAAGCCAAGCAGTTAAAAATGAAACAAACTAAATTAAATGATATTCATATCAGTCACAGAAAGCTGGATTTGCAGGAAGCTAGCTGTGTGAAATTCCTAGGGACACAACTGGATAAAAATCTATCATGGGCTCACATATACAGTAGCTTGCAAATAAGTTAAATAGCCTATCACTACAACGCTGCCAGCATGGACATAAGAAAAGTAGTATATCACAGCTACTTCGAGTCCGTAATAGGGTATGGAATTGTATTCTGGGGTAACTTAAACAATGTGTGTAAAATATTAAAACATCAGAAACAATCAAACAACGGAAAATCCAGAATGAAATGTAAAATTATTATTAACAGGAGAGTCGCTATTCACTATATAGCAGAGTTGCTGAGTCGGATATAGGTACTAGAAAATGACAGTCAGAAAGTGAGCTTTCAGCCCAACAAGACCTTTTACATTCTCTGCCAGAGTTTTGACTACATCTCGTTGTGACCTGAAATGAGAAATATTGACCCATTATCCTTCCAACTCCTCCCACAGGGGTATTCTGCCACCCACCAAACTTACACAATATCTTTGCCCATCCCTACACAATCCCAGCTCCCAACCCCTTGACTCGTGGCTCATATCCCTGTAACAGACCTAGGTGCAAGGCCTGTACCATACATCCTCACACCACCACCTATTCCAGTCGATTTACAAACATCACCTATCCCGTCAAAGGCAGGGATACCTATGAAACCAGTCACGAGATCTACAAGCTAAGCTGCAACCACTGTGCTGCATTCTACATGGGCATGACAACCAACAAACTGTCTGTCCGCATTAATTTCCACCAACAAACTTTGGCCAAAAAACAACTGGACCACCCTGTTGCTGAGCACCCCACCCAACATGACAGTCTTCATTTCAATGATTGCTTCACAGCCTGTACTGCCCGCATCTCGTGGGCCCGCATCTCGTGGTCGTGCGGTAGCGTTCTCGCTTCCCACGCCCGGGTTCCCGGGTTCGATTCCCGGCGGGGTCAGGGATTTTCTCTGCCTCGTGATGGCTGGGTGTTGTGTGCTGTCCTTAGGTTAGTTAGGTTTAAGTAGTTCTAAGTTCTAGGGGACTGATGACCATTGCTGTTAAGTCCCATAATGCTCAGAGCCATTTGAACCAGCCTGTACCATCTCGATCCTTCCCACCAACACAAGCTTTTCTGAACTGTGCAGCTGCAAACTCACCCTCTCCCTGCAATATATCCTACATTCCCATAACCCTCCTGGGCTCAACGTTTATTATTCATTGCCCTTACCCATATAGCCCCTTCCCAGTTCCCATTCCAGCACTACCCAGCCCTCTATCCCACCAATGCACCCAGTGTTTTCACTTCTCTCCTTTTTCGCTACCCTCCCCCTCCCTTCTGTCTAACCTCCCAACTGTACCTAGCTGCCTTACTCTCTCTCCACCTCATCCCTGCACATTCGCACTAGCAGCACTTGACGCCCCCCACTGCTACACTGCTATCCATCTCTCTCTCCACCCCAACCTCCACCTTACCCCTAGGTGGGTGCCTCTCCCATCATGCGCTGCTGCTCACAATGTAGCTTTAGCTGCCAGAGACTGTGGTCGTGTGTGCATGAGTTGCGTTGTCTATTTTCGACAATGGCATTGTTGGCCGAAAGCTCACTTTTCGAGAGTATTTTTGTTGTGCCTATCTGCAACTCTGCATCTCTGCTCTATGGTGAGTAGCAACTATCCTTTTCATAATATTGTCGCAGAACAAGCTGAGTAGCACCGTGGTGTGGCGGTTATGATACCAAACTGTTGCATGGGAGGTCGTGGGTTCAAAACTGCCCTGAACTGTACAGTTTTAATTTCTATATTCAGTTTGAGTACATTCTAAAAGTATCCACAAATGTCAAGAGTCACTGTACTGGACTGTTCTGTAGCTGTATATATACTGTATGTGTCCTGGCCAGAGGCAGTTTGCTCTGCGCTCTTGTATGTGCAAGTGCTGAATAAACCTTCGTTAAGTGAAGTTAGTGTTCGCCATTCAACTAGTTACACCTTCATCTACATGACCTTACTCCAGTGAAGACGCTGGGTATTGGAACTTGTGATAGCGCACATTATTGACGACACAGTGGCTCCCATCAGGGCACGACAAAGCCGCCGTTTACGTGGCGAGAAACCCGAGTTCGAGCCATATTCAACATATTGCAATTTACCAGAGACAGAAGAAGAGGAGGATGTTACGATGACAGCAACTGTGTGCCACCGCATGAGAGGTTTAAAAAAATGGTTCAAATGGCTCTGAGCACTATGGGACTTAACAGCTATGGTCATCAGTCCCCTAGAACTTAGAACTACTTCAACCTAACTAACCTAAGGACAGCACACAACACCCAGTCATTACGAGGCAGAGTAAATCCCTGACCCCGCCGGGAATCGAACCCGGGAACCCGGGCGTGGGAAGTGAGAACGCTACCGCACGACCACGAGATGCGGGCATGAGAGGTTCTCTGGTGACGATGGCCAAGATCCAAACAAGTGGTTGAAGGTATATGAGCCTACAGCCAAATTTAACAGATGGGATAACACCGTGTATTTGGCTAACGTGCTTTTCTACTTGGAGGGCACTGCCAAGCAATGGTATGAGAACAACGAGGAGAAGTCCATAAGCTGGGAAGTATTCCAGGCGGAACTGCGCAAGTATTTTGGTGACACACAACAACAGAACTGCAAGGCTGAAGATAAATTAAAGTGCTGGGCACAGCGTCCAGGAGAAACTACAGCATCCGCCATTAAAGATGTCTTGGAGCTGTGTAAAATAGTGGATCCTAGAATGAAGGAGGAAGATAAGGTTGCACATCTCATCAAGGGTGTTGCTGAGGACATGTATCAAGCCCTGCTCCTGAAGGAGGTTTCAACAGCAGATGATTTCATAAAATGGTGCCAGTATATCAAGACAATGCATCAAAAAAGAATTAGATGTAAGAAGTTTGAATGGCTTCCAAACATCATATCGATGTCTGTGATGGAGGAAGCAACTGATTTCACAAGTGTTCTGCATCAGATAGTGAGAGAGGAAGTTCAGAAGGCACTTGGATTGCACAGTGAGCAAAAAGCAAGACCCTTCAAAAGGGTATAAGGGAGGAAGTGGAACAGACATTGAACCCAATCTCTTGTCTTTCATTTCCCTTTAAAATTGTGAAAAAGTTGAGACCTAGGTGGAGTTATGTTCCTACAAAGCTGCATGAGGAACCTTTTTGTGCACCGAGGAAGACTGACTTCTGGAGGACACAGGATAACCAACCAGTATGTTTCCACTGCAGACGAACAGGACATGTGGTGCACTATTGTCGAGAAAGGCAGCGGATATTTGATGAAGCCCATGCCAGAAGACAGGAGACCGATCTTAGCTGATGCCAGCTCTGGGACGGCAAAGATGTGGGTGCAGGACGACATAGGTCACCATCGCCACAAGCTAGCCACTGGAGAGGATGCTCCCCAACACGAGGATCAAGGTCTCCATCGCCGTTTAGAAGCTCCAGCTGATCACCTAGCCACAGCAACCTGGAAAACTAAAGTGTGCGACCTTTCTTGGAGGTGAGGCTGCTGAAGAGAGAAATCCTCTGCCATCAATCACTACAAAAATGATAGGAAACTACGTCAGTATCCTCATGGATGGCTGACCAGCCCAAGCTCTTGTGGACTCTGGAGCACCATATTCAGTCATTTCGGATAAGTACCATCGGCAGTTGCAGAAAACCATATTCGTCAACAACAAAACATCTCTGGTAAAGGTGACTAATGGGAAATATGCAAAACCTACAGGAAGATGTACCATTCGTGTGGGTATAAGTGGCCATACACAGCCCTTAGAATTCATCGTCTTAAAAGAGTGTAGTCATGGTGTCATTATCGGATGGGACTTTTTAAAAGCTTCTCAGGCAATTACAGATTGTGGTTGCTTGAAGATTATGCTAGATGAGATGAGATATTGTGGACAGAAAGATGCGCATCCGAGTGTGTCGAGAATATGTGTGCTCGATGAAGTGATCATTCCTAAGGTCAGCACAAGAAAGGTAACTGTCATGCATCAACCCATGGTTGTTGTAGTGCAATGTAAAAGAAGCATACCACTGGAGAATAACTTGGTCATCCCAGCCTCTGTCATCTCATTTAAGGACAGATTCGGTGAACTGTGAATAGTTAACTGTAGCTGAGAACCGCAGATCCTTCCAAGATGCATGTGCATAGGAAACGCTGAGCCATTAATTGCAGAACAGCTGAGTGTCATAGAAACCTCTCATGCCGAGTCTGTGGGCGAAATTAGTGCTACCACCATGAGACAAGATCTTCTAGCTCAAATATCACCAACTCTCACTAAGGAAAAACAGAAGAAGCTACTTGCCATTCTTCAAGAGTTCTCTGAATGCTTCAATCCACAGGTGAAGAGCAAATTAGACAAATGAATGGTGAAGCACTGGATTAGCACTGGAGACCATCAAACAATAAGCCAGATAGCTTACTGTGTGTCAGCAACAGAATGTCGAATCATTCGTGATGAGGTAGAGAAAATGATGAAGAATGACATCATTCAGCCTTCACAGAGCCCATGGTCATCACCAGTGGTCTTTGTCAGGAAGAAAGATGGCAGTTGGTGCGTTTGTGTTGACTACAGGAATCTTAGTAAGGTAACTAAAAAGGACGTTCACCCTCTTCCACGAATTGACGATACACTAGACTGTCTGAATGGTGCAAAGTTTTTCTCAACTGTGGACATGCACTGGGGATACTAGCAAATTGAAGTACATGAGGCTGATCATGAGGAAACTGCATTCATCACCCTCTTCCACGAACTGACAATACACTAGATTTTCTGAAGCGACTAAGTTTTTCTCAACCATGGACATGTACTCGGGATACTGGCAAATCGAAGTAGATGAGGTCGATCGTGAGAAAATTGCATTTATCACCCCTGAGGGCCTGTATGAGCTTAAGGTAATGCCGTTTGGTTTGTGTAATGCACCAGCAACTTTTGAATGGATGATGGATAATCATCTATGTAACCTGAAGTGGATGATGTGTCTTTGTTATTTAGATGATATTATAGTGTTCTCAGAGACATTTGATGAACATATAAAAAGACTGAGGGCCGATCTTAAGTGTCTCCAACAAGGTGGACTGTAACTTAATCCAAGAAAGTGTTTCTTTGGAGCAAAAGAAATCAAAATACTTGGACATCTTGTGTCAAACGAAGTGTGTGGCCAGACCCAGAAAAGTTGAGAGCTTTAACGGAATTTCCTATTCCTAAAAGTATTAGAGATGTGACAAGCTTCCTCGGATTATGTTCTTATTACCGTCATTTTATCAAAGACTTTTGTATCAAAGCCAGGCCACTCCAAGAGTTGTTAAAAGCTGATGCTACATTTATCTGGGGTGATGCTCAACAAGATTCTTTCGATGTGCTGCAAAAAGCTCTGATGACTGACTCTGTACTTGGTCTGTATGATGAGAGAGCACCTGCAGAACTACACACAGATGCCAGTGGGTATGTGATCGGTGCTGTTCTGGTGCAATTTTCGTGTGGAAAAGGGAAGGTTATAGCCTATGCTTCTAGGACACTTACAAAAGCTGAGAGAAACTACTCAACCACATATTTAGCTTTCACCTTTGTTTTGTAGTTTGATTCTCAATTTCTTTCCGAGTATTTGTGCACTTGCATACTTAATTACATAAAATCCTTGCTTATTCTTGTATTTGAGAGGAGTAATAGTGCTTATTGATAGCTGTAGAGTATAAATTCGCAGAGTCGTTACTCAGTTGTTTGTTTTGGACAGCCAGTGAGCTTTTGACACAGCTCAGTGAACCTTGAGCAGCCACTGGTGAAGTATCACTGCAGCAGCAGTGCATTGGCGAGGCGCATACTTAGCTTTCCTATTTGTTTTGTAGTTTGATTCTTAATTTCTTTCCGAGTGTTTGTGCACTTGCATATTTAATTACATAAAATCCTTGTGTATTCTTGTATTTGAGAGGAGTAATATTGCTTATTGATAGCCATAGAGTATAAATTCATGGAGTCGTTAGATATTAGCACTAGGATGGATAGGGTGTGTGCGTGCTATGTGCGGGCGCAGGAGGAACTGGCCGCGGTTCGCGAGCAGCTGAGCGTGCTGTTTGCCATGATCAGCCACCTACAGGCTGCTGCCTCAAGGTTCAGCGACGGCAGAGGGTCTGGCGCATCGCTTGAGACACCCCAGGTGTCGCTTGCTGCGTCCGCTGACTCAGCCACCAAGGCACCTTCTAGTGTACCAAGTGCGTTGGAGCCGCCATCACCTCAGGGTGAGTAGTGGACTGCAACGCGTTCGCATCGCTTGAGGTGGCGGGCCAATGTGGAGGCTGGCCTCGCCCGTTCATCCTGTCAGTGGGCAGGTGGCCGCTCCTTCAGCAGAGCCCAAGCAGGCACACGGGGGCAAAGACTTGCTGGTTATTGGGAGCTCCAACGTTAGGTGGTTGATGGAGTCCCTTAGGGAAATAGTGTACAGGGCTGGAAAGAAATCCAACGTGCACTCGGTTTGTCTGCTGGGGGGCCTCATCAGAGATGTGGAGGCAGCCTTGCCTGCGGCTATCGAGCGTACGGGGTGCAGTTGTCTGCAAGTAGTTGCTCACGTCGGCACCAATGGTGCCTGTCACTTGGGTTCTGAGGCGATCCTCAGTTCGTACAGGCGGCTGGTGGATTTGGTGAAGACTGCTGGCCTCGCACGTGGGGTGCAAGCAGAGCTCTCTATTTGCAGCGTCGTTCCCGGAGTGGATCGGGTCCTTTGGTTTGGAGCCGAGTGGAGGGTCTCAACCAGAGGCTTCGTCAACTCTGTGATGGTCTTGGCTGCAGATTTCTAGACTTGTGCTATTGGGTGGGGAATTGTAGGATGCTCCTAGATAGGTCAGGGGTGTACTACACAAAGAAAGCGGCTACTTGGGTAGCAGAGTACTTGTGGCATGGACATGGGGTTTTTTTAGGCTAGGCAGTAGTGTGAGGTGTCCTGACGAACACTCACCAGTCAACGTGCAGGCAGGGAAATCAGGATGCGCTCAGTATAAAGACACTTCAGCTATCAAGGTATTAGCAGTAAATTTTCAGAGTGTTCGGAATAAAGTTCCTGAATTTACTGCCCTCCAGGAAGCGTGAGGCGTGCAAATTATTCTCGGGACTGAGACCTGGCTGAACCCTGAGATAGGAAGTTCTGAAATATTTAGTGAGGGTTGGAACGTGTATCAGAAAGACAGATTAGACACCGTAGGAGGTAGTGTCTTCATTGCAGTTGACAAAAATATTGTGTCTACTGAGGTTGGAGTAGTGTGTGATTGTGGAGTTATCTGCACATGTTTAACAGGGCTAGGGGAAATAAAGTTATTTGTGGGGTGTTATTACCGGCCACCAGGTTCCACCGTGACAGTTCTAGAATCATTCAAAGGGAGTCTACATTCTGTATCGCAGAAGTAACTGGATCATGCTATATTAGTCGGAGGCGACTTCAACCTGCCTAGTATAGACTGGGATGTCTATGGATTCATTACAGGTGGCAGAGACAAGCCATTGTGTGAATTACTTTTGAACACATTATCCGAAAACTGTCTTGAGCAGCTAAATCGACAGCCAACGCGTAATGGAAATATTTTAGATCTGGTAGCCACGAACAGACCAGACCTCATCGACGGTGTCAGTGTTGAGACAGGGATTAGTGATCATGATGTTGTCATTATGACTATGGTTATGAAAGTTAAAAAGTCAGTCAAGAAGGCTAGGAGAGTATTCTTACTAGAAAGAGCAGATAAGCAGTTGTTAGTATCCCACTTAGTAAATGACTCGACTTCATTTACTTCCGGTACGATGGACATGGAAGAATTATGGGCAAATTTTAAACACAATGTAAATCATGCGTTGGACAAGTATGTGCTGAAAAAGTGGGTTACGGACGGAAAAGACCCACCATGGTTTAACAGCGCAATTCAGAGAATGCTCAGGAAGCAAAGGCAGTTGCACTCGTGGTACGAGAAATATCGGGAGAATGACGACAGGCAAAAGTTAGTAGAGATTCATGCTGCTATAAAAAGAGTGATTTGCGAAGCATTCAACCACTACCACCATCATACCTTAGCAAAAGATCTTGCTGAAAACCCAAGGAAATTCTGGTCTTACGTAAAATCGGTAAGCGGGTCGAAGGCTTCCATCCAGTCACTCACTGATCAGTCTGCCTGTCAATGGAAGACAGCAAAACAAAAGCTGAAATTTTTAATTTAACATTTGAGAAATCTTTCACGTAGGAGGATCATACAAACATACCGCCATTTGAGTCTCGTACAGATTCCCGTATGGAGGACATAGTGATAGACATCCCTGGGGTTGTGAAGCAGCTGACTGGGTTGAAAATAAATAAATTGCCAGGTCCTGATGGGAATCCAATTCGGTTTTACAGAGAGTACTCTACTGCATTAGCTCCTTACTTAGCTTGCATTTATCAAGAATCTCTTGCCCAACGTAAAGTCCCGAGTGACTGGAAAAAAGAGCAGGTGAAGCCTGTATATAAGAAGAGTAGAAGGACAGATCCTCAAAATTACAGACCAATATCCTTAACATCGATTTGTTGCAGGATTCTCGAACATTTATCAGTTCGAATATAATGAAATTCCTTGAGACAGAGAAGTTGCTGTCCATGCATCAGCACGGCTTTAGAAAGCATCGCTCCTGCGAAACGCAACTCGTACTTTTTTCACATGATATCTTGCAAACCATGGATGAAGGGTATCAGACGGATGCCATATTCCTTGACTTCCGGAAAGCGTTTGACTCGGTGCCCCACTGCAGACTCCTAACTAAGGTACGAGCATATGGGATTGGTCCCCAAGTATGGGAGTGGCTCGAAGACTTCTTAAGTAATAGATGGTGAGTGTTCATCGGAGGTGAGGGTATCATCTGGAGTGCCCCAGGGAAGTGTGGTAGGTCCACTGTTGTTTTTTATCTACATAAATCATCTTTTGGATACGGTGGATAGCAATGTGCGGCTGTTTGCTGATGCTTCTGTTTTTGTTTTGAACGGCCAGTGTCGGTTGGTCACAGTCAGTGTGCTCCCTGCCGCCGTTGGATAAGCAGCTGCAGCAGCAAGCTCACTCATTTGCTACATAGTTTAATTCTTAATTTCTTTGCGTGTTTTTGGTACTTGCACTGTTTAATTCATAAATTTCGGGCGTATTATAGTATTTGAGAGTTGTAGCATAGCGTTTTATTACCTGAATAGTGTAAAATCGTGTAGTCTCCTTCCGCCGCCGAGCAGTGTGTCAGCAGTGCGCAAGTAGCAGCATTACTGCATTTACTAGGCAATCTTGTATTTTAATAACCATTTAAATTTTGCGTTGATTTGTTTGCGCTCTCTGTAGATTAGTTCAGACGTTCTTTGCACAACAGTTTTTAGCATGGATAGGGACTGCAACTGCTGTGTTCGGATGCAGGCTGAGTTGGCGTCCCTTCGCTCCCAGCTTCAGGCAGTGTTGGCTTCGGTCACACAGCTTGAGGCTGTTGCCAATGGGCATCACTGTGGGGGTCCGGATGGGGGTTTGTCGGGGACGGCCAGCTCGTCCCACGCATCCGCCGATCGAACTACGACTGTGGTTGCCCGGGATACTGCCCGCATTAAGGCTGATCCCTCACCTGTGGTAGAGTGGGAGGTCGTCTCGAGGTGTGGCAGGGAGCGAAAGACATTCCGGAGGGCTGAACGGAAGGCCTCTCCAGTTTGTCCGACGAACCAGTTTCAGGCTCTGTCTCAGGCTGATACTAATCTTCGGCCTGACATGGCTGCTTGTCCTGTTCCAGAGGTTGCCCCTCGGTCTGCAAGATCCGGGCGGTCACAGAGGGTGGGCTTACTGGTAGTTGGGAGCTCCAACGTCAGGCGCATAATGGGGCCCCTTAGGGATATGCCAGCAAGAGAGGGGAATAAAACCAATGTGCACTCCGTGTGCATACTGGGGGAGTCATTCCAGATGTGGAAAGGGTCCTTCCGGATGCCATGAAGGGTACAGGGTGCACCCATCTGCAGGTGGTCGCTCATGTCGGCACCAATGATGTGTGTCGCTATGGATCGGAGGAAATCCTCTCTGGCTTCCGGCGGCTATCTGATTTGGTGAAGACTGCCAGTCTTGCTAGCGGGATGAAAGCAGAGCTCACTATCTGCAGCATCGTTGACAGGACTGACTGCGGACCTTTGGTACAGAGCCGAGTGGAGGGTCTGAATCAGAGGCTGAGACAGTTCTGAGACCATGTGGGCTGCAGATTCCTCGACTTGCGCCATAGGGTGGTGGGGTTTCGGGTTCCGCTGGATAGGTCACGAGTCCACTACACACAACAAGCAGCTACACGGGCATCAGGGGTTGTGTGGCGTGGGCTGGGCGGTTTTTTAGGTTAGATGGCCTTGGGCAAGTACAGAAAGGGCAACAGCCTCAACGGGTGCAAGGCAAAGTCAGGACATGCGGGGACCAAGCAGCAATCGGTATTGTAATTGTAAACTGTCGAAGCTGCATTGGTAAAGTACTGGAACTTCAAGCGCAGATAGAAAGCACCGAAGCTGAAATCGTTATAGGTACAGAAAGCTGGCTGAAGCCAGAGATAAATTCGGCCGAAATTTTTACAAAGGTACAGACGGTGTTTAGAAAGGATAGATTGCATGCAACCGGTGGTGGAGTGTTCGTCGCTGTTAGTAGTAGTTTATCCTGTAGTGAAGTAGAAATGGATAGTTCCTGTGAATTATTATGGGTGGAGGTTACACTCAACAACCAAGCTAGGTTAATAATTGGCTCCTTTTACCGACCTCCCGACTCAGCAGCATTAGTGGCAGAACAACTGAGAGAAAATTTGGAATACATTTCACATAAATTTTCTCAGCATGTTATAGTCTTAGGTGGAGATTTCAATTTACCAGATATAGACTGGGACACTCAGATTATTTAGGATGGGTGGTAGGGACAGAGCATCGAGTGACATTATACTGAGTGCACTATCCGAAAATTACCTCGAGCAATTAAACAGAGAACCGACTCGTGGAGATAACATCTTGGACCTACTGATAACAAACAGACCCGAACTTTTCGACTCTGTATGTGCAGAACAGGGAATCAGTGATCATAAGGCCGTTGCAGCATCCCTGAATATGGAAGTTAATAGGAATATAAAAAAAGGGAGGAAGGTTTATCTGTTTAGCAAGAGTAATAGAAGGCAGATTTCAGACTACCTAACAGATCAAAACGAAAATTTCTGTTCCGACACTGACAATTTTGAGTGTTTATGGAAAAAGTTCAAGGCAATCGTAAAATGCGTTTTAGACAGGTACGTGCCGAGTAAAACTGTGAGGGACGGGAAAAACCCACCGTGGTACAACAACAAAGTTAGGAAACTAGTGCGAAAGCAAAGAGAGCTTCACTGTAAGTTTAAATGCAGCCAAAACCTCTCAGACAAACAGAAGCTAAACGATGTCAAAGTTAGCGTAAGGAGGGCTATGCGAGAAGCGTTCAGTGAATTCGAAAGTAAAATTCTATGTAACGACTTGACAGAAAATCCTAGGAAGTTCTAGTCTTATGTTAAATCAGTAAGTGGCTCGAAACAGCATATCCAGACACTCCGGGATGATGATGGCATTGAAACAGAGGATGACACGTGTAAAGCTGAAATACTAAACACCTTTTTCCAAAGCTGTTTCACAGAGGAAGACTGCACTGCAGTTCCTTCTCTAAATCCTTGCACAAACGAAAAAATGGCTGACATCGAAATAAGTGTCCAAGGAATAGAAAAGCAACTGGAATCACTCAACAGAGGAAAGTCCACTGGACCTGATGGGATACCAATTCGATTCGACACACAGTACGCGAAAGAACTTGCCCCCCTTCTAACAGCCGTGTACCGCAAGTCTCTAGAGGAACGGAAGGTTCCAAATGATTGGAAAAGAGCACAGGTAGTCCCAGTCTTCAAGAAGGGTCGTCGAGCAGATGCGCAAAACTATAGACCTATATCTCTGACGTCGATCTGTTATAGAATTTTAGAACATGTTTTTTGCTGGAGTATCATGTCGTTTTTGGAAACCCAGAATCTACTATGTAGGAATCAACATGGATTCCGGAAACAGCGATCGTGTGAGACCCAACTCGCTTTATTTGTTCATGAGACCCAGAAAATATTAGATACAGGCTCCCAGGTAGATGCTATTTTTCTTGACTTCCGGAAGGCGTTCGACACAGTTCCGCGCTGTCGCCTGATAAACAAAGTAAGAGCCTACGGAATATCAGACCAGCTGTGTGACTGGATTGAGGAGCTTTTAGCAAACAGAACACAGCATGTTGTTATCAATGGAGAGATGTCTACAGACGTTAAAGTAACCTCTGGCGTGCCACAGGGGAGTGTTATGGGACCATTGCTTTTCACAATATATATAAATGACCTAGTAGATAGTGTCCGAAGTTCCATGCGGCTTTTCGCGGATGATGCTGTAGTATACAGAGAAGTTGCAGCATTAGAAAATTGTAGCGAAATGCAGGAAGATCTGCAGCGGATAGGCACTTGGTGCAGGGAGTGGCAACTGACCCTTAACATAGACAAATGTAATGTATTGCGAATACATAGAAAGAAGGATCCTTTATTGTATGATTATATGATAGCGGAACAAACACTGGTAGCAGTTACTTCTGTAAAATATCTGGGAGTATGCGTGCGGAATGATTTGAAGTGGAATGATCATATAAAATTAATTGTTGGTAAGGCGGGTACCAGGTTGAGATTCATTGGGAGAGTCCTTAGAAAATGTAGTCCATCAACAAAGGAGGTGGCTTACAAAACACTCATTCGACCTAAACTCAAGTGGCAGACTCTGCAAGAGAGGCGCTCTGCATCGCGGTGTAGCTTGCTCACCAGGTTTTGAGAGGGTGCGTTTCTGGATGAGGTATCGAATATATTGCTTCCCCCTACTTATACCTCCCGAGCAGATCACGAATGTAAAATTAGAGAGATTAGAGCACGCACGGAGGCTTTCAGACAGTCGTTCTTCCCGCGAACCATACGCGACTGGAACAGGAAAGGGAGATAATGACAGTGGCACATAAAGTGCCCTCCGCCACACACCGTTGGGTGGCTTGCGGAGCATAAATGTAGATGTAGATGTAGATGATGCTGTGGTGTACGGGAAGGTGTCGTCGTTGAGTGGCTGTAGGAGGATACAAGATGACTTGGACAGGATTTGTGATTGGTGTAAAGAATGGCAGCTAACTAAATATAGATATATGTAAATTAATGCAGATGAATAGGAAAAAGAATCCCGTAATGTTTGAATACTCCATTAGTAGTGTAGTGCTGGACACAGTCACATCAATTAAATATTTGGGCGTAACACTGCAGAGAGATATGAAGTGGGACAAGCATGTAATGGCAGTTGTGGGGAAGGCGGATAGTCATCTTCGGTTCATTGGTAGAATTTTGGGAAGATGTGGTTCATCTGTAAAGGACCGATTCTTGAGTACTGCTCGAGCGTTTGGGATCCCTATCAGGTTGGATTGAGGGAGGACATAGAAGCAATTCAGAGGCGGGCTGCTAGATTTATTACTGGTAGGTTTGATCATCAGGCGAGTGTTACGGAAATGCTTCAGGAACTAGAGTGGGAGCCTCTAGAGGAAAGGAGGTGTTCTTTTCATGAATCGCTACTGAGGAAATTTAGAGAACCAGCATTTGAGGCTGACTGCAGTACAATTTTACTGCCGCCAACTTACATTTCGCAGAAAGACCACAAAGATAAGATAAGAGAGATTAGGGCTCGTACAGAGGCATATAGGCAGTCATTCTTCTCTCGTTGTGTTTGGGACTGGAACAGGGAGAGAAGATGCTAGTTGTGGTATGAGGTACCCTCCGCCACGCACTGTATGGTGGATCGTGGAGTATGTAGGTATGTAGATGTAGATGTAGAAAGAGAATGTCTTGCTGTGTTCTGGGCCATGTGCAAATTTCGACAGTATCTCTATGAAAGGCCATTCACAGATGTTACAGACCATCATTAACTTTGTGGTTGATAGTTCTTAAGAATGCCACAGGACGGCTCATCACGTGGGCTCTACATCTTGGAAAGTATGGTTCAAATGGCTCTGAGCACTATGGGACTTAACATCTATTGTCATCAGTCCCCTAGAACTTAGAACTACTTAAACCTAACTAACCTAAGGACATCACACAACACCCAGTCGTCACGAGGCAGAGAAAATCCCTGACCCCGCCGGGAATCAAATCCGGAAACCCGGGCATGGGAAGCAAGAATGCTACCGCACGACCATGGGCTGTGGACTGGAAAGTATGACATTACCATAGTGTACAAAAGTGGAAGAAAACACCAAGACGCCGACTGTCTCTCGAGAAACCCTGTGCAAGACCATCAAGACTTTGATGAAGATAGTGACTGTCTCACTGCGCTCCAGGATCTCTCTGCTGAGCAGAAGAAGGATGCTAAGATATCTCAAATTATGCTTGCCTTAAATTGGTCACAGGATGTAAAAGGACAGTTTAAAGTAGTTAATGGATTACTTTGCAAGAAAAACTTTGATCCGTTTGGAAAGAGGTGGCTACCAGTGATCCTGAACACATGCTCTTAGATGTTCTACAGAAATTCCATGACACACCTGAGGCTGGACATTTAGAATTTATTAAGACATATGATAGGATCCACAAGGGATTTTTCTGGCCAGGTTTATTACGGAGTGTCCGTCACTATGTGTTGCATTGTCGAGAGTGTCAGAGGAGAAAGGCAGTTCCTCAGAAACCACGTGGCCAACTCATACCAATTCCACCAGCCGAAACGCCTTTCCAGTGTGTTAGGATTGGCCTCCTCAGACGATTTCCAACATCTGCTAGTGGCAATAGATGGATTATTGTTTGCACTGATTATCTGACATGCTATGCCATTACAAAATCCACGAAAACAGCCGAAGCATTAGAGGTAGCCAAATTCATCATGGAAGACATTGTATTAAAACACGGTGCTGAAAGGTGGTTAATTACGGATTGAGGGAAAGTTTTTCAATCGAATTTTGTGACAGAGATAAACTGTCGGCACAACATTACTCATCACATGATGACTGCCTACCATCCACAAACTAACGGGCTTACTGGACACCTTAATAAGACCTTGGCCGACATGCTATCAATGTTTGTCAATATTGAGCAGAGCAACTGGGATGAGGTGCTACCTTTCATGACGTTTGCCTAGAACACTGCCAAACAAAATACCAGAGGATTTACGCCATTTTTCCTGGTGCTTGGGCGTGAGACGACTATGACGATGGACAGTGTGTTTCCATTACATTCCAATGTCCTGGACAATGACTACATCAGCCAGGTGGTTAACCAGAGCTGAGGAAGCTTGGCAGTTGGCTTGACTCCACACATTGCAGGGTCAAGAAAACAATCGTTGAAGGTATGACGCGAGCCACCACCCTGTTGTCTACCAGCCTGGTGACCTCGTCTGGATCTTCATTCCTGTTTGGAAGGTTGGTCTCTCTGAGAAGCTCCTCAGGCACTACTTTGGACCTTATAAGGTGGTAAGACAGTTGTCTCATGTTACTTATGAAGATGAACATTTCAACCCCGACACAAGATGACAAAAGATTAGAGATATGGTCCACGTCCTTCGAATGTAGCCCTAGAAGAATCCTGCAACCTAGGGTAAATTCAAAGCACCAGTGACAGGCAATAAGCAGAAAGGTGATAAAGAGCGTAGCAACAAAAGAAGTTCTAAGAAGATCACTGCCAGGGCGAGAATCAGTCATCAGGAGTCAGAGTATGCAGAACCGATGACTTGTTCCCGGACTAGGAGGACGTAACACTGAGATGCTGTTTGTTTAAGGAGGGAGCAATGTCGCAGTAGAAGCTGAGTAGCACCGTGGTATAGTGGTTATGATACTAAACAGTTGCATGGAAGGTCGTGAGTTCAAAACTCACCTGGATTGTACAATTTTAATTTCTGTATTCGCTTTGAGTACATCCTAGAAGTACCCACAAACGTCAAGGGTCATTGTACTGGAATGTTCTGCAGTTGCATATATAGGGTATGTGTTCTGGCCAGAGACAGTTTGCTCCGTGCTCTTGTATGTGCAAGTGCTGAGTAAAGCTTCGTTAAGTGAATTTAGTGTTTGTCATTCAGCTTATTACATCTTCTTCTATGTGGCATAATTAAAACATTAGAAAACCATCATTAGCAATATGTAATATGTAGAGTGAAGAAAATAATGTCACCCAATCATAAAAAATCTAAGTATATTAAATTTTCCCTCACCATACATCTACGAGCTGATTATCTTTGTACATAGTAACCCTGATTTATTTTTAGCACATCATTTGGGTGTCACTTGTGTCATATGTCTGTACATGAGGTATCCACACTCCTAAACATCCCTAGGTCCACTGTTTCCGATGTGATAGTGAAGAGGAAACGTGAGAGGACACGTACAGCACAAAAGCGTACAGGCCGAACTTGTCTGTTGACTGACAGAGACTGCCGACAGTTGAAGAGGGTCATAATGTGTAATACACAGACATCTATCCAGACCATGACACAGGAATTCCAAACTGCATCAGGATCCACTGCAAGTACTCTGACAGTTAGGTGGGAGGTGAGAAATCTTGGATTTCATGACCGAGCGGCTGCTCATAAGCCACACATCATGTCAGTAAATGCCAAACGATACCTTGCTTGGTGTAAGGAACATCAACATTGAACAATTGAACAGTGGAAAAACATTGTGTGGAGTGACAAATCACGGTACACAATGTGACGACCAGATGGCAGGGTGTGTGTATGGCGAATGCCCAGTGAATGTCATCTGCCAACATGTGTAGTGCCAATAGTAAAATTCGGAGGCGGTAATGTTATTGGTGTGGTCATGTTTTTCATGGAGGGGGCTCGCACCCATTGTTGTTCTGCATGGCGCTATCACAGCCCAGGCCTTCATTGATGTTTTAAGAACTTTCTCGCTTCCCACTGTTGAAGAGCAATTCGAGGATGGTGATTGCATCTTTCAACATGATTGAGCACCTGTTCATAATGCACGGCCTGTGGCAGAGTGGTTAAACAATAATAACATCCCTGTAATGGACTGGCTTGCAGAGTCCAGACCTGAATCCTACAGCACAACTATGGGATGTTTTGGAACGCCGACTTCATGCCAGGCCTTACCGACCGACATTGATACCTCTTCTCAGTGCAGCACTCCATGAAGAATCGGCTGCCATTCCCCAAGAAACCTCCCAGCATCTGATTGAACGTATGCTTGCGAGAGTAGAAGCTGTCATCAAGGCTAAGGGTGGGGCAACACCATACTGAATTCCAGCATTAATGATGGGGGGCACCATGAACTTGTAAGTCATTTTCAGTCAGGTGTCTGGATACTTATAATTACATATTGTATATTACATTATGATATTATAAGAAAAATTGTAAACCAGTGTTTTGTGTTTTGACGAGTCTCCTATACATTAAGTCAGCGACTTGAAACTGTATATTATGAGGCAATAAACTTGTATTCTATTAATTCCATATTCTGTTTCAGACCCTACAGTTTCATGAAGTTCTGACATTTGCGGCACTAAATGTAGGCTACAAAATGGGTTTGTAATGGAGGTGTATTCCATGCAGAGAGTTGTTTTTGAATTTTTTTGATGGGGAAACAGAGCATTATTCATAAGCACTTGCAGAATGTCTACGGAGACCTGGCTGTGAACAAAAGCATGACGAACCATTAGGTGAGGCATCAGTCATCATCACAAAAGGACTGTGCCAACCTGCCTGATCTCCCACATACCGGCCAACTGCACACAGCTGTGACTGCTGCTGTGTTGGAACGTGCAGAAACTCTCATTTGAGGCGATTGATGAATCACAATCAAACACCTTGCTGTAAAATGGATGTCTCTCTTGGTAGTGCTGACATACATTGTCAACCAGTTAAGGTACTCAAAGGTATGCAACCACTTGATTTTCATCATGTAACAGAAGACCATGAAGAGCAACAAAGGACCATCTGTGTGGAATTGCTTGCATGTTACAAGGCTGATCATGACAATGTTTGATGAACATCATCACAGGAAATGAGACATGGGTTCATCACTTCAAACCAGAGACAAAACAGCAGTCCATGGAGTGTGCCACACCACTCCCCCCCCCCCCCCCTAAAAAAAAAAAAAAAAAAAAAAAAAAAAAAAAAAAAAAAAAAAAAAAAAAAATAAATTTGAGCAGCTCACAAAACTACATTGGACTGTTCTTCCTTATCCATCCTACAGCCCAGATCTCGCACCTTCCGGCTTCCATGTGTTTGGACAATGAAGAATGCACTCTGCGGGAAGCAGTACATGGATGATTGTGAGGTTATTGATACAGCAAGATGTTGGCTCTGATGTCAGTCGGTAGGTCAATAGAGTGGTACAATGAGGGCATACAGGCCCTCCCAGTAAGGTGACATAAGGCTGTTACATTGCATGGAGATTATGTTGAAAAATAGGGTTTTGTATCTACAGGAATGGGGAGTACCATATGGTACTGGAATTCTGAATAAAACCAATCTGCTTTCAGAAAAAAATGCATTGCATTACTTATTGAATGCCCCTCATATTTAAATGGTGTCCTAAGAAAGACAACTAATTTCTACTTGCATGGGTGGTGCCAGTAGGTCTTTGCGGTGCCATATCAGTCTCAGCTAAAAATAATAACTTTCCATGCAAAGAATGCAAGAAATGAGTGGTAAAAGATATCCTGTGTTTGGAGTTCATCTTCTGGTTACACAAAAATGTGTGAACATTAATCTGAAGTTTATAAATTATATTCAGGGTGTCTACGTGGACAAGGAAAAAAAATTCCCGGATTTTTCCCGGATTTCCTGGTTAGAAACACACTTTCTCCCGGATTACAGTATATTTTCCCCTATCACTCCTTTGAATGGTTATGGTTTTGTACACCGGCGTACAACTTCCCGGCACTTTAGAAAACGAAATTCAGAGAAAAAGACACGTTTTGGAAATATCTCTGATGTGCAGCAACATGTACGCTGTGTATTTTCGTATTACGAAAGCATACATTACAAAATCCACCAAACACCGCATGTTACTTTCCGAACCATTGAAACCGAGATTTCGATGCGCTTTTGTAAACCGTTCGTCACTCATGTCACATGATCTCGCCAGCCGATGACAGAGGATATTCAGAGCATAGGACACGTGATGTAGTCAGCCAATAGCAACATCAGTGTTAAGTAGCACGCCAAACAGGGAAAGTTAATAGTTTAAATTAATATACATAGTGTTGTTACAAGAAAAGCAAAGCTTTCACATAAAATATTGGTCTCAAGCTGCAAGAGAAGCTATGCTTTCGCATATACTGTTGATTTTTTTTGCGCATGTTACACTTTAAGAGATATCATACAAATGTGCCCGTAAAATTTTTAATAACGACATAAATGTCTGATCTTCAGGGTTCGAAATGCTTCTAAATGGGTCGTCATCAGACACCTGATTTTTAAATGAGAGTCAAATGCTTTGTGATTTAATACATTCACGGTCCATTCTTGTACGTAGTTCAACTTACGTAAAAGGATATTTGCTTTGAAAGTAACGCTTTTCAAACCACCAATCGTAATATTTTCCTGCGACCTGTTACAAATAGGTTCATTTCAGCAGTTGCCAGAGAGCTCAGGTAACAGGCAACACCGCGCTTGGGTAGATATCATGACGTAGGAAGCCCGTATGTACGTACGTGTGAAAGATCATCAATGAAAGATGATACTGCAAGAGCATCGGAATTTCGTGAACCACATCAAAATGTGCACATTTAAAGTGCATACTTAAAGGCACACTCGTATGTCCAGATTCCCAATGAGTACCGTAGACCCCGACCTGATATTAAGCTTTTAAGTGTGGTTTTCAGGATGTAAATTTTCTTGGAGCACCAGTACTGTATTATACCATGTTTGGTTCTTTATTATGGCATAATGCCATACGTGCTAGAAAATGAAAACGTGCACTTGAAAAGCAGCGAACAGTTGAAACTACCCAGTACTGTGGAATTAAACATTTCGTTTCAGATACATTGACTGCCTCTGCGGAAAAGATTAGCAAAAGTCAAATTTCTTTAGCAAACAGACAAAAATAACTTCATTGTTCTGCAAGGCGATTAATGCTTGACTGTCAGAAAGGTGGAAATAAAATAAAATCTGAAACTAATGACATATTTCAGCCTTTAGTAATTATGTGAATGTGTTTTAATTCACTTGATAGCTCCCGGCCATGGATATCCGTTTTGTTTTCATTTGACATGAGAGTAAACGAAGGGGAAACAGCAAAATCACTGAACGTAAACACGGGTCACGTGGAGACTACCCACTATAGCTCAGATTGCTCTGCGCATCAAATGGCTCTGAGCACTATGGGACTTAACATCTATGGTCATCAGTCCCCTAGAACTTAGTACTACTTAAACCCAACTAACCTAGGGACATCACACAACACCCAGTCATCATGACTCTGCGCATCAGCCCCGTATCTACGACATTTGCGAACTGGGTCAATACTAAGAAAAATCGAATTTTCAAAATATGTTCATACTGTAGCGCACATCTTCCTGAAAAGTCTGAAACATAAAACATATGTATTCGAGGAAATGTAAGACATATTATTTGGTCTTAAGTATGCCCAAGTGCAGTTCCATGCCTCTTCATAAAGCATTTTTCTACTGCACGTCCAAACTATATTCAGGAGAGTGGAAATTGAAATGTCCTGTGGTGCCTCTCCTGTTCTCAGTCGGCCGGTTTGGCAGCCTGCCTGTCTTAAACAAAATCTCGCAATTAATAGCGGTTGGGATTATTTGTAATCGAGAGAACAAGAACTCTTCGGAAAATCTGAATTCTTTATTGCCCATTAGTTAATAACTTGCTGTTTTGTGTGTCATAAAATTAAATATAGGATATATAAAACCAGTACTGACAAGAGATAAGCAAGAAATTACACATTTCTTCAAACCTTAGCTCCTAGCATTTTTTTCTCTCTAATCTTGCTACAGCTTTACATGGCGTGTTTTCCTTTCTGTGAAAGAATCTTTTACCTCATCAAAGTATGTCAAACGTTTTGCTACATGGAAAATCGAAATGTAGTTATGTAATACTGAAAAAGCTGTTAATACAAATCATACCCAAGACTGGTGTAGTTTCTTGATCTGATTACGTCTATTTTGTCACTGTCTGCTAGATAAAACAAAATAGGCCTTTCTAATACGGCAGCAATTTTATAACACACCAAATAAACGAGACTGTTTTGGCACAAATGTTCATTTTTATAACACAACAGAATATAATAAATGCCTATTAGGCCTACTACAAGCAAAAAGCTTTATGTTACGAAATAGTTCCACGTTTCATTCATATGCACCAGCTTCTCTAGCATGACATCGAAAACTAGTATTACGAAATTTTTATATAAATTTGGAATCGTCTTATTCTTCCATAATCTGTGATGTCCTCGTTTCTTCTCCGTCCTCGTTCTAACAAACAATCCTGTCATCACCAATTCTGTAGCTATTGCTGCCACTGTCAAAATTTGTTCGCCGATTAACTTCACTAACCCTGCCACAATCACTGGTTTAGTTCTCCTGCAATTATTCTCCGGTTAGGCGTTGTTACGTGTTCGTACAACACGTTTTCCGCGTTACTTTCATAATAGAACTTAAGCGGCTGGTAGCCGGGGACTGTACTACTGGTCCTTACTAGTGTTGTAGCGATCTGGCCAAACATCTGTCAAAACTTCATTTTCTTGGACACACCGAGAAGATAATACATAATCTTTCTCACCTTGTTATTCTTGTCAGTCGTTTATTTCAATTCTGATAGTATGAATCTATGGATTTCGCTAGTAATTATAACAACGCTGATCATTCCCACATCCAATTAGCCACATAATCAGACAGCGATTGCCATTCATCCATTCGGCTTTACTCCACTCAGCTCGTATAGTCCCGTCCCCTTTTGTCTGTGGAAAGTTTATTTCTAGATGCGACGAGGATTCTCCTGACAGAGACATCACGTACATTATGCATGCATTCAAAAGTCAGCTTATGATTCATTCAGAAATCAACTTAAAATGTGTTCAAATACCAACAGAGAAGCGTTTCAAAATCATATGACTAGTTGTTAGGCAAATGTGCGCTGGATGCTAGGTGCTTTGTGAAACAAGTTTTTTTCCTCTCAAGAATATGAATTAGGCGCCGCCATTTCCCGGAAATATCTAGCTGCTTCCTGCGACTGCTTGCACAGCCAACAGCCACATTCCAGTTGACAGAAGCGGGAGAATCTACTACTCAAACGTGACTCTACTGCGCATGCGCCTGAGCCCGCGCGTTAACTGATAAGACAAATCGAATGTAAACAGTTGCGACTTCACGCTCATTGGAGGAAATTTGTTGTTATGAAGCACTGCATAGTCTTCCTAAATAAAGCCTTTGACAAATTTTCAATCGGCAGACGCTTGCATGAGCACTTGTGTCGTCGTTGTATATGGCGCATTTCCTTTGCAATTTATTTTCGTTTTTTTTTTTCTCTCGTTTATGTTTTATTGTTGAAGTATTATTCTGCAGTAGCGGGATACAGTAATATCCTTTGTTAGTGTGTCGGTTCTTACTAGTCAAAATTACAAAAATTTAACTGAAAACTGAAACAATGAAAAATTCCCGGAATTCTAAAAATATCCCGGGTTTTTCCCGGTTTTCTCCCGGATGAAAAAAATCCCGGGTTTTTCCCGGATCTCCCGGTTGTCCCGGGTCGTAGACACCCTGCATATTACTTGGTCATGTTGTGATTGTGTTCATGATGGAACATGAGGGTCTCTTGAAAATGGTAAATACACACACACACAAATGAAATAACCAAGTAGCCAAATAGTGACAGTAAAACCCTCAAAACAGGAATCTTGAAACAAGAAAACACAAAACTCTTAAATGAAAAAAGTTTATAGATTTGTGAAAACAGCATAACAGTGATGGAAAATAGCTACAAAAACTATGTAATTCAAATTGTTAAAATTGATTTGCGAATCAGATAACTGATATTTATGACAAATCAGGCATAATGAGAAACTCAAAATACGTTGAACCTACAAATAAATATAAGCGAATTGCAACGAAGCATAAAAACAAACCAAACAAAGCACTGGAAATGACATACCAGTGTCACCGAACAAGTTTGCACCACTCGATACAGTCAGTAAAAAAACAAGCAATGTAAGTGATAGTAAATACAACAAATCTTCTGATAAATGTTGAAACAAAACGTTTCTAATGCACGGATGCACAAAAAAGTTTTTACTGCATGTTGAGAGCCATGGGAAAAGCCATTCCCGATGCTTCATAAGAAGAATTTTCCATATTCGTAAATGTTAAACTAAGAGCTACACTAAGTGCTGTAGTCAGAAACCTAATGACAGAAACAATTTGAAAAAGACGACTGTGTAGTAATCATAGATGGCAGCAGTGACTTTTACAAAAACAAGAGCAGGTCAGCACTCGTATAATTCAGGAATTTGTTGGCAAAAATACACAGCGTGAATGTCACCATAAAAGATGAAACATACCTGTGTGACATGATCTCCCTCAGTGTTCATGTGTTAATAGAGAAATTGAGTGCTACAATATCAAGCTACAAAAACTTCGTAAAAAATTAAATCATGAGCACCTATTAGATATAAGCAAAATGAAGTATGAAGAACATAGTAGGCATTGACTTCACAGAAATGAAAAACTCAAGTTAGTGAACCAGATAGCAGGACTTTGTGACAAACTGCATAAAACTATGGACCCAATTAGCCTAGGCTGGCAATACTCAAGTGTTTAACTAAACAAGAGACAACCTTAGAAGTGAGTAAATTGTCATTGCAGAGCAGTGTGAAAGATCTGTATAGTAATTCCACTGATTCAGACTCCCTTATGCCAAACAGTTACGATTCACACAGAACGAAACATAAACAAAAAAGATCAGGGATGATGCACTTAAATGCGCAGTATCTTAGAAATAAGCTCAATTTGCTGCAAGTGTGCATGGGTGGCCATTCACCATCCCTATTAGCTATAACAGAACATGGACTGAAACTCAATAAAAGTGAGTATAAGAAATTTGTTGGTCGTGTATAAGCACATAGTTGAAGGTAACAACACAAAGTAGATGGGTTGGGGGATGGAGAGTGGGCAACAATATTCATTAGTGAACATCTTACATTTAAAAGAATCTGATTTATTGAAGAATATACTAAAGAAGGAGCAATTGAAGTGATTGGAATTGCAGTCACTACAAATGTTCATTCAGTTGGGTTAGTTAAACATAAAGTATTGGAATGTACTGCCCACCAAATTCTGATTTGTTATATTATTTTGCTACACTTAACAGGGCAACTAGGCAAATGGGTCCTATTGATCTTAGTATAGTTGGAGACCTAAATATTGAAGCAAACTCTTTTAGTATAACCTACATGTAACTGAAAGATACATTAAATTCATACAGTCTCACAAAGTAAGTTCTGACACTAGGTTAACAGAGTCAAACTCCAGTAAAATAAATTATGCAACATGAACAGAAATGTAAAAGACAATGTTAACTGCTAAAGTGCTGCTTTTTACCACTCAGATCACTATTGTTCGTTGTCGGAGTACTTTGTACCAAAAGCAAAAAAATAGTAGAGAAGAAGTAGATTCTGAGTAACACAAACATCACCACCTTGAACACCAGGCTAGCAGAGGAGAGGTGGAACACCATTTACCAAGGTAATGGTTTAGAAAGCAAATGGGGTGAATTTTTACAGAACCACACTGAGGCATTCTGACACCACCTAATGTAACACATGGTGCAGAGCTCAGATATGTGGAGGCGATCAACTGGAAGTATAAAGAACAAACTGTTGTGATTCGCCGATCATTCATGCCATTATTTATGCGTTGGGCTCTTTACTTGTCTCGTTTCAATTATGAGATTCATTTCTGGCCAACGGCTCAACATGCAAATGCTGATGCTCTGTCTCGCCTTCCCATGGGTCCTGATCAGGCATTCGATAGGGATGAACTTTTGTGTTTCCACCTGGATGTTGCCGAGCAGCGGGTTGTGGACGGGTTCCCCATCACTGGGGACAGGCTGGCGGCTGCTACGGGTTCTGACCCTACACTCTCCCGGGTTTTACACTGTATTCAGAAGGGTTGGCCAGATCGCCTGTACGCTAAGACTTCTGATCCGTTGCGGAACTACTACACTTTGCGCTACCGCCTCACGGCTAGGGATGGTGTTATCCTCCCCTCCACTGAAAATGCTTCGCCGCGTGTTGTGGTACCTGCGTCTTTGCGTGCTTCGGTCTTGCGCCTCCTTCACCAAGGGCACTGGGGTGTGTCTCGCACAAAATCTCTGGCACGCCGTCATGTGTACTGGCCTGGCATTGACTCTGAAATAGCACACATGGTCGCTGCCTGCGGCCCTTGTGCATCACAGGCTGCTGCCCCGAAGTAATCTTTGTCACCGTGGCCTTGGACTGAGAAGCCTTGGGAGCGCATTCATGCTGACTTTGCGGTACCCTTTTTAGGTACTTATTGGGTCCTCGTAATTGACGCCTACTCTAACTTTCCTTTCATTGTCCGTTGTACGTCGCCTACCACCGCGGCAACCACCAGTGCTCTCGCCCGCATTTTTTCTTTGGAAGGCCTCCCCTCTACTCTTGGTACTGATAATGGTCCGCAATTTCCCTCTTCCGAATTTGCAGATTTTTGTGCTCGTCACGGCGTTATGCGTGTCACGGCCCCGCCGTTCCATCCACAATCCAACGGTGAGGCTGAACGACTGGTCCGCACATTTAAGGCTCAGATGCAGAAACTTCTGACTTCTTCTGCTGCTGATGATGCACTTCTCCAGTTTCTGGTGTCTTACCGTTTCACCCCCATGGGCGACCACAGCCCAGCTGAGCTCTTACATGGCTGACAGCCCCGCACGCTACTTCATCTTCTGCGGCCTTCCACCTCACGGCCGCGGGTGCCTTCACTTGGCCGGTTCACCGCCGACGACCTCGTCTGGGTACGGGGATATGGCAGGCGGCCAAAATGGAGCCCGGGCCGCATCTTAAGACACCGTGGCAGACACCTGTATGAAATCCAGACGGACACGGGTGTTGCAGTACGTCATTCGGACCAGCTTCGGCCTCGTGTGCCAGCAATGCCTGTTCCGAATGCCACTACGCCACCTTTGGCTCTACCTGACACTCGGGATCTTGGCATTTCTCAATACTCACAATGCAGCCCTCTCACCGTCATCGCGATGCCAGCACAAGAACGGACGCCACCAGGAGACGTGCCCGTGCAGGAACCGGATGACCATCCTCTGTCAGAGCAAATCTACTCGCCTCCTCCTCCAACGGACGCCGACACATCGCTCATGTCTCCTGTCATATCAATTGGACTTGCCGCAACGGTCAGATTGGTGCATGGGGCCCCAGCACATTCGACCCCTATGTCTCCTGTCATCTCGACCCATTGTCATCGGGGACACTTCCGTCCGTACGAGAAGCCTCCTCCTCGAGACTTTACGGCAAGTCAAACAATGCCTACGGACATTAGCCATCTCCAGGACACCTCCATCAAGACCAGTGCAACAATTTCAAAGGGGGGAAAAGTGTTGTGACTCGCTGATCATTCAAATGCCGCCGCGCAATTACGCGCGTCCTCTACGTGCAGCGCTGTCTGCCAGCCATGCAGCAGCTGCGCCACCTAAGCAGCCAGCCGAGCAGCGGCCGCTAGACTGGGACTCAGTGCTCATTCGAATGCTAACATGTCCACATGTCTTGCTTGTCAACTTACTCTGTGACTTATATGTGTTGTGTCGTTCTGAAATATATGTGTTAAACTTGACGTTATAACACAAACACTCATCTGGATGGGATGGTATCTTGAGTATTGTGTTTAAGAAATGTGGCAATGATTGGTATCATTGATTCCCACCTTCAGTAATTTATCTGTAACAGTTATCCTGTTCCAGCTCACAACGTCCTTCTCAAAACATGAAATTCTTAACAAGCTACAGCATGGAACTGGGAATGACTGAAGTGTGGCCACTGCTGTTACGTTTCTTTCATGAAGTATACAGTAATATAGAACTTGATACACACATTGCTGGAATATTTTGCTTTTGTCTCAGCAAAGCATGAACATTCCTTTTTAAAAAAAAAAAAAAAAAAAAAAAAAAGGAAGAAGAAGAAGAAGAAGAAGAAGAAGAAACTATGGCTATGCAATATTGTCACATCGAAATCACAATCAAGACCAAATCTGAATGCAGGGTCGTCAAGAAAGTACAAACTTACAAATGAAAGCAAATTTATTACTGACATCAATGCACAGCCAGAACAGGGCCTATCTCCTGGATGAGAGTGCAGTTATTTATGCAAACATTGAATATCCAAGAATGCTAATATTCATGCAACCATCAAATATTTCAGATACAGAAACGTTACAAACATGAAGCTTCCAGAAATGATAAATAAAATTAAAAATATTGGGAAAAGGATAGTTGCTACTCACCATATAGTGGAGATGCCATCACAGATATGTACAACAAAAAGACTGTCGGAAAGTGATCTTTCAGCCAGTGAGGCATTCATCGAAAATAGACAAAATACACACATGCAAATGCTACTCACCACATATGACCGCACTCTGGCAGCTGAAGCCAGAAAATAACAAACATATACTGGTGGTCAGGTTTGATGTTGCAGCCCATAGCACACCAGCCACCAATGCTAATCACTACAGCACACTACATTCACCAGAGCTTGCGGCATTGCGCACTCTCCTAGAGAATCAGGAGCTTGTTGTTTCAGGACACCTCAGTGGAACTGACTACAACAGCCTGTATCTAGAGCTAGTCAATATTCCCTTGTATGGTGGCACTGGTGGATCCTCGAATTCTGGTCATGTTGTTACATTCTCTTCACTACGATGACCTTTGAAGGCAGCCCCTACCATCAAAGCTTCATAACTGTTGAGTGGGTCTTCACACTTTCCTTATCCTGTCAAGACCAATTTGCACCTACGGACTATAGTGGTGCTTTTTATGGAAGACACGCACATTGTCTCTGTGCTTTTGTCTTCTTGATGAAGGGTCATAATATTCAGCTTCATACGTGATGTCTGATGAGAGATGAAGGATATAGTCTTAATTCCTTATTTCATTGCTTTACTCATCTCCTATTTATATAAGTATTTCACTGACTGATCTTTTAGGCCACCTAAATAATCATTATTTGCTCATGTAAGTGCATAATGCAATCATGTGCAATGTAACTCCTGTGCAGATGAGACATTTAACAGCTTGTACACTCACCCTCCCCTGGATTGGTAGCAGTGGAGTTATCACTTGCCAAAAGGTAAAGTTGCAGTCTCCTTAAATTTACTTTCCCCAGAACTTGCTGTATCAGGAACTGTCATTTTGTACACCTATAAATTCTTTTTATATCTGTCATCATCATCATCATCATCATATTATTATTATTATTATTACTATTATGACTTAATGGCAGCAGCTATAGTACAACTAGTACTGGCAGTATTAATTTTATTAGTTCACAGTCAGTATTACTTACTCACATTGTCACTATACATTAAAATTGTTGTTACTTAGGTAACTATGACGTAAAAATAGTACTGTACATGTAAAACTTTGGTCCGTGTAAAAGAGGGCCTGATGGCTCTAATAAGATCATGTTAAATAAAGGCTCTTCATCTGCTTAACATTTCTAATACCGAGTATTTTTTGTTACACTGAGTACCATTGGGGTCTTTAGTGACCCTAACAGAATTTATTTATTTTATTAAGGGTAGTTTTAATAATGGTAGAATAAAATCATATTCCTTACTTTATCCACAATCTAAAACATGATGTCAGTGACATTACATTAAATTAAAATGATATTTTTTAAATTGTTTATTTCTGTAAAATTTACAAACTTCTTCTTCTTCTTCAGTAGCTCTACAGCCCTTGGTGAGCCTTGGCTTCTTCAACAATCTTCCTCCACACTTCTCGGTTATTTGCTGCTCTTTTCCACCCCCGGACTCCCAAATTGCTGATATCCATTATTACCTCATCAATCCATCTTCTTCTAGGTCTCCCTTTTCGCCTAACTGAATGGATCATACCTTTCATCATTTTCTTTGGAATTCTATCCTCTGCCATTCTCTCCAAGTGTCCTAGCCATCGTATTCGCTGTGATTTCACAAATTTTACTATGTCCCTGCCTTGTATTAACTCTTGTAATTCGGCATTGTAGCGTATTCTCCAGCCTTCTTCCTCCCTTATTGGCCCATAGATTTTGCGTAATATTTTCTGCTCAATGCTTCTTAGAGCATTTTTATCGTGTTCTGTCAACGTCCATACCTCTGAGCCATATGTGATAACTGGGCGGACTAGGGAATTATATATTAGCAGTTTAGTTTTTCTTGTAACAAGGCTATTTTTGAAAAGCTGCATATTTGCAAAGTAAGCTCTGTTTCCTGCTTGTATTCTTTCCCTTATAGCCTTTCCAATACTGTTATCATTTGTTATTAGGGCTCCCAAGTAGTTAAAAGAGGACACTCCATTGAAGCATTTCCCATTGATGTTTAGGTTTTTAGGGGTTCTTCTGGCCTCAGATTGTGACATTACCATATATTTTGTTTTGTTTTCATTTACTATGAGGCCAATTTTTAAGGCTTCTGTTTCCATTGCCCGGTATATGGTATTTCTTCCAACTATAGCAATGTCATCAGCGTATGCACATATCTGGCTAGTTTTCATAAATATGGTGCCTCTTTTGTTGATTTTATTTACTGCACTATGCAGGGCTATGTTGAATAGGACAGTGGAGAGACTATCCCCTTGCTTCACACCTTTATTAAAGTCAAAGCTGTCACTTGTTCTGCTAAGGACCTTTACTTTTGCTCTTGTCTCTGTCATTGTCATTCTGATTAGTCTTATTAATTTAGCACATATACAAACTTCTTTCATTACTCTGTATAGTTCTTGCCGATTTATGCTGTCAAAGGATTGTTTGAAATCGATGAATAAGAAATGCAGATCTATATCATATTCATAGAACTTTTCCATCATTTGCCTTATCACAAATATTTGATCAGTTGTTCCTCTGTCTGGTCGAAAGCCACACTGATATTCCCCTAGTATACCTTCTGCACACTTCTGTATCCTTTTGTTTAATATACTTGTGAAGATCTTATAAGCTGTACTTAAGAGTGTTACACCTCTATAGTTTTCACATGCTGTTCTGTCCCCTTTCTTATAAATGGGGACTATTATTCCAATTATCTGGCATAGTTTCTGTTTCCCATATATCTGATATTAATGTGTGCAGTTCCTTTATTACAGCCTCACCACCAGTTTTTATTAATTCAGCAATTATGCTCTCTTCCCCAGGGGCTCGATTGTTTTTTGATTTGTGCACAGCCTGGGAGACCTCTTGTAGTGTTGGCTTTCTTGCCTCATTGGTTTCATTGTCTACTTCCAGCTCCACTCTTTCCTCCTGTGCAGCTGTCTCTTCATCTTCTAGGCTGGTGCTTAGTGTATCTTTGAAATACTCTGCCCATCTTCCCACTATCTGTTCTTCCTCCCTTATCATTTTCCCATCTTTACTGGAACAGGTCGTTGTTTTTGTTTGGAATCTATTCTTCATTTTGCCTATGGCATGATAGAACTTTCTTATTTCACGCTGTTCCTTTAGTTCTTGAAATTTCTTCTTATTCCACTCTCTTTTCTTCCTCTTGCACAGTCTGTTAGCTCTTCTCCTTAATTCTCTATATTGTTCCACATTATTTCTGGTTTCTCTCTGTAGCACTTTTATTCTTGCCCTGTTCTTTTCCTCTATGCTGACCTGCAATCTTCATCAAACCACTCCTGGGTTCTTCTGTTCCTTCTTATGCTTATTATTTCCTCTGCAGCATCCTTAATGGCTTTTTCAAACCTGTTCCACCTTTCATCTACTCCTACTGTGGTCTCTTCATTGCTCAACTTTCTGCTTAGTGTTACTTGGTATTTTTTACTTCATCAGGGATGTTCAGTTTGTCTGTATTCCATTTCATCGTCTTTCCCATTCTGTTGCACTTTGTGAGTGACAGTTTCTCTCTCAAGACTGATTTTATCAAAAAGTGGTCTGAATCACAGTTTGGTCCTCTGCAGCTCTGTACATCCGTAAGTGACGTGGAGTGGTGTGCAATCACTAAAATATGGTCAATCTGATTGACTACTCCATTGGCTGCAGACTTCCAAGTACCCAGATGGATCCTTTTATGTGGAAAGCAGGTACTTTTAATAATCATATTATTCCTTGCTGCAAATTGGCATAGTAAGTCTCCATTCTCATTGTTTTCTTCATGTAGTGAATATTTTCCAGAAACTCCATACGGATGTTCATTCCTCCCTATTTTTGCATTAAAATCTCCTGTTACTAGCATCAGGTCATATTTAGGTACTGCACAGCATACTTTTTCCAAGTCTTTGTAGAACTGTTCTTTAATTATATCCTCTTTTTCCTCTGTTGGTGCATGTGCATTAACTATTGATATATTCCTAAATTTACCTTTTAGTCTGAGTCTGCACATCCTTTCATTTATAGGTTCAAATTCTAGAAGGCTTTTCCTAACTTCCCTAGTTATTATAAACCCTGTTCCAAGTTGGCCTGTTCTTTCTTCTGGTCCACTATATACCAATGAGTACTCAGGTTTATCTATCTGCCCATTCCCCTGTCATCTTATTTCCTGTAGCCCTACAATATCATATTTGAATTTTAAAATTTCATTGGCCATTTCTTTCATTTTTCCAGGTTGAAGCATTGTCCTCACATTCCACGATGCTACTGTTAGATCCTTCATCCGTTTCCTTTGCCGGGGTCGTGATACATGCTTTCCATCCAGTTTCCGAGGCTTCTGTTGAATTTCCGTAATATTCTTTTTTTTACAGTATGGGGTTATTAGCCCCATGCCCAACCCCCAACCTGGAGGACCAGGATTTGTATGAGGTTTACTCCTCTAGGGAAGCTGGCTTCACTACGCCTCTAGAGCCCTCCCTGCCCTATGTTGTTCCCATATTTGTGGTCGACCAGAGCAACGCAGAAAATCTTTTTGGTTTCGATGCCTTTAGCGTTTTTGGGTTCTCCATAGATGATTCTGTCTATATTGTCTTAAATTAAAATGATATTTTTTAAATTGTTTATTTCTGTAAAATTTACAAACTATTCTCATGACAACTACAAACATTTTTGATTAAATTCCATACTGACATTGATGATGCATTACACTTACAGCAATAAATTGCAGAGTGATTTTTACACACAGAACATCCACATTTTGAACATTTATTGGTGAATTTTCTATCCTCAGAACTTTTACAAAACGGACACCTTCCTCCTTTTTTTTGTCTGTACTGTTGATGGAAGTACTGCGGAAATAATTTTGTCTGGCTTTCTTTCGACGAGCTGCTTTCCTAATTCTATGAGAAATGCCTCTCTCTTGTAGTTGGTCCTTTCTGCCCAGTCTGGTGTAAGATGTAGCCATATGATAAATGCATTCAGTGCACTCATATCAATCATGTTGTAAAATAATACCATTGGCCACCTTCTGCTCATCCTCTTTGTAGTGTACGTTCTAATCACCTTCTCTATGATATCTACTCCTGATTTTGTTTTATTATAATCCAGAATCATTACTGGCTTGCATTCTTCACGATCTTCCATTTCCTTCCTTGAATGC
Organism: Schistocerca cancellata; assembly: GCF_023864275.1. Classification (NCBI taxonomy): domain Eukaryota; kingdom Metazoa; phylum Arthropoda; class Insecta; order Orthoptera; family Acrididae; genus Schistocerca; species Schistocerca cancellata. The sequence continues at coordinate 67,494,213 of NC_064634.1, forward strand.
GTTGTACTGAGCAAAGTTACAACTTTTCCCTTTTTCGAACAATATGAAACATTTGAAGCATGCCCTTGGAATCCAGAAATAGATGAATATTTGACTTGACCTTTGGTCTGAGTGAAAGTTTGTGGTAGTTCTCCTTTACTTTTTCTAATTGTTCCTAAGAGTGTGACATTGATTTTCAGAAGTTCTCTCGTCAAAGTAAGGCTAGTGAAAAAATTCAGTTGTTACATTTCTGCCACTGTTTTCTAAGCCTTTAACCATATCCAAAGCCACTTTCTTGCCTTCACCAACATCACGAGATTTATTTTCTTGTCGTGGACATCTACCATGAAATGATACAAGTCAGAAATATGTGTTACTTCCTGTTCAGGCTGGACATCTGCGCTGTCCAAATCTTCTTCTGAACATCCGTCTGATTGAGGAATATTCTCTTCTAAGACCTCAATTTCTCCATCGCTGCATAAGACATCAGAAACTATATCGCTGATATCACTATTTGATTCTCCAGATAGAGGATTATCCTGCAGTAATATTTCAAACACTTTGTCTTCGGAAAGGTGACGAGACATTTTCCACTAAATGCAACACACACAATAGTAGTCTCCACTTGTATGGAACAAATAACTGTCGGCTTATAAAGTATTGGCAACAATCACACGTTACAACAATATTTACAAGAATAAAACAAAGGAAATACAGCAACAGTTACGGGTTCAATATACCATTATTGGGTAATAATACGGCAAGAGAGCATTGGGGTCGCATTTGACCCCAATGGTATTCAGTGGTTCTTTCTTGATTTTCTAAAATACTAAATATTTTCAAAAAGTTATATTAATATATTCTGAACCCATTACTTAATTCAGGAAAAGTCCGATTTTTTCATAATTTTTAGGAATAGGAAATAAGGTATATTTTACAGAAAATTACGGCCTGGGGTCATTACAGACCCCACGGTATTAGAAGGGTTAAGGTGTTGAAGCAAGTTTTCCATCATATGTTCAAAGGTGGCTGGAGTGTTACAGAGATTAAACAATATGACTTTTAACACATGGGGGCTGCCATGAGTTACAAAGGCCATCTTTCCACGGGTAGCCTAATTACCTTGACTTGTCAGTAGCCTTTCTGCATCATGTCCACAGTTGAGAAATACTTTACTCCTTTCAAGCAGTCCAGTGTGTCATCACTGCAGACAGTGTATAGACATCTTTCTTTATCATTTTGTTAATTTGTTGGTAGAGAATTTGGAAAGGCAATGTACCATCCTTCTTCTTCACAAGGACACCCAGAGAGGACCAATATCCCTCTGAAGGTTCAATGATGTAATCTTACAACATCCTCTTCACCTTCTGTTGAATTATCTGTTGTTTAGCCAGTGAAACTCTATATGAATGCTCGCTAATTGGTGGTTGATCACCTATGTTGATACTTTGTTTTATCATGCACTGCTTGGTCTGTCTTTTCTTGACTTTGGATTTGCAAGCATCTGAAAATTGGTGCAGAATGGCTGTTACTCACTGATGTTCCACTGTCATGCCAGATACTATTGGCAGTTCAATAGTAGCTGCCTTCCCTGCATTGTATGCAGTTGTAGTGAAGGTTGGTTCCTCTATTCTTATGGACATTAATTTAGGGGCGAGTTGTGCCTACCAGAAGCAAATAGTGATCCAAAGTTATCCTTGACCGTTTGCAATACTTATGACTGTTGCTGGCATGAAGATTTCCTTTGTGAGCCTCAGTAGTTTTTCTGTAGCTCTGATCTTCCACAGCTATGACTGCCTGCGATGCCTGCAAGAAGTCCCATCTGAGAGTAACATTATGACTATATTCTGTTAAAATGACAAATTTTAAGGGTTGTGGTCTGTTATGTATTGTTATTTTTGGAATACACATTCCTGTTGGCTGGATGTATTTCCCATCTGCAACTTTCTGCTTTCATATCGCAGATGACACTCTTCTTCTGCTGATGAAGATGCATTCAGCATTATAGAAAAAGAAGTCTATGGTGCATTATACTTAATGGAAGAGTTGGTTGTACCTGCATTGGTTGAATGCTGATTTGTCGTTTGAGAGCGACAGTGTAAGTCTGAGTTGGCTGAATCCTTTCTTCATGGTGGATCTGACTGGTGGTGGAGATTGATTCCAAAGATTAATACACCTCCTCTTCAACATTCTCTATTATCTCTTGATAATGGGGTCAAAATCCATGTCTGCTGTCTCTCATGTACTCTGTCTGACATTTCCTACTGCCATATACTGCTATGTTTCTTCTCTTATTGTCTGCTGTAGGAGAGAAGTGAGATCACAGTGGTATTCCACAACTACCATATCTCTTGATTATGGGGTTAAAATTCATGTCTGCTGTCTCTCATGTACTCTGTCTGATATTTTCTACTGCCCTATATGGCTCTGTTTCTTCTCTTATTGTCTGCCATATGAGAGAAGTGAGATCATAGTGGTATTCCACAACTACCATATGGATCATACTTGTGAGTCAGCCACACCCTCTTTTGTTTTTGTCCAACTCCCCCCCCCCCCCCCCCCCCCCCCCGCTTCAATGTGCCACTTTATGAATTTTCCTGTTGTTGTAACATTATTTACCAGAAGTGCTTGGTACATATCTTCTGTGACTACTTTCATCAAATATGAGGTTTTGTTGGCTTCATTGCAATTCACAATGTTGCAAATGGCCAAAACATTCTGTATGTATGATTGTGTTGTTTCGCCAAAACATTGAGCCCTGTTCTTCAATTATTCTTCCACTAAGCAGCCTTGTTGTTGATTATTAGCCTTGCCTGAGATTCACCCCAGCTGCTGATCTTCTCTTTGTTGTTCTTGAATCCCTGCTGGGCTGCGCAGTCCAAGCAGATGTATACATTTACCAAAAACATCATGTCAGCCACCTGATGTGTTTGGTAACTTAGCCAAATTCCTTTAGCCATTTCGTTGGATCCTGACAAATGTCTCCAGAGAAAACTGATGGATGTTTGGTGTGCAGCTGACTTATTCTGTTTTGGAATCCATCTGCCTTCTGAATCTACAGATCTTCGGAATGATGTACTGCTTGTATGCCGGTTCCTGTCTGTGTAGCCGATGGCTTTGATGTTGTCTAGTTGAAACAACGGAGATGTTGATGTATCATGTACCATATCAAGTAATATCATGTTGAAACCACAATCAAGTCCCGATCTGAAGGCAGGGTCATCAGTGAAGTGCAACACTTGAAACTGAAAGCATTTTACATCAACATACAGCTAGAACAGAACTGAACTCCTGCATACAACCATCAAATCTACCAGATATATAAAAATTACAAACATATGATATTACAGGGACCTTCCCAAAATGATGAACACAAAACATCAAATATCTGCTGGTGGTCAGGTTTGATATAGCAGTCTAAAGCACACAGCACTCATGTAAATGACTTATGCAGTATAATGGCGACGGAAACAAAGAGCTGTAAATTTCTAGGCTTTCATTTGGACTCAATGATATTAATTCTGTGTATAATAAAGTCATTAATGACCTGTATCTTCTTAGACAGCTGACCAGTATGGTGCACACCCACACCCTGAAAACTGTACATTATGGGACAGTCCATCCCTGTCTTAGCTACTGCAAAGAAATATGGGGTTGTGCTGCAAATGTTCATCTTGATAGAGGACTGTTGCTACAAAAAAGAGGGTTTGGGGTTATACGTGGACTGGGCTGAAAAGAATCCTGCTAAGTTTTCATACAACAAAAACAGTTCACTGGTATTCTTTGTACTTCTAAATGCTTTCCCTCAGAAAACCTTTGTAATTAAATGTAGTGATGTACATGGCCACAACACTACGTAACTACTTCAGACAAAGAACTAAATTAAAAATGTCAGACCTAATATGGTATGATATGGTATCATAAGCTGCCATAGTTGCTGGAAACTAGTAATAAAAAACAGATCAAATCAAAACTAAAAAAAAAAAATTAGTTCAGAGGTGTTTGGAGCCATTTAATTTTGAAGCAGTAAAACTTAAGAGTCTACTGATGCAAAGTAATATAAAATATACTGTTATAACCTTTAATTCACTAATAATTTGCTTGGATATACAAACATAGAAACAATAGTGAGTTTCATGCTACCAACTCCGTATCTGTCACTCAACTGCCGTGCCGTGACATGCGGCCGGCGCCGTTCATAGCTAGGTGGCGCTCCCGCGCTCAGCCGAGCTGCGGAGCGCCTCTATCGCCGTGTTCGCGTACTGACGTAGCAGCACTTTTAAATCTCGTGGCACTGTCACAACACTTTTCCCCCCTTGAAAAAAAAAAGACACTCACTTCCTTGGAGACACGGACAGTGCGGAGACATCCATGGCCTATTGGGAGACCCCGAGAAGATCCCGCGGAGAAACACGAGAATATGGTCGAAAATGTCCAGGACAGAAGCTTGTGCGTAGAACATGCATCCTGGACGAGATGATGGGTGAAAACTCCAGAGATGGGTTCCGGAGAAGGCGGTGTCGCGACTGGGGCCGGTTCCGGCGTACTCGGAAGCGGCAGCGACGTTGGCTGCAGCAACACGCACACCCCTGGAATCCATTTAGGGCGAGATCCATACCCTCGTGCCCACACGTCGGCGCCCACTGAGTATTTTCCCGCACTAGGGAACACAGTACTAGGCCTGACAGGGTGAAGCAGGTGCAGTAGAGTGCGCGGTTGGCGGCCATGCAAGAGTTCAGCAGGGCTGCGATCACCCAGAGGCGTGAAGCGATAAGAACTCAGAAATTGCAACAGAGCGTCAACGGTAGAAAAATCAGTAAGGAATTTTTTCATCTGGCTTTTGAAAGTGCGGACAAGGCACTCGACTTCCCCATTCGATTGGGGATGGAAGGGCGGTGCTGTAACATGATGAATCCCTTGTCCAGTACAAAAATCATGGAAGGCCTGCGAAGAGAACTGAGGGCCGTTGTCCGTGACAATTGTGGATGGAAGACCTTCTAGCGCAAAGATTTTCAACAAAGCCAGCGTCGCCGCCGCAGTGGTGGGCGACGGACATCGAACAACAAACGGGAACTTCGAGAAGGCGTCAATCAACAGTAGCCAATAAGTTCCGAGGAAGGGGCCGGCAAAGTCAGCGAGCACCCGTTCCCATGGCTGCACCAGATCAGGCCACGGAGAGGGCATTGTACGGGGTGCAGCCAGTTGTTGAGCACACTGACCACACGCAGCAACCATGTGGGTGATGTCCGAATTGATACCGGGCCAATAAACATGCCTGCGGGCCAGGGACTTAGTCCGAGAAATCCACCAATGGCCTTCATGCAATAGTTTGAGAACATCTTTGCGAAGAGGAGCTGGCACCACAACCCGCGGAGATGCGCCATCCGTGGCCAGAAGAACAACACCCTCACGAACAGACAGACGAAGGTGCAAGGCATGGTAGTTGCGAAGGGGATCCGATGCCCGGCCCTTGGTCCTGTCCGGCCAACCCCGTTGAACAAAACCGATCACCTGACGCAGGACCGGGTCCCGTGCAGTAGCCGACGCGACCTGTGGATCTGTAAGCGGAAAACCCTCGACCACATGACATTCTTCCTCATCAATGTGGAAACAGAGTAGTTCATCTCGATCGAAAACCGGGTCAGGGCCCATCGGCAAACACGACAACGCGTCAGCATTGGCGTGCTGGGCCGTGGGGCTATAGTGAATCTCATAGTGAAAACGAGACAAGTATAACGTTGCAGGCGGTGAGCTGCCTTATCCGGAAGCGACGCCGAGGGGCTGAACAGAGAGACCAGCGGCTTGTGGTCGGTGATGAGGTGAAACTTAGAACCAAACAAAAAAACGCTGAACTTTTTTAGAGCATAAATGATAGCGAGCGCCTACTTTTCGATTTGAGAGTAACGCCGTTGGGCATCGTTGAGGGTCTTGGATGCATAGGCGATGGGTCGTTCCAACCCATCCTCATACCGATGGGTGAGAACAGCCCCTAGGCCATACTGTGACGCGTCAGTCGCCAGAACCAAGTGCTGACCCGGACGGAATGTGGCAAGACAAGGCGCCGACTGCAAATGAGCCTTCAGGCAGACAAAAGCCTGCTCACACTCGTCGGACCAACAGAAAGGAATGTTTTTGCGTAACAGCTGATGCAGAGGATGAGCCACTGCCGCCGCGGATGGAAGGAATTTGTGATAATACGCAATCTTGCCTAGAAACGCTTGAAGTTCTTTGACCGTAGACGGCCGGGGTAGAGCGGTAATGGCCGCAACGTGCTGACATAGAGGACGTATACCCTCGCGGGACAAGTGGAAACCAAGATACACAATGGAGGGGTGGAAGAACTGTGACTTGTCCAGATTGCACTTCAACCCAGCTGAATGCAGAACCCGAAATAATGAACGCAAATTGCAAAGGTGCTCCTCAGTGGAGGCCCCCGTGACAACAATGTCATCCAGGTAGTTGATGCAGCCAGGAACGGAAGCCGTGAGCTGTTCCAAAAACCGCTGAAAAATGGCCGGCGCGCTAGCGACACCAAATGGTAACCGCTGGTACTGATACAACCCACAAGGAGTGTTGATGACGAGAAATTCCTTGGAAGACGCATCCAACGGCAACTGATGGTACGCCTCCGATAAGTCAAGTTTGGAAAAGAACTGGCACCCAGCGAGCTTGGTAAATAACTCCTCAGGACAGGGAAGAGGATAAGTGTCAATGAGGCTCTGAGCGTTGACAGTGGCTTTAAAATCGCCACACAATTGCAGACTCCCGTTTGGTTTAGAAACCACCACGATTGGTGATGTCCATTCGCTGGAGGTAACAGGAAGGAGAATCCCTGAAGCTGTTAACCTGTCTATCTCAGCCTTGACAGGTGCACGCAAGACTATCGGAATAGGGCGTGCCCGGAAAAACTTAGGGCGAGATGTAGGTTTAAGAGTAATTTGGGCTTCAAAATCCTTGGCACGACCCAGACCAGCAGAAAACATGGATGAGAATTCAGAACACAATCCATCCAGCTGTTGATACGGAATATCCTCAGATATTGGGTGCACATCATCATCAATGGAGAACCCACACAACTGGAAAGCATCATAACCGAACAGATTTTCAGTGCCCGCATGATCCACCACATAAAACGTGAGGGGCCGAACAACAGACTTGTAGGCAGTGGAAGCATCAAACTGGCCAACGATAGGAATTTTCTGTTTATTATAAGTTCTCAGATTTCGCGTAACTGGAGACAAGGGAGGGGAGCCCAACTCCAAATACGTGCGAGAATTAATGAGAGTTACTGCAGAGCCAGTGTCCACTTGCATGCGAATGTCTTTATCCAGAACACGAACAGTAACAAACAACTTATTTGTTTGAGAAAGCACACAGTTAACATCCATGTCCGATGCCTCGTCCTCATCGACAGAAACTTTAGGGGACTGACACACAGAAGCAATGTGGCCTTTTTTCCTACATGAATTACACGTGGCCCAACGTTTTGGACACGCGGCCCTGTCATGCTGTACGAAACAACGTGGACAAGAAGGTAGTGTGGAACAAACCTGCTTCTGTGGCTGCTGTTTTCGCTGCGAGCGTGGCGGCCCAACGCGACGTTGGTGACGTGAGTGAATCGCCACCACATCGTCGGTCCCCTGGGAAACAGGTAAATTGTCCATGTCGAAAGTGGTCTGTATAGCGCCTACATCACACCACGCGTCTATTTGCGCACCAGCAGCGTGAGACACTTCAAAAGATTGAGCGATGCTTAGAACTTCCGACAACAACGAGTTTGGCAGTTGTAAGGCATGTTGACGAACTTCTTTATCAGGAGCAAGCCGTAGAATAGCATCCCTAACCATTGAATTAGCATAAGACTCATGATGAGTGTCCGTGACAAACTGACATTTCCTACTCAGACCGTGTAGTTCCGCTGCCCAAGCCCGGTAAGATTGATGGGGCTGTTTATGACACCGGTAGAACGCCACGCGGGCGGCAACGACGTGTGTGTTTTTTCGGTAATAGTTAGACAATAAGTCACACATTTCTTGGAAGGACAGAGAGGCAGGTTCCCGCAGAGGGGCTAACTGAGATAGCAGCTGATAGATCCGTGGGGAAATCCAAGACAGAAATAATGACTTACACATAGGAGCGTCGACAACGCCAAAAGCCAAGAAGTGTTGCTGCAAATGCTTCTCATAATCCTCCCAGTCTTCAGCGGCCTCGTCGTAAGGAGGGAACGGAGGCGGAGAAGCGGAAGACAGACGATGAGTAAGTGACGTCAACAACGCCTGAACAGCAGCCGTCAGCTGTGTTTGTTGTTCAATGAGCGCTTGCAGAAGCTGTTCCATGTCTGCCCAGACACGAACGTACAATTCCCCAACGCAGGAAAAAAAATATCCGACCTCGTCGCCAAAAAGTGTTATAACCTTTAATTCACTAATAATTTGTGTGGATATACAAACATAGAAACAATAGTGAGTTTCATGCTACCAACTCCGTATCTGTCACTCAACTGCTGTGCCGTGACATGCGGCCGGCGCCGTTCATAGCTAGGTGGCGCTCCCGCGCTCAGCCGAGCTGCGGAACGCCTCTATCGCCGTGTTCATGTACTGACGTAGTGGCACTTTTAAATCTCGTGGCACTGTCACAACATATACGTTAGCTAGACATAATATATTTCAAGTGTTTTTCAAATCCAGAAAGCAACTTTATAAAATATAGAATTTATGCTATGTGGTAATTTAATAATTCTTGTTGTGTTAATATGTGTTAAGTTTGTAATGTATTCTTACAAACATTATTGATTGTTATAATTACCATTTGTAACATTAAGATCTGTATGTATCTGACATTTGTAAAAGCCATCTTACTGATGACTCTGCACAAAAGTTGTACATAAATAAATATAATAGACAATATGGAGAGTGTACATGTGTGTATTTACTGACTAACTTGCATTGTCCAATACGTCAGGACATTTCAAGGAAACAGAGAGCCAAGATTCTGATTTGAAGATGAGTTTAGTGCCTAGGAAACTTTTCTGGTGCATCCACTTGGATGGATACAGGCTGAAGAAACTCATACAGTGTAATGCATATTTTTTCTGCCAAAAGACTCTGTGATAAGGAGTGGGGCCCTTGTGCCCTGAAATAGTGTTATGTATTTCTCTCTATAACTGTATTATCACCAAATAGCTACAATGAAGGCCCTGAATTGCATGCGTGGGTGGATGCAATCTGGCCAAAGCCAGCATTCCCTACACTTTTCCCGGATAAAAATTTCAAAAATATATATGTATGGCAGTAGCTCAATGAGTAAATACTCTGATGAAGGTGTAAAAATTTTCTCTTTTCCAACCATGGCAGCATGAGCTCTCTTTTCAGTAATCTTTGTATTGGCACTAGGAAGCCTACAACTCACTAAGATGGTCTCTGCTAAGGTACCATTCTTGAGAAGCTGAAGGACATCACAAGAACTTTACTTTTAAGGAAGATTAGCCATGTGAAATAAATTAGTATGATGATTTCTCCTCTTTACACTACTCCCTATGACTAGTTTTCTGTGCTAGGAGATGCAACTATTGTTATGATCATCCGCGGGTGATTGTAAAGCTACAAAGATCATGCTGAGAGTGTTGTTGACACACAACTTTTCTGTGATGCAACATAGGTCTTATAGGCATCCAAGGCTTGCCAGAGATCACTAAGCAGTCAAGTACATAGTGTATTGTATATCTGATGTAGTCCATTTCAGAAACTTAGCAGGTACTGATGGTTGGAGGAAGGGGTGGCACAGGGAAGAGAGAAATACAAATAAAAACAAAACATTACAAACATTAAAATAACTAAAGTAATCTAGAATGTGAGACACAAGTTTTTCCCAGCACTTACAATGTCCAAACAATGCAGCTAGAGAACATCTTCAACAACTGCTGATATTTGGACAGGTGCACAAACTGTCATATTTAAGGCAAAGCATGCACCTGTCAAAATATTGGTTCCTGTTGATGATGTCATCCGGCTGCTTTCCTGTAAGTCATTTGAACATTCTAGAAGGTAATTCCCATAATTAGTATTACAACAAGATTAGCACTAATTGTTATTTGTTTTCAGTATCCATTACAGTAGCAGACTGCAGTGGCTGCTTCTGCCAGTTAATCTGTAACTTGACTTGTACCATATTCCTGTAGGTCTCTGTAACACTGTGAATGATTGAATGAACAAGAAGAATGAATATTAAGACTAGTTTCAATCTGCAATCACACAGAACCAGGAAATGAGGAAACATATTTCACCAATAAAAAACCTTACTATCTGCCAAGTTGTTTGCATATGCTAAACAAACTCTGCTTGAATCAATGGGCAGAGTTTGTGCTCACATGAGAAAGAAAAAAACTTTCTGATGACTTGATGCAATATTGACAGTTTTGAACATACACTTGCAGGGTGTATACGTGGACAAGGAAAAAAAAAAATCCCGGATTTTTCCCGGATTTCCCGGTTAAAAACACGCTTTCTCCCGGGTGACAGTATATTTTCCCTTATCAATCCTTTGAATGGTTATGGTTTTATACACGGGAGTACAATTTCCTGGCACTTTAGAAAACGAAACTTAGGGAAAAAGACACGTTTTGGAAAAATCTTTGATGTGCAGCAACATGTATACTGTGTATTTTCATATTACGAAAGTATACATTGGAATTCCACCAAACACCACATGTTACTTTCTGAGATTTTGTAAGCCATTCGTAGCTCATGTCACATGATCTCGCCAGCCGATAACAGCGGATATTCAGAGTATAAGATATGTGATGTAGTTAGCCAACAGCAACATCACTGTTAAGTAGGACGAACACACAAACAGGGAAATTAATATACATAGTGTTGCTACAAGAAAAGAAAAGCTTTCACATATAATATTGGTCTTAAGCTGCAAGAGAAGCTAAGCTTTCGCATATACTGTTGTTCTTTTTTGCGCGTGTTACACTTGATATATCACAAAAATCACACAAATGTGCCAGTAAAATTTTTAATAATGACATAAATGTCTGATCTTCAGGGTTAGAAATTCTTCTAAATGGCTCATCATGAAAGAGTTGATTTTAAAAATGAGAGTCAAACACTCTGTGATTTAATAAGTTCATGGTACATTCTTGCACATAGTTCAACTTACGTAAAAGGATATTTACTTTGAAAGTAACGCTTTCCAAACCACTATTCACAATAGTTTCCTGCGACCTGTTACAAATACGTTCGTTTCAGCAGTTGCTAGAGAGCGAGATAACAGGCGACACCGCGCATGGGTAGCTATCATGACGTAGGAAGCCCGTATGTACTTATGTGTAAAACACTGAAAGATCATACACTATGTCATAAAAGAAACAAGACATCAGAGGATACTCCAAGAGCATCGGAATGTCGTGAACCATATTAAAATGTGCACATTTAAAGTGCATACTTAAAGTGCACATTCATATGTCCAGATTCGCAATGAAGTAGACCTCGACCTGATATTAAGCTTTTCAGTGTGGTTTTCGGGATGGAGCACCAGTAATGTATTATATCATGTTTGGTTCTTTATTATGGCATAATGCCAAACATTCTAGAAAATGAAAACGTGCACTTGAAATGCAGCGAACAGTTGAAACTAGCCAGTACTGTGAAATTAAACATTTCGTTTCAAATGCATCGACTGCCTCTGTGGAAAAGGTTAACAAATGTCAGATTTCTTTAGCAAACAGGCAAAACCGGCTTCATTGTTCCGCAAGGCAATTAGACTGTCAGAAAGGTGGAAATAAAATCAAATCTGAAAGTAATGACATATTTTAGCATTCGTAATTATGTGTTTTAATTCACTTGATAGCCCCTGGCCACATATATCCGTTTTGTTTTCATTTGACGTGAGAGTAAACGAAGGGGAAACAGCAAAATCACTAAATGTAAACACGGGTCACGTGGAGCCTACCCACTATAACTCAGACTGCTCTGCGCATCAGCCCCAGACCTACATTTGCGAACCGGGTCAATACTTAAAAAAAATCGAATTTTCAAAATATGTTCATCTTGTAGCGCACGTCTTTCGGAAAATTTTATAAAACATAATGTATTCGAGGAAATGTAAAACATATTATTTGGTCTTAAGTATGCCAAAGTGCAGTGCCACCCCTCTTCATAAAGCATTTTTCTACCGCACATCCAAACTACAATCAGGTATTCAGGAGAGTGGAAACTGAAATGTCCTCTGGTGCCTCTCCTTCTCCCAGTAGGCCGGTTTGACAGCCTGCCCCTCTTTTTTTAAAAAAAATTGCAATTAATAGTGGATGGGATTATTTGTAATCGACAGAACAAGAACTCTTCAGAAAATCTGAACTCTTTATTGCCCATTAGTTAATAACTTGCTGTTTTGTGTGACATAAAATTAAATATAGGATATATAAAACCAATACTGACAAGAGATAAGCAAGAAATTACACATTTCTTCCAACCTTAGCTCCTAGCATTTTTTTCTCTCTAATCTTGCTGCAGCTTTACATGGCGTTCTTTCCTTTCTGCGAAAGAATCTATTACTTCATCAAAGTTCGTCAATCGTTTTGCTACATGAAAAATCGAAATGTTGCTATCTAATACTGAAAAGGCTGTTAATACAAATAATACCCAAGACTTGTGTGGTTTCTCGATCTGATTACGTCTATTTTGTCACTGTCTGCTAGATAAAACAAAATAGGCTTTTCTAATATGGCAGCAATTTTGTAACACACCAAATACATGAGACTGTTTTGGCACAAATGGCCATTTTTATAACACAATAAAATATAATCCACGAAGTACCAATATCAAATGCTTATTAGGCCTACTACAAGCAAAAAGCTGTATGTTAGGAAATAGTTTCACATTTCCATTCATACGCACCAGCTTCTCAAGCATGAGATTGAAAAGTAGTATTGTGAAATTTTTATATAAATTTGGAATCATCTTATTCTTCCATAATTTGTGTGATGTCCGCGTTTCTTCTCCTTCCTCGTTCTAACAATCAATCTTGTCATCACCAATTCCTTAGCTATTCTTGTCATTGTCAAAATTTATTCGCCGATTAACTTCACTAACCCTGCCAGAATCACAGGTTTAGTTATTCCGCGATTATTTTCCGGTTAGGCGTTATTACGTATTCGAACAACACGTTTTCTGCATTACTTCCAGAACAGAACTTAAGCAGCTGCTGGCCGGGGACTGTACTACTGGTCCTTACTAGTGTAGCGGTCCCGCCAAAAATTTTCTGTCAAAATTTAATTTTCTTGGATACAGCAAGAAGATAATACGTAATCTTTCTCACCTGTTATTCCTGTCAGTCGTTTATTTCCCTTCTGGTAGTCTGAATCTATGGATTTCACTAGTAATTATAACAACGCTGATCATTCGCAAATTCAATCAACCACATAATCAGCAGCGATTGGCATTCATCCGTTCAGCTATACTCCCTCATCTCGTATAGCCCCCCATCCCCTTTTGTCTGCGGAAAGTTTATTTCTAGATGTGACGAGGATTCTCCTGACAGACACATCACCTACACTATTCAAAAGTCAACTTATGATTCATTCAGAAATCAACTTAAAATGTGTTCAAAAATGTTCAAAAACCAACAGGGAAGCGTTTCAAAGTTATATGAATAATCTATAGACAAACGTGCGCTGGATGGTAGGCGCTTTGTGAAACAAATTTTTTTCCTCAAGAATATGAATTTGGCGCCCCCTTTTCCCGGTAGCATCTAGCTGCTTGCTGCGACTGCTTGCACAGCCAACAGCCACATTTCTGTAGCCAGAAGCGGGAGAATCTACTACTCAAACGCGAATCAGCTGCGCATGCATAAGAGTCAGCGCGCAGCTGTTAAAACAAATCGAATGTAAACAGTTGCGACTTCATGCTCATTCGAGGCAATTTGTTGTTATGAAGTCTTCCTAAAGCCTTTGACACATTTTCAATTGGCAGACACATGGGCATCGTGTGTCCTTGTTGTATATGGCACATTTCCTTTGCAATTTAAGTTATTTTCGTTTTTTTTTTCTCTCGTTTATGTTTTATCGCTGAAGTAATATTCTGAAGTAACGGGATACAGTAATATCCTTTGTTAGAGTATCGGTTCTTATCAGTCAAAATTACAAAATTTAACTGAAAACTAAAACAATGAAAAATTCCCCTAAAAATATCCCGGGTTTTTCCCAGTTTTCTCCCGGATGAAAAAATTCTCGGGATTTTCCCGGATCTCCCGGGTCGTATACACCCTGACCTGGTCTCTACACAAGTTAGTTGGGAGCACAATTCGATCTTGCATAATTGATTTACTACTGAGACGTTCTCATTCCTCCATAGGTAATAGCTCCTGCCATTGGAAGTTATTTTCACGCCAAATGTTTCACCTCAGTCTTCCTGGCACTGCCATTTTTGCAAAATGCATAATGCTGAGTTTTCTCCCAAGAACACACTTTTTGAAATTTTACGCAGCAGCATTTCATTCATTTCATTTCCCTCTTGGAAGCAATCAATTTCAACTTATTGTATGTTCTGTTTGCTTTGTTTTTGTTTCATATTTTGTGGTCTCTCTTCTTTATATGATTTAATAGCTCATCTTTTCCTCTTTCTGCACTTTCTCCCAGTGTATTTCTAATACCTCAGTTTAACTGAAGTATCAGTCTTAATTATGCCAGTAACAGCACAGCCAAAAAGAACATGTCCATTTTTTAACACATGCCTTCATTTTTCTGATATAAGAAAGATCTGATGAACTGCTTATTCTTTCTATTGTTTTCCATTAATGTGGGTGACTGCTATCTGTTATTTATTCTGATTCACATATTTTAAACAATTTTTCTATATGAAATGCATGTGTTTATTAACAACACCAGAAGTTGTAAACTGTACCTGTTGATTTGTTGCCTCTTGTTGTCTCTCTTGCTCTATTACAGTTCTTTGTTCACTGCAAGATTGAAGAGAATTCAAAAAATATTGAGATCTTGTATCTATTTGTATGTCATCACCCTTGTCAACCTGTAAAATATCAGAGAAGTTTTGTAAAATCAACAGAAGGTAGTCCCCAAGAATAAAGCTCAAGACAGACAAGCTGAATAAACAATGTTGCACTTACCACATCCAATAATATGGAAGTATAGCTGACAACATGATATAAAATAAAAATGCTGATGTCTCACAGGTAATCTTTGTCCAGATGAGGTCAGGGAACAGACAGAAAGAAGAGATTTTATAAGATTAACAATGTTCCTCACATGAAGCAATTGTCAACCACCATTTTTCCCTGCCTCCATCTACTTTCTTTTATTGTTCAAAATAAGTAACATCTAGATCAGGGCTTCCCAACCTTTTCAGCTGCTGGACCCCTTCTTCAGTCGAAAATCCATGGTGGACCCCTAGTCTGTTCCCAGGTACCCCCCCCCCCCCCAACCGAAGTATCAATAGTCTTTGGTTTATAGATGAATGAAAACAACTTGAAGGTCAAAAATCGACTTATGAAATAGGTAGTGCAGTGACAAAGTAAGTTTAACATTTAATGATGCCTGGGGCCCCATACGTGCCAGCGAGAGCTGTGATTGGTCGACAAAGCCCACTCCGCGCATGCGTAAAAGGTTTCAGTGCATGTACCGCCGTGAGCCGGCACACAAACGACCCTCGTATTGTTGCAAAATAGTCGAGCAGAGAAGCCGCATTCCCTGGCACTAAACTGTGTATGCATTCTCACTTAGAAACCGCAATGGCTGCTTGGGAATACGACCTGAAGTAAAAGTACACATTTTTTTTCACATGAAAAAAATAGTGATGAATTTGATTTTTACATTTTTATTCAATAATTTTACTCATTATTTTACATGATTTGGTGAAGGGTGGCTGCGGACCCCCTAGAAAGAGCCGGCGGACCCCTAAGGGGTCTGCGGACCACACGTTGGGAAGCCCTGATCTAGATCATTTTAGAATTTGATAATGTATTTAGACTACAGTCATAATCTTTAGAGTTGTTGCATTATGAAACAAGAAAGACTGCTTTTCTCCACATAGAGGAGTTAAGCAAAAGGGAGACACATTCAAAGAATACTGTTAGATGTTATAAATTATTGGGCAGAGTCCTTCTTCAGGTTTAGGAAAACAATATATGTACACAACTCAGTGCACATCACCACTGTCATGTCTGTCCATAGACTAAGGCCCAATTGCTGTGCGCAAAGATCTCGGCTGGGCTGGGTAGTGGAGGTACAGAAGAGGTATGAGAGAGGGGGGTGGGAGAGGGACAGAAGGGTAGGGATGGGGATAATCCTGTAGTGCTACCTGTGGGAGTGTGCAGAAGGGACTCGGAGGGGGCATGATGAAACTATTGTTGGTGAGAAGAATCCGGATGCATGGGCTGTGATGCAATCATTGAAATGAAGCACATCATGTTGGGCAGCAGGTTCAGCACTGGATGATCCAGCCACAGTTTGTTGGTGACCATTTACTTTAACAGACAGATAGTTAGTGGTCAAACTCATGTAGAATGCCACACTATGGTTGCAGCTAAGATGGTAGACCACATGGCTGCTTTCACAAGACAACTTGCCTTTGATGAGGTAAGAAATGTATCCAGTATGACTGAGGTAGATGATAGTGGGAGGACGTCTTACATCTATGTCTATTACAGGAGTGTAAGCTATGAGGCAAAGGGGTGAGATCAGGAGTGGTGTAGGGGTGGAAAAGGATACAGCACAGGTCTTGTGGATGTTGACTACCACTGTGGGAGAGGTGGGGAAGATAGAGGGGAAGACATTTCAGGGCATGATGAGATGAAATCAAGAGCCTGGTTGAGAATGTGGTTCTCTTGCTCAAGTCTTAGAATCAAAGAACATGAAATTTGCATTTTGCACTTCATCCCTGATTCAGAGGATATCATGTGAGAAAAGGGCAAGCTGAGTTTTGTATGAGTAATGCCTTCTAAATCCATACTGATTTATGGAGTTAGTTGAATAGTTAGTTTCATACAATGATGAGGAACAAGTCATTTTAATTCACGTTACAAATTATTTTGTAAATATGCTTATGCTTGCATACTGATCCTTCATTTATTTTTTTTAAATTAAAGATATACAGATGTGAGTTAATAATTCCTACCCACTATCTTTTACACATTACAGGAATAAATTCTTCTACAAAATAGGAGTTTTCAAGGAAAAACTTTTTCAGTTCATTTTCATGCTGCCTGTCTGGCACTGTATATCACTGGGTAAATTATCAAAAATTTTGTTTGCAGCATTGTTAATCCCTTTTTGTGCTAAAGGCAACATTAATATGGTGTAATGAATGTCATGTTTTCTTTGGGTACTGTAATTATGCACATCATTGTTCCTTTTGTACTGCAGTGAGTTATTTATGACAAACTTCATGAGGGAATAAATATACTGTGAAGCAGTAGTCAAAATGCCTAAATCCTTGCCTACAAGATGATTGTCAGAGAGCACATGTATTATTCTTACAGTACATTTCTGAGCAATGAAGACTTTCTTTCTTAAAGAAGAGTAATCAAAGAACATTATTCTGCATGACATGACTGAACAAAAATATGAAAAATACAGCAACTTACTGATTCATCCCTCCCCAAGATTTGCGATGATTCTAAGTACAAATGTGGCTGAACTAAGTTGTTACAAGAGTTCCAAAACATGATTTTACCAGTTTCAATTCTTATCAATATGGGCATTTCAAATCTTTGAAGTTTCCACCCTGTGCGTATGTTGTGTCTTTTTAAAGTTGAGGGTGAAACCATTTTTCAGGAAACCAGTCAATGATACTTTTAAGAACACTGTTTGCCATTTCTTCTGTTGCTGTATGTATGCTTGGATAGGTTACAGTGCTAGTGTCATCTATGAAAAGGACTAATTCTGCTTGTTGTATATTACATGGAAAATTGTTCACATACGAGGTTTGGAACTTAAATAGTGGCAGCTATTTATTCACAACTGATACAAAAGAGTTACATGTTTGCACCTGTTACTGTCCTTCAAAGTAGTCACCAGCACTATGTAGAACCCACTGCCAGTGATGTGGAAGGCATAGTATACTGTTAGCAGAGCCTGTTCTTGTTATCCATGAATTTGCTTTTTTGTTTATTTTCATTCTCTTCAGAGGGAATGAAATATCACAGCAGTATTTATAATTTGAGAAGAACTTGCTGAATTTTATATTTACAGAACTATTGCTTTCCATGTCCCAGTTTACATTTTTTAACATTAAAGACACTAATGCTGCCATCATTAATTAATTTTCTCTCAATATATCTCCTGTTGTCATTTTTCTCATGGCATTTACCTAAAGTCAATTTAACTGCTTGATGATCAGAGAAACCTGTATCCAATACCTCAGATTTAAAACCACATTTTGATTTGTCAATGAATATTCGGTCTACAGTACTTACACTTTTGCTGCTGTATGTGGTGGTTTCTTCTACACACATGTCCATAGTGTATGTTTTTATTAGATTAACAAGTTTTTGCCCTTTTTTACAGTTGTCCTTGAAATTAATACTGAAATCCACAAGCACAATTATGTATTTTGACTGACTGTTTAGATAGTTCAGAAGATTTTCCAAATTTTCAGAGAATAATTCAAAATTGCCAGATGGGGACCTATATATACATGCAATTATAATTTTACTATCTGTTAGTTCACATAAACAATATTCAAAATCTTTTTCAATACAGCAGGCATTTTAAGCCTAATTTCCTTTGATTTAAAACCTGTTCTTACATATATACATGTTCCACCCCCTCTGTGTGTTTCCCTGCAAAAGCTGCTGACCAACTGGAAGCCTGAAATCCCAACTGCACATTTTTGTAGTTCTTGTAGCCAGTGTTCAGTTATACACAAGATAGAAATCTCCTTCAATGAACCATTCAAAAGGACCTCTAGCTTATTTAGCTTATTGGTTAAGCCCTGTACATTATGATATAGGAGAGTTAAAGAACTATTCAGTTCTGTGAGAGGTATGTTTCTTGCTTGGTTACTTCTTTAAAGAGTAGGCTCTAGTATTTTCGTTTCTGACCTGATTTTCATCTCCTGGAGGACCTGGTTGTTTTCTTCTGCAGTGGATTGGACCATAAAAAATTGTTCATATGTTGTTTGGATGCTAACTTCTTCCTGGTGCTTTGTTGTGATCTGTTGTTTTTAACTTCTGTCCACTCTGGTACAGCTTTCTCGTCAGTCTTTTTACATGATGATATTGTCTTCTGTGCTGGTCCCTGCCATTTGTTCATTCCACTGAAGGCATATTTACTGTTAACTTTCTGGTTTCTTCTTTGGTGATTTTCCTATACTGTGGTGGTAAAGATTCGAAATAACTTCAATATGCTAATTTTCATGTACTCACGTCAATAGAATTTTCAACTATTTGTAATGTGAATTTGACTTTGTCAACTTATTCCAAAAGTTGTTATTTTGCATTTCAAGTTTTGAATGTTTGATTTTGAAGTGTGCCATATGAGTTTTTGCAATGCCAGTTTCAACTCATTTAACTGTAAATCATTTTCTAGAGTATCCAGTGCACTCACAATAGAGCTTGGAATTTTTTCTGCATCTTCATCTTCAATTAATTCAGAAGTATTGTCAATAAACATAACTGATGGTGGATTTACATTAACAGGCAGGTCATTTCTGTGGAACAGAAACACGATTGGTACTAAAATGCAGTCTCGAGGCACATTTTGTGATACTGTACTCCATTTACTATAATAAGTTACTGCATTTGATGTGATAGTTACCCTTTGTTTTCTGTTCTACAGTTATGATGCAAGCCATTTTATTTATCTAATCCACTAATGCGTGGATTGTGACATTCATTCTACAACATATTATAAAGCATGTGTTGCTGCTTTGATGTTTATTACAAAGATCATGCACTTTCAGAGCAGCCTTAGTTGGCTACGCTTCAAAATGAACATGTCAGTTTTGAAACTATTTGCCAAATACAAATACTGCAACTGCTGACATATTCATTATTATACATTTTATGAAGTCTTTTGTTACATGTGGTTCTAAGTGGAAAAGTTTCACTAAACATTTCAAAAAAGTTACTGTATTAAAAAAAATTGTCGAAGTTACTACTACTTGATATACAAATGTTGAAAGACTGTTCTACTTCTCTTAACTTATTACTAAATACAGCTGAATTGTTTTCATTGAAATTTCTCTTCATATTCCTTTCATTAGATGCAGTTTCTCTGCTAGTTTTTAATAGTTCAATGAATAACAGAGAGCAGTCACAGATTCCTAAATCCAAGCAATATTTATAAGCGTCTTCAAACACATAATTTGTTAAAATAATATCTCTACAGTCTGCTGCTGACTGTGCATTTACTCTAGTGGCATGCAGGAAGTTTATTTCAAGGCCAAAATTTTTTATTATGTCTGTGAATTTGGATGTAAAACTGCTTTCAACTATGATGTTAATATTGAAGCTAGCAGATATTACAATGTTCCACCTTTTTTCGTCATTGAGATTTTCTACCAGGTACTGAAATTGGCCCAGGAAAGCTTCAATTAAAGCTTGCTCTGGCCCTTTGTAAACAGAAACTGCCATGACATTTACGTCCCTGAACTCGACAGAGCAGTTTTCAAATATTCACATTGTCAGCAACTGCCTTCATTGGAATTTGATATTATTATTTTGACTCAAGGCCTAAGGATGTTCCTCCAGTCTGATATATCTTGTTCATCAGGTGGATAGGTTTGTTGCCCAAGGATCTCAATAATTCTGAGGCAATGTCATCTACTCCACGTGCCTTGTTTCAACTTAGGACTGTAAATCCTCCATCAAATTATCCTTGTAATTCATATCTTTCATGTTAACTTCATCTGCCCCTTACCTTTTCAACTAAATTTTCTTTGTCCTTAACACAATGAATAATTTATTTCACCATGTCATACATTTTTCTTCAATCTCTTAATCATCTGAGGATTACTAGCTATGTTTTACTAGTACTAAAATTGTGGTGGTGGCTGTATTGGCTACAAAAATGCATCCAATAAGCAGTTCATAATGATGCTCTGTCCAGATATGCTTCGGAAGGCCCAAAGGTGCTGACCAACCACTGTGTCATCCTCTAGCAATAGGCATCATTGGATGCAGATATGCAGGGGCATTTGGTCAGCACACTGCTCTACTGGACCTTGTCAGCTTTCATGACTGGAGCCACCAATTCTCAATTGGCCTCAGAAGGGCTGAATGCACCCTCTTCCCAGCAGCGCATGGCAGACTTGGACAGTCACTCATCCAGATGCTAGCCAAGCCCAACAGTGCTTACCTTTGGTGATCTGATGGGAATTGGTGTTACCACTGCAGCAAGGTGGTTGGCCCAGCTCACAATAGTTCACCAGTATTCCTATTTTCTTTTTCATTATTAGCACTATGCCTGCATTGTCACCATTTGTTTTGTTGATAAATCTGCACTCACATGACCGGAAATCTTTTTCTTCTTGCCACCACAATTCACTGATTCAGACTATATCTAACTGAAACATATCCACTTTTCTTTTCAGATTTTTTAGTCTACCTACCTAATTAAGGGCGCTAATGTTCCATGCCTTGACCCATAGAATGCCACATTCATTTTTTTTCTGATGGCAACATTCTCGTGGGAAGTGCCTGCCCAAAGATCTGAATAAAGTCTAGTTTATCTCAGAACATTTTATTCAACAGGGAGTCATCATCATTAAATTACATGGTAGAGCTGCATCTCAGCAGGAAACTCAATGACTGCAGCTTCTCCTTGATATCATAGGTTCTCAGTACTGACATAGCAAGGCTGTGTTCACTAATGTTGCAATTCCAATTGGTCAGTGATATATATCTCACTGCCCTCAAAGTTACTGAAAAGGCTGCTGACTCTTTTCGGGAACCATATGTTAGACTGGCCTCTATTCAGTACAGTTCTGTACAAAGGGGATCATGAGATAGGCCCCTGCTACATGTGCAGGCACAGAGAGGGTGCAAGAACTGAATGAATGATAATGATGATAATAATAATAATAATAATAATAATAATAATAATATAATAATAATAATAATAGTAATAAACCCCATGGAGGCCCGGGAAAAGAATAGGCCTCCAGTATGTTCTGCCAGTCGTAAAAGGCGCCGAAAAGAACAAACCACTAATAGGGCTAACCCCCCTTTTAGTGTGATTAGTTGGTTCAGGACAGAACTAATGAAGCCTCAGACAAGCGCTGTCATGGTCGGGGACGACGCTTGAAACCTATGCCCATCCACAATGGTAACGACACTGCTAGCCACACGGAAAATGATTTAAATCCAAATAGAGGAGTTTTGCAGGATATGCTTCGTGCAACCACTCTCGAAGGAAAACAAAGACAGAGGATGAGATGGTCAGATGAAGTTAACTGACACCTCATGTTCTGTTATTACCAAGCAACAAACTTAGGAGCCAACACAACTGGATACAGATCACAAGTATACACAACATTTATTACCAGATACCCAGAATTAAAATTTTTAACAGAACAATGACTAGCTGATCAGATACGTGTAA
This sequence comes from Schistocerca cancellata, assembly GCF_023864275.1. Taxonomy (NCBI): domain Eukaryota; kingdom Metazoa; phylum Arthropoda; class Insecta; order Orthoptera; family Acrididae; genus Schistocerca; species Schistocerca cancellata. The sequence goes on from NC_064634.1 coordinate 67,516,750, forward strand.
TAATAAAAAATAACAGGCTACCCCAGTCAGAATTAGAAAACATCAAACAACAAGTTCAACAAATTCTGGAACAAAATAATGTGCAATCAGAAGAAGAAGAAAATACAGTAATGGACACAAACATCCCAGAGCAAACAAACAAAGAACAACACGCATCAATTAAACAATCGGAAGAAAACGAAATCTTAAGACAGCCACCAGAACAAGCACAAATAGAACACGAAGTGACACACATGTCACATATAGAAGAAAAATTTCAGCTGACATATATAGAACACAAAGACACAAATACAGACATTAGACCATTCTTGCATAGACCACCAAATAACCCACAAGTCGAAACAACAATAACAACTATCAACACTATCATACACAACAAAATAAATGAAAATACAACTACGGAAGAGTTACAACTACTGGTTTATATAGGAGCACTCACTACACTAAATATACACACTAGGCAGAGATCAGAACCAACCAACACGCAGAAGAAACCCACAAAACCAGTATGGCACACACAGGCTACAGATCAGAATAGAAAAACTGAGAAAAGACATTGGACAGCTAACACAGCTTATAAGAAATGAAATATCAGACAAAAAATGAAAAAGGTTAGGTAAAATCTCACAACAAGAAGTGAAAGAGCAATTAGATGAAAAGAAGCAGAAATTACAAGCATTGGCCAAACGACTTAGAAGATACAAAAAAAGTGAAAATAGAAGGAAACAAAACCAAACATTCAACACAAACCAAAAGAAATTTTACCAGACAATAGATAACACACACATTAACATAGACAATCCATCAAACATAACAGACATGGAACACTTCTGGAGCAACATATGGTCAAACCTGGTACAGCATAACAGACATGCACGGTGGATACAAGCAGAAACAGACACATACAAGATGATACCACAAATGCCTGAAGTGATAATTTTGCAAGATGAAGTAACCCGAGCAATTAATTCTATGCACAATTGGAAAGCTGTTGGAAAAGATAAAATAGCAAATTTCTGGCTAAAGAGGTTCACCTCAACACATTCACATCTAACTAAATTATTTAACATTAATGATATGAATACAATAGAGGGAAACATTCCACCTGGGAAAAATATATCTAAAAACAAAGATGATGTGACTTACCACACGAAAGCGTAGGCACGTCGATAGACACACAAACAAACACAAACATACACACAAAATTCCAGCTTTTGCAACCAGCGGTTGCTTCGTAAGGAAAGAGGGAAGGAGAGGGAAAGACGAAAGGATGTGGGTTTTAAGGGAGAGGGTAAGGAGTCATTCCAATCCCGGGAGCGGAAAGACTTACCTTAGGGGGAAAAAAGGACGGGTATACACTCGCACACACACACATATCCATCCAAACAAATATTGGATATGTGTGGATGGATATGTGTGTGTGTGCGAGTGTATACCCGTCCTTTTTTCCCCCTAAGGTAAGTCTTTCCACTCCCGGGACTGGAATGACTCCTTACCCTCTCCCTTAAAGCCCACATCCTTTCGTCTTTCCGTCTCCTTCCCTCTTTCTTGATGAAGCAACTGTTGGTTGCGAAAGCTAGAATTTTGTGTGTATGTTTGTGTTTGTTCGTGTGTCTATCGATGTGCCAACGCTTTCGTTTGGTAAGTCACATCATCTTTGTTTTTAGATATAAATTATTTAACAGTTACATTGCAGACCCATACACATTCCCTAATACACTTACACAAGGAATAATTTATCTGAAACCTATAGATCAAGCAGACACGGCAAAATATCGCCCCGTAACATTCCTACCAACAATATACAAAATATTAACTTCCGTCATTACACAGAAATTAATGACACATACAACACAGAACAAAATTATAAATGAAGAACAAAAAGGCTGCCGAAAAGGAGCACGAGGATGTAAAGAGCAACTGATAATAGATGCAGAGGTGACATATCAAGCTAAAACTAAACAAAGGTCACTATACTACGCATACATCGATTACCAAAAAGCTTTTGATAGTGTACCCCGCTCATGGTTACTACAAATATTGGAAATATACAAAGTAGATCCTAAATTGATACAGTTCCTAAACATAGTAATGGAAAATTGTAAAACCACACTTAATATCCAAACAAATTCAAATAATATCACATCACAGACAATACAGATTAAGTGTGGAATATACCAAGGAGATTCATTAAGTCCTTTCTGGTTCTGCCTTGCTCTGAACCCACTATCCAACATGCTAAATAATACAAATTATGGATATAATATTACTGGAACATACCAACACAAAATTGCACATTTGCTATACATGGATGATTTAACACTACTGACAGCAACAAAACAACAACTCAACCAATTACTAAAGATAACAGAAGTACTCAGCAATGATATAAATATGGCTTTTGGAACAGACAAATGTAAGAAAAATAGTATAGTCCAGGGAAAACACACTAAACAAGAAGATTACTTATTGGATAACCACAGCGACTGCATAGAAGTGATGGAAAAAACAGACACCTATAAATATCTAGGATACAGACAAAAAATAGGAATAGATAATACAAATATTAAAGAAGAACTAAAAGAAAAATATGGACAAAGACTAACAAAAATACTGAAAACAGAATTGACAGCAAGAAACAAGACAAAAGCTATAAATACTTGTTGTTGTTGTTGTGGTCTTCAGTCCTGAGACTGGTTTGATGCAGCTCTCCATGCTACTCTATCCTGTGCAAGCTTCTTCATCTCCCAGTACCTACTGCAACCAACATCTTTCTGAATCTGCTTAGTGTATTCATCTCTTGGTCTCCCCCTACAATTTTTACCCTCCACGCTGCCCTCCAATACTAAATTGGTGATCCCTTGATGCCTCAGAACATGTCCTACCAACCGATCCCTTCTTCTGGTCAAGTTGTGCCACAAACTTCTCTTCTCCCCAATCCTATTCAATACTTCCTCATTAGTTATGTGATCTACCCATCTAATCTTCAGCATTCTTCTGTAGCACCACATTTCGAAAGCTTCTATTCTCTTCTTGTCCAAACTATTTATCGTCCATGTTTCGCTTCCATACATGGCTACACTCCATACAAATACTTTCATAAATGACTTCCTGACACTTAAATCTATACTCGATGTTAACAAATTTCTCTTCTTCAGAAACGCTTTCCTTGCCATTGCTAGTCTACATTTTATATCCTCTCTACTTCGACCATCATCAGTTATTTTGCTCCCCAAATAGCAAAACTCCTTTACTACTTTAAGTGTCTCATTTCCTAATCTAATACCCTCACACATCACCCGACTTAATTCGACTACATTCCATTATCCTCATTTTGGTTTTGTTGATGTTCATCTTATATCCTCCCTTCAAGACACTATCCATTCCGTTCAACTGCTCTTCCAAGTTCTTTGCTGTCTCTGACAGAATTACAATGTCATCGGCGAACCTCAACGTTTTTATTTCTTCTCCATGGATTTTAATACCTAGTCCGAATTTTTCTTTTGTTTCCTTTACTGCTTGCTCAATATACAGATTGAATAGCATCGGGGAGAGGTTACAACCCTGTCTTACTCCCTTCCCAACCACTGCTTCTCTTTCATGCCCCTCGACTCTTATAACTGCCATCTGGTTTCTATACAAATTGTAAATAGCCTTTCGCTCCCTGTATTTTACCCCTGCCACCTTTAGAATTTGAAAGAGAGTATTCCAGTCAACATTGTCAAAAGCTTTCTCTAAGTCTACAAATGCTAGAAACGTAGGTATGCCTTTCCTTAGTCTTTCTTCTAAAATAAGTCGTAAGGTCAGTATTGACTCACGTGTTCCAATATTTCTATGGAATCCAAACTGATCTTCCCCGAGGTTGGCTTCTACTAGTTTTTCCATTCGTCTGTAAAGAATTCGTGTTAGTATTTTGCAGCTGTGGCTTATTAAACTGATTGTTCGGTAATTTTCACATCTGTCCACACCTGCTTTCTTTGGGATTGGAATTATTATATTCTTCTTGAAGTCTGAGGGTATTTCACCTGTTTCATACATCTTGCTCACCAGATGGTAGAGTTTTGTCAGGACTGGCTCTCCCAAGGCCGTCAGTAGTTCCAATGGAATGTTGTCTACTCCGGGGGCCTTGTTTCGACTCAGGTCTTTCAGTGCTCTGTCAAACTCTTCACGCAATATCGTATCTCCCATTTCATCTTCATCTACATCCTCTTCCATTTCCATAATATTGTCCTCAAGTGCATCGCCCTTGTATAGACCTTCTATATACTCCTTCCACCTTTCTGCTTTCCCTTCTTTGCTTAGAACCGGGTTTCCATCTGAGCTCTTGATATTCATACAAGTGGTTCTCTTATCTCCAAAGGTCTCTTTAATTTTCCTGTAGGCAGTATCTATCTTACCCCTAGTGAGATAAGCCTCCACATCCTTACATTTGTCCTCTAGCCATGCCTGCTTAGCCATTTTGCACTTCCTGTCGATCTCATTTTTGAGACGTTTGTATTCCTTTTTGCCTGCTTCACTTACTGCATTTTTATATTTTCTCCTTTCATCAATTAAATTCAATATTTCTTCTGTTACCCAAGGATTTCTACTAGCCGTCTTCTTTTTACCTACTTGATCCTCTGCTGCCTTCACTACTTCATCCCTCAAAGCTACCCATTCTTCTTCTACTGTATTTCTTTCCCCCATTCCTGTCAATTGTTCCCTTATGCTCTCCCTGAAACTCTGTACAACCTCTGGTTCTTTCAGTTTATCCAGGTCCCATCTCCTTAAATTCCCACCTTTTTGCAGTTTCTTCAGTTTTAATCTACAGGTCATAACCAATAAATTGTGGTCAGAGTCCACATCTGCACCTGGAAATGTCTTACAATTTAAAACCTGGTTCCTAAATCTCTGTCTTACCATTATATAATCTATCTGATACCTTTTAGTATCTCCAGGGTTCTTCCATGTATACAACCTTCTATCATGATTCTTAAACCAAGTGTTAGCTATGATTAAGTTGTGCTCTGTGCAAAATTCTACCAGGCGGCTTCCTCTTTCATTTCTTAGCCCCAATCCATATTCACCTACTACGTTTCCTTCTCTCCCTTTTCCTACACTCGAATTCCAGTCACCCATGACTATTAAATTTTCGTCTCCCTTCACTATCTGAACAATTTCTTTTATTCCATCATACATTTCTTCAATTTCTTCGTCATCTGCAGAGCTAGTTGGCATATAAACTTGTACTACTGTAGTAGGTGTGGGCTTCGTATCTATCTTGGCCACAATAATGCATTCACTATGCTGTTTGTAGTAGCTTACCCGCATTCCTATTTTCCTATTCATTATTAAACCTACTCCTGCATTACCCCTTTTTGACTTTGTGTTTATAACCCTGTAGTCGCCTGACCAGAAGTCTTGTTCCTCCTGCCACCGAACTTCACTAATTCCCATTATATCTAACTTTAACCTATCCATTTCCCTTTTTAAATTTTCTGACCTACATGCCCGATTAAGGGATCTGGCATTCCACACTCCGATCCGTAGAACGCCAGTTTTCTTTCTCCTGATAACGACATCCTCTTGAGTAGTCCCCGCCCGGAGATCCGAATGGGGGACTATTTTACCTCTGGAATATTTTACCCAAGAGGACGCCATCATCATTTAATCATACAGTAAAGCTGCATGCCCTCGGGAAAAATTACGGCCGTAGTTTCTCCTTGCTTTCAGCCGTTCGCAGTACCAGCACAGCAAGGCCGTTTTGGTTATTGTTACAAGGCCAGATCAGTCAATCATCCAGACTGTTGCCCTTGCAACTACTGAAAAGGCTGCTGCCCCTCTTCAGGAACCACACATTTGTCTGGCCTCTCAACAGATACCCCTCCTTTGTGGTTGTACCTACGGTACGGCTATCTGTATCGCTGAGGCACACAAGCCTCCCCACCAACGGCAAGGTCCATGGTTCATGGGGTGGTGGGGGGGGTGGGGGGGGGGTATAAATACTTACGCTATATCAATATTGACCTACTCATTTGGAGTAGTGAAATGAAGTAACACAGACCTAGAAGCACTCAATACACTTAAACGATCACAATGCCACAAATATAGAATACATCACATACATTCAGCAACAGAAAGATTCACATTAAGCAGAAAGGAAGGAGGAAGGGGATTTATCGACATAAAAAACCTACATTATGGACAGGTAGACAATTTAAGAAAATTCTTTATAGAATGAGCAGAAACTAGCAAAATACACAAAGCAATCACTCATATAAATACATCGGCTACACCACTGCAATTTCATAACCACTTCTACAACCCTTCAGATCACATAACATCAACAGATACGAAGAAAGTAAATTGGAAAAAGAAAACACTACATGGCAAGCACTCGTATCATCTAACACAGCCAGCCATCGATCAAGACGCATCCAACACATGGCTAAGAAAAGGCAATATATACAGTGAGACGGAAGGATTCATGATTGCAATACAGGATTGAACAATAAACACCAGACATTACAGCAAGCATATTATTAAAGATCCCAATACCACAACAGATAAATGCAGACTTTGCAAACAACAAATAGAAACACTAGATCACATCACAAGTGGATGTACAATACTAGCAAATACAGAATACCCCAGAAGACATGACAATGTAGCAAAAATAATACATCAACAACTTGCCATACAATATAAACTAATAAAACAACACGTTCCCACATACAAGTATGCACCACAAAATGTACTGGAGAATGATGAATACAAATTATACTGGAACAGAACCATTATAACGGATAAAACAACACCACATAACAAACCTGACATCATACTCACCAATAAAAAGAAGAAATTAACACAACTAATCGAAATATCCATACCCAATACAACAAATATACAGAAGAAAACAGGAGAAAAAATTGAAAAATACATCCAACTGGCTGAGGAAGTCAAGGACATGTGGCATCAGGATAAAGTTGACATTATACCAATTATACAATCAACTACAGGAGTCATACCACACAATATCCACCAGTACATCAATGCAATACAGCTACATCCAAATGTATATACACAACTACAGAAATCTGTAATTATTGATACATATTCAATTACCCGAAAGTTCCTAAATGCAATGTAACATATACCGTACAGTTAAAAGGAAGTCAAGCTTGATTAAGGTCTGCATCACTTTCCATTTTTAACCAGACATTATATCTGAGAAAGAAAAGAAATAATAATAATAATAATAATAAACAGATGGTTTAAGAATTGTGTGAAAGGAATGTGAGTTCTTCTAACCATCATGTTTCTATCTTTTTCCTAAGAGAGGTACCTTTTCCCTTGGCCCACAGCACAGTTTTTGTCAGAGTGTCATTTCTACAGTATCATGTCATCCAAGTGGTATCATTACTGAACAGTCATCTACCACTAAAATGGTTTATGTGGTAATGATGCACTTTGTTCACACAACTGCAGCCTACACAGATTGCTCATGAATGACAATGGAGGACATCATTATGGTGTCGAATCTCAAAGTAAGTGAATGGATACTTAAGAAAATATACTATTATTTGACCAAAGAATTTTGATTTTTGGTGACTGAGGACTGCAGGAAGATGCAACAATGGAGGTAGCAAGAAAAAAAGATGGAGGGGACATTAATTTACTTATTCCTTCAGCCAGTATTTTTGCTGCTCCCAAGTTTCAGTTGGTGTGATCAACTGTGTAAGTAAGAAAGTAGTCAAGGTAAGGCTTCTGTGGCTGACTAACAATACTACAGGAGTTGTGAATCATTGTCTCAAACCAAGGAAATGCACAATATAATCACAATTCCTAGAAAGGGATTCTCAACTCTTACTTATACCCCTTTTTTATTTCCAGTTAATAATTTATGAGGAACAAACAAAACGTGTTCTTTATTTTACATTATACTGAAACCAATGTAATACAGTTTCCATAAAGAATAATGTATAAATATTGTTTTACATTCAATTTTTTAGAAAGGTAACACAATTTCAACTTGATTTACTAAAATGAAATATTTAATTTATTATGTGCAGTATTTTACATCAATATAGTCAATTTCCTCCCCCCTGAACCATGGACCTTGCCGCTGGTGGGGAGGCTTGCGTGCTTCAGCGATACAGATGGCCGTACCGTAGGTGCAACCACAACGGAGGGGTATCTGTTGAGAGGCCAGACAAATGTGTGGTTCCTGAAGAGGGGCAGCAGTCTTTTCAGTAGTTGAAGGGGCAACAGTCTGGATGATTGACTGATCTGACCTTGTAACAATAACCAAAACGGCCTTGCTGTGTTGGTACTGCGAATGGCTGAAAGCAAGGGGAAACTACAGCCGTAATTTTTCCCGAGGGCATGCAGCTTTACTGTATGGTTAAATGATGATGGCGTCCTCTTGGGTAAAATATTCCAGAGGTAAAATAGTCCCCCATTCGGATCTCCAGGCAGGGACTACTCAAGAGGACGTTGTTATCAGGAGAAAGAAAACTGGCATTCTACGGATCGGAGTGTGGAATGTCAGATCCCTTAATCGAGCAAGTAGGTTAGGAAATTTAAAAAGGGAAACGGATAGGTTAAAGTTAGATATAGTGGGAATTAGTGAAGTTCGATGGCAGGAGGAACAAGACTTTTGGTCAGGTGAATACAGGGTTATAAATACAAAATCAAATAGGGGTAATGCAAGAGTAGGTTTAAAAATGAATAAAAAAATAGGAGTGCGGGTAAGCTACTACAAACAGCATAGTGAACGCATTATTGTGGCCAAGGTAGACACGAAGCCCACACCTACTACAGTAGTACAAGTTTATATGCCAACTAGCTCTGCAGATGATGAAGAAATTGATGAAATGTACGATGAGATAAAAGAAATTATTCAGATAATGAAGGGAGACGAAAATTTAATAGTCATGGGTGACTGGAATTCGACAGTAGGAAAAGGGAAAGAAGGAAACATAGTAATTGAATATGGATTGGGGGTAAGAAATGAAAGAGGAAGCTGTCTGTTAGAATTTTGCACAGAGCATAACTTAATCATAGCTAACACTTGGTTCAAGAATCATAAAAGAAGGTTGTATACATGGAAGAATCCCGGAGATAGTAAAAGATATCAGATAGATTATATAATGGTAAGAGAGAGATTTAGGAACCAGATTTTAAATTGTAAGACATTTCCAGGGGCAGATGTGGACTCTGACCACAATCTATTGGTTATGAACTGCAGATGACAACTGAAGAAACTGCAAAAAGGTGGGAATTTAAGGAGATGGCACCTGGATAAACTGACTAAACCAGAGGTTGTACAGAGTTTCAGGGAGAGCATACGGGAACAATTGACAGCGGTGGGGGAAAGAAGTACAGTAGAAGGAGAATGGGTAGCTCTGAGGAATGAAGTAGTGAAGGCAGCAGAGGATCAAGTAGGTAAAAAGACGAGGGCTAGTAGAAATCCTTGGGTAACAGAAGAAATATTGAATTTAATTGATGAAAGGAGGACACATAAAAATACAGTAAATGAAGCAGGCAAAAAGGAATACAAACGTCTCAAAAATGAGATCGACAGGAACTGTAAAATGGCTAATCAGGGATGGCTAGAGGACAAATGTAAGGATGTAGAGGCTCTTCTCACTAGGGGTAAGATAGATACTGCCTACAGGAAAATTAAAGAGACCTTTGGAGAAAAGAGAGCCACTTGTATGAATATCAAGAGCTCAGATGGAAACCCAGTTCTAAGCAAAGAGGGGAAAGCAGAAAGGTGGAAGGAGTATATAGAGGGTCTATACAAGGGCGATGTACTTGAGGACAATATTATGGAAATGGAAGTGGATGTAGATGAAGAAGAAATGGGAGATATGATACTGCGTGAAGAGTTTGACAGATAACTGAAAGACCTGAGTTGAAACAAGGCCCCGGGAGTAGACAACATTCCATTAGAACTACTGACGGCCTTGGGAGAGCCAGTCCTGACAAAACTCTATCATCTGGTGAGCAAGATGTATGAGACAGGCGAAGTACCCTCAGACTTCATGAAGAATGTAATAACTCCAATCCCAAAGAAAGCAGGTGCTGTCAGATGTGAAAATCACCGAACAATCAGTTTAATAAGTCACAGCTACAAAATACTAATGTGAATTCTTTACAGACGAATGGAAAAACTAGTAGAAGCCAACCTCGGGGAAGATCAGTTTGGATTCCATAGAAATATTGGAACACGTGAGGCAATACTGACCTTACGACTTATCTTAGAAGAAAGACTAAGGAAAGGTATACCTACATTTCTAGCATTTGTAGACTTAGAGAAAGCTTTTGACAATGTTGACTGGAATACTCTCTTTCAAGTTCTAAAGGTGGCAGTGGTAAAATACAGGGAGCGAAAGGCTATTTACAATTTGTACAGAAATCAGATGGCAGTTATAAGAGTCGAGGGACATGAAGGGGAAGCAGTGGTTGGGAAGGGAGTGAGACAGGGATGTAGCCTCTCCCCAATGTTATTCAATCTGTATATTGAGCAAGCAGTAAAGGAAACAAAAGAAAAATTTGTAGTAGGTATTAAAATCCATGGAGAAGCAATAAAAACTTTGAGGTTCGCCGATGACATTGTAATTCTGTCAGACAGAGCAAAGGACTTGGAAGAGCAGTTGAATGGAATGGACAGTGTCTCGAAAGTAGGATATAAGATGAACATCAACAAAAGCAAAACAAGGATAATGGAATGTAGTCGAATTAAGTTGGGTGATGCTGAGGGAATTAGATTAGGAAATGAGACACTTAAAGTAGTAAAGGAGTTTTGCTATTTGGGGAGCAAAATAACTGATGATGGTCGAAGTAGAGAAGATATAAAATGTAGACTGGCAATGGCAAGGAAAGCATTTCTGAAGAAGAGAAATTTGTTAACATCGAGTATAGATTTATGTGTCAGGAAGTCGTTTCTGAAATTATTTGTATGGATGTGAAACATGGACAATAAATAGTTTGGACAGGAAGAGAATAGAAGCTTTCGAAATGTGGTGCTACAGAAGAATGTTGAAGATTAGATGGGTAGATCACATAACTAATGAGGAGGTATTGAATAGAATTGGGGAGAAGAGAAGTTTGTGGCACAACTTGACGAGAAGAAGGTACCGGTTGGTAGGACATGTTCTTAGGCATCAAGGGATCACAAATTTAGCATTGGAGGGCAGCGTGGAGGGTAAAAATCGTAGAGGGAGATCAAGATATGAATACACTAAGCAGATTCAGAAGGATGTAGGTTGCAGTAGGTACTGGGAGATGAAGAAACTTGCACAGGATAGGGTAGGATGGAGAGCTGCATCAAACCAGTCTCAGGACTGAAGACGACGACAACAACAACAACAACATATTCAATTTAAGTAATATTTTTCAACAACACTTAATTTTTACTAAGGATTCTAACAGAATTATAAAATTTGTTTAACTCGTGCAGAAAAAATTACAAGAAGGCATTATTGTTCATGGTGGAGACTTAGCATTGGCTGTTCTGCATCATAATCAGAATCAGAATTTTATTGTCTCATAATGTACAAGTTAAATCATTGATTTTATGTAAAGGAGACTCCTCAGCTTATAACTAAGATAAATTATACATAGAATACAATACTTTGTATATAATCACAATGAAATCTGAATATTATTTATTATTATTATTGTTTTTATCCTGCTCAGATGGTCATATCATTAAAAAATTCATCAACAGAGTAATAACATTTCTGCACCAGGGTGCTATACAATTCTCTCTTTACTGCCTCAGTTTAGACCATTCTAAAATTCGTGTCTTTCAGTTTATTGTATACTTTCATTCCCATATATTGTGGGGAGAAGCCTGGAGATACTGACAGGTTTCAGATAGATTATATAATGGTAAGACAGAGATTTAGGAACCAGGTATTAAATTGTAAGACATTTCCTGGGGCAGATGTAGATTCTGACCACAATCTATTGGTTATGAACTGCAGATTGAAACTGAAGAAACTGCGAAAAGGTGGGAATTTAAGGAGATGGGACCTGGATAAACTGAAAGAACCAGACGTTGTAGAGAGTTTCAGGGAGAGCATTAGGGAACAATTGACAGGAATGGGGGAAAGAAATACAGTAGAAGAAGAATGGGTAGCTCTGAGGGATGAAGTGGTGAAGGCAGCAGACGATCAAGTAGGTAAAAAGACGCGGGCTAATAGAAATCCTTGGGTAACAGAAGAAATATTGAATTTAATTGATGAAAGGAGAAAATATAAAAATGCAGTAAATGAAGCAGGCAAAATGGAATATAAACGTCTCAAAAATGAAATCGACAGGAAGTGCAAAATGGCTAAGCAGGGATGGCTAGAGGACAAATGTAAGGATGTAGAGGCTTGTCTCACTAGGGGTAAGATAGATACTGCCTACAGGAAAATTAAAGAGACCTTTGGAGAGAAGAGAACCACTTGTATGAATATCAAGAGCTCAGATGGCAACCCAGTTCTAAGCAAAGAAGGGAAAGCAGAAAGGTGGAAGGAGTATATAGAGGGTTTATACAAGGGCGATGTACTTGAGGACAATATTATGGAAATGGAAGAGGATGTAGATGAAGATGAAATGGGAGATAAGATACTGCGTGAAGAGTTTGACAGAGCACTGAAAGACCTGAGTCAAAACAAGGCCCCAGGAGTAGACAACATTCCATTAGAACTACTGATGGCCTCAGGAGAGCCAGTCCTGACAAAACTCTACCATCTGGTGAGCACGATGTATGAGACAGGCGAAATACCCTCAGACTTTAAGAAGAATATAATAATTCCAATCCCAAAGAAAGCAGGTGTTGACAGATGTGAAAGTTACCGAACTATCAGTTTAATAAGTCACAGCTGCAAAATACTAACGCGAATTCTTTACAGACGAATGGAAAAACTGGTAGAAGCCGACCTCGGGGAAGATCAGTTTGGATTCCGTAGAAATGTTGGAACACGTGAGGCAATACTGACCTTACGACTTATCTTAGAAGAAAGATTAAGAAAAGGCAAACCTACGTTTCTAGCATTTGTAGACTTAGAGAAAGCTTTTGACAATGTTGACTGGAATACTCTCTTTCAAATTCTGAAGGTGGCAGGGGTAAAATACAGGGAGCGAAAGGCTGTTTACAATTTGTACAGAAACCAGATGGCAGTTATAAGAGTCGAGGGGCATAAAAGGGAAGCAGTGGTTGGGAAAGGAGTGAGACAGGGTTGTAGCCTCTCCCCGATGTTATTCAATCTGTATATTGAGCAAGCAGTAAAGGAAACAAAAGAAAAATTCGGAGTAGGTATTAAAATTCATGGAGAAGAAATAAAAACTTTGAGGTTCGCCGATGACATTGTAATTCTGTCAGAGACAGCAAAGGACTTGGAAGAGCAGTTGAACGGAATGGACAGTGTCTTGAAAGGAGGATATAAGATGAACATCAACAAAAGCAAAACGAGGATAATGGAATGTAGTCAAAATAAGTCGGGTGATGCTGAGGGAATTAGATTAGGAAATGAGACACTTAAAGTAGTAAAGGAGTTTTGCTATTTAGGGAGTAAAATAACCGATGATGGTCGAAGTAGAGAGGATATAAAATGTAGACTGGCAATGGCAAGGAAAGCGTTTCTCAAGAAGAGAAATTTGTTAACATCAAATATAGATTTAGGTGTCAGGAAGTCGTTTCTGAAAGTATTTGTATGGAGTGTAGCCATGTATGGAAGTGAGACATGGACGATAACTAGTCTGGACAAGAAGAGAATAGAAGCTTTCGAAATGTGGTGCTACAGAAGAATGCTGAAGATAAGGTGGGTAGATCACGTAACTAATGAGGAGGTATTGAATAGGATTGGGGAGAAGAGAAGTTTGTGGCACAACTTGACTAGAAGAAGGGATCGGTTGGTAGGACATGTTCTGAGGCATCAAGGGATCACAAATTTAGCATTGGAGGGCAGCGTGGAGGGTAAAAATCGTAGAGGGAGACCAAGAGATCAATACACTAAGCAGATTCAGAAGGATGTAGGTTGCAGTAGGTACTGGGAGATGAAGAAGCTTGCACAGGATAGAGTAGCATGGAGAGCTGCATCAAACCAGTCTCAGGACTGAAGACCACAACAACAACATATTGTGGGGTCTGTGCAAAAAGCTTAAGCCAGTGTGTAGGCAGCATAAAGCTTTCTTTGTTTCTAGTTTCATAACTATGCTGGAAATTACTTGACAAAAGGAGTTTAGGGTTATTACTTGTGAAAGGAAATATTTCATACAGACACAATGAGGGAACGCTTAGTATCTTAAGATCTCTTAACAATGGCCGACAAGATTTCTTGGCTTTGCACTGCATATGTTTCTGATAATTTTTTTCTGCAAAGTTAATATTTTTGTCCTGTTGCTAGCATTCCCCCAGAAGACAATACCGTATCCCATTACTGACTCAAAGTAACCATGGTAGACTACTTTTTTTGTGTCTATACTAGTGACATTGGCTAAGATTGTCATAGCAAATGCCAGGCTGTTTAGTTTATTTTTTAGATAATCTATGTGTGAGGACCATGATAGGTTTCTGTCTAATTGCATTCCTACGAATTTAACGTGCTCTGCTTCATTTAGCTCCTGGCTTCTGTGCATAATGTGAATATCATTTGTTAGCAACTATTTTGTCTTAAATTGCATCAGATTTTTTTTTTTTAAATATTTAGCTTTAGGCCATTTAGATGGAACCAAACAACTAGGTTTTCTACAGTTTCTGTGACATTTTCAGGAATTTCTTCTGTGTTTTTAATTTCTACCAGTACTGATGTGTCATCAGCAAAGAAAACTGAATGATAATTTATATTTATGGGTAAGTCATTTACATAAAAAAGAAAGAGGATTGGGCTCAGAATTGAGTCTTGTGGTACTCCCTGTAAGATGGTTCTCCACTTCGGGAAGTATTTCCCTTTGCTTGATGTTGTGACAACTCTTTGCTTTCTCTCTGTTAGATACACCATTGTGAGGCACTAGCCATAATTCCGTATTTTCTCATTTTATATAATATTAAGGAGTGATTGATGCAGTTGAATGCTTTGGTTAAGTCACAGCAGATTCCTGCAGCTTTTTGTGACTTGTCCAAAGTGGAACTAACTTTAATCACAAATTCATTGATTGCATGAATTGTACTTTTGCCTTTCTGAAATCCAAATTGATTTTTTGAGATTACATTGTATTTGTTGCACAAATTTTGAATTTGAATAGCAACAATCATTTCAAATATCTTATAAAACACAGGAAGAAGGGAAATTGGACAGTAATTTCCCATGTCATCTTTGGAGCATTTCTTAAATACTGGTTTGGCTTCTCCATATTTTAGAAATTCTGGAAAGTATCCTTCTTCAAGTGATTGATTAATTATTTTGTGTAGTGGGTGTGCTATTATATTTGTAGCTGCTTTAATGACTTTGGCAGGTGTTTCATCCCATCCCACAGATTTTTATTTTTTAGGTTTAGTATAGTTTTTTCTACATCTTTTACTGTTACTTTGTTAAATGTTACTAGGCTCTCTTTCTTGCTCTGACCTGAGCCAAACAAATGTACATTGTCTTGATAAGAGTCTACATCAGCATCAGATCTTGCTACATTTATGAAGAATGTATTTAAATTTTCTGATACCTGAGCAGGATGTACAATTGTTTTGTCTTGTACCTTTATTTTACAGATTTCCTGGTTGCTAGGTCTGATTCCAAGTTCAGATTTGACTACTGTCCATACTGCCTTGGTTTTATTTGTGTGTGTTTTTTTAATGAATTAATCTTTGCCATTTCCTTTGCTGCTTTTGCAACCTTCTTAAATAGTTTTTTGTACGCTTTAACATAGTTTATGAACTCAGGTCTCTTATTTGATTTCAGCTCAGCATGTAGCTCTCTCTTCCTATTACTAGATATTTTTATGCCAGTGGTAAGCCACTTTAGTTTATTTGTTGCCCTTCTTGGGTAGGCTATGGGTGGAAATGTTTCACTTAAGACATGTAAAAAGCTGTTTAAAAACTTATCAAAATTTTGTGTCTGTAACAGAACAAGTTTATGTTTTCTTCACTGAACTGTGTTTCATGAAGCCTCTCCTCCCATTTTTTTCTATTTATTTTTTGTAAGTTTAATTCTATAGCAGAGCAGATTGATCTGAGATACCTAAGTTTAAAGAGGATTTTGCAGTGTCCTCAAATGTATAATGTGTTAAAATATTGTCTATGCATGTTGCTGTTTGCTCATTTACTCTGGCGAAGTCATTGAAATTTAGTCTAAAGCCATATTCTTGAATTACATCAATGAACTTAGTTGACATGCTTGTTTTGCTTGCTGCATCTATGTTAAAATCAGCAGCAATTAGAATTTTTTTCTTATTTTCTTTAGTGAGTTTATATAGGAGACACTGGAATTTATCTACCAGGGCTTCAAGATCACCTTGGTTTGTTTCTGCTCCATGGGTAACCTTTTGATGTGACTGCACCTGCATTATGAATATTTGTTTTATTGAGACAAGCCTGCTCCCCTCTGCAGCAAGATCCATGGTTCATATGGACATTTATCTATGGTTGATATTAGCTTGAATACTGAGTGCTTTCAATGAGTACTGTGTTCAAGAAATATAGATCTGAATCCTAATGAGACACAGATTTTTAAACTGTACTACATGTGCATTACAGTGCAGGCTCAGTGTAATTATCTGAATAGTGTGCACAATATCATTCCAGGTCATTGTGGCTTCACTAACTGCATCCCCATCAATCCATTCATTTCATTTTAGTACATTTAACTTATATAAAATATAGTGTGTTGAACCAAACTATAGTTTATAACTCATGCTCATTTCAATATATTGTCAACTCACCTCTTCTGTATTGAGGTCCTTCCTTGGAATGAACGTGAATTCTGGTGATTTAGTTACTTTTGAAAGAAATTCTCTTCGTGCTCTTTCACTTGTTGAGTCAAAAGATTCATCGTGGCTGATGTGATGCATGTCTGTTGAAATAATCAGCAGAAAAATTAATTATGCTCATCTTAACAAATTAATTAAAAAAAAATCATGGTCTTTGGTTCTGGTATGTGTGTCACACAGTTCTGTTTGCATAACATCCATAAATAAAGAAAATTTCAATTTCAAGATTTGACAAATAATGACTATTACTACTAAGTGACTAAAAAGTAATAATACGTAATACAGCCTGTAAATATACACAAAAGAGTTTTCGAAGAAGGAGCAATTGGGGCTGGTTTTATGGACATACAATCAAAGTGAATAAACTGCTTAAAGGAACCCAAAACCTGTCAGCCATACTCACATTACCCTGTTTCTATTATTGGTAAAAAGAGCAATCAACTTTGTCTAGGACTGTTGCTGAAATTTTTACTTCTAGTTTCCTATTGCAGGCATGCTTACAGCCAGAATCAGACTGGATAACAACAGTGAAAATGTTAGTATTAACATACATTACAAACTTAATATACATTAAAGACATTATTTCCATAGATCTAGCCATTTCCTCATTCATGTATGATGTTCTATAATTTACCAACTATAATTCAGTTGCTTGGTTCACCAGATATTCTGAGTGAACTATCATTACCAAATCCCGATGTCTGTGGCTCACTGTTTGAAATTATTCCTTGAAGACAGAAACCAAAAATTATTATAGATGTCTGACACAGTGTGTTGCATGATTGAGAGATCTCATTTATTCATTCATTGTAATCTGTGGATCCCATCGTGAAGGGTAACAGTCGCAGATGTGGAATAAGTCAAGATACATATTAACAAAGTGAAACAGTCATTAGCTATTGTAGTAATAATTAATTATTGTTGAACTATTATAAATTATTTGTGCTTACTTAAACTATATAAAATGTCATAAAATTAACAATATTTTTTTTAAAGATGCTGTTTCCTTTGTTCCATTAAATTGCTGTTGTTTACCTGCTATTGCTAGCTTAATATCCCCTATGCCCTTGACCACTGTAATATTTATCAAAGGACAACAGATCTCTATCTCTCTTCATGCAGTAAGATTATAAGAAGATAGAATGGCTGGCCAGTACTTAACTGTAGGAGACAAGTTTCTAAGTACTGTAAGACACATAAAAGTGAAGAAAAACCAATCCTAGTTTCACAACTGTTAGTACCATCAAGAAATAGGAGAGAGTGACAGGCTGGGAAGGGTTAGGAAGAAGAGACAGGTCACTGACACACAGGATGAGTGGAAATCACCCTTTAAAATAGTGAGGGGGGAGAGAAAGATGGAGGTGTCATTAGAGTCAGAAGTCAAAGATGAGTGCTGAGCAAGCTTCAGCCAGAGATGGTAAAGGGATAGAGTAAGAATTGAAGATAGACTAAGAGAAACAGAAATGAGAAATGAAATGACTAACATGAATAAAAATTCAGGGGATAATGGAAAAAGAGACAGAGGAAAAAGCAAATGAAAGAGAAAGAGTTTTATTCAGTGAATTTTCTTTTTGATAGAAGTCTCTTGACACTTTGCATACTTTCACTAAGTACTGTCCTATGGTATAATCTTATGAAGAAATACAGCTGGGATAAAAAAAAACTGCAGAAACATGCATGTGTTTATACAACATTGATAACCAGACTTTTGTAAAGATCTCTCTGGGAACCTTGGGATTCTTACAATTACATGCCAATAAAATAACTTCCTAATTCCACTTGTGGTTAATAATATCATTGAATTTAGAATGAGCTACAAAATTCACAAAGGCAATAAAAACAAATAAATAAATAAAATTGAGGTAAAAATAAATAAAATTCAAACAATGGAAAATTCAGGATGGTATAACAACAATATGAAGAGGACAGATTGTTAATCAACTCACACAACACAGTAAGTGGCAGATGGGCACACTGACTCCTGCTCCCGACACCTTGCCTCATGGCTCATATCTTCTGTCAAACTTTACTAATGCCTTCTCTGAAAACTACCTAAAGCAGATAGGTAGGAACTGGCAACCTACAGACCTGACCTCGTTGAGGATGTCCATGTCAAAGTTGGTATCAGAGATCATGACGTGGTTGTGGCAACAATGATTACCAAAGAACAAAGGACAAATAAAACAAGCAGAAAGATATATATGTTCAGTAAACTAGATGAAAAATCAGTTATGTTATATCTCAATGAGGAACTTAAAACTTTTAGTACAGGGCAGGAGCAAACAGAGGAACTATGGCTCAAGTTTAAAAGAATAGTGCATCATGCACTGGATAGATATGCACCCAATAGAATAGTTCATAATGGGAGGAAACCTTTATGGTATACGGTCACTGTAAAGCAAGTTATAAAGAAACAGAGATTACCACATAATATGTGTAGAACAACGTGTAGGGCTATAGGTAGATAATGAATGTAACATGTTTGACTGTCAAGAGAGCACTGTGTGATTCCTTCAATGATTACTGTAGCAGAATATTGTCGAGTGATCTTTCACAGAACCCAAAGAAATTCTGGTCATATGTAAAGGCTGTTAGTGTCCAGCCCTAGTGTATAAGACAGGAACTGAAATTGAGGGTAGCAAAGCAAAAACCGAAATACTTAACTCTGTTTTCAAATATCATGTCCAACATGTCTGAAAGAACAGTCACCATGCATTCATATAATTTGACTGGCCTGCTTGGGCAATGGATCCACCTTCTTCAGTGTGGATGCACAAATACATCCGACCACCTGTGGAAATCTTATAGAGTAAATATAGAGAAACTGGACAGGGACTGCAGATAGGGAACTTGATGTGAATGTGGATCGGCTGTGAGGTGTGCTGAGATAGTCCATGCAGTTGCAGTAACACTGTGTCCTGGATGGCGAAAGTGGTTAATGCACCTCCCAAGTAGGCAGGAGATCCCAAGTTTCAATCCTGATCCAGTACACATTTTCACTCATCGCTGCTGATTCCAATAATGTCCCAATGCATCTGACAGCAGTGATCCCCTCCCTTTCCTTTCCTTTCCCCCTCTCCACCTTCAATTTACATATAAATAATTAGGTATCTTGAACAGAATGACCTCCTCAATTCCATCCAGCGAGGATTTTGAAAAGACTGATTGTGTGAAACCCAACTCATACTTTTCTCACGTGACATACTGAAAGCTTTGGATCAATGCAATCAGGTAGATGCTGTATTTCTTGATTTTGGAAAAGCAATGGACTCAGTACCACACTACCGCACCTAGGCACTTATTGTCAAAAATATGATCACATGGGGTATCAAGTGAAATTTGTGACTGGATTGAGGACTTTTTGGTAGGGAGGACGCAACTTGTTATCTTGGATGGAGAGCCATAGTCAGATGTACAAGAAACTTCAGGTGTGCTCCAGGAAAGTGTGTTGGAATCCTTGCTGTTCATGTTGTATATTAATGACCTTGCAGACAATATTAAGAGTAAAGTCAGGCTTTTTGCAGATGATGCAGTTATCTATAATGAAGACTACCTGAAAGAAGCTGCATAAATATTCAGTCAGAAACAGTCAGATTGGCAGATTGCTTTAAATGTCCAGAAAAGTAAAATTTTGCACATAAAAAAAAACAAAAACAAAAAAACCATAGTGTTCTTTGACTATAATATCAGTGAGTCATTCTTGGAATCGGTCAACCCATACAAATACCTGGGTGTAACACTTCATAGGGATATGAATGGAAGGATCACATAGGTTCAGTTGTGAGTAAGGCAGGTGATAGACTTTGCTTTATTGGTAGAATACGTGATGCAATCAATCTACAAAGAAACTGCTTACAAATCACTCATGCAACCAATTCTAGAATATTGCTCAAGTGTGTATGGCCCATACTGTATAGAGAGAAGGGCAGCGTGAATGGTCACAGGTTTGTTTAATCCATGGGAGAGTGTCACAGAGATACTGAAGGAACTGAACTGGAAGACTCTTGAAGATAGACATAAACTATCCTGAGAAAGTCTATTAACAAAGTTTCAAGAACTAGCTTTAAATGATGACTCTAGGAATATATTACAACACCCTACATATCACTCACATAGGGATCATGAGGATAAGATTAGAATAATTACTGCATGCACAGAGGCATTCAATCAATCATTCTTCCTGTGCTCCATATGTGAATGGAACAGGAAGAAACCCTAATAACTGGTACAATGGGACATACCCTCCACCATACACCTCATGATGGTTTGCAGAGTATAGATATAGATGTAGATCTGAGAAATAGACCTAGTTGCAAGACTTGTGTCATACATCCTCTCATCACTACCTACTCCAGTCCCGTCACAAGCATTTCATATTCCATCAGAGTCAGGGCTACCTGCAAAAGCAGCCATTAACTTAGCTGTGCCTCATTCTGTGTGGGCATGACCACTAACAAGCTGTCTGGCCATTGCCAAATTGTGGCCAAGAGACAGCAGGACCACCCAGACGCTGAGCATACCACACAAACGGTGAACTTGACTTTAATGACTGCTTCATAGTGTGTGCCATTGGATTATTCCCACCAAAACTAACTTTTCTTTTTAAATCAACAGATGGAAACTCTTGCTGTAATACATCCTTTATTCCCCTAGCCCCTCTGAACTCAATCTTTGCTACTTCCTGTCCCCTATCTGCCTATCCCCTTCCCAGCTCCTACTCCAGCCCTAAACATGCCTTTTATTCACCAGTGCTTCTGCACTGTCCTTGCCTTTTCTCTAGTGGAAGGACTAATCATCAGCATAAAGTTTTAAGTCTGCTAGTGACAGCTGTGGGTAGGGCAGCTAGCTGCAGAGAGATCAGACATGTTGGAAGTGTCAAGAGTCTGATGAATCTGTTCTAACAATATGTATCAATTTTGTCAAGTTTCACAAATGAGCCTGACATGCAGCATCTGGAGAGCAGGTGAGAGCATGCACAGAGGGAACGAGATGGATCAAGGTTCAAACACCTGCACAACCAGCTCAACAGGACTGAGACAGATGATACCCAGCTACACTCTTCATCAGTGCACTCCAGAAAGTCATTCCAAACACAAAGAGGAGAGAGCATCCACTATGAGAATGTTAACCTGTGATGCAATAAAGACCAACACAGCTCCAGCCTTAAACAGTTTGTTTAGTCAGTCTTCAACAAGATCAATTGTAGTAACAGAATCCTAATAACAGCGCAAGGATACAGATTTTGGCCTCCACTGCACCATGAAAGTAGTCCCCCTGGCAATAGTAGAACCTGTGTCCTTTGGTGTCACAGATGACTTTTGTGTATCAGGGGATCAAGGCAAACTACACAGAGGGGTCCATAGATGAATGATTAACCTATCAATATGCTAACACCAATGTAACCTGTCTGACAATGGAGAACGCTGCTGACAGCTGACTGTCACTGCTGTCTCCCTTTCACAGTCAATCAATGGGTCTCTCCTGAGATGTGACTGCAGAAGTCCTTGCCTACTAACAATACAAAAAATGACTGTAATAAAATTTTATCGTGTGGATGTACAGGGTGTAACCTCGTTCCCCTTACAGATGTTGAGGACTTGAGTGGGGTCCAAGACAGTTAAGTTTAGCATAGGAACTCATCTCCTGAAATGTAACATTTTCCCACTACATGCAAAATACCACAACTCGTGTTCAAATCTCCTGCCGTTTTGTGCCACTGACTAGGGTATTAATTTTACAATGAAAAATCCACGATGTTATGGAACACTATTATGAAAAAGAAAGTTGCCACACATCGTATAGCGGAGATGCTGAGTCGCAGTTAGGCACAAGAAAGAGACTGTAACAAATAAGCTTTCAGCCAGCAAGGCCTTTGTCAGAAATAGACAGACACACACACACAAACACACACACACACAAATACAACTCACACGCAAACACATGAATGCAGTTTCTGGCAACTAAAGCTACACTGCGCGCAGCAATACCAGTGTATGATGGGAGTGGTGACTGGGTGGGGGTAAGGATGAGGCTGTGGCAGAGAGGGAGAGGGATAGAAGGGTATGGGTGAGGGACAGTGAAGTGCTGCTGGGGAGCACACAGGGATGAGGTAGAGTAGGGTAGGACAGCTATGTGCAGTCGGAAGGCAGATGGAAGGCAGAGGAGAGATGGGGTGGGGTGGGAGGTAGCGGATAAGGAGAGAAGTAAAAAGACTGGGTGCAATGGTGGAATGAGGACCGTGTAGTGCTGGAATGGGAACAGGGAAAGGGCTGGATGGGTGAGAACAATGACTGATGAAGGTTGAGGCCAGGAGGTTTACAGCAATGTAGGCTATATTGTAGGGAAAGTTCCCACCTGCGCAGTTCAGAAAAGCTTGTGTTGATGGGAAGGATCCATATGGTACAGTCATTGAAATGAAGAATGTCATGTTGGGCAGCATACTCAGTAACAGGATGGTCCACTTGTTTCTTGGCCACAGTTTGTTGGTGGCCATTCGTGCAGACAGACAGCTTGCTGGATGTCATGCCCACATAGAAAGCAGCACAGTGGTTGCAGCTTAGCTTGTTGACCACATGACTGGTTTCACAGGTAGCCCTGCCTTTGATGGGATAGGTGATGTTTGTAAGTGAACTGGAGTAGGTGGTGGTGGGAGGATATATGGGACAGGTCTAATACAGGGATATGAGCCATGAGGTAAGGGCCTACTTGGAAGTTATGCGCTATTTACTTGAAGCAGTCTGAAGAAAATAACCAGAATTGTGGCAAAACCACTCATGAAAATTGTGTCATGATAATGGCCCTGCTCACACATCAAAGCTTGTTTGTAATTTTTTTGACAAAAAACAAGACTATTAAGTTATCTCAGTCACTGTATTTGCTCGACATGGCCCTCTGTGACTTTTTTCTATTCATGAGGCCAAAGATAACCATGAAAAGACATTGTTTTGTCACCATTAATGAAATAAAAACAGAATTTCTGAAGGAGGCGAACACCCTAATGAGAAGTACAGGGTGTTTCAAAAAGGACTTTGCAACTTTAAAAATTCATATAAATATATTGAAACAAGATATACAGCTGGGTTTAGTGTTTTTTGTGGGAAACACATCAGGTTTTTTTACCTTAAAGGAGAGATGTTGTATGTGGCTTCCGTTGGTTATCCTGCACGCATCCCATCAGAAGTCATTTCTTCCCAAACTCGCTATAGCATTGCAGGTGTAATTGCTCATTGGCGGTGTAAATTCTTACTCTAACTTCAGGTAGAGAAGCTGGCACCAGAGGTAAAACACAACATCCTCAATGAATCACCCCCCCCCCCCCCCCCCCAAAGAAATAATAATAAAATAAAATAAAGTAAATAATAATCGAGTGATGCCAGGTCTGGGGAATGTGGGGGGCCATGCAGTTGGCACATTTCGTTGAGAAAATCCTGGATGTCACCCAGGTAGTGGGGTGGTGCACCATCTTGCATGAAGTGAACATTTCGTTCTTGGTTATCTTCATTGATATGTTGACAAAACGTTGTCTCACTAGCTCAACGACGTCATCAGATGTGTTTGGATGACTTTATGATTTCTAATGTCTTCACCGAGCACCCTGTTTCTACAAAACATTTATGCCACTCATAAACTGTAGGCCTATTAGGAGCATCTTTAGCATACTTAGTAAGGAAATTACGCTGCACTATTGTCGCCGACTTCGATTCCTTAAACCAAAACACACAGCTAGTATGCTCAGATCCAGAGAAGGCAGCTATCTTTAACACAATTGCCACTAGCACTTCTTATGGTGTGGTTTGGCACTAGCAAACTATGCGAGACAAAACTTGATGTATTTTCCTACAAATTGACACAACAATTGCCTCTGTAGGTACTATGAATTAATTTATATGAATTTTCAAAGCTGTAAAGTCCTTTTTGAAATACCTGTAAGTTCCTGAAGTGCTTCCAAGAGCAATTATCCATATCACCTGAAATCTGTGCCTCACTATTTATAGATTTGCCTCTGTGGTGATGGTTTTGTCTCTGGTTCATCACAAAGGCTACTACAGAGCTGGGATTTCTGGCCTCCATCCTATTCACAGATGATGCTACTGTTGTGAGGGACAGTATCGTCAAACTTCACAATATACTCTTGTGGACTACACAAAATTGCCATGGTATGGTGGCAGTGAACCATCAGGACTGGTTCAGCCCAAATATGTGTGTTGGAGGGGTGGGGGAGGGGAGGGGGATTATTGGTGCCCATCTCATGGGACCAGTAATCCTTCCACAATGCCTACCAGATGAGGCATATCTGCACAAGATACAGAGGGACACTGTCTACCCTTCTGGAAGAAATGTCTGTGGTGGTATGAAGAGTAATGTGGTTACTACATGATGGTGCTCCATCTCACTGCCCTTTTGAGTCTGGTGCAAAAATAACAGCACAGACAGGATGATCCTGCTTATTTCTGTGTTCCCATGTGTGCTTTCAATCACTGAAACCTACTCTGTCAAAGATCTTTCATCTCCATCCTCAACTGGGTTTCGCTCACTTGGAATGCATCTCCAACCACATGTCTGTATGACCTTTTTGCTCCTTATCCCCTCAGAGATCATTTCCTGTGGCCTGCCCCCATTTACTAAAATCATGTATGAACTAAAAAATCTATTCTGATGACGTAGTGTACAATTATTTCAAAAATCACTTCAAGGTACTTGTGGTCAATGAATGAATTTTGAGAAGAAAGCTACCAAGGAGCATGACTGGTAGGTCAGTAAACTTATACACAGACGAATAAAGCTAGTACTGCTATTACTACTACATGCTGTTCCTTTTTGTTGGGCTCAAACTTCCTAAGCACATTTTACTAAGTGCCAAAGAGAAAAATAAAATAAAAAATACAGGAAAATTCCTTGCTTTCTGAACATTTTAACATTCCTTGCTTTGAAGTATATCATTTGGGATCTGTTTGCCCCTGTACTTACCTCACCACTTTTTGGTATTTCTTTGCCTTCATACATGAGATACCAAAAACATCGTATGTCTTTCAACTATTAATGTCTAAGGCTATATTTAGTCTGAAACACTGTAAGTGGGGCGTAAATTACAAAGTGGTGAGCTGCCCCCTTTGGTTTTTATCATCATTTTGAATGCCTAATTGCTGGTAAATAGCGTTTCGACAACAACGGTATCGCTCAGGGATCGCCAATAGCATAATAGCCTCTCACGTGCCCCACACTTGAACCAGTCGTTTATTTTTGTGTAGGGACATTTAAAAACTTTAGTGTATTCCAGCCCTGTTGTTATTATCGACAAGCTCCAGCTGCAAGTTGTGGGTGGTTGTCAGTGCATTCAGCACATGGCTGGGATTTTTGAGTGTGTACCCTCAAGAAGATGGCCGTGTGACACACTTGGTGTAACGTGTTTGTCCTCGAGTGCATATCTGCTGTTTGGATCCTCAAGGACTCTGTTACACTGTCTATACACATTAATATGACCACCTGTCAAAAGCCTGAACACCCGCCTCTTGCAGTGTGGATGTGCAGGAAGAGACTCAGTGAGATTCTGGAAGGTACCAACAGGGATGTGGAGTCAGCCGATTCCAGTGCTGTGGGCAGCTGTGCTAAGTTTTATGATTGACTAACCATGGGATGAACCGGCTGATCTAGATCATGTCATGCAAGTACAGACAACTTCTTTAGCCATGTAATCACTGTGGATGGTTGCTGAGTGTATTACTATGAGGTAAAGGAGCAAAACAAACATTGGAAACATGTGAGTTCAAGACCAAAAAAAGAGGGGAGAGGCACAACCTTTATTGAACAAAGTGATGTGTGGTTTAGGGACTGCCAAGGTGATGTGCTAACATATTATGTTCGTAAGATGCAAACTATCAGAGGAACATACTAACAAAACTTCCTACCATGGTTACTAGTGGCTGTCAGGACAAAGAGAAGCAGGGAGCTGTTGAAAGTGGTGTTCTGCTCCATGAGAATGCCCCACCTCATTCTTTATGGGAGATGCTGATTTTTTGGGACACCACATTTTTGCCTCATGTCCTGTATTCTCATGACATGGCACCTAGTAATTTGCAGAATGATGACACTGTGATTATTTATTTTATTTATTTATTCGTGTTCCATAGATCCAATATACAAAAGAACTGCATGGATATGGAACGAGTCACAATATAAATTAACAGAGTAGCCTACTTGTATATGCTAACAAATGTAAATTGCAATTGGTGCATAAGAAACAAAGTATGTTAATAGTTACAGGCTTAAGCATTTTCTATGGTAAAACAGAGGTATAAAATGATAAAATAATAAATTACAATGTCCATATACAAACTATACAGTAGCAGGAATTTGACAGTGCCAATTGCCTGAACACGAATTCCCATACTGGTGTAAGATGTATTAAGTTACAAAGTGGCAATAGCAAACATTACAAGTAAAGTATTACATCTAAGATGCAATGTTATTTCAAGGACTTGATTAAAAAAGTAAAACGCTTTTTCCAGAAGATATTCCTTCAATTTACTCTTAAATTTTGGCATTTCACTAGTAAGATTTTTTATGTCAGACAGGAGTGCATTAAACACCTTTATGCTTGAGTAGTATACTCCCTTTTGTATCAGACTCAAATTTTTCTGTCAACATGAAAGTCATGTTTTGTTCTTGTGTCATAGTCATGATAAGAAGAATTGGTTTTGTACATGTGTTGGTTCTTAGCTGAAAAGCACATAAGGGATAAGATATATTGTGAGGTCATTGCTAATATTTTGCGTGTTTTGAAAAGATTTCTGCATGAATGATTCCTGTTAACTCCACTTATAATTTGAATTGCTCTTTTCTGAGTTACAAATACTTTATTTGCCATTGGTTGGTTACCCCAGAATATTAAGCCATAGGATAACAATGAATGGAAATAGCCAAAATAAGCAGCCTTAACAGCATCACTATTAGCAGTTATTGCTATAATACGTAGAGCATAAGTTGCTGAACTAAGTCTTTTTCTCAACTCCAAAATATGGCAAGACCAATTTAATGTATTGTCAATGTGGAGGCCTAAAAATTTTGTTGAATAAACTTGACATATATTTTGATCATTACAGCTTAGACTTATGTCATCCTGAACTTTGTAACACCCATGGAAATGTATGAACTGATTTTTTTTAGATTTAAAGTTAGGCCGTTGCATCTGAACCACTTATGGAGGTCATGGAACACCAAGTTGGCAGATGATGCAATATCATTTTCAGGTGTTTTTTTCAGTTACAAGGGATGTATAATCTGTGAAAAGAGTAAATTTGATGGTAGCCTTAGAACAGTGAGGAAGGTCATTAATAAAAACAAGAAAGAGCAAAGGGCCAAGCACCGAATCTTGCAGCACACCTATACTAAGTGTTCCCCAGCCAGATGAAGCTATTGAGCCATCTTCATGATTCAGCAATACCCTCTGCTTTCTGTCAGTCAGGTATGATCTGAGCCACTTTCCCACTGTGTCAGTTAAACCATAATAGGCTGCTTTTGAAAGGAGGATTTCATGGCTCACACAGTCAAAGGCTTTGGTTAAGTTGCAAAAAATACCAACTGAAGCCAATTTATTGTTCAGTGCTTCTAGAACATTATTAGTAAAGGAGAATATGGCATCATCAGTTGACAGGTGTGACTGGAAACCAAATTGGCATTGACTAAGAGCCTTGTGGAAATTCAGGTGTTCTACAATTCTCCTATGCATCAGTTTCTCAAGAACTTTGGAGAAGCATGTTAAAAGGGATATAGGGCGGTAGTTAGAAGCATCAGTTTTTTCCCCCTTCTTGAACAGTGGTTTCACATCGGCATACTTCATTCTATCAGGGACAATACCTTGTCGAAGGGATTCATTAAATATACGGCAAAGTATTACACAAACTGGATTATGACAATGTTTAAGAACCTTAGTGGAGATATTATCAAAGCCAGATGACAATTTGGTTTGCATTTTAGTGATGATTCTTTTCACTTTACTGACTGTAACTGGGGCACAGACCAGATCCTTTCAGAAGGTCCACAGCCTCGTTGACTGAACCCCTACAGCCAGTTTTCTCAGAAGCTGTTAGAAAGTGCTCATTTAAGACTGTTGCAACTGCATTCGTTTCTTTAATTAAATTATCGCACTGTCTTATTTCTATGCTGGATACACTCTCCTCTCTTTTTCCCAGCTCTCTTTTGATGACATCCCAGATGGTTTTTATTTTGTTGTTAGAGTTGTCTATTTCACTTTTAATATGTAAGGTTTTGGAGGTTACAATATAATCTGTAGTGTTCTTTTATTGCAGGATCTTCAGAACATCTTTGTGACACATATAACCATTTTTTTGTATTACATGAAATGTTTATCCCTTTTGTAATCCAGAGTATGATTTTGCAATTCTGGGGGTTAATTTTAATAGTTTTCTTGTGAAATACTGCTTCAAAGAGGGACATGAATTCATCTGTGAATAGGTTGAATTTAATATTAACATTTCTTTCTTTGTATATTGGGCTCCAATCAGTCTGTTGCAAGAGCTGATTGAAATTTTCTAAAGTGTCCACATTGATTTTTCTGAAGGACCTAAAAACTGGTTTACATTTTTTAATGCCAGAACATAAGTCAATAACAGTCAGCAAATGCCCGTCATGGTCAGACAGACCATTAAGAATTTGACATACAGTACTAAGACTACTACTAAACTTATCAATAAAGATGTTGTCAATAAGGCTTACACTGGTATCTGTCACTCGGGTAGGAAATTGAACTATTGGAGTTAAATTAAAGGTTTCCAATAAATGTTCCAATTCTCTTCTATTGGTGTTGCCTGTCAGGAAGTTTACATTAAAGTCACCCATAATGACTAACTGCTTAGCCTTTGAATATATTTTTACCAAAACTGAGTCAAGCTGTTTAAAGAAAATACAGATGTTCCCTGCAGGAGCCCTATAAATTGTTACCACTATAATAGACTTATTATCAGCAAAAATGTCAGATCCACATGCTTCAAAATTAAAGTCTTCACAATACATACTTAAGTCAAGTGATTTATGAGGTATACCCTCTTTGACGTAAATTACAGATCCACCTTTCTCTCTGTTTGATCTACAGTAACTATCAGCTAAAACATAGCCTTCCAGATGGGGCATCAGCATGGCAGACCTTACAGGGTGTTCTTAAAGCAAAATATATGAGGTTAGTTTTCATTTAACATGAGACCCAAAAGCTCCAGTTTTCCTCTAAGGCTCATGATATTTTGGTGGAATATACAGAATTTATCTTTCAATACAGATTTAAAGTTGCAGTTTATGGGTGTTAAATTAGAATCTCTCAATACATCAGGATTGATGCTTGATTTACTGACCGGATCCCTGTTAAGGGGCCTGCTTGTGCACACATTACAGGGTTATTACAAATGATTGGAGCGATTTCACAGCTCTACAATAACTTTATTATTTGAGATATTTTCACAATGCTTTGCACACACATAAAAAAACTCAAAAAGTTTTTTTAGGCATTCACAAATGTTCGATATGTGCCCCGTTAGTGATTCGGCAGACATCGAGCCGATAATCAAGTTCCTCCCACACTCGGCGCAGCACGTTCCCATCAATGAGTTCAAAAGCATCGTTGATGCGAGCTCGCAGTTCTGGCACGTTTCTTCGTAGAGGAGGTTTAAACACTGAATCTTTCACATAAGCCCACAAAAAGAAATCGCATGGGGTTAAGTCGGGAGAGCGTGTAGGCCATGACATGAATTGCTGATCATGATCTCCACCACGACCGATCCATCGGTTTTCCAATCTCCTGTTTAAGAAATGCCGAACATCGTGATGGAAGTGCGGTGGAGCACCGTCCTGTTGAAAGATGAAGTCAGCGCTGTTGGTCTCCAGTTGTGGCATGAGCCAATTTTCCAGCATGTCCAGATACACGTGTCCTGTAATGTTTTTTTCACAGAAGAAAAAGGGGCCATAAACTTTAAACCGTGAGATTGCACAAAACACGTTAACTTTTGGTGAATTGCGAATTTGCTGCACGAATGCGTGAGGATTCTCTACTGCCCAGATTTGCACATTGTGTCTGTTCACTTCACCATTAAGAAAAAATGTTGCTTCATCACTGAAAACAAGTTTCGCACTGAACGCATCCTCTTCCATGAGCTGTTGCAACCGTGCCGAAAAATCAAAGCGTTTGACTTTGTCATCGGGTGTCAGGGCTTGTAGCAATTGTAAACGGTAAGGCTTCTGCTTTAGCCTTTTCCGTAAGATGTTCCAAACTGTCGGCTGCGGTACGTTTAGCTCCCTGCTTGCTTTATTCGTCGACTTCTGCGGGCTACGCGTGAAACTTGCCCGCACGCGTTCAACCGTTTCTTCGCTCATTGCAGGCCGACCCGTTGATTTCCCCTTACAGAGGCATCCAGAAGCTTTAAACTGCGCATACCATCGCCGAATGGAGTTAGCAATTGGTGGATCTTTGTTGATATTCCTCCTGAAGTGTCGTTGCACTGTTATGACTGACTGATGTGAGTGCATTTCAAGCACGACATATGCTTTCTCGGCTCCTGTCGCCATTTTGTCTCACTGCGCTCTCGAGCGCTCTGGCGCCAGAAACCTGAAGTGCGGCTTCAACCGAACAAAACTTTATGAGTTTTTCTACGTATCTGTAGTGTGTCGTGACCATATGTCAATGAATGGAGCTACAGTGAATTTATGAAATCGCTTCAATCATTTGTAATAGCCCTGTACTTACGATTTGATTTGTGCTTTCCTCTGTTTCTTGATGCAGCTCTGATCCCATAAAAAATAGTCTTTGTGAACAGCAAGTCTTTTACTTCTATGGCTTTTTCTTGGATATGTGGAAGCAGACATTTCAGTGGATAGTAGAAGCTTTGAAAAAAGTGTCTCATTGTTCATCTCTTCTTTTTCTGCTCCTTCAGATGATGCTGGAGATGGGACCTTGGAGACTGTGGTTGTGGCCTGTTGAGATGTTGATGGTGGGGCACAGGAGTCTTCTATTGGTGCTGCTATTGCTATAGTTTCTTCTTCTACCGAAGTTGTAGAGGTTGATGCTTCTGTCATTGGTAATGGCAAAACAAGTGACTCTGGTAATAGTAGTTGTGATGTTTGTTGGGGTGACAATAATGCTTCTTCTGTAATTGCTGTTGTTTCTAGAGAACGTAACATTGCTGTTGGTGACATCTGTGTTTTATCAGTAGATAGTGTTGGTTCTGCTGCTACAGCTGGTAAGGTATGATAAGCTATTGTTTGTGGCTGGCAAGCTAAACGTGGTTCTCCTACTATCAGCACATTATTAAAATTACTTCCGTGAGCTGCAACCAACAATTCCATAATTTTATAGCTGAGAAGTTTCTTGCCCTTACCGTTAAGGTGCAGTCCATGTCTGGTAAGCATTTTCTCTCCAGATAGTCCAGAGGCAAGAACTGGGTATTTTGATGCATTGTACAGAGCTTCTCAAACTGTGTGTTGGCTTCATTGATTTCTTTATTAACGCATGAGTCATTTATAAGGTCGTGTCTGTGAGGTATTCCAATGATGATGAGCTTGTTTTTTGTATTAGATTCCAACACTAACTTTAACTTTAGAACAGCACGAGATAATTCATTCTTGTAGACATCATTGGCACCTCCCATTATTACTGTAAACTCATTTGCATTTCATGAAGTTCCAGCTTTTATATTATTTGTGACTTCGCACATAGGTGCACATAGGTTTAACATTGCTACAAGAGTTAGCACCATAATCCGAACGTAGAACTTCCGCGAGTCTGCGTCTGTGACTATCCAAATGAATATTTACATTAAAAGATTGCTTTCCTATCATTCTTGTCACTTCTGTTGACTCATTTGAGTTTGGAGTTTCATTTGCACACTTATCTTCTGTACTTTTGATAGTCTGTAAGTCACTGCGAATGTTTATTGGTGTATCGGTAACTTGAAACATTGTTTCACTTTGAAATGGGCAAGTGAACTTTTTAGACCTAAAATGATCGTCATAATAACTCTTGTTTGTTACCGGTGAAGCTTGCAAAATATTTGCACAGTTTGAAGATTCCAAATAAACCAAGTTCTTTTGCAACTTAATTATGTCGTCACACAGACTGTTGATTATTTTTCCTTTTGTAGCTATTTCACAATGGATTTATTCAATATTTTGCTGCAATGACGCACATTTTGCAAGTTGCAAGTTGATATTTAGCATTGGAGGGCAGCGTGGAGGGTAAAAATCGTAGAGGGAGACCAAGAGATGAATACACTAAGCAGATTCAGAAGGATGTAGGTTGCAGTAGGTACTGGGAGATGAAGAAGCTTGCACAGGATAGAGTAGCATGGAGAGCTGCATCAAACCAGTCTCAGGACTGAAGACCACAACAACAACAACATGAGTTCCTTGTACTTACATGTGGTTTATCCGGTAATTCATCTTGATTTCCAGTGTTTTTTATTAAAATATGGCATGGCACACACAGATTATCATAAACAGCATTATGTTGCTCACACAGGGAACACTTACATACGTGTTTTTTTTTTTTTCTGTTAAAAGCGGAGCTTACGAATTGTACACCTTTAATGACCACCATCTTTTAACACTGTGCGATTATTGGGTAGAACATTTTCTAAACAGCTATAACACAGACTTCTACAACAAAGCTCTCCCACAATTCTCTTGTATGAAAAATGTGATAAATTGAAGAGTGAATTTGTAGAGAAGGACTAACACCACCACTAAGTCTCATGATTGCAGTTTGACTTTTTCGAGGTGATGATTAAAACTTTGTGACTGTCCCTCTTACTTTCTACCTAACTATATCACCCTTAACCCTTGTGTATGAGGGGCAATCAAAAAGTTTCTAGCCCGAGACAGTTACTGTAATGTCTCGCACAAACAACACCACCTACTTTTTATGGTGCCCTTTTGTAGGTATGCAAGTCAAATTTTGTGGTTCCAGCTACATTAGTTTTGTCACTATGATGCGTTGTGTACTGTAGTGTAAGAGCAAAATGGCAAATATCAAGAGAATCAAGAACCGTGTTGGGATTGAATATCTTCATTTGAATGGAATGATGCCCAAGGAAACTGCAGAGGACACGCAGAGTACACTAATGAACAGTGCTGCGTCTTATGCAACACTGAAAAACTGGGTGTCTGACTTCAAATGTGGAAGAACGAGTGTGGAAGATGCGCCAAGGAGCAGAAGGCCTGTCGCCATTGCCACTGATGAGACAGTGGCTACAATACATGATACGATTTTGAAGGATCATCGAACTACATTGCACCACATTTGGAATCTCCCATGGGTGTGCTCCTGACATTGTTGTGGATATTTTGGGAATGTGGACAGTTTTATCTCGGTGGGTCCTGAAAGACTTCAATGTAGATCAGGGATGGGAGTGTGTGCAGTGTTGTGAAGGAATCGTCCGCCAATTTGGAGCAGATGAAGACGGCTTTCTTGCAAGGTATGTGACAATGGACAAAACATGGGTTCACCACTTTGATCCTGTGACAAAACAACAGTCACAACAATGGAAACATCCTTCATCCTCTACCCCAATAAAATTCTCGATGCAAAAATCAGCCAGTAACGTGATGGCATCGGTCTTTTGGGATTCAGAAGGCGTAATTATAGTGGATTACTAGCAAAAGGGCATAACTATCAATGCATCATACTATTGCACCCTCCTGCGCCATTTGAGAGAAGAGATAAAGAAAAAAATGTGCGGAAAAGTGGCGCACGAAATTCTTTTGCACCAGGACAATGCACAAGCGCAGAAAGGCCTCGCAACGCTGGAAACTCTGCATGACTGCGGTTTCGAAAAACACCTGAAAGGATGACAATTTGACAGTGATTGATGATGTGAATGCGTGGTTGGACCCGAAATCAAAGACCTTTTTTTTTTTAATGGTATGCAGAAGTTATCTGAATGTGCCCGCAAGCATATTAATGTACATGGGTATTATATTGAAAAATAACTTGCTATTATGAAATTTCTGTCATTCATTATTAGTTAGTCTGGAAACTTTTTGACCACCCCCCCTTGTATTTGTGATTAGAAATATTTTTTCGAAACAACAAAATTTTTGAGGCTCTTGGGTGATGTTGCGAAAGACAATGCTATGAGACTCTGTGATATTTCAATCAAGTACCTGCTCATTTTCTTCAGGTGATGTCAATTCTTGGTGGAAGAGCCCAATAGGAGCATTAATTGGCATGGACAAAAAAAAGTGTGCACGTATCTTCTCACAGCTATCAGAACCAACAATTTGATAACTGTATTCTCTGTAGAAATTCAGTAAAAAGGCTGAAAGGCAGGATACCAAATCAGAGGATAGTGGATGTTTTTACATACATTAAGTATCAACCTCTGTAGTATTAATGGCTATAGCATGGCTGCCTCCTGAACTCTTGCTGATTTGATATCCTGTGACTTTCTTAATTACATTATCTCCTATGTGGATGTGCACAGCCTCTTTCATAAAACAGTCTCTGAAAGAGTAAGCAGTGAAGATGATCTTGCACTGCCCAGTGCCCCAACTATTTGATGAGTTGTTATCTTTACTCTTTCCGTTATTTATATTCCACCAATGACTGCATTACGTAAGTATTTTATTTTCATATAGGCATACTACCATACTACTGTTCTTGCATACAGAGTCTTTTTCAGCATCTTCAAGGAGAAGGTCATTAGTGAGACTGGTCAGTAATTATTAATGTCTGTTTTACTTCTTATTTTGTAAAAGGGTATGACAATGGAATTTCTCAGCCTGTCTGGAAATATAATCTGTGATAGTGACATGTTCCAAACATGATTTAATACATTGCATATATATGAAGAAAAGGAAGGAAGATTAGCATTTAATGTCTCATCAACTAAAAGAAGATTAAAGATGTTATACATGAAGAAGAGGATTTTTGTAATTTACTTGATATATTATCAAGTCAATGACAATTTTGCTTTTGGAGAAGTTTGTGAAAATCACAATTTATTTGACAGAGCATGGTATCATTGTGATTTGGATGTATGTATGCACATGGCACTGCTCAATGCATGTATTTTTTTACTTTATCCCTTGAGCTGTCAGTGGCAATCTTCTGAGGCACTTCCAGGAAGTGATTATTAAATATGTTGCCCAGCTGATTGTCATTACTTATTATTTGAGTCTTTTCTTTAATACTAAATCCTCCCTTTTCTTAACTGGTTTTGCTGTTTCTCTTATAATTAGTCCCCATTTGGATTTAATTTTATTATATGGATAGTTAATTTACACATTATCAGAATTCTTTTGACATTTTAGGCACTTTTGCTCAGATTTTACACTATTTATTATAATATGAAATCACTCCTTCCTCTCTGCTTGCCCTAATTGTTCCAAATAATTTCCTTTTCTTGCAACAAGATATTTTGATTATGGAAGTCAGGTAGTCTTTGTAAAGGTCTGTGACCATGATGCAATTGTACACAAAATGTTTAGTCTATGTTGCACTTTATTTCTTCTAACTACTCATATTGGCAGATTCCATCATTAAATCTGTAGTAAGAAAACAGGAATAAACAAACAGTGGAATATCCAGGATGCAATAGCGTCAATATTATGAAAAGGATAGTTTGCTATTTACCATGTTAAGAGGAGGTGTTGAGTCACAGATAAGCACAATGAGAAGGTTGCTAGACATTTAAGCTTTCAGAAAAAAAGTCCTCCTTCAAAATTAGAAAACACACACACACACACACACACACACACACACACACACACACACACACACACACACAGGGCCATTGTCTCCAGCCAGTGTGGTCAAAAAAAGGAATAAACATGAGATATACAGTATGTCACATATTACCTGAAGGAAGATGTGCTCATAGACTAATAAAAGACAAACATAGTATAGAAATATGAAAGATACATATCAATAACCCAAAGGATCTATAAACATATTACACCAAATAGTACATGATAATGCTGAGTATAATTGCATATTCTGGGTACAATCATGTACTGTTTGATAATTCATTGCATTTATCCTTAGAGCTCCTTTATCTTATATACGTGTAAACTGTATTTGTCCTTTATCAATTTGTAAGCATATTGTCCCATACAAACAACACGGCCCAGTCAGGTTCCGATAATGCTGTCTCGATACTATATTTTATTGTTCAGTAACCACTCTCTTTCCCTTGAGACCAATTTGCTGTGATCAGGTAAGTGTAGCTACTTGTGCTTTATGGTCATAGAGGGAGTTTGAGACTGGATTAACATTTACCGTATTTACATGAGTCTAGTGTGCACTTTTTTTTTTTACCATACGAAGTACTCAAAGTTGGTATATGCATAAGATTCGATGGTGCATTAGATTCAAGTGCAAACTTGAATCATTCACCGGTATTTCTTACTCTATGTGATCTGAAGCAAGAAAACATTTATTAAACTCTAGCACAAAAATATAGTTATGGTATCTGTAAATCAAAGAAAGGCACACATAAATCGGGTAAGAGGTTATCGAGTTAAAAGAGCTGGTATATATTTCCAGTACTGAATCCTGTTGACAGACGTCAGAACAAAATTCATTACTGTCATGCCAGGAAATTTTCTTTAGTTGTCAGTGCAAACAGTGTCTTTTTTTTTTTGTTTTTTATCTGCCCATTGAAATTTAGGTACTGTCCCATACATTACAACGCATTGTTATACTTCTCAACCTCGTTACATTATTATTGGCCTACTACAGTACTTTGCATTGTGTTTGCATTAGGTAGTCATGAAATGAAAGGCAAGCAGAGAAGAATATCGTATGAAGCTACTTTCAAGTGTAAAGTAATTCTTTATGCTGAAAAATGTGGTAACACAAGGGCAGGAAGAAAGTTCAATATAGCTGAGAGTAATGTTCACTTATGGAAGAAACAGAAATTGGGATTATTTGCAACTACCGCCACTAGAAAAAAATTCACTGGACCTCGCAAAGGAAGACATCCTGAAGTTGAAGTACATGTTTTGGAATTCATCCGAGAAAGCAGGAAGAATGGGCAACATGTGACCAGTGACACCATAATAAAAATAGCAAAAGAGGTGGCTGCAGCTCTTACTACACCAAAGCAAGAGTTTAAGGCTAGCTGGGATTGGGTTGTTCACTTTTTGAAATGAGCGGGCTTATCTCTGTGATGCTGAAAACAATATGTCAAAAGCTTCCACAGGATTTTGAGAAGAAACTTCAAGAATTTCAGCAGTATATTATCACACTTTGGAAAGAGAAGGATTTTTCGATGGGCCAAATAGGCAATGCTGATGAAACTCCAATTTGGTTTAAATATGCCACATAAATATAATTGACGAGAAGGGTACAAAAGAAGTTACCATCAAAACAACTGGGTGTGAACAACAGCATGTAACAGTAATGCTGGCAATCACAGCAGATGGGAACAAACTCCCCCTTTTTTAATCTTCAAGCAAAAAACAAGTCCCAAGACTCAAAAAAATGAAAAGCTATTCCCTGATGACATCATTGTACAGAATCAAGAGAAGGGATGGATGACTGAAACTTTGATGCTTGAC
The DNA here is from genome assembly GCF_023864275.1 of Schistocerca cancellata. Classification (NCBI taxonomy): domain Eukaryota; kingdom Metazoa; phylum Arthropoda; class Insecta; order Orthoptera; family Acrididae; genus Schistocerca; species Schistocerca cancellata. The sequence continues at coordinate 67,555,207 of NC_064634.1, forward strand.
TGGCTCCGAAACATATGGGAACTCCGTCCTGGTGGGCTTTCCAAGCAACCATCATTGACTTTACTTTATGCATTTCATGGTCATCTCACTGATGACATAAAAAAGGAGATCCACAGCCTACCCAGTGACCTTGTTATTATTCCTGGAGGAATGACTCCTGTATTACAACCCCTGGACGTTAGTATAAATAAAGCTTTCAAACATTTCGTTCAGGAACAGTATGAAAAGAGGTTTTGTGAACCAAATCGTGAACTGACTCCAACAGGAAAAATTAAACATCCTGCACCCAACATTATCGCACATTGGGTTTCAGCTGCCTGGAAATGCATCAAAACACCAATGATCGTAAAATCATTCAAGAAATGCTGTATTTCAAATACTCTGGATGGCAGTGAAGATGATGTGCTCTGGAACTACGCTGAGGATGGCAGGGAAGGAGGAAATGAATCTACTTCTGATATAGACTCTTCCAAGGATTCCAGTAATGATGATATTAGTGAATAATGATGAGTAATGCCTGCAATTTACAGTATGTTTCTTTGTATGTCATGTAGGTAATCAATTTAGGCGTTCTTTTTTAATAATAAAAATGTCACTTATTACCATAATGAGTAATTTAAAAATAAATTATTGTTGTTTTTTATAGTTCATGTATACATTCACTACTGTTTGACAAAGTTAGCATTGTAAAATAAATTTCAACAATACAAAAATACCTTACCAGTGATGTGCCAAAATTCCTTTTTTTTATTAATTTAATTTTTAAAATTGGGGTACACATTACATTCGATGGAGCATTAGATTCACATAAATACGATATATCATTATATCCTTGATAATAACGGTTTTATGGGCAATAGGCTGTGGTCTAACACATGTTATTGAGCCCAAAATTTTGTCTACTTCTGCAGAAGACATCCTCAGGGGCTATAAAGATATATTTAATTTTCAAACATAAATTTATTTAGTAAACTGAAACAGCTGAATTGTTTATTGGCAACTACCAATGGTTGAGTTGTGACATCATGCGACTACTGTCAAAGATTGCAGCATTGTGTCAACATGTTTCATGGAACTTGTACAGGAGAAAAGATGACACTGTTTGATTAATTAAGCACTACGGTTGTGACACAGCAGATGGATTCTTACCATCTGTTATGTTCTTCTACACCCATAAATAATGAATGTTTTCACTAATTCTTAATTTCAGTACATTTATCTCTTGGCAAGTAACACCCACATAAAAATCTCAATTTTTTAAATGTTTCTTAAATTTATTATTCAGATTCTCATTCCAAGTGTTCTTATTCCTTTTGTGTAATTACTTCTCATTAGGGCATAGTTAATTAAAAGTTACAGATAATTAGATTTGATGGTGCAGTTTGCTACATGCAAAAGCCTGTGAACCAATATTCATATCTGAGAAGGACCACCCACACCATTTGAATGTTAAGCATTGTGGCTTTCCTGTAAAGTATTTTAAATTAGCTAAAACTAATTATCTTCTGCAGTAATTAACATCAAGGGTTACAAGCAGATTCATTTTCCATTGCAGATTTTTTAACAATGAATGTTAGTTTCCAAGCATTGACTACATACTTTTTTTTTACCTTAATTTGCCTGTAAAAACTCATATACAGCATTAGTTGATTAACTTATCAATTAATAATTTCAGATAATTTATTCTCATTTGCAATGAGGCACTCATTCATATAAATAAGGGGATTCACAATGTGTAAGGATAATAGACCCTATATTTATCAAAATTTCTGACCAACAACATTTTCTGTAAATCAAAAATCTTGTAGTTCATAAAAATCAGTAAAATCCAACTTAGCCAAATTTCAAAGCATTATGTAGTTTTCAAAATAACTGTTTGTTCTTATGCCTATCTACAAGTAGTCAGATGTCACCAAAAACTGCCAGTCCATGGTTTGAAAATGTGTGTTGGATACACTCTCAGTGTTAGCCCATGCAACAAATTTGTTCATTCTGTATGTAAAAATTTGGACACCAAATGGACTGTGTTTTATCAACAACTACTGTGAAATGTTATTGTCACAGAAGTGATCTGTTGTTGGACATGATGATACTAATTATGGACTGTGACAATTAAACCAACAAAGTCTAAACTTTTGTTCAAAAATCAATGCAAGACTGTGTTAATTGTGAGCTGTGATGATTTCATATTAAAGTGCACTGTTTGTTCTGTCCCACAACAGAACAATTAACTTTGCACCTGTAATTGTGGGTGCGTATTCTGGAAAGTGGTGCTAATAATTTCTCATAAAAACAAGTCATTGTGTTTAATAACTGAACTTTGAAAGGAATGAAATGTGTGTGTTGATGTCATATGAAAAATGGTGTTGTATACATCTTTAAGCAAACACCACCCAATACTCATTTAAACTTTCAGCTCCACAGTGATCAAGATCGATGCTGCCAAGAACAAGGCTACAAAATCAAGGGTGGTTCCATCACATGTGGTGTTCTGTGGTTTTGGAGCACTTTGCAGTGAAAGTGTTGTGTGAAAGAACTCTCTGTGGAGGTCAACATCTAGAAAGCAGTAAGTTAGATTGAGGAGGACCATGTGAAGCTGATGTGAATGAAGGTGATAGGGTTGTGAAGGAATGAGGATAGGATGTTTTGGCCCTGAGTCCAGATCATGAAGATACTACCAATGAATCTGAACACCTGTCTCATGGCTCCATCCACAACTCTGTCCTGGTAAAACTCACTAAGCACCAACAGTACCTGTATTTTGATAGTTGCCATCTCTTCCACACTAAAAAATTCCTCCCTTACAGCCTGGCAACATGTGGATGATGTATTTGCAGCAACAGGAACTCCCTTCCTTAGAATGCTAAAGGTTCTATGAGGGGCTTCATTGGCAGACACTTCTCTCCAAACATAGCCCACAAGCATGTTTCCCATATCACGTCCTCACACATCAACAATCCTTCCCCCACCCCCCAAGAATCAGATACAAAGGAGCACTGTACTTGTCATCCAGTGTCATCCTAGACTGGAACAACTGAACCATATTCTAATTCTCTAGCATCATACCCTGAAATGAGGGACATCCTTCCCACCACTTGTAAATTGGTGTTTCATTGCCCACCCAACATATACAAAATCCTAGCCCATCGCTACGCCATTCCTATTCCCAACTACTTGTCACAGGCATCATATCCCTGTGGAAGACTCTGATACCTGTGAAATCCAGCCACTCAGCATTTCATACTCCAGTTCTGTCACAGACTTATCCTATACCGCCAGAGACGGGGCCACCTGCTAAACATGCCATGTCATATGTCAACTCTGCTGCACACAATGGACAGCTTCTTACGCCAGTATGGCTACCAACCAGTTGTCCACAAGGATGAATGGCCACAGCCAGATTGTTGTCAAGAATAAATTTAACATCTGGTGGCACAACATGCAGCTGAGCATAACATGCTCACTTCCAATGGCTGCTTCACAATCCAAGCCATCTGGATTCTTCCATATGCTACCAGCTTCTCTGGACTACACAAGTAGAAGTTATCCTTGCAACACATCCTTTGCTCCTGTCATCACAGTCTCAAACTCCAGTACCCCACTGTCCCCACACCCTCCATTTAAGTGTTTCCCTGAGGTATTCAATAAGTAATGCAACACATTTTTTTCTGAAAGCAGGTTAGTTTTATTCAGTGTTCCAATGCATCATCCTATCCCCCGTTTATTTGGCTACAAAACGCTATTTTCAACATAACCTCCATTCAATGCAACAGCCTTATGCCACCTTACTGGGAGGGCCTATATGCCTGCACGGTACCACTCTACTGGTTGATGTTGGAGCCAGTGTCTTGCTGCATCCATAATTTCCCCATCATCTGTGTACTGCTTTCTGCAGAGTATATCCTTCATTGGGTCAAAAGTCCAATGAAGTTTCGTGAGCTGCTCTCAGGTGTGCTGACTTGTGTGAAGCCTTGCATTGTCATGGTAAAAGAGAAGTTCATTTGCAGTTTTGTGCCAATGAACATGCTGAAGTCATTTCCTCAATTTCCTGAGAGCAGCACAATACACTTCCAAGTTGATCTTTGCAATATGAGGGAGGACATCAAACAGAATATCCCCTGCAGAGTCCCAGAACACTGTCATCATGACTTTACCAGCTGAGAGCGTGGCTTCAAACTTTTTCTTCTGTGGAGAGGTGGTATGTCATCACTCAATGGACTGCTGTTTTGTTTCTGTTTTGAAGTGATGAACCCATGTTTCATTGCCTGAGACAATGTTTGACAAAAAATTGTCATGATCAGTCTGATAATGTCCAAGCATTTCCACACAAATGGTCCTTCTTTGCTCTTTATGGTCTTTGGTTAGGTGGCGTGGAACCCAGTGTGTACACACCTTTGAATACCCCAACTAATGGATGAGTGTGTCAGCACTATCAACAGAGATGTCCAGTTGTGCAGTGATGTGTTTGATTGTGATCCATTAATCACCTCAAATGAAAGTGTCCATGTGCTCCAACATTACAGAAGTCACATCTGCATGCCACTGGCTGGCACGTGGCAGATCGGAGAGGTTTCCTCAACCTCGTTGTGGTGATGAGAGACCTCACCAAACAACTTTCATTCACTGCCAGATCTCTATAGACCATTTGAAAGCACCTACAGATCTCTATGATGCTCTGATTTTGCCACCAAAAGAAACTCAATTACAGCTCTCTGCTTGGAATGCACCTCCATTACAGATGCCATTTTGAAGGCTATATATAGAACTGTAGCAACTGTGGCCCTTTGTGTGTGTGTGTTTTTGTTTGTTTGTTTCATCTGATGAAGGACTTTGTCTGATAACTTGGTCTACATTTGACCGTGCATGCCAGTCAATGCCTCCTCTATGTGGTGAGCAGCAATCTATCCACGCTCATATTGTTGGTAATTCATTCTGGATTTCCCATCCTTTGATTTCATCTAGAAATATTTGAAGATTTCTAGTGGGAAGTTTCATAATGTAATGAGTATAAATGAGTCTCCATTACCAGCAACTCAAAAGCATATGATTCCAGTTGTTAATACAATAAGAAACTGCTGGTATATTTAATCTAGACATGACAACAATCTTGCTTCACCTCCACAGTGAGTGGTTACCTTTATTCCTATTATACTGTACTGCACCCAGGACTCTCCCATACCAAATTAATAACTGGCCACAGACATTTATTTACCATCTATGATTTTCATTTACTTCATAAACTCTACTTAATCCCAGCCAGAATATATACAACATGGACATTTAGTAAATATACAGTGGATGATGTTACTTACCAAATATATCACTATTGTCACTTAAAGGTTGACTGGAGCTTCTCATTTCCCCAGCTGGTTCATCATCTGTTTGCATGTCTGTAACATGTTCTGTTGGAGCTTCATTTTGACACTGCTGTGGATCATTCTTGTCCTGCTGGTGCTCCTCTTGTTGCCAAAAGCACTGCTGCTGCAGTGGTTGTAGTTGCTGTTGTTGTTGCTGCTGCAGTTGTTCTGATGTCTGCAGATCTTGGAGTATATGAGTCTGGTCATCTTGCCTTTGTTCATGTACTTGCTGATGCATAAGATGACTCTGCTCTTGTTCCCCTTGTTGCTCTAAGAGCTGCTTCTGCTGCTGCTGCTGCTGTTGTTGTTGTTGTTCCAGCTGATGCTGACTCTGTGTCTGTACTGGGGTTCTGCTGAATGTGCTAGTTACCTGCTCCATATCTTGTGCTTCTTCCACTTCCATATGGTCTTCAAATATTGTGATTTCTGATGCAAGAACTGTATAAAAAGCAAATTAAATCCTTAAAATGTGTGAAAAATATGTGATAGTATGAAACTAATACACGTATCTTTCAAAATAGTGAGATATGTGAATATAATTTTGTTATTTATCTAAAATATGCATGACTTCATGTTTGATAAAAACTTTAAGCTATATTACCTCTTCATGAAAAGCTCTCAGGTTTCCATTCGAGTTGCAGCATTATGGTACTGTTATGTTTCAATGAGTATCATACTCTTTGTCAGAAGATTATAACTTTTGTTGAATCATGGTGGTATTTTAACACTGCCGCCTGGGTGGACACCTGAGCGCTATTCATTAGTAGTATACACTGGGAGAGTCTACATTCACATATATTACCTCTTATTCAATAAAATTATTCAGGCCTTTGAAAGACAAGAATATATGTAGCAAAATAATGAGCTTCAATATCTGTGACACTGAGTAAAGATACATTATGAATACAGTCACATGCAAGATATCTTATACATTAAAGAGGAAATACAGGCCATAGTAAATGCAGATGCAGCTGCAGATCACAAACTGTATTCAAATGTTAGCTGTAATGCAGAAGCCAGACAGTTACAGGAGCGACAGCATTAGCTATAAAGGTATATATTTTTGTTAAAACTTCTGGAATATGAAGACCGTGATTCCAAAGATTTCAGTTTATTTATGTAACATTTACTTTCTGTTGTGACTCGCCGATTATACAAAGTGCCGCTGCGCAATTACGCACTTCCTCTACGTGCGGTGCTGACTGCCAGCCATGCAGCAGCTGCGCCACCTAAGTGGCCAGCCGAGCAGCGGCCGCTAGACTGAGACTCAGTGTTTAATCGAATGCCGACTTGTACACAGGTCCACTTACTCAGTGACTTATATGTGTTGTTGTGTTGTCCGAAATATATGTGTTAAATTTGAAGATTTAACACTTTCTGTGGAAAAGAACAATACAGGAAGCCCACTGAAGATCATGAAATAGCATCTAAACATGTTTGGGTAAAAAAACCAGAAATTGTCTTTTGCTCAATGAAGAATGTTTCAAAAGATATTTTTGTCGAAAACAAACATGGGCACAAAATTTGAGCTTTCAGAAAGAAAGTGAATACTATTATCTACTTTAATTTGTGAAATTTTATCTTCAGGAGGAACATTAATATAATGCTGGAGTTACTATGTGCACAACAAACACATTACAGCATATGCAGGCACATATAAGCTTGCTTTAAATAAAGCATACACGGCTAAGAAAATATATTTATTAAATTTCATACCACTAAAATTGTTAAATTGGAGATACCACACAATATATAACACATACGCAAAAGTACAAGCTGGTCAGATTTGACATATCCCGTCACTACAAAAAGTTTCGAGGCTGGATTTATAATAACCGAGAAAAGGTAAGATGACAGTTTCAGTGCTTCAGATGTTCTACATAGTCTCCACCTACTTGATTACAATGCACAATATGTTCATACAAGCATGCAAAACTATTGAAAAAGTCCTTCTTTGGGATGTTGTTCAACTTGAATGTCACAATGGCTTGAATGTCGGTTATGTTATCAAAGTATTGATGCTTCATGTGAATATCTGCATTTTGTGGTAGATATTGATAAATCTAATCACCTGGGGTGAGTTTTTTCGAGAAAAGAAAAGTCCGCGGTTTGAATTTCAATCAAATCATGGCAGGCATCCACACCTTGTTTTTGTTAAGCAGTCTAGGTATACAGGACAAACTTCGCACACACTTTTCTCTTCTTTAAAACATTCTGAAAAATGTCTTGAACAAATGATTTAAGGATGTTGCTCCACTGCAGTTTGGCACGCAACACTGACACTCTACGGCTGCATTTACACTATTTAACTCTGCCTAATCACAACAAGTGGTTGAAATTTCATGAAGGATTTCATGAAGGATGGATCTCATTTCAGGGCAGGATTTGAGGAAATGAGATCCATCCTTCATTAAATCCTCCCCACTCCACCAAGAGTGTCTTTCCGCTGTCCACCTAACCTTCCCAACCTCTTAGTTCATCCCTATGAAATCCCCAAACCACCTTCCCTACCCTCTGGCTCCTACCCTTGTAACCGCCCCCGGTGTAAAACCTGTCCCATGCACCCTCCCACCACCACCTACTCCAGTACTGTACCCCGGAAGGCGTACACGATCAAAGGCAGAGCCACGTGTGAAAGCACCCACGTGATTTACCAACTGACCTGCCTACACTGTGAAGCCTTCTATGTGGGAATGACCAGCAATAAACTGTCCATTCACATGAATGGACACAGGCAGACAGTGTTTGTTGGTAATGAGGATCACCCTGTGGCTAAACATGCCTTGGTGCACGGCCAGCACATCTTGGCACAGTGTTACACCGTCCGGGTTATCTGGATAATTCCCACTAACACCAACCTGTCAGAACTCCGGAGATGGGAACTTGGCCTTCAGCATATCCTCTCTTCTCGCTATCCGCCAGGCCTCAATCTCCGCTAATTTCTAATTTCAATTTGCCGCCGCTCATACCTCACCTGTCTTTCAACAACATCTTTGCCTCTGTACTTCCGCCTCGACTGACATCTCTGCCCAAACTCTTTGCCTTTACAAATGTCTGCTTGTGTCTGTGTATATGCGGATGGATATGTGTGTGTGTGCGAGTGTATACCTGTCCCTTTTTCCCCCTAAGGTAAGTCTTTCCGCTCCCGGGATTGGAATGACTCCTTACCCTCTCCCTTAAAACCCACATCCTTTCGTCTTTCCCTCTCCTTCCCTCTTTCCTGACGAAGCAACCGTTTGTTGCGAAAGCTTGAATTTTGTGTGTATGTTTGTGTTTGTTTGTGTGTCTATCGACCTGCCAGTGCTTTTGTTTGGTAAGTCTCATCATCTTTGTTTTTAGATAGACTTATTTGTTTGTAATACCATATCTAGTTGTCAGTTTCCACATTGCAATCTCCTGTCTGCACTCAGTGATTGGCAATTGACAGTCCCAGGCTGGTTAACTGACTGTATAGGTTCTTTGAGATGTTCCTGATCTTTTACTGAATATCAGTCACAATACTGTCCACGGACCATATATTTTGCCTTAAAATTTGAACAGCATGTTAGACAAGATCCATAGTATCTGCTCTATCAAGTGCTACTTTGTTTTATACTATTTCTATAGTATTCTTCTAATTTTTAATATCTTTCTGTAGAAGTATATTTATTTCTTTAATACTGTTAAATAAATGTATGATGTCTGGATGATCTCCAGCAGAGTGTATAAAACCTACATGACTTGCAGAGTGCCCTTTAAAGAAAACTGATTCCACAATACTACAAAGTGCATGCATCATCATTGTGATACTTGAATTGTTGTCAGTGCAACTCTGTGTTCTATTTTCTTTTGTCCTGTTTAATGGTAAGGTTCTTTCTCCATGAAAAACGTAATTTCATTTTGTCATTTACGTTATTAAGCCATATTGGAATATAATAATATCCTAAAGGTGTTTTGAATAAGAATAAACTTTATCATTGAGAAGAGTGAGCTTTGATTACAAAATTATTCAATCAGTGTCATAAATAAATGCAATGACAACACAGAAGAACATAGCTGGCTGTGGCAAATTGCAGTACTTACTACACACCTAGTTCATTTCTTTCTCTGTTGACCCCCACAGGAATGGCTTCATTCCTAGTGCACTCAAGTGCTGTATCCTCTGTAGAAGGTTCCTTTTCTTGAAAACTGTATTCTGGAAAAAGTCTTATAGGTCTAGACAGAAGTCGAGAGGTACGCTGTACTTTTCTAGGTGGTGAATCAAATACAGGTAGCTGAAAGATGAAGAGATTATTGTTATAAATACATCCACTCCACATCAAAAATGATCACACAACTTAATGAGAAAATCAGATGTCCTTCAACATAGGATACTAGCATGAATTTTTCACCATGTTTCTATGTCTTTGTAGATACCTAATCAATGTGAGGTCATAAAGGTTCAAACTGCTCGCAAAAATGGAAGCCAAATCCAGATTCCTGTACCAGAAACTGAGTTAAGTTGGCATTAACTGACGTTTCCCTGGCTCTGATTTAAATTCATTCTAATGTTACACAGTACCAAATGACCTAATTTCTTGACTTGTTGCATATAATGTCTGTTGGTATGTTGACCTAACACATGCTCAGGAGAAACTATAACTCACTACTCAGCTGTATGCTGCAGTGATACCTCCTGATGGATTAAAACAGTGTTCTGGAACAGGACTCAAACCGAGTCATTTAAACAAAGCTCGTATTATTCTGTAAACAATCCCTAGGTTACCGCTAAATCATTTTCTGCCATATCAGCAGTGTTATGAAAAGGATAGACTGCTGCTCGCCATAAATATGACATGCTGAGTGCGATGAAAAGACTATACATATCAGGTTATGGTCAAATTGGTCAAAGCCTTTTTAATAAAAACAAAAATACACACACATTTACACAAGCAAGACACCTCACACTTACATGACAACTATCTCTGGCCACTTGGGCCACCAGAGCAGCAGGAGATAGTGGTCTCATATATAAAGTGTGTGTGTGTGTGTGTGTGTGTGTGTGTGTGTGTGTGTGTGTGTGTGTGTGTGTGTGTGAGGTGTGCTATATTTTGTGTGCTGTGAGTGTGTCTGTGTCTTTGTTTTTCTTTTCTGTTCTCAAGGAGGCTTTGGCCAAAAGCTCGTGTTTACAGTCTTTTTGTTATGCCCATCTGCGTCTCCACATGTCATCTTTGTGGTGAGTAGCAATCTATTCTTTTCATAATATTGTTGATATTCCAACCTGTTGTTTCTGTTGTTTCATATTCTGCCATATCATTTCTTTGGTATTGTACGTTTTTGTGTGGAAATGGCACAGCTTGGTTTAGTTATTTGTATGATGTAGACTAAATCATACAGTTTCTTCAAGCAACCTGTGTTATATCTTTAGAGTGCTCAATCTAAAGTGAGGTGAGTACCAAAACAAATGAGTACTTTCCTCTTGTCAACTCTGTCATTTAATATGGCATTCTCTTTTTTGGAACAACACACAAACAAATATTTCTCATGCAAAAACAAGTAGTGAAGCACATGATACAATCCCCATCACATTCAACCAGTAAGCCAATTTTTAAAGAACTGGAACTATTGCTTGACCATTGCATGTATGTCTTACAGTGCAATTTGTTTTTGAACAAGAAATTTCATTTGCTTGAGTGAAATAATAGTACACATGAACACTGCAACCATACTACTGACAATATTTATCTAACAAGCCAGAGACTGAGCAAATACCACGAGAGTGTGAGGCACATACACAGCATACTTATTAATAAATTGTCCTGCTCTGTCAAATAAGAACTTGTTTAGGAAGAGTATCACCAGTTTACTGCTCCAACATTGTGTTTATTTCATTTCCAAATATATCGAAACAAATTTATGACAATAGTAACTTAAATTTTGCCTAAAGTGATTCTTCATTGAATTTAATTCTTATATATTTTTATTTGGTTGCTGAAGTATGGAGACTTAACTTACATAAAATGTAACTATGGTTATGCTTGTTACACTCTAAGCTTAAATATAGTACAAGTCAACTTTCAGTTCATACTGCATGTTGGTATGAATAGCCCACTCTGTCCTTTAAATCAGTTACATATATGCATGAAAACTATTGTGATGGAAAGACGAAGGATTCTTCCAGATTTGCATTAAAATTTATTCCATGTATTATCCTGTACGTAAATAAACTTCACAGTGATAAATAGGACAATATACTCACAATTTACATGATTGTCTTATTTTTATACAATGAAAATAATCAGCTTTTGAAAATATAACATAATTCGATTGTTTATATAAAAATCTACACACAAATCAGTGGCAGGAGAACACGCATATAAGGGTATTCAAATTTGCAAGCTTTTGGAGCCAGTGGCTCCTTATTCTCACAGAAGGGTTGAAGGGGAAGGAAGAGAGATGCAGGAGAAGGACTGGTAAGGTTTAGGAAATGGAGAGATTTTGGAAAAAACGCTCCAAACCCAGGGTCAGGCAAGGGTTACAGGACCAATGAGAAGGAAAGACTGATAGTTGGTGAGTGCACTGGACATGATTTGAAAACCCAAGAGCTTAAAAGTGGAACAAATGGTAATACACAACACAGAGATTACTGACAAAACTTCATGCTCAAGTTAATGAGAGCAGAAAGCTAGGTGTATTATATGTGACAGAGGTGGATGGGGATGGGTGGGAGAGAGGGAAAGACAGGTCAGAAAATAAAATATATAGAAAACTAAAAGGGAGTGAAAGTGAGGAATAGTTACTGAGAAGAAATGCTGAGAGTGAAGAAAGAACCAAGCATATGTTTTAATGCCAGTTCCCATCTGTGGAGCTCTGAGAAACTGGTGGCAAAATGTGGGACAGAATGGAACTCATTTTAAGGAATGACTTTTAGGAAGCCATAGCCTAATTGAAGTACTGATTAATACATTCAAGACCTGGATAATACCGAGAAACAAGAGCTCACCACACCTAGAATAGCTTTTTGTTGGTCTCTCAATCTCGTTGTCAGACCCTAGGCTCCTTCTGCACCTATTTCTCTACCCTACAGCTCCTACCCTTGTGACTGTCCCTGCTGTAAGACTTGCTCTTCTCAGCCTCTCACTACCACCTTACCACCTATACCAGCCCTGCAACTGGAAAATCATACACTATCAGTGGGAGAGCAATCTGTGAAACAACGCATCATGTACGAGCTGTTATGTACACAATGTTGAGCCTTCTACAATGGTATGACTATCAGCAAATTATCAGTTCAGATGAATGAGCACAGGGAAAGGATTTATACTGGCAACAGACAATGTCCCTTTGCAGAGTGTGCATGCTTGGAACATGACCTCGGTGCCTGTTTCACTTGAAATGCCATATGGATTCTTTCCCTAGACACCTGTGTCTCAGAACTCTACAGGTGACAACTGGTATTACAGCATGTCCTTAGTTCTCACCACCCACCTGCCATAATTTACATTAATTTCTTTGGTCTAAGAATGTCTTCTCAGCAACTATTCCTTTCTTCACTCTCTTTTAGTTTTTTATGTCTTTTGTTTTCTGTCCTATCTAGTTTTCCCTGCCCTGCCCCCCTCCCCTACCCTGTATAATGCACTTACCTTTCCATTCTTATTAACTAATGCATGATGTTTTGTCAGTAATCTCTGTCTTGCATATTACCCTATCTTCCACCTTTAAGCTCTCAGATTTTCAAATCTTGTCCATGCAGCCCCAATAACTGGTTTTTCCTTCTCATTCCATCTGGTAACTCTCCCCTGTCCCAGAGTTCCGGTCGACTTTTTCAATATCTCCTCATTTCCTAAACCTCTCTAGTCCTTTTCCTTCACCCCTCTTCCTTTCCTTCCAGCTCTTATGCCAGAAGAAGAAGCCACTGGCTCCAACAGCTTGCAGATTTCAGTAGTTTTCTATGTGTGTTCTACTGCTGCTGCTCGATGAACAGATTTTTTATCAATCCAATTAAATTAACTTTTTCATAGTTATTTATACTTAACTAAGTTCAGCCTCTCCCTCTGCCTCCCTACCTCTCACGACCCCTACCTCCCCCTCCACATACACATATACCAACATGCACACACTACATAATTATACTCAAAATTCTACTAGGGAGCATAAGAATACGTGGGCTGGGAGACTATTCAGTTAACAGGGAAAAGCCTTAGTCTGGTAGGCATTTTTGATAACTTTCACAATACAGCGAAGGTAACTACTCAACACATATCTGAAGCACTGAGCAATTGATAAGCACATAAGCTAGACTGAAAACAATGCCATGTTTTTCTTCTTCAGAGCTAACTAAGAAAAACACTCACAATACTGCTTGCAGAAATTCCATAACGGTGAGCACATTGAATAATATACTGTTGCCAAGAACTACACATTTTATTGATATGAATACACACACAGCAATAATAGAACAATTGAGACCAGAGAGCACAACTTAAGACAATAGTGGGAACAGAAAGACAAAGACAATTCTTTATATAAAGAGACACACTCGTTCACTGTTTTTCATACCGATTTGGCACTCAGTGTCAATTTTGGCAATCAGTGCTTCCACTTACTAATAGATACATCTGAAAGTGAATAAAAATGTTCCTAGCTTTTGGAACAATTCATCCTGATATTTAGAGACCGATGACCTCAGCAGTTTGGTCCCATAAGACCTTACCACAAATTTCCATCCTGATATTGGGGCAAAGGTGTGTGTGTGTGTGTGTGTGTGTGTGTGTGTGTGTGTGTGTTATTAGTTAGCTTTGTCGAAAGCCATTGTTCCAAAGGACAACAACATTTTCAAATTTCTTTCAGTGCCTGTTGGCTACTCAGTATCTCAACCATACACCAGGTGTGTAGCATACCAACTACTAACATTATGATTATGTCAATGTCTCGACCCCTTCAGAATTTTATGTAATATGTCTGATCGACTTAACTGATGTTAAAAATGCAACTAATAAAGACTTCACCTAACTATAATACAGAAAAAAGGTCACTCCTCTCATAGGGTGAGGTGACTGAACTATTTATGTGTCATCTGTTATCTTAAGTAAATTTAAGCAAGTGTGGCTGCACAAAGCACAGGAACTATTGTGATATAGACATGTGTAGAACATCATAATGAGTAGGTATGGGTGAGCAGCTATGGGACAGTGATGGTAATGGAAATGCATGTGGCTGGAAGTGGGTAGAATATCCAATGTGAAGATAAATTCCTTCTTTAAAGTTATAGGAGTTTCGTGGTTTGTGGTGCATATTGACATTCTGCAACATGAGAAATTCTTGGAGCGATACCATCATAGGGAACCCTGGAGGAGATTGCCGTGACACCCTGTACATTAAGTTCCAATTGAACCAAGTACAATGTCTAAATAGTTAATAGCTTTGCGCCTAAAGAATGGATGCCACAGGAAATCTGAGTTCTGGCATTCTAGTGGCAGACCAGCAGGTGGTACAGCAGCATTCTGTCCAGGCCACCAGGGAGTGTGCATGGTGATGACAGAAGTCATTGATGAACCGCACCTCTTCTGCATCTGTAGTGTCCATGTCAAAAATAGGCCCACATGTATCCTTCTTTGAGGGAGCTATTTAGGTCAATGTGTAAACTTAGCAGTGCAGTTCCATTGCAACGGATTATCAAGAAGGAGATTTCAGCAAATGTCTCACTATGAGCTCTGCCACCATTTTCCAGGACAGCATGACGCTGAATTCTGTCACCACCTTCAGGACAGCATGATGCTTCTGTGTGATTGACAATGTGCTTGCTGGAACTTGGTATAATTTCTACTGTTCTTACTTCACCAACAAGATAATGCCAAGACTTTAGTTTGTGCTTCTATCCTTGCTGGACTTAGAATTGCTATTAATCGCATCAGGCCATAAGTACTCCACAATTACATGAAAAAACGGTAGCAGCATGCTTATAAATATATTTATTCATCTATGTCTTTGTTTATATTCAATATATACTACTCATGAAGAAATTGGTCAAATATTTACTGTGTTTTAGAAAGCACAGAGACATTAGGCTACTGGCCTACTTTTGTTTCTATTCCTTTGATATATGTCTATTTAATTTGTTTATGTATTTAATAATGTGTGTTAGAGCATGTTTATGGTCCAGCTGTAGGAATATTTACTTAATTTCAAGTTATTTAAATGTAAATCCAGTATTTTGTATGTGTTTCAACATGTTTTATGAGTGTGCGTTGGCTTGGAGACATGGCGGGTGCAATCTAGCCAATCACAGTGCTCGTTACTACGGTAGGCGCCTACTGAAGTCAATAGTGAGACTGTATGTAAGTGGAGGAGGAGCATTGAGTCACACAGGACACAGGGGAGTGCTGGACGGGAAGGCATGACGGAAAATACTTAGAGAGTGTTGAGCAGCTTGCGCGTGATCATGGGAGATAGAGATATTTCGTAGTGCCAACTTGTGTACTTGTGAGATTTACGTGGCTTCTGCAGTGAATACGGAGTATGCATTTAGAAGTGAATATCTCCCGAGCTATGGTGTTGCTCATAACTAATTACATGAAGTAGGAATCTATTGTTTCCCTGTTATTCCACTTATATTTTATTTAATTGCTGGACCATTGATACCAGTAAGTGTTTTACAGTAATAAATGGCATTCTTAAAGGTACTTCTGCTATCATACTCATCATTTAAAGCCATTAAAATGGTACCTGCAGATTTTATTTTATTGCAATCTTTCATTTATAAATTTCTATGATACATTCAAAATTCGCAATTGCCAAGTGTTAAGAACCTCCAACCATTCGATTCATTTGTATATTCATATTGTATACTGTAGGCTCAACAGTATATGCGGCAACTAAGTATCCCAGCCCCTAGACAATGAAACCAGCCAAAACTTTTAATATTTCAACTCTGAGTCTGAGGGTACGTAGCTGAGGGTCACAATTTTTTATTTGAAAGCCCGCAGCGTCGTAGCAGGACGGTCATTGCCGGGAGTTCCGATGCCCTGAAAAGATGGACAACAACTTCTACGCTTGCACAAGGCGTTCACAGCACATGTATCAGCTGTGTGATCCCTGTGATATCAGGGGACTCAGCCAAATTGGTACATAACAGCCCCACCACGTGGACTGGCTATCGAGCTCGTGACCTAGCTAGGAGGCGAAAGTGCTTTGGCGGGGAGGGAGAGGAAGGGGGAAAAGGGAGCGGGAGAGGAGGAGGAGGAGGGAGAGGGGGAGAGGAACCCACGCCAAACACAATAGGGAGGGAGATGTTACCCATCTGGCTCACATTATAGATTTCAGATTTAGAGATGAAGGTCAAACCCCTGATGGGGACCAAAAAACAAAATCTTGAGTACTAACATCAACATCTTTTGCAATGAACTTATCGGGTTCAGCTAAACTGGTGGCTGGCTGACCTTTGCTTAACGTCATTCAGAAGAATAAAGACCTTCAGTTCACCAACAATAACTTTATTGCGAGCGTGTATCTGACGACGCCCGGCATGCATGGACTGATCTGAGTTACAAAATTTGCTTCCGGCCCATACAGAAGGATCCTTAGTTATTGGAGAGAAAACAGTACTCGTCCACACAAGCCAGAGGCCACGGAACTACCAATTAACTCAAAAAACAAGGAATAATAATAATAAACAGAACATATATAAAAGCTAACAAACACAGTGCCTCTAGAGGTTGGGCGCGGAACTACACAGACGTCGTGTACAGTAATTACAAGTGCACAGCACTGCACTACACACACACACACACACACACACACACACACACACACACCACACACACACACCGGCGAGCTTGAATTAGCGTTTGGCAGTGTCGCTACATCAGCCCCTTGGGCGGAAGCGGAGCATCAGTGTCGAGATACCACGTCGGAAAGTGCACCCGAGGTCCAGAACGAGTCGTCCGCGTCGGAGGAGGCGGAACAGCATCAGGAGGTGGATGTTGTGCTGTGTTGGGCAGCGGACGTTGAAGAGCCGGCGCCGGAGATGTGGCGTCAGTGTCTGTAACAGCGGTAGGTGGATGCCTACAACGAGGTGCCGCTAGTGGTGTGTCAGGAAAAACATAAGCTGGTTTAACCCGATTCAACGCAACTGTCATGGTTTTGCCTTTTACTAGGATATCCATCATGTGGGCACTGTGCCGTAGCACTTCATATGGCCCAAAATAAGGAGCTTGTAGAGGCAGTTTAACGCCCTCAGTGCGGAGCATGACGTGACGACATTGTTCCAGGTCCTCGTGCCAGAAAGTGGGCGGTTTGCCATGACGTGTGGCTTTCGGAGAGCAAATCTTTGATACATGGTCTCTCAAGCGTCGCAAGAAATCCGGCTGGCCAGTAGCAACTGTCTCTATGGCATCAGCGTCTACAAAGTCACCAGGAAGGCGCAGTGTTTCTCCATAAACCAGTTCTGCCGCTGACGACCCCAGGTCTGGTTTGAAAGTCATCCGTAAGCCTAACAAGTGCGTGTACATGGCGGTTAATCTTGCAGCGTTGGCACTGAAGACAAGATCGGACCCACTCACCGCAGTCTTTTTGCATGCCCAGCCACACAAAACGTTGCGATACTAGGTGGAATGTCGGGCGTACCCCTGGATGGCACAATCCATGTACTGTATCAAAGGCTTGTCTTCTAAAAGCCGACGTCAGAAAGGGACGAAGTCGGCCACGAGAAACATTGCAGTATAGCTGTGTATCTTCCCTTGGAACATCAACGAGTTTCAGTTGCAATGCGGAAGCTGTATCTTTAACATAGGCAAGGAGTTCTTCGTCGTCCCTCTGTGCCTGTGCCAGTGCAGGAAAGTCTATGGTACTGGAAACACTGCTGATCCGTGATAGGCAATCCGCAACAATGTTGTCGATCCCAGAAATATGTCTAATGTCACAATTCAAGCAGTGACTTCTACAATTCATGTTGAGAAAACAGCATCAACAAACAAAGACTTTTTGTGTTCTTAGCGGGATCAAACGATGTAGCAAGAAATGAAACGAAAAGCCTAATGATCTCACTCAAAAGGAAGCTACATGAACCTAGAAACTCAAATGTTATCATCTTCTCAGTTCCACATCGACACGACTTACCAAATTGGTCACGTGTAAACGAAGAAGCGCAGCGAGCAAATAAGGAAATACAAAATATATGCTCGAGATTCGAAAATGTAACATTTATGGACATGAGAAGCATAGGAAGAAGATTTCACACAGCCCATGGTCTACACCTCAGCAAACTAGCAAAAGACTTGGTTATAACACGGATTGAAGAAATAGTAAACAACAAACTTAATGCGAAGTGTTATGCTACAGTGACCATCCCTCTCAAGGACAAAAATCACGAATTCACAGATGAATCAACCACGAAATACCAGGTCAGTGATACAATACATCAGCAGGTCAAAAGTGACGTTTTTTTAGGACAATAAAACTTTCCACCAGTGCAACATCAGGTGCAAGTGTACATGAGCCACATATGCCTTAAGCTGACCTCAGTTCAAACGAGTGCAATTTATCGTGTCTGCATTATAATGTACAGGGTTTAGGAAACAAAACAGATGCATTTGAATCATTCATCACAGAGCTAGCTGCACATGTAGTAATAGTCACAGAACACAAAAAAAAGTAGACAACATTCATCGTTTCAAATTAGAAGACTATAACCTAGCAACATTCTAGCGTAGAACACAAAATAAACAAAATAAAGGCGGTGGAGTCGCCAGTTACATGACAAAATGTAAGCTAATAACAGCCACAAAAAAGTTTTATGGACAAAAAAATTGAATGCTGACAAAGATTTCTAAATTACAGCTCTTAAACTCTCATTTTGTACTGTTTCGTTCATTGTTGTTGGTATATGTAGGTCCCCGAGTGGAAACTGTGACTCTTTCCTGGAATCACTTGATGGAGTTCTAAGTAGGCCTAAATCAATGTCAGGTTGCAGAAATGTAAATGTTATTGTGACGTCAATCCACAGATCGATAGGCCAGAACATCATATGTGTATTATGTCTTCGAGAGGATGTTTGTTTTGTATACTTCCGGGACCTCAGTTCCCACCTAGTCTTCGACCTGTATGTTTGTCGTGGAATAAAAGTATTGATTAGAAGAGAGAACCGTGGTCATTACCTTACCACCTTGATATCTCCTTCAGTGGTGAGCCCGAAGTTCGAATAATCCGTCGAACCGAGTACAAAGTGACTACCGCGCCTACTTCCGCGTGGACCTTTGTCCGCTACACAATGGCCTTCTACAACACGCCGCCACCGCCTGGTGTTCACCAGCAACAGCAACTAAATTCAAGCATGCCAGCTGTAGTCGGTGCCCAACGTGAATTTCCGCAGTCCTATAGCCTCGAGAACCCAGGGACCTCATCAGGTGCAGTGGTTTTGAACATGACGCCAGCGGTCTCTGACTCCGGTTTGTTAGCCCCGAAGTGCTTCAGTTTACGCCGCACAGCAGTACAAGAAACCACTACACACTGATACTGAACTTTAATGCAAGTACTGTAAATATTGGGTAGTATAGTTTTCATAATGTGCCACAACAGGACGCCTTTTTGAATGTGCAAGCTACACGTGTGTATCACTCCGCGCCAGTTGCACACTACATGAATGACATTCGCCAGCCTGTTACTCCGAGTGCTCATCAGTGCAGCAATTTGAGCGCGTCAGGTTCCACCAAGCTCATCAGTGACTCTGTGAAGGACAATCACGCTGCAGATGTGGAGGACCAATTGCATAATAACCTGTCAAGCAACCACCATGACCACTTTGACCTTCTGCCGCAACAACCGGTCCCGCTTCGCTCCACGCCAGGCTTCCTGATAACGGATTTCGCTTCCCCTCCAGCTACTATGAACACAGCTGGCACATCTGCTTCCTCTCTACCACCCTCACGACGCAGAGTTAACTTTGACATGCCTACTCCTGTGTCCGCGAGCGGCTGCCCGCATTCTTCGACTGCCAGTTCGTCGAATCTACCGAAACTTCCCGCATTCAAACCTGCCCACCCGGAATTCTGGTTCAACCTGGTCGAGCAAACTTTCAGTGTCTGTGTACTTGATGACAACGCCCATTTCACATGCCTCATGAACCACCTCCACGACCGTGTCAACTTAATTTATGACCTGGTTAAGTCACCTCCTCCGAACAAGAAGTACACTACAGCTAAACAAGCAATACTGGAACGTGTCTCCAAGATAAGAAGAGAAAACGTTCGACAGCTCATCTATGAAGAACGCCTCGGCGACAGATCTCTGTCCCAGCTGTGGCAATGCCTTCAATATCTCGTCTGCGAATGCGACATGCCAGACGCCACGCTCACCGAGATTTGGATGGAAAAGCTGCCTCTGTCTGTCCAAATGGCCATCTCCACCTACGAAGTAGACCAAATAGCGAACGCTTGCGTGCCGCTGCCGACCGAGCCTACTCCGCTCTACTACGTGAACACCATGCCCAACAGTCCGGCAGCTATGCCAGTTTCCAACCACAACCAGGGCCCCAACGTAGACGCCCCACTAAACCTGAGTCAGTCGAGCTCGCCGCACTACCGGCACCTTCACGTCTGCACAACAACAGCACATCTAACTCCACGGAAGATTCTGGGCTGCCGCCGTCTGACCACTCGCAGGAGCAGACGTCCGCCCACAAATACTGTTTCTTCCATGCAAAATTCAGGGAACAAGCACGCAATTGTAAACCGCCGTGCTCCTACCCAAACTTCAACCGCAGGTAGGCAGCGGTGCCACCTCCTGTGATGTAAACAACAGGCGCCATCCCGTCCACACTAATGCTTCGAATGGATGAGTCTACGTCCACTACTTGAACCCTGGCACAAACTTTCTCATCGACACGGGCGCAGTTGTCCCTACTTCCATCTCGTCTTGCTACTGAAAAGATCCGACTACACAAAACTGTCCTACGCACTGTAAACTCATCTAGTTTGTCGTGCTTAGGTTCTACTTCATATGCAGTGTCCCTCTTGCCTGAGTGCAACCTGAAGTGGTCCTTCCTGGTGGCTGAAATCGATGATCCCATTTTGGGTATCGGCTATCTATGACACCACAAACGGTGGCCTGACCTCGTCAAGAACACAGTGTTCTACCACCCTACGCCAGAACACATCCCGTGTGCTTTGTCGAGTGTCAATAGTATTGCTAAACAGGTCCACCTGGCTAGGAAGTGTAATAACCCCTCCTCCAAGCTCTTGTCATGGACCAATAAGTGACTCACGGAGTGTGTCGAGTCTACACGCCTGCGCTTGGAATAACTTGAGCTACGCTGTTGCCTCAACAACTTAAGTAACAAGTTATCTTCGGCATGGCAGCAGCTTGCAGCAAATGCCTCGGCAACACACAAGGTTAGTTGGTGCCAGTACAATGTTCTCGCGCCCTAGTGCATTTGTGACCATGTGCCACATAAACTGTACAGTGTCCGCACTCCCGCTAGCTCTAATTGTGTTAATTTGAGCACACATTCATCCCGCTCCTCGCTTGGGCAGCTAACTTCCCAGGAGCAAGGTAATGTTTTTGATTTTCTGCCATCAGCTGTCCATTCGCGCCTGCTACCGCCACCAAGCTCGACAGCGGCACCTTCGGTTACCAATAAACAGTGTACCAACCTTGTTTCGTGTAGCTCACTTGTTTGTCACTCCCAGCCTAGCTCACTTGTTTGTCACTCCCAGCCACCCAACAGTTGGCACTTATGCAAACTTTCGCCATCTGCACCACAACTCAGCCTAGCGGCCGCCGTGCACACTATACCACAGACAGTCGCCTCGTGTACCGCGTCGAGCGCTTCCGTGGTTACAGACGGCACCACCCACAAACTTTGCTTGCAAGACAGACCGCCTATCTCTTGCTGACCCGGTCTCAAGCCAGAACTCATGAAAGTGGCTCACGAACAAATAGACGATCTCTTAATGGCCGGCATCATAGAACCATCTGCCAGAGGCTGGTCCTCACCTATTCAGTTTGTCACAAAAAGCGACGGCAACGTGGCATATGGTTGGCAACTATACTAAGTTGAACTCTTGTACTATCCTAGACAAGTACCCAGTTCCTAATGTCATGGATTTTAACCAAGCTCTTGCAGGCGCCAAATATTTCTTGGTAGAGGACCGTTGGAGGGTCCATCATCAAATTGTGATGGCACCAGAGGATATTGAAAAGACAGCTGTTACAACACCTTTCGGCCTGTTCCAGAACCAGTTCATGCCCTTTGGCCTCCGCAACGCTGTACAAACTTGGCAGAGATTCATAAACAAAGTGTTGTTTTATCTGGATTTTTGTTTCGTTTATTTAGGCTACATTGTGTCAGCTAAGGGCCTCACTCCTCCCGAGGATAAAATCAAACCTGTTTTGGATTTGTCACGCCCTCACTCATTTAAGGAGATGTGCAGGTTCATTGGAACAGTTAACTATTATAGGAAGCACTAGCCTGCCACAGCCGAGGTTCAGGCTCCCCTAACAGACGCCCTTGCTGGCAAAAATATGACCGGTATCTGCCCGGTCCCCTGGACATCTGCCATGGAACAAGCTTTTGACAAACTGAAGAACCTACTTGCAAACACAGTGACTGTTGCCCACCCGCATCCGGATGCTACATTTTTTATTACCGCGGATGCCAGTGATACCGCAGTAGGTGCTGTCCTCAGCC
This sequence comes from Schistocerca cancellata, assembly GCF_023864275.1. Classification (NCBI taxonomy): domain Eukaryota; kingdom Metazoa; phylum Arthropoda; class Insecta; order Orthoptera; family Acrididae; genus Schistocerca; species Schistocerca cancellata. The sequence continues at coordinate 67,578,205 of NC_064634.1, forward strand.
AAACCGACGGAGATACTACCTCTCCTTTGCAGTTATTTTCTAAGAAGCTCAACGGCGCTCAAAGAAAGTACTCAGCCTTTGATAGGGAGCTCTTGGCAGTTTACAAGGCTGTGAAACACTTTCGCGACAAGGTTGAGGGTAGGGACTGCTACATTTTACTCAACCATAAACCTTTGGTTGCTGCTGTAAAGAACCCCCTGACTGACCCTCCACCTAGACGCTTCCATCATTTGGACTTTATATTCCAATTTACCTCTGGCATACGATACATCAAGGGTACAGATAATGTGGTCACAGATTTTTTGTCTCGTGTCAGTGCTCTCACAACTCTGATAGACCTCTCTAACTTGCCTCAGCTGCAGTCTGCCGACGTGGACACTATGGACCTTATTTACGATCACAGCTCGTCACTCAAACCTGTGCGATCCACCATTCCCTGTGCCACAGGCGAGGTTTGGTGTGACGAATCAACTGGTACGCTGCGTCCCTTCATACCCAAACCTCTACAGAGACAAGTGTTCGACAAATTACACAACCTAGCTCATCCAGGTGTGAGAGCCTCTACCAGACTTATTTCAGAGCGCTTCGTCTGGTGCAACATGCATCGCAACTGCCAAGCCTGGGCCCGTGCCTGCATTCCGTGTCAACCAAATAAAGTTTCGCGGCACACATCGCCCCCACTAGGCAGCTTCACCGCTCCTCCCAGTTGCTTCCAGCATGTTCACATCGATTTGGTGGACCCCCTCACCCCCCTCCGAGGGTTACAGATACGTGCTATCTATTATAGACAGAATCTCTCGTTGGGTGGAAGCTGCCCCGCTACCTAATATTACATCTGAATCAGTGGCACGACCCTTCATAGACACTTGGATTTCACACTTTGGCTGTCCTGTTTACTTGACGACCGACCAAGGCCGTCAATTTGAGTCTGCCTTGTTTTCTGAACTGTGTAGGCTGTGTGGCACCAAGAAAATTCATTCAACAGCATACCACCCCAAAGCAACGGCCTCAAGGAATGTTGGCATAGGACGCTTAAGACGGCCCTACATTGCCATGGCCTACTTTGGATGAAAGCCATGCCATTCGTCTTACTCGTTTTGTGGACCACTTTCAAGGAAGACCTTAAAGGCTCAGTGGCCGAGATTGTCTACGGCCAGTCCCTCACACTGCCAGGTGAACTTGTTGCTCCTACTCCAGTCGCCAAACTGTCCAAACTGCCATCCTTGGTAGAACGGGTGAGGTTACACTGTAACAAGCTTCAAATCCCACCCCCTTCCAGCCACACTCCACCACACATATATGTTCCCAAGGCGCTCGACACTTGCGAATTTGTGTTCCTTTGCAACGGCACTGTAAAAGGCCCATTACAGCCCCCTTACACAGGCCCGTACAGAGTTGTCAAACGAACCAGTAACACAATGGACATCATAATTAAGGGCTCAGTAATTACTATCTCCCTGAACACGGTTAAACCTGCTTGCATCGAGTTTTCCCCTACCTCACCCACCATTGAAGAGACCACGTCCTGTGGCCACCCTTGGCCTTCTTCCTCCGCTCATGATTCGAGTAAGCTCACACCTATACTGGCCTCGTCAACAAACCCACACTCATTCCGGGGTTTTCCGCCTCCTGGCTCCCATAGCAGAGGCCCCAGCTCCCAGGGCTCTAATATAAGAGTTCCATCTTTGTGCAACAGCACACTGCGCCGCTCTTCTAACCGGTGCAGCCCGCAGGTTCCTGCCACGCCCACTCAGACCTCACCGTCTGTCATTCACCCCTTTACTCGCAGCACACTGCCCTCACCGTGCTACGGTTTCCCCACTCCACCGGCTCAGCATACCTCTCCGTTAGCAGGTGCCACTTACAAACTCTCTACCCACGTTCATCCTAATGACATTTGTGGTTTATCTGTCGTCTTAATGGTGATACCGCATTAGTGCTGCTTGCGTGTGGCGATTCGTGTGACTCGTTAGGTGGTGTGTCACAACGTGTAGTGATGCATTTCAAAATCTCTCCATGTGCTACGTGTGGCTACCTACGTGCTTACATTAGGCCAAGTGGAAAGGTGATCATTAGGTTCCCTGCCGGCAACACCCTTCCACACCAGCGCTCCCGCACCGGCCGACGACTACAACCGCCGACGTCGCTTCAAGACTTCAGCATCAGCATTCCAGGATTTCCTCCACGCTCTCCTCCCACATGGCCCGTGCCATTAGACATGGAGGAACTCACTGTAAACCAATGAAACTCTCGCCAACCCCCCCCCACCTTCAGGTACATACTCCATACTGCAGGGGGAGGGGGGGGGGGGCTATGTGGTGCCAATCCATGGATTGATAGGCCAGAACATCATATGTGTTTTATGTCTTCGAGTTGATCTTTGATATATATGGGACCTCAGTTCCCACCTAGTCTTCGACCCGTACGTTTGTCATGGAATAAAAGTATTGATGATTAGAGGAGAGAACTGTGGTCATTACCTTACCATCTTGATATCTCTCTCAATACTTTACAGAAGACAGAGAGACAAACAATAAAAAAAAAGGAGGTAAGTACTAATTTAGAACTATAGATGTATGTACAGGTCAGTACAGACTAACTACTAAATAATGGTCAGTGTCTTGTTTGAAGATACTTATGAAAGTCAAAGGACATGAAAGGGAGACAGTAGCTTAAACGAGAATGGCTTGGTTCAAATGGCTCTGAGCACTATGGGACTCAACTTCTGAGGTCATCAGTCCCGTAGAACTTAGAACTACTTAAACCTAACTAACCTAAGGACATCACACACATCCATGCCCGAGGCATGATTTGAACCTGCGACCACAGTGGTCACACAGTTCCAGACTGTAGCGCCTAGAACTGCTCGGCCACCCCGGCTGGCAAAGGAGAATGAGTAAGGGTTCTAACCTGTTACCAGTGTCATTCATTCTGCATAGTGAGCAAACAGAAGGACACAATGCTGAAACAACTAGACTGAGAAATGAGACACTAAAATTAGTGGATGAGTTTTACTGTTTGGGCAGCAAAATAACTGTCAACAGCCGAAAAAGCAAGGATATAAAATACAAACTAGCAATAGTAAGATATGCAATTCAGAAAAGAGAAATTTGTTAATGCTGAATATAAAATTAACTATTGGGAAGTCTTTTCTGCAAGTATTTGTCTAAAGTGTTGCTTTCTAAGGGAGCAAAGTGTGGACACTAAACAGAGTATAAAAGCTTTCAAAATGTGGCGCTACAGAAGAACATTGTAGATTAGACAGGTAGATTAGATAACTAATGAAGAGGTACTGAATCAAACTGGGGAGGAAAGAAGCTTATGGTACAACTTGACAAACAGAAGGGATCAGTTGATAGGACACATCCTGAGGCATCAAGGAATAGTCAGGTTATGTAAGGGAGTGAGGGGACTAAGAATTGTAAAGAGAGTCCAAGAGATGAATGCAGTAAGCAGGTCCAAGAGATGAATGCAGTAAGCAGGTCCAAATGGATGTAGATGCAGTAATTATGCAGAAATGAAGAGGCTTGCTCAACAGCTGCAGCACACATGGAGGAATTTAAACAATCATTCTTCCCACACTCCATACATGAATGAAACAGGGATAGATCCTGATAACTGACACAGTGGGACATACCCTCTGTATACACTTCACACTGCTTTTGCACAGTACAAATGTAGATGTAAACATAGTCATGGATGGAGAACTACATCAAACCAGTCTTTGGACTGATGACCACAACACCAGCAACAATGGTGGAAGGTGAGACATCATTTTTATGCTGAGAATTTATAGCCAATAAGTGCCTGATCCTTCTCCAAGCTATTAAATGTCAGCTCCAGCTAATGTATTGCTACTGATGGGCCAGAAGATATACAGAGTGCAACAAAATCAGCCAAAAATAAGTAATACTCAACTAGGAACCTTATCATTGACATGATGCTATTAATGGATACAGAAAAGATTGTGACAGTTCCTTAGTGTGCACTGAAAGTGGTGTGCACTGTTCACACTACTGCTACATAGCTGTTCCAGGCTTGAAGGAGGAGCAAAGTACTGCAGAATCATCCACGAATACAAGTGTCTGTTGGATCACTTCATGTCAAAATAGCAAACGAGGTGTGGCAGCTAAATGTCATATTTTACTGAAATGCAGTTGAATGTAGGTTTGCACAGCCTAAGTTAACATGCAATATATTTTCCTTCAGATCAAAATAATTTTCTAATGATGGGTTTAGCATTTTTGGGGATAAGTGTCAAGAAATATGTGTACTGTATATTCAGAAAAATGAATAGGTTTGCACCTCTAATAGTTCTGTAATAATTAAATTTTTGTGCACAGCTCATGAGCACACACACTGAACCAATCCGATAGTTAAAGTGTTTGCATTTTGCAAACTGGGTGTTTTATTTGTCACTAACTTCAACTATTTACTGTAAAATCTTCTGTCACCTCTTCACACAACATACAACGTTGGAAAATCTGAAACTTAATTTAAGTTGGAAGAGAGATAAACATTTTTCTTAATATATATACCAAAAGTCAGATAACTTTTAGCGTTCTGTTCCTCAATCAGTAAAAACCAGAACATTATAGGATCACTTTATTGTCTGTCTGTCTTTGTGCCTGTCCACCTGTCTGTTAAGACCCCTTTTTTCTCAGGAACCGGCAGTCTTATCAAGTTGAAATGTATATCACATACCGAGGCATAGACCCCTTGATGTTGTAATAAATGGAAGCTTCCAAGTCAGTGCAATCAAAAGGCGCAGCCATTTATGTCACAACTGGCTACATGGGTAGCAGGGGCTGTGCGGAGGAAACTGAGTGGTTTTTTAGGTTAGAAGATCTTGGGAAAGTACAGAAAGTCTTTCAGTTTCGAAGGGTGCAGGGCAAACACAGGAAGAGGTAGACATAGGAACAATCAATATTGTAGTTGTAAACTGTCACAGCTATGTTGGAAAATAAACAGAGCTCCAAACGCTAGCTGAAAGCACTGAATCTCAAATCGTTACAGGTATGGAAAGTTGGATAAAGTTAGAAATAAGTTCAGCCAAAAGTTTTACAAATGACCTAACCATGTTCAGAAAGGATAGATTAAACACAGTATGTGGTGGAGTGTTTATTGCTGTCAGTAGTTTAACTTGTAGTGAAACCATAGTAGATAGTTCTTGTGCATTAGTATGGGTAGAGGTTCTATTTGACAACCAGAATAAATTAATAATTGGTTCCTTTTGCTAAGACCTTCCCCCCACCCCCTTGACTCAGATGATACAGTTGCTGAACACTTCAAAGAAAACTTGAGTCTGTTTTCAAATAGGTACCCCATTCATACAGTTATAGTTGGCGGTGACTTCAACCTACCCTCAATATATTGGCGAAAATACATGTTTACTAACAGAGGTAGGCATAAAACATCATTCAAAATGACCCTGAATGCGTTCTCAGAAAATTGTATTGAACAACTAGTTCAGGAGCCCACTCGAAGTGTAAATGGTTGTGAAAACATATTAGAATTCTTAGCAACAAATAATCCTGAGGAAATAGGGAGCATTATGGAGGACACAGGGATTAGTGACCACAAGGTTGTTGTAGCGAGACTGAATACCATAACATCTAAACCCACCAAAAATAAATGCAAAATACATCTATTTAAAAAAAATTCATGTGAGGCCTACCTAAGAGACAGTCTTCACTCTTTCCAATATGAATATGTAAGCGTAGACCAGATGCAGTTTAAATTCAAAGAAATGGTATTGATGGTTATTGACAGACATATACCAAATAAATCAATAAGAGATGGTACTGATCCCCCATGGTGCACTAAACAGGTCAGAACAGTGCTGCAGATGCAATGAAAAAAGCATGCCAAATTCAAAAGAAAGCGAAATCTGAAGATTGGCGAAGTTTTACAGAAGCTTGAAATGTAGCGCGAACTTCAGTGCAGGATACTTTTAATACTTTCCACAACAAAACCCTGTTTGTGAAATCTGGCAGAAAATCCAAAGAGATTCTGGTTGTATGTGAAGTACACCAGAGGAAAGACCCAATCAATACCTTCACTGTGTGATAACAATAGTGATGTTACTGATGACCATGCCACTAAAACAGAGTTGCTAAATATGGTTTTCCAAAATTACTTCACCCAAGACGATGAAGTAAATATTCTGGAATTCTAACCAAGAACAACTGCCAACATGAGGAGCTTAGAAGTAGATATCCTCAACATAGGACAGCAGCTTAAATTGCTTAATAAAGGCAAGGCCTTTGATGCTGACTGTACACCAGTCAGGTTCCTCCCAGAGTATGTTGATACAATAGCTCTATTTGTAGCAGTCACATACCACTAATCACTCACTGGAAGATCCATACCTTAAGACGGGAAAGTTGCACAAGTCACAATAATACCCAAGAATGGGAATAGGAGTAATCCACTAAATTACAGGCCGATATCTCTAACATCAATTTGCAGCAGGATTTTCAAATATATACTGTGTTCTAACATTATGAGTTATCTCAAGGAAAATGATTTATTGACAAACAGCCAACACAGACTCAGAAAATTTTTTTCTTGTGAAACACAACTAACTCTTACTTCTCATGAAATAATAAGTGCTATTGACAGAAGAAGGTAAACTGATTCTACATTTTTAGATTTCCAGGAGGCTTTTGACACCTTTCCTCACAAGCAACTTCTAATTAAATTGCGTGCCTAAGGAGTATTGTCTCAGTTGTGTGACTGGATTCAAGGTTTCCTATCAGAAAGGTCACAGTTCAAAGCAACTGCTGGAAAGTTATCTAGTAACACAGAAGTAATATCTGGCATTCCCAAAGCAAGTGTTATAGTCCCTCTGCTGTGCCTGATCTGCAAAAACAATTTGGGAGACAACCTGTGTAGTATTCTTTAGATAGTTTGCAGATGATGCTGTCATTTAGTATCTTATAGAGTCATCAGATGATTGAAACAAATTGCAAAACAATTTATAAAAGCTATATGTATAGTGCGAAAAGTGACAGCTAACTCTTAAATGATGAAAAGAGTGAAGTTATCCATATGAGTACCAAAAGGAATCCGCTAAATTTTGGTCACATAATAAATCATACAGATCTAAAGGCTGTAAATTCGACTAAACACTTAGGGATTACAATTACAAATAACTTAAGATGGAAAAGTTGGGACAATCACATAGTCAACGTTGAGGGGAAAGCAAAGCAAAGACTACAATTTACTGGCAGAATGCTGAGAAAATGAAACAGTTCTACTAAACAGATTGCCTACATTATGCTTGTATATCCTCTTCTGGAGTACTGATGGGCTGTGTGGGATCCACATCAGATAGGAACGAAAAAATTCAAAGAGGAGCAGCTTGTTTTGTGCTGTCGTGAAACAGGGGAGACAGCACCACAAATATGATACATGAAATGGTGTGGCAATCATTAAAATAAATGTGCTTTTCATTGTGGTGCAATCTTCTCATGAAATTTCAATCACCAAATTTCTTCTCGAGTGTGAAAATGTTTTGTTGTTGCCCACCTACACTGGGGGGTATGACCATCGTAACACTGAAGAGCCAAAGAAACTGGTAAACCTGCCTAATATCATATAGGGCTCGGGTGAGTATGCAGAAGTGCCGCAAAATTACTTGGTATGGACTCAACTAATGTCTGAAGTAGTGCTGGAGGGAACTGACACCATGAATCCTGCAGGGTTGTCCATAAATCAGTAAGAGTACGAAGGGGGTGGAGATCTCTTCTGAACAGCATGTTGCAACGCATCCCAGATATGCTTAATAAGGTTAATGTCTGGTGACTTTGGTGGCCAACAGGAGTGTTTAAACTCAGAAGAGTGTTCCTGGAGCCACTCTGTTGCAACTCTGGACATGTGGGTTGTTGCATTGTCCTGCTGGTTTTGCCCAAGTCCGTTGGAATGCACAATGGACATGAATGCACGCCGGTGATCAGACAGGATGCTTACGTACCTGACACCTGTAAATGTCATATCTAGACATATCAGGGGCCCCATATCACTCCAACTGCGCAATGGCCCACACCATTACAGGGCCTCCACCAGCTTAAACAGATCCCTTTTGACATGCACCATTGATGGATTCATGAGGTTGTCTCCATACCCGTACACATCCATCTGCTTGATACAATTTGAAACAAGACTCGTCTGACCAGGCAACATGTTTCCAGTCAACAACAGTTGAATGTCAGTGTTGATGGGCCCAGGCGAGGCGTAAAGCTTTGTGTCGTGCTGTCATCAAGGGTACATGAGTGGGTCTTCGGCTCCGAAAGCCCATATCGTTGATGTTTCATTGAATGGTTCATACGCTGACACTTGTTAATGGACCAGCATTGAAATTTGCAGCAACCTGCAGAAGGATTTTACTTCTGTCATGTTCAATGATTTTCTTTAGTCATTGTTGGTCCCATTCTTACAGTATCTTTTTCCGGCCACAGCGATTTCAGAGATTTGCTGTTTTCCTAGATCCCTGATATTCAGGGAACACTTGTGAAATGGTCATATGGGAAAATCTCAACTTCATCGCTACCTTGGAGATGCTGTATCCCATCGCTAGCGCGTTGACTATAACTCCATGTTCAAACTCACTTAAATCTTGATAACCTGCCATTGTAGCAGCAGTAACTGATCTAACAACTGTGCCAGACACTTTTGTCTTATATAGATGTTGCCAATTGCAGCGCTGTATTCTGGTGGTTTACATATCTCTGTATTTGAATATGCATGCCTATACCAGTTTGTTTGGCACTTCAGTGTAATAAAATAAGAGAAATCACAGCTCGCACAGAAAGATTTAAGTGTCTGTGTTTCCTGTGCATTGTTTGACAGTGGATTGGTAGGGAAGCTGATTTGATGAGCCCTCTGCCAGGCACTTGATTGTGAATTGCTGAATATCATGTTTGATACTTGCGAACTCACTCATCAAAACCTATAGGGTACTTCCTGTTAATTTATATTCACAAAATTTTGCAAGAAGCAAAGTTTCACAGCACGAGTAAAGGAAAAAGTCCCCCCCACCATTTGTTATTCGACTGTCTGTCTGTCCGCATGTTAAGGCCCCGTTTCCTGAGGAAACAGCTGACATATCAAATTGAAATTTATGTCACATACTAAGGTCTATAGCCCCTGGGCACAGTAATAAATGTAAGGCTCCAAGTCAATGCAATCAAACGGTACGGCGATTTATGTCACATATTTTGATGCTCGTAAACTGTCATCAAAACCAGTATGTTACTTCCCAGTGACCTAGAATCACGAAATATGGCAGGAAACAAGGTTCCATACTACAAGTAAAGGAAAAAAAACTGATGTGTTAATTTGGAATTATATCAAATGAAAATAATATTTCTTTGTCATTTTTTGTCTGACAGTCTGTCCGCCCGTCTGTTAAGACCCCTTTTTCTCATGAATGGGTAGATGTATCAAGTTGAAATTGGTGTCACATACTAAGGTCCCTTGGTGATGTAAAAAAGTTAAGGTCTAAGGCAATGTAATCAAAAGATATCACCATTCATGTCACATATTCTGATACTCAGAAAGTCACACATTAAAAGCTATAGTGTACTTCCCATTAACTCAGAATTACGAAATTCAGCAAAAAGCAAGGTTTCATAGTGCAAGTAAAAGGGAAAATATCAGAAATTTATTAATTTTTAATCATATCACATGAAAACAATATTTCTTTTATCGTTTGTTATCTGACTTCAAACTTAAAACATTTTTAAATGTCTTGCAATTCCCAAGACCAATACCTTGCCAGTATATATGTTGACAAAATGCAAAAATCATCCACATTCCTGACTCCTGGGATGGATGAACTGTTTATATACATAATTAAGTTTGCATGTAACCCTCGGAGCGAGTTTCCTACTCAGACCTAGCCAATTTATTTAAAATTTATTTTACATTTAAATACATATAACTAAACACATTGTTAGTGGGAAAAATATATCTAAAAAGAAAGATGATAAGACTTACCAAACAAAAGTGCTGGCAGGTCGATAGACACACAAACAAACACAAACATACACAAAAAATTCTAGCTTTCGCAACCAACGGTTGCCTCGTCAGGAAAGAGGGAAGGAGAGGGAAAGACAAAAGGATTTGGGTTTTAAGGGAGAGGGTAAGGAGTCATTCCAATCCCGGGAGCGGAAAGACTTACCTTAGGGGGAAAAAAGGACAGGTATACACTCGCACACACACACATATCCATCCGCATATACACAGACACAAGCAGACATTTGTAAAGGCCAAAATTTACAAATGTCTGCTTGTGTCTGTGTATATGCGGATGGATATGTGTGTGTGTGCGAGTGTATACCTGTCCTTTTTTCCCCCTAAGGTAAGTCTTTCCGCTCCCGGGATTGGAATGACTCCTTACCCTCTCCCTTAAAACCCAAATCCTTTTGTCTTTCCCTCTCCTTCCCTCTTTCCTGACGAGGCAACCGTTGGTTGCGAAAGCTAGAATTTTGTGTGTATGTTTGTGTTTGTTTGTGTGTCTATCGACCTGCCAGCGCTTTTGTTTGGTAAGTCTTATCATCTTTCTTTTTAGATAAACACATTGTTAGAAATTTACAAAATTTGTCTGTTGGTAAGAAACAAAATGTATTTTTAGTTTTCATTTTATACAGTGTTTAGACCAAGGAAGATTGCCAAACTTAGAGAAAACATTAGATTTGTCTTCAAATAATTCAGTGGTGTCATAACTAGGCTGAATGAAAACTGAAAGTCCAGGTTGTTGTATCAACAACTATGAAAATGTGTGTTCGCTCTCTGCCAACACATTCACCAGTTTTTCCCCTCTCTGATCCTTTCCGTTTTTGTTCTCCATTTCCCTCCCTCTCCCTAACAGACTCCCGACACTGCCTCTGGCAGCCTTGTCCTGCCACTTTCTACAGTAGTCCCTGGATGCTCTGCCAGACAGCACTCTTCTCTCCCCCCACCCACACTCTGGTGTCCTTTCCCCTTCCCTGCCTCTTTCCTGACGAGGGCTTTCGTTGAATGCAACAGTTGCAGCCTTTAGAGTGGCCAGAGATAGCAGTCATGTGTGCACGAAGTGTGCCTGCTTGTGTGAATGTGTGTGCCTTCCCTTCTTTTCTGAAGAAGGCTTTGGCCAAAGCTTGGTGTGTAATTGTTCTATGTACTGTTTCTGGTGACAGTGCAATATCATGGATCGTTCTGTAGGTAAACAAAGAATCAATGTCTGAAAACCATATACAGCAAATAAACTGGCCCTCTAGAGGTAATTATTCCACTTGATAAAAATATAAATATACTTACATTAAATATTTGTGTTGTACTGCCATCAGTCACCTTTATATTTATTTTCAGTTTAACAAAGCTCTATGTTTCAAGTATGTTCTGCTCATTTTGTCACTTTGTTAGTTACCAGATTTTCATATATTTAGGCATGTTTTAAGTAACTTCAATCTAATTTTTTGTATGTTCAAAAGACTTAACTTAAGGGTATGAAAACCAAAAATTGAATTCTGTTTCTTTCAACAATGACAAAAATTCATTGTGAGGAATCAGGTTATTGCCATCAACTGGAATGTAATGGGTTCATAACAGTGACACATAGCAAAGCTGAGAAATAATTTGAGAACATGTTCTTTGGATTTTGTCTGAGAAATGGGATATGTTTCACTCATCCCAAGACAGTCTTTGTGTTCTAACCATTTCATTAAATTACAACAGACACCTTCACAAATCTGAAAATGAAGTTACAGCAGTTTCTGAAGTTGGTTTTCTGCCAATTTATCATATTTATCATTACTTTATTACAAAAAGTGTTTATGCAACAGCCTAATGGAAACCAATATTTACGTTGGTTTTTAGAAAACTGTCATTCTTTAACATCATGAGATATTACTTGTTCCATTATACATTTTTTTGAACTGCCATCGCTGGCGATGATGTGGTGCAGATGAATAGCAAAATTGTGCATGACCCTCAGAAGTGTTGGGACACTGATGTTCTCCTGAATGGCTGTTTTCACCTCAGCAATGGTTTTGGGGTTATTGCTGTACACCTTGTCTTTAATACTGCCCCACAAAAAAGAATCACATGTGTTCAGATCCAGAGAATGTGGCAGCCAATCGAGGCCCATGTCAGTGGCCTCTGGGTAGCTCAGATCCAGAATACGGTCCCCAAAGTGCTTCTCTAGGACATCAAACACTCTCCTGCTTTGATGGGGTTGAGCTCCATTTTGCACGAAGCACATCTTGTCGAACTCAGTGTCACTTTGGAGAATGGGATAAAATCATCTTCCAAACTCTTCACGTACCATTCAATAGCCACCCTGCCATCAAGGAATATCGCACCGATTATTCTGTAGCTGGACACTGCACACCACACAGTCACTCATTGAGGGTGAAGAGACTTCTCAATCAGAAAACGCAGATTCTCAGTCTCACAAATGCATCAATTTTGCTTACTAATGAAACAATCCATTAGAAAGTGGGATTCGTTGCTAAACCAAACCATACTAATTCCCAACATGCCCCGCAGCCAACTGTGCAGTTTGAATGTCCTACTGCAAGCTGTTCAGAAGTTATGATGATTTTATTTCTTTTAGTTCAACAACTGTCTCCTTGTAAGACTACTCCATAGAATAGAAACCTAGAAACCAGAAGATGAAGAATATGACTTCCCAGACTTGTTTCAAGTGGCCTTTTTTTAAATTACTTTTCTTAAGTGACTTATCACATAACAAAGCATTATCTTTACAATAATATTTGCTAGTATTTTATTGGAAGCCTAAGTATAACATCTTTTCAGAACTTGGAACTTTTATTATTGGAATATAACACTACTTCTTTTCATTGTAACACTGACATGGGATTTTTAATGCATACTTCTTAGCTAGAATATGATGGCAAAACTTGTGTTCTAGGTTACATTGGTATATGAATCCCATAGTAAACTGCTTTTTTACAACTGTAAGTGCACCTTCATCTTTGCAAGATTACACTTCCATAAATTATTACCTCTCTCCTATCTTTTTTCTGGCTTCACTCTCAAACTAATACTTCAAATATAACTCTCACTTGTCTAAAACTCACCTTAAGAAATTCTATTTTGGTCCTAGTTTTCTGTTCCTTTCACACAGGTTATTATTAATTAATGCATTTCATGAACAAGTTTCCACATGTGGCATACTTCTCGCTTCATATGCTCCTTCAACACTATATTGAAATGTTCTGCTTAACAATACTGCTCAGTGAGCCAATAACAGAGCTCCCTGTCAAGCTGAATACTACACACAAAAGCTAAAATTTCAACGGGTCACTTTCACTGTAATATTCCCTTTCATTTTCCTCAAGATCCTTCTGTTTCCCGTTTTCAGTGCAGCGAGTAGCAAGTCTTACGGTATTGTGGTATGAATTACAACTACACTTAATTTTGTGACAAATGATATTTAAGATTACTTTCATCATTACCTTTAGCTGTGGTAGTTCAATATGTGTCATTTCCAGAGGTGAAAATAATAGATTCTTGGTTAAATCTCTTGCCTCTGGAACTTTTTTTGTCATCTGAAAATATGCAATTAACATATCATTGGATTAACTGATGAAAACATTTTTAACAGATGATTATCAATGCAATAATATCATGTTCATTAATTAATTAATTCATTCATTCACAAATCACTTTCCACAAATAGCATCATGAAGGAGAGTCTTCATGGGCGTAAATTGAGTTAAATTAAACATCCTGCAAGCTGCTGCTATGAAGTACACAACAATCAGTTATGACTAGTGCTAATCTGCTCACATTGATAATTACGAAATTACTCCTAGATTACTTTACATACGAAGGACAGTATGAATTACGATAAACTAATACTCACCACATAGAGGAAGCAATGAGAGAAAGACAAAGAAATTTAATACCAGACTGAGCAGTCAGTCAAAGTCCATCATCAGATATAGGAACACACACACACACACACACACACACACACACACACACACACATTTATACATGCACAACTTGCCCACTCACTTGGTCACTGTCACCTCTAGGTGCCGAGGATCAACCAACTGCAGTGAGCAATCATTTCACTGGGGTTGGTATTGGCAGGTGCAGAAGAAACCTGAGGTAGGAAGAGAGAGGGATAGCAGGGCACAGGTGGGGAATATGTTTATGTGCTGCCTGTGAGAGTGTGCGAGGGTGTAGTGGGGCCAGCATGATGGGTCGCCAAGTGCAGTGCTGGGGAGGAGAGGGGGAAAGGGAGAGGAGAGAAGAGGAAAGACTATGCAGATGTATGGGGGGATAGAAGGCATGTAGGTCAGAGAGGGAGCAGGGAAGCAGACAGAAGCATGTGGTGAAACACCACTAACAAATTTTGAGGCCAGTGTGTTTATGGGAGTAAATGTTGCAGAAAGAGTTCTCACTTGTGCAGTTTAGGAAAGCTGGTGTTAGTGGGAATAACATAGAGGGCACAGCCTGTGAAGCAGTCACTGAAGTCAAGTCTACCATGATGCACAGCATGCTTGGCAGTTGGGTAGTCCAGCTGCAACTTGACCACAGTCTGGAAGTAGTAGTCATGTGGACAGAGTTTGTTAGTGGTCCTTTCCATGTGGAATGCTGCACAGGGAAGTTGGTAGAATACACAGATCCATTCACAGGTTTCCCCACCTTTGATGGGGTAGGACATTCCTGTGATAGGAATGGAGTAGGTAATAGTGGGAGGACGTATGTGACAAGTCTTGCATCTAAGTTTCTTACAGAGATATGAACCATGAGGCAAGGAGCTGGAGTAGGGTTTAAATAGAGACAGACAAGTATAATGTGTAGGTTGGAAGGATGGTAAAATACCACTGTGGGAGGGTTGGGTAGAATATTTCTCATTTCACAGCACAACAAGAGGTAGTCAAATCATGGCAGAGAACATGATTAAGTTGCTCAGTACTGGGTGCTACTGATTCGTGAGAGGGCATTCCTTTGTGGACAGTCAGTGGGTATGCGACTAGGGAGACAAGGATTGGGAGATTTGTTTCTGTACAATGTGTGGAGGGTAATGTTTGGCAGTGGAGACCTCAGTGAGACTGTTAGCATATTTGGAGATGAACCATCCATCATTACCGATGGAATGACTACCAGTGATTAGGTGGCATCAAAGAGAATTCTTGGTGTGGAATGGGTGGTAGCTGTCAAAATGGAGGTACTGCTGATGGTTGGACCTTTGATGTGAACAGAGATATTCAAGCTGTCATACTTGAGGCGGAGTTGACATCAAGGATGGTGGCTCAGTAGGTTGAGGACAACCTTATGAAGAGAATGAGAGAGGAGATGTTGATATCCTGGAAGAATGTGGTTAACTTATCCTCACCCTCAGTTCATATCACAAAGATATCATCACTAATTCTAAACCATGTGAGGAGTTCAGCATTTCAGGTGGCTAGGAAGGATTTCTCCAGATGCTACATGAATAGGTTAATGAAAGATGGTACCATTTGGATGCCATGGTTGTACCACAGATTTAGTTGTAGGTGATGCCTTCAAAGGAGTAGTAATTGTGGGTGTGAGATGTAGTTAGTCATGATGATTAGGAGAGAGGCTGTGGGCCTGGAGTCAGTGAGGAATTGGGAGAAGCAGTGTTCAATGGTGGCATGTCCATGGACATTGGGGATGTTGGTGTAGAGGGAGGTGGCACTGACTGTGATGCACAGAGCACCAAATCACAAACAGACAAGATCATTTGAGAGTCAGTAGAGGAAATGGTTGGTTTATTTTATATAGGAGGGTAGGTTATAGATAATAGGCTGAAGGTTTGGACCTCAAGGGCAGAGACTCCATATGGCCTGACCATCAAATTACCTGTCTCCAGCTGCAACTCATGCTTCTACAATAACTTTTATTTGCTCAAGTGCTGTCAGTAGCTATCCTTCACCAACCCAGTCCTGTATGATCATATAAATCAGGCTCATGCCTTATTGCACTATTTCTGCTGCATTCACAAAATCCAGAATTCCTGCATCCCATTTCCTAGATTGATACCCTTGTCCTCCAGGAACTATAGCTGCACGTACAACAGCATCTCAAAAAACTGTCAAGCTATTCAATTCATACTCCCACTTTGGACTAACACTATCCACCAACACCACCACCACAAGAGCCTCCACAAAACTTTGCCCATGGCCTGTCATAGTCACCAAATCCTGCACTGCATACCTACTACTTCTGCTGGGAAACTCCTACAGAACCCAGAGCCTAAACAGACCTCCAAGGCCTCAGTCCCTCAGAAGAATAAGTTTTTTCTGAAGGCCCCAATTTTTGTCCCACTCCAAAATTCATTCACACGAGCTTGTTAAAGACCTTCTCTCCTTCTTATAGACACTACCATGGAAACACTTTTTCACCACAAATCCTACCAAATAGACTTGATGCAAAACCAAAACTGAACCATGTCTTACTCATTTTACTCCTTCATCTAACCGTGATCCACCCCTACTCCCACTGAAACATTGGCTGTTAACTTTCCAGAATTTCCTAACATCAAACCACGCCTCACCATCATTTAGCAAATTCCTCAACATAGACTCCAGCCTCACATCTGCAGAAAGAACTGCAGTCCACCACCTAAAAACTCATACTGATCTTATAATCCTACTGTTGACAAAGGTTCCAACACTGCAGTTATCAACTGTAGGAATTACTTGGCAGACAGGCTCCATCAGATCCCAGACACGGACACCTGTAAGCTCTGCCAAAGGAACCCATTCCAGAAATCCAGAATGACCTTCAGTTCTTCCTCAAATCCCTAGATCTGCCCCAGAACCTCTCCCCCAAGTGTCCCCCCCCCCCCCCCCCCCCTTATCAGCTTTACTGCTCTCCGCACTCCTACATTCTACATGCTTCCTCTCTATTGTGGCTGGATACTGTAGCCAAATAGAGCAAACACTTGTTGCTGTGAGCCAACATCTTCAGCATACTACCTGTAACCTACCTTCCTATATAAAAGACAGTAACTATTTCCTATACTAACTCTTCACAGTTTCTGTTCTTTTACCATCCACTGCCCTGCTTATCAGTGATGTTGCCACGGCCTTCTACATTAACATGCCCAATGCCCATGACTTTTCCATCATAGAACACTACATCTCCCAACTCTCAAATGACTCCAGACCGTCAACTTTCTTTCTTGTTACCATAAACAACTACATCCTAATCGGTAATTACTTCTCTATTAAAGGCATCACCTAGAAACAAGTCTGTGATACAGCCATAGGCACCTGCATGGCATCTCACATGCCATCCTACTCATAGTTCATCTAGAGGAATCATTCATAGCCAGCCAGTACCCAAAACCCTGCAGCTAATTGATGATGTCATGGTCTGGACTGAGGGTAAGGGCAGCCTGTCCATATTCCTTCAGAACCTCAGCACCTCCCATTTTCTTCACATGGTCATCCTCAGCTCAACAAGTCACCTTCCCAAATGTCAATCTCAGTGTCACAGAAGACTCCATCTATATGTCCCTCCACATCCAACCTGCCAGTGACCAACAGTACTCCATACTAACAAGTCCCTTACATACAGCCTAGACATTCACGGTCATTGCATCTGCACTGATGAGCAGTTCCACTCTAAAATTCCAATGGACTCACTGAAACCTTCGAAGACCAAAATTACCCTCCGAACCTAGCCTAGAAGGAGTCCTCCCATGCCTTGCCACTCCAGTGACCTATCATCCCACATATATACACTGATGCACCACAAAGGAACATCCCCATTGTGACTCAGTACTACCCAGGACTGGAGCAACTTAATCATGTTCAGTACCTGGGTTTACTGTACATGTTGTCATGCCCACCACATCCTTCCACAAAGGTATTCCATAATCCTCACAAAGGTATTCCACTGTCCAACCAACCTACACACTATAGTTGTCTGTCTTTACTATAATCCCACTCCCAGAACCTTGAATCATTTCCCTGTAAATGACCTCAATGCAAGATATGTCACTTACATCCTTCTACTAGCATCTCCTCCAGTCCTGTCATAGGTATTTCCCACACTATCAAGTAAGGCCACCTGTGAAAGCATTTATATGGTCTACTAACTTAGCGCCGGCCGGAGTGGCCGAGTGGTTAAAGGCGCTACAGTCTGAAACCGCATGACCGCTACGGTCGCAGGTTCGAATCCTGCCTCGGGCATGGATGTGTGTGATGTCCTTAGGTTAGTTAGGTTTAAGTAGTTCTAAGTTCTAGGGGACTTATGACCACAGCAGTTGAGTCCCATAGTGCTCAGAGCCATTTGAACCATTTTTTACTAACTTAGCTGTAGCCAACGGCCTTGCCGCAGTGGTAATACTGGTTTCCATCAGATCAACGAAGTTAAGTGATGTCCGGCTGGGCTAGCACTTGGATGGGTGACCATCTGGTCTGCCAAGTGCTGTTTGCAAGTGGAGTGCACTCAGCCCTGATGAGGCAAACTGGGGAGCTACTTGCCGGCTGCTGTGGCCAAGCGGTTCTAGGCACTTCAGTCTGGAACGCACTGCTGCTACGGTCGCAGGTTCAAATCCTGCCTCGGGCATGGATGTATGTGATGTCATTAGGTTAGTTAGATTTAAGTAGTTCTAAGTCTAGGGGACTGATGACCTCAGATGTCAGAAGTCGCATAGTGCTTAGAACCATTTGAACCATTTTTGGGAGCTTCTTGACTGAGAAGTTGCAGCTCTGATCTCGTAAACTGACATACGGCCCTAAGAGTCATGTGCTGACTACATGCCCCTCGATATCTGCATCCAGTGATACCTGTGGCCTGAGGATGAATTATCGGCTGGTCAGTACTGTTGGGCCTTCTATATTGGCAGGAAAGCAGTTACTTCAGATAATTTCATTGTACTTCCAACTACATTCTTCATCTGCTGTTCTCATACAATACTTTGAGCTAAAGACATATGTAACTTTAGACAGAATAATATAAGCTATTCATAATAAATTTTGCACTTATCCACCCTGAGAACTGCTACCCACAGTGATATATTTATTTATTATTTACATTTTTTCTTTGACCTCATTGTGACTTCACACCAATTTTAGTGAGTTTTCGGTTTTCGCCATCGTTGACTCCCTCACGTTTTATCTTATTCCCCCCTTTGCATCAGTTTCATCCTTCTCCCAATTTTTTCCCATGTATTTGGGTGTATTTTTGCGAATTTTTCCAGATGTAATTCTACGTTATTTGCATAATTTTTCACGTTTTTCCCACCAGCATGGATTTTTACTCCTTCCATCTGTGTCAATACAGAAAAGTTTTCTTATCCCTAGCCAGAAGCCAGTCCCACATACTGTTCCTGTGATGTTGCTTGGCTCATGGAATTTCGCCAATGGCTTACCATCAAAATAACCATCTCTAGCTGCCACTCCTCCGTCCACAATGACCTCCATCTGTTCAGATTCCACCAACCCTTAGCCCTCACCAACATAGTCATGCCAAACGACATCAACCAAGACCAAACCTCCATGCTGTCCTTCTCTCCATCCACAAAATTCTCCTGCTATGCAATCCCAAATTCCTGGAACCCATAACACACACTGGACCACTCACCTTCCACGAACTAGAGCAACATGTACAATGCCACCTCAAAAAACTCTCCAGCCTGCTCACTTCCTACTCCCACCTTAGAGTACCACTGTGCGCCACCTCTACAACAACCTCCAAACTCCCCCATGTCCCTTCATCAGAATCCAGAACGTAAACAGACCTGAAACACAGTCGTGAACCTTTCATCCAGAAGCCTTAGCCCCACAGCAATATCAGTCCTTTCCAAAGGCTTCACATTTTGCCCCACTCCCAAATTCTATCATGCAGGTCTTGTTAGAGATCTTCTCTCCTTCTCCTGGTCCCTACAGTGGAAACACTTTTTTGCCACCAATCCTACCAATCAGACTCAACGAAAGATTAATGTTAAACCCTGCCTGACTCAGTTCAATTCTCCATCCAACCGTGATCCACCCCGATCCACCCCCACTGCCTCCAAATCACCCCCTGTTAACTTTCCAGAATTTCTTAACCTTGAACTTTGCATTACCAACACTATCCAAATCCCTCAACATGCAAACTAACCTTACGCCCACAGAAGGAACTGCAGTTCACCATCTAAAAACTGATCCCAACCTTGTAATCCTACATGTGGACTAAGGCTGCACCACTGTTGTTTTGAACTGCAAGGACTACCTGGCAGAAGGACTCTGCCAGCTGTCAGATACATCCACCTACAAAGCTTGGCACAATGACCCCATTCCACAAAACCAGCAGAATTTCCAGTCACTCCTCAAATCCTTAGGCCCATCCCAGAACCTCTCCTCAGAGTCCCTCTCTGCTCACTCCTACCACTCCCCGTTCACCTACCTTCTACACGCTTCCTAAAGTCCATAAACCAAACCAACCAGGATGTCCCAATGTGACCAGTAACTGTGCCCCACTGAAAGAATCTCTGCTCTTGTAGACCAACAGCTTCAACCTATTACACAGAACCTACCCTCCTATGTAAAAGATACCAACCATTTCCTCCACCGACTCTCCACAGTTCCTGTCCTTTACCACATGGTGCCCTGCTCATCACTATTGATGCCATCTCCCTGGACACTAACATTCTTAATGTCCATGGCCTTACCACTATTGAACACTACCTTTCCCCAACACCCAATGGATTCCAAACAAACAACCTACTTCCTAGTTGCCATGACCAACTATATCCTCACCCACAATTACTTCTCCTTTGAAGGCATTATCTACAAACAAATCAGGGGAACAGCTATGGGCATCCGCATGACACCATTCTATGGCTACCTATTTATGGACCATCTAGAGGAATCCTTCTTAAACACCCAGAATCCTAAACCCCTCACGTAGTTAAGATTCACTGATAACATCTTTGCAATCTGGAACGAGGGTGAGGACACCCTATCCACATTCTCCCAGAACCTCAACAGCTTCTTCCCCATTTGCTTTACCTGGTCCTACTGAACCCAGCAAGCCACCTTCCTAGATGTTGACCTTCACCTCAAAGATGGCGACATCAGTATCTCTGTACATATGAAACCTACTAACCACCAGCAATAGCTCCACTCTGACACATGTTCCACACCAAGAAGTCCCTTCCATAAAGCCTAGCCACCCGTGGTCATTGCATCTGCAGTGATGGGCAGACCCTCTCAAAATATACCGAGGGTATCACTGAAGCCTTTATAGACCATAATTATCCTCCCAACCTTATACAAAAACAAATCTCCCATGCCTTATCTTTCCTGTCTCCCCCCCCCCCCCCCCCCTCCCCAAAGTCTCACCGTCTGGTCGCAGAGGAGCATTTCCCTCATAACTCAGTACCATCCAGGACTGGAGCAACTGAATTACATTCTCCGTCATGGTTTCAATTGCCTCTTATCATGCTCTGAAATGAGAAATAGCCTGCCCACTATCCTTTCCACCACTCCCACAGTGGTATCCTGCCACCCACTGAGCATACACAATATACTCGTCCATGACTACACAACCCCTGCTCCCAACCCCTTACCTCATGGCTCATATCCTTGTAATAGACCTAGATGCAAGACTCGTCCCATACATCCTCCCACCACCACCTACTCCAGTCCACTCACAAACATCACCCGTCCTATCAAAGGCAGCCCTACCTGTGGAACCAGTTATGTGATCTACAAGGTAAGCTGCAACCCCTATGCTGCATTCTATGTGGGCATGACAACCAACAAGCTGTCTGTTCATATTAATCACCACTGACAAACTGTGGAGAAGAAACATGTGGACCCCCTTTTGCTGAGCACATTGCCCTATACGACATCCTTCATTTCAGTCACTGCTTCACAGCCTGTGCCATATGGATCCTTAACACCAACACTGCCTTTTCTGAATTGTGCAGGTGGTAACTTTGCTTGTGATATATCCTATGTTCCTGTAACCCTCCTGGCCTCAACCTGCGTTAGTCATTGTCCTCATCCATCCAGCCCCTTCCCTGTTCCCATTCCAGCATTACACAGGCTCTCATTCCACCATCGCACCCCGTCTTTTAACTTCTCTCCTTTCCTGCAACCCCCCCCCCCCCCCCCCCCAAGATCTTCCCTGCCCTCGGTCTAACCTCCTGACTGCACATAGCTGCCCTACCCTCTCTCTCCACCTCCTGACTGCACATAGCTGCCCTACCCTCTCTCTCCACCTCGTCCCTGCATGCTCCCCAGCAGCACTTCACTGTCCCCCAACCCGGGTGGGTGCGCGCATGCGCGTGTGTGTGTCATGCATGTATGCACCTGTTGTCTATTTTTGACTGGCTGAAAGCTTTATTTGTGACAGCCTTTTTGTTGTGCCTATCTGTGACTCAGCATCTCCGCTATATGGTGAGTGGCAACTTTCCTTTTCATAATATTTTAAACTAGAAGAGAGGGATATATTCAATGTAGTGCTTGGCTCACTGAAAAGACAGCTGTACAACCTTTTGGCAGATAAGGGCCACTATTCCATTGAAGATGTATTAAAAAACCATTTATCTGTGCATTTAAAAAAGATATTGCAGTTGCCATAACAATAATGCCTGTAAAAAATTTGGAGCATGTCAGGAACCTTTTTTTATGTTGTTATTTTTCATTGTAATTTTTATTTACTCCAGCATAATAAAATATTGTATAAATGGCATTACAGTAATGCAAATAAAGAGAAGTTAAAATTTTCAGTCCCTTGTATTTCCTTATATCTATTTAATTTTTTATAAAAAAGGCACTTGAGATCATTTTTGACCCATCTCCTGTGTAAAACATGAGGATTGGAACATTATACATACTTCTACAAATGAATTACATTTACATTTGCAGATGAAGGTAAAACTTTGTTAAAGTTATCATTAGTGCTAATTGGAATTTACGTCTCTAACTCCAAATATTCTGAAAAATTACTGAATGGATAACTAAAAAGGTACTCTTTTAATTTGGTTCTGAATATTTTGATATTTCCAATATCCAGCTTGAAGTTGGTCAACAACTGTTTAAGAATTTTTGCATGAGTATATAACACTCCTTTCTGAAATCCACACATAGATATAAAGTGTACTTGGAAATTATTTTTACTTCTAGCATTTTGACTGTGAATTTCACTTATTATTCACCTAAAATACGAAATATGTAGTAAATGTATTGGAATGTAAGGTGTGAAAAGCCTAGGGTTTTTATTGGTAGTAATAGAAATTTAATTGCTGAAGGTATGTGATGGCCAACCATTTTGTCTCCTCTTAACACAGTTTTCCCAATCCAGCATCTCAAAACATAAACAAACAAACACCATCCGAATAGGCCTTGAAGGCTTCAGCTCCTAGGCATTACAGGATGTGGATACAGAAGGGCAAAGCGGTCAGCACAGCATTCTCCTGGCCATTGTCAGTTTTTGTGAGTGGTGCTGCTACTTTTCAACCAAGTAGCTCCTCAATTGGCCTCAAAAGGGTTGAGTGCAATCTCCTTACCAACAGCACTCAACAGACCTGGATGGTGGCCCATCCAAGTGATAGCCAAGCCTGCCAGCAATTAACTTTGGTGATCTGATGGGAATTGGTATTACCACTGTGGCAAGGCCATTGACAAAACATGCCCTGAAATCTTTTATATGGGAAGAATACGCCAAAAGAAAGACTCCATCAAAAACTTAGCTGTTACGATATGCAGCAAGTATTTTTTAAAAAAATAGTGAAAACTGCCAGTTTTGTAACTCACCAGGTGACTGGATAAATGTACACTCCCATAGGTAGAGGTCTGCGCGGATGCGGATATCCGCGGTATTTGTTACTTGGTGGATAAAATCGCGACCGGCACGGATATCCACGGGTCATCTGCAGATAATGAGCAAGGCATCTGCCCAGTACGTATGTTGCAATGTTAGTTCAAAACTTCAAGTCTGTTGACATTCTTGGAATCTTGCAGGGCCCAGGTAGAGCGGATATCTGTTGTCCTTAGCCCCTGGCTACGACCAACGTAGCTGAACCCAAGAGAGCTGCGCTTAATCCGTTTCCGCGACCGTGTCTTTTGTGTGGCCTGTGAAGTGCTCTCTGGGTGGCAAACCTGCCCACTGTCTACCAGACAGGTGCCTGTTGCAATTTTCTGCTGACTTCAGTTAGCACTTTGTAATGACCGAGTGACAACGTGCATCGTAGCAAATATCAGTGAGAGTTCTTTCTTCAAATGAACACCATATTGATGGATACAAGTTCGTGTAAGGTGAAAAAAGGTGATTTTACATTAGTGAAGGAAAACAAATTGAAATTGCCAATTTGGAAAAAATTCGCATATGTATTTGATGGCAACGAAAAGATAAAAGATATAGTGGCTTGTTTTGCATGTAAAAAGTATATTCCTACACTGGACACAAAAGTGGAACTTCAAATTTGCTAAAACATTTGTGTGAGGCTCGACAAAGTAGCATAATTACTTATTTAAATACCAAGAGAGACGTGAAAGTTCCTGAAGTTCCACCAAATTTGAAGACAGCCATGACAGAAAAACTTATCAATCTTGTCAGCAAAGACATTTTACCATTCGAAGTTGCGTGTGGATCTGGGTTTCTCGAGACGGCACAGTTTCTTATTGATGTGGGGGCCAAGTACGGTGCAGTGAGTGCTAAGGAACTGCTATCTCATCCAACCACTCCTAATTTCTATAACCACTGATTTTGTTGTCACTCTTCTGCATACGAATTATTTCTTCCAGACAACGTCAATTATTGCTGGCAGTTTAACTTTTTCACAGGTACGCCAGCGTTTTGCAGTGAAGGCCTAATACTGTAAATATTTTCACCTGAAAATGACGAGGACTGAACGCATAAGCTATAATATAATCAGCAGCTGACATGAATGGCTTCAAAATTTGACACATCCAAGCAGTGAGTACAAAAAAACTGTCGGAAAATGATGCAATGTGCTAGTAACATTTTAAAACCATCGTTATTTTCAGCTGCCTTGGCACAAGAGCAGCGAAATATAATTGTTTCTATACACGCATTTTCATCATTTAATACTATTACATTAAATTTCATTTTTTTAAATAGCGTTTCCAATCTCACGTCATCCGAGCCGCTACTGTGCCCTGGAGCGCCAATGCTTTCCTGTTTGGAATGGTCTGCTTTAGAGTAGGTATAGAGCATTTCCTGTGATTCAAGAAGTCAAAAGTAGTGAAGTTGTCACAGAAATGGCATCCTAACAATAACTATATCATTACATACCATAATTCTAAGTACTACTGTCTATTACTATTAATTACTCATTCCAAACTTAAATATATGTGGATGCGGTTAAGGCACTTGCGGATGCGGATTAATTGCTGCGGATGCGGTTGCGGATTAGGACCTTGCGGATGCGGTGCGGATTGGACTTTTCTTATCCGCACAGACCTCTACCCATAGGAGCTGTAGTAGCAAACTGTGCATAGGCAACATGACAGACACATATCCATGGCTGACGGCACATCGATAAACGATAAAATGACTCAGGGTGATTATAATATGTAAAGTGAATTTCTGTTTATGTTGATATTTTCCCAAAAACAATTGTCTGCAGTTACTATTCACTCAAATTTACATCTTGTTCAATTTAATCAATAACTTCTGCATAATCTTTCACTGATGGAATCAATGCCTGTTTGTATTGTGAGATATTGTGAAATTTTGAACATTCTTGAGTGCCGCAATAAACTCAACTCTTATCATCAATTGTACGCTTAAACTTAAACTCGCTCTTTTAAAATTTTTGAGACCAGTAGGCTTAGCCTCATTCACAACAATCATTCTCTAATTTCATCATATAATTATTTGAGAAGTAGGTTTTTTTTTAGAATTTTCAGATGATTATAAAACAATATTTTCGTTAAGATTCCGGTAGGAGTGTTTTGTATATGTAGCTTATTTCATAGAAGATCAGTGTTTATGGTTCACAGTTGATGCCCAAAAATACACTGCCCCTGAATTTCGTTGTTTATCAATTCAAATAAACATGTGATTTTGAGAATTTTTGGAAGCTGGCATTGTCCTCTGCACAATTATGAGTGATTTGCAGTAAATCGGCATTTTTGATATAGTTACTGCAGCAGATATTCTAACTAATATATTGTGTGACATCTAGTTTTCCCCTAAAGAAGAGTAGCCCTATATGTCATCTATACTAGTCGTAAATTCACTCTGTTTTGGAGTTGGCTAACAACTGTAATTAACCTCAAAATGTTTTGGAAAACTGGTAATTTTTACTCATTTTGTGGAAGGTAATTTTAGTGCATTATCAACTTTTTAGCTCAACAGATTAAAAGATAATCAGTGGGCTTAATTTACAGTTATTTGTCCACAGCCCTGTAACACATTGCACCAGCCAAATGGAGCCCCACTGGGAATGCTATTTTCAAACATGGGATGAGTTGGTTGACATTTGTAAGCAGCTGGAAATTGCCTTGACTATTTTCAAATCATTGGCAGCTGCAGGAAGAGCTCCTGAGAGGTGTTTACCTGTGATATAGGTACAAGAGGTATGTTAAGTACTATCCTCTCCTGTGGCTCCTGTCTCATCTGCAGAAAGTAAAGGATCTGTCATTGCTCGTCCACAAGACTGTGAGTGGCACGTCAGTGGTAGATCTATGCATCCTGTACAGGTACAAGAGGTATGTTAAGTACTATCCTCTCCTGTGGCTCCTGTCTCATCTGCAGAAAGTAAAGGATCTGTCATTGCTCATCCACTTGACTGTAAGTGGCACGTCAATGGTAGCTCTATGCATCCTGTACAGCGTGGATGAAGACCAGGAAGAACTCAGGATTTTGTACTGATCCCCCTAACCAACAAGTCTGATGTCTTTCACTGAAACGGAGTCAGTGACATCTACTTCCCCTGTTTCGAGGAAACTTGTTTTGCCTGGTGTCAAGAGGAGACAAACACAAAAGGGTAGGTGCGTATTGAATGTTGGCAGTTCAACATATGGCAAATGATGGTAGCCCTTAGGGCAGTGGCAGCAAGGAACAGGAAAGGATGACATTTGCAGTCAGAGTATATACCTGGAGGCTTCATTCAACATGTTGAAGAGGCTATTCCAGCAGCTATTGAGGGAACAAGATGCAAGCAACTGCAGATTGTGACACATGTTGGAACAAATGATGCCTGTTGTCTGGCCTCTGAGGTCACACTTGAGTCATTGCAGCAACTGGCAGAAAAGGTTGAGAAGACCAGCTTCGTGCATGGAGTTTCAACAAAGCACACAATTTGCAGCACGGTTCCCAGTACTGACTGTGGCCCTTTGGTTCTGAGGCGAATGGAAGGACTGAACCAGAGGCTTCAACGGTTGTGTGACAGGCTAGGCTTGTCACAGAAATGAACTTGCACCATAGGTTTAAGAACTGCAGGGCCCCACTAAATGGGCCACATTTGCTACATGTCAGAGGCTACAACTCAGGTAGAAAAATTAGATTAGATGACTGTATACAGTCCAGATAATGATAGCTGTAATAAATCCAGAAGTATCAGTTTAAGATTGAGAGATATGCCCCCACAGGTGACAGTATTAAAATTGCAATGCTAAACTGCTAAAGGATTCACAAGAAAGTGCCAGACTTTGGAAGAGCTCCTGAAAGCAGTGAAGCACACATAATACTAGGTACAGAAAGCTCATTGAAACCTGAAACTGATATTAGTGAGATTTTTGGTGAAAATTTAAGTGTTTATTGAAAGGATAGGCAAATGGGAAATGGAGATGGTGTATTTGTTGCATCAGACAAGGAACTCAAATCCACCAAGGTAGAAATTGAAGCTACAGGTGAGAGTGTTTGGGCAAGACTCAGTACCATGCGTGGGCATAAAATGACAATTGGATCCTTTTCTCGCCAAGACTCGTCTCCTGATGTAGCCAAAAACTTTTGAGAAAACTTCATTTTACTTGTACGTAAGTTCCCCAAGTATGCTGTAATCATTGGTGTAGACTTTAATCATCCAACAATTAATTGGGAAAATTACAGTTTTTTTAGTGGTGGGCTGATAAAGGATCCTGTCAACATTACTAAAAGCCTTCTCTGAAAATTAGCTAGAACAGACAGTCAGGAACTCCACTCATGATGAAAATATATTGGATCTAATGGTAACAAATAGACCTGATCTCTTTGATGATGTCCAGATAGAAACTGGTATTAGTGACCATGATGTGGTTTTGGCAACAATGATTATGAAAGTACAAAGGACAAGTAAAAGAAGCAGAAATAATATTATGGAAAGGAAAGTTGCTACTCACCATACAGCAGAGATGCTAACTCGCAGATAGGCACAACAAAAAGACTCTCACAATTAAAGCTTTCGGCCGTTAAGGCCTTCGCCAACAACTGACGACACACCACACTCGCGCAAACACTACTCACACACATGACTGCAGTCTCAGGCAACTGAAGCCACACTGCGAGCAGCAGCACCAGTGCATGATTGGAGCATTGACTGGGTGGGGGTGAGGAGAAGGGTGGGGTGGGGAGGGGGAGGGATAGTATGGTGGAGCTGGCGGACAGTGAAATGCTGCAGGTTAGACGGAGGTCCTCCGTCTAACCTGCAGCATTTCACTGTCCGCCTGCTCCAGCCACCTCCTTATCCCCCACCTAGTCACCACTCCCATCATGCACTGGTGCTGCTTGCAGTGTGGCTTCAGTTGCCTGAGACTGCAGTCATGTGTGTGAGTTGCGTTTGCGTGAGAATGTGTGTGTGTGTGTGTGTGTGTGTGTGTGTGTGTGTGTGTGTGTATGTGATCTATTGTTGACAAAGGCATTAATGGCCAAAAGCTTTAATTGTGAGAGTCTTTTTTTTGTGCCTATCTGCGACTCAGCACCTCCGCTATATGGTGAGTAGCAACTTTCCTTTTCATAATATTGTTACATTCCATCTTGGATTTTCCATTGTTTGAAAACAAGCAGAATGATATATATGTTCAGTAAACTAGATAAAAATCAGTAGTGTCATATCTCCATGAGGAACTTAAGACTTCCAGCACAGGACAGTAGCATGTAGAGGAACTCTGGTTTAAGTTTAAAGAAGTTGTGGGAGCACGCAGACGAATAGTTGCGTGTGCACAGTACAGGGGCAGTGGCAAAGACTCTAGTGTGCACATAATCATTTACTCTTTGCTTTTTGTTTGTTTTGTCTTAGATGTTCCATGTTAATGTCTGATTCATTGCTTCGGAATAAAGTTGAATATTAAGAATAGGAAAGAGTCTATCATTAATAGAATGGAGCTACGTAGTGGCTACAAAGTGGTGACCCCAAAGTCAAAAGAACACGAATGGCAAGAGGCACAGGAAAAGGACAACGAAGGTACACTACAACATATGCCAAATGGCAGAAGCTCTACAGCACGATCAGTACACCGACAGGGTACGCTGCGCGGTCAGGTTCGGGAGTTATGGAACGATGTTCGACATCACGGAATGGATTCAGCGGAGCGGGGCAGTGATATTATCAGGAAAAAATCCGCGGCTGGAACACATAGACAAGAGGAGGATTCGCTTGGACAATGCAGGAAAGTATGCCCGCCGCCATTCCTGGCCGATAAACCGGAACTTTGGTTCTCCCGTGATGGTGGCTCTCAAGATGCAACAAGAAGATCCCAAGCTGCATACAATATTGCATGATGAGACTGCTAGTCAATGTGGCTGGTGAGAACATATAGTTGTACTGTGAGGTGTAATAAAGCAGATCATGTCCTTTTGCCCCATTTCACAGGCCATTCAAGACCTTACATAATCTTCGTCACCCTGGAGTCTGGTCAACATTTAAGCTGGTGTCTCAGTGGTTTGTGTGATCACGAATAGAAAGAGACTATTATGAGTGAACAACAACTTGCCAACTTTGCAAAACCACTCACTATGTTCATTCCCTGATCAGGGAGTTCCCAGATGCTTCGTCATGCTTCATCCACATTCATCTTCATGTGGTGTACCAGTTCCCCCATTGGACAGCCAAAGTTCTATATTCACAATGACTGAAAGATATACATGATGGCCTGAGGCAGTACCTACAAACAACATATCTACAGAAACACTAGCCACTGCTTTCACATTGACCTGGCTGGTGAGATTTGGCTGTCCACTCCAGGTCACTGTGGACAGAGGCCGAAAGTTTGAGCCAGACTTATCCACACAGTTGGTGAAGTTCTGTGGTTACTTCCATCACAAGATGACCACTTATCATCCGGGCAGCAATGGCAACATGAAACATTGGCATTGGATACTGAAGGCTGCGCTAATGTACCGAGCGACATCTTGTACATCTGCACTGCTCGTAGTCCTGCTGGGCCTACAAGCCATGTGCAAACCAGATATAGAGTCCTTGACAGTGGAATTGGTTTGTGGCAAGACTTTGCACCTATCAGGGGAGTTAGTCGATGTCAGTGAACTGTCAGAAACAGACGGCCAACCAGAGTTCCTTCACAGGTTACAGGAACATGTAAACCGTATCAAAGGTACAAAGGCCTCCAGGCATGGTTTTCCAACAACTTTTGTGCACAACAACCTTAACAGTTGTTTGCACATCATGTTACA
This sequence comes from Schistocerca cancellata, assembly GCF_023864275.1. Taxonomy (NCBI): domain Eukaryota; kingdom Metazoa; phylum Arthropoda; class Insecta; order Orthoptera; family Acrididae; genus Schistocerca; species Schistocerca cancellata. Next base: position 67,608,772 of record NC_064634.1, read on the forward strand.
TACAGACTGCATCAAGCCACCACTGCAACCATCCTATACTGGACCCCATCACGTCCTGCGCACATACATATATGATAGTTAGTGTAGTGAATGGAAAACAAGTCACTGTGTCTCTTAGCAGAGTGAACGCTGGTTACATTTACAAGGAGGCATCACCCACCTCGTGGTCAAAAGTGACACACAAGGCAGATGTGACACCCCGACTTTCAACCCTGCTACCACAACAAGTCAACGCAGAACCTAAGCATAACAACCACTCCACACAAAATGTCCATCTCCTGGCCCAGCTTAGAGAATATGTTCCACACTCTGCTTTCACCAAGGGGGCTCCCACAGTGATTACTACACATGTTTATTGCTGTGGGCATGCATGTTAGCTCCATCCACACCATCCAGAGATGCAGTTGTGGTGCGCCAAATGACTGTGTGGTGACAAAAGAATGGCGTCAACCAATAAATTTGTGTCCACTGCTTGGAGCACTGTGTTAATGTTTATTACTGACTCCTTGGAGCTGTAACTCATTTACTTTATGTTTATTCTTTTCTCTTCTTGCTGATATTGACAAGTCACCTACAGAAGCTGATTTTTTGGCTTCTGTAATTTCACGTTAAAAAACTGTTCAGGCCTATTCTCAGCATGGGATCGAGCACTTATTAAGTACAGGTAGCATTACACAATCTAATATTCCCATCAGTATTCTCCCCTAATGCTCAAGTACAACACGAGCATATGTGTGAGGCATGCCAATGGCTGCTTATCCACATATTAGTTTTAAATGAGGACAAATGCATCACCGAAAAGACCCAAGTGACTTTCCTTGGCAATGCCATTTCAGCCAATGGCATTCATCTATTGACAGATGGGACTGCAACACTGTAGACTTTTTAAAATTACTTGATAGTTGACACTTCACACATTGGAGCTGGTTTTCTCCAGTCAGAGTGCTCAACATCACACCTGAACTGTTCGCCATTGCCAGACTGCCACAGCAGTTGGTAAGTTCACTTCTAATTCCTTGTCTGGCTTTCTTTCTCGGTGTATTTAGATTCTGAATCACGGGTCTGGCACTTTCATTTCATATTTCATCCCACCTGATAACAATATCAGAAACAACAAACACACATAATGATGCTAATAAAATACAGGTTTCATATGCAGCACTAACCATACCCTACTGGATACTTCCACACAAGATCCGAGTCTGCATCATATATACAGTTATCAGAATCACAGAGATTTGCCTACATTAAATAAGCTTTGCATGACATTGTGTGAAGCCGAATTTTTGAAGGTTGCAATTCATTGTGACTGGGTCAGTACAGTTATAAATATTACTTCTTAACCCAGGGTTGTGGCATAGCACAGTGGTTAGTGTATAAACATGTAGTGTAGAAGGCCATAGGTTCAAATCTGTCAAATTTAGTGAAATTTTTTTATTTCTAAATTGAAATTGATTATTGTTTATATTAAATTAATTGGTTGAAATGTAATTTTTTAGTTCTAATATTTTGTCACATCATTTTCATCATCAAATTGACTTTTTTATTAGCTCTTATTTTTCTTCTTATCAGTCTTTTTTTTATTTGGAATCTGCCTTTGTTGCCTATAATTTGTGACCAAGTGCCAATAACAACTGTTTATCGGTTGGTAATGCAGAAGCTCGTGTAGCCAGTGTGAGGATAGTTTCAGGCGACCAATGATAGCAAGAAATTACAGTTTGCCTTTAGCACAGAAACAGAATTTTTTCTGTCTTGAGTTTGCTTGTAGAGGTTAGCTTTAATCACCATGAACAAAGTGATCATGATTTTAGTTGTGTCGCAGACTGTTGACCACCATTTTCTTGGATAACTGCATACCATGAGATTGTGGTTAGCTTAAGACACGAGTTTAAATTCAGTGCTACAAAAAACATCATCTGTTACAGATTAGTCATTAGTCACTTAAAATCAGCTATTGACAGTGCATCTCACATTTCTGACATACCTTTTCACAGTCATTTCCAACATTGCTCTGCATTACACATTAACAGCATTTGTGAAGTAACCCACCACGATTGTGCACCATCCACAATGGAGCAGCAGCGGGCAGACAATGTGGCAACAGTGTAGTGGCAGGCGACAGGCGTCAACTATCAAGCAATTTTAATTGGACTATACAGTCTCTGCTGAAACCAACAGATTACCAGCAACTGAGACTTTTTCTTGGTATGGTAAATTTTTACCACTGCCACCTCCCAGGATAGGCAGCTGTAAAGACACCTCTCATGAATGTGCTCACAAGCTGCAACACCACCGGATGGCAACATGTTAAACAAACCCCCTAAATGGACAAGTCACTCTGCAATGCCTAGGTGAGCTTAAGTCATGCAGTGCTTCTCACTCACAATGTGTCTCACGCTCACCTGGCTATAGTCACTGAAGTGAATTGGTCAGCACTCTATCAACAGGTGGAACAACACTGGCAACTGCTCAATTTTTTCTTCAAAAATTTGCAGTCACCCATAAAAAATGGAGTGCACAGGAGAGAGAGCAGTTAGCAATATATGAGGCTGTCAGATACTTTTGTCCTTATGCTGAAGCTTGCCCAATGACTATTTTTACAGGCCGCAAGTCAGTTACATATGCATTTGAGAATGTTAGTGACAGGTGCTCACCCTGACATTTCCAGCATATCGAGTTCGTAAGCCAGTTCATAACAGACCCATAAAAAATGATGATAATTTAGTAGCTGACCATTCCTCTCATATCTGTGATATCCTACAGAGAGCTCACTATGGAGCTGGCTAAAGATCCACAGTTATAACAGCTGTTGAATGATCCATCTACTGGAGTTCATCTCAGTCAGATTTCTGAGCCAAACTCAAAGTTAAAGCTTTGGTGTTATGTCTCCCACAATAGCTCATGCCCATACATTCTGCACAAATTTCACAAGTCTGCCTTTGACCGTATCCATGACCTATCCCATCTGGGGACCAAATCTACTATCAGATTGCTTACAGACTGCTTTGTGTGGCCTCCCATCAAGAAGGAAGAATATGCACGGGCATGTTCCTGCTCCTGTCCCAGCAGAGCAAACTGGGCTGTCATCTACGTCTGAGGTTGGTAAATTCCTGGTCACACCAGCTAGATTCAATCATATTCACTTTGACTGATCGCCGGCCGCGGTGGTGTAGCGGTTCTGGCGCTGCAGTCCGGAACCGCGGGACTGCTACGGTCGCAGGTTCGAATCCTGCCTCGGGCATGGGTGTGTGTGATGTCCTTAGGTTAGTTAGGTTTACGTAGTTCTAAGTCCTAGGGGACTTATGACCTAAGCTGTTGAGTCCCATAGTGCTCAGAGCCATTTGAACCAACTTTGACTGATCGGGCCACTTCCATTCTCACATGCACACGGGTATTTCTTCAAAGCCATGGAGGGATGTATATGGTGGGCAGAAGCAACCCCAGTTAACAACATCTCAGATGAAACTACTGCAAAAGTATTTATTTCTATGTGGATTGTGCATTTTGGTTGCCCCCTCCATATTACAAGTGATCAAGTCCCTTCCCTTAGTTCCCTTAGGCCTCCGAACACCACTCAAACCCGACATTGGTGCATCAGCGGCTGAAATGGTATATGGTGTGCCTCTATGCATTCCAGCAGACCACTAAGTGCCAGCACTGGTACTTGCCTTGGAAAATCTTCCACAGTTAGTGCAGCAGCTGCAGTATCACTGCACCAGCATCCACTGCTCTCCTGCTTCTCACCACAGTGACCATCAGGTGTCTGTGCACAAAGATTTGTACAGCTGTTCACATGTAATACTGCATACGGACTCAGTCAGATTGCCCCTCCAGACACCGTTTAATGGTCCTTTCCAAGCGTTGCACAGAGAGGATGAGGAGAGAGAAATTCTATACAGTGACAAGCCCTTGAATTTCTCCTTTGAATGAGTCACACCAGCATGGATTTTAACCTGAACTGTCTCAGACACCTGGCCAACACCTCATGCCACAACCAATCCAGAGTGGCTGGATCACACTTTCTCAGACACTAAGCACCACCATCTCACAGCCTGCAGATATGCCTGTGCTGCAGCTGACAGCTTGCTGCCACCATGGCATCCAACCCACAGAAGAGTCTGTTGGCAAATTAAGTTTAAAGATCACAAATCCCGTATGCCCTGGACTATAGGGCAGTGGGGGTTAAAGTTAAATAAACTGACATTACCACCTATTGTGTCTTTGTCTCTTTTAAGTTTTCTGATTTTTACGTTAATATCCAATGTGTAATAGCTCTGTGTTTCAACAAATAAACCTTCCACATTATACACCTCTATAAATAGGTGTGATGCACAAGGCCTTAGGCCAGCTGTGTTTAGCTATCAAAATGACACCATCTATGCAACAATATATTATCAGTCAGTCTGTAGTAAGCATCCAAAATGTTAAGTAATTAAGTCATTACCTGGGACAGAAATTGTAAACATGTAGTTCTCAGCCGGTCAGACCAAAATGTTAAAATATGAAGCAGTGAACTTTGTGAATGTTTGTTAATTGGTGTAGCTTAGTGATTTTGTTCAAATACTGAGATTCCTGCGTGTTACAAAGCTGTGAAAAAGGGAACAGTGTGTGTAAATAAATACAAAGACATCAAAATCCATTTGTTGCAGTGTGACATACTTTATTTCACATATGTTCACAAAGTCCATTAATAGCAGGGGGACAATTGACAATAAAAGACCAAGAGGCATCTGAGGTAGATCCAGGTCAGTAAAGTTAAAAGCTGGCCTAATCTTGTAGTCATTCTATCATGCTGAGATCTTTGTTCCTATCGGTATTACAGCTGTGAGACTCCTGAATGATGTAGTATGTACATGTATAGCTCCCAAAGGTGTTATTGTAGTGTAAATGGGTATGGACCAAAATGTAAATTGTATGTGTAATGTTTTTGATGTATTATTATATACCCTTTACCTTTATGGTTGCATCTACCTTGCATATAAACTCATCTGACTAACATTTTATGTACAAGCTGCTTTTGTAGAAAACAGAACCAATAAAAATTCAATACAGTCACAGCTTACATCTACGTTAGTCTGACAATCACCGAGAATATCCGATGTTCCCACTATATAGCCACAACATACCTTTTGATCCATGTCAGATGTGACATTAGGTGACTGGACAGCTGGTACAACTTTCATATGTGGTAAACCAACTTTCTGTACAGACTCAACCTCCTTCACAGTTACTAGAACAAGTGAAACATATAATAGAAAACTTGAACATTGGAACAACTCAGTTTCTTGAAATTTATACTTAATTACTATTTTACTATACAGAAATGAAACAAAATTAAAACTTACACTTATCAATAACGAAACAGAAATTTACTATTGGCCAAATGTTTGAGCAGAGCAAAAGCAAAACTCCCTAAAAATTACACAATGGATTTTTGTCCGAATTTTCGTAGCTGAATGAAGTAAGTGAAATGAACAAATGGGGTTCAAATTCACTAGTGTGAGGTATAGTTATGCATAAAAGATTTAATTACTTGAAATCAAATGGGGTAATTAGGAAAAACTTAATTAGTGATTTGAGGGAAAATTGCACAACAAATGTTTGTCTGAATTTTCGTAGTCAAATGAAGAGTAAGAAATGAACAAATGGGGTATCAAACTGACCAGCGTGAGGTATCATTTTGACATTTAAAAAAAATTGAAAAAAGTGAAATGTCTTGTGAAATGATATGCCTAAAATTAAAAAATAAAACAGATTAGAAAAGCATTTGATGCGCCTTTGAATGATGCTCAAAACCATGTACAGCAATTGGACTGCACAGTTCAGAAAATCCACCAGACAAATCTTCCTGAATACTCTTTAAAATTGAACTTTAATTTCTCAGATGGCACCCCATATTGTAGAATATTGCACCAGTGTTATGTGTGTTTTCATTCGTAACGTATAAAATATTCTAACAAGAACTGATGGAACAGTCAATCAGTGGCATCAAATGATTGTCTAACTCTTACTTTTAGACATGTCATTTCATAAAGCAGTTAACCATTTTTTTCCAAAAAAATTTCAGTTGCAAAACTAAACCCCACACTACTCCTCTTGATACCCCATTTGTCTATTTCTCACACTTTGATTGAAATGGCAACTCTGACATAAATGCATTGAGTAATTTTCTCTCAAATAACTAATTGAGTTTTTCTTAATTACTTATAGAGTAAATTCAGTAGCTATTCAGGGATGAAGAGGTTAGCAAAGCATAGAGCAACGTGGAGAGCTGCATCAAATAAGTCTTCAAACTGAAGACCACAATAACAAAGGCAGCAGTATAATTGATGATTTATTTAAAAAGAAATATTAAGTAGTTATGCAGGTATACTCAAGCACTCAGAACCAAAGGATCTCCAGGACATTAAGGAGGGGCAAGGCAAACTAGTGAGATTCATGGAACAGAAACAAAGGAAAGGTAGTGAGATTTGTGGTTAAAATCATCTGAAATGGAGGTGTTACAGATTTCACTGTGGATAAAATGTGTAAATCACTGTTCACCATTTTCACACAAGATATTCTGAAAACTGGAGCTGCAGGCCAACATATAAATTCTACACTGGTGGCCATTAAAACTGCAACACTGTGAAGGCTGCATGTGAAAAATGTCAAATTGGCATTACATGCTTGAATATGCAAGAGATTAGTATTTCAGCACAGCTCACAAAGTAGGTAGGAGTAATGGCATTTCTGTTTTATGTACAAGGAAAGATAACACAGCAAGTTTCTCATTTAGAAATCACATTTGAACATCGGTGCTTTATGGAAAGATTGTGTTATGCCTCACATAAAATGGAGAAATATCTATCACCACATCAGCTATAAATAGCAGCAGGATTGTGGCCTTTTGGATCTGTGATTTATCGTTCTGTGATATTGCTGCTCACATTAGTCAGGATCCCAAGAAGGTCATGCAAATATGGAATTGATGGGTCAGGATCACATCACACAGAATCTCAATGGCTCCATACAATTAGCATTTGAGAGGACAGACATATGGTTTACTTGCAGCTGCAAGATTGTACAGTCACATCACGCAGCTTGCATCACAAAATGTGCTAGTTTGCAGCAAAACAAGTATCTACATGGACAGTGCAACTTATGTCTGGAGCACACAGACTGTCAGCAGGTGACCAATGTTGAGGCTGCCCTTGACACAGAAGGAACAGGAGGCATGCTGTCAATGGAGTGCCCAGTGACAACATTGGATACAGGAGTGCCACCAGATCAGCTTTCCAGACACATCATGGAACTGCATACACCATCACAATGGACATATTCTTGTGTGGAGGCTCCAAGGGGAACAAACATTCACACATTGCATTAATTTTCATATGGGCCCACCACCTGGTGAGATGCTATGGAGTACTATTGGGAATGCAACACAATCTCCTCTGGTTCACACAACTGATATTTTTGGGCCACAGACACTATATTTCCGATGTGTTAGGACCAGTGGCTGTTCTCTATCACTGTGGTCTTGATAACATTATTTTTCAGTAAGATAACACAAGACTGCATGCTGCCTGTGCTGTCCAGGTTGTCTGATTGTTGCATTTTCCCCAAACCTCTCACACACTGGAAACACTTGATCATGGGTTGCCTAAAGACTGGCACAACACCACCACTTACCAGCGACTATGACTGATGAAATAGGCACATACATGGCCCTGTCACATCAAGGTGTTCACCACCTACGTTCAGTGTCAACGTGCAATAACCACTCACAGACACCATGTGGCAGCACTATCAGTGGAAGGTATATAAATCTTGTTGGAGGGATGCAGTAAACAGTACAGTCACTGTCATAATGCAGAAGGGGACCAAAAAAGTACCTGATCACTTGCTTTCAGCCCCACCCCAAGAGTGGAAGCATTTCCTAAATCATTAAGTTTGTAAACAGTTTGCATGCTGTCAGGTTAAAGTATACCACGAATGGCAAAATGTTGCTACTAAAACCAGTGACAAGATAAATGTAGTGCACTATGGATGATAGATGACAGGGGTGAATGACAGCTGTGGAGATGTGTAGGGTTGATAGATGTGAAACTGTTGGGCAGTCAACCACCCAGATGAACCAGAGCGTTACTAAATGTGTTTCCTTAATGACCATTGCTGTCTATGGGCCTCTGCAGCTGGCACTTGATTCATGTACCCATCCTGACTGCTGTTCACCAGTGACAAAAGTTGGGATTTGCATGTCAGTACTCAATTGGATGTCCACTGAGTGGCAACATGTGGCCTTCTCAGAGGAATCATGTTTTATGTTCCATCGGACATGAATGGTATGCAATGACTGAAAGCAAAGTGTTGAGGCTGGAGGAGGGAGCATTATGGTCTGGGGAATGTTTTTGTGGTATTCCATGGGAGATCTCATCATTCAGAAAGGTACAATGGATCAACACAAATATACATCTGTTCTTGGAGACCATGTGCACCCACCCCTACATGCAGTTTGTTTTTCCTCAGCTCAATGACAACTATCAGCAGAACAATGTGACCTGTCACACAGCTTGCAGTGTACATGCACAGTCCAAAGAGCACCAGGATGAGTTTCCTGTACTCCTCTGGCCATCAAACTCCTCAGATATAAACCCAATCAAGAGTCTGTGCAACCAACTTGGTCAGGCTGTTCATGCCATGGATCTTCATCTGAGAAACTAGTGCAGATGGCCATGGCACTGGGGCCAGCGTGCTTCCACATCCCTGTTGGTACCTACCGGAACCTCATTGTCTCTCTTCCTGCATGTCTCGCAATAGTCCACACTGCAAAAGATGGTTATTCAGGGTTTTGACATGTAGTCACATTAATGTGACTGGATAGTGAAGCTGAAGTAGCATGGAATGGTGTACCTGCATCTGTGATCCAAACTCAGTACAACTAGATATCCAGTTGGATTAGAGCCATTGTTTCTGGTAGAGATGGCAGCTCTATGTACTAAATTTCATACCCTGCATACCTCAAGATCACCTAGAAATTTAATCAGATGTTCTACGTACTGTACAGTAAATGCACAATAAGTAAAATTTATTATTTTGTACCTTTCCCAGTTTTGCAATATTAATGGAAAGCAGTGTATATTCGTAGATTTCCAGAAAGCATTCCACACTCTATAGATTGTTAACAACAGGTCTGAGCTTATAATGGAATAGGTTTTTAAAGACGTGAGTATCTCAACAACTCTTTGAGAAATAGAACCCAGTACATTGTTCTAGACGGTGACTGCTCACAACAGACAAAATTAAAGCAAGAAGTTCTATGCAAGGGTGCTCGAAAAAGTAAGGTAACAAGTCCTCTGTACGAAAATGTTTTATTCAGGAGATCAAGGAGAAACATAAATGTACTAATGCATAGGTATTTATGAATTTCCCACATAGTAACCATGATAAGCAATTCCTCTGTTGGTAAACAAATCTGATGAAACATACACCAAAAATTTCATGGTCCAGGCCTAGGGGCCACTCAATAACAGACTCCTGAAAATCAGCATTGGTTCTAAAGTAGCAATTCCCCAGGTGCTATTTTAACGGTACAAAGAGATGAAAATCATTTGATGAAGGTCCAGCCTGTACCAAGGATATTCCAGTACAGTCCATCAGATATGAAGTAAATCGCATATAACTGAAGTCGCATGAGGATGAGCTATTTTGTTTCCTCTTCTTTGCTTTTCTGTGTTCATTCCAGCTTGGCACGATAATTGGGAGTTTTCACATTCTCTCCACTGCTGAGGAAATCAAACAGCAACACACACAGCATGTACCAAAATACTGTGGCCATAATTTAGTTGTTTTGAACTTCTTTTCAGGATAGGAACAAATGGTATCTCTATGACATTGACGTTTTCTTTGTTCGAGGCATTACAAGATGCATCTACAGTAATTCTCCATTGATGATATGGTGCAGAAAAAGGAACATTCTTCACCTGTTACCACATAAAGTGTTGGGCAAATAACCCCATTTTCTTTGGTTTATCATTATCTAAATCTGCATCCAAACAATGCAAAACAGTGTGAAGTGCATAGCTGAGGGTACTTCCCATTGCACTAGTTATTAAATGCTTCTGCTTGTTCAACTCACATATGCAGTGTGGGAAGAATGAGTGCTTAAATACCTCTGGCATGCACTGTAATTAGTCTAATCTTGTCTTCACAATTCCTACAGGTGTGAAACATAGGGTGTTGTAATATATTCCCAGATTCATCACTTAAAGCTGGTTCTCGAAACTTTGTAAATAAGGTTTAATAGGATACTTTGCACTTGCAGTAGTTACACACTACAAAAACTACTCAACATTAATAAGAGAAGTTATTAAAAAATCAAAGAATGCGCACATTAAGTCAGAAATCGGTAACTCTGATAATGGACTTACGTCTATATGGAATATACGAAAACAAGAGACAGGACAACAGGCTACAGAAGAGCATAACATCACTACTTATTTGAACGGAAAGCCTATAATTGACCATTCACTGGTAGCAGATACATCTAGTAATCACTTCTGAAATGCAGTAGAAAATACAGGGATAAACAGTTCAAGGGACAAAAATTATGGAAGAAGAAGCTCCTAAGTCAACTACCATATGGACTGGATGGCTTTCAATAATACTTCCTGTCATCTTGGTACCTGTCACCCATGGAGAAACTTCATTTGTGGTTACCTCACCTCTGTGGATAGTTGCCTTGCTTAGATTTCCTGAATTTCGCAACTAGGTAAGTGACTGATACTTCTGTATGCTGGTGGGGAAGGACTGTGCCATGTTGGGGAGCAACTTTGTTCAGGGTGCAAATATGAGCTTCATCCCACAGATGGGCTTTAATTGTTTGCAGGTGAACTGTGTGAATAGGAATGTTGTCATGGTTGATGTCTTATGGTGTAATATTCATCAAACATTTGTATTCTGCAATAGTGCACAATATGTCTAGGGCTTTCACAGTGAAAACAAACTGGCGTGTTGTCCTCCATCCTCCAGGTATCTGTTCTTCTGCAGGGCAATTTACTTGGTGGAGCAGTTGGCTGTACCTTCGTTGGTTAGATGCTGCATTGATGTTAGATGGCAGTGGTGTAAGTCCAAGTTGGCCAAGTCCATTCTTTGTGGCATGTTTGGCTGGTGGTGAAGCTAGTGCCAAAGATCAGGAAACATCCTCTTCAACATTCTCTGTTACTCCTGATGTATGGGGTCAACATTCACAGCTGTTTATCTCTTCTGTAATTGGTCTGACAGTTCTGGCTGCCATAAAATGCTGTATCTCTTCTCTTACAATCTGGTGTATGAGGGAAATGAGGTCATAGTGGTCTTCCACGACTGTAACAGGGACTCTTTTGTCTGACTTTGTATCTGTTGCATTTCCTCAGTGCACTGATGCCGTGTGATGGATTCCTCGGTTGTTGTGACATCCTTTACCAGAAGAGCATTGTACTTGTCTTTTGTGACTCCTTTCATCAAATGTGAGATTTTGTCGCCTTCTGTCATATTCAGATTCACAATGTTGCAAAGGGCTAAAGCATTATGTAGGTATGACTGTGTCATTTCCGCATAATGTTGGGCTGTGTTCTTCAATTGTTCTTCTGCTAAACAGACTTGCTGTTTATGGTCATCAGATCAGATTTTTATTTTTTCAGTTCAGCCTGAAATTTGCCGCAGCTATCGAGCCTCTCTTCACTGTTTTCAAATCTCTGCTATGTTGTGCCATCCAAGTAAAAATAGACATTTACAAACATATGTCATCCCACCTGTTGTGTTTGGCACTCGAATCTTCCAGCCATTTCATTAGGCTCTGACCAGTACCTCAAGAAAACACATGGATTTCTGATGTGCAGTTGACTTATTATTGACTTAGAATCCACTGGTCTCCTGAATATACAGACCTTTGGAAGAATGTACGGATTGTATTCTGTTTCTTGTTCGTGTAGGCAATGGCTTTTACATTGCCTAATTGGAGCCATGGTGATGTAGGTGTCTTGAAGTGCCCGGAATCTCCACCAAACAAAGTCATGTTGTAACCACACACAAGTACAAATTCAAAAACAGGATCATCAATGAAGTGCAACACTTAGAACTGAAAGCACGATTATTACAAATATGAATGTGCTGCAGAACAGAACTGAACTCCTGGACATGAATATTCCACAGAATACAAACACTGTATGCATAAAATATTTCAGTGACCTTCCAGAAATGATAAATATAAAGTAACAAATAATTGCTGGGGATTGGCTTTAAACTAGAAATCCACAGCAAGAGACACTAACCACTATCATACACTGCATGCAGTGCAGAGCAGACTGCAGCAATACTTCCACCATGAGTGGGCTTCTGAACTATCTGTTCTAGGTAGTTTTCAGACAAGGCTTTCAGTAATATTTCACACAATGTCTTATCACACCCACTACCTACAATATTGTAATTATCCCAGTTGACTGTTGAATGATCGAAGTCTCCTTCAAAGATGACAGAATGATTGGGGAACTCTCACACTAATAAACTGAGGTTTCTCTAAAGTTTTCATTTAAATCTGGGGGTGAGTCTTGTGGTCAATAGAAAGATATTATTCTAAGTTTATGCCTATCCTGAATACCGAGCATTGCACAAATGATCTCACATGTAGCTTCAATTTCTGTTGTAGTGGATTTGAATTTCTTGTCTACTGCAACAAATACACCACATCCATTTGCTATCAACCTATCCTGTCAATATACACTTAAATTTTCCCCAAAAATCTCACTGCTATCAATTTTGGATTTTAACCAACTTTCTGCACCTACTATTATGTGAGCTTTACCACTTTTTAGAAAGACTTCAAAGTATGGCACTTTGTTGTGAATGCTTTTCACTGCCGTTCAGTAGGATTTTAACACATTCACCTGATGAGGCAGTTCTTTGGGTCTTACATTGATACTTCCAGGTCTCCTACAGCAATCATTATCAGGATTGGATGGAGAGTCCCCTAATCCAAGCAGCCTAACCCTTGCATGCAGTCCACACACTGTCAGCTATCTGTGTAGCAGCCTCTGAAGTGTAGTGCTCACCTGAATCATTTAGGTGGACGCAACAGATATCAACTCCATAGCACAATTGTAGAAAGTCACATCCTAGTTTGTCACAAAAGCTTCGAAATCTATAGTTCAGGCCTTCCAATTAACTTAGAACCAGTGGGCCACAATCAGTTCAGAGGACAATGGTGTAAACTATATAAGCAAAGCTGTTCTTTTTAATCTTCTGTGCCAGTCACTGAAATGATCCATACATGATCTCAGGGCCCAGACGACAACCATCATTTGTTCCAATGTATACCCAAAGCTGCATTTAGCTGCACCATGTTCCCTCAGTGGTTCCTGGAACAGCATCTCTGACATATATAATGAGGCTCCAGGTACATAATGAGTATGTCTCTGGTGCCCCCCCCCCCCCCCTCCTGCTGCCATTTTGTCATGAGTGTCATTATCCTCTATCTGTTGTAACTTCTAGTGATTAAAAGACCCCTATCCTCTTGTGTTTGTCTCCCCTTGACATGGGACACAGCATGTTTCCCAACAGGTGAAGTGAGTCTTACTGGCTCAATTTCATTTCAATTGGAAGACAGCACATCTAACTTGTTGATTTGGGGGATGGGTGTAACACACTGCATTCTCTCTGGTTCCTGTCTTCCCTGGAACTCTCGGTGCAGAGTTGTGCATGTCACTGGCCATCCTCAGATTTCTGTTCTTGATTTGTCCAAAAACAGTGTGATTTGTTCAAGTTTGTAAAGTATTTGGTTATTAGTATGAATATTAGCTACAACATCAGATTCATGGACTCCAGGAAGTAAGCAGTGGCTGAAACTCACTGTGAACAAAATGCAGTGTTCTTTGTAGCACAGCTGTGGAAGTGGAACCTCCTCTTACTTCACTGTTGGCTGAAATATTTATGGACTATTTTGAACAACATTTTCTGAAAAAAGAACCTTTGAGTGCAAATATCCAACACTGGTTTCGATATGTACCTCATGTCCTCTGTATGTGGACTGGTACTACAAGACAACTCAACACATTTTTGAAAAAAGCTAAACAGTCAACATAAAAATATTCAATTCACAATGGAGATTGGCAACAACTCCGTAAACTTCTTAGATCTTAGCATTGACACAATTACACAGACATAGTATTTCAAAATTTATAGAAAAACTACAACTACAGACACAGTAATACCTCCTTGTTCACAATAGTCCATAGCTCACTAACATGCAGCTTTCCACTCAATGGTACACCATCTCATACCCGTCCCCATGTCCACAGATAATTTTAAAGAAGAGTTAGATACAATAAAATTTATTGCCTCAGCCAATAGCTACAGTCCAGTCATTATTGACCACATCTTGCATAGGAAACAAAAACGGAAAATTATACCCCTCTTCTATGCTCCATCTGCTTCCCCATCCACTGTCTGCAAGAAATGGTGTCCATTACCATATCTAACAGAAATATCACAGATTGTAGCCAAAGCACTGAAAGCCTGCACGTATAGGGTTTCTTCCTATGTTAAGAACACCACAGCCCAGTGTATTTTTAATAGCAAAGATAAGATCCAGTTATTAGCCAACAGTGGAGTATACAAAATTACCTGTTCTGATTGTGAAAAGTTTAACATTGGTCAGTCAGGCCACAACTACCAGCCAGAGTCCCATCTCCTTCACCTAGCAAACAAAGGCCATAAACTCAACCAGCTGGAAGCCCTGGAAACTAACAAACATCTGGCTCAGAGTCGAGATCTAATCTTAAATGACCAGACACTTCCCCTCTCCTAAATGTCACATAAACCTCTCAGTTTTTCATTACTTCCCACCTTGTCTGTTCCTACATATTCCCCCATTTTCCTGTATTCAATGACTTCTTTTATTTTATTGAAATTGCTTACGTAATCCATGTAGACTGTAGTTTCAATTGTTAAGGCTTTCTTTCAACTAGTACCCGTGTTACTTTCCATATTTCATACCTCTTGTAGTAGTCTCATCAAGCATTGTTTTATTTTACGTGATTTATTTATTTAATGGAAACTGTTAAATAGTTACTGTTTTGAGTATAATGGTAATGTATTTGTGTGTTGTTCACCCTTTTTTATCTTTTAAAATATGAGGATATTGAATGGCTAATTCAGTATGTAAAGGGAGATGAAAATCTAATCCTCATGGGGGATTGGAACATAGTTGTAGGAGAAGGAGAAGGAGTAGAAGAAAGGGTTATAGGAGAATATGGGCTTGGCATTAGGACTGAGAGAGGAGAAAGACTAATTGAGTTCTGCAATACATTTAAGATAGTAATGGCAAATACTCTGTTTGAAAATCACAAGAGGAGGAGGTCTACTTGGAAAATACTGGGGAATATGGGAAGATTCCAGTTAGATAATGCCACGATCAGGCAGAGATTCCAAAATCAGTTAGCAGATTGTAAGTGTATCCAGGAGCGATACAGGCTCAGATCAAAAATTGAGTGATGAGTATGCTGAAGTCAAGACACCAGTCAGGAAGAATCAATGCACAATCAAGTAGGATACAAAAGTACTAAGGAACGAAGAGATGTGCTTGAAGCTCTCTGAGGTTATAGCATCTGTGATAATGAACAGCTCAGTAGACAGTTCAGTTGAAAAGGAATGGACATCTCTACAAAGGTCAATCAAAAAACAATGGAAAATCCAGGACGGAATGTAACAAAACGAGAGAAGGAAAGTTGCTACTTACCATATAGCGAAGATACTGAGCCGCGATAGGCACAATAAAAAGATTCACACAATCTTAGCTTTCAACCATTAAGGTCTTTGTCAGCAGTAGACACACACACACACACACACACACACACACTCTCTCTCTCTCTCTCTCTCTCTCTCTCTCTCTCTCTCTCTCTCTCTCACGCAAGCGCAACTTGCACACACATCTGCAAGTCTCAGAGAGCTGAAACTACACTGTGAGCAGCATCACCAGTGCATGATGGGGGTGGCGACTGAGTGGGGGTAGGTGGAGGCTGGGGCAGGGAGGGGGAGGGATAGTATGGTGGGAGTGGCAGACAGTGAAGTGTTGCAGTTTAGACGGAGGGTAGGAGAGATGGTGTGGAGGGGGGAGGGTGTAAGTAGCAGAAAGGATAGAAATAAAAATAAATTAAAAGATTGGGTGTGGCGGTGGGAACTTTCCCTGCAATACATCCTATGTTCCCGTAACCCTCCTGGCCTCAACCTTTGTTAGTCACTGTCCTCACCCATCCAGCCCCCTCCCTGTTCCCATTCCAGCACTACACAATTCAGAAAAGCTGGTGTTGGTGGGAAGGATCCATATGGCACAGGCTGTGAAGCAGTCATTGAGATGAGGGGTATAATGTTTGGCAGTGTGTGTGTATGTGTGTCTATTGCTGACAAAGGCCTTAATGGCTGAAAGCTATGAACGTGTGAATCTTTTTATTGTGCATATCGCGGCTCAGCATCTCCGCTATATGTTGAGTAGCAACTTTCCTTCCCTCATATAATCATAGAAGTTGGAAAGAAAAACATAGGTACAAGGAGGATAACAGTGAAAAAACCTTGGGCAATATAAGAAGTACTTCACTTGACTGATTAACGAAGGAAGTACAAAAATGTTCAGGGAAATTCAGGTATACAGAAACACAAGTCACCAAGGA
This sequence comes from Schistocerca cancellata, assembly GCF_023864275.1. Lineage (NCBI taxonomy): Eukaryota > Metazoa > Arthropoda > Insecta > Orthoptera > Acrididae > Schistocerca > Schistocerca cancellata. Next base: position 67,625,454 of record NC_064634.1, read on the forward strand.
ATGAAATAAATAGGAAGTGAAGGGAAGCCAAGGTGAAATGGCTGCATGAAAAATGTAAAGAAATAAAAAAATTAATGTTTGTTGGAATGACTCAGTCAGGATATAGAAAAGTCAAAACAACCTTTGCTGAAATCAAAGATAAGGACGGTAACATTAAGAGCGCAATGGGAATTCCACTGTTAGTTGCAAAGGAGAGAGCAGATGGACGTAAAGAGTATACTGAAGGCCTCTCTGAATAGGAGTGAACTTATCTGATGACATGATAAAAAAAGAAACAGGAGTCAGTATTAGGGTACAGTATTAGAATCACAATTTAAAATGTTGATAGACAATAAAACCTCGTAGCTCCATCTGTCTGTGAAAACCTCTTGATCCCAGTAGCCAGTATCTCCATTATCAATGAGAGATTTGAAAGTGTATGGATTTTATAACCTGTCAATAACTAGGCTTCTGCTATATAGTTACATATGCCACATGTAACGGGACATCCTGCTCTAGCATTACTTTTCCTCAACTGTAGTTGTCAATATCAGTATTATTTTTCGAATTTTGGACAGTTTAATATTATCTCAGTTGCTTTTCTGAAATCTTTCATTTAATTTTATACACAGTATGCCATATTTCAAGATAAAATTTATGAAAAGGAATTGCTTTATACAATATTTGAGTTTTGATGTTACAATCTATAAGCACTAGTTCTGAATGTACAGTTAAAATTATTTTTTTTAGAAACATTTGAAATTACAAATTAATTGCACACTTAAAATTTCTATTGTTAATTATACAATTCTGTTTATTTCTGGATTCATTTGTGAAATAATAATCGAAATTAATAATGTAACAGAAACTAGTAGGAATTCATATGTTAAGAAAAATTGTAAACCCTGTGGAATATTGTTATTTCCGCAGAGTGTGGGAGTTGTAAGTTTGCCTCTGATGTGATCAGACGTATTTTTGTATAATAGGTGCGAACAACGTAATTTCGGCTTCGTTAATGTGAAAAATTAAAAAAAAACTGTATGATATACTAAAATGTGAGCAAATCAGAGGAAAATATATTGACACAAAAAATTCTGCAACAACAATCTCCCAAACCAATTATGAGGTCCTGATGTTAGATTTTCAGCTTCAAGAATCAGACCCCTAGACAAGAAGAACTGGAGCCATCTCAACATGGCAAGCTAAATAAACTCGAAAGTTTATTATAATCTTCACTCCTCTCAAATCTTCATAAAAGACTTTGCATATTAATTACTTGGACTGGGCATTGTTTAATGTGTACAGTAGATGAAAGAAGGTAGGAGGGGGGAGATTATGCACAACATTATCTGTATCACTTCGTATCTTTTTTAAGAAACGGTTTTTGTTTCTCCTGTAAAATTTAACAAAATGGAGTTATGAGGTTTTCACTGACTATCATCGAAAAGAGCTCTGGAAGACTTAAAATCAAATAAGGCAGAAGGGATAGATAACATTCCATCGGAATTTCTAAAATCGTTGGTGGAAGGGATAGATAACATTCCACCGGAATTTCTAAAATCGTTGTTGGAAGTGGCAACAAAATGACTATTCTCGTTGGTGCGTAGCTTGTATGACAATGGAGATATACCACCAGACTTCCAGAAAAACATCATCCATACAATTCCAAAGACTGCAAAAGCCAACAAGTGTGAGAATTATTGCACCATCATTTCAATAGCTCATATGTTCACATTGCTGAGAAGAATAATACACAGAAGAATGGAAAAAAAAACTGAGGGTCTCTTACATGAGGATCAGTTTGGGTTACGAAAAGTACTGGCACGACAGCATTGGTTCTGAAAATGGAAGCAAGAATGAAGAAAAATCAAGACACATTCATACTATTTGTCAACTTGGAAAAACCATTCAACAAAGTAAAATGATGCAAGATGTTCAAAATTTTTAGAAAAATAGACGTAAGCTATAGGGAAGGTGGGTAATATATGATAAGTCAAGAACCAAGAGGGAAGAATAAGAGTGGAAGACTATGAAGGAAGTGCTCAGATTGAAAAGGGTGTAAGGCAGGGATGTAGTCTTTCTCACTTACTGTGCAGTCTATACACTGAAGAAGCATTGACAAAAAAAAGAAAGGTTCCAGAGTGGGATTGAAATCCAAGGTGAAAAGATATCAACAAGATTCGCTGATGATATCGCTGTCCTCAGTGAAAGTGAAGAAGAACTACAGGACTCGCTGAATGGAATGACCAGTCTAATTAGTACAAAATATGGACTGAGAGGAAACCAAGAAAGATTAAAGTAATGAGAAGTAGCAGAAATGAAAACAGCGGGAAACTTAATAACAGAATTGGTGATGACAAAGTTAAGAAATTCCTGTACTTAGGCAGCAAAATAACCCATGATGGACAGAGCAAGGAAGACACAAGAAGCAGATTATAACTAGCAAAAATGACATTTCTGTCCAAGAGAATTCTACTAGTGCCAAACACTGGTCTTAATTTGAGGAATTAATTTCTGAGAATGTACATTTGAAGCAGAGTATTTTATGATAGTGGGACATGGACTGTGGCAGATCCAGAAAAGAAGAGAAAGAAAGCATTTAAGAGGTTATGGTACAGAAGAATGTTGAAAATTAGGTGAACTGATAAGGTAAGGAATGAGGAGGTTCTCTGCAGAATTGGTGAGGAAAGGAATATTTAGAAATCTCTGACAAGAAGAAAGGACAGGATGATAGAACATCTATTACAACGTAAGGGAAGAATTTCACTATCCAAAATATTTGAAAAGGAAGTCACCATACAAATTAAAAATTTCATAGAAAAATTTAAAATAATTAAGAAAATCAGTATGGATTTCAAAGGCAAAACCACAATATCTCACATTTTGTTGATAAAATTAGCTCATGTCTAGACAACTCACTGCATGCCACAGGAATTTTTTGTGACTTATCAAAGGCCTTTGACAGTGTGAATCATTCCTTGTAACTCTGTAAACTGGAAAAGTATGGAATTAGGGGCATGGTATTAGAATGGTTAAAGTCCTATTTAACCAACTGAAGACAAAGACTGGTTATAACATCAGAGGAAGGAACAAATATTTCAAAATGGAAAACCATTTCACATGGAGTACCCCAAGGTTCTGTCTTGGGTCTGATTCTGTTTTTGTTTTATGTGTGGCACCGATGAGGTCGACAGCAGCATCGATATGCGTTCGTCTTTGGACTCTGAGCATCGTCTTTGGACTGTTCTGCCATTTTCAGTTCTTTGTGAGCCTTGCCTGTTTTTAGGTGAATAAATGAACTACTGCAAAATGGGTGTTGTATGGTGTAACCAACCCAAACTTCTCCCTCATATGTAAATGATCTGCCACTTAAGCCTCTGTCGGGAGCGGTGTTTGTCGCACCGAGATCGGGCACGGTGTATCAAATTGATCACACCGTTTATTCACGTGATCATTTATTAAATTCTGTTCACAAAACGTAAGTGCCAAATATATTTAAAGGAAGACAAAGATGACATACGAGCACAACTGCAGTAGAAATATTCATCATTCAGATTTCTTATCGTCAATGTAGGGCTTTAGTAACAAATGATGAAAACGTCGCTTATTCATTTGCTTCTTCATTATATTTCACTAATAAAACACATTACAAATGACAATTATCTTTACAGAAAGGCTATTATGACACTGGAGCAGAATAACAATGATATTACAACTCATCCATTTGTTTCATCGTCACTTTTTGACTGTGGTAACAAATGTGGAATTTTTCCACATTCAGATCAAAAAGGCTCAATGTGTATCAAACAGATAGGCTTCTGGCACATTTTGCAACAATATTTTGTCAGTCTTTTTTTTTCTGTGCAGGTATTACACCTTTTCCTCTTCATCCCAGTCCCTTGTTCTTTGTTTCTGCTTGTGTCTTCTGCTTCTTCTTCACACATTGGCATATATTGTTGTAGCTGCAGTTGAAGATCTCTGTGAATTCCTGAGGTGTCCAAGCATCTACGAACCAAGTGAGGTAGAACTAACGCATGTGAGAGTTCCTTCAGGAATCCTTTTCTCATTGTTGCCATAGTAAATTACTTGTGAATTGATTCAACTCATATTGATCATTGCAAAAAAAATATGACCTTGGGCCAACGGCACACATTTCTTGTTACATTGTATGAAGCGGTCAACTTATCCGTAATGTCGACTCCACCTTTGGTGCTATTGTAAAATGTTACAATGGATGGCTTCTGTTTATCTCCAGTGTCAGCATCTACTGAATTATCTTCATGCAAACTTGATGCCAAGATAACAAAAACTTCCCCTTTTTAGGAACGTAGGAAACAAGAGTACAGCCTTTCTTGAAGCCAAAAAGTGAACTATGGACAGCCCTGCCTTTACTGGTAGCAAACTCCAGAGGAATCTCACGCTTGTTTTTCTTCATCATCCAACAAAAGAAAGATTTTTTCTTCTTAGCTCTTCTATCAAACCAATAATAGGAAACCAATTGTCTGCTGTCACATTTCCACCTGACTGATAAATTGGTTCACATAGTCGCAGAACAACATCTGAAAGTTTATTGCTAACGTGATACAATCCTTCTGGCTGCAGCCCAGCGTATATTTCCAGATTATAGAGATAAAATACTTGGGAATCCACAAGAGCATATATCTTAATTCCATATTTGTTTGGTTTGCTAGGTATGTATTGGCGAAAACTGCACCTTCCACGGAATCCTTCAAGTTTCTCATCTTCTGTAATGTTTTCTCCGAGGGTGTTGGCTTTCTGTCAATTCTGTACAAACAGAGAAAATATTTCCCGAATCGCTGTTATCTTGTCTAATTTTCTCCTTTCATCGCGAGTCACACGATTGTCGAATCTAAGGCACCGCATGATGAATTTGAAACGTTTTATGTTCATAACGAGACGAAATTTTTCAGTTCCATCCCCATCACTTCACCACAGATCTTCTAAGCTTTGTCTGTTACTTTTGTTAACACCAGCCAAAAACAGAAGACCAATGAAAGCTTTTAATTCAATAATATCTATAGGTTTTACGTCTCTCTCTAGCTGAAAGGAAGCTTTGATGCTCTCAATATACTGATTGGTATACAGAACTATAAAAGACAAAATGTCATCATCTATGAGGCAATTCCAACATTCCAAAGGCGTTCTCAATGCTTTCGCCGCACCTATAGGACCAGGCAACTTTCGAATAATATTGTGGGCCTTGAAACGTACTCTCTGCGATGGTGGACCTTTATTCCATTTTGTCTCTTTGTCCCTTCCAGTATAATAATGATGGCTTTCTTCAAGTACTTCCTCGTCGTTTTCACTATCGTTTTTCTCTGTTTCTGAATCTTCCTGCTGAACTTCAACTGCGTCATCACAATCTGTGTCTACTTCATCTTCAAAATCCTCTTGAACTTCATCATTATCCTCTTCGAACAACATTTTTTGTATTTCTGCAACATGATTTGGCTCAAGGAGGTTGTATGTCTTACTGTAGCCTGCCATGATCAAGAGTCTCACACTAAAATGATAAAATTCCTATAAAATAATGCAGTCAGGTGCAGTTTATCAATCTGATACCTGATACTCAAACATTCTTAACTGACGATTAAATGGTCCAAAAAGCAAATAAGTGCATTACACATTGTATATTAATATTGTACTACACTCCTGGAAATAAGAACACCGTGAATTCATTGTCCCAGGAAGGGGAAACTTTATTGACACATTCCTGGGGTCAGATATATCACATGATCACACTGACAGAACCACAGGCACATAGACACAGGCAACAGAGCATGCACAATGTCGGCACTAGTACAGTGTATATCCACCTTTCGCAGCAATGCAGGCTGCTATTCTCCCATGGAGACGATCGTAGAGATGCTGGATGTAGTCCTGTGGAACGGCTTGCCATGCCATTTCCACCTGGCGCCTCAGTTGGACCAGCGTTCGTGCTGGACGTGCAGACCGCGTGAGACGACGCTTCATCCAGTCCCAAACATGCTCAATGGGGGACAGATCCGGAGATCTTGCTGGCCAGGGTAGTTGACTTACACCTTCTAGAGCACGTTGGGTGGCACGGGATACATGCGGACGTGCATTGTCCTGTTGGAACAGCAAGTTCCCTTGCCGGTCTAGGAATGGTAGAACGATGGGTTCGATGACGGTTTGGATGTACCGTGCACTATTCAGTGTCCCCTCGACGATCACCAGTGGTGAACGGCCAGTGTAGGAGATCGCTCCCCACACCATGATGCCAGGTGTTGGCCCTGTGTGCCTCCGTCGTATGCAGTCCTGATTGTGGCGCTCACCTGCACGGCGCCAAACACGAATACGACCATCATTGGCACCAAGGCAGAAGCGACTCTCATCGCTGAAGACGACACGTCTCCATTTGTCCCTCCATTCACGCCTGTCGCGACACCACTGGAGGCGGGCTGCACGATGTTGGGGCGTGAGCGGAAGACGGCCTAACGGTGTGCGGGACCGTAGCCCAGCTTCATGGAGACGGTTGCGAATGGTCCTCGCCGATACCCCAGGAGCAACAGTGTCCCTAATTTGCTGGGAAGTGGCGGTGCGGTCCCCTACGGCACTGCGTAAGATCCTACGGTCTTGGCGTGCATCCGTGCGTCGCTGCGGTCCGGTCCCAGGTCGACGGGCACGTGCACCTTCCGCCGACCACTGGCGACAACATCGATGTACTGTAGAGACCTCACGCCCCACGTGTTGAGCAATTCGGCGGTACGTCCACCCGGCCTCCCGCATGCCCACTATACACCCTCGCTCAAAGTCCGTCAACTGCACATACGGTTCATGTCCACGCTGTCGCGGCATGCTACCAGTGTTAAAGACTGCGATGAAGCTCCGTATGCCACGGCAAACTGGCTGACACTGATGGCGGCGGTGCACAAATGCTGGGCAGCTAGCGCCATTTGACGGCCAACACCGCGGTTCCTGGTGTGTCCGCTGTGCCGTGCGTGTGATCATTGCTTGTACAGCCCTCTCGCAGTGTCCGGAGCAAGTATGGTGGGTCTGACACACCGGTGTCAATGTGTTCTTTTTTCCATTTCCAGGAGTGTACTTACTAAGTTATGTTGATAACCAAAGAAATGAATTGTTGAAATGCAACACGAACGGGCGCAGTGTGTCAAACTGATCAATCAGCGCATATATCAACAACAGAGCAGTCGTATCGACACTGAAGCACACACCAATGACAAGCGTTCGGAAAAGGCTAGCTACTAGTGAGTAGGAGTCAGTGCTGCCTCTCGTTGACAAATAATTTACAGTAAACTTCGAGGTGTATCAATTAGAACAGCCGCGCCTGACGGAAGGTTAATATTGAGTGTCAGTCAGTTTTATATGCAGATGACACATCTTTAATCATTGAAAGTAAGAGTACTAATCAAATTCCACAAACTGTATTAAACACTTTAGAAAAATTAGATACCTGGCTTGATTTACATGGGTTAAAATTAAACATGGGAAAGATTCAGTTAATGCAGTTTAAAAGAAAACAAGCAAAATTAAGTGATATTCAGATCAGTCACAGAAACTATAATTTGCAGGAAGCTAGTTGCGTGAAATTCCTAGGAATGCAACTAGATAAAAATCTATCATGGGGATCACATATACAGTACCTTGCAAATAAATTAAATAGCCTAGCATTTGCAATGAGGATATTGTACAATGCTACCAGTATGGGCATAAGAGAAGTAGTATATCACAGCTAGCTACTTTAAGTCAGTAATAAGGCACGGAATTGTGTAACTCAAACCATATGTGTCGAATACTAAAACTTCAGAAAACCATCATTAAACATATGCACAATGTAGGGCAAAGAAAATTGTGTTGTAGGTCAAAGAAAATCATGTTGCCCATTCCTAAAAAGCCTAAGTATATTAAGTGTTCCCTCACTGTACATACACGTGCTGATTATCTTTGTACACAGTAACCCTGATTTATTTGTAGCAAATCATTTTCAACATGATTACAACGCCGGAAATCAAAATAATTTTATGCTGCTCACCCACCGTTTAAAACTTTATGCTCAAACTCCACATTATATGGGTATGAAAATTTATAACAAAGTGAAAGGAAGAGAATTGCACAGCATAAATTAGAAACACTGAAAAAATCCTTATATGAGAAACTAGTGCAGAAATGTTACTATTCAGTGGGAGAATTCATAAATGACAACCTGAAAATTTGAGCAGGAGAGAGCAAGTACTAAGGACTGTTAATCTTTAGAAGTTTGTTACTTTTGAAGAAAAATTATTAATTGCTTGATTAAGTAATTATCCAGTACTGTATGTTATATTACTGGCAATGCAGTGATTTGAGCTGGAGCAAATGACATCTACAGAAACAGTGCCATGAACATGTTTAAACAGCTCATGAGACTTATGTTATTCGTAACAAATATCTTTAGCCTCAGATATGACCTGCCTGAAAGCTCACCAATAAACAAAGAAATTTGTAGAATAAATGTTAAACTTAAAAGCACTTGCAACACATTCAGTAATGTGAGACTAATAGATGTCAGCTCACTTGACAGAACATGCTTCACCAGACATGGACTTCACTTGAACAATAAAGGAAAGTATACATTAGGAAAGATGGTAAATGAAGCTATTAAATGTAAGGCCCAAAAGACCATTGGAGAACTAGGGTGGCATGAACCCACTACTGAACCAACAGCAGCAGCCACCTCACCAGAATGCAACAGAAGTGTACCAGCCAGAACTGCAGATACAGCCACATCAGCACCCAAGAGGAAGAATAATGCTGCTACTCGCTCATCTACCAGATGCAGGAAAGTGACTAACTGTAGTGAAGATTTTTTATGAACTGTTATGCCCCAGTCAGTGCCACAAAAACTGTAAATACAGAAGTATCAAATTCTTTGCTTATCCTTGCTGACAACAGAATTTTAATTTTGCATCTAAATGTATAGTCAATCAGAAACAAAATAGATGAAATAGATGTATTTCTAATTTCAAACCCATGCCACATTTTTTGTGTAACTGAACACTGGCTCACAGCTGATGCGACTGCTCTGTGTATCCCTGAAGGATTTGAGTTAGCAAGTTCACACTGTAGAAACAAAAGCAGACATGGAGGAGTTGCAATTTTTATAAACAAAAACGCTAACATTGAATATGTAGCACAGAAAGTCGATCAGTTTTACAAAGACCAACTTTTTGAAATTGTTGTAGTGCTACTTCCAAAACAAAAGTTAGTGCTCATCTCTATTTATTGCACCCCAAGCTCTGATACAGATCAGTTTATCGATCAAATGGAGACTCTAAATAAGTACCTGTTGGTAAAATACAGGCACCACAAGACAGTATACATTGGTGACATTAATACTGACATTCTACAAAAAAACACCAACTGTCACACATTTCCAAAACCTGCTAAGATCCAACAACTTGTACTGTGTGAATGACCAGCCAACTCGGTTAGCGGCATGCCTGGATAACATAATTTCCAATTTACCATAAGATGAATATCAGTACAGAGTGATAGATCCAATATTATCTGATCACCGTGGCCTATGGCTGATGGTCAATCGTGAAACACACACTATTCAGCAACCTAAACACTTTTAAGAGGATCAGACTGTTATAGCCAGGCAATGTCAAACAGCTAAGACAAAAATTATCAAAACTTGAGTGGGATAGAGTATATAACTGTGATAGCAATGACAATGCTTTTAACATATTTATTAACATACTAAAGAGCTTAGTTCAAAGCTGCTGCCCACAAGTAACTAAAAAGGTGAAAACACATGGTCTATCAAACAAGAAAAAGTGAAACAACTGGTTCACTCCTAACCTGCATGTCCTATTAAAATGGCTAAAACTGGTAATCTAGAATGGAAACAGAGGTACAAAGAAGGAATTCTTTGTAAACAGCACTAAGTATGAAGCTGCTCCTACCTCTGCACAAAATGATGCAACTTCTGGAAGTTTTTTCCATAACATACCTGACAATAACTTATCCTTTAAATGGAAACAGGTTACCTGCCAAATTGAACACAAAGTGGTCACAAACCTACAATCATCTTACAGTGAAGATCTGTATGGTATCTCGAACAACATCCTGAAACAAATAACTGACATAATTGTTGCCCCTCTTACCTTTCTGATCAAAATACCTTTAAAACTGGAAAGTTTCCTGAGGTCCTGAAGGCTACTATTGTTGTCCCTATTTATAAAATAGGGGAAAAAAACAAACCTGAAAGTTATCGCCCAGTATCTCTCATACCTTTAATATACGAGGTAATAGAATGTTGTATTAAATTACAACTTTGCAAGTATTTTGGTGATCATAATCTTATCTCCTCATCACTCTTTGGATTTAGGCCTGGGTTGTCTACAGTAAATGCGATAGAAACTCTTGTAACAGACATTCTTAATGGCTTTGAGAACAATTCCTACACATGTGCCTTTCTACTAGATCTGAGCAAAGCATTTGATACTGTGTCACACAAAATACTCATAAATAAGCTGGAGTGCTATGGTATCAAGAATAATGAACTGACACTAATTGGATCATATTTGACTAACAGAACTCAAGTGGTCATGGTAAATAACTGTCAATCAAATGCCCTGCCAGTAGTTAGAGGTGTGCCACAAGGCTCAGTGCTTGGGCCATTCCTTTTCTTAATATACATGAATGACTTGCCAACTTTCTTGCCTGACAAGCCAATAATATATGATGACAACACTACCCTGATTACTGTGGGCCACAAATTGGAGGAGGTGAAACAAAAAACAAAAGCTAGTCTTGAAAAGGCTGCCATATGGCTCCACAGTAACATGCTAATCCTAAACAATAGCAAAACCGAGACTATGTTTTTCTATCTGCACAAGCTTAATGCAAAAGTAAATGAATCTGACTCAGTAAGGCTTCTGGGAATCCATCTGGATCCTAAACTGACTTGGAACTGCCATACCGAACAGTTATGTACCAAACTATCGAGAGTAGTCTTCTTGTTAAAGAAATTAAAAACATTAGTTAGCAAACAACGACTTTTTCAACTTCTTACGTTGCCTTCTTTCTGTGTCACCTCCAGTATGCAATAAAACTATGGGGCAACTCTCATGGTGCTCAGACAACGTTCATGTGGCAGAAGAAAGCCATAAGAGCAACTACTGGCATTACAAACCAAGAATCACATAGAAAGCATGTAAGGACCTCAGCATCTTGACTGTACCTTCCCTTTACATTAAAACATTTCTTCTCTCTACAAAAAATCAAATACATACACTACCTTACATACACTACCTTACAAGACTGTGTAAGGTCCAAAGTAGCTTTAAACAAATAGGGATAAAATTATATAACAAGCTACCACCACCAGTGAGAGACGTACCATGTGATACCTTCCGTAAGCACATTCACAACTTGTTAGTTGATAAGTGTGTGTATAGTATTAAGGAATCTGAATGTATATAGTATAGTATTAAGGAATCTGAATGTATATAGTAAAAGTAAACATGTAAACTATCAAATGTGATCATATTTTAAGTATGTAATTGTCTATTTCAACTTATGTTGGCTAATGACAAATAAATAAATAAATTATAAGAAAAATTGTAAACCAGTTTTTGTGTTTTGACAAGTCTCTTATATATTAAGTCAATGGCTTTAAATTGTATGTTACGAGAAAATAAACTTCTCTTCCATTCTATTCTATTCTTCCATGATCCTAGAGACAGACTGTTGTGTGCATGTGCACCTAAGCAGCTATACGTGAGGCTGCAAGGGAGAAGACACGTCTGTTATGCTTAACCATGTACCTTTTCTCGAATGATATGAACTATGGAATTAGACTACTATACTGCTAGTTAGTCTATTTGTTTCACTTTTTTGGTTGTTTTCTTTTACAGAAAAATTTGACTTTTGCCTTGCATCCACAATGAATAAGATCTGTGACTTAAGTGAACTTCAACAGCTTAAGTTTTCACAATTGTCTTTCCTTGGGGAACTCATAGTAAATAATTGAGAATGTTCAACACCTGATATACTAACATCTCAGCCAGGCATAGGCAACAATACAAAATATATTCCTTGCTTTAATTCCGAATGATTCAAATGGGAAAGTTGGCCTCGTGGTTAAGAAAAAAATGCATCGTTCTTCTATCTGTGTTTGCAGTTTGATGGTGGTGGAACCTGGACAAAAGATGGTTTTAGAAATATAAACAACATGAAAGAAAAGACTGAAGAGCATGACAAGTCTAAGAAGCACATCAATAATGAGGTTTCACTGTGACTTTAGGAACTGTTAGTATTATGGAGAAACTTAGAGGAGCTTACAGACTTTCAATTAATGAGCATAATATAAAGAGATAAAAGAACGTGATTTTTCCAAAATAATAGACTATTTTCTTTTGTGGAAATTTTGGATCTTCCTTATGCGGAAATGATGAAAATGACAATTCAGTGAATCCAGGGGAATTTAGAGGAATAGTAATTTTTGCATCTAAATTAAGTGTGTGAGAACTCTATACTCCCTGCACTGGATCTTCTTGGTTGAAGCATTCTATTCATACATCTTCTTAGACAAATGTGTCAAAATCCTCTTTGCTGTTTTTATCATTGTGAATTTTTCATTTCTTCACCGTTTTTCCATTTAAATTTTGCTCCATTGGATACATGAACATATTCTGATTTCTCGGAGTAATTCCCTTGTCTTCTTATGTTTGGTAGCTATGGCAACAAGTAACAGCTTCTTTTCTCATTTTTGACTTAAAATTCCTGTTTTTTCGGTCCTTTTACACAAGTCACCATGTTCTAACGTTCCTGATTTAAAAAGTGAGTGTGAATCTGGGTTATTTTGGTTTATTCCTCTAAACCACCTTCCACTTCTTTATGAGGTGACTTACTTGGAACTTGCAGCCACTCTTCTTTACTGGATAGCCGGCTGCTGGAAACCCTCTCAACTTCTTCTCCATTGAATAATGCTAGGTACAGGAATTTTTAGACTCTTTCTACTTATGAAATAAGTAGACATACAAACTTTGTTTTTGTCAATTAATGATGTATTTGACTTTCATATGCAATAAAACTCTCACTTTCAACATAAATATATAACTTCCGGTTAGTCCCTTGTACTGTTGAACATCAGAAACAAATTAAATTACAGTTAAAAGAAAGCTGGCTTTGATACCGTAACTTTTCTTAACATCAATCAGAAAATAAGTCTTGCCTATAGCAAGGTTATGTCAAGAGTTTTTTTTCAACTGTCTTTGTTTTAATAACAATAGTCAATGACACAAGAAGCACAGAGCTCCATATAAACTTCATGATTCTTCCTTACACACTCACTAAAACATCTATGGATTGCCTGACAGGTACTTGTCGGTGCCATTCATCCGCCGCATCTACTTTCTTCCTGATTTTAAACCTGCACACACAAACATGTGATGCCCAGTAGGTAGGATTCTACCATCCCACACTCATATCCAGAATTTTGCGTGTTCGAGATGGTAGAAGGCTGAGTGATTCTAGAATTTACGTAGAAATTCTTGAATCGCTACAATATCAATGTAAAGGTCTATATGTTAGCTTTCCAAGGGTACCATTTTCATTGCTGTAACTGAATTAGAACTAGAATTACAGTCATTTATGTTGTGACGGATGCATGTATATTTTGCACTAATTTCAAACTTTACAGACCTATAATTTGCTTCACAGTTGTAACACACACCTGCAAACTGGTATTTTTCCATCTCGTTTCTGGATCACTGAATGCACCAAATTTGAAAGAAGTCTGAAATGTTCAGGTTGAATATTTTACTTTACTGCATTGAATTGACATGGAATGACCCTTAAACCACATCCCTCCCCCCATTAAAGGAGAGATCGTACAACCATCTTGGAGAAGGTGTGACACCAAAAGGCAAGATGCATGACACAGCCACCAGAACCATTGCCTCCTCGACTGGAAGAGAACAGCAGTACATTCAGCCACTTTGCAACCATTTGTCTGAGAAGTTATTATTCACCGATTGCTGTTTACCATAACACAACATTGCATTCCACAAGTACTGAGCACAACGAAAATGCTAGATACACCATGTATGAAACTAGCAAGATTAACCCATGAAAATGCACAAATCTCCGAAGAAGAATGAAAAACACAAACAAATCTGATTGCCGAGAATGTGTTCATAACACTTGACATCTGAGACTCATGTGCAAAACAAGAAATAGAAAAATCACATAACAACCATTTCATAGGTAACTTCCCAAAGACTGCACCCAGAACAAGTTGTGTGACTATACTGAGCTAAACTACAAAACAATACAATCAGTGATCACAACAAAAAGAGAATCACACATGTTGGAACAGGGAAAAAGGCAACTGGTCACTGCAGGAAGCAATGGAGTGGGCCCAGCGTAGGTAGGGTCTGCATTGAAATTTCTCTGAAGGCACAACTCAAGGCCAACAGGAAACCTAATAAGCAGTGATAGCACAAACCAAAGGCCACTGCAAAGTGCCCACCATGGAAGGCACCCAGAAGAGGCAAGAAGGACCAAGCATATCACATGTCAAAAGAGTGACACCCATCGCTGGAAAGAAAAAGGCCTGGTAGAGCAGCAGGGTCACCAGGGGTGTGGGCAGAACTACTGCGAATGAAGGGAAGAGAGGCGCCACCATGGGCTAAATGGTTACAGATGTGAACTCCTGGTGTGCCAAGACAGAGAGGAGCAACTGGCAGTCCGGACAGGCAATGGAGAGCACTGTCAATACCAAAGAATAAGCATGAAAACTCTGCACCATCATGATGAAATATTACATATGTGAGAATCAGCCTCATTGTCATTTTACTGTCCATTTTCTGAGGGATGTGAGGTAACAATCAAAATGCACAGGTAGTAATAACAACTGCTTGTTTATTAACTAAGAACAGCCAGTACACTTTCTGAGGGCAAGTGTCCTTACTACTTGATTACAAACTGGAATGTCAATCCCTGACATTGTCTAGAAGGTGCTTACATACCGTATTTACTCGAATCTAAGCCGCACTCGAATCTAAGCCGCACCTGAAAAATGAGACTCGAAATCAAGAAAAAAAAATTCCCGAATCTAAGCCGCACCTGAAATTTGAGACTCGAAATTCAATGGGAGAGAAAAGTTTTAGGCCGCATCTCCAAATCGAAACAAAGTTGGTCCATTGTAATATGAGACACAATTTAGGTCGAATGAATGACGATACAGCTACAGTAGTTTGGTTCGAGTCGTAAGCTTAGCAGTTAAGCTTTACCAGGTAGCCATTGCTATGCCTTCCTTTTTCACGTGCTTCGTCTGGTTTGAATCGATTGCCTATTTTGCTTTGATCTGATAAGTGCCGTTTTCTCTGTTATAGGTGTTTATGTCACTCTAAGTTGAAAATGCATCACTGTACTGTGTCATGCATTGTTGTGTGTGCGTGTTTACGGCCTGTCGCCGCTCACGGCATGGCTTGCTTTTGTGCGCGCTAGCGCCGCTTACAACTAAAAAGAGGTGAATCGTCTCATTAGCGAAGCAATGTCAAGTTGTTACTTACACTGCTGCTTTCTTTGAGAATGATCAACAAGAACCAAATAATAGGCTGCGTATGATAGAACACGTTCTGAACGAGAGTTAGGCGAAAATTTTTCTCCGCTTGAAAATCTTTGCGGCCGCTTCTTTAGTACATCAAATTCTGCACAGAAATTAGAGTCATCTTAGATTTAAAAATCTAGTCAGTTGCCGTGCTTCATTTCTGACTGTATCACTATTAGGCATAAGAATAATACGAATATCAACATGACACGATAAGTATATTCTTCCGCGTTTGCTGTTGTCTCACTCTAGTTTCGTAGTTTATTAGGCAGACAGGATTTAAATGAGATAGCAACAAACACGGAAGAATACATGGCAAAATGTTTATATTTGTATTATTCTTATGGTGAATGGTGAAGAGAATACTGCTTGTGATTCACATTTCATCAGGTTACTATTACCAACCATCTCTTCTCACAGTTAGGAAAAAATTCAGAACATAGAGTTGGCCATATTGAAAAACATCCCAGTCTTGCCAGTCGGATTTTTGTAGTACATTGAAATTCTACTACATTCGGAGATGAACAATACGGAATTTGTATTTACTTCGTTGGATAATGTATGAAAATGCAGTGGTCTAAACTCGGGGCGGAGAAAAAAAAGCTCGTCTTCCACCTTTTTTTTTTTTTTTTAATTTATTTACTGACGCAGAGGTATTGGCGCCAGTATTTATCTTTGTGCCTACAAAGCATGCCTGTGTAGCGCTACATATATTCGACGGCAGAAGTTAGTTGTGGCGGCACCTACCAACATTTTTCAGAACTTCCGCTTGCTTTGCACTCGATTCTAAGCTGCAGGCGGTTTCTTGGATTACAAAAACCGGAAAAAAAGTGCGGCTTGGATTCGAGTAAATACGGTAATCCATAAAAGCCACATGGGATGATGATCAAGAAGCTCTCAAGGATGATCGTGGGCAGTCTAAATGCATAAAGCCTTAATGGTGATGAGTAGGAAGGTGCTAAAGATGAGTAGCGAGACAGTCCCATGAGGCTGTGGGCTCATCGGTAGTCGAGATCCAGGTCCAGTAAAGCAGTATTCTCAGAAGCAGCTGACAGAAGTCCAGCAGTCTGTGCTCATTGTGAGGGTGAGATAACTCTATCTAATGCTATGGTGGATGCATGAGGCTCAGTGGAAAACCAACTGATGAACTGTGTTAACATCATCTTTTTCCTACCGAACTTCTGGAGTAGAGTGACTAACAGCCGTGGCTGCACCATAATCACAGTACACATCTACGAGGTGCATTCAAGTTCTAAGGCCTTCGATTTTTTTTCTCCAGACTGGAAAGAGATAGAAACATGTGCATTGTTTTAAAATGAGGCCGCGTTCATTGTCAATACGTCCCAGAGATGGTAGCACTGTACGGCAGATGGAATTTTACCGCCAGCGGTGAGAATGAGAACTGTTTTAAATACTTAAAATGGCGACTTTTTCCTTACTTGAACAGCGTGCAATCATTCGTTTTCTGAATTTGCGTGGTGTGAAACCAATTGAAATTCATCGACAGTTGAAGGAGACATGTGGTGATGGAGTTATGGAAGTGTCGAAAGTGCGTTCGTGGGTGCGACAGTTTAATGAAGGCAGAACATCATGTGACAACAAACCGAAACAACCTTGGGCTCGCACAAGCCGGTCTGACGTCATGATCGAGAAAGTGGAGAGAATTGTTTTGGGGGATCGCCGAATGACTGTTGAACAGATCGCCTCCAGAGTTGGCATTTCTGTGTACACAATCCTGCATGACGACCTGAAAATGTGAAAAGTGTCATCCAGGTGGGTGCCACGAATGCTGACGGACGACCACATGGCTGCCCGTGTGGCATGTTGCCAAGCAATGTTGACGCGCAACGACAGCATGAATGGGACTTTCTTTTCATCGGTTGTGTCAATGGATGAGACGTGGATGCCATTTTTCAATCCAGAAACAAAGCGCCAGTCAGCTCAATGGAAGCACACAGATTCACCGCCACCAAAAAAATTTCGGGTAACCGCCAGTGCTGAAAAAATGATGGTGTCCATGTTCTGGGACAGCGAGGGCATAATCCTTACCCATTGCGTTCCAAAGGGCACTACGGTAACAGGTGCATCCTACGAAAATATTTTGAAGAACAAATTCCTTCCTGCACTGCAACAAAAATGTCCGGGAAGGGCTGCGCGTGTGCTGTTTCACCAAGACAACGCACCCGCACATCGAGCTAACGTTACACAGCAGTTTCTTCGTGATAACAACTTTGCAGTGATTCCTCATGCTCCCTACTCACCTGACCTGGCTCCTAGTGACTTTTGTCTTTTTCCAACAATGAAAGACACTCTCCGTGGCAGCATATTCACCAGCCGTGCTGCTATTGCCTCAGCGATTTTCCAGTGGTCAAAACAGACTCCTAAAGAAGCCTTCGCCACTGCCATGGAATCATGGCGTCAGCGTTGTGAAAAATGTGTACGTCTGCAGGGCGATTACGTCAAGAAGTAATGCCAGTTTCATCGATTTCGGGTGAGTAGTTAATTAGAAAAAAAATCGGAGGCCTTAGAACTTGAATGCACCTCGTATAAGTGTGGCAGCTGTGTTTGCAGGAACACAGCCTGGCATACACCACAAAAGAATTACTGCTTGGTGACAGAAGTGGAGAAAGGAAGTGCCACAACAACAGTGGCAGCATGTGGATTAATTCCAGTAACATGCCACAATGATGTAATGAAATCATGGTAAACCTGCTGAAGAACAGTACTCTCTTGACTTGCGTACATTACTTTGTCAGATCCGGATCTGACACAGAAAGAACATCTTTACTGTGTCCTAACACAAGATGCATCTGAAAAGTGTGGTGAATAGTCTCAGAAAACAAAGGTAACTATAATTACAAACAAAATACCTTTACTAACCTTCTAAGTAATCACCATTAGCTACAACGCATTTTTGATACAGGTTATAAGGCTTTTGGAAAGTGTCAGCATACAGTTCTTGTGGAATAGCTAGAAACCATCATCACACGTTGCTGGAATCTGCACCATGACAGGAGATAAAACCTGGTGCTACCAATACAATATGAAGATTAAGCAACAGTCAATAGCATAGTGTTCACCATCTTCCCTGCCTCCCACAAAACGTCAGCTGTCAAAAAATCCAAGATTAAGATGTTGCTGATCACCTTTTTTGACTGCAGTGGCTTGATCCATCAGGAATATCTACGCAATGGAGGTGGAAAGAACAATGAAACACCATACCACTGACTGTTGCTTAGTCTCCAAATGGTATTGGTTGCACCAGATTTCATCTCTTGTAATGAAGTGGGTATCCAACAATGCGTGACCACAGTACTTTGAGCGATTCCAAAAAAGCATTTGCTGACCCTTTCCAACAGCTTTACAATTAATGGCAGAAGTGTGTTGTTGCTAATGGTGACTAACCCTTTCATACCCTCTGGCTACAGTTGTGTACATTTTCTTGTGATGTATCTTGGCTGCAAAAGAAATATTTTTCCCCAGTGAAAACCTCATATACACATATTTGTGCATGTTCAATCTTTTCATCATGTACAAGTACTGCCAATTCTTGGGCATCACTTTACAAATATATCAAGTCAATGTAGCAGTGCACAGCAGCTTGTGATTGCCAGTATACACAGAAGTGGTTAGTTAGTTATAATTCACTGTATAACTGATTATTATTATTATTATTATTATTATTATTATTATTATTGTTGTTGTTGTTGTTGTTCTTGTTGTTATTATTGTTATTCTGTGTGATAGTGAATGATTAGCTAATTTTTTACAACACTGAAAATTTCTAAATTAGTTATTTTGTTCCATAAAAAGAAGGCAAATGTAAAAATTATAATTTTGGAAATGGGTACATATTTTTGTATAAATCTTGCATCTAAAACCATGAAAAAATCACCTAAGAGCATTACAGCTAAAAGAAAAAATTACTTTGTACAGAAAAAAATCACATCTGAAAGGGTTAATTTGAAGGTCAGTAAATGTACTTTGTAATTCTTGTTTTCTTTATTTTCTGAAACCAGTCATAGAACTTTTCAGATGTACCCTGTGATTCAGAAGTCATAATTAATAGTGAAACTGGTGAGCAGTAATAAGTGAGTAAAAACAGAATACAAATGTATCTGAAATTATTTAATTTTTTCTCCATAAGTACCACATTTCTTTTTTCTCATAACTAGCACCCTCTAAACAGGCTGTGTGTAAACTATGCTCAAGTAGCACAGGCAATGATTTGAAGTAGCATAACCAAGTTAAAGTGATATGTTAACAATGCATTAGATAGCAAAACTCATTGAACATATTGAGTAGATTGTTGGTGTCTGACTATGATGAAGCACAGTTTGTTCTCATGCAAATAACAGGCTTTTAACAGTCACTTATTTCAAAGTCATTGAAGCTGTGAAAGATTTTTCAGGAAATGAATTTCATAGCAGTGCGGTATATTGTGAATTAATCTGTGATTCTTTATGAAGGTGAGGTTCACTGAAAATCACCATACAATAAATAGACAATTATAAAGTATTAGTTTTGCACACCATTTATGTTTTTATCCTACAGCAAATCATCATTCAATTCCTCATGTAATAGCTAGTAAAGAGAGTAACCACAATGAATTTAGTAGAGAGACTATGAGAGGGTAGAGCTACAAAGTTGAGTCTCTTCCATACAATACAGCATACTGTAGAACATTCATTGCAGCTTCCCTATCTGAGAATTACTTTCAGTTTCAAAATGTTACCTGCATATCCTTTCTGAATCTAAATTTGAGAGGCTCTATCTTATGTCTTCTCTGTCTCAAAGATCTATACATATTTCCAAGTTACCTCCTTATTTCCTAGGACTTGATAAAAGTAGTTCAAAAACATGTGACAGTACAAAATTGGACACAATAAAATACCTCATGAGTATCCAACATGGATATGTATAATCAAGTGAGGACTGCCATGAGCAATTGAATATATTGCCTTTAAAAAAAGAAGAAGAAGAAGAAGTAGGGATTAATGAATATATAGCTAGTTTGTTTGGATAACTAGTGACTTGTGAGGAATGTTTCAGTGGCTCCTCAGCTCTGGGGAGGTAATAAGGTACAATCAAGATGCGAGTAACAAGTTTGCTGTTACCTGCATGACGTATCTCGGTTTGAGGCCTTTGAACATTTGCATCCACATTGCCATTAATAGTCATCAACGATAAAACCAGAATAACATATTACTCCTTGACTACTATTTTGAAAATTCATGATGTAAAAGTTATAGTGTTTCATATGTCCATATTAGCATGCTCAAGTCCACATTAACTGGCCAATAATATATAACAATTAACAAATGTTGTATGAATGTATGAAACAGGCGAAATACCCTCAGACTTCAAGAAGAATATAATAATTCCAATCCCAAAGAAAGCAGGTGTCGACAGATGTGAAAATTACCGAACTATCAGTTTAATAAGTCACTGCTGCAAAATACTAACACGAATTCTTTACAGACGAATGGAAAAGCTAGTAGAAGCCGACCTCGGGGAAGATCAGTTTGGATTCCGTAGAAATACTGGAACACGTGAGGCAATATTGACCTTACGACTTATCTTAGAAGAAAGATTAGGGAAAGGCAAACCTACGTTTCTAGCATTTGTAGACTTAGAGAAAGCTTTTGACAATGTTGACTGGAATACTCTCTTTCAAATTCTGAAGGTGGCAGGGGTAAAATACAGGGAGCGAAAGGCTATTTACAATTTGTACAGAAACCAGATGGCAGTTATAAGAGTCGAGGGACATGAAAGGGAAGCAGTTGTTGCCAAGGGAGTAAGACAGGGTTGTAGCCTCTCCCCGATGTTATTCAATCTGTATATTGAGCAAGCAGTAAAGGAAACAAAAGAAAAATTCGGAGTAGGTATTAAAATCCATGGAGAAGAAATAAAAACTTTGAGGTTCGCCGATGACATTGTAATTCTGTCAGAGACAGCAAAGGACTTGGAAGAGCAGTTGAACGGAATGGATAGCGTCTTGAAAGGAGGATATAAGATGAACATCAACAAAAGCAAAACGAGGATAATGGAATGTAGTCGAATTAAGTCGGGTGATGCTGAGGGAATTAGATTAGGAAATGAGACACTTAAAGTAGTAAAGGAGTTTTGCTATTTGGGGAGCAAAATAACTGATGATGGTCGAAGTAGAGAGGATATAAAATGTAGACTGGCAATGGCGAGGAAAGCGTTTCTGAAGAAGAGAAATTTGTTAACATCGAGTATAGATTTAAGTGTCAGGAAGTCATTTCTGAAAGTATTTGTATGGAGTGTAGCCATGTATGGAAGTGAAACATGGACGATAAATAGCTTGGACAAGAAGAGAATAGAAGCTTTCGAAATGTGGTGCTACAGAAGAATGCTGAAGATTAGATGGGTAGATCACATAACTAATGAGGAAGTATTGAATAGGATTGGGGAGAAGAGAAGTTTGTGGCACAACTTGACCAAAAGAAGAGATCGGTTGGTAGGACATGTTCTGAGGCATCAAGGGATCACCAATTTAGTATTGGAGGGCAGCGTGGAGGGTAAAATCGTAGAGGGAGACCGAGGGATGAATACACTAAGTAGATTCAGAAGGATGTAGGTTGCAGTAGGTACTGGGAGGTGAAAAAGCTTGCACAGGATAGAGTAGCATGGAGAGCTGCATCAAACCAGTCTCAGGTCTGAAGACCACAACAACAACAACAAATAGTTACAAACTGTAATACACAATGATGTAGACAGTTCTAAATTCTACTGTTTGGAGGAAACAAGTATTCAAAAGGTATGGTTATTAGAGTAACCATTCATGTCTTTGGAGCTGTTTTTTATTGCTTTGTTTTTTATTTTAATGTGACAATCAGAAATTTCCCCTGATTAAATAGGTCATAATTTTAGAAAAAATACAGGATAAAATTATACAACATAAAACTGTCCATGGAACTGAGGTCACTGACTGTGGTTCGTGTTGGTACTCAGACAAATGTTACACTACTATTACACATCGCAAAAACTACACAGTTAGACAAAGGGATAAACTCAAGATTAATGGTTAAAGAATAAAGGTAATCCACGTTATTAACAATACAACTATATATTGAATATATAATACTAATAAATGAATCTCTAGTATCAATACAGCTGCTTTTTGTGTCTCACCTGCCTTCTCTTTCTCACAGGGAAGTTTAGATTGAATTTCTGTTATCTCTTTCCTTTTTTTATCAATTTCTTCTTGAATTTTTCTGTTAAGAAATAAAACAGGAAGAGAATAAAGTTATAAGTATAAACAATAGACTTTATTAAGGAAAAATGAGCAGAAGTCAGTTTATACTTACTTTATTTTCTCTTTCAATGTTGAATATTTCTGATGCAGAGAACTATGCTGAAGTATTAACTTAATAAACTGCACAATCTTCAGTTGCATGATTTGTCCTTTAACAAGAAGAAAAGTTTTTTGAGTATTTTGATGAGTACTTTTCACGAACATTATTATCCTTTTATAAATGCATAAATGACAACCTGTTTCATTCCTAAATGTACATACATTTCTTCAGATAATGTGTTGTTACAAACTGAAAACATGCCAATCTGCACAGTTCTTTTCACTCACTAATAGAAGTAGTAAACTATTAAAACTGAAATTGTTGTAGAGGATAGATTGTTACTTACCGTAAAGATGACACATTGAGTTAGAGACATGCATGACGAAGAGACTATTACATATGAGCTTTAGGCCAAAGCCTCCTTTAGAAAACATAAACACACACATTCACACAAACAAGCAAACCTTACACACATGTGACCTCTAAATCCAGCATTACTAGCTATATCCTAATACACAACTATTTCTCCTTTGAAGGGAAGGTATGCAAACAAATCCACGACACAGCCATGGGCACCAACATAGGATCCTCATACGCCTACTTGTTTTTGGACTGTCTAGAGGAAACCTTCCTAGCCTCCCACAACCACGAACCCCTGGTCTTCATAATGTGGGCTCAGGGCCATGACACTCTATCCTCATTCCTTCACATCCTCAACATCTTCTGTCCCATCCACTTCATTTGATCCTCCTCGGTCACGTGTGCACCTTCCTGGATGTTGACACCATCTCTCTGATGACTCCATCCACACCTCTGTCCACATTAAACCCACCAACCACTAATAGTATCTGCATTTCTACAGCTGCCATCCCTTCCACATCATAAGCGAGTGACTGCGTGTGAGATCGCTCTCCAAGTTTCTATATATTTTTAGGTTTCAGATACATATTTTAACGGTTTTTGTGATAATATTCACTATATAAGTGGCTTATTAGTGGTTTCTTCATTCACCTCTGCCTTTCTTGTGTTGTGATCTGATATTTGTGAGTGTTTTTGTATCGAGCAACGTAACCTCTTACCTGTGTTTACATTCCGCGCTGACCAGTTGCAGCTGTAGCGGCGCATCGAAAGCTAAGTACTAATTGATTGTTTGTGTATAGTGGTTTATTTAGGAACTTTAGTAGTCTTCAACCGGAGTTTTTTGTGTTTTGTGGTGAAATAATTTCAGAAGAACCTTTTGGGAACTGTTTTCAGCTTCGTAACTGTATCATTAGATGTTTGATTCTCTTTCTGTATTAGTCTTTTGTTATATTCACATTTGTTGTTTATTAATACTGTTAATAATAGTAGTTACTTCCCTTGTAGAGTAAGTTTGTGAATATTGTAGTCAGGTTTTTAACATCTATTTGTAGTGGCGGAACTCAGTAAAAGTAAAATTTTACCATGAGTGAGAAGTGTGGGCTTTGCTGTAGGTTCGCGAGTAGGGGATTGCGGTGTGAGACTTGTTCGAAGTATTTTCACTGGGGGGAATGCAGTGGGGGAGCCAGTGGGCATTCTGGTGAGATCCTCTCCTGGAACTGCAGGTTATGTAGCAAGAGTAAGTTGATAGAGGAGCAGGAGTGTAAGATCTGTGCCCTTCAGGTGCAGTTGAAAAACGCACAGGAGGAGCTAGATAGGATGAGGAGGGAGAAGGGGGTTGGGGAATGAGAGCTGGCTGTTGGCAAGAGATCTGCTAGGAGAAGAAGATTTTCAGATAGTTTTACTATTGGTGTTTACAATAGATATGACCAACTGTCAGTGTCTAGTGGAGAGGAATCTCTAGTAGCTGTAGATGTAGGAAGTATGCAGCAGACCTCAGTAGTTACGGTGGCTAGAACAGTTGCAAAGTCGAAGAGGAAGAAGAAGGTTCTGCTGTTAGGTAGTTCTCATGGCAGAGGTGTAGGCCAGCAGTTGCAGGAAGTGCTGGGGAGTGAGTACCAGGTCACCAGCATTGTGAAGCCTAATGCAGGATTGGCTCAGGTGACTGTTAACATAGGGGGGTTATGTAGGGATTTTACTAAAGAGGATCAGGTAGTGATTGTGGGTGGGGCTGGTAATAGTATTGATAGGGATGGGGAGTATGACATAGATGGTGACCTGGAAAAGATAGCCACTCAGACTGGCAACACGAATCTGCATTTCGTGGAACTGTTTCAGCGTCACGATCGGCCTCATCTTAATATAGCCATCAGGCGTAATAACATGAGACTTGGGGGTGCGCTGATGACAGAAAGCATGGGTCACATTTCAGTGGTGTCGGTGGAATCTATCAGCAGGACGGGTTTCACTGGACATGGCCTGCACCTCAACAGGTATGGGAAGGGGAAGTTGGCAAAGCTTATAGGTGACAGCATAAGTGGGGTGGGTGGGATCACTCATGGGAAAATTCCTGCAGTAGTGGGTGTTAGAGCTGTACCTTTTTTAGACTGAAGTCAGCTGATAGGTATTCCTGCTTAAGGGAAGTCTCTCTAACAAAGGAACCACTTTTGACAAAGCTTAGGTATCTTAGTAATGAGGGAATTAGTATATTTCATCAAAATATACAAGGTATTAGAGATAAAGTTAGTGAACTGCTTATAGATGTTGACTCTGAAATTATTGGTATATCTGAACACTTCTTAAATAAGGAGATAATTCAGAGGCTTCCTTTACCAGGATACAGGTTGGCTGGCAGCTTTTCGAGGAGCTCTTTGCGGTGTGGGGGAGTAGCCATGTATGTGAAAAATGGCATCCCATTTGAGTAAATTGATGTTTCAAAGTACTGCATTGAAAAGGTGTTTGAATGTTGTGCAGGTGTGGTTAATTTTAACGGAGCTAAACTTTTAACTGTTGTTATTTATAGATCCCCAGACTCCCATTTCACAACATTTTTGCTAAAGCTAGACGAAGTTCTTGGTTCACTTTATAGGAAAAACAAAAAGTTAGTTATATGTGGTGACTTCAATCTTAATTGTATAAGTGATTGTGCAAGGAAGAAGATGCTGGTAGACCTCCTTAATTCATATAATCTTATGCAAACCGTATTCTTTCCAGCGAGAGTGCAAGGGAACAGTAGAACAACCATAGACAACATTTTTATTCATTCCTCATTACTAGAAGGGCATTCTGTTAGCAAAAAGGTGAATGGCCTATCAGATCATGATGCACAAATTTTAACTCTAAAAGATTTTTGCGCTGCAACACGTGTTAAATATAGTCATCAACTGTTTAGGAAAGCTGATCCAGTTGCTGTAGAGACCTTTGTAAACCTTATCAAGGAACAAGAGTGGCAAGATGTTTATAGCGCTGATACAGTAGACAATAAATATAATGCTTTTCTCAAGACTTTTCTCGTGCTCTTTGAAAGTTGCTTTCCGTTAGAACGTTCAAAACAGGGTACTAGCACAAACAGGCAGCCTGGGTGGCTGACTAGAGGGATAAGAATATCTTGTAGAACAAAGTGGCAATTATATCAAAAAATTAGAAACAGTCAAAATCTAAATGCAGCAGCCCATTACAAACAGTATTGTAAGGTGCTTAAAAATGTTATTAGGAAGGCAAAAAGTATGTGGTTTGCAGATAGAATAGCTAAGTCTCAGGATAAAATTAAAACCATATGGTCAGTCGTAAAGGAAGTGGCTGGTCTGCAGAGACAGGTCGAGGATATAGAATCAGTGCGTAGTGGGAATGTCCTTGTTACTGATAAGTCACATATATGTACAGTATTTAATCACTTTCTGAATATAGCAGGTGAACTAAATAGAAAGCTAGTCCCAACAGGGAATCATATAGTGCTCTTAGAAAAAAGTGTTCCGAGACTGTTACCTGAAATGCTCCTCCTTGATACTGACAAGGGGGAGATTGAGTTAATAATTAAATCACTAAAGACCAAGAACTCTCATGGATATGATGGTGTATCTAGCAGAATACTGAAGTATTGTTCTATGTATGTTAGCCCAGTAACTTTTCCTTTAGCAGTGGTCGGTTTCCTGGCCGATTAAAGTACTCGGTAGTGAAGCCACTTTATAAAAAGGGAGACATTGATAATGTTGACAATTTTAGACCTATTTCTATGCCATCTGTGTTTGCTTAAGTTATCGAGAAGGTTGTATATACAAGGTTACTGGAGCATTTAAATTCACATAATTTGCTGTCAAATGTTCAGTTTGGTTTTAGAAATGGTTTAACAACTGAAAATGCTATATTCTCTTTTCTCTGTGAGGTTTTGGACAGATTAAATAAAAGGTTGTGAATGCTAGGTGGTTTCTTTGATTTAACGAAGGCTCTAGACTGTGTTGACCACAAAATATTACTGCAGAAGTTGGACCATTATGGAGTAAGGGGAGTAGCTTACAATTGGTTCGCCTCTTACTTTAAGAACAGAAAGCAGAAGGTAATTCTCCGCAATATTGAGAGTGGTAGTGATGTTCAGTCCCAATGGGGCACTGTTAAGTGGGGCGTTCCCCAAGGGTCGGTGCTGGGGCCACTGCTGTTTCTTATTTATATAAATGATATGCCTTCTAGTATTACAGGTGATTCAAAAATATTTCTGTTTGCTGATGACACCAGCTTGATAGTGAAGGATCTTGTGTGTAACATTGAAACAGTATATCAAATAATGTAGTTCATGAAAAAAGTTCGTGGCTTGTGGAAAATAATTTGATGCTAAATCACAGTAAGACTCAGTTTTTACAGTTTCTAATTCACAATTCAACAAGAACCGATATTTTGATCAGACAGAATGGGCATATTATAAGCGAGATGGAACAGTTCAAGTTCCTAGGCGTTCGGATAGATAGTAAGCTGTTGTGGAAAGCCCATGTCCAGGATCTTGTTCAGAAACGAAATGCTGCTTTATTTACCATTAGAACAGTATCTGAAATAAGTGACACTTCAACACGAAAAGTAGTCTACTTCACATATTTTCATACGCTTATGTCGTATGGTATTATTTTTTGGGGTAATTCTTCTGATTCAAAAAGGGTATTTTTGGCTCAAAAACGGGCTGTTCGAGCTATATGTGGTGTAAGTTCGAGAACCTCTTGTCGACCCCTATTCAATAGTCTGGGAATTCTGACATTGCCCTCACAGTATATATTTTCTTTAATGTTGTTTGTTGTTAGCAATGTTAGCCTATTCCCAAGAGTTAGCAGCTTTCACTCAGTTAATACTAGACAGAAATCCAATCTGCATGTGGAATGCACTTCCTTGACTCTTGTTCAGAAAGGAGTGCAGTATTCTGCTGCATCCATTTTCAATAAGCTACCACAAGAACTCAAAAATCTTAGCAGTAGCCCAAACTCTTTTAAGTCTAAACTGAAGAGTTTCCCCATGACTCACTCCTTCTACTCTGTCGAGGAGCTCCTGGAAGAGCTAAAAAATTAAGCAAATTCCAGTGTTATATTGTTGATTTTCTTTATTTAAACTTACGACTTGTCACTTGAATATGTTTTTTTATATTGAATTTTATCTGTTTCTAATATCGTGTTATAATTTCATGTATTGACTCGTTCCATGACCATGGAGACTTCTCCTTAATTTGGTCCCACGGAACAATAAATAAATAAATAAATAATAAAATCTTTTCCATACAGCCTGGCCACCCAGGGACAGTGTAATAGGAGCTCCCGTGCCTAGTATATTTGAAAGTCTCAAAAAAGTCTTCACAGACACGTGCTATCCCTCAAATCTAGTCCACAACAGATTTTGCTTACCATATTCCCACACACTCCCAGTCCTCATACCATCCCCAAGAACCAGCTACAAAGGAGCGCCTCTTTATCATCCAGTACCACCCCAGACTGGAGCAACTGAACCACATCCTCCGTCAGGACTTTCATTATCTATCATCATGCCCTGAAATTTAGGGACAACCTACTCACGATCCTTTCCAACCTCCTAAAGTGGTGTTACATCACCTAAACAATCTCCATAACATCCTAGTCCAGGCTCATCCAAGTACTGTTCCTGTCGGGCATGGCCGCACTCCGCGGGTGCAAGGCAGAGTAGTTCAGCACCCCATATGTGAGCATGTGTCACTAGTGTTGGCATAGGAGCGAGAGAGATAGAGGCAGAGTGAGTGAAACCACACAGCAGTGCTCTGTGCTGGAGTGTCCTGCGGTCAGATCCAATGTAAACAAAATAACAGAGAAAGCATAGCTCTGTAAAAGTGGTCCATGAGCGGTAAAACAAGCAAACCATTTACTGTTTAGGTAACAATTAGTGTTCATGTGGCAGAATTACCACACAAAACTTTAGAAAACAATATCCAAAACAAGAATCGAAGTACAACTTAGTAGTTTTCTGAGCCACAGGTTGAGTCTATCACTATTGCACATGTACATTCATCATATGTACAGTAGGCGTCTTCTGAAAGTTATATCGATTTCTTAAATGAACTAGTGTCATAAATATTCTACTTTAGAAATAATTTTACGTAAGGGATATAGTGTCTCATTTTTACTGTTAGTAGTTACAGGCAAATATTTTTTGTTGTACTTTGTGCTACATCTTTTTATATCCCTTTTCAGAGTTTAGACATCGGATTCTTAGTTTGCTGTTTGGTACGTAATAATTTTATTTGACCAAGTTTGAAAACTTATTAAAAACAGAATTAAGATTGTAAAGACCTCTAATCCTTACAGTCAACATTGTTAAAGAAGACAATTAACATTTTACACATTGTTCTTTTTCGAGGAAATGATTTTGTGTAGGTTTGGTGCAATATTCCAGGAAATTGCCAACCTCAAAGAATTAGTGAAATTTTTATCACTAAGCAGTGAACTGTTCTTAATTTTACCAAGCTTTAAAAGGGAGAAAAAGCACTCGCAAATATATGTGGAAGCAAACATTGAGAGAACTTTGGCCGCCTGCTTGTGCAAAAGAGGATACTTCTCTCATGGAGAACAGCTGTAAAAGTCATCCAAAGTTTTACACATAAGAAAGTTGTCCTTCAGGTGGATATCACACTGCAGGTCAATCAGTTCTAGTTGAAACACATGTGAAATGTCCTCTGCCTGAAGGGAAAATGGATGAACAAATATATCTAATGCCGGTTGAAGCTCACTTATTTCCTAAAATCTGTTTTAAAACTCATCTTGTTATTCACAAATGATTTGAACATAATCTGAAAAATCCAAATTTTCTTTAACTCTGTCTAATGCAGTGAAATGTTGACAGTTCTCCTCGTGCAATTGTTTTTCCTACAAAATAATTTTTTTTTTTTTTTTTTTTTTTTTTTTTTTTTTTTTTTTTTTTTTTTTTTTTTTTTTTTTCACCTTGGAGTGAAATGTTCAAAGTATTTAAATGACAAGTTAGGTCACACAGAAAAGCCAAATTCACCACCTGCTTAAGATCATGAAGTAATTCTTCTGGATGTCCTTTCATTTCCAAAATGGTATTGATTTCATCCCTCAAGGAGAAAAACCAATGAAGCACCTTCCCCCTGCTCAGCCATCTTCCTTCAGCAAGGTAGGGGATGCCCAGGTACTCTGATTCAATATCAGCCATAAATTCTTTAAATTGGCAATGTGTGAGTCCATGCGAGTGAAGATAATTGACCATTCGAACAACTGTGTCCATAAGTTGTTTATGTTGACAATCTTTGCACAGAGTGCCTCCTGGTGTATCAGACAATGGACTGCTGGGAGTAAGGAATAGCCGACTTCAGCCATTTTTGACCTGATGTACCCAGGAATCTAATGCATATCCCTCATAGCGCAGGGGCTCCATCCATTGTTACACTGGTTAGGCATTCCCATATTACGCCCATTGACTCAAACACATTTTCCACGTCTAGAAAAATATCCAAACCCATGGTTGTGTCTTTTAATGGTATAAGGTCGAGAAATTCAAAGGGTGACACACAGATTGTCATCAACACCCCAAATGAATATGATGAGCTGAGATATGTCCACAAGGTCCATGGATGTTAAGAGCGATAGAAAATGAAATGAAGTTCACCGCTCTTTCTATTAATTGCTGCTCCATATCTGAGGCCACATCTTCGACTGCACAAGCAGCAGTTTGGGGCAAAAGAGCTATTTTTTTCGAATTTTTCCGTGAGGTCTGCTGGACAAATACAAACCGCTGAGTCGATCAGACAATCTTTGATGAGATTCCCAGGTGCAAAGGGTTTCCCTGCTTTCGCAGTTCTCAGTGAGCATTTGTAACATGCACACAAACTTTGCCCACCTGTTTCCTGCTCCTACCACAGCAAAAAAAAAAAAAGCTTTTGTCATTTTAACAATTAATTGTTCACTGAAACCCAAATAAAAAACTAACAAAAAAAGATTGGTTTTAGGTGCGCTTTCCCCCAGTTCCTCTGGAAAGCGGTCATAGACACTAGCAAGGACAGCAAAATTTGGTTGCAAAATATATTTTTATCTATTGGAATATTTATGTTTTAATTAATTGAAAACATAGGTCAAACTGCCACACATGTTTTCCCATCCATCAAAACACAAAAACAAATAATGACTCTTCATGACACTTTGCTGTCCGAGAGCATTTGTGACGCATTTTCAGAAAGTGGCAAAAACTAATGCACCTGAAACTTTTTCTTATGTCTGTGCCACATGATTTAATGCAACCCAAATATAAAAATTAACCAAAAAGAAATGTTCCCTGTTGCTGACAATCTGATATTTGATAACTGGCACGTTGCTAAGTGACATATCAGATTATAAAATATAGTTTTATTTATCATCTTTATGAATAATAAAGAATCATATGATAGGAAACGCTTACTTCACTGTAATGCTGCTTGAAATTTTCTTTCAGTTCTTCAAGCTTTGACTGGCATTCCACTTGCAACAAATTTTCAAACTGATCTTTGTGGCAGGTATTAAAGTACCGTTCAATCAAGTACTTTTTTTAAATACATGAGATTCTGATGACATACTAAACATTTGGCATGATTTTCGACAGCAGTATAAAAGAAATTAATTTCCCACCCAGGTTTAAATAGTGCAGACACACCTCTCCTCCTTTTTTTTGTCTGCTGCTGTTGACCGTCCATCAAAATCCACTGTAGTCTTATGTCGGTTGACTAATGGCTTTGTGTCGTATCAATGCTTTTGACAGCTGCTGGCATAGTGGTCTGTTTTCTGTAAAAAGCACGCGTACAGCGGCATGGCAAGGGATGGTGGGCGGACTCCACGGTCAGCTAAGCGACACAGCTCAGCCACTGCAACAACACACGAATTCGCCCAGTGCACTGGCCTCGGGTGATCACGGGTGCTGGTGCCCCAGGGGCACAGTTTGGATTAGCCTGTCCTAGTCCATCCCTATGCCACTCCCAATCCCAACCCCTTGCCACAAGGATCATATCCCTGGGGAATGCCTAGCTGCAAGACCTACCCAGTCCATCCACCCACTTATTCCACATCTGTCACACACTTATCCTAGCTCCTCAGAGGCTGGGCCACCGGTGACAATGACTACCAAACAGCCGACCACCAAGATGAATTGCCACCGCACGCTGTGGCCATAAGCAAAGTGGACCACCCTGAGGCACAACATGCAGTTGAACGTAATATGCTTTGTTTCAATGGCTATTTCACAATTATTGCCATCTGGATCCCCCCTCCCCCTCCACCACCAGCATTTCTGAACTGCACAGATGGAAGTTATCCTTACAACAGATTTTTCACCCTCAACCTAATGTAATATACTGTCCCCACAACCTACTCCCAACTGTTTCTGCCCTCTACCCTATCACCTCCTCCCATTACATGTTACCCAATACAACACTCGCCCACTGCTCTCTGCTCTTGCATTCTGACTCCACTCAAACCAGCCATTCCTCCCCATTCCCCAACCCAATCCAGATTGTTGTCCCAATCAACATGTTTCAGTTGTATTATGGTCATAGTGTCCTGAGGCAGCAATCATGTCTGTGTGTAGTATGCTTGCTTGTGTGAATGTGTATGCGTTTTCCGATTTTGAAGAAGGCTTTGGCTGAAAGCTCATATGTAACATATACATCAAATGTATTCGCATTTATGAATATGGACAACTATCAGCTGTGTGATGGGATGACGACAATGAAATTTTGTGCTGGACTGGACTCAAACCCAGATTTTCTGCTTTTTGTGGCTGGGAAATCTGGATTTGAGCCCCGGCCTCTAGAAATTTTCATTGTCATCATTCCATTATACAGCTGATGGTGGTCTATATTCGCAAATGCGAATGTATTTCACTTATTTCAAAATGGCTGTAGTTGCCACAGTGCCTGTTCCTTCAGACATCCATGTGGAAAATTTGCATTGTACTTCTAGCGAACAACACAGGCACTGCAATAGCGTCATCATATGTAACAACCTTTTTGTCATGCCAGTCTGCAACTCAATGTGTCATCTTTATGGTGAGTAGCAATCTATCCTTCTCATAATGCTGTTGATGTTCCAAACAAGACCTTCCATTGTTTGAAATTGTTGTAAGAAAGATCTGATGGTAAATTAACAAGTGTCAGAAACAGTATAAACTGTACACATGATCCAACATTTATGCAAGTACACAAGATAGGTGATCTTGTGTTTGTATCATATTTTGTGGCTGAATTGGGGCAAAGTAAGAGAGAGAGAGAGGAAAAAAATGGAACGAAAAATTGATGAAATAGTGAATTTAAAGAGATCATAAATGGAGATATAACAGCTTTATTTCAAAATGATAAAGCAGCATAAATCATAAATGGAGATATAGCAGCTTTATTTCGAAATGATATGACATGATAATGCAGGATAATGAAAGAGCTTAAACCTGCAGAAAAATACAGTTTATCACAGAAAAATAATGGCGTGATGTTTTTTTAAACATAAGTAGGTGGACACAGAGATAATTATCTACTAGTCAGATGAGTATTTAATGATCTACTACGTAGATTTGCAGGTGGCAGTGCTGTTGAACAGCAACTAAAACTATAAATACAGGGGAAAAGATTACCCTAGTCTGCATTGTATCAAATGACTGAAAATTAATGAGTGGTATATCTGAACTTTTTATGCTCATTCCAAATCTGTTTTCAGTTTTTTGCTGTCATGTACAGATTTGCCGCAATTTGACTTCAAAGATATATTCATGTGCCAGTAGGTTAAGCATAGTGTCGAAGCAAAATTTCTCAGTACAGCCCTGTACCTCTATGTAGTCACACCTGTTGTTATTGTGTGACCTTGAAAATATTGTTTATCTCACAGGCTTGCATTACCGATGCTGTATTGCAATTATTCTGTATATTTGAGATGGTAATAATAAAACAGCCTATTGATTGTACAGGGTGTTTCAAAAATGACCAGTATATTTGAAACGGTAATAAAAACTAAACAAGCAGCAATAGAAATACACCGTTTGTTGCAATATGCTTGGGACAACAGTACATTTTCAGGCAGACAAACTTTCGAAATTACAGTAGTTACAATTTTCAACAACAGATGGCGCTGCGGTCTGGGAAACTCTATGGTACGATATTTTCCACATATCCACCATGCGTAGCAATAATATGGCGTAGTCTCTGAATGAAATTACCCGAAACCTTTGACAACGTGTCTGGCAGAATGGCTTCACATGCAGATGAGATGTACTGCTTCAGCCGTTCAATTGTTTCTGGATTCTGGCGGTACACCTGGTCTTTCAAGTGTCCCCACAGAAAGAAGTCACAGGGGTTCATGTCTGGCGAATAGGGAGGCCAATCCACGCCGCCTCCTGTATGTTTCGGATAGCCCAAAGCAATCACACGATCATCGAAATATTCATTCAGAAAATTAAAGACGTCGGCCGTGCGATGTGGCCGGGCACCATCTTGCATAAACCACGAGGTGTTCGCAGTGTCGTCTAAGGTAGTTTGTACCGCCACAAATTCACGAAGAATGTCCAGATAGCGTGATGCAGTAATCGTTTCGGATCTGAAAAATGGGCCAATGATTCCTTTGGAAGAAATGGCGGCCCAGACCAGTACTTTTTGAGGATGCAGGGACGATGGGACTGCAACATGGGGCTTTTCGGTTCCCCATATGCGCCAGTTCTGTTTATTGACGAAGCCGTCCAGGTAAAAATAAGCTTCGTCAGTAAACCAAATGCTGCCCACATGCATATCGCCGTCATCAATCCTGTGCACTATATCGTTAGTGAATGTCTCTCGTGCAGCAATGGTAGCGGCGCTGAGGGGTCGCCGCGTTTGAATTTTGTATGGATAGAGGTGTAAACTCTGGCGCATGAGACGATATGTGGACGTTGGCGTCATTTGGACCGCAGCTGCAACACGGCGAACGGAAACCCGAGGCCGCTGTTGGATCACCTGCTGCACTAGCTGCGCGTTGCCCTCTGTGGTTGCCGTACGCGGTCGCCCTACCTTTCCAGCACGTTCATCCGTCACGTTCCCAGTCCGTTGAAATTTTTCAAACAGATCCTTTATTGTATCGCTTTTTGGTCCTTTGGTTACATTAAACCTCCGTTGAAAACTTCATCTTGTTGCAACAACACTGTGTTCTAGGTGGTGGAATTCCAACACCAGAAAAATCCTCTGTTCTAAGGAATAAACCATGTTGTCTACAGCACACTTGCACGTTGTGAACAGCACACGCTTACAGCAGAAAGACGACGTACAGAATGGCACACCCACAGACTGCGTTGTCTTCTATATCTTTCACATCACTTGCAGCGCCATCTGTTGTTGAAAATTGTAACTACTGTCATTTCGAAAGTTTGTCCGCCTGAAAATGTACTGTTGTCCCAAGCATATTGCAACAAACGGTGTATTTCTATCGCTGCTCGTTTAGTTTTTATTGCCGTTTCAAATATACCGGTCATTTTTGAAACACCCTGTAGCTACTACATTGTCAGCATGTTAAGTGTGTTAACAACCCAAACATTTTCTGTTACATTTGTGGAAATTATACAGTGCCTAAGCAGATTGGTTGTAACAGACTTTGTGGAAAAAAGCTTACCATGCTTATTTTAAAATGAAACTTGGAGATCAGGACAAGGGTCGGCCACCAAAAATATTTTGCCACTGTTGAGCTGAGAGTTTAAGATTGTGGACAAAAGGGAAGAAAACATGCATGCCATTTGTGATTCCAGTTGGTGTGGAGGGAGCCTAAAAATCACCTTAATGATTATTACTTCTGTTTAGTTAATGTTCACAGGACCAATTCCAAAAATAAGAACCAAATTACATATCTAAGCAATGACTCAATCAATATGCCAGTTGCATACGGAGAAAAATCTAATTGCTCCTCTTCCTCCAGCTGTTTTAAGGAACGTGGCAGATGATGATGATGAAAATGAAGTTGATGCAAATACCTAAAATGATACTGATGTTTACCAGCTTGAATGCAGCTTTACTCCACAACTGTTCTCTCAGAATGAACTTAATGATCTCGTAAGGGATCTGTATTTGTTTAAGGAATCTGTGGAATTGCCTGACTCCCAGTTAAAAAGTAACGATCTTCTGGAACAGGAATACACTATCCATGGTATAGACATAGAAAGAAAGAACTAGTTACTTCATTCTCACAGTATGAGTCCTTGATCTGCTGCAGTAACATAAATGAGTTAATACACTTCTGTGGCATTGAACATGATGCTATACAGTGGCTTCATCAACAAGGAGCCTGAAAGACGTGTTATTGCATAATGGGAACATGTATGGGTCCATTCCTGTACACCATTCAGTTCAAATGAAAGAGATGTGTGAGAACATGATAATTTTAATAAGTATCCAGAATGAGGAACACAAATGGCTTACCTGGGGTAACTTCAAAGTTATCAGAATACTATCAGCGCAACAAGCTGTGTTCACAAAAAGCCATCTTTCTATGCGAATGGGACAGTTGGGCAAGGTAGAGACGTTCAAGTGTGAAATTTTGGCCAGAGCAGAGAAATTTTGTGCCTGAAACTAAAATATCCTGCATGAACTGCTTGTAGAATCAAAAAGAGTCTTGCTTCCACCACTGCATATAAAACTGATCTTGATGAAGCAATCTGTAAATGCTCTACAGCTGGACAGACCCTGCTCCAAGTAACTTTCCCAGAAATTTCCCTTCACCACATAAGACAAAATGAAAGCTGGAATTTTTATTGGTCCTCAAATAAAGAAATTAATGAAGGATGAAATTTTGATAAGACAATGAAGAAGAGAGAGAAATACACATGGACCACCTTCCTAACAGTTGCTGACAACTTTCTAGGAAATAACGAATATCCTAATTACAAAGCCATTGTTGAAAAAATGTTGCAAAATTTCAAGAAGATTGGCTTGAACATGAGTGTGAATGTCTACTCATACATCAGCTACTTTCTGGAAAATTTGGACATTATACTGAAGAGCAGGGTGAACGTTTTCACCAAGTTATTAAGATGGAGAGGAGGTACCATGGAAACTGGAATGGAACTATGATGGCCGACTAGAGTTGGATGTTGAACAGGGGCAGTCGTCATATGCAAATATCTTCAAGGAAGTCAAAGAAAAGCAACTTTAAAAATTAATGAAACCTTGCTAATTTCTTATTTTTATACATGACAGTCATGAAATAAATTAAGGGAGTTCTGTAGAGTATTTCTAAATGTATTTTGTTTTTAAAATGTTTTTTGATTAAAAACTCACCTTACATGAAATGGTGTTTGAATTTGAAAATTCCTGGCAGATTAAAACTGTGTGCTGGACCGAGACTCGAACTCATTCTGGAAACATCCCCCAGACTGTGGCTAAGCCATGTTTCCGCAATATCCTTTCTTTCAGAAGTGCTATTTCTGCAAGATTCACAGGAGAGCTTCTGTAAAGTTTGGAAGGTAGGAGGCGAGGCACTGGCAGAAGTAAAGCTGTGAGGAAGGGGCGTGAGTTGTGCTTGGGTAGCTCAGATGGTAGAGCACTTGCTCCCGAAAGGCAAAGGTCCGGAGTTCGAGTCTCAGTCTGGCACACAGTTTTAATCTGCCAGGAAGTTTCATATCAGCACACACTCTGCTGCAGAATGAAAATCTCATTCTGATGTTTGAATATGTTTGTAGGCTCAAAAGTTAAAATCATCAAAATATTAATTCTTATTTTGGTAAAAATCTGACATGATAGACAAAAACGAAAGTTATTTCTAGAATCAGTATAAAAAATCGATTCAAGAACATCTACTTTCAACAAATCATCTGACAAAAAGTTTTGAAATTTAGGCTAGTGTTATAAAACAGAGGTTGCAAACAGAGGGACTGTGGTTCATACAGTAATACTCAGAAAAGTTGAAAAAAAAAAAAAAAAGGAACAGTTTCACCCTTGACTCAAAAGAAAATTATGAAATCTAAAATCACTACCACCTTGTCAACTGCAGAAGGATTTCAGGATGTTTAACAGTTCATATTACATGCTTATAGGGGTTGTAGAGGGCGCTTAGTAGATAAAGTTTTGACGAGTAATCCAAGTTCAGAAATGCATCATTTAGAGGTAAAATATGAGTAACTTTGAAGATCATATTACTTTCAAATCTGCCAGTTCACAATATGCACTCAGTGGAGACAATGATGTCTGACGTGTACACTCTACAGGAGACCATGGTATGAGCAGTGTTTCAAGTGCACATCATGGGGTTCTCATGTGATGCTCTCTTCAAATTCAAGTGCAGTGCATCCATGGAATACTAGTCAGCCCTCCTATAGTCTGATTAAAATTATTTTAGAGTTCCAGAATGAGATTTTCACTCTGCAGCAGAGTGTACGCTGATATGAAACTTCCTGGCAGATTAAAACTGTGTGCCAGACCGAGACTCGAATTCTGGAAGTTTCATATCAGTGCACACTCCGCTGCGGAGTGAAAATCTCATTCTGGAAACTCCCTCAGGCTGTTGCTAAGCCATTTCTCCGCAATATCCTTTCTTTCAGGAGTGCTAGTTCTGCCAGGAGAGCTTCTGTAAAGTTTAGAAGGTAGGAGACAAGGTACTGGCAGAACTAAAGCTGTGAAGACAGGGCATGAGTCGTGCTTGGGTAGCTCAGTTGGTAGAGCACTTGCCCCGCGAAAGGCAAAGGCCCCGAGTTTGAGTCTCAGTCCGGCACACAGTTTTAATCTGCCAGGAAGTTTTGTTACTTGATAGTTGACCTCTGTCACTTCCTACGACAGTGTCACCACATCAGCTGCCAGCTACCATTCCGTTATAAGTGATACACAAACATTGCAGGTCACTTGACAAATGCTGTTAATGTGTAACGTGGAGCAATGTTGGAAGTGGCTGCTGTGAGGTGTGTTGGAAATAAAAGATAGTCTGTCAACAGCTGACTTTTAAGTGACCAATGACTGAATTGTGGCAGATGATGTGTTTTACATCTCTGAATTTAAACTCATGTCCTAAGCTAAACACAACCTCGTGAAGTGGAAAATGGTAGTCGACACACTGCGGTAGGTCTAAAACCAAAACACTTTGTTCATGGCAATTAATTCTAATCTCTACAAGCAAACTCTATACAGAAAAAACTCAGTTTCAGCGCTAAAAGCAAGTAGTAAAAGTAGTAATTTGTCATTATCATTGGTTGCCTGAAACCGTCCTCACACTGGCTACATGAGCTGCCATGTTACAAACACATGAGCAGTCGTCACTGACACTTGGTTACAGAATATAGGCAATGCAGCCAGATTCCAATTAAAAAAGAATGGCAGGAAGAAAAGTAAGAGCAAATACAAAGTCAATACAATGATGAAAATGATGCACAAAGAATCAGAAAAAAAGAAAATTAACAATTAATTGAACAAAAATAACAATCAAACTTTTCTGATTAGTTAAAAAAAAAACTTTGCTACATTTGACAAGATTCAAACCCTCAACCTTCTACACATCAGGTTAATACACTAACACTGTGCTAGGCTACAATTCTGGGATTTCTTGTTACATTTATTACCGTGGTAACTCAGCCACAAGGATGAATTGCAGCTTAATTGGGTTTCATGCAATGGGAGGGTAAACATACCAGGTGAAAGCTGATCTCTGTGATTATGATAACCACATATGTGATGCCAAATCACTTCTAGTGCGGAAGTGTCCAATAATGTTTGGTTAGTGCCATGTATGAAATGTGCATATTTCATTGGTATTGTGTGTGTGTGTGTGTGTGTGTGTGTGTGTGTGTGTGTGTGTGTGTGCGTGTGTGCGTGTGTGTGCGCGCATGTGTTTGTGTGTTTTGGTGTGGTTACAATGTGTGATGAAATGTGAACTAAAAGTACCAGAACCATGGTTTGGGGTCCCAACGCATCAGTAAGGAACGCCACACCAGGAATTGGAAGTGAAATGAACTGACTTAACTGTCATGGCAGTTTGGCAACAGCAAACAGTTCAAGTGTGACATTGATCACACTGATTAGTGGAAAACAGCTCGAACAGCATGAAGACTCAACTATCAAGTAATTTTAATCAGATTACAGCTGTGAACACACCAGTTCTTTGCAGTCATTGTTATTGTTGGGCAAAAACAGTATTGAATGTCATAATTACAACAGGGCTGATGATGGCACCCTCTTCTCAGTTTGTGTGTGTTCTATGAAGTGGGAGATTTGAAAGTGACCAAACTTATTGTATATCAAAATGTTACATTTCTGGACATGGGTTCCTTACCACAACTTTATCCAATAAGCCCCTTCTGCAACCCCTAGAAGCCTGTACAAAGAGATTGAAACACCCTGTATATAGATGAAATAGACTTATTTTTATATAGAAAACCAGAATTATTCATGAAATACCATTTTTTTCATTTCTATAGCACATAATTTTATGCTTCCTATTCATCAATTAAAATTATATGTTCAGAGTCCCCAATAAATGGGAATTAAGATTTTCTACAGACTGAAAGACAAAAACATTCTCAACATGAAGCTAGATCTACTTAAAATGAGACCATGTGATACTCTGATACAGAAATGTTAC
Organism: Schistocerca cancellata; assembly: GCF_023864275.1. Lineage (NCBI taxonomy): Eukaryota > Metazoa > Arthropoda > Insecta > Orthoptera > Acrididae > Schistocerca > Schistocerca cancellata. The sequence goes on from NC_064634.1 coordinate 67,666,265, forward strand.
TATTCAATGGAAGAACTCATGAAGAACACTTTTATAATTTAAGTAAGATTCTATTAATTATTAGCTTTATTAAGGAAGTATAAATGTTTATTCTAAGCAAATAATTTATTAATTTCGAATACTCATCTACATATCTACTCTGTAAGCCATGATAAGGTGTATGGCAAAGGGTGCCATGAACAACTACGAGGCATTCCCTTTCCCATTGCAGTCACAAGTGGAGCAAGGGAAAAGCAACTGTCTATATGTCTCCATATGAGCCCTTATGTCTATTATCTTTTCTTCGCAGTCTCTACTAGAATCATTGTGCAGTAAACTGCAAATGCCTGTTCTCTATATTTGCTCCATCTCCACATCATTAGTAATTATATTTCTAATTTTTATTGGGCTCTGTATATTATGAGATGAAAAAATCACTATTCACATATCTTTCAGAGAAGCAATGGAAGATGCCTGCACCAACTTTTTCAACCACACTGGCTCTCACAGAACTTCAGATTATTCAGTAAAATTATGACCCTTTGCTAAATCACTTGGAGAATGTAATCTCATGGGTTAGTACCATTCTAACCCAAAATAAAATTTCAATAAGGCCAAAATCCTAAATTTCATATTTGAAAGTTTATTCACACATTTGGATTTTACTATGCATCCACCACTTGACAATACCTATAATTTTTCAAATGTACAACCTAAAAGTGAACACTTCTATTGCTGAAAACGAACAGAAATTTTGAAAATTAATCAGACTCATCATCCTAATGGAACTCCTCTTGTACTTTTCATTAAACAGGCTGCAGAATAAACCCCTTCCTTAGCTTATAGTTAACAGAAGTCTCTTTAGCAACAAACACCAGTGACTAAAAAAAGAGTTTGGTACAGAACAGTTTCATAACAAAGATGAAAGACGGTGCACAACACTAAAAATATCTATCTCTAATGACTAAAATTACAAGGAGGCAGTATGGCAGGCCGTTATTTTCCTTCAGGAATAGAAATTAAAAAAATTTATTCTCAGCTTTAGAAGTGTTAGCTGCTTCATTAGGGAGGAAGACGATTAGGTTCTGGTAGACTGGGAAGAAGGGGCTGGTCACTCAGACCCCAATATGTGAGGGATCCACCAGCTCACAAGGATAATGATCTTGTTTAACTTAATCAGTACTAAATCTGTGAGATTTTAAAGGCTTTCTTCATGGAAAAACTTTTACAATAGCTGAACTAGAGGCAGCTGACAAGTTCTGCTTGGAAAAACGAGTTGTTATTTTGATATAGGCTGCATAAAAAATCTAGTGCAAAAAGTGAAATTGGTCATTTAACACTCTGCTAGAAGCACCATCAAAGTAGGCATAATTGCTAGTGTTTAGTGAAATAACGGTTTTTTTGTAGTCCTTAGGGACTGTAATTTAAAACTAATGTTGGCGGCGATTTCAGTGTCTGAGTAAGTAAGTCTAATGCATATCTCCCCCTCATGAACCATGGACCTTGCCGTTGGTGGGGAGGCTTGCGTGCCTCAGCGATGCAGATGGCCGTACCGTAGGTGCAACCACAACGGAGGGGTATCTATTGAGAGGCCAGACAAACATGTGGTTCCTGAAGAGGGGCAGCAGCCTTTTCAGTGGTTGCAGGGGCAACAGCCTGGAAGATTGACTGAGCTGGCCTTGTAAGGCTAACCAAAACGGCCTTACTGTGCTGGTACTGCAAACGGCTGAAAGCAAGGGGAAACTACAGCCGTAACTTTTCCCGAGGGCATGCAGCTTTACTGTATGGTTAAATGATGATCACGTCCTCTTGGGTAAAATATTCCAGAGGTAAAATAGTCCCCCATTCAGATCTCTGGGCGGAGACTACTCAAGAGGACGTCGTTATCAGGAGAAAGAAAACTGGCGTTCTACGGATCGGAGCGTGGAATGTCAGATCCCCTAATCGGGCAGGTAGGTTAGAAAATTTAAAAAGGGAAATGGATAGGTTAAAGATAGAGATAGTGGGAATTAGTGAAGTTCGGTGGCAGGAGGAACAAGACTTTTGGTCAGGTGAATACAGGGTTATAAATACAAAATCAAATAGGGGTAATGCAGGAGTAGGTTTAATAATAAATAAAAAAATAGGAATGTGGGTAAGCTACTACAAACAGCATAGGGAATGCATTACTGTGGCCAAGATAGACACGAAGCCCACGCCTACTACAGTAGTACAAGTTTATATGCCAACTAGATCTCCAGATGATGAAGAAATTGATGAAATGTATGATGAAATAAAAGAAATTATTCAGATAGTGAAGGGAGATGAAAATTTAATAATCACGGGTGACTGGAATTCGAGACTAGGAAAAATAGTAGGTGAATATGGATTGGGGGTAAGAAATGAAAGAGGAAGCCGTCTGGTAGAATTTTGCACAGAGCATAACTTAATCATAGCTAACACTTGGTTCAAGAATCATAAAAGAAGGTTGAATACATGGAAGAAGCCTGGAGATACTGACAGGTTTCAGATAGATTATATAATGGTAAGACAGAGATTTAGGAACCAGGTTTTAAATTGTAAGACATTTCCATGGGCAGAGGTGGACTCTGACCACAATCTATTGGTTATGAACTGTAGATTAAAACTGAAGAAATTTAAAAAAGGTCGGAATTTAAGGAGATTGGAACTGGATAAACTGACTAAACCAGAGGTTGTACAGAGTTTCAGGGAGAGCATAAGGGAACAATTGTCACGAATGAGGAGAAGAAATACAGTAGAAGAAGAATGGGTAGCTCTGAGGCATGAAGTAGTGAAGGCAGCAGAGGATCAAGTAGGTAAAAAGATGAGGGCTAGTAGAAATCCTTGGGTAACAAAAGAAATACTGAATTTAACTGATGAAAGGAGAAAATATACTCCTGGAAATGGAAAAAAGAACACATTGACACCGGTGTGTCAGACCCACCATACTTGCTCCAGACACTGCAAGAGGGCTGTACAAGCAATGATCACACGCACGGCACAGCGGACACACCAGGAACCGCGGTGTTGGCCGTCGAATGGCGCTAGCTGCGCAGCATTTGTGCACCGCCGCCGTCAGTGTCAGCCAGTTTGCCGTGGCATACGGAGCTCCATCGCAGTCTTTAACACTGGTAGCATGCCGCGACAGCGTGGACGTGAACCGTATGTGCAGTTGACGGACGTTGAGCGAGGGCGTATAGTGGGCATGCGGGAGGCCGGGTGGACGTACCGCCGAATTGCTCAACACGTGGGGCGTGAGGTCTCCACAGTACATCGATGTTGTCGCCAGTGGTCGGCGGAAGGTGCACGTGCCCGTCGACCTGGGACCGGACCGCAGCGACGCACGGATGCACGCCAAGACCGTAGGATCCTACGCAGTGCCGTAGGGGACCGCACCGCCACTTCCCAGCAAATTAGGGACACTGTTGCTCCTGGGGTATCGGCGAGGACCATTCGCAACCGTCTCCATGAAGCTGGGCTACGGTCCCGCACACCGTTAGGCCGTCTTCCGCTCACGCCCCAACATCGTGCAGCCCGCCTCCAGTGGTGTCGCGACAGGCGTGAATGGAGGGACGAATGGAGACGTGTCATCTTCAGCGATGAGAGTCGCTTCTGCCTTGATGCCAATGATGGTCGTATGCGTGTTTGGCGCCGTGCAGGTGAGCGCCACAATCAGGACTGCATATGACCGAGGCACACAGGGCCAACACCCGGCATCATGGTGTGGGGAGCGATCTCCTACACTGGCCGTACACCACTAGTGATCGTCGAGGGGACACTGAATAGTGCACGGTACATCCAAACCGTCATCGAACCCATCGTTCTACCATTCCTAGACCGGCAAGGGAACTTGCTGTTCCAACAGGACAATGCACGTCTGCATGTATCCCGTGCCACCCAACGTGCTCTGGAAGGTGTAAGTCAACTACCCTGGCCAGCAAGATCTCCGGATCTGTCCCCCATTGAGCATGTTTGGGACTGGATGAAGTGTCGTCTCACGCGGTCTGCACGTCCAGCACGAACGCTGGTCCAACTGAGGCGCCAGGTGGAAATGGCATGGCAAGCCGTTCCACAGGACTACATCCAGCATCTCTACGATCGTCTCCATGGGAGAATAGCAGCCTGCATTGCTGCGAAAGGTGGATATACACTGTACTAGTGCCGACATTGTGCATGCTCTGTTCCCTGTGTCTATGTGCCTGTGGTTCTGTCAGTGTGATCATGTGATGTATCTGACCCCAGGAATGTGTCAATAAAGTTTCCCCTTCCTGGGACAATGAATTCACGGTGTTCTTATTTCAATTTCCAGGAGTGTATAAAAATGCAGTAAATGAAGCAGGCAAAAAGGAATACAAACGTCTCAAAAATGAGATCCATAGCAAGGGCAAAATGGCTAAGCAGGGATGGGTAGAGGACAAATGTAAGGATGTAGAGGCTTCTCTCACTAGGGGTAAGATAGATACAGATAGATACTGCCTACAGGAAAATTAAAGAGACTTTTGGAGAAAAATGAACCACTTGTATGAATATCAAGAGCTCAGATGGAAACACAATTCTAAGCAAAGAAGGGAAAGCAGAAAGGTGGAAGGAGTATATAGAGGGTCTATACAAGGGCGATGTACTTGAGGACAATATTATGGAAATGGAAGAGGATGTAGATGAATATGAAATGGGAGGTAGGATACTGCATGAAGAGTTTGACAGAGCACTGAAAGACCTGAGTCGAAACAAGGCCCCGGGATTAGATAACATTCCATTAGAACTACTGACGGCCTTGGTAGAGCCAGTCCTGACAAATCTCTACCATAAGTCACAGCTGCAAAATACTAACGCGAATTCTTTACAGACGAATGGAAAAACTGGTAGAAGCCGACCTCAGGGAAGATCAGTTTGGATTCTGTAGAAATATTGGAACACGTGAGGCAATACTGACCTTACGACTTATCTTAGAAGAAAGATTAAGCAAAGGCAAACCTACGTTTCTAGCATTTGTAGACTTAGAGAAAGCTTCGGCAATGTTGACTCTCTTTCAAATTCTGAAGGTGGCAGGGGTAAAATACAGGGAGCGAAAGGCTATTTACAATTTGTACGGAAACCAGATGGCAGTTATAAGAGTCGAGGGACATGAAAAGGAAGCAGTGGTTGGGAAGGGAGTGAGACAGGGTCGTAGCCTCTCCCCGATGCTATTCAATCTGTATATTGAGCAAGCAGTAAAGGAACATGGAGAAGAAATAAAAACTTTGAGGTTCACCGATGACATTGTAATTCTGTCAGAGACAGCAAAGGGCTTGGGAGACCAGTTGAACGGAATGGACAGCGTCTTGAAAGGAGGATATAAGATGAACATCAACAAAAGAAAAATGAGGATAATGGAATCTAGTCGAATTAAGTCGGGTGATGCTGACGGAATTAGATTAGGAAATGAGACACTTAAAGTAGTAAAGGAGTTTTGCTATTTGGGGAGCAAAATAACTGATGATGGTCGAAGTAGAGAGGATATAAAATGTAGACTGGGAATGGCGAGGTAAGCGTTTCTGAAGAAGAGAAATTTGTTAACATCGAGTATAGATTTAAGTGTCAAGAAGTCATTTCTGAAAGTATTTGTATGGAGTGTAGCCATGTATGGAAGTGAAACATGGACGATAAATAGCTTGGACAAGAAGAGAATAGAGGCTTTCGAAATGTGGTGCTACAGAAGAATGCTGAAGATTAGATGGGTAGATCACATAACTAATGAGGAGGTATTGAATAGAATTTGGGAGGAGTTTGTGGTGCAGCTTGACAAGAAGAAGGGACCGGTTGGTAGGACATGTTCTGAGGCATCAAGGGATCACAAATTTAGCGTTGGAGGGCAGCGTGGAGGGTAAAAATCGTAGAGGGAGACCAAGAGATGAATTCACTAAGCAGATTCAGAAGGATGTAGGATGCAGTAAGTACTGGGAGATGAAGAAGCTTGCGCAGGATAGAGTAGCATGGAGAGCTGCATCAAACCAGTCTCAGGACTGAAGACCACAACAACAACAACAGCATGTAATAGATCTTATTGCTACCGTATTTAGAACGTGAAAGTGGTCAAGCTTTGATTATTTAAATATGATAAAATGTAAAATAATGTAAATAAGCTGTAGCCAATCACACAGCTTCAGGAAAGGGAACTGCCCTAATCAGTTGAGCGAGGATATTCGGCACGCGGGAAATGCGGCCCGGGACGGGCAGAGGGACAGTGCTGGTACAGATGCGAAAGTGGACAGTTCGGCTGGAGACACCAAAGGGTCCATTCAGATTGAGACGTGAAAGCAGACAGTTGGTCTTTAGACAGCTAGGAAGTGAACTGACTTACAAAATTTCGTGTTGTGTGGTTTCGTGGGACTTAAGTATCTGAGCAGTGATCAGCCGTGTGTGTAGTGTGAACTCTAACTTTTCACATTGAATACTTGTATTTCGCGATGAGATTGTAAATGATCAAACTGTGTCAAACGGATATGCACTCAAGTGTAACAGTAACTCTACATATGACCACTTTGGCTATTAGTTTGCTTTGTGAATAAACATTATTCAAACCAAATCGCAACTGTGTGGCCTACATCATTTATGGGTCTTTAATTCAGCTCCCGACATTATTATTACTATTATTATATGTTAACTTTGTATTTCGCAAACTTGCCTCAGGCAATTTAACCAAAGTGTCACAAGTTTCTAATTTATGGCGTGTAATGCGACACATGCCATTCAACCCCTAGACAAGTTTGAGCCAACACATTTCAACAAAGAGGAACCGCATGTGAACCTGAACATCTATGGGATGTTAGCTTGCAATTGGGGGCTCATCCGGGATAGGAATTTGGAAAGTGTTAGTTGAGGAATAAGAATCCAGCAAAGTGTTGGCACAGGATTGGATTTTGAAAAGTGTTAGTTACGGAATATGAACTCTGGAAAGTTTAGAATTGGATTTGAATTCTGCATAGTGTTTCCGGAAGTATTATATGAACTTTGATAGGCAGGACCCCTCACTAAAGTTAGTTGTGGGATTAGTTCAGGACTGAATATTTGTTTTCTTTAATAGTTGTGAAATTGCAATTGTAAGTCTTACAGTTAATAACATTCTGTGACCTAGGTCCCAAGTCTGTGGCAGTTTAGGCAGTTTGTGTGGGGGCTCTGAGCTATGAATTTTGCAACGGTTGTGTGCACCGAGTTTAGCAGTGGTTACAAGTGACAAAAAAGTAACGTGGAAGAAGAGGTGACATCGAAAGCACGTGGTTCCAGCCAGCAGCGGCATCCTCAATGGCGATTCATCATGCAGTGGCGGTTGCAGTACCACAGCAGAGGCTACGAGATCTTCAGTATATTCTTCAACTGCAACATCAGCAGCAATACCATGGCAGAAGGATCCAGCACAACAAAGCTAAGTACCTGTGCTGATAGCGAGATTATGTATGATTCTGTAGTTCAGTCGCCAATAATAGACACTAATATTAAACAGCCTGCCAGTTGTGTGGGTCTGAAAATACTAGTGAGCCACTTAGCCCGAAGTTGGAGGGGGAGAGTGTGATCAGCGGTGAAGTTAGTAGGGCAAATAGTGCGAAATCAGGCAAGGCAGATAAATTTGGGTGAGATATGATGTCACAATTAATGCAAATGATAAGAGGATTGGGATCCAAAATTGATTCTGTTAAAACTGATATGGGTGACGTAAATTTGAAAATTGATTCAGTTCAATCCAAAATAGCTTCGGCTGAGTAAGATGAAGTAGGTAGAATTGCTAATGGAATTGAAGAACTGACAGAAAAATAAAAACCATTCAGGAAGACATGGGCAAAATTTCTTATGAAGTTGGGATACTTGACTCTAAGGCAGATCAGGCGGAGCAAAATTTCAGTAATTAGGCGGAAAAGCTGTAGGCAGACCTAGAAGGCAACGTAAGAAACTGTAAGAGCAAGATGCTCTAATGACAGACGTCAGAGGCTATTAGCAACTTATCTGTTGGAATAGGGAAAGGGGAGAAAGAAGTAGATAAAATAAAGGAACCAGTAGAACCTGGAATTAAAATTGAAAATAGTGAAGTTAGAAAACAAATCAATGAAATAAAAAGTGAATTGAATTCTTTAGCTGCACATCAAACCTCTACAATGATCAGTGTTCTGTGGATGAACTCGGGTTTGGTCAAATGTTTTAGAGATAACAGGAAATCTCACCCGGTAAATTTTCTAGCAGCATTCAGGGATGGTTTTATAAGGGGAATGTCTGATGAGGCGAAGATAAAATCATGAAAAGACATTTGGAAGGTGAGCCGCAATCATGGGCAAATATATACAGTGATACGTTCACTACCTAGGAAATATTTGAAAGCAGTTTCCTGAACAAGTTCTGGAGTGAAGCGAAGCAAACATGGCTACATAATGAGTTTCTGAATGGGCTAACACTTAAATACGGGAATGAGTCAATGCAAGAATTTTGTAAACATGAACTTGCAAGATTAATGCGTGTGAAATATCCATTGGGAGTGCTTACTGAAATTACAACATTGAAAAAGCGGTTGCTGGAAAATTTGCAATGGGATCTAATGCACAGTCCTAGCAACTCAATAGATGATTTTTTTGGACTTCGTAGAAAAATTAGAACAGGCGTTGAAATTAAAACCGCAAAGTAAGCAGACAAATAGTTTTCAGAGTGGAGATCAGTACGAGTAATTACTATGAAAGACATTCAGGAAGTTATCAATGGAACACAAATAGCAGTTTTGATAAGGGAAACAGTAACAGGAACACATCAAATGATTAATTTCAAAGGGGTAATGGGAACGGATACTTTCGTCACAGGGAGTGACACCAAGAATGTAGATTTGAGGGACCGGCACCTGGCGAAATGATTCACCATAATGGGACATCAGGAAACTAAGTTTCGCCGCATCTCAGGTCCGGAGATGGCAAAATAAACCAGCAATGAATAGGATGCATATAAACAGAAATGTGATAGGTGTTAACAAAATGGCTGGATGGTGTCAGAATTTTGAAATGAAATTAGTAAGAGATGACAAATAGGTAAATTTTCAAATCAGATTATGCATAAAAGGTGTAATCCTAAGATAATTAAAGATAACGATAAAGGCGATGACGATGATTTAGGGCTAAATGATATCTTTTATGAATGCGAGATGAACGAGAGTGTGAATGATAATGCAATGAAAGTTTCTATGTGCCAAAAGGAGGCTGAAGTGGAGCTGAATTCGGTGGAGGTAGATAGTACAGTAAATTCTAAAGAGGTACTACACAGCGGTAACGATTATACCGATGAAGGTGTTTATGTTTCAGGTGATATTGTGACAGCAAAAATTGTTAATGAGGTTAATAAGGGCGGCATAGCCTTAGTCTCGTCAGCTGTTGATGAATTTGTGTGTGCATTGGCAGATATAGGTGAATTATTTTTGAAGGAAGGTAGTAATGATGTTTTATGTGCAGAAGTTATGAAAGTTGAACCTGCTGGTATTGATACTTCAGAGGAAGAAATCTGTGTGTATCTTTCTATTAATGGAGGTGAACCCGAAAGTCTGCATGGACCTGTGGATCTTGAATGTTTGTTTGAGAATGAATGTGGCTCTGAATTTGATGTGCGATTTGCAATTAATGTGGCACAGGAGTGTGTAGGAGAGGAAAAGGTATTATGCTCAGGTTTAAATCAAAATGCAGCAGAATTCAATGGTACTGGTGATTCTGAAATTTCATGATGCTGTAGCTATAATTTATGTGACATAATGGCAGAGGATGGTGAAACTATGAATGGTTCTTATATTGGTGACTTGTTGACAGATATAAATGAGGTTTTATGTAGCGAGTTGTATGATGTATCAGCGGCTGTTGAGAGCGCTGTTTGTGAAGGTGTTCATAATGATGTGGATGTAAAAAGTAATGCTTTATTTCATGATAATGTTGTTGTAGCTACTAATGTTTATAATTTTAAAGGAGAAGGCAGTGAGTTTGATTCTAATACAGAAAGTGATATTTGGACTGAATGGTATTTTAAGGAGGAATGTGATTTTACTGTAACTGATTGGCAATGGTACGGCAGAACATTATGATCGTTATTGCCTCATCTGTGGTCTCGAGAGAAGTTTAAGATAGCAAGAAATCTAGAAGGGAGAAAAAATGAAATTGTAGTGAAAAAAGCATTTAATGCCTTATTTTGGGACAAATACGAAACTGAGGGTTGGATTGAACAGGATATATGTACTCTAAAGATGGAAGGGGAAAGTCAGTTAAGAGTTAAGTGTATCTGTGTTAAGATTATAAGATTATTTGGAGGGATAATTTGCAATGTTTTCATCTACATCTACATCTACATTTATTTCAAGACTTATTGTAGCTTGTTTGTTGTTTTGTCACATAAGGATTTTTTTTGGTGCAAGGTCTGTGCAACTATAAAGAGATAGTTTAGATGCACACTTGCGTGTGAGGAGGTTGGAGAATTCGATTATTTGGTGAATGGTATCAAGTCAAATATCAGTGCACAGTACGCATATAAATTAGGTTTTTGGGGGTACAAAAGGGATTCATTTATGTGTATGTATATGTTACGCTTAAGTTTTTGGAGGGTGTTATGTTAGTTGTAATTTCCAAATTATAACTTATGGTCACGCCAATTTGGGTGCATGGAGGTCAGAAAAATTTGGAAAATGAAAATTAATAATGCTTACACAGGAAGACAGATGTATGTTTACCTACTTATCTGAGAATATTTTGAGGGAAAAAATTATCATTGTATGGAGTAACAGTTTCTGTACGCAGCTTCACTGCATGGAATTAAATGAGGGGTGAGATTTGTTCATACTTGGTGTTAGTTTTGAGTCTAAGGGAGTTATTTGAATTAAGAGAAAGTATTAATTTCCAGAATGAGATTTTCACTCTGCAGCGGAGTGTGCGCTGATATGAAACTTCCTGGCAGATTAAAACTGTGTGCCCGACCGAGACTCGAACTCGGGACCTTTGCCTTTCGCGGGCAAGTGCTCTACCAACTGAGCTACCGAAGCACGACTCACGCCCGGTACTCACAGCTTTACTTCTGCCAGTACCTCGTCTCCTACCTTCCAAACTTTACAGAAGCTCTCCTGCGAACCTTGCAGAACTAGCACTCCTGAAAGAAAGGATATTGCGGAGACATGGCTTAGCCACAGCCTGGGGGATGTTTCCAGAATGAGATTTTCACTCTGCAGCGGAGTGTGCGCTGATATGAAACTTCCTGGCAGATTAAAACTGTGTGCCCGACCGAGACTCGAACTCGGGACCTTTGCCTTTCGCGGGCAAGTGCTCTACCAACTGAGCTACCGAAGCACGACTCACGCCCGGTACTCACAGCTTTACTTCTGCCAGTACCTCGTCTCCTACCTTCCAAACTTTACAGAAGCTCTCCTGCGAACCTTGCAGAACTAGCACTCCTGAAAGAAAGGATATTGCGGAGACATGGCTTAGCCACAGCCTGGGGGATGTTTCCAGAATGAGATTTTCACTCTGCAGCGGAGTGTGCGCTGATATGAAACTTCCTGGCAGATTAAAACTGTGTGCCCGACCGAGACTCGAACTCGGGACCTTTGCCTTTCGCGGGCAAGTGCTCTACCAACTGAGCTACCGAAGCACGACTCACGCCCGGTACTACTGGCAGAAGTAAAGCTGTGAGTACCGGGCGTGAGTCGTGCTTCGGTAGCTCAGTTGGTAGAGCACTTGCCCGCGAAAGGCAAAGGTCCCGAGTTCGAGTCTCGGTCGGGCACACAGTTTTAATCTGCCAGGAAGTTTCATATCAGCGCACACTCCGCTGCAGAGTGAAAATCTCATTCTGGAAACATCCCCCAGGCTGTGGCTAAGCCATGTCTCCGCAATATCCTTTCTTTCAGGAGTGCTAGTTCTGCAAGGTTCGCAGGAGAGCTTCTGTAAAGTTTGGAAGGTAGGAGACGAGGTACTGGCAGAAGTAAAGCTGTGAGTACCGGGCGTGAGTCGTGCTTCGGTAGCTCAGTTGGTAGAGCACTTGCCCGCGAAAGGCAAAGGTCCCGAGTTCGAGTCTCGGTCGGGCACACAGTTTTAATCTGCCAGGAAGTTTCATATCAGCGCACACTCCGCTGCAGAGTGAAAATCTCATTCTGGAAACATCCCCCAGGCTGTGGCTAAGCCATGTCTCCGCAATATCCTTTCTTTCAGGAGTGCTAGTTCTGCAAGGTTCGCAGGAGAGCTTCTGTAAAGTTTGGAAGGTAGGAGACGAGGTACTGGCAGAAGTAAAGCTGTGAGTACCGGGCGTGAGTCGTGCTTCGGTAGCTCAGTTGGTAGAGCACTTGCCCGCGAAAGGCAAAGGTCCCGAGTTCGAGTCTCGGTCGGGCACACAGTTTTAATCTGCCAGGAAGTTTCATATCAGCGCACACTCCGCTGCAGAGTGAAAATCTCATTCTGGAAACATCCCCCAGGCTGTGGCTAAGCCATGTCTCCGCAATATCCTTTCTTTCAGGAGTGCTAGTTCTGCAAGGTTCGCAGGAGAGCTTCTGTAAAGTTTGGAAGGTAGGAGACGAGGTACTGGCAGAAGTAAAGCTGTGAGTACCGGGCGTGAGTCGTGCTTCGGTAGCTCAGTTGGTAGAGCACTTGCCCGCGAAAGGCAAAGGTCCCGAGTTCGAGTCTCGGTCGGGCACACAGTTTTAATCTGCCAGGAAGTTTCATATCAGCGCACACTCCGCTGCAGAGTGAAAATCTCATTCTGGAAACATCCCCCAGGCTGTGGCTAAGCCATGTCTCCGCAATATCCTTTCTTTCAGGAGTGCTAGTTCTGCAAGGTTCGCAGGAGAGCTTCTGTAAAGTTTGGAAAGTAGGAGACGAGGTACTGGCAGAAGTAAAGCTGTGAGTACCGGGCGTGAGTCGTGCTTCGGTAGCTCAGTTGGTAGAGCACTTGCCCGCGAAAGGCAAAGGTCCCGAGTTCGAGTCTCGGTCGGGCACACAGTTTTAATCTGCCAGGAAGTTTCAAGTATTAATTTGCCGATGAAGTCAATTGGGAATCTGTCACAAGATGCACGTCTATAGTGGGACTTGCATAACGTGTCAGAATCATTGAAGAATTTACAAGCATCTACATCTACATCTACCTCCATATTCCACAAGCCACCTGATGGTGTGTGGCAGAGGGTACCTTGAGTACCTCTATCGGTTCTCCCTTCTATTCCAGTCTCGTATTGTTTTGGAAAGGAAGATTGTCGGTATGCCTCTGTGTGGGTTCTAATCTCTCTGATTTTATCCTCTTGGTCTCTTCGCAAGATATACGCAAGAGGGAGCAATATACTGCTTGATTCCTCGGTGAAGGTATGCTCTCAAAACTTCAACAAAGACCCATACCAAGCTACTGAGTGTCTCTCCAGCAGAGTCTTCCACTGGAGTTTATCTATCATCTCCGTAACGCTTTCGCGATTACTAAATGATCCTGTAATGAAGAGCACTGCTCTCCGTTGGATCTTCTCTATCCCTTCTATCAACCCTATCTGGTACGGATCCCACACTGGTGAGCAATATTCAAGCAGTGGGTGAATAAGTGTACTGTAACCTACTTCCTTTGTTTTTGGATTGCATTTCCTTAGGCATCTGGCATCTGCTGTACCGACGATCAACTGTATATGATCATTCCATTTTAAATCACTCCTAATGCCTACTCCCAGATAATTTATGGAATTAACTGCTTCCAGTTGCTGACCTGCTATATTGTAGCTAAATAATAAAGGATCTTTCTTTCTATGTATTCGCAGCACATTACACTTGTCTACATTGAGATCCAATTGCCATTCCCTGCACCACGCGTCAATTCGTTGCAGATCCTCCTGCATTTCAGTACAAATTTACATTGTTACAACCTCTCAATATACTACAGCATCATCCGCAAAAAGCTTCAGAGAACTTCTGATGTTATCCACAATGTCATTTATATATATATTGTGAACAGCAATGGTCCTACGACACTCCCATATGGCACACCTGAAATCCCTCTTACTTCGGAAGACTTCTCTCCATTGAGAATGACATGCTGTGTTCTGTTATCTAGGAACTCTTCAATCCAATCACATGATTGGTCTGATAGTCCATAGGCTCTTACTTTGTTCATTAAACAACTGTGGGGAACTGTATCGAACGCCTTGCGGAAGTCGAGAAACACAGCATCTACCTGGGAACCCGAGTCTATGGCCCTCTGAGTCTCGTGGATGAATAGCGTGAGCTGGGTTTCACACGATCATCTTTTTCAAAACCCATGCTGATTCCTACAGAGTAGATTTCTAGTCTCCAGAAAAGTCATTATACTCAAACATAATACGTGTTCCAAAATTCTACAACTGATCAATGTTAGAGATATAGGTCTATAGTTCTGCACATCCATTCGATGTCCCTTCTTGAAAATGGGGATGACCTGTGCCCTTTTCCAATCCTTTGGAACACTACGCCCTTCTAGAGACCTACAGCACACTGCTGCAAGAAGTAGGGGGGGGGGAGCAAGTTCCTTCGCGTACTCTGTGTAAAATCGAATTGGTATCCCATCAGGTCCAGCAGCCTTTCCTCTTTTGAGCGATTTTAATTGTTTTTATATCCCTCTGTCATCTATTTCGATATCTACCTTTTTGTCATCTGTGCTACAATCTAGAGAGGAAACTACAGTGCAGTCTTCCTCTGTGAAACAGCTTTGGAAAAAGACATTTAGTATTTCGGCCTTTAGTCTGTCATCCTCTGTTTCAGTACCATTTTGGTCACAGAGTGTCTGGACATTTCGTTTTGATCCACCTACCGCTTTGACATAAGACCAAAATTTCTTAGGATTGTCTGCCAAGTCAGTACATAGGACTTTACTTTCGAATTTATTGAACGCCTCTCGCATAGCCCTCCTCACACTAAATTTCGCTTCGTGTAATTTTTGTTTGTCTGCTAGGCTTTGGCTATGTTTATGTTTGCTGTGAAGTTCCCTTTGCTTCTGCAGCAGTTTTCTAACTCGGTTGTTGTACCGCGGTGGCTCTTTTCCATCTCTTACGATCTTGCTTGGCACATACTCATCTAATGCATATTGTACAATGTTTTTGAACTTTGTCCACTGATCCTCAACACTATCTGTACTTGAGACAAAACTTTTGTGTTGAGCCGTCAAGTACTCTGAAATCTGCTTTTTGTCACATTTGCTAAACAGAAAAATCTTCCTACCTTTTTTAATATTTCTACTTTTGGCTGAAATCATTGATGCAGTAACCGCTTTATGATTGCTGATTCCCTGTTCTGCGTTAACTGTTTCAAATAGTTCGGGTCTATTTGTCACCAGAGTCGCTACGAGTCAGTTCTCTGTTTAACTGCTCAAGGTAGCTTTCAGATAATGCACTTAAAAAGATTTCACTGGATTCTTTGTCCCTGCCAGCCATTATAAATGTTTGAGTCTCCCAGTCTATATCCGGCAAATTAAAATCTCCACCCAGAACTATAACATGGTAGGGAAATCTACTCGAAATATTTTCCAAATTTTCCTTCAGGTGCTCTGCCACAACAGCTGCTGAGCCAGGGGGCCTATAGAGACATCTGATTACCATGTTTGAGCCTGCTTTAACCGTGACCTCCACCCAAATTATTTCACATTTCAGTTCTCTGTCAATTTCCTTCGATACTATTGCACTTTTTATCGCTATAAACATGCCTCCCGCTTCACTGTCCAGCCTGATCTGCAGTATACATTCCAATCTGAGGACGCTGTAAATCAATTGTTTACTGTGTAGTTTAGATCTGTTTATATCTATACAACTGGGGGAAGCATTCAGTGCAGATCCCAGGTGTCCTCGGAAAGTGTTTCTTTTCTAGTATCAACACCCAATTCAAATTTCAACAGATTTGTTCAAGAAAAACACTGGCGATGGAATGCAGAGTTATACAGAATTTCGGCAGGGTACTCAGCTCCAAATCTGTGGGGCACTGCTGGAGACTTTGATGTGACAGAAAGGTTTTGTGAAAATGAGCGCAGTGGCGCTGATATTTCTGTGGCATTTCAATAGACAGTCGATTTTGGTGAATGTATAGCTTTATTTGGCATTTAATTAATATGCTGCAACTTATAATTTATGTTAGATATAAGTTTCTTTAAATTTAAAGCATGCTGCATCAACATCACTACAAATAATTACACTATTGATCTGGCACTTAGGATATTTATGTTATTGTATTATGAATTATTGTCTTATACATTTCGGTGCTACTTCATAACATATATGGCACACCAACATGTTATGAAGAGGAGATGTGTGAGTTAACAAGCATTTCGCTCTCATTTAAGTATACGGACTAAATAATCAGCCTTCAGGTATTGTGAAACGAACCCTGTTGTCCAGGACTGGGTGCCACAGAGGGCGCAGATTCACCACGAGATGGAGAAACTCACAGACATCTACTTTCTATTGAGGCCTATGCGCCGTAGTGTGTGAGTGAGACAGATGAGAACCTATGTCATAGAGAAACCCAGTAGAAGCCGTTTGTAGCCAAGGAGACAAAGCAGTGTAAAATGTGGCGGACCTAAGATTGGCCATAAAGGGAAACATTTATGGAAACTATTTAATTCTGTAGTAATGCAGGGAATGAAGCCACAGCAATTTTAATCTACCATCCTTCATAAATATTCATGGTGATCCCTATAAAACTTGAATATTGATCGTACCTATAATAGTTTAGGATTTACTGTTAAAGTGAAATTCACAAGTTTTGTAACAACGACCTGAATGCTAAAATCTGAATGCTTTAGTCATCTTATCAAATGACATTTAATACAGAACAGCATCATTAAAATGACAAATGTTACAGATATCACCTCTGTTACTTCATTTGTTTAAAAAATATAGTAAATTTAAATTATCAGTATTTTCAGTTAAGCATCAGATCATCATTTCCTCCACACAAAACACATTGAATGATGACTGCATGACACCTTATTGAATCATTAGGTAATAGAATATTTGCTGTAAAATTTAGTACATAATATTTACTTTTATTCTTTATTTATTTATCAGAAAGCACATTGTTGCAGGGCTACTGGCCATTACGTTCAAAGTTAAGAAGGAAATTGTATTGGTTTTATGTAAAAGAATTTAACGTTTATTATGTAATGGATATTATTGTTACTTTATTTAGAATGTGAAAGTGGTCAAGCTTTGATTATTTAAATATGTTAAAATTTAAAATAATGTAGAATAAGCTGTAGCCAATCAGGTGGACGCCTTCAGGAAAGGGAACTGTCCTAGTCAGTTGAGCGAGGATACTCAGAGCGTGGGAAACGTGGCCGGGGACGGGCAGAGGGACAGTGCTGGTGCAGACATGAAAGTAGACAATTCGGCTGGAGACACCAAAGAGTACATTTCGGATAGAAGCGAAAGCAGACAGTCGATCTTTAGGAAGCTAGGAAATGAAATGACTTAAAAAATTTAGCACTGTGTGGTATTGTGGGATTTAAGTCTCTGAGCGGCGCCTGGTGTGAACTCTAACTTTCTGCGTGGATAACTTGTATTACGCAAAGAGATTGTAAATGACTGAACTGTGTCAAATAGATATACACTCAAGTGTAACAGTAACTTGAAATATGACCATTTTCGCTATTAGTTTGCTTCTGAATAAACATTATTCTAACCAAATTGCAACTGTGTGGCCTACATCATTTATGGGTCATTAATTTAGTTCCCCGTATTATTATTATTACTGTTATTATGTGTTATGTTAACTCTGTATTTTGCAAACTTGCTGTCAGCCAGATAATTTAACCAAAGGGTCACAAGTGTCTAATTAAGGCGTGTAATGGAACATGTGTGGTTCAACCCCTAGACGAGTTTGAGCTGAGACATTTCGACGAAGAGGAACGGCATGTGAGCCCTAACATCTATGTGATGTTAGCTTGCATGCCCTGTGTTGAAAAGTTCAAGTTCCTCACTGAGATATTGTTTTTTACCTAGTTTATTGAACATATATATCTTTCCTTCTGTCCTTTGTACTTCCTTTCTGTCCTCTGTACTTTGGTAATTATTGTTGCCATAACCGCATCATGGTCACTGAGACCATTTGCAATGTGGACATCCTCAAAGAGGTCAAGTCTATTTGTTGCCATTAGATCAAATATCTTTTTGTTATGAAGAGGGTTCCTAACTATCTGTTCTAGGTAGTTTTAGACAAGGCATTTAGTAATATTTCACAGGATGTCTTATCATGCCCACCACTAAAAAAACTGTAATTTTCCCAACTAACTGCTAGATGACTACAGTCTCCACCAATGATTACAGTATGATTGGGGAAATTATGTACTAGTGAACTGAGGTTTTTTCTAAAGTTTTCAGTTACATCAGGAGATGAATCTGTTGAGTGATAGAAGGACCCAATTATCATTTTATCCCCTCCCATGATACTGAGTTCTGCCCAAACAATCTCACATGTAGCTTCAAGCTCTATCTCAGTGGATTTGAGTTTCTTGTCCACTTCTTTGCCAGTCGCTGGAATGGTCCAATTATGACCTAGAAGCCCAGATGACTGGCATCATTTGTTTCAACATGCATCACAATCTGCAGCTGCTTGCACCCTGTTCCCTCAGTGGCTGCTGTAACAGCCTCTTCAACAAGTTGAATGAAGCCCCCACCATAACACTTAGTGCATCTAGTGTCTTTTCCCATTCCTTGCTGCCAATTTCCTAAGGGGTACCACCATTCGCAATACATTTGAACTGCCGGCGATTAATAGACCCCTACCCTTCTGCATTTGCCTCCTCTTGACACTGGACAGAACAGGTTTCCCCAAAACAGGTGAGTCACACTGCCTCAATTTCAGTTTCAGAGAAAGAGAGCACCTCAAACTTGTTGGTTAGGGGTATCAGTTCAACACCCTGAGTCCTCTCTAGTCCCTGTCCATCCTGTACGGAACACCTAGCTCTACCATTGACACAACACTCACAGTCAAGTGGATGAGTAATGACAGATCCTGTACTTTTTGCAGGAGACAGGATCCACAGGAAACAACAGTATGTGAGATACCTTTGGTACCAGTACCACAGTTACACGATTCTTGGGATCTCTTCGAACACACCAGATTGTGGCAGCCGACAATTATTTGACAGTAGTCTGGGTGATTTCCAGCTGCATGCAAACATCAACCAATTCATCCCATGTTCGAGAACATTGTTCACAGTGGGACCGCATTCCATGTTCCTAACAAAAAATTTTAGCACGGGCACATATTTGCATCTTTTTTTTATTTTATTTTTTATTTTTTAAATAGAGTAGCTACAGTAGCAGAGAAACAGTGCTAGTGAGGGAGAAATGGAAAGGAGGCAGTAGTAATAGTAATAATGACATGCGTGCAGCTAGGTCAGAAGCACCACCAGCACGGAGCCCAGCCACCTAGTGCAAGTCTTCTTACTTGATGCCACTTCGGTGAGCCTCACACCTCAGTAGTATATTTACATTTTGCGACATGCAGTTGCAGCTGTAGTGGTTATAAAGCTAAGTACTGACAAACTTATTTGTGCACTGTTATACATTTATTAAATTTAATAATTTTCAGCAGTGTTTCATGCTGTTTGTGGTGAAATAATGATTTAATAAACTTTTGGAAACAGTCACTCACTGTGTTTTTTAGAGTTTTCTGTGCATTGAAGTTATTTAGTAAATTTTGTGCTTTAGTTTTCAGCTGAAGTTTCTTATTGTTTCTAGTGAAACATTTCAGTAAAATTTTCATTCACTGTTTTAACTTCGTTGAGTGTTTCAGTGCCTGCTTGAATTTTTGGTTTCAGCTAACAATTTGCTATTGTTAGTTCCATAAATAGTTCTACTGGTGTAACTGAACATAGGTAACGTAGACATATAGTTTTTTTCAGTAACTGTAAAATTTTACCATGAGTGAGAAGTGTGTGCTCTGTCTTAGGTTTGTGAGTAGTGGATTTCCGAGTGGGATTTGTTCAAAGTATTTTCACTGGGGGAGGGGGGGGGGGGGGGGGGCGGATGCAGTGGGGAAGCCAGTGGGCATTCTAGTGAGATCCTCTCCTGGTAATGCAGAAACTGCAGTAGAAATAAGTTGATAGAGGTGCAGGAGCATAAGATCTGTGCCCTTCAGGTGCAGTTACAATGTGCAAAGGAGGAACAAAAAAGGTTGAGGAGGGTGAAGGGTGGTGGGGAATGGAAACTGGCAGTTGGCAAGAAGGCAGCTAGGAGGAGGTATTCAGACAGTTATACTTTGCGTATATGCAATAGAGTCGACCAGTTGTTAGAGCTGAGTGGAGAGGAGCCTCTTGTAGCTGTAGATGTAGGGAACATGCAGCAGTCCTCAAGAGTTAGGAAGCCTAGGTCAGTTGCAAAGTCTGACAGAAGGAAGAAGGTTCTGATGCTACGTAGTTCGCACAGTGAGGTGTGGGCCAGCAGTTGCAGGAAGTGTTGGTGAGTGAGTACCAGGTCACCAGCATTGTGAAGCCTAGTGCAAGGTTGGCTCAGGTGACTGACAGCAGAGGGGAGTTATGTATGAATTTTATGAAGGAGGTTCAGGTAGTGAAAGTGGGTGGAGCAAGGAACTGTCTTGATAGGGACGGGAAATATGATGCAGGTAGTGACCTGGTAAAGATAGCTACTCAAACTAGTGGCACTAATGTGCATTTCTTGCAACTGTTTCAGCGTCATGATCAACCTCATCTTAATGCGGCTGTTGAGCGTGTTAATGTGGGGCTGGAGAGGCTGCTCATGGCAGAGGGCATGGGTCGCATTTCAGTGGTGCCAGTTGGGTCTATCAGTAGATCGGGTTTCACTAGGCATGGCCTGCACCTCAGTAGGTGTGGGAAGGGAAGGCTGGCAAAGCTTGCAGGTGACAGTGTAGTGGGTGGTGGTGGGATCACTCATGGAAAAATTCCTGTAGTAGTTGGTGTTAGAGCTGCACCTTTTTTAGATTGAAGTCAGCTAATAGGTATACCTGCTTAAATGAAGTCCCTCTAACTAAGGGCTGACCTTCAGAGGACATCATGTTTCCAAGAAGAGAAGGAATTAGCATATTTCATCAAAATATAAGAGGTATTAAAGATAGTGAACTGCTTATAGATGTTGACTCTGAAATTCTTGGTATATGGGAGCACCACTTAAATAATTTGACAGTTCAGAAGCTTCCTTTACCATGATACAGATTAGCTGGCTGTTTTTCAAGGAGTTCCTTGCGGGCCGGTGGAGTGGCTATGTATGTAAAAACCAGAATTCCATTTGAGTCCATAGACGTAACACAACACTGCAACTGAGCAGATATTTGAATGTTGTGCAGGGGCAGTTGAATTTAGTGAAACTAAACTTCTAATTATTGTTGTTTATAGGTCCCCTGACTCTGACTTCAGAGCATTTCTGTTCAAGCTAGAGAGGGTTCTTGATACACTTTGTAGGAAGTACCAGAAATTAGTCATATGTGGTGACTTCAATACAAATTTTGTATATGTTGGTAGATCTCCGAAATTCATATGATCTGATGCAGACTGTGTTTTTTCCAACTAGGGTGCAGGGGAATAGTAGCACAGCCATAGACAATATTTTTATTCATTCTTCATTACTAGATGGGCATTCTGTTAGTAAAGGGGTGAATGGCCTTTCAAGATCATGATGCACAAATTTTAATACTAAAAGGCTTTTGTACTCAAACAAATTTCGCATATAATTACAAACTATGGAGGAAAGATAATCCAATAGCAATAGAGAGTTATTTAAACCTTGTCAAGGAACAAGAGTGGGAGGATGTTTATATTGCTGATAACATAGAAGATAAATATAATGCTTTCCTTAAGACATTTCTCATGCTCTTTGAGAGTTTCTTTCCATTAGAATGTTCTAAATGGGTTACTAGCAGTAATAGGCAGCCCAGGTGGCTGACTAGTGGGATAAGGATATCATGTAGAACAAACTGGGAATTATATCAAAATGTTACAAGTAGTCACAATCAAGCAACAGTGCCCCATTACAAACAGTATTGTAAGGTGCTTAAAATGTTATTAGGAAGGCATAGAATATGTGGTATGCAAACAGAAAAGCTAATTTACAGGATAAAATTAAAACCATTTGGTCAGTTGTGAAGGAAGTGTCTGGTCATCAGCACAAGGTCGACAATATAAAGTCAGTTCGTAGTAAAAATATTTCTGTTACTGATATATATATAATTTCTTGGCAAATGGCTTTCCAAGACTGATATCTGAAATACTCCTCCATGATACAGACAAGGGGGAGATTGAGTCAATAATTAAATCACTGAAGACTAAGGACTCTCATGGATATGATGGAGTGCCTAGCAGAACATTATTTGTAATTTTTCCTTTAGGGATGGTCAGTTTCCTGAACAATTAAAGTACTCAGTAGTAAAGCCGCTTTATAAAAAGGAAGAAAGGGATAATGTAGACAATTTTAGACCTATTTCTATGCCATCAGTGTTTGCTAAAGTAATTGAATAGGTTGTGTATGTGAGGATAATTGATCATTTTATATCACACGACTTGCTATCAAATGTACAGTTCGGCTTTAGATGTCGCTCTACAACTGAAAATGCTATATTCTCTTTTCTCTGTGGGGTACTGGATGGGTTAAACAAAGGGTTTAGAATGTTAGGCATTTTTTTTTAATTTAACTAAGGCATTTGATTGTGCTGATCACAAAATATTGCTCCAGAAGTTGGACCATTGTGGAATACGGGGAGTAGTTCACAATTGGTCCATCTCTTACTTTAGCAACAGTCAGCAAAAGGTCATTATTCACAATACTGAGAATGGCTGTGATATGGGGTCTGAGTGGGGTACAGTCAAGTGGGGTGGGGGAGGGGGGGGGTGCACCCAAGGGATCACTGTTGGTGCCACTCGTGTTCCTTATTTAGATAAATGAACATTGGCTCGGTTTCAAATAGTGCTGTTCATGACCTAAGTCCGTGGCTTGTAGAAAATGAACTAACGCTAAATCACAGTAAGACTCAGTTTTTACAGTTTCTAACACACAGTTCACAAAACCTGATGTTTTAATTCACGGAATAGGCATATGATTAGTGAAACTGAACAGTTCACATTTCTAGGCGTTCAGATAGATAGTAAACTATCATGGAAAGCCCACGTTCAGAATCTTGTTCAAAGACTTGATGCTGCCATTTTTACTATTCGAACAGTATCTGAAGTGAGTGATCATTCGACACAAAAATTAATCTACTTTGCTTATTTTCATTCACGTATGTCATATGGTATTATATTTTGGGGTAACTCTTCCCATTCTAAAAGGATATTTTTGGCACAGAAATGGGTGATTTGGGCAGTAAGTGGTGTAAGTTCACAAACCTCTTGTAGACCCCTGTTCACAAGTCTGGGTATTTTGACTTTGGCCTCTCAATACATATATTCCTTATTGTCATTTCTTGTTAACAATATTAGCTTATTCCCAAGAATAAGCAGCTTTCACTCAGTTAATACTTGGCAGAAATCAAACCTGCATTTGGATCAGACCTGGAACTCTTGTGCAGAAAGATGTGCATCCATTTTCAATAAGCTACCACTCGAATTCAAAAATCTCAGCAGTAATCCACGCGCTTTCAAATCAAAACTGCAGAGTTTTCTCATGGATCAGTCTTTCTATTCTGTCGAGGAGTTCCTTGAAAAATTAAGCTGATTCTTGTTGTATTGTTGATTGTGTTTACTTAAATTTATGGAGTGACTTTTTTTGGATTCACAAACATTTTATTTTTATCTATTGTTACTTTTCTGTTGTAATTTCATGTACTGACACATTCCACAACCTTGGAGATTTGCTCCTCAATTTGGTCCTACAGAACTTGATGTGTAAATAAAAATAAAAAAAAAATGACAACACAACACACAGTCCCTTAGCAGATGAAATCTCAAACCTAGCTGAGAATTGAACCCAGGCCCCTCACATGGCATTCTGCTGTGCTGACCACTCAGCTATCGAGGTGGACAAGCAGAGAGTGACAGTGAGAGAGATAAAGTAGCAGTGAAACAGGATGCAGAGGGAGTCAAAGAAAAAGGAGACACTGGTGGAGGCAGAGAAAGGCAGAAGGGAAGAATGTAAAGAAGAGAGCCCCCAGCTTCAATAGGAGAGAAAGAAACAAGTGTGGAGAGTGGCAGCAAAAGAGAGGAGGCTACATGTCCACCAGTCACCGATTTTGGAAGGAGGGGGGGGGGGGGGGGCAGTGTTGACTTTTGTCAGTTTTCCCCTATTGCCCTATGCCCATGTGTTAAAAAATTTGCCCAAGTTCTTCCATCCTCTATACCAAGTCATGTTAGGTATCAAAATACTGAGCAAACTCTCGCTAAGAACATGTGGAGAGGAGACAATTGTGGTTGAAGAGAAAGACAACAGACTGTAAGCGAGAAAGAAAGAAAGAGACAGTAACAATGGCAGGGAAAAAGAATGTGACAAAGAAAATGGCAGTGGAACAGAGATACAGTCAAAGCAACAGAGGAGACAGTGTTAAGAGAGAGACAGAAGGGATGAAGACAGTGGCAGTGGGAGAAACAGACAGGAAAAAGTGTGAATGAGAGAAAAAGGAGTCCATGGGACGTATATAGACAGTGGCAGACAGGGAGATGCTGAATATTAAGACTTCTCTACAAAGAGAGACTGGGTAAAAGGATTCAAAATGTTCAGTGTTAAAAGAGTATGAATATGTTTGCATGCCAAAAATTTTGGTGAGGAAGGTGGAATGTGGTTCCCCTCTTCCCTGTTAATTTTTTAAAGTAGAACATATTCACCTCATTTGTGTTCCAACAGAAGCATTTTTCTGCTGGTAAATATATAGCCCAGTTCATCAGATGTATCACATATTGACATAATGACAAGTCATGTAAATGTGATCATGTGCAACATTTATTGTAATAATAAAGCTGTATCAGGTACTTTATGATAAAACATTTGTATTGCTTCCAGTTACATCTACATCGATACTCTGCAAGTCACCATACTGCACGTGGCTGAATGCAGCCTGTACCACTACTAGTCATTTTCTTTCCTGTTCCACTTGCAATTAGAGTGAAGGGAAAACAACTGTCTAAGTGCCTCCATATGTACCCTAATTTCTCGGATCTTATCTTTATGGTCCTTACACGCAATGTGTGTTGGCAGCAGTCGAGTCATTCAGCAGTCAGCTTCAAATGTCAGTTCTCTAAACTTTCTCAATAGCGTTCCCCGAAAAGAATGTTGCCTTCCATCCAGGGATTCCCATTTCAGTTCCCGAGGAACCTCCATAACAGTTACGTGTTGTTCAAACCTACTAGTAACAAATCTAGCAGCCTGCCTCTAAATTGCTTAAATATTTTGCTTCAGCAATGCTCAAGAATAGATCATACCAGCATCCTAAATGTGGTCTCCTTTACAGGTTAACCAATATTTCCTAAAATTCGCCCAATAAACCAAAGTCGACCATTTGCTTTCCCAATCACACTTCTCACATGCTCGTTCCATTTCATATTGTTTTGCAGTGTTTCACCCAGATATTTAAACAATTTGACTGTGTCAAGTAGGACATTAGTAATACATAACTGAACATTACATGTTTGTTCTTCGTATTTATCCACATTAAATTACATTTTTACGCATTTAGAGCTAGCTGCCATTCATGACACCAACTAAAAATTTTGTCTAAGTCTTCTTGATATCTTCCTAAAGTCACTCAACTTTGACACCTTACCGTACACTACAGCATCATCAGCAAACAGTCACAGTTTGCTGCCCACCCTGTCCACCAAATCATTTATTTATATAAAGAACAACAGCAGTCCTATCACGCTTCCATGGGGCACTCCTGACAATACCCTTGTCTCTGATGATCATTCGCCATTCACCTTCATTAACAGACTACAATGGGGCATTGTGTCAAATTCTTTTCAGGAATCTACAAATATGGAATCTGCCGGTTGCCCTTCATCCATAGTTCGCAATATATCATGTGAGAAAAGGGCAAGCTGAGTTTCACACGAGTGATGTTTTCTACAACCATGCTGATTTGTAGACATAAGCATCTCACTCTCAAGAAAGTTTATTATATTCAAACTAAGAATATGTTCAATGATTCTGGAGCACACTGAAGTTAGGGATATTGGTCTGTAATTTTGCTGGTTTATTGTTTTACCCTTCTTATATACTGAAGTCACCTGCATTTCTTTCCAGTCATTTGGGACTTTGTGCTGGGCAAGAGATTCATGACAAATGCAAGCTACATAGGAAGCCAATGCCATGGAGTACTCTTTGTGAAACCGAATTGCAATTCCACGTGGACCTAGTGAGTTACTTGCTTTCAAACCTTTCAGTTGTTTCTCTATGCCAGGGTTGCTTACCGCTATGTCATCCATTCCAGAGTCTGTCTGATGGACAAATGACGATATGTTTGTATGGTTCTCCTATGTGAATGATTTCTTGAACATGAAATTTAAAACTTTGGGTTTTGTTTTGCTATGTTCAACTGCCACACCAGACTGGTCAACAAGGGACTGAATGCAAGCCTTAGACAGGCTTAACAATTTTTCATAGGATCAGAATTTTCTCGTCCCAATATTCACCCCAAAGGCCCCCTCCCCCCATCAAAACATTAAGCTGCTCCTTTTTTTGTAATCTGTAGAATATGATGAATAAATTACTGAATATGATACAAAGTAAAGAACTATGGATCATTAGACCACTTCTTGATGGAAGCTCTTTAACAGGTTACCAAATGATATAAATAATTTCCATAGAAAACCTTTGTAGGAGATTTAAAACAGTTATTAACTCACTTAATGATTTCTAAACTTCATTATTTGTTATAGATGAATGCATAGTTTTTTGGGGATGTGTACTGATAAAATGCTCTCAGACTTTCAGCCACATTGAGTGTTTAAAATCCATGAAATCATAGATTTAAACCACTCGACATGGCTGAAAGCCTGAGAAATTTTTTCCATTATCTGTTGTATATTTTTTTGCATACATATATTTCCATCATACCAGCAGCCACAAATATTTGCTTAAAGATATCTGACCCATATTAGCTAGTGTGTTATTTCTGTGTATATTATATTTAAGATGTGACTATTAATGTGGATCACAAAAAATGATTATGTTCAAGACTGTAAAGCTGTTATGGGCACATAAAGAGTGTTATTATGGCCAAATAACACACATCTGACAAAAATATTTAATTTGGCAACTTTACTGTAAATAAAAAATTGAAACAATCACCTCTTATTGCCTCTATTTGATTCTTCTTTGCCTTCTCTGATTCCAGTAACTTCCTTTTGTGCAA
This sequence comes from Schistocerca cancellata, assembly GCF_023864275.1. Lineage (NCBI taxonomy): Eukaryota > Metazoa > Arthropoda > Insecta > Orthoptera > Acrididae > Schistocerca > Schistocerca cancellata. The sequence goes on from NC_064634.1 coordinate 67,693,516, forward strand.
AACAATTATTTCCAGTCTCTTTATACGTAACTGTAAGTTGTTTCTTTCAGGTACCATTGGAAACAAGTTATACACCGCCTGTGAAAATGAATCTACTCAATGAAAGTATCAGTCCTAACTACAGACTATTATAATGAATGTTATAAGCCTGACAAGTCTTTTTTGAGATTCATATCACTAAACTGTAGGACCATAGCATGATCTCATGTTGTTATATAAATATGAGTGAATATTTAGGTTTAAGACATTTTTGATTAATTGATACTGATATGTCACTTAACTTCTCCTGTGACAAAAAAATATTCAATTACTAATTTCTGGGATATACACTTCACACAACAACCATAAAAGAAAAAACTGTATGAACACTGACCTCATAGCCATTCCACAGCTTTTCATATTTAGTAACTATATTTTGATACCTTTCTGTTTGTTCTTCAGTTCTTATTTGTTCAAGAGTCACCTGCTTTTTGAGGTCACATCGTAGCTTTTCCACCAAAAGGGATGAATCGTTCGTGCTATAACATTTAATACAAGAAAACTGAGAGTACATGTAAGCACACAAAGTGGTTGGAAAGAATGAACACTTGTTTAAGGTAACATGGTATTCTGATTTAAAAAGTAACAAGATAGCCAACACATTTCTGATATGCCACATTGTGAAAAGTTTTACCTTTGAATACTATTCTCCACAATTCTCTGTCTGTTGAGAGTTGCTTTAATATCTTCTCTATAGGTACTTAACTGTTCTTCAGTAGCTTTAATTTCAGCACACATTTTCTGCAGTACATCCCGCAGATCTTAAAAATGAGAATATCATACATGTTACTCAAATAAAGAAGAAAGTATGATGCAAAGAAAATGGAAACCAAATAATTTTACTTTAAAGAGCCCCTTTACTGTATTAGTGATTTATGTTTACATTTCACACTTAATTTCTTCATATACTCCATAAGTCATCCACAATAACCATTTTTATATTCCAAATATAGAGTCAGTTACTATTTAGGATATTTTTTTAATTTGCTTCCACTGTCCACAGAGAAAAATGTATAGTAAAGTTGGTGACAACTATACAATTGGCCTCTATCACAGAGTATTACTAGCCATAATCCGATTATTATCAGTAGAAACAAAACTGGCATCCTACAGATCAGAGAGTGGAATGTCAGATCCCTTAATCGAGCAGGTAGATTAGAAAATTTAAGAAGGGAAAGGTATGGGTTACAGTTAGATATAGTGGGAGGTAGTGAAGTTTCGTGGCAGAAGGAACAGGCCTTCTGGTCAGATGAACACAGGGTGATAAATACAAAATCAAATATCGGTAATGCAGGAGTAGGTTTAATAACGAATAAAAAGATGGAACATGGATAAGCTACTACTAACAGCATAGTGAACACATTATTGTAGCCAAGATAAACACGAAGCCCATACCCAATACAGTAGTATAAGTTCATATGCCAAGTAGCTCCGCAGAGGATGAAGTGATTGAAGAAATGTATGATGAGGGAAAAGAAATTATTCGGATGGTTAAGGGAGACAAAAATTTAATAGTCATAGGGGACTGGAATTTGATAGTAGGAAGGGGAAGAGAAGTAAAAATAGCAGGTGAATATGGAGTGAGGGAAAGGAAAGAAAGAGGAAGCCACCTGGTAGAATTTTGCACTTGGCTTAAGAATCATGAAAGGAGGTTGTACCCATGGAAGAGTTCTGGAGACATCAGAAGGTTTCAAATTGATTATATAATGGTAAGACAGAGATTTCAGAACCAGATTTTAAATTGTAAGACATTTTCAGGGGCAGATATGGACTCTGACCACTATTTATTGGTTATGAATGGAAAATTAAAACTGAAGAAACTGGAGGCAGATACGGACTCTGACCACTATTTATTGATTATGAATGGAAAATTAAAGCTGAAGAAACTGGAAAAAGGTAAGGATTTAAGAAGATGGAACCTGGATAAACTGAAAGAACCAGAGGCTGTAGAGAGTTTCAGAGGGAGCATTAGGAAACGATTGACAAGAACAGGGGGAATGAATACAGTAGAAGAAGAATGGGTAGCTTTGAGAGATAAAGTAGTGAAGGCGGCAAAGGATCAAAGAGGTAAAAATACAAGGCCTAGTAGAAATCCTTGGCTAACACAAGAGATATTGAATTTCAATGATGAAAGGAGATAGTTTAAAAATGCAGCAAATGAAGCAGGTGAAAGGGAACAGAAATGTTTAAAAAATGAGATTGACATGAAGTGCAAAATGGCTATGCAAGAATGGATAGAGGACAAATGTAATGGTTTAAAAGCATTTTTCACTAGAGGAAAGATAGATACTGCCTGCAGGAAAATTAAAGAGACCTCTACAGAAAAGGGAAACAGCTGTGTGAATATCAAGACTGCAGTTGGAAAATCAGTCCTAAGCCAAGAAGGGAAGGCAGAATTCTGGAAAGATTATATAGATGATCTATAACAGGGAGATATATTGAGGGCAATATTATGGAAATGGAAGATGGCACAGATGAAGGTGAGGTGGGAGATACGGTACTATGTGAAGAATTTGACAGAGCAATGAAAGACCTACATCAAAACAAGGACCCAGGAGTTGTCAGCATTACGTCGGAACTACTGATCGCTTTGGGAGAGCCAGCCATGACGAAATTGTCCCAGCTGGTGTGCAAGATGTATGAGACAGGTGAAATATCTTCAGACTTCAAGAAGAATATAATAATTCTCATTCCAAAGAAAGCAGATGCTAACAGGTTTGAAAATTACCGAACCATCAGTTTTAATATGTCACACTTGTAAAATACTAGTACAAATTCTTTACAGAAGAATGGAAAAACTGGTAGAAGCCAACCTCAGGGGAAATTAGTTTGGATTTCAGTGACCCTATGACTTACCTTAGAAGATAGGTTAAAGAAAGACAAATCTACATTTATAGAATTTGTAGACTTAGAGAAAGTTTTAGACATGTTGACTGGAACACTCTCTTTCAAATTCTAAAGGTGGCATGGGTAAAACACAGGGAGTGAAAGGCTATTTACAATTTTTACAGAAACCAGATGGCAGTTATTATTATAAGAGTCGAGGGGCATGAAAGGGAAGCAGTGATTGAGAAGGGAGGGAGAAAGGTTTGTAGCCTATCTCTGATGTTAGTCAATTTGAATATAGAGCAAGCAGTAAAGGCAACAAAAGAAAAATTTGGAACAGGAATTAAAATCTTGGGAGAAGAAATAAAAACTTTGAGGTTTGCCAATGACCCTGTGATTCTGTCAGAGACAGCAAAGGACTTGGAGGAGCAACTGCATGGATGGATAGTAACTTGAAAGAAGAATACAATATGAACACCAACAGAAGCAAAACAAGGCAAATGGAATGCAGTTGAATTAAATCAAGTGATGCTGAAGGAATTAGATTAAGAAATGAGACACTTAAAGTAGTGGAAGAGTTTTGCTACTTGGGCAGCGCAATAAGTGATGGTGGTCAAATGTAGACTGGCAATCACAACAAAAGCATTTATGAAGAACATTGAGTATAGACTTAAGTGTCAAAAGTCTTTTCTTGGAGTGTAGCCGTGAATGGAAGTGAAAGATGGATGATAAATAGTTTAGACAGGAAGAGAATAGAAGCTTTTGAAATGTGTGCTACAGAAGAATGCTGAAGCTAGATGGGTAGGTCACGTAACTAATGAGGAAATGCTGAACAGAACTGGAGAGAAAAGAAATTTGTGGCACAACCTGACTAGAAGAATAGGTCAGTTGGTGGGACACATTCTGAGACATCAAGGGATCACCAATGTAGTACTGGAGGGAATCGTGGAGGGTAGAAATCATAGAAGGAGACCAAGAGATGAATACAGTAAAAAGATTCAGAAGGATGTAGGTTGGAGTAGTTACTTGGAACTGAAGAGCCTTGCACAGGATAGAGTAGCATGGAGAACTGCATCAAACCAGTCTTTGGACTGAAGACAACAACAACAGCCCTATTATTGATGGTATTTTTTTTTTCCCCCGTCCTGAGAACTGGCTTCTCTGGCCATTTATAGGTTTTATTTCAAATCTAAACCACGAATGTGATGTTATTTTTATCTACTCATCAAATGGCAGCAGGAGAACATGGTTTCAAAAGAATATATAAAATTAAATTGGATAGAATAAAAAATCTACTCATCAAGTGGTAAAAGAACACATGCATAAAAGAGGGTTGTAATTAGGCAAGCTTTTGGAGACAGTGACTCCTTCAGGCAGAATGGTTGAAGGGGTAGGAAGAGGGGTGAAGGAAAATGACTGGAGAGGTTTAGGAAAAGGGGTAGATTTTGAGAAAGTCATCCAGAAATGCAGGTCATGAGACACTGCATCAGATGAGATTTGAAAACCTGAGAGCTTAAAGGTGGAAGACAGGATAATATGCAAGAGAGAGATTACTGCATAAAAAACATCATGCACGAGGTGATAAGAGTGAAAAGCTAAGTGCGTTGTACAAAACAGAGGTGGGCAGTGAAAAATAGACAGGTAAGACAATGAAAGATGTAGAAAAATAAGACGGAGTCAAGAAAAGAGAACTCTCAGAATTCCACAGGTGGAAACTAGTGCTACAACATGTCCTTGGTTCTCGCGTCCCACCTGGTCTTAATTTACATTAGTTTCTTCCATCTCATCACTTCTTCACAGTAACTACTCTTTTTTTCACTCTGTTTTAGTTTTCTACATCTTTCATTGTCTTACCCATCTATTTCTTGCTACCCCCCCCCCCCCCCCCTCCTCCCACCGCTGATACATACGATACACTTAGGCTTTCACTCTTACTAACACATACATGATGTTTAAGCAGTAATATCTGTCTTGCATATTACCCTGTCTTCCACCTTCAAGCTCTCAGGTTTTCAAATCTCGTCCGATGCAGTCCCCAACAATCAGACTTTCCTTCTCGTGCCGAGTGGTAAGTCTCCCCTGACTCACAGTTCTGGCTGACTTTCCTGAAATCTATCCCTTTTCCTAGACCTCTCCTGTCCTTTTTCTGCACCTATCTTCCTGCCCCTTCAACCCTTCTGACTGAAGAAGGAGCCACTGGCTCCAAAAGATTGCCTAATTACAACCCTCTTTTATGTGTCTGTTCTGCCACTGCTTGATTAGGCCCATCAGCATGTGGCAGTAGATGTGCTTCAAGTTTGGTGTATATCCTTTGGCAAGGAGGTTGCATCTCTGTGACTTGTTAGGAAAACATCCCCTTTTCTCAGGTAAATGTACCCAAACAGTCTCTTTTCTTTGCATGATTTAATGACAAATGTATGTTCACAAGTTGTGAGTAAATTTTGGATCTCATTGAGCATTCTTATATGCCTGTTGTTTATTGTGTTTGAAATACCCACAATTGGTAGCCCCAGCAAGAAAATGGACACCAAACGGAAGATTAACTGAGAGTCAACACTGCCTACAGCCACCAAAATGTTTTACAGGGCAGCAATATGAAGACAATTTCAGTGCAGATTTTGACTTTCCTATGCAAGGAACTCCAAACAGTGGATGACCTTCCATAGTGGTCACAAGCTTTTCACCCGTCACTAACAGTGTCTCAGCCATGGCTTGAAGCAAAAAAGGAACTTCTGCTGCCATATTTAGTGCAGCAACCAGAATTATGGCCTCTTATGTTGGAACTTTCTTTCACCGCATATGGCATTTTAAGTAACTATATGCAGTTTGTATTAACAATTAATGCAGTGGACTCTGATGTATTGGTTTTGCTGTCAGACATTATTCAGAACAGGCTAGTGCAGAATAAGTACAAACATCTAAAAACCACTTCATTAAACAGGATCTGCAAATCGGATGATCAGTGATCCTACAGTGAACAAGTTGTTAATAAAGCACCTCCCAATTTTTGGCACCATGTACATGTTATTATTAACGAAACAGACATAGTGATTGAAACTCTACATCAATACGGTTGAGCCAGTTGTCACTTCCAGTTAAAACAGTGATGATTACAAGTGACAACTATGACATTCATGTCATTGGATGTTGCTGACAAGGTCTACTGATTACTTCAAAATAACAATATATGTGTTGTGATGCAATTATATGCTGATGTCATCAAGGCAACAATCTCCACCATCATACAAGCAATTTCAGACTTTACAGCAACCTGTAGACATATTCAGGCACCAAATGACTGAGAAGAAAGACAAAATGAGAGCTTGTGCCCTTCAAGAAAACGCTGCCTCAGGGCAATTAGCACCAAAATGTAAAAAACAGTATGGATAGTAACACCTGCCAGTGTGTTGGTATCACAACTGGTTCAGAGCCAAGGCTAGGAAGGGCAGCATACCTCTTGTGCATATACAGATTAGGACAGCAGCCAGTTTTAGGCATGATTGCTCACAAGAGCATTAAACAAGCACCTACCAGTCAATGCTTGGGATGTCACCAGCGGTGACAACAGAGACAACATCAAAGCTACAGCCACACCAACCATCATAATAAACCAGCAGCCAAGTGTCATTTTCCTTTCCAGCAGCCCACACCAAATAACAAGAAATATTGGCACTGTCAGTACTTGTGGCTATCCAACATATCTGAGCCAAGCTAGTGTTTTCCATTACCAACAAGAGAGACAGAGAGGCACGTGGCTCATTACTGCCCACAGTTTGCTTACAGTGTGTTAACTGTAAGACGGCAGAGTTGTGAGAGGAATGCGGGTAGAGGAGGAAGCAAGCATTGGTTGGTGAGGGGAGAGGAGCCATTGGAGGGGGAGGGGGGGGGGGACAAGGCGCGCCTACCATTTGCAGTGCTGGCACTACAAATTGCGTGTCTTGCTTACACGAAAGCAGACAAAAGGCTTGGAAGTAAAACTCGCTTTAAATGTTGTTCGTAAACGAAACTGAAATCGTCATGTACATTAAAATCTATATATAAATATAATAGAGGGAAACATTCCACGTGGGAAAAATTTATCTAAAAACAAAGATGATGTGACTTACCAAACGAAAGCGCTGGCAGGTTGATAGACACACAAACAAACACAAACATACACACAAAATTCAAGCTTTCGCAACCAACAGTTGCTTCATCAGGAAAGAGGGAAGGAGAGGGAAAGACAAAAGGATGTGGGTTTTAAGGAAGAGGGTAAGGAGTCATTCCAATCCCAGGAGCGGAAAGACTTACCTTAGGGGGAAAAAGCACAGGTACACACTCGCGCACACACACACACACACACACACACACACACACACACACACACGTCCATCCGCACATACACAGACACAAGCAGACATTTGTAAAGGCAAAGAGTTTGGGCAGAGATGTTAGTCGAGGCAGAAGTACAGAGGCAAAGATGTTGTTGAAAGACAGGTGAGATATGAGCGGCGGCAACTTGGAATTAGTGGAGGTTGGGGCCTGGCGGATAACGAGAAGAAAGGATATACTGAAGGGCAAGTTCCCATCTCTGGAGTTCTGACAGGTTGGTGTTAGTGGGAAGTATCCAGATAACCCGGACGGTGGAACACTGTGCCAAGATGTGCTGGCCGTGCACCAAGGCATGTTTAGCCACAGGGTGATCCTCATTACCAACAAACACTGTCTGCCTGTGTCCATTCATGCGAATGGACAGTTTGTTGCTGGTCATTCCCACATAGAACGCGTCACAGTGTAGGCAGGTCAGTTGGTAGATCACGTCGGTGCTTTTACACGTGGCTCTGCCTTTGATCGTGTACACCTTCCGGGTTACAGGACTGGAGTAGGTGGTGGTGGGAGGGTGCATGGGACAGGTTTTACACCGGGGGTGGTTACAAGGGTAGGAGCCAGAGGGTAGGGAAGGTGGTTTGGGGATTTCATAGGGATGAACTAAGAGGTTACGAAAGTTAGGTGGACGAAACCGCCCCTGGTGACTTCCTCAAATCCTGCCCTGAAATAAGATCCATCCTTCATGAAATCCTCCCCACTCCACCAAGAGTGTTTTTTCGCCGTCCACCTAACCTTCGTAACCTCTTAGTTCATCCCTATGAAATCCCCAAACCACCTTCCCTACCCTCTGGCAAATGTGAGCTTGTGTCTGTGTATGTGCAGATGGATATGTGTGTGTGTGCGAGTGTATACCTGTCCTTTTTTCCCCCTAAGGTAAGTCTTTCCGCTCCCGGGATTGGAATGACTCCTTACCCTCTCCCTTAAAACCCATATCCTTTTGTCTTTCCTTCTCCTTCCCTCTTTCCTGACGAGGCAACCGTTGGTTGCGAAAGCTAGATTTTGTGTGTATGTTTGTGTTTGTTTGTGTGTCTATCGACCTGCCAGCGCTTTTGTTTGTATATATATATATATATATATATATATATATATATATATATATATATAGATATGTTTGTCTACTATGCGCTCACAAATCATTCACCTAACTGGAATGAAATTTTGGTGAAACTAACCGTAGGCCTACCGGTAGGGGTTGCTGGCGATTCCCGAGATGGACCAGCAAATGCCTCTTCACTCATTTTGATAATGTTTAGCACAACTGCACAATAAAAACACGCAGAACAGTACAGCGCAAAACAATAACGAAGCAGACGACAATGGCTACCTTATACAACACAGTCAGCTACGTAATGTTGGCAGCAGTTGAAACTGCATGCCTATCGAAGCCTCCCGACGTTTACAGACTTCACCGATTCAGGACTGGGGAGAGGTCTGCCATCTAAAAGTTTACACACTGTACCTCCACATTCAGTGGGTGCAGAACAACAGTGCACTTAGGATTCCAACGATCATTAGACTGGTCTTTTGTGTTAGCTGAAGGGTCTGATACCATTTTGGGCACAAATTTCTTGCATTATTATGGATTACAAACTAACTTATGTACAGCACAACTCTGGCTTAGAAATGAAATGATTGACGCGCATCTACATCTACATCCATACTCCACAAGCCACCTGACGGTGTGTGGCAGAAGGTACTTTGAGTACCTCTATCAGTTCTCCCTTCTATTCCAGTCTCGTATTGTTTGGGGAAAGAAAGATTTTCGGTATGTCTCTGTGTGGGCTCTAATCTCTCTGATTTTATCCTTATGGTCTCTTCGCGAGATACGCGTAGGAGGGAGCAATATACTGCTTGACTCCTCGGTGAAGGTATATTCTCGAAACTTCAACAAAAGCCTGTACTGAGCTACTGAGCGTCTCTCCTGCAGAGTCTTCCACTGGAGTTTATCTATCATCTCCATAATGCTTTCGCGATTAGTAAATGATACTGTAATGAAGAGCACTGCTCTCCGTTGGATCTTCTCTATCCCTTCTATCAACCCTATCTGGTACGGATCCCACAGCAGTGAGCAGTATTCAAAGCAGTGGGTGGACAAGTGTACTGTAACCTACTTCCTTTGTTTTTGGATTGCATTTCCTTAGGAGTCTTCCAATGAATCTCAGTCTGGCATCTGCTTTACCGCCGATTAATTTTATATGGTCATTCCATTTTAAATCACTCCTAATACCTACTCCCAGATAATTTATGGAATTAATTGCTTCCAGCTGCTGACCTGCTATATTGCAGCTAAATGATAAAGGATCTTTCTTTCTATGTATTCCCAGCACATTGCACTTTTCTACATTGAGATTCATCTGCCATTCCCTGCACCATGCGTCAATATGTTGCAGATCCTCCTGCATTTCAGTACAATTTTCCAATGTTACAACCTCTCAATATACTACAGCATCATCCACAAAAAGCCTCAGTGAACTTCTGATGTTATCCACAAGGTCATTTATATATATTGTGAATAGCAATGGTCCTACGATACTCCCCTGCGGTACACCTGAAATCACTCTTACTTCGGAAGACTTCTCTCCACTGAGAATGACATGCTGCATTCTGTTATCTAGGAACTCATTGAGAATGACATGCTGTGTTCTGCTATCTAGGAACTCTTCAATCCAATCAGACAATTGGTATGATAGTCCATATGCTCTTACTTTGTTCATTAAACGCATTTCGGCAAGGTTTCCAAAACCAGCACCATGTCCCTTACTAATCCCATCAAATGTCACGTTTCAGCAACAAAACAAACAATGTTGCACCACCTCGTATAGTGCTTACAAATGCAGAAGGGTTGTAATTTGATCCTCCAGAATATACTCCTGACAATCTTTCACAGTTGAGGAATAACTGCCATATTTTGCAGTCTAGTGCTTACGATCAGGAGCTGCTTGCAATATACAAAGAAATCTGTCATTTCCACCCATATGTGGAAGCAAGACCTGTATTTCATCTGTTTCTTCTTAAGTTTGTAAGACATCTGCAACCCACCAATGACTGCCATACATACGGCCAGGCAATCCATGTATGTCTGTTAACAGAATTTCTTTCCACATAGTAATCACTGACTCTTCTCTGCTCACTAAAGCAGAATATGTCTTTGTTTTTATTATACTATTGTTAATAGGTGTTACACAATGAATCTTACGTGTGTCTGGAATCATGCTTGTATTTTCGAAACGTTGCTTCAGCTTGGAAATTCTTAACCATGATGGGAAACCAATGTAAAGTCACCATCCAAAAAGTGGTAGCTATGCTTTGGAGTTGGAAAGTGACATTTTAAGAGATTGATTAAACCATGCTGGAAAGAATACACACATAATGTACCATACTGAAGGCAATCAGATATTTTTGCATATGACACATGTTTATTTAATTAGTATTTGCATATCTGTAGTAAGACAGGAGGACCCTACATGCTACTGATTTCTTTGATGAAGCTCAAAGTAAGAAAATAACTGTTTACCCAGTAACAAATGGTCTCTGTGATCATGACACACAGTTAGGATAAATAACATAGCGCTTTACAGTACTAATACTCCTCATTGCAAATCAGTTAGAATAATTAATTACTCCAGGATAAATGTCTTTAAGAAGACGACATGGGATGTAACCTATAATGAATCAAATGCTAACATAAAATTTAATCTATTCCATGATAAATTCATATCATTATTTGTAAATAGCTTTCCACATAAGCAGTCAGAATGGACAGAAAACATCCAGGTAATAAACCATGGACCACTAGAGAGATTAAAGTATCTTTTGAAAGAAAAAGGGAAATGTATCATCTGACAAGAACAAGTTGGGATCCTGCAGTAGTTGCGCACTACCAAAAATACTCAAAATTACTAAGAAAGGTTATTAAAAAATCAGAGAACATGCACATTATTTCAGAAATCAGTCCTTCCGACAACAGACTTAAAGCAATTTCAAATGTAGTGAAGCGACATCCAGACAACCAGCCACAGCAGAACACAACAGCACTATCAAACTGAATGGAAGAGCTGTAGATGATGACCCACAGGTAGCAAATGCATTTAATAATCATTTCTTAGATATAGTAAAAATCATAGGAACAAACAGTTCAAGAGCAAAATCACAACAATATGCCGAAAATGCAACTTTCATAAAATTCAATCACATGAATGTATCACCATCTTCTCCTACTGAAATTAAGAAAGTTACACATTTTCTTAGCAAAATAGTATCCTTAGCAAATCACAGTTTGGATTTCAGAATGGTTGCTCTACTGAGGACACCATTTACATGTTCACTAACCATATTTTACAAGCATTAAATAAAGAAATTGCACTGACTGGTACTTTCTGCGACCTCTGTAAGGCATTTTTCTCGTTTGCATCTGGCTGCTTGCTGCTACTACCGATACAGCTAACAGCCGAACTTCAAGTAGCGCGTAAAGGTACTGCTTATACGTGAGTCAAATGCGCATGCGCAACAGACTGCTGGCAATTGGTCAAATGAACCTAATGTGAACAGTTGTGATGTCATGCTCATAGCAAGCAGTTTATTGTTACGAAGAATTACAGTCTGCACCCTACGGCCTTTGACACATTTTTGCTATTTGCAGACGCTTGTGCGTGCACGGGTTTTTGTTGCTGTAAATTGCACATTTCCTTTACCACTAAAGTTTTATCTTTTTCCCTCTCGTTTATATTTTATTGCTGCAGTATCATTCTCCAGTAGCAGGATACAATAACATTCTTTGCTAGAGAATCAATTCTGCAGTCAAAATTACAAAAATTTAACTGTAAGCTAAAACAATGAAAAATTCCCGGAATTCCGAATAATTCCCGTGTTTTTCCCGGTTTTCTCCTGGATGAAAAAACTCGCGGGTTTTTCCTGGATTTCCCAGTTGTCCTGGGTCGTATAGACCCGGTACTTCTACATCTACATCTACATCTATACTCCGCGAGCCACCTTACGGTGTGTGGCGGAGGGTACTTATTGTACCACTATCTGATCCCCCCTTCCCTGTTCCATTCACGAATTGTGCGTGGGAAGAACGACTGCTTGTAAGTCTCCGTATTTGCTCTAATTTCTCGGATCTTTTCGTTGTGATCATTACGCGAGATATATGTGGGCGGTAGTAATATGTTGCCCATCTCTTCCCGGAATGTGCTCTCTCGTAATTTCGATAATAAACCTCTCCGTATTGCGTAACGCCTTTCTTGAAGTGTCCGCCACTGGAGCTTGTTCAGCATCTCCGTAACGCTCTCGCGCTGACTAAATGTCCCCATGACGAATCGCGCTGCTTTTCGCTGGATCATGTCTATCTCTTCTATTAATCCAACCTGGTAAGGGTCCCATACTGATGAGCAATACTCAAGAATCGGACGAACAAGCGTTTTGTAAGCTACTTCTTTCGTCGATGAGTCACATTTTCTTAGAATTCTTCCTATGAATCTCAACCTGGCGCCTGCTTTTCCCACTATTTGTTTTATGTGATCATTCCACTTCAGATCGCTCCGGATAGTAACTCCTAAGTATTTTACGGTCGTTACCGCTTCCAATGATTTACCACCTATGGCATAATCGTACTGGAATGGATTTCTGCCCCTATGTATGCGCATTATATTACATTTATCTACGTTTAGGGAAAGCTGCCAGCTGTCGCACCATGCATTAATCCTCTGCAGGTCTTCCTGGAGTACGTACGAGTCTTCTGATGTTGCTACTTTCTTGTAGACAACCGTGTCATCTGCAAATAGCCTCACGGAGCTACCGATGTTGTCAACTAAGTCATTTATGTATATTGTAAACAATAAAGGTCCTATCACGCTTCCTTGCGGTACTCCCGAAATTACCTCTACATCTGCAGATTTTGAACCGTTAAGAATGACATGTTGTGTTCTTTCTTCTAGGAAATCCTGAATCCAATCACAAACCTGGTCCGATATTCCGTAAGCTCGTATTTTTTTCACTAAACGTAAGTGCGGAACCGATCAAATGCCTTCCTGAAGTCCAGGAATACGGCATCAATCTGCTCGCCAGTGTCTACGGCACTGTGAATTTCTTGGGCAAATAGGGCGAGCTGAGTTTCACATGATCTCTGTTTGCGGAATCCATGTTGGTTATGATGAAGGAGATTTGTATTATCTAAGAACGTCATAATACGAGAACACAAAACATGTTCCATTATTCTACAACAGATTGACGTAAGCGAAATAGGCCTATAATTATTCGCATCTGATTTATGACCCTTCTTGAAAATGGGAACGACCTGCGCTTTCTTCCAGTCGCTAGGTACTTTACGTTCTTCCAGCGATCTACGATAAATTGCTGATAGAAAGGGGGCAAGTTCTTTAGCATAATCACTGTAGAATCTTAAGGGTATCTCGTCTGGTCCGGATGCTTTTCCGCTACTAAGTGATAGCAGTTGTTTTTCAATTCCGATATCGTTTATTTCAATATTTTCCATTTTGGCGTCCGTGCGACGGCTGAAGTACTCGTCTATCTTTCCCTCTTTCCATGTGAATATACTTCTGTCACTGAAGTTCTCCTTATTTTCCATGGTTTTCAATAACCTTCAACTTATTTCATATAAGTAGGCCGAAGAATCAGGCTACACAAACACACTTCCGCATACACATGCCATAACAAGAAGATGCAAACAGTGAAAGTCCAGATTAAAAGGATGTGAGAACCGTCATGTGTTGTAGGGGGAAAGAACGTGCACATAGAGAAATATGCACTTATAGTTGTTCATTGTGACGGTTCTACATCACCTAGGTACTTGAAAAAAAAATAAATAAAAGAAAAGAAAAGAAAACTATTGTGTTGGTAAGGAACATAACTAATGAGCATAAGTCAGGGAGGAACTAATTGTGATAATTATCCTGGAATGTTAGTCCACCAAATATTCTGACGACTTGTAGGATAGTGGGACTCTTATAACCTAAGTAAGCATATTATATATTGGACAATGTATGTAGGCATGAAGTGGATGCTGGAAACGTAGAAGTTGATAAGTAAAGGTGGACTCTAGGGCATAAAAGAGAAATATGAAAAAGCAAGTGTGAAGGGTGAAGTAGGTTTTAGTTTTACCTGATAATATTTAGTTATAGTGTACATAAAGATGTATACTAGGGCATGAACCATGAGGCCTACTCGAGAAGGATAAGGGAGGACGCACCCAGCATGTACTGGACGAAAAGGGCAGATAGGCAGACCTAAGAAAGGCTGACCTATACTGTGCAGACAGGGGCACCAAGAAGGGGAAGGAATTAAAAATGGGGCATACCTACCAAAATGGAAGGAGACATGGTACTCATAGGATCAACCTGTATGTGAGGTATGCACACTGTTTCTAGAAGGGAAAGGGCAGTATCATGACATAAGTCACAAAATTTTGTAGAAATTATTCTGGTAAGTTTGAATTCTATACTTCAATAGCATTATTATGTTTTATGAGTATCAACAGGAACACTTTTATTTTGCTCAGAGTTCCTCTAGACTACAAAAAGTTTGTAAATAATAAGACTATTGCATATTAAAGAAGTAGTACAAAGAATTAGAATAAAGAATGAAGTACTCAAAGGTCGTGAACACCTGGAGTTTGTGATTGGAAATTGAAACAGAGTCCTAACGAATCCTAACTATTAGGAAAACTTACCAGATCATGATGTAATACTTGGGATTGATGTCAAAATAGAAAGAGAGTAGAATAAATGAAAAATTAGCTAAAAATTTATTCTAAATGAGTACAAAGATCTATGTTGGAATGTATATTGTTAGAACTGTATGTGATAAAAATTTACATAATGATTGTATTAAATATCGCGTGTTCGATTTAAGGGAGAGAATACGTAGTGCTTTGAGAATTTCGGAGTAAATTCTAGGACCACTCGGCCTTCCACAGTATTCTCCTAGATAAATTAACATTTTATGGGATCGATGGTGTAGCCAACCACTGGATAATGTCACATCTAACCAAAAGAATACAGAAAGCTGTACTTAATGATTCAACTAATATAGTCCAAGGACATAATTCCGACTGCAGAAAATGAGGATCTTCAAGATTCAATCTTAGATCCACTACTGTTCCCCATATATGTAAACAATCTTCTGTCTAGTATACAACAAGCAGAACTAGTTCATTTTGCAGATGACACTAGTATTTTAATCAACCCAAGTAATAAAACAGAAACAGAAGAAATGATAAACAAAGTTCTTAAAAGTATCACTGACTGGTTTTCTGCAAATGGTCGCACCTTTAATTTATAAAGATTCAACATATTCAGTTCTGCATATCTAGAGGTACTACACCAATGACAAGCGTAACACGTAGTGAGGAAATAATACATTGGGATCCACATTGATAAGAATTTAAACGGAAAAAAACACACATTTTGGAACTCCTAAAACACCTTAGCACAACCACATTTGTGCTAAGAATCATTGCAAATTTGGGGAGAGACAAATCAGTAAGTTTGCATATTTTCATTCAGTAATGTCATATCGAATAATGTTCTGGGGTAAGTCATCTTTAAAAACAGGGAAGTCTTCATTGCGCAGAAATGTGCTATGAGAATAATACGTGCTGCTCACCTACAATCATCTTGCAAACATCTGTTTAAGGAGTTGGGCATTCTGACTACTGATTCACAGTATATTTATTCCCTCATGAAGATTGTTGTAAATAATCCACTACAGTGGAAGGGGAACAATGAGGTACATAATTACAATACCAGAAGGAAAAATGACATTCATTACTCCACATTAAGGTTGTCTTTAGCACAAAAAGGGGTGCATAAAGCTGCAACAAAACTTTTCGATCATTTACCCAGTGATACAAAATGTCTGACAGACAAAAATTTTCATAACAAACTGAGAAAGTTTCTCCTTGACAACTCCTTCTATTCTGTAGAAGAATTTCTATTATTGTAATGTGTAAAAGGTGCCGGGTAGAAATTACTAACTCATATTGTAGTGCTTCGAGAATTTCAGAGTAAATACTAGAACCACGCAGCCTTCCACTGTTTCGAACAACCGATATTTTAGAAGTGAGTGGGAGAAACGAATATGCCCTACTACACATTGCCTATCTGTATGTGCAGGTCAAAAAACAGTTACGAGAAATGATGGACCCGGCGGCCGAACAGCGGCAGACAAGTACCTGCTGTACGGTATACAGAGTTTCCGTGTGTACAGGTAGAGAAGAACAAGAAAAGTTTATGTAGTATTCTGTGCTCTTTAGTGTCTGTGTTGATTGTAAAAAGACTAATGAACAATTGAATATAGATTTCTATGTTCATTCACATATTGGACTCACTTGAGACAGAGACTTTTAACTTACTTCATGTCTTGGCTGTGAACGAAGCAAGATATATGTATGACTTTCATAAATTATTTGGTAATCAAACCAATGATTTTTGAATATGTGTAAATGAGTTTAATGTTTAAGGACTAAGTTAGCTTGCAGAAGTTGTTGTCTGTGGAAGCTGAAAATATAAAGTGATTGAACTGAAAAGTATTCTGCGAGTACCCAAATTATTACAAGGATAGAGAAGTAGTTTAATAAATTCCTTTAACCAGCTATAGTCTTTGGAGAAGAAGCTTTTGGGAGATCGACATAGCTGATTACTCAGAGAAGAGTGTTATGTGTGTCGACAGAAGTGCCGACACAGTGTTATTATGAAGGGGCCGAATAGGGCACGCGTCAACTCACGCCGTCCTGCGTTAAGTCTGAAACAGGATACTTGATGAATGCTATAGAGAAAAGAACGGAGCATCTCATATACTTAACTTTATTCTCTTGTGTGGTACATCTCTATGGTGAATACAAGTAAGACTCTCTCTAGATATGGTTAACTGCGCCTTGCTAGGTCGTAGCTATGGACTTAGCTGAAGGCTATTCTAACTGTCTCTCGGCAAATGAGAGGAAGGCTTCGTACGTCTAGTCGCTAGCAATGTCGTCCGTACAACTGGGGCGAGTGCTAGTCCGTCTTTCTAGACCTGCCATGTGGTGGCGCTAGGTCTGCAAGTACTGATGGCGGCGACACGCGGGTCCGACATGTACTAATGGACCGCGGCCGATTTAAGCTACCACCTAGCAAGTGTGGTGTCTGGCGGTGACACCACAAAGAGGATCGGCTACACACAACGTGCATGTTAACTGACTTGAGAGACGTGTGAGCTTTGTGTGGTGTCACCGCCAGACACCACACTTGCTAGGTGGTAGCTTAAATCGGCCGCGGTCCATTAGTACGTGTCGGACCCGCGTGTCGCCGCCATCAGTACTTGCAGACCTAGCGCCACCACATGGCAGGTCTAGAAAGACGGACTAGCACTCGCCCCAGTTGTACGGACGACATTGCTAGCGACTAGACGTACGAGGCCTTCCTCTCATTTGCCGAGAGACAGTTAGAATAGCCTTCAGCTAAGCACATGACTACGACCTAGCAAGGCGCCATTAGCCTTACCTACTTTGAGAGTTATAGTATAAATGTCTCAAGAAGAACGCTGTATTCATCAGAGAATAAAAGTTGAGTATACGAGAAGCTCCGTTCTTTTCTTTATAGCATTTATGAAGTATCCTGTTTCAGACTTAACGCAGGACGGCGTGAGTTGACGCGTGCCCTATTCGGCCCCTTCATAATAACACTGTGTCGGCACTTCTGTCGACACACATAACATTGGCGACGAAGATTAACGGATTGTTCTTTCACCTGGCTCTGATTTGATTTGCTTGTGTCATGGCTTCGCCACAATCTCCAGATGTCCTGTCCGAATTTTATCGCTTGCAGAATCAGCAGACGCAGGCGTTATTGGATGCCCTGGGACAGCTCGTCCAGGGTCAACGTGCGCTGCAAAATGATGAGGCCGCCGCCGCTTCGCCGTTCCCGCAGCCACAACACGCAGTTGCACCCTCTTTTCGTCAATTTCGTCCCGACGACGAAACATGGACGGAGTGGTCACGCCAATTTGGATTCCATCTCGCCGCCTACAGAATTCAAGGTAACGAGCGGCAGCCTCACTTATTGTCTTGTGTCGGCGTGCAAACGTACCGTGTGATAGTGAAATTGTTTCCCCGACGCGACGTAGCAACACTGTCCTACGAAGAAATTGTGTCGGCTTTAGATGCCTATTTCAAAGAAACAGTTAATGTGGTTGCAAAACGGTATACGTTCTTTCGTACGAAACGTACGGCCGGTCAAACTAATAGGGAGTGGGTTGCAACTTTGCAAGGCCTTACTAGGGATTGTGAATTTCAGTGTGACTGTGGCCTTCCTTATTCAGATACAATGGTGCGTGATGCAATAGCACAGAACGTTTCTGATGTTCGCATAAGAGAACAGATTTTAAAACTAGTTAATCCCTCCCTTCAACAAGTGATAGACATATTGGATAGGCAAGACACACTTGACTGTGCTCAGGAATCTTTTGAAGCTTCGCCAGCAGTGTGTAACATTAACCGGCCCGCTGGACGCGCTGCGCGGCCCGGTACCCGGCCCTCGCGCACTTCGACGCAGCTGACGCCGCGCTCTAAACCAGGTGTGCCTCGCCAGCCCGCAAATGCAGTGAAATCATGCCCGCGGTGTGCTACTAGACATTCGCGTGAAAATTGCCCGTCACGCCAAGCTATTTGCTTTTACTGTCACAAGAAAGGACATGTTCAAAGTGTTTGCCAGAAAAAGCTCAGATCAGACAATCACAACCGTTCCAGGCCCTTTGCTTCGCGCCGGAATCGAACCACGGACACTCAGGCTCGGGAACCTTCGCCCATGGACATTCACGTAGTTAATGCCACTCCGCCCAGTGTTACTCTTTCTAACAGTGACTGTGTTCGTCCCACAAAAAGTGTGCGTCGACGTCGACGGCAATCCCGTCACGTCGCAAGTGATTCTGTACCAGTGTCTGTTCACGTTGCACAAAACAGTCGCTCTTGTCGTCAGCAGGACAATAAACTTTTTGTAGATTTGGACTTTGCCGGACAAGTGATACCGTTCCAGCTCGATACCGGAGCTGCAGTTTCATTGCTCAATCACGCCACGTACAAACAACTGGGCGCACCGCCGTTGCGTGCCGCCAAAGTTCAGCTCACTAGTTATTCAGGACAGCATATCCCTGTGTTAGGACAGTGCAGCCTTCTTGCAACATACAAGGGACAAACAAAACTTGTGTCTTTTTACGTTCTTCGCTCTTCTTCTGCAGTGAACTTGTTTGGTTTAGATTTATTTCAATTGTTTAACTTGTCTATTGTGAATCAGGTTCTCTCAGTGAACCAGACTGTGCCTTCAGCCAGTGTTTCTAGTCTATGTGAGGAATTTGCAGACATTTTTGCACCGGGCCTTGGTTGCGCTAAGAACTATGAAGCACATTTGGAACTAAGTCAACGCGCAACCGAAATTTTTCAGAGCGCGCAATGTTCCCCACGCATTGCGTGATGAGGTCGCAAGAACATTAAAAGATTTAGAATCGCGAGGTGTCATTGAACGTGTGCAGGCTTCTCTCTGGGCCTCACCCTTAGTAATTTTGCAAAAACCTTCCGGAAAATTGAGACTTTGCGTGGACTTCAAGGCAACAGTGAATCCACCACTAGTGACTGCTAATTTTCCTTTGCCCCGCCCGGAAGATCTCTTTGGCAAACTGTGCCCGGGAAAATATTTTTCAAAGTTGGACCTAGCAGATGCGTACTTGCAAATACCGGTGGACGAAGAGTCCCAGCGCGTATTGGTGGTCAACACGCATCTTGGATTGTACAGATTCAAAAGACTGCCATTCGGGTGTGCATCCGCCCCTGCATTGTTTCAGCAATATTTACAAACTATTTGTGCGTCGGTCCCTACTGCAGCAAACTATCTGGACGATATAGTGATCTCCGGAAAGACAGAAGCGGAACATTTACAAAATCTCAGAACACTATTTCAGGTCTTGCGACAGAATGGTCTTCGCTTGCGGAAGGACAAATGTGTGTTTTTTGCTCGTGACTTGCCGTATCTGGGACATGTCATAAATGCCCAAGGCATCCATCCGAGTCCAGAGCACCTCAGTGCCATACAGGACTTGCCTGCACCACAAACTTTGAAGCAGCTACAGAGTGTGTTGGGAAAAATTAATTATCATCGCTTTCTGCGCAATGCCTCTTCCATTTCAGCTCCGCTTCATCGCTTACGCCGTAAAGGTGTTCCGTTCGTCTGGTCGACGGAATGCGAACGCGCCTTTCGCCAATTGAAATCGGCGTTGCTTTCAAATACTTGCCTTACGCCATTCGATCCCCAGAAACCCCTTTTGTTGATGGTAGATGCATCGGATTTCGGGATCGGTGCTGTGCTTGCGCACAAAGATGGTTCGCATGATCGCCCTATTGCCTTTGCGTCCAAATTGCTCTCGTCAGCGCAAAGAAATTATTCCCAGATAGAGAAAGAAGCTTTGGCTCTCGTGTTTGGTGTTACGAAGTTTCACGATTTCTTGTATGGTCGTCACTTTACCATCATCACAGACCACAAACCTTTGACATCGCTTTTTCATCCGAACAAGCCTGTACCTCCACGTACAGCGCAGAAATTCATTCGCTGGTCTCTTTTCCTCTCGCAGTACCGCTACGATATCTTGTACCGGTCCACTGCTAAGCACGGAAACGCAGATGCGTTGTCCCGTTTGCCTGTTACTGAGGATAAAGCATTCGATTCTTCCGAACTTGCTTGCATGTTCATTGATGCGGAAACCGATGACGTGGTCGAATCGTTTCCGATTGATTTTCGTCGTGTAGCTACGGCCACAGCTGCTGACCCTGTCCTTGCTACCATTTTGCGTTTTGTTACTACGCAATGGCCCTTGTCGAAGTCACGGATCGAGGATCCGATGGTTCGCCGATTTTTTGCTCACAAGGAGAGACTTTTTGTACGACGTGGTGTTTTGTTGTTGCGTTCTGATAATGATCAGTCTAGGGTCGTGGTCCCACGTTCGTTACAGTCCTCTGTCTTAAAGCTTCTCCACCAAGGACATTGGGGTATAGTGCGTACGAAACAACTTGCTCGTCAGCACTGTACTTGGTTCGGAATCGATGCTGCGATTACGAATATGTGCTCTTCTTGCATGGCGTGTGCCGAACAACAATCCGCACCACCGCGGAAATTCTTTGCTTGGCCGAAAGCCACTTCCCCTTGGCAACGCTTACACATAGATTTTGCTGGTCCGTTCTGGAATGCTCGATGGTTGGTTGTTGTCGATTCCTTCAGTAATTTTCCTTTTGTTGTCCGGATGTCTTCCACGACGTCCTCTGCCACCATCCAAGCGTTGTCTGCTATCTTTTGCATTGAAGGTCTTCCACAGACTATTGTTTCCGACAATGGTCCACAATTCATGTCCGCAGAATTTCAGTCATTCTGCCAGGCCAATGGTATTCAACATCTGACATCCGCGCCGTTTTCGCCTCAGTCAAACGGTGCTGCTGAACGTTTGGTCCGGACTTTTAAGTCACAGATGTTGAAATTGAAAGAGTCGCATTCTCGGGAGGACGCGTTGTTGCTCTTTTTGTCTTCGTATCGCTCTCAGCCCCGCGATGGTCGCTCGCCGGCTGAGTTGCTTCACGGTCGTCCTCATCGAACCTTGATGTCTTTGCTGCATCCGCCGCATCAGGTTCCTGTGCAGCGGCAGACTCCTGCTTTTGCTCCAGGCGACGTTGTATTCTATCGCAACTATCGCGGTTCTCGGCGTTGGCTCGCAGGGCGCATTCTTCGCTGCCTCGGCCGCGCGATGTATTTGGTTTTGGGGGCCTCTGGTGAGGTGCGTCGGCATCTCAATCAGCTGCGCCTCTGTCGTCGCCTGGGTTCTGCCGCTCCCCGTCTGCTTTCAGCGACGGAGCCGTCCGGTCAGCGCCCTGGGGACCCATCTACTGGCTCGCCTCATCCCCAGGTGTTACCGACGATGCCTTCCATTCTGCCCCATGGCGTCGCGCCGCCGTCGCCGCCGCAGCCGCCGATGCCGCAGCCCGCAGCGGACGCTTCGCTGCAGCCGCCAACCGCCTCCCTGGGTCACGCGCCACCGATCGCTTCCCGTGACCAGCTGTCGTCCGCCCTGGACCTCTTGCCCGCTCCGGACCACATGGCGTCATCGCGCGTCGGATACCCCGACGCCATGGAGGTCGACCCTTCGGACACTCCTGTCTCTTTCCGGGCGCATACGCCGCATGTTGACGTGCACCCTGGAGTAGGTTTCCAGGCGTTTCCTAGCTCCCCTCGGACCGAATGGCCGGGTGCGGGTGGCACAGCCTCGCCTGTTGTTAGGCTCCCCACCTCATCGCATACGTCAACATGGGGCCCTCCCCACGGCGGGCGGAAGCCTTATAACACGACCGTTCGCCGATTTGCGGGGGAGGAATGTGGTGTCACCGCCAGACACCACACTTGCTAGGTGGTAGCTTAAATCGGCCGCGGTCCATTAGTACGTGTCGGACCCGCGTGTCGCCGCCATCAGTACTTGCAGACCTAGCGCCACCACATGGCAGGTCTAGAAAGACGGACTAGCACTCGCCCCAGTTGTACGGACGACATTGCTAGCGACTAGACGTACGAGGCCTTCCTCTCATTTGCCGAGAGACAGTTAGAATAGCCTTCAGCTAAGCACATGACTACGACCTAGCAAGGCGCCATTAGCCTTACCTACTTTGAGAGTTATAGTATAAATGTCTCAAGAAGAACGCTGTATTCATCAGAGAATAAAAGTTAAGTATAAAGCAACTACGTACTTTTCTTGCTACCATTCAATAGTTATCCTGTTCCAGAATTCACGCCCGTCTGCATTACATCGCGTGCCTTTCGGCTACCTCAGAGTGGCGTGGCTCTTGCTACGCCACAACACTTTGCAACCCAATACCACACTGTCTCTTTTCGTCCGAAAAACGTTAACATATCTGTATAGTTTTTTTCCTTTTTGTAATAAAAAATTGATATGTTCAGAATGATGTAACTGTATGAACAAATTAGTTTGCAATGTGAATGTATAATGACTCATTCCACATCATTATGATCTATCGTGCAAAATATCCATGGAACATGTTACTAACTAGCTACAAATGGGTGAATTGCAACCTGTGAGTTATTCCAGCAGAATGCCTGTACTTCATCCTGAATTGTGAAGGAGCAGTCCTATACCAATAAAATATTAATTTACTTTGAGTTCTTTAGGGTTTTTAAAAATCTGTGACTGCTGCTGGATGACACATGAGTGTTGTAGGAGCTGCTGTAAACTCGATGCAAACACCTCAATGAAATAGTATGTTTATCTTGTTATAGTCTGTAGGACTACCCTGCCTGTAGTTAATCAACACTTGTACGTGATTTTGTCAATGCAGTTCATACCAAACAGATAATCAATCAGTTTTGTCAACCTTGGCAATAGGAACATTCACCCAACAAAAATGCCAGAAGTGCAAGATTGCATGTAACAAGTGCTACACAGTGTTTTTATGATGGTAATGTGTGTTCTTCACAATTTTTTAGTTATTTCAACTTACACCAATCAACCATTAACTTAAAATTCTGGTGTGAGTCACACCAACAGTACAGGCCCCACTGGCCAACAAGAATGTAGTGTGGCCACAACTCACAAAATTTTAGGACTCTGATATTTACATCTAGGTATGTATCTTCAGCTGGCCACTGTGGCCGAGCAGTTCTAGGCGCTTCAGTCTGGAACCGCGCTGCTGCTACAGTCACAGGTTCGAATCCTGCCTCAGGCATGGACGAGTGTGATGTCCTTAGGATAGCTAGGTTTAAGTAGTTCCAAGTGTAGGGGACTGATGACCTCAGATGTTAAGTCCCATAGTGCTCAGAGCCATTTTATGTATCTTTAAATATAAATACAATGCCTTAAGATTGCTCAACCCTATCAGTTTCTGATTATGTACTCTAATTTAGTTTTCTTTCACAAATGCAAAGCTTTTTCTTCCTGGCATCACAAGGCTCACATTATGATCACAGAAAAAAATCATGTACATATTGAACAGTTTTTTCATAATGTGTTTCATCTGGGTTTGGATTTTGTGTCACTAATATACCATGTTCTGCTACTAACTGTTTTGCCCTTTGTACCATGTAACCTGATGTGGAAAATTCTTCCATGGTTTTCCTTATATTCCAGCTCTTTGGAAGTACTGTTAAAATTTGTGTTTTATTCAGTTCAACTTATTATCATCTATTTTTCTCTTATACATGATATAGGAATTATCATATAGAAAGCACGAGAGAGAGAGAGAGAGAGAGAGAGAGAGAGAGAGAGAGAGAGAGAGAGAACAAGAGAGAACAATTTCTATTTCTAACAATTAAATGAAATAACATTACTTTTTAATTACACCTTACATTTTTGCACAAATTTGTTGTCTTCCATATACATATAGGTTAAATAACAATAGTTCATAGGATTAAATCAAATGATAAGCACTATCTGTTTTGATGACAAGGAAATTCATCAACTTTTACTCAACAATAGTGTCTTTAATTCTCTTTTGAATTTATGTAAGTTCCACAGTTTTTTTATTCCTATAGGCAAGGCATTGAACTTTTTTTTTTGAAGATACATCACATTATTTTGGTACAGGGTTTTTTAATGTTTGTTTCTATGAAAATCATGTCTGTTTCTAGTTTCATAGTTATGTACTTCACTCCTTAGAGTAGAGATTTCTTGATGTGACTTTAGAAAACCTATGGATTCATAAATGAATAAACCAGGAGGGTAAAAATTTTTAATTCCTTAAAGAATTCTCTACATGGCTCTCTGTGGCAACACCCCTGAAAATTGGAAAGGCTCTCTTTTGGACTTCATAAAAGTTGTTTGTACATGCTGTATTCCCCAAGGGTATGACACTATACCTTATAAGGCTATGTATATAAGAGTAGTAGGTGCATAATACTGTTTCAAAAAAGCTGTATTCTTTAAGTTTTCATAATATATAACAGTATTTAGTAAAATTATTTAATTAGATAAAAAAATCTACTGGCTCCAAAAGCTTGCCAATTACAACTGTCTTTTATGTGTGTGTCCTGCTGCCACCTGGTAATAGATTTTTTATCTATCTAATTAAATAATTTATCTAAAAACAAAGATGATGAGACTTACCAAACAAAAGCTCTGGCAGGTCGATAGACACACAAACAAACACAAACATACACACAAAATTCAAGCTTTCGCAACAAACGGTTGCTTCGTCAGGAAAGAGGGAAGGAGAGGGAAAGACGAAAGGATGTGGGTTTTAAGGGAGAGGGTAAGGAGTCATTCCAATCCCGGGAGCGAAAAAGACTTACCTTAGGGGGAAAAAAGGTCAGTTATACACTTGCACACAAACACATATCCATCCGCATATACACAGACACAAGCAGACATTTGTAAAGGCAAAGAGTTTCCCCACGTGGAATGTTTCCCTCTATTATATTCATATAATTAAATAATTTTGTCAATAATTGATTGTTACAGTATTTAGCAAGTTTTTCTCTCAATAATTAAACATGTTTTCCTCATCTGTACTGTGAAACTTATCTTTCAGCTGGGCTATGATTTCTTTTTCACCATTTTTTTCACATGTTTCTTTTTTCAGTTGTGCCACATAAGTATGCTCCAACACAGAGTGAAACTTTTTCAATTTTTGCTTTGGATACTTTTTCCCACACTGAAGTGTCTTTTCTTCACAGGAGATTCACCTAAAAACTGAAAGCTAGTGTTTGAAGATGGTCAATTTCATCTTTACATAACATTTTCACTGGAAGTACCTTGCACAGCTGAGGTAACACCTGCAGCAGTTGATGAGTTTTGTGATTTTCGCATTCTATATTTACTGCATATTTTTCCACCTGGCAATACATTACGGCACTTTTTTACTGTCCACTCCTAAACATTCCTCAAATTCTTTTGTACTATTGCATGACCACCTCCATTAAATGGATTGGAATAGTATAATTTTGACTTGAAACCAATTTTTTACAAACATCTACTGAATACTACTTCACAGCGCATGGACACTGCAGCTTAAGTAAACAAGCACACCTATGAAACAAGCTAATGGTGATTGTTTGAAATCAATATCTGTATGATTGGCTGTTCACAGCAAGAAATTTTCATCAGTTTGTCAGAATAATAGTGACTGCTATTGTCTGCTGTTCTGAAAAAAAAGAAAGAAAAAACTGGATAAGCTGCTTACTGCACTTTGTTAGTGTAGTGATGTAGACGAAATAAATGTTCTGTCATGATGCCTTTGGTGTGCCATCTTGATATTTACCATGTTTATAGTAACATATTGGAGCAATAGGACACACTTTTTTTCAAAAATTTGGAGGTGGAGTGTTCTGAGATAATCAAGGTCAAAAGTTAAGGTCAATGACAGTGAATTTGAAAATTATTAGAAATCCATCATGTGATATATCAACGTAAAGCTCAACTCATAAGCTTTTCAGTGATATAAGTTTCATTGCTGTAACTGATTAGAACAAGAATTATAGTCATTTATGTTGAGACAGATGCATGTAAATTTCATACAATTTTCAAACTCTGCAGACCTGTAATCTTCGCAATTGTCATATACCTCTGCAAACTGGTAGTTTTAGATTTCTTAGGCCTACCTTGATCATTAGATGCACCAAATTTGAAAGAACCATGAGTGGGTCAGTTTGAGAACTGCTTTGAATTGAAATGGAATTATCCATTTATAGATTTACAAAAAGCATTTGACATGATGCCCCACCGTAGGCTGTTGATATGGTGCCCCACTGCAGGCAGTTATTAAAGGTATGAGGATATAGAATAGGTTGCCAGACACATGAGTGGCTCAAAGACTTCTTAAATAATCAAACAACGGAAAATCCAGGATGGAATGTAACAATTTTAGAGACGGAAAGGTGCTACTCACCATATAAAGGAGATACTATGTTGCAATAGGCACAACAAAAAGATACACACAATTATAGCTTTTGGCCATTAACGCCTTTGTCAGCAATAGACACACACACACACACACACACACACACACACACACACAACTTGCACACATGACTGCAGTCTCAGACAACTGAAACCACAATGCGAGCAGCAGCACCGGTGCATGATGGGAGTAGTGACTGGGTGGGGGTAAGGAGGTGGCTAAGGCAGGGAAGTGGAGGGATAGTATGGTGGGGGTGGCGGACAATAAAGTGTTGTAGATTGGACGGAGGGCAGGAGAAAAGGTGATGAGAGGAGGGGAGGGGGAGGGGGAAGAAAGGAGAGAAATAAAACGAAATTAAAGGACTGGGAGTGGCAGTGAAATGACAGCTGTGTAGTGCTGAAATGGGAACAGAGAGGGGGCTGGATAGGTTAGGCCAGTGACTGACGAAGATTGAGGCCAGGAAGGTTACAGGAACATAGGATGCATTGCAAGGAAAGTTCCCATCTGCGCAATTCAGTAAAACTGGTGTTGGTGGGAAGGATCCATATGGCACAGGCTGTGAAGCAATAATTGAGATGAGGGATATCACATTTGGCAGTGTGTCCAGCAACAGGTCCACTTGTTTTTTGGCCACAGTTTGTCGAAGGCCATTCATCCAGACAGACAGCTTGTTGGTTGTCATGCCTACATAGAATGCAGTACAGTGGATGCAACTTAGCTTGTAAATCACATGACTGATTTCACAGGTAGCCCTGGCCTTTGGTGGAATAGGTGATGTTAGTGATTGGACTGGAGTAGGTGGTGGTAGTAGGATGTATGGGACAGGTCTTGCATCTAGGTCTATTACAGGGGTGTGATCCATGAGGTAAGGGATTGGGAGCAGGGGTTGTCTCAGGATGGACGAGTATATTGTGTAGGTTTGGTGGACGGCAGATACCACTGTAGGAGGGGTAGGAGGGGTGGGAAGGATAGTGGGCAGAACATTTCTCAATTCAGGGCACGATAAGAGGTAATTGAAACCCTGGAGGACAATGTAATTCAGTTGCTCCAGTCCCGGATGGTACCGAGTTACAAGGGGAATGCTCCTCAGTGGCTGGACTGTGGGACTTTGGGAGGTGGTGGGAGACTGGAAAGATAAGGCAAGGGAGATTTGGTTTTGTACAAGATTGGGAGGATAATTATGGTCAATGAAGGCTTCAGTGAGACCCTCGGTATATTTCGAGAGGGACTGCTCATCACTGCATATGGGATGACCACGGGTGGTTTGGATGTATGGAAGGGCCTTCTTGGTATGGAATGGGTGGCAGCTGTCGAAATGGAGATATTGCTGGTGGTTAGTAGGTTTGATATGGATGGAGGTACTGATATAGCCATCTCTGAGGTGGAGGTTAATATCTAGGAAGGTGGCTTGTTGGGTTGAGTAGAACCAGGTGAAGCCAATGGGGGAGAAGTAGTTGATGTTCTGGAGGAATGTGGTTAGGGTGTCCTGACCTTCAATCCAGATAGCAAAGATGTCATCAATGAATCTGAACCACATGAGGGGTTTAGGATTCTGGGTTTTTAGGAAGGGGATTCCTCTACATGGCCCATGAATCGGTTGGCATTGGTTGGTACCATGCATTTGCCCATAGCCGTTCCCCAGATTTGTTTGTAGGTAATGCCTTCTAAGGAGGACTAATTGTGGGTGAGGATATAGCTGGTCAAGGGGAATATGAAGGAGGTTGTAGGTTTGGAATCCAGAGGGCGTCTGGAAAGGTAGTGTTCAGTAGCAGTAAGGCCATGGGCATTAGGAATGTTAGTGTACAGGGAAGTGGCATCAACTGTGACAAGTACCGCGTGGCAAAAGGACAGGAACTGTGGAGAGTCGGTGGAGGAAATGGTTGGTATCTTATATATAGGAGGATAGCTTCCGGGTAATAGGTTGAAGGTGTTGGTCTACGAGAGCAGAGATTCTCTCAGTGGGGGCACAGTAACTGACCACAATGGGTCATCCTGGGTGATTGGGTTTGTGGTCTTTAGGAAGCTTGTAGAAGGTGGGAGTGCAGGGAGTGGTAGGAGTAAATAGAGAGATAGACTCTGGGGAGAGGTTCTGGGATGGGCCTAAGGATTTGAGTAGTGACTAGAGATCCTGCCGGATTACTCGAATGGGGTCACTGTGGCATGGTTTGTAGGTGGAAGTATCTGACAGCTGATGGAGACCTTCCACCAGGTAATCCTTGAGGTACAAAACAACAGGAGTGGATCCCTTGCTGCAGATAGGATTATAAGGTTAGGATCAGTTTTTAGATGGTGGACTGTGGTTCTTTCTGCAGATTGTAAGCTTAGTTTGGATGTTGAGAGATTTGGGGAATGATGGTGAGGCACGGTTCGAGGTTAAGAAATTCTGGAAAGTGGTTTGGAGGCAGTGAGGGTGGATCGTGGTTGGATAGAGGAGTGAACTGAGTTAGGCAAGGTCCAATATTGGTCTTTGGTTGAGTCTGATTGGTCGGGTTGGTGGCAAAAATGTGTTTCCACTGTAGGGACCAGGAGAAGGAGAGAAGGTTTCTAACAGGTCCTGCATGATTGAATTTGGGGGTGGGGGAAAAGATGAGGCCTTTGGAAAGGACTGATATTTCTGTGGGACCAAGGCTTCTGGAGGAAAGGTTCATGACTGTTTTGCAGGTCTGTTTAGATTCTGGGTTCTGTGTGGTGGTGGGAAGGAGTTTTGGAGGGTGGGGTAAGTGTAGTAGGTCTGCGAGAAAGGGTTTGTCAGCTGTGAGGGGACATGGTGCAGGTTTGGAGGTTGTTGTAGAGGTGGTGGACAGTGGTACTCCGAGGCGGGAATAGGAAGTGAGCAGGATGGACAGCTTTTTGAGGTGGTGTTGTGCATGTTGTTCAAGTTCTTGCAGGTCAAGAGTTTCAATGTGTGTTATGTATTTCAGGAATTTGGGATTACATAGCAGGAGAATTTTGCAGATGGAGAGAAGGTACTGCAAGGCGGACTGGGCTTGGTTGATATGGTTTTGCAGGACTATGTTGGTGAGGGCTAAGGATTGGTGGAATTTGAACAGGTGGAGGTTGTTGTGGAAGGAAGGGTGGCAACCAGAGATGGGTAGTTCGATGGTAGGGCCGTTAGGGGGGATTTCATGAGTCAAGCAACAATGCAGGAACAGTATGTGGGACTGGGATCTGGCTAGGAATACGGAAACTTTTCTGTATTGACGCAGACGGAAGGGGCAAGGATCCATCGTGCTGCAAAAAAATGCAATAAACTGTGTAAAAAAGTAGAATTACGACCGAAAAATACACTCAAATACATGTGAAAAATCACAAAAAGGACGAAATGGATGCACAAGGGGGAAAAATGAATGAAATCTGAGGAAGACGACGATAGCGGAAGGTGAAAAGTCACTAAAATTGGCGAGAAGTCACAGGGATCAAAGTAGAGAACAACTAATAATTAATAAATATATGTACCGGGTGATCAAAAAGTCAGTATAAATTTGAAAACTTAATAAACCACGGAATAATGTAGATAGAGAGGTAAAAATTAACACACATGCTTGGAATGACATGGGGTTTTATTCCAAAAAACATTCACAAAATGTCCGACAGATGGCGTTGGACAGCAAAACGTCAGTGTCTGCGCATGACAATCGTGTATAAAAGGAGCTGTAATGAGAGAGAGAATCAGATGCGTCAGCAGTCGCAGCATGTTGACATTACCTGAAAAGGCACTTTTAGAGAAGCTGTATTATCAGAATGGGGAACATGCTAGTTCAGCATTACAATCCTATCGCCATAGGCAGGGGATTCGAACGGGTAAAGTTCCGTTGACAAATGCAGCTGTGACGAGAATGATTTCGAGGTTCGAAGCCATGGGTTGTTTAGACCATAGACCCCGTAGTGGCCAACCGAGCACAAGGCGTAATGCTGCTGAGACAGTTCAGGAAGAAATGAAGACTGTAGCGGGTTCATCCATGCACGCGGAAGTCAGTGTTCGTGCAGTCGCACCGGAATTCCATGCACACCTGTTTGGTTGGCACTGAGGCGTACCCTCCGATGCTATCCGTACAAAATCCATCGGCATCATGAACTGTTACCTGGCGATTTAGTGAAGCGGAGGGCATTTTCGGTGTGGTAGAAGCCAACCTCATGGAAAATCAGTTTGGAGTCAAGAGAAATGCAGGAATACGTGAGACAATACTGACCCTATGACTTACCTTAGAAGATAGGTTAAGGAAAGACAAACCTATATTTACAGCATTTGTAGCCTTAGAGAAAGTTTTGACAATGTTAAATGGAATACTCTCTTTGAAATTCTAGAGATAGCAGGTATAAAATAAAGCGAGTGAAAGGCTATTTACAATTTTTACAGAAACCAGATGGCAGTTATAAGAGTTGAGGGGCATGAAAGGGAAGCAGCAGTTGAGAATGAGGTGAGAGAGGATTGTAGCCTATCCCCTGCATTGAGCAAGCAGCAAGGCAAACAAAAGAAAAATTTGGAGTAGGAATTAAAGTCCAAGGTGAAGAAACAAAAACTTTAAGGTTTGTCACTGACACTGTAATTCTGTCAGAGACAGTAAAGGACTTAGAAGAGCAGTGAAACGGAATGGAGGATATAAGATGAACATCAACAAAAGCAAAACAAGGATAATGGAATGTAGTTGAATTAAATGAGGTGATGCTGAGGGAATTAGATTGGTAAACAAGACACTTGTAGTATTAGACGAGTACTGCTATTTCGGCAGCAAAATAATAGCTGAAGTAGTGAGGATATGAAATGTAGACTGGCAATGGAAAGAAAAGCATTCCTGAAGAAGAGAAATTTGTTAACAATGAATAGAGAATTAAGTGTCAGGAAGTCTTTTTT
Organism: Schistocerca cancellata; assembly: GCF_023864275.1. Classification (NCBI taxonomy): domain Eukaryota; kingdom Metazoa; phylum Arthropoda; class Insecta; order Orthoptera; family Acrididae; genus Schistocerca; species Schistocerca cancellata. The sequence goes on from NC_064634.1 coordinate 67,725,522, forward strand.
GAAGGTGCTTGTCTGCAGTGTAGCCATGGGGTCAACGGAAGCGTCTGGTTCCACCTGTATGTATCATCATTGTTGTAACGTTAATCTTCTTTCAGTTCTTTCAAATTTAGAATATTGTAATCATGTGTCATATAACTGGTACGCAATTTTACTTGCAACCTGTAGTGATTATGTGCATCACTTGCTGTACTCAGCTCCACAGAGGTGCCTCCTGTTAATGGCTTCTCCTCAAATCGATTTTCTGTTCAGGCTACAGCATAACATTTACAATCTTATCCCTATACAATTTACCGTATTAGAAGCCACCCTGCTGTGAAATTACTCGTTGCATGGTAATATTCATATTGGATTACGAAATATAGAGGAGAATGAGAAACAAAAGAAATGCAAAAAACTCTATAACGTATTTTCCGTTTGCTTAAATGCACTAACTTCCACTTTTATGGAGTATTGAATACAGTACACGGTATATTATTAATTCAGAGGTGAAACGAGTATATCATTTTATTAGTTGCCTCTAAAAATTAAAAAACAGAACCGAAAAAGTCTTAAGGCCTGCTAGTCCTGAAAATAATTTGGTAAGTAAAAAGTGCATGCAACTGCTTACCATACAGAAAGCACAATGGCACAAAAATATACGAATGGTCATTGTGAGTTCCTCATATAATGTGCCATGTAATATTGTTTCTGCTACTAGAAATAACTCGTTTTCTTACGAAATATTATGTTATTGTGTAGCGGATATAACATTTCAATAAACTAAAAAAGTTATTACAGCGTGTATGAACGATAATTTAAACACTACTTACTTATATTAATTTCATTTTCTCTCAGCACAGCTCGCTCCAAATTTTGTGTCTGCTCATTTATGCCATCTAGGGCTGATAACTCGTCTTCACTAGAATAGCGCCAGTCCATTGCTCTGGTATTATTAAATAAAAAAAAGTTATTCCAATACTGTAGCAGTTCCTGTTAGAACACACACAAATTCAAAACATGCGCCGTACAACCTACAGTGAACGACTATCGATAGATAGAAAGTCATACCGCTATTGACACTTCAGGTCGATTCACACCATGCTCAACGTAAACGTCCCGTCACTGACCGGCAACGTCACGTAAAAATAATCTATAAAGTGTTTTGAATGGCACTGTTCGCAATGACCGGCATGTCCTTGGTACATGTATACGTTATCTGTTTGTATAGACATCTCTGTGACTTCCTTGTTTACTTGCGCGTGAGCTCACTCGCGTTTCAGTGTCGTGTTTGGGTATGTGGTGTGTGGTATCAACGAAGACGCACGGGCGGTTTACGACTATAGAGGAGAGAGCCATTTGGTTAGATGTTGAACACCATAGGCGACACCATTTTAGAGTTTTTTATATTTTGACGACTATGTGGAGATGCATCTTGGAAGACACGGCTGCAACAAGGGAAGTAGCCACGATTTTTTGATTTTATTATCAATTTTATTGTGCCTGGCGCATGTTCCATTTAAGCGAGTTTTAACAGGTTCTTTTTACTTTTTATTATTCTGATTATGGAAGCTTGATTTCCGAAACGCGTCAATCTTAGTGTTTTACATTATAAATAAGTGATTTAGCAGATATATTTTTAATATTCCTCCTTATCTGGGTAGACATCTCCAGTTAGTTTCTCCTTAAGGGGGATTTAGATGCTGAAGTATCAATATACTATCCTTAATATAATTATGCAAGATGTAGGAAGTCAATATTATGTTGTCTACATTTTCAGGCAAAGAATTTGCGTTTTGGGAAAATGTTCTGAATTTCTGAACCAGATGTACAAAAGCATTTTCCGAAACTCATCTAGCACAAGAGAGCCTGTAGTTAAACGTTTGTTTACTTGTATGTCCTTTATTGTAGGACCCAAGTAGATTGGTTTTTAATGTAAGTGCTTCATATTTTACAATTACATATGGACCCGGACATTCAGTTCCAGGAAGATTTTTATCTTGTGGAACATTCGTTTTATTTTTTTTATTTTTCAAATGCTTTTCCAAAATCTGAATTTGTAAATTCCACCATGATTATTTCTTCCATTGGAACCAATATCAACTGCAATAAACATAATTTACATCCACCAAAGCTAACAAAAAACTGAGAAAGTGCAACCGTAATTAACAAATTGGGAGGGGCCATTTGGTGGAGAAAAAATTCTACATGCTTGCCACTAGCGCTTCCAAACAATTCGAGAAGTTTCATATCTTCCAGAATTCATCAGAAATTCTCTCCCTGTACTATATTGTCGGCATTGGCATTACTTCTGCCATTATTCTATTATAGCTTTGTGTACCTCTTTCACTAGACCATGTACACTGGAATATTATAAGAGGTAAGTAAATGACATAGTCTTAAGTGAGTCTCCAGTCGCTAAAAACCTGGAACAAAACCTAAAACAGTAATATTAATGCTTGTGTTAATCATGAATGTGTCAATTGTAAAGTGGTTAATAATTGTTAGCCATGGAAGATAAAAAATTAGAGAACAATGTAATATTTTTATAGTTCTCGTTATATTTATTTGGTAATTATTTGTTTTAAAGTTAACACAAAGATTTTTTCCTAAAAATTGTAACCATAAATTACTTTATTCAGTATGTCTGCATAGTAAGCTGCTAGGTTTTTAAAAATATATTACAGCAATGTTATACATGTATACTACTATTTCTTTCATTTTCAGGGCCAAAATGCAAACCTGGGAGGCTATCTGTATGTGATCAACTTATGAAGTAGATAAAAAAATAAAAAAATGAAGAGTAGACAAGGAGTGGACATAAAGGAACAATAGAAATTGAATATTGCTTGTCCTTCACACTCCTCTTTCAAAGAAAGAAGAACCAAGGAAACATATAAAAATAAAAAAAGACAAGTGAAGAATCTAATGATGGCAGTTATGAGACAGGGTATAAATGAAGATTTATTTGAAAAAGTTGAAGAAACGAATCACAAAATACATCCAAGTGTCAGGCTGTTTACCACTGCAAAAAAAAAAAAAAAAAAAAAAAAAAAAAAGCCACCTTCATCACGTTACATTATGAAAAAAAGAGACACAGGCGACCGCTTCATCAGTGTTAATGGAGTATTTGCTCAAAAATATAGAATAATCTCAATCTGTAGCTTCTCAATTCAGCGCTTATCCCAGAGAATAGTAAGAAAAAGACGAAACTTTTTGCCGTAGTGTCTGACCTACAGTGTTCGTACTTGCAACATAAAAAAATACAACACAATGACTAATACGAAACAAGATGTAGAAACAAAATGCCATTACTGGTCTCCAAAACGAAAACACACTATGAAAGGCCTCAGTTAACACATTTGCAACCAATGCATCGAACTCATCCTCTACTCCACAAGATACGTAGTACAATCATTCGACAACCTCATTCCCAAATTCAGATGTATCCTGTACTCAGGGCTTTTATAAACATTTCACCTCAGAAATATGTTTTTTTACAAGTTACATGGATTTATAGAGTAATATATAAAACAAATAATTAACCCTTTGGCAGTGGCAGATACAGAAAAACCTCAAGGTGGGGGCGATAAAGAGATCTTCAGCTACCTTTAATTTTACCGTAATAAAGAATTACCAAGTCGCATGCAAAGTTAGAGAAGGTTTTATTTACACTGGTTATACACATTTACAAGAAAACGCCATCTTATATTATAAAAATGTTACAATTGTGATTCACTTCCTTAAACGGTGAATTCTATATGCCTATTCTTCCTGGCAAACTGGTTAATTACATTGTCAATAAGCCATTAAGTCAATCCTCCTCCATGTCGACCCTAGCCATATTTTTGCATGCCGCAATGTTCAAAAACTTCTTTCTTCTGCAGCAATAGATACAGGTAGACAAGCAAATATTTTGTATAGCGTGTGCAAAGTAGGATAGTCAGATCTAGGACAAACAGACAAGGCTTGCATAACACAATAACTATCATTAAGGGCGTTAATGCTCGTTTCCTTGTATTGAAGGATCTCTCCCATTAGTCTCTTTTTAATCACAAAATAGTAGAACATTCACGACTTTACTCAAACAAATGCCAGGCAGAATAACGTATCGTGATCACTAGAATGGCCGCGACATTTTTCGTAGATATGTTTTAGCTATCTATGTGCCAGACAGAAACGTATAAAAAACGAACAGTGTGTGGGCTGACTGGCGGGTGCGGCGCGGGTGGCAATGCGGGTAGCCCCGCAAAGGGGGGGGGGGGGGGCACTCACGTCACCCATACGTATCCGTCACTGCCCTTTGGTGGGTGTACCATTCAAATTTCTGTGCATGGGTGTCTTTCGGCTTTTACTCCACAATCAGTATGACATTTTCAGCCCTGGGAAAAATAATGTTTGTATAATCGCTAGCTGCATTTTAACGGGGAAAACATAACATTACATTACATGGTTTCATAAAATTAATCTTTTATTTATTTTTTGCGTTCACAGTTGTCTATTATTGTCACTGTCATTTACAAGGTGCCGATATTCTTTGTTCCTTTCATTGTTTCTTAAATTATATTATTTAATGGCACTGATTCACGTGAAACGAAAATAACAAGAGAAAACATTATTAAATGCAGCACTCATAATCTCACACTCCTGTTTACGATTGTGAAAAAAATAGTGAACTTCCAACTGCAGATTACTTTCATATTGCACACATTTTGTGTCTGTGACACTTTGTTTCTTGCATACATTTGTCTTGCATTCCAGACATGCTGTATTTGTTCTGTTGTTTTTATGGCCGCCATACGTCTAACAAATTCTATGGTTTGATCGTTCTTTGGTCTTCTCTTCTTCGTGCCAATACTTGGTCAAGGAGGCATGAATATCCTTGGGGTTCGAAGTAATGCTCATTGATTCAAATGTTCTTCCATCAGGCCAAAAGCAAGATTTTAAAAAAAATTCGGCGTCTTTTTTCACTATCATGTTTGTTGAGTTTTAAAATAATGTCTACAGAAAAGTGCAAATGGCGATCACTGTGTAATTTTGGAAACGCTGTAGGATGAGCACATCTGATCTACAGTGACTACTCCCCCTTTGGTAGCACTGTATTTCAAATTCACACTCGATTTCTCTGTCTCTCGGGCTATTACATTTGTACTGTGCATTGCTGATAAAAAAATCACAGCTTTGTTCTTTTCAGGAACAGTCGAGGCCACACAAAAGTCGTCTTGAAAATCCAAGAGACATGATTGAACTTCTCTAGTTTATTGGTTGGAATTCTGGAGGAATTTCCCTCTTATTTTTTTCCATGGTTCCCAAGAAAGTCAACGCTTCGCTGAGGAGATTTTCAGCCAGAGGGTAGATAGTGTAGTAATTGTCAGTCGTAAGATTTCTGTTTGTTTTTTCAGTTAGTGTCACTAACTTTTGTACAATGTCATCAAGCTTGTTAGAGAGTAGGGAGGGTTCTGGCACCTGCTTGCCACAATAAATTTCAAAGTTAAGGTAGAAAATATTTGACATTATACTAGTCATACATCTGGATCCCATACTTTGCAAGCTTATTGGGGACATATTGTACAAACCTGCAGTGTCCTCTGAAACGATGTAACATTGTGTCACTAGTGACAAACTTGCTGACATTGTAGTGAGCAAGACAGTAGTTGTAAAATTCATGATGGAAGTCCTGAAGAGGTGCTGGTTTGTCACTTTGTTTTCTCTCATTCTTGGTGCCCAAGTCATCGAACCATAGAGCTCAAAGCAGAAAGCGAAAGCGCTTCTAATTGACTAGAGCTAGTAAAATAACCATTCTGGTACCATCTGAATCACACAGTTCACAGCAGTTCGTGTGTCCTTCTTTCTTTATACATGTTAGATATAATGGACCTAAAAAACACTTTATCTCTGGCTTTGTGGTGTCTCTGGAGTCCCATTGTCTTGAACATTGAACTTCAGCCCTTTTACTATTCCTGGTGTATTGATTTGTATTTTCCAATCAATGCTGTCAATCTTCCTATCAATAGTAAAAAGGTAAAACACTCCAATTTCATTTTCTGTACTTTTAGCACTTCCTTTTGGACCTGGCAGAACTTTTAGGATGTCTTTGGCCTCGAGTTTAGAACAAGAAGGAAGTAGTTCACTTATCCAAATTGTTTCTTCGTATCTTCCTGTGTAAAAATGGTAATCATCTGTTTCTTGTCTACCCTCTTCAATAACATGGTCATATGGTTCCTTTGTTGATTGTTTGGAGTAACTGCTGTGGTTTTCTTCTTCAATAACTTCCTCTTCCAGCTAAGAGTCACATGAATCTGACACTTGTAATAATGCTTTTTCTGACAATACTCATACAACATTCTCATAGTCTTCGGAACATACAGTTTTATGGTGGCAGTAAAAAGGTCTTCTTTTGCTGTATTTCCACACTTTTAGAGACCTGAAGGAACAAATATTTACAAAAGTAAGATATTGTTGCGAAAGAATAATCAAGGTTTTTAAAAATAATAGAATTGCATATGCGAACTTTGATTCGAGTCAATATTTATTGTGTTCTAAAATAAAAGAAAGATTACCTTACAGTGGAAGAAAAACAGGAAATACTTACATCAGAAGGTGTACAGTGTGTAAACTTTTAGATGGCAGACCTCTCCCTAGTCCTGAATCGGTAGAAGTCGGTAAACGTCGGGAGGCTTCGGTAGGCATGTAGTTTCGACTGCTGCCAACATTATGTAGCTGACTGTGTTGTACAAGCTAGCCATTGTCGTCTGCTTCGTTATTGTTTTGCGCTGTACTGTTCTGCGTGTTTTTATTGTACAGTTGTGCTAAACATTATCAAAATGACTGAAGGGGTGGTTCCTGGCCCATCTCGGGAGTCGCCAACAACCCCTACCGGTAGGCCTACGGTTAGAAGGAAACCAGTATTACGTAGCAATGCTCGCAAAATTATATTGCGTGTGATTGAATGCTGCGAAAGGGAAAGGGAGCAGAAAAAATTGCTTCACCCCATTTACAAATCTTCAGTGAGAGCTGCTACATATACAGGACAAAGCATGCGTAGCATTGGAAGATTCAAACAGTTTTCCAAGAATCATCCTGACGTATCACCACAAACGCCTGGCAAGAAAAGGTAAGTTGCCATTTCAGATATTTTGTTCGCGTTCACTCTGAAGGAGCCCCCTATTTCGTCTGAATCACCTTATATTTCATTTTCCCTTGCTACCGTATTGCTTTGTATGGAAACACCACTGGTTACTGTATTATTTCGAAACACATTCATATTATAGTACATTTCCAGATTCAAAAAAATACATGCAGTGCAGAAGGCTTTTCTTATAAATCTTTCTCTCTTTTGACTTAGGAAAAGAATTGGAGAAATCGAAGTAATGATCGATGATTTCAACCAGCACGTCATTCGCGACACGATAGCGGAATTTTATTCAGTGTGGAAGTTGTGCCAAGCCTGCGAACACTGCTTCCAGTTCGGAGAACAACTCACCAAAGTTTCATTGCAATCGGATGTATGGTTTGTGAGCACATAGTAGACAAACATACATACATTCATTTATATATATATAGATTTTAATGTACATGACGATTTCAGTTTCGTTTACGGACAACATTTAAAGCGAGTTTTACTTCCAAGCCTTTCGTCTGCTTGCGCGTAATCATGACACGCAATTTGTAGTGCCAGCACTGCAACTGGTAGGCGTGCCTTGTCCCCTTGTGGGAAGGATAATATAAAGCCAACATCATCATTATTATGACTAGGTCTAAAATTTTTTTAGGTGTAAATGTTAAGCATTTGCTTAATTATGGATACAACACATGAACATCCTATTGACTTAGCACATACATGGTCATGAATGAACTTGTAAACAAGTCTACATCTAATCTGGCAATACGGGCCATATAGTATAGATGGTCATTATTCAAGATTAGTATATTTGACCTGAAATTGTCAAAATAAACTAATGCATGTGCGTGATTGAACTTCATGAGGAAGTTATGGTTATGAGTTGAAAACGCGAAAGTAGGGGATAATGTGGCGGCAATGGGGTACTCAATTCGTCTTCATGGAGGTGATCCACGCACATACTATAAAAACTGTGTGTGGAACACTGCCATCATATTTTGGGCCTGGTGACCACTGCCATTGAACTTAGGGACTGACAGCGGAATTATATTTAAAGCTAAAGTGTGACTTCGCAAACATCGCTCCATTCAACACACTTAAAACTATTGACCAACAGAGGTCAATTATGCTCAAAGCTAAAGTGTGACTTGCCGAACACACCTTACAACTGTAGTGCACGTTGGTTGAAAACAACATTCCTTGTATGTGGTTGTCTACGTCACTGGTGCGCTGTAGAGCATTCCTTATTGAATAATAAAAATAGGGGTGTCGTTAACAAATTTTGTTCAAAGCAGCTTAATGTACTGCTCTCCTGAACACTGTCAACACTTCGTCTCTACCTTCCATAATTCGAGCTACATGTCAAAATTCATTATTAATATCCAATAATTCTATTACCTGGATCTATCCCGAGTACCGATGATCTCAGTGGCACACAAAATCAAAGTATAATCACACTTTCACCATAAGCGACACGTATCAAGAATAACTTGTCAAGACTAACTTGCTTATACAAGGTATGTCCATGAAGTAAGTTTCGTTTGGTTATATAAAACAAACGTGTACAGATACAGAAAAAATATTTATTGTACTAAAATTTACAACTGTTACACTATTTTTCTATGTATCTTCCGAAATTTTGTAGGCACTTGTCAAAGCGTGGCACAAGTTTTTGTATGCCTTCTTCATAGAAGGTTGCCGCCTGAGTATTCAACCATGTGGTAATATGTTCTTTCAGCTCGTCATAATCTTTGAAGTGTTGACCACCAAGGACGGATTTTAGGTGTAAGAAGAGATGAAAGTCGCTAGGAACGAGGTCTGGGCTGTACGGAGGGTGATCAAATGCGTCCCAGTGAAATTCCCGTAAGAGTTGTTTGGTCATATTCACCATGTGAGGTCGGGCATTATCGTGGAGAAAAACAACACCTTTTGACAGTAATCCTCGGCGCTTGTTCTGGGCAATTTCTTAATGGTCTCGCAGTAACCATGTGCATTGATTGATTGGCCTCGTGGTAAGAAATCAATCAGCAAAATGCCTTTTCTTTTCCAATAAACGGTGCACATGACTTTTCGAGGTTTCGAGATTTGCTTAGGCTTAACCTTTGTTGGGAATGAAGTGAGGAAACGTTAGCGTCAGCACCAGACATTTGCACAAGCCCCGCCCATTTACCCCCTCCACACCTACCCCCCCCCCCCCGCCAAACCAAACAAGAGCACATCAATATGATCTTTGGTAGTCCTCGTCGCTGTCATGTTTTTGTTCGTCGTTTTTTGTTTTACCGCCGTTGTTCATACTAGCAGTGCTGTGCTGTTAGTACTTCTTAGCAGTTTGTGTAATACTGTCAAAATGAAACATAGATATGCACTCTCAATTAAGTTATCATATACAAGGTACCTAATCTTGACTGTTGTGGCCAACTGCTGTCAAAACTGGTATCTAACAGACTGATATCTAACAGACATTAAAGTATGATAAGATGTGTTGGAATGACACTGACGAAATTATGTACATATGTTTAACAATAGGCAGCTCTAAAGCACTCAAACACTGAAGAAGAACTTAGGGACTGACAGCGTCTCTGCTATAAGCAAGCAGTCATAAGAGTTCACAAGTACAAATTCACCCATTACACAGGCAAATATTAATGAAGAATGTCACTGTATAAATATCTGACTGCTTGCATTAAGCATTTCTACATTATCCCACTCTTATATTCTTAAGTCTTAATGAGGGAATCAGAAACAAACAAAGACATCGACTTTGCCTTGTTTATGCACAACACTGACTTTAGACAATCGAGATAATGGACAGAATTTCTTACACTATGCGAGGTGACGGAAATTTGCGCTCACTGCTGTTCACAAATATCACATTTTTTGATATAGTGCAGATGAAAGCTCATGAAATAAAAAAGACAGTGTGGATACCATTTTCATTTTTCATTCTTATTGATGATTTTTCAACTCGCATATTCAATGAACATATTTCTAATTCTTTTCACAATGGTACTGGAAAAACTGTATTTCGTACTAACTACTGATTTTCTCTCTTGTTATGACTGGCTATCTGTGATACAAACAACTTTGATGTTGGAACTTGCGGCAGACCATGGATTGGTGTGGAGGGGGGTGATTGGGCAAGACTTGTGCACCATCCGGGGCTGTCGCTAACGTTATGTATGAAGTGTGCCTCCATTCCATAGATTGCCATTTTGTTTCAGAGGTGTCGTACTATTCCCAAGTTTCATCCTCTGTGACTATCCGAGAAAGAAAACCATCGCCTTCTTCATTGTAGCGTGTCATAAACTGCCCATCCCTTGTTTTTTGTGTTCTTCAGTAAGAATTTTGGCTACCAAACAGGAGCAAAGTTTTCGAAATTTCAGTTTTTCAGTAACAATTTCATGAATTAGTGATTGTGAGATTTGCGGAACTTCCATAACAAGGGCACTAAATGTAAAATTACAGTTGTGCTTAACCTTCTCTTCAACTGCCTGAACCAGTTCATCAGTAACCACAGACGGGAGTCCACTTTGTTCTTACTTGTGCACTTGATCTCGTCCTTCATTCAACAGTCTGACCCATCTTCGAACCATTGAATTACTCATAGCATTTTGTCTGTAAACCTCACAGATTTGCCGATGAATTTCCTTTGGTTTCACTTTCTTTGCATTTAGAAAACGAATCACAGATCTGGTTTCACACGCGGTGGCATTTTCAATTACGGCTGACATTATAAAGAAGCAGTACAAAGCATACGTCGGCAGCAGCGATCTGAAAATGGCGTACATGTCTTCTCCTTGAGTCAGAATAACTGCCGCGCATGCTCGGAACTGCGATGGTAGCGCTGTCGCGGATAGTAATGGAAACGGAACTTACTTTGTGGACGACCTTCGTATACTAAATTTCAATACTGTAATTTGACAAGCTTTGAGTCACCTTCGACTGTTTCTGGCTCGCAAACATGGTGACAATTTTTTTATAGAACTTCGATTTTTCAGACAGTTGAAAACAAGATTAATGCAGGAAGTTAAGAAGCTTTACCTTTTGGTCCACACCCATTCTCTCATTTGTTTAATGTTTGTTATTCCAGTATTCCATTCTGGCACTCAAAGAGCAAGCTCATTCCTCTGTCTCGTTACCATGTAGCTTCAGCTGATATTCCCACGAGCACCATCGGTACTCTCTTCATAAAGCTCCACTACCGACCCAGCTGTAGCAACTGATGATGTCAGTGTGTGCGTATCTGTGGGCATAGCCAGTTGCTACATCTGAACTACACCATTCTCATTTGACGTGCCACTTAAGACGCGTCACTTTAATATTATTTGCAATAAAATAGTGAAAAGGCACAAAATGTCTGTCTCTTTTTGACCTGAACTGTTACATCAGTTTACATGATTCGCAAATAGGAGCTATTTCAGGAAGACTAGTAAATATCTTAGAAGGTCGTAGCATGGAATAAAGCAGATAAATCGTTCCACACAACATGAATTCAATTTTTATTGCTTACAGACACACAGCTGTTAGGGTGTAGTCGAATCAAATACTCACAGAAGGTTGCTGAATACGAAATGAATAAGTCCAAAGCTAACGTTCATAAATTCCACCTACTACTTCACTTTTGAATTCACTCATGTAGCTCTACAGAGATCGCCTTGGCGTTCTTCTTATGGGGGCTGCACTATTGATTATTCGATCTGTCAGTTCGCCTCTTTGTTTACTTTTTCTTTGTAGATTCCGTGTTTAAAGCATTACCATGGACAAAAATCTAAAGAACTCCAGGGAATTTTAGGTTTAAATGACGCACCACCTGGCGCCTAAAGCGTGCAGGGGCCCCGCCATGCTGTGGAACATATCTGTCGTTGTAGCCACAGGAATCTCTTCCAGTAATGCTGGAAGCTCATCTTCAGGGAAGTCTAAGTAATGGGGATGTGTAAGACGGTGTGGTGTCAAACTGGATCCAATGAGCTCTATGCATATCATACCACACCATAAATTTTTAGAGAAACTTTCTCAAAGAAGTAGTCTAAACTATGGAAGGATGACGGGAAAATGGTTAAATTATGATGTGATTTGGTGAACAACGCTCCAAAGGACACCTTTAAATATCATTGAGGAAGATAAATTCAAACTGATTCGACTAGTCTGAACCAAAACTTCGTATCCAGTAGATTGTGGCAAGGTGACGTTACCCTCCTGTTATAATTATGGATATGACTGGCATTAATTATGATAATAAAAAGTTGTGTATGACGAGGTGATGGCATCACTGCTATCATATACACATAATATTGACCACAATCGGTAATATTGAAGGTTTATATGGTAGCACTTATAATCTATAACGGGGTAGTGACTTGGTGATCGTCATTCAGGTCACTAAACGTACATGCTATTGACCAACGAAGTTATTATCCACTAATTAAACCAAGTGTTGAAACCATTCTTAACTCTAGAACGTGCATACCGAATATTGATGACAATCTGTGTGCATGTGCAACGTGTTCAATGTGCTAAATATTAAACATTTATGTTGCTACCCTATATAATAATGAAATATTAATTAGGTAACTGATTATTCCTATGTAACTAATAGACACCTTCATAAATTGGTTCTAAAATTTTTTATGATGTCAAACTAATATACTCAGCTATTCAACCTACGAGAGTACAGACATATGTTGGCAAGGGTAAAGCATATGCTGCATTAACATTATGGTGGATGTAATAATGGTTGTAAACCTACAAAGAAGCTTCTATTTCGCAGCTGCAGTTGTTCGCTAAGAAGGTTGTTTTTGTCATGTAGTAAATGTTTAAAAACTGGCATTTCCTCTAAAATGTCTAACCTTGCACCTTTTACTTCACAATGCAAGAGCTAAGAGCTGAGTACAGTGGGGGGGGGGGGGTACATGTACCAATTGCATTAAATGTTCAGCAAATGTCTAACCACGTGTGTAAGCTCCAATTTTAGTCAGAATATGCTCCTTGTACTTTGTTAATAAGGCTCTTCCTGTTTGGCTAATATAAAACTTCGGACAGTCGCCACACGTGATCTTGTATACTCCAGATAAAGACAATTTATCTTTAGGCTTTTTTTAATTACGAATCAGATACTTCTGAAGACTATTATTAGTGGAAAAAATCCCTGATTTTTCAAAAGACACCCTATCTTATACGAAACTTTGCCTATGAAAGGAATAGGTACTATGGCAGGCGGAGTAACATCTGACTTGGTACCTAACGTAGAAGCTGCCAGCATTCTGTTATTGTTTACTTTCTTGTTATAGAGCTATCTCACAAATTCGGGCTCATATCCGTTATTTTGGGCTATTGTTTCAAGAGTTACCAGTTCGTGTTTCAAGGCTTCCATGGATAAAGGAACTGACATCGCTCTATGTAAACTAGAATGAAAAAATGCCATTTTTGCGCTAGCGGGTGCGCCAAATCAGCAAGTATAATATTATCTGAAAACGTACTTTTCCTAAAGATGTCATGTTCAATGTGATTTCAATGTCCTATTGGGTGACTCCATATGAAAAGTAAAATTAATTTTCTAGTGGAGATCGTTAAAGGCTAAAAATATCTGACCCATGTCTTCTTGGGACCTGTCAATTATTAAGAGAATATCATCTATGTATCCTCCACAAAACTGTATTTTCTTGGCTACTTCTACATTACTTGCAAAAAATTGAGATTCCACCGCATTCATGAAAACCTCGGAAAGAATGCCTGCTTGTGGGCTACCCATTGCTACCCCATATGGCTGTCAATATAAATTATCTTTTAAAGAAAAATAGTTATATTTCAGAACAATGTGCAGGAGATTCATGAGCTCGTCAATTTCAACATCTGGTAACTTCTTATGAGAATGTTAAGTTGCACTGTAAAATATTTAAAAAGACAGATCTACAGGTATATTGGTTTAGAGGCTGGTGATGTCTAAGGAAGCCAGCTTTGATGTGGTATGGCATATTACATTATTTAATTTATTAACCAATTCGGCGGAATTTTTGATCGAATAATTTTTCTCAAAGGCGAAATTTTCTTAGATTTTATAATGTAAACACCGGGCCAGTTTATGGTACACGCTATTCGTACTGTCCACAATCGGATGGATCGGCTGGAAGTTCTTATGAACCTTAAACTGGCTCCTTAGTATGGGCGGCTTCGGGTTCATACTCTGGAGCCATTTCTTTTGAAACGTTCCTATAAAATGTTCCCCAGGTCACTCTTTAGCTTTAAATATAATTCCGCTGTCATTCCCTAAGGTGGTTGTAACACTACCGCCCTGTCGGACGTGCGTTAACTCTATAAAGCCTGTACTGTAATAAGTTCACGGGCTTCACCTTATAAACAAGGATTTAGTACATCAATTGACCGCGTGTACCTAATGGAAGCAATTCGGACATTCGCGGAAATTAGTTTCCCGCATCGTTATTATTTTGCGCGGTGTACCCCCTACCGCGACCTGGATAATTTCCTCTGCCTCTTCCTCTACCTCTTCTTCTCTGTATCATATTGACGCGAAATCCATCGCCGTCATTTCTTTCGTCATTGTGTCGGTTATTACGGTTACCAAAATTTTGATAATTGGCACGACTTTCGCGCCAATGATCTTCGTCTTCGACTCTTTCGAGAAATGCTTGGAAGCTACGATGGTTGCTTCCTATATACCTCTTAGAATCTTCTGGAAGCTTTTTATATAGCTCCCAGATAATTTCTGAATCTGATCTTCTACCTCTTAAGTGTGTCAATTTTCGATACCAATACTCGCAGAAATCTTTCAAAGAATTCCTGCCCCTGTTATCATGCTGTTTGGCCATGATAAACTCGCGCCATAAATGGTCCTGCTTTTGTTCAGACCAATATTCTTCCGTAAAACTTTGCCTGAATTCCTCGAACGTCATTCGTTCGGTATTTAAATTTATTCCCCAGCGCTTAGTGTCACCTGCTAAGGCGCTAATTACAACGTTTATCTTTTCCTGATCAGACAAGTGCTCAGGAAATACTCTCTCGCAATTTTTGATGAAATCTAATGGATGCCACCCGTTACGTTTCTTGGCTGGATCGAAGCGTTCCTCGCCTTCTAATAGCTTCGTAATTGGTGTGCCATTATATACCACACCAGGCCTATCTTTAATTTTGCTCTCCAGATCGAAAATTCTGCCTTGAATTTTCGTAGTATTTTGTTCGCAATTTTGAACACATCCGGTTACTTTTTTATCTAAATCTCTTTCAGTGTCTAAAACTACCTTTTTCAACTGAGATATTCCGTATTGACATTCGTTTACGATCTCAGTTTTAAGACCGAAAACTTTTTCGTCTACCTTAGTTTCAACCAGAGGTTCTACTTTCTCTTGGATGTTGAGAATTTCAACATTGAATCTACTGTTAATGTTACCAATCTCCTCCTGCATAGTATCCATATTCTTGTTAATGGTATCAATTTCAAATTTCATATTGTTTACCACAGCACTTAAATTACCCATTTTTTGTTCTACCTGTTCTATTTGTTTACTAATTCTAATTCCTTGATCTTTGACCTGTGCTTTAATTTGATCAACGTGTGTTTTAAGCTGCTCATTTTGTGTTTTGAGCTGCTCGTCAACGTGTTTTTTAAGCTGATTAACCTGATTACCGACTTGTTTTTGAAGCTGATTACTCTGTGTTTTAAGCTGCTCGTCAACGTTTGTTTTGAGCTGATGGCTCTGTGTTTTAAGTTGCTCAGTCTGTCCTGCAATTTGTTTGGTTAATTGTTCAAAGAAGTCGTTCATGCTTAAAATTTTTACACTGTTTTGTTCTACGAAATCGGTGTGTTCCGATTCTACTTCAGAAATTTCTTTCGGCTCTTTCTTTATCTGTGGTGAATCAAATATGTCAGTGGATTCGTTCACGTACCCACTGTCATTTACAAAGTCACCCTCTACTTCCTGTTTTGTCCCTTGCTGTGTTCGAGATGATCTCGACATTTCAATCTGTTCGTTGACGTGTTCATGGTATTGTATGTACGCCAATTGTCTTCCGCTAACGCCATCTGTTATCTGGCCGCGTAAACTCCTGCTACTACTAGCCGCATTCTCCATTTCGCTTGGCACATCTATCCTGTCTACTTTCCTGTCCATATTGAATGCCAATTACACCACACTATTGTACTTGACTCACACTGCAGTTTATTTTGCTAAACTTTATTGCTATTCGTGCCACTGAACATCCACTGTTCGGTCTTTACGTTAATTTGTAACAGACAACACTGGATGTCCTGTCACCGGGAAGCCACTTGTAACACTACCGCCCTGTCGGACGTGCGTTAACTCTATAAAGCCTGTACTGTAATAAGTTCACGGGCTTCACCTTATAAACAAGGATTTAGTACATCAATTGACCGCGTGTACCTAATGGAAGCAATTCGGACTTATATTCAGTCAGTAATTACAGTGATGCTTCAAGCAAATGTAAAGTACAATTACGCGTTCGCATGGACAAGAAGTACACACAGTAGATATTACCAATGATTAATAATTCGGTCGCCAGCCTAATTAGGCATTGAGTGAGTTTTTCCCTGTACAAGTGGGTGCATGTACAAGCATAATGACACGTAATAATGTTGCGTTTTATGGCAAAATTTAAAACTAGAAAGAATCTACTGAACTAAGGTTTTCTTCTTTTGTACTAACTTGCACGAGCTAAAATTACACAACACCACACAGCAATGATTACTACGAACTGCATTTGTATATTGATCAGACTGAAATCGGGCATAGATTACCCTAAAATTAGCAATTTTGAAAGCACACATACAATGTCACTGTTAAAATTGGAAAAATCACTAATACACTTAGGTTAAATATAGAACTTAACTTTGCTGTTCAAATCTGATCAGTACACTTCAAGATGTGAAAGAATAGGCAAGAGAAGGGGGGGGGGCCCTAAAACTGTTATGATCGTTATACTGAAACTGTTAAGTCCTGAAGGTAAATTAACACTCAAAATTATCAATCTGTGGATAACTACTCTTTTGTCTCGCTTCTGGATTAATTAATTGTCATTATTTCAGTCATCATTAATTAAATAACATCGCTAGATCAATTCAAAATTTATCTTTCAATTGAATCACACTGTTGTTCTTTACTAACATTTGCTTTAACACACCTAACTTTAAACGCCTTTATAGCATAGATTGGTCTGCAGATAATTTAATACTAACTGTAAACTTTCAGTTCGGGATACTCGGGTTGCACAATATGTGGTTAGGACCCTATCTAGGTCAGTGGCAAGGATAAGTAACGGCTAAGGCAATTCTGGTAAAAGTCACGTTATTATTGAACAGTCAAAACAGTTTCGACACTGGTCCACACAGATACACTTCTAAAGATGAAATAAATGTTTGACCTGTGCGCGTCGGTGCGGCAGATGGCGGGCAGCGAGATAGCGAGCAGCACAGCACACATACAAGCACGGCTAAGGCTCTCGCTGCATCGGCACTTTCCTTCTTCTTAGCGTCGTAATCTTTCCACTTTTGTGCCTAAGGATATAGCCATGCCAAGTAGTCGTCGGAATCGGCCCATCCGAGGCTCAATGGAATCCACTTTTCCTAGATAGCCTCCTCGGTACAGTACATGTTCCTCTGACCGATGCCCAACTCCGACTGTTCTACTGAGCCCGTTGTGCCGAACCGCGCCAGTGTGCGTTTTCCCGCGCTCGCCTGCATCCACCTTTTCCCGCTCCCCTACAGGTAGGGTATTCACCACAGGTTTTCTACTACACATATCCTAATGCATTACCTACGTATGGACCAAGTGTATAAATTACAATTTTCACATCTTATAATAGTTTTAACATTAAATACATTTCCCTTTGGTTATCAAATTGTTTGAAATCTAACATAAATAATAACATTCATTTAAAAAGTTGTTTACAGTTTCTTTAACATGACACGAAAAGAAAAAGAAATTCACAACATTAATTACATTATTTTACATAAATTCAGAAAGAAAATTTTATCTAAATTCATAAAGAAAAAAAATTATTATAGGTTATTATTGTTACACATGCCCCTGTTTCCAGAAATTTTTCTTAAGTCCAAATTTTATGGGAACACTAAATTTAACAATTATACATTGGTTCTGAATATTTACGTCAATGTCCAAGAAGATTTACACTACATATTTCCTTTCACTCACTGTATATAGGTTCATACTTTCTCAATACACCAAGACCAATTTCTCGTTATTTACTTAAGTGCCTTTTTGCACAGTCCAACTTCCCATCATAACATTACTAACATAGCAATTTAATCATTTTCTCTAAATTTCTCAAAGAAATAATTTAAAATTCTGTAATACACATATTTAACTACAAAAACAAATGCATATTTCGTATACGCTATAGGATAATTTGTCGCTGCTTGCTTTGAATAGCAGTCCATTTCTTAACTTACTAAACAAAACACACACACAAAATTTTCAGAAAATTATCTACACATATTCGCTGCCTATTATGCGGATTTGGGCAGTCCATTTTACTTCATATAGTCATATTTCCTGGATCGCATGTACAATTTTCCATCGACTATTTATCTGCCCTCATTGGTATTTGGCAGTCCTTCATATTATGGTTCATACACTGCCCATTTTCAGTTTTGACAGTTCCATCTTTTATCTGGCTGATAGCATTTATCCTTTCTTTTCAGTCCTTTTCTCCATACATTTTTACAGTTACAGTACAATTGGTAATCTGAAACTCACATAACTACATTAGCACACTTTCAATGGTATACAGACATTTACAAAGATTAGTTACATTTGAAATAACTTGGTTTCAGCATAAGATACAGCACAATTACTCGTTCCTGGGAACATACAGTTTCAGGTCCACAATATTTCTTACACCTAAAGGTCTTTTGGATTTTGGGTAGGTTAGGTAGTAAGCATTATCATGTGGAATATTCTGTATTATATATGGTCCATTATAGATATATTTAAATTTTGAAATTTCATGGTTTAGTTCACTAGATTTTTCGTGGGTTTTTAAAAGAACATAATCTCCAATTTTAAATTTTGAAACTTTTAGATTTTTATCGTGTCTTCTAGATCTAGATTCGGCTTTTTGCTTTGCCCTTTTTATTACCAATTCTTTCTTTTGATTCAATCCCAAACTTGTACAAGGTGGAAACTCTAATTTTTCTTCAATTAAACTTTTACTACTTCTACCTAACAAAATTTCTTCCGGTGGGAATCCTGTAGTTTCATGATGTAATGTGTTCATGACATTCTCAAATTCCGATATAAATCTGCCCCAGGCTCTAATTCAACAAACAATAATTCACTTTCAGATAAAACTGAGTTACAATAATAATAAAGGCATGCATAATATTAATAATATATAAAAATACAACATCCTGCCCCCTAATCACTTTATTAACAAGGCAGTCTTTCATAGTTCATAAAACAGTCACTTAAATCTGGTGGCTTCTTAGGCCTCTGGAGTTCAAAGTCTTTGCTCACTTGAACTCTTCGCAAAATAAACACAGAGTCGTCAGGTGGCTCTTTCTTTCTTTGTTCTGTTTCAACGTCTGGATTTTGTTTTGATATGTCGTCATCGTTAGGTACAATATCGTACTTAACTGCATCCCCTTTATTTTCACTGATTTTCTCATACCCTCTTTCAGTAAAAGTATATTCACTTTCTTTTACACCTGAAAATTCATCTTCACTAGAGTCATCACTACTCTCTTCCTCAACACCAGATTCATTTAAGTACGCTACTTCTGCACAACAGGGAAAGTTAGTATATTCAATTTTGTCTGTATTTGCGTATGTTTCATCATCTGAACTATCGTCGGAATCCGACCATTCTGGATCGCTTTCAGGTTCTAACATAAAGGCTTTTCTGAGACAGGCACTAAGTTCTTCCTCAGTATTGTCGTCAGGCTTGGATTTTAATTCAATCTCCTCTTTTGGCAAAACGGCCTCATCCTCAGCTTTATTCACATCCACTGTGACTTCATATTCGGTGTAATCCTCGTGGACTTTAATTACTTTCAGGTAATCATCTGTCCCTTCTCCACAGTGCCTCTCGGTAGCAGCTTGTACTATTGGCGGATAGTTAGCAGAAGTTATTTCTTCGTCAATGCTGAGGATTTCATCCTCCATATCCTTCCTATCATTAACCTTCCTCTTATCGGCAGCACGCGTACTTTGCGAGGCGCTATTTATTCTCCCCTCTTCAAATTTGGGCCACGTCACTTTATTGACGCCCCTATCATTTCCTTTTCTATTAACTAATTTCTTCGCCTCATACTCCTTCTTAAAATCCTCCCACTCACATTGCTTTAGGCCCTTGTACACATCGTCGATCTGCACACGCCAATACATTACTTCTGCTAATTCATTATCGCCCTTTACCTCATTGCAAACACTGCTAATCGCACGTCTCTGTGTACTCACAGTCTCATTTTTTGTTTCCTTTGCCACGGAATTATCATTCGTAAAATTTTCATTATCTCTTACGGCTACGTTCGTACCTACTGCTGCCGTATTGCTAGCGGCTTTTCTCTGAACAGATGTTCCGCTAGGCTGGGCCGTTACCCTCTGATGCTCCACTCGCCTGTTAACCTGGAGCGCTCTGTACGGCCGAGATGACTCATGCTGGCTCGCACCTGACGCTTGTCTCGCCACAACTCGTTGCGTCGTTTCACGTCTGTCTCTAACCTGTCTCATTACATTGCGGTCGGTCCGGTATCTTTTCTTAAATCGGGGCCGGTATGTATTGTTCGCTTCCGTTTGGCCCGCAACATTCGCGGAAATTAGTTTCCCGCATCGTTATTATTTTGCGCGGTGTACCCCCTACCGCGACCTGGATAATTTCCTCTGCCTCTTCCTCTACCTCTTCTTCTCTGTATCATATTGACGCGAAATCCATCGCCGTCATTTCTTTCGTCATTGTGTCGGTTATTACGGTTACCAAAATTTTGATAATTGGCACGACTTTCGCGCCAATGATCTTCGTCTTCGACTCTTTCGAGAAATGCTTGGAAGCTACGATGGTTGCTTCCTATATACCTCTTAGAATCTTCTGGAAGCTTTTTATATAGCTCCCAGATAATTTCTGAATCTGATCTTCTACCTCTTAAGTGTGTCAATTTTCGGTACCAATACTCGCAGAAATCTTTCAAAGAATTCCTGCCCCTGTTATCATGCTGCTTGGCCATGATAAACTCGCGCCATAAATGGTCCTGCTTTTGTTCAGACCAATATTCTTCCGTAAAACTTTGCCTGAATTCCTCGAACGTCATTCGTTCGGTATTTAAATTTATTCCCCAGCGCTTAGCGTCACCTGCTAAGGCGCTATTTACAACGTTTATCTTTTCCTGATCAGACAAGTGCTCAGGAAATACTCTCTCGCAATTTTTGATGAAATCTAATGGATGCCACCCGTTATGTTTCTTGGCTGGATCGAAGCGTTCCTCGCCTTCTAATAGCTTCGTAATTGGTGTGCCATTATATACCACACCAGGCCTATCTTTAATTTTGCTCTCCAGATCGAAAATTCTGCCTTGAATTTTCGTAGTATTTTGTTCGCAATTTTGAACACATCCGGTTACTTTTTTATCTAAATCTCTTTCAGTGTCTAAAACTACCTTTTTCAACTGAGATATTCCGTATTGACATTCGTTTACGATCTCAGTTTTAAGACCGAAAACTTTTTCGTCTACCTTAGTTTCAACCAGAGGTTCTACTTTCTCTTGGATGTTGAGAATTTCAACATTGAATCTACTGTTAATGTTACCAATCTCCTCCTGCATAGTATCCATATTCTTGTTAATGGTATCAATTTCAAATTTCATATTGTTTACCACAGCACTTAAATTACCCATTTTTTGTTCTACCTGTTCTATTTGTTTACTAATTCTAATTCCTTGATCTTTGACCTGTGCTTTAATTTGATCAACGTGTGTTTTAAGCTGCTCATTTTGTGTTTTGAGCTGCTCGTCAACGTGTTTTTTTAAGCTGATTAACCTGATTACCGACTTGTTTTTGAAGCTGATTACTCTGTGTTTTAAGCTGCTCGTCAACGTGTGTTTTGAGCTGATGGCTCTGTGTTTTAAGTTGCTCAGTCTGTCCTGCAATTTGTTTGGTTAATTGTTCAAAGAAGTCGTTCATGCTTAAAATTTTTACACTGTTTTGTTCTACGAAATCGGTGTGTTCCGATTCTACTTCAGAAATTTCTTTCGGCTCTTTCTTTATCTGTGGTGAATCAAATATGTCAGTGGATTCGTTCACGTACCCACTGTCATTTACAAAGTCACCCTCTACTTCCTGTTTTGTCCCTTGCTGTGTTCGAGATGATCTCGACATTTCAATCTGTTCGTTGACGTGTTCATGGTATTGTATGTACGCCAATTGTCTTCCGCTAACGCCATCTGTTATCTGGCCGCGTAAACTCCTGCTACTACTAGCCGCATTCTCCATTTCGCTTGGCACATCTATCCTGTCTACTTTCCTGTCCATATTGAATGCCAATTACACCACACTATTGTACTTGACTCACACTGCAGTTTATTTTGCTAAACTTTATTGCTATTCGTGCCACTGAACATCCACTGTTCGGTCTTTACGTTAATTTGTAACAGACAACACTGGATGTCCTGTCACCGGGAAGCCACTTGTAACACTACCGCCCTGTCGGACGTGCATTAACTCTATAAAGCCTGTACTGTAATAAGTTCACGGGCTTCACCTTATAAACAGGGATTTAGTACATCAATTGACCGCGTGTACCTAATGGAAGCAATTCGGACTTATATTCAGTCAGTAATTACAGTGATGCTTCAAGCAAATGTAAAGTACAATTACGCGTTCGCATGGACAAGAAGTACACACTGTAGATACTACCAATGATTAATAATTCGGTCGCCAGCCTAATTAGGCATTGAGTGAGTTTTTCCCTGTACAAGTGGGTGCATGTACAAGCATAATGACACGTAATAATGTTGCGTTTTATGGCAAAATTTAAAACTAGAAAGAATCTACTGAACTAAGGTTTTCTTCTTTTGTACTAACTTGCACGAGCTAAAATTACACAACACCACACAGCAATGATTACTACGAACTGCATTTGTATATTGATCAGACTGAAATCGGGCATAGATTACCCTAAAATTAGCAATTTTGAAAGCACACATACAATGTCACTGTTAAAATTGGAAAAATCACTAATACACTTAGGTTAAATATAGAACTTAACTTTGCTGTTCAAATCTGATCAGTACACTTCAAGATGTGAAAGAATAGGCAAGAGAAGGGGGGGGCCTAAAACTGTTATGATCGTTATACTGAAACTATTAAGTCCTGAAGGTAAATTAACACTCAAAATTATCAATCTGTGGATAACTACTCTTTTGTCTCGCTTCTGGATTAATTAATTGTCATTATTTCAGTCATACATTAATTAAATAACATCGCTAGATCAATTCAAAATTTATCTTTCAATTGAATCACACTGTTGTTCTTTACTAACATTTGCTTTAACACACCTAACTTTAAACGCCTTTATAGCATAGATTGGTCTGCAGATAATTTAATACTAACTGTAAACTTTCAGTTCGGGATACTCGGGTTGCACAATATGTGGTAAGGACCCTATCTAGGTCAGTGGCAAGGATAAATAACGGCTAAGGCAATTCTGGTAAAAGTCACGTTATTATTGAACAGTCAAAACAGTTTCGACACTGGTCCACACAGATACACTTATAAAGATGAAATAAATGTTTGACCGGTGCGCGTCGGTGCGGAAGATGGCGGGCAGCGAGATAGCGAGCAGCACAGCACACATACAAGCACGGCTAAGGCTCTCGCTGCATCGGCACTTTCCTTCTTCTTAGCGTCGTAATCTTTCCACTTTTGTGCCTAAGGATATAGCCATGCCAAGTAGTCGTCGGAATCGGCCCATCCGAGGCTCAATGGAATCCACTTTTCCTAGATAGCCTCCTCGGTACAGTACATGTTCCTCTGACCGATGCCCAACTCCGACTGTTCTACTGAGCCCGTTGTGCCGAACCGCGCCAGTGTGCGTTTTCCCGCGCTCGCCTGCATCCACCTTTTCCCGCTCCCCTACAGGTAGGGTATTCACCACAGGTTTTCTACTACACATATCCTAATGCATTACCTACGTATGGACCAAGTGTATAAATTACAATTTTCACATCTTATAATAGTTTTAACATTAAATACATTTCCCTTTGGTTATCAAATTGCTTGAAATCTAACATAAATAATAACATTCATTTAAAAAGTTGTTTACAGTTTCTTTAACATGACACGAAAAGAAAAAGAAATTCACAACATTACTTACATTATTTTACATAAATTCAGAAAGAAAATTTTATCTAAATTGATAAAGAAAAAAAATTATTATAGGTTATTATTGTTACATGGTCACCAGGCCAGAATTATGGTGGCAGTGTTCCACACACAGTTCTTACAGTATGTACATGGATCACCTCCATGAAGACGAATTGAGTACCCCATTGCCGCCACATTATCCCCTACTTTCGCGTTTTCAACTCATAACCATAACTTCTTTATGAAGTTCAATCAGGCACATGCATTAGTTTATTTTGACCATTTCAGGTCAAATATACTAATCTTGAATAATGACCATCTGTATTATATGGACAGAATTGCCAGATTAGATGTACACTTGTTTATAAGTTCATTCATGACCATTTGTGTACTAAGTCAATAGGATGTTCATGGGTTGTATCCATAGCTAAGCAAATGCTTAACATTTACACCTAAAAAAATATTTAGAGCTAGTCATAATAATGACGATGTTGGTTTTTATATTGTCCTTCCCACTCCTAAGTTCTTTAAGGTGATTAAACCTCATGCTTAAGCACAAAATTTTCCTAGACAGGCCACACATTGTAAGCATGTGATGTCTTCCTCATATCATAACCAACTAATACTTCATAAATGTTAAGACAGTCGATCTAAGTACGTTCTGCACAAGATAACATATACGCCCTTTTCCTCAGCTTTACCTTTCTTCTATTTCACTTTACTAGTAAATTCAAGGTCAGGAGTTAGGTTCGCGTCATGTTCCACCAATTACCCTTCACACAGTTTATGTGCAGGTACAAGGTATTTTGTCCGACTAGGCGGGCCTCATGACGCTACGGTGAGTTCCAGTACAGCACTCGTGACTGCGGCATCGCAGTCGAAAAGTGGGGCTGAGGCAGTTTCAGATAAGGTTTTACAGTCCGACAATAATTTATGGATTTGCAGTTTTAGCTTGACGATGTCACCTATGTACAAACGGTAGTAACTTTTATTCTGAAGAAGGCTGGGTTATCCAGACTGAAACCTAGGTAAATTTAGGTAATCTGTGCAAAATGAGCCACACTTTTTACTTGTAAACTGGATATTTACTAGTGGTTGTTTCCTAGCATGTTTAAAAATGACAGTGTTCATACCACTAGAGGAAAATGTAGATAATTCATGTCCAGGCACTTATCTACAAATTTCTCTAATACAAATTCAGTAGTAGAGCATGGCATGCAACTCCAAATCCATAAGCATCCATCTGCCAACGAAAGTCTTAGTGATTCTCAGTAAGGATTCAGACCTGGCTTATCAACTGTGAAAGCAGTGAAAAATATTATTTATTTCACTTTCTCTGCATTCGAATCCAGACGTTCTGTCACTGACACACTTATAGAGCTGACTAAAGCTTTCGACTTTGCAAGCCATAGAATTCTATCAAAAAGCTCTACTTTCATGGTTTTAAATGTAACGTTCAGTCTCTAATTACATTTTATTTGAGTGAGAGAGGACAAATTTTAAATTTTAACACGTACAAATCAGAAACTCTTTGGGTAACACGAGATGTCCCATAAGGTTCTGTGCTTGGACTCTTGCTTTTCATCATTTATATAAATGATTTGTCCAGTAAGATGCCATATGATCCATACTATACATAGACGAAACCACCTTTGTTGCAGTCGATAGTGCTGTGGCCACACTCAGGCAGAAAAGGGCAGAACAAGTCAGAATATCCAATATATGTTACAGAGCAAATGAATTAAAAATTAATCATTCTAAAACTGTAAATATTATTTTCAGTTTATGCAACAACAACAACTATGATTATAAGCTTTTTGACATTCAATTTGATCCAGAATTAATTTGGAAAAGATGTATGTAAAATTTAGCCTCAGTCACCTATCTGCCAACTAAACTTAGGACTTTGTGTGCCTTCTTCGCAACTACCTTACATATGAAGTGCTGTTATAGGGCAACTACTGTGGAGCAAAAAGAATTTTTATTTGGCAGAAAGGGCCATTAGGTGTGTTGCTAGAATAAGAAACCATGCAGAGAATACTTTAAAGCACTCATAATGCTGACAGTTGCAGTATTGTT
Source organism: Schistocerca cancellata (assembly GCF_023864275.1). Taxonomy (NCBI): domain Eukaryota; kingdom Metazoa; phylum Arthropoda; class Insecta; order Orthoptera; family Acrididae; genus Schistocerca; species Schistocerca cancellata. The sequence continues at coordinate 67,752,039 of NC_064634.1, forward strand.
AATTTTCAGCTGCCTGGTGCATATCAAGGAAAACCAGCCGTAAACTGTGACAGTCTATACATAACCATGACACATGTCAAATTCAAATGTTGAACTTCCCAGTCACTGCACTTAAAGAAACCCAGAACAGGACATGTACAGAAGGATACAATTATTTGTTGCGCCTACAGCAATCACTGCATCACTGAATGCCCTCAGAAATGTTACAAAAATGTGGCTTGCACAAAATGCCTTATAGACAATAGAAGGATTTAAAATATGCAATAAAAATTATCTTAATCTACTAACATTGCTGTATGATATGACCACTATATTACTTGAGGCATTCCGAAAATGTTATTGTATCATACTGTTGTGTTTTATTTTCATAATGCATTTATAATTAATGATTAACATGTATCCAACGTATGTTATTTATATTTGTTGAATTGTTTTTTTTTGCAGAATGTGTATTGTGTTACACATACATTTTCTCCTTTTGTCATTCTGCATGACCCATTCATATTTAATGATTACTGAATGTGTCCAGTGAAAACCATATAGATTCGCTAAACATGTTAAAATGTATGATTTATTATGTAGTTATGTAAAATGTATGTAGCCATGTAAAATAACATAAATTTTATGGGAAACACTTAAAGATTGATCAATAAATCTAATCAATTCAAATCATGGTTGTATTGTGGCTGGAATTGCGTTAGTAATAGATTGATATTAATTATCTAAATACCTGATAATTTCTAGCATTAACAACTCACTTTTCACACCAGTTCCAATTAAGTAAGTATCAATCCACGATTTTTTTATCGTTAGCTTTTTAGAATATCCACCAAAGTCTCACAGAGGCCACAAATTCAAAAGATTCAGTATTAGCTAAGCAAAAAAAAAAACACTTCCTACTCTGCAACCACTCTATATCCAAGTTTTAGTGACATACGAAATACAAAATCAAATTAGGCCTCTATACACAAAATTAAAATTTTGCGTCGGATCTTGGCTTTGCAGGGATATGAATACTTATTTCGTGTTTCACTGATACACAATATTTACGCCGCCATAGACTTCATATTCACAAATTTAATGAATTCCACATTACAATATTAATGAACATGAGAATTATCTATCAAGGTGAATCATGACTTTGCGGTACGATTTGTGGCTTTTGCTGCTCCCAGCTGTTTCATGGCGAATGTTTCCTTTGTTTCTCCAACCATTCACTGACACACAAATGTTTTGTAAATGTCAGAATTCACGCTGAACGTTTTCACTGGTTGGTGGTAACTTCGTTCTCATTGATTGACTACTCTGTTAAGACTTATCTTTGGAATGGAACGTATTTTTGGCAGAGGAAATAAAGTGCGTGCAATTTCAATCAGTATTAGGAGCACCACTGTGCTGTGAAATCCTGCTATGGAAAATGAATTATGTTTTTAGCTGCAGTTGCTTTTAATATCTTTATCACCAACAATGCTTGTAGAATATAAATTTAAATAAACTAGTATTATAATATTATTATACTTGTTTTGAAATATTTATCTTTGGAACTGTAGGTTACTTTACAGAACGCATTTCGTTTTTCCCTGATGGTAAATGGGGTGCTCTTTGCAGAATCCTAATTAATTTTTTCGTTTTTAATTCATTAGGCTGTAGTTAAACCACAAGTATTAGCTCAATTTGTTTGCAGACTGTATGTGATTGCAAAGATGCATCTTTAGCAGCACTACTGACTACCATAACTTTGTTATAAACTGTATGAGGAAGAGTTAGGTTATATGAAATAACAAGGGACTTGACTATAGCTGATAACAGCTTTTTGCCTTGACTGTACATTAAAATGTTGTTTTAACATTAACATGTGTAAGTATTTCATAAAAAATTCAGAGTCATCAGATGGAACCCATCATACCATGACTATTACAATGAACTTTCCATCAATTCTACTACTATAACATTAACATGTGTAATTATTTCATGAAAAATTCAGAGTCATCAGATGGAACCCATCATATCATGACTTTCCATCAATTCTACAACTGTAGCACAAACTTCAAAATGATAATCACTTCCAAACCAAAATGTTTGTATTGTACTGCTTCTTAATATAAATTTCAACACCAGCCACCATTTCACTTCTTAGAGTAGTTCATGGTTCCTGAATAACTATAAATTCATACATAAAATTTGTTATATTCCTTTTTATTTCTGGTGACACTTAACTACTCCCATCACTTTGAGATGTAAGATGTTCTTCCTTAAACGAAAATGTATTTATATAAAATCATTGCTATCAGAAGCTTGATTGAATGTAAACAGACTGAGCAGGTGATCTAACTCAGAGTACTCATATTGAAATCTGTTCATTGTCCTGGAGTGCTTTGTCGAGAACTGGATTCACGTTTTAGGTTCAATCAGTGTGTATTGTGAAATAAGAATTGGGTACGCCTTAATACTTCTCATTGCAGATTTATTGCACATGGTCACATAGATGTTGCATCACAAAATCACCAATCAACAATGTACCAGAGCGAACTGGCTTTCTCACTTATGTATCATTCCAAACATTCTTTTCATTGAATAAGATCTTTCTGGTTTTCAAGCCATGTCAATTCGAATTTCATTTGAATTGTTTTCATTGAATAAGATCTTTCTGGTTTTCAAGCCATGTTAATTCGAATTTTATTGGAATTAACGCAGGTTGAAAACTCAGGAGATATTATTCAGATATGCCACCACGCAATACTCTGAGGACACAATATTTTCATTTTTGCCTTTTGCAGATTGCTGATATTAATACTGAAATAATTACATACAAATGAATTGACTCACATACTTTACAGTTACAAACACTCTCAGCAATTTTAGTTATACCGTTCAGGCAGATTACAATGTTATTACAGGAATTTGAATTAAATATGTAAAACAAACAATCAGCCTGTTAGTTTTTTAATTTCATGAAGATGAAATGTTGTGAATTATTGTAATTGGTTTGATAATAAAGATATACATCATGTACATTTGTTCTGCTGAACGACAGTAGTAGAGCAGATATAATTTCATGTGTTTCGACCACCAGATGAGAATTAAGTGCCATTACATCATAAGATTACATTGTTCAATTATTTAGAACAGAATACGATAATTTCAGACATTCCTACTATTTAATTAGTTCTATAGGTTTTTTGCATAGCTGTTTCAAGATCATATGTGTTTCATATAGTTCACATGGTAGAGATTACTGGTGTGAACATAGTATTAGCATTATAATTTACTGTTAAATGGAATCTGGGAAGTTAAATTAGCTAAATGAACTAAGAGTTATGGTATCGACTGCTACAGTAAATCTCCTAAACTGGTCTGTTACGAACCAATACCCTCTGAGGATTGTTGCATATCACCAGACTGTGTGAGACTCTTCCAGGCGATCTACTATCTAGTAAAAGAACAAATTTATCACTTAAAAATAAAAATGATTGCTCAATAAGCGTACAATATGTATGAGAAAAATAGTGTTCCGTTAGCTGTTTTAACATTACATTAATTCTGTGAGAAGTAACTAATTCTTTCAGTTATTTAGGACAACTAAACCAAGCAGAAAGATATGTATGTTCAGTAAAGTAGATAAAACCAACAGTATCATATATTAGTGAGGAACTTGAAAAAATCAGCAAATGACAGAAGCATGAGATGAACTATGGCTCAAGTTTAAAGTATAATTGACCAAGTCCTGGATAGCTGTTAATTTTTTTATTAATTCTGATGTGTTCACGCATGGATAAACCTCCCCAGGTTTGTTAACATTATTCTTGTTAGGCACAGTTGACAATGGCTTTTTGCGTAAGGTCTGTTCTTATTCTTTTACTCATTCGTGGATATCTCTTCAAATGAAAACTTGTTTTATTGGACTTTGAAAACATTTACTCACTAAGAAATGGTTCATACTGGACTATTTATGTGGATTTAATGAACGCAGAACTTTTAGCCATGTCAAGATGATTCAATTATCACACATAAGCAATAAATTTACAATGAGACATACATTAAATCAGTTGCTGTATGCGACAGTATGTTAATGCACCTGGTATTATAGCGCCTCTACAAAATATAAATGATAATGGTAGTGTGCTGTATAAATGTACTGTAATCGCAGAAAAGTGTCCGTCTTGGCTCACTTCTAAAACGAAAAGGTACCATCCACTTCACAACAACAATTGAGGGACTTAATTCTACGTTGTTTCTGACCTTGTATCCTACAGTTGATACAAGCATTCATAGTCCTTAATTTTTAAATGATACTTCGTACATTTATTTATTAAGTTTCTAATATTTTGCATTTAAAATCCAGTCTTCCTGCAGATGTGCCTTTATATTGCTCCCCGAATTGTGGGGCAATTGCAGGCGAGAAATTCATCCTAAAGCACATCTTATTTTATATTTACAAGTCGTGTTCGCAAACAATGCAAGGTACACAAATTTGAATTTGAATGTGATGGTTGCGCCAGGTACATTTCAATGGTCGTAGTGACTGCTGCACACAGGTGCAGTCATGTATTTTCAAGTGAAGCTAAGAGTCATTACGCTACTGGTCCATCTCGGAACACGCTGCTGATAGTTTATTAGCAGTTCTGTTTGTGCTTGTGCGAAAATGATCACAGCGACAGAACGCTATATGGAGTATTCAGAAGAAAATATGCACTTACATCTATAACAGGTAAAATAGTCTTAAAACTATTACATCTGTTTATACGAATACATTTCGTTTTCGTTGATTGTCTCATTGGACAAGGTTTATTGCTTTTAGAATGTCTTTTGGTTATAGATTTCCAGTCTTTCTACGACGAGTCGTTGTTCGACGTTCATACACATATACAATAATAAAGCAGAGATAGGCATTCTTTCTAGTATTTTTTGTTATGCAAATGTTGTTGCACATCGACCTTATTGTTCACTGTTTGATATCATATGTGACTTTGTTCATACTTTCCTTCACTCTTTTCCTAGTTGATTCATCCTGTGGATGAAAACCAGTCGATAACCATTGCACAATATCTTGTTCCATGAAGGTAAGGGCATGAGACATCAGATGGCAATATTCTGGCATCGATCCATGATTAATCCAGGTGACAGGCCGTCGCATTCCGAGTACATTTCATTCGCTGAAATCTCATCCAAAAGACCTCCACACATAGAGCTGTCTTCAGTGCTTATGCATTGCAACCATAGTTTATGTGTTTATAATTGCGTACTGTTCCATCGCAGTAGGCGATACACGAGAAATGTCATTGCACTTTCACATATACTGTTACATCGCGATTACAGTCTGTCTTGCGATGTACACAGAATGCTTTTTTAATTTTTTTACACTAATGTTTCATCACCAACAAAGTCATTGCAATGTACGAAAATGTTCCTTCACCCTTCTTTTTACTGTAGTTTTATATTTTTACCAGTATTTGTTACATACTACAAATTTGGATTATTATTGCTTTACATATCACATTTTGCTCTACAGACATTTTCCAATATTTACAAATTTTACAGATATTGTAGATTTCTCAACCAAACTTTATATTACAAAGTGATGTAATCTGAAAAGAGAAATGTTAGACATGACAGTTTGATAAAATCAGCAAACAAGTTCAGGCACACATATACTAATAGATAAACGTCTTACAAAACGAATTTTAGTTCAAAACTAAAGAGATTTTGCGTATTGGGTGTTGAGCAGTTTGTGTATATGGCCTTGGTTTGATGTGATTATAATTTATTCTACATGACGTGTACCTAATCTGCTTCAAGGCTGAAATGTTTGGTTGTAATCTCATCTATCGTACATGTCTATCAGTCATGGATTGATGTTGACCGACAGTACAATTTGTCAGTTTCACTGTCTCATTAATATTTTTTGCGTTGCTTATGGGTAAATATCGTCATTATATATATATATATATATATATATATATATATATATATATATATATATATATATACATATACCTCACATGCCACATATCATACAAAAATGTAGACTAAAATCTCGGATGGTTTAAAGTGTTTGAATTTGCTAATGCAGGTTTTATGTTTTCTAAATCTGGCTGACACTGCTCTGTCCAGATCCAACATGTTTTTCCTTAAGTAAAGCTAACATGTGTTTACTGTTTAATAGTTGTGGCAGGTAACACTGGAAGAAAGAACAGAGTCTAGAAACGACTTCAATGGTTTTTTGATACATCTATTAGGAAAATTTTTAATAGCAACTTATGCAGATCAGAATGTGTAACTTGTGGATTTATTATATGCCCTATATACCTTATCTCACTACATGCAAATTTAGATTTCTTAAGATTTGCTGTTGCACCACTTTGTGCAAATTTGTACAGAATTTTTTCAAGTATTTCGTGATGTTCTTTCTATGTGTTTGTGGTGACCAGAATGTCATCTTCTTTATGTGTCACAACTTCTACTAATTTATCTTGAAGCACTGTATCCAAAGCAATTATGTACACACCATAACTGACATTCAGTCTAAAAGGTAGACGGCAGAATTGATACCTTCACCCCCGCCATCCCCCACCCGAATATAAAAGCAGCATATTTCCTGGAATTAGGAGTGATTGTCACTTGCGAAAACGAGTTTTTATGTCAGTGGTGGAATAGTACATAGTGTTGAAATATTTTTGCATTTGGTTCTCTAAGTTCTCTGGCTTTGGCGCACTGGTAATAGAATCTCATTTTTGGTTGAGCATTTGACACCAATCTAATGGTTCCATTAGGCTTTATTACAACAAGTAATGGACTACAGTAAGAAAATGTAGAAGATTCTATAATCTTCCACTGTAACATCTGTTTGACTTCATTCCACACCACAGGTCTCTGAGATAATGGTACATTGTAAGGCTTATGAAAGAAAATCTGGTGAGTATTGACTTCAATTTTGTAAATATATGTCTTAATGAGACCTGGTCGTTTCGCAAAAATCTGTACATACTTAGATAGAAGTTCAGAAGGTTCATTATGTTCATCATCAGTAAAAGCAGTTGTTTCTTCTAACTTATGGCTAACCAATGTTCTTAAATCATTACACTCTTCACCTAATACTACTGTCTGTGTGTTCGTTTCGTCGCCTTCTTGTTTTACCTGGATTTTGCGTAAAGTGCAATTTACTTGACTTATTTGATATTGAAATTTTACATTTTTTTACAGGAAATACAGGCACTGGTTCAAATTCTATCTTTTTCTTATAAAACTTGTCTGATAAAACACTCACAGCAGCTAGTGTATCCAAGACAATACTGGCTGGAATATTTCCTACTATATCAGCAGTTGTAGCTGAAATTATTTCATTGGTCGATGAAAGACATTGTGTGTTTTCCTGCAATAGTTCATTGCATAAATTCTCATCATGATTATAACGTATAAACAATAGTGGCTGTTGCTTAAAATTATTCACAATATCGTCATTGTGGTGTTATTTTGTGGGTGTATTAAACAATGATTCAGTTTTGAAGTTGCCCCCAAACTTTCATCAGCCACAACCTGTGGCTCAGTGGTGACTGTCATTAGTTTGTCAACGTCGTATTCGGTGCAGGTGGAGGTGGAGTTTCACCTGATATTTCAATTTCATTCACGTTCGGGTACTGACGTTTCCACTCTCCACTCTGTTGAGGTTTTTGTCGTTTAACACTGTGACTTACCTCCTGATACGTAGGCAAAGTCCAGTTTTGGTTTTGCATTGGCTGTGGCGCACTTGACACAGCCATGTGTCGTTGTTGTTGTATTGTGGTGGTGGACCAGTGTTTTGGTACACATTTCCATAATTAGTGTTCCAGTTTTCTTGTTGGTTGTGTATTGACTGATAGTTGTTTTTGTTCATATTCGAGTTCCAGTTGTTTCCATTCCTATTATTACCATTATTGTTTCAGTGCCTCTTGTTTGGGTTACCATCTGTCATGTATGTGATGTTCTGATTACCGTTCATGTTAGAATGTGTCTGCTGATTATGATAAGTAAACTGGTTTGCGAAGGCAGGTTGCAGATTCTGCTGCAGCTGGCGCGCCAGGATTATATTGGTTAACCCGTGTGCCCTCCATACCACTTATGTAAACTCTGTGGTTGCTGTTTTCCCGCCCGCACCGTTCATCTTCATATAGCAAATCAACTGAAGCTAGCACAGTCAAAAAATATTCTCCATCGTTGTCGGGAATTCGGGAATGTGCAGTAGTTTCTCTTTGATATAGAATGGTAGTCTCGCTTTTAGTGGGCGGCGTATATCACACATAGCAACGGGCTCGTCTAGAAAATTTGTAATATTTAGGTATTTCTCAAAATGGCTTTGTAAATTACCATATTTGGCATTGAAAGGATCTGATTCCATGATCTGTTTTCTCAGATGCTCTTGAACAGTTAAAGAGCAAAATTTGGCCAAGAACGATATTTTGAATTGCTCGTAAGTTCGTAAATTACGCATCTGTCGGCTTTGAAGTTTGTCAGACAGCTGCATCTCCCTGAATGTAATCCACTACTTATGAAATACTATTCCAGTCGCTCTATGATCTGGGGAACGTGTTGCTTTGGGAAAAATCACAGGCTGTACACTACGTTTTTTCCAGAATAAGCGGCTGAAATTGGCGATGCTGATTAAGCTTTCTTCATCTTTAGCACTGTAATACCTCTTTCTTTGACTGTCATTATTGTAGAGCTCATCGGCTAAATACAAGGGAATATATTGTCCACAGATATCATGACTGTGATATAGTGAATTATCATATGCTTACCAGCTGAATGCACAGGAACATATTATTCATTGATATGATGATTGTGATTTGGTGATGTACATGCTGGTGTGTTTTATTGACAATGTGGTGTGTATGTTGTGTACATGGGATACATGTCATACTTGTATCGATTTTCATTTCCATATTGAACATTTCGACTATGACCATTAGTACAGCACTGTTGCACATAGTCATTAAATTGTTTTTGGTCTGCTGCGCTGCTTTGTGCTGCATCAAGCTATGATGTGTTTATTATTTTTAACAAATTCAGTCAAGGTGCCATGCACAACTAACGGTAATTTTTCGTTTATGCATTGATCGAAATATTTGTCCTCGTCAATTCAATTGTGAAATTCTTGAGTTATGTTTGCCGAAAGTTTTCCATGTCCAACTGAACTTTGTCTGTTAACTGTTTGGTCAACGTGTTTACCTTGTCTTCAATTCGTGTAAACCGCATAGTTATTGATGGGCAACACTTCACTCAAGTCACAACAGCTTCACATGTGGCATTTATGTTTTTGACTTCACTCTGAATGTTTTTTTACGTCCTTGACATTGTAAATTTAGTTCGGAAAGTTTTTGATCATGTTCAGACGTTTTTCCACTCAGTCGTACGTTTATCTCGCCTATCCTTTTGCATTAAGTGTCATTACTGGTTTTTAGTGTTATCAAATTGGTCTTAATCTCGTCATGGCCCCTTTTTAGTACTGTCATATCTTTTTGTATGTCTGCTCATAGTGCATCGACACGCACATCAGTATCTTTTTTATTTTTGTTCATATGATATTGTATATTTTTGGTCATATAATTTTGTATTGATGACATTCATGCGTCAATGTCTTCTTTTATTTTCTATCCTTTGCGTGATTATAATATTAAGCAAATTAGCGATATTTACTAACTGAAACTACTCTGCCTGTGTCACGTCATTTGATGTCAGGTCAAGAATTGGTTCAGAGCTGGCTTTTAATAATTTACTAGTGGTCGGCACTAGGCATTTCAACTTTTGACTGCTCATTAACGTCTGTGTCAACATAAGTTATGGTTAACATTCTGTTCAGTGTCAATGTCAGATTCTGTTTGTGTTTGTCATCCATCGTGCACCATTTTGGCGAAATGTTTGCGTGTTATTATCATGCTATATATAATGTGTTGTGGAAGGAAAAAATCCTTAAATTAAATTCGTGAAAATTCATTTGGTCAAATACAGTGAGGCAACAGTGATTTTTTTAGTGAGCAAGAATAGCAGTTGATTGGAAAACATTAAGCTGTAATGGGTGCTCGCCATTTTGCACTGTACAAGACATAATTCGGCCGTTTTCTAAAATAATGTAGGTCTATTGTTGTAGAGGTCTGTTCGGTAAAATAAATTACAATTCGTGATTTTGAGCAAAAGTGACTGCTACAATTTCAGAAATTTTTTATCGAAGACTCAAAGCAAACTACAAGTCTGGAGTGCACTTCAACTAGCATGCTAAAGTATCAATGCGGTATCTTACCTTGGATCCTATTTTTCAATACAGATTCCAAGTTTCATCGTAATTTCCATTAAATTTGTCTCCTGTACGGTTCTTACAATTTTTTCAATGGTAATGACTCCTCATGTGTATTCACATCGTCTATTCACCAAAGAAACACAGTCTAGTATATAAAATAACTGGCTGTGATATGAAGGCACCAGCTTAATTTTTTTTATTATTGATTCTGATGGGTTAATGCATGGATAATTGCTAGGGAGTGAGCCACACTTATTAAAATAATTAAGCAATTTCTTAATTAAATAATGTTCGTTAATACATTACTCTTGTTATGCATGCTTGACAATGGCTTTGGTATGAGGGACATAATTCTATATTTGTTTCTGAGGTTGTATCCTACAATTGATACAACCGTTCATGATACTAAATTTGTAATTGATACTTGATTTATTTACTTGTTATATTTCAAAGTACTTACGTTTTAACTGACATTTTATTTCTTTATTTATTTTGGTCAAATATTTTGTACTTAAAATACGCTTTTCCCACAGATGTGCCTTTAAAATATGTACCCAGTAGAACAGTCCCTAATGGGAGGGAGCCTACATGGTACTGTAAACAGTCACTGTAAAGAAACTTCTAAAGAAACAGAGATTACTGCACAATAGGTGTAAAACGAAGTGTAGGGCTATAAATACAGAGATGTTGAATGAAATGCATTTGGCTGTCAAGAGGACAATACGTAAAACCTCTAGTGGCTAACGAAGCAGAATATTTGCAAATGATATTTCACAAAACCAAAAGAAATTATGGTCATATGGAAAGGCTGTTAGTGGCACCAAAGCTGGTGTCCAGCCCCTACCGAATCGGAAAGGAACTGAAATTGAGGGTACCAAGGCAAAAGATGAAATGCTTAACTCAGTTTTCAAATCTTTCTTTAGAAAGGAAAACCCATGACAATCACACCAGTTTAATCCTCGTACCACTGAAAATCAAGAGAGTGAGTATTAGTGTCAGTGGTGTTGAAAAACAGCTGAAATCGTTAAAATTGGACAAAACTCCAGGACACGATCGAATCCCTGTGAGACTGTATAGTGAATTTATGACTGAGTTACCTCCTCTTCGAACTAAAATCTATCATAGATACCTTGACCAAAAAGCCATGCCCAGTACTTGGAAAAAAAGTACAGGTCAAACATGTAGAAATGATCCACAAAAGTACCATCCAATAACATTGACATCAATTTGTTGTAGAATCTTAGAACATAATGAGGTATCTTGAACAGAATGACCTCCTCCATACCAACCAGCAAGGATTCAGAAAACATTGATCACACGAAACCCAGCTTGCACTTTTCTCACATGATATACTGAAAGCATTGGATCAAAACGATCAGGTAGCTACAGTATTTCTTGATTTCCAAAAATCATTTGACTCACTACCTCACCTATGCTTACTGTCAAAAGTTCTATCATATGGGGTATCAAGTGAAATTTGGGAGAAGATTGAGAACTGTTTGGTAGGTACGACGTAGCATGTTATCTTGGATGGAGAGTCATCAGAAGACGTAGAAGTACTTGTTTTGTAAATAAAACTGCCTTTTCCTGCTGCTAGTTACTTTATTTATCACATACGCGTTTCACCTTTTCCTGTTCTAAGGCATCATCAGTGGGATCTACAACAATACAGTTTTGTTAGTTTTAGATTATTAAACAGTTCACTTCGCGATTTTTTGTATAAAAGTAATTACTTACGATTTGCTGATCTGCGTTTCCTCACATCTGCTCTGGAGGTTGCACTATCACTTTCATCACTGCCATATACTCACAACTTTGTGTTTTGGCCTTCCTCACACTGTTCACCATGTTTCTCACTCTTTTTTGTGGTGTACTATTGTTCTTTTGTCACTCGATACAATTATTTCGTCGAACACTGTTTTTCACAACGTGAATATTGCAACTCCATTACGTGTTTCATCCTCTTTGGCATGCGTACCTATTTATTGCCAACCTAACGAAGTATATGTTCCAGACTAACTTCTGTTTATGATGTTTATACCGTGCATGTGTGTGTGTGTGTGTATGAGTGAGAGAGAGAGAGGGGGGGATAGAGCTGACGAATTTTTTTGGGGGGGAGAGGGTGTACTAGCTGTCAGCGAGTGGTTGTAAACTTTGATGACAGCTGCTTTGACTTTTCGTTTCAGTATTCTGTGCAAGGGTTCATGGATGAGTGAGTGTAAAGATGTTGGGTTCTATTATTATTATATTGAACAGTGTTATTATATTAATCCTTTTTGCAAACGTTATTCTATTATTTTATCTATAAGTGTAAATAATGAATTACTTGTCATGTGTGAATGGTCATTCAACAGGATTTTCCCTTCTACTTTGGTTTTCTGTATGTGGTAATTTTCTTGAATGGTTAGGAGGTGTATTTTATTTGTTAATTCTAAGTATTTTCATGTCACCTTCTCTAGTGGTTGGTTTGTGGTCATTTTCCCTTAGGTGTTCTGCAAATGTGGAGTGGTTTGTCCCATATTTCCAGGCTCTCATGTGTTCTTTGTATCTGACATCAAATGTTCTACCTGTCTGTCCTATGTGTGTGCCTTCACAAGTGTTACACTGTAGTTGATATATACCTGCTTTCTGGTATATGTCTCCGTTTTTTGTCAGTTTTGGGGTGTATTATTGTATAGAATTTTCTGTTGTGTATGCTATGTTTATTTTCTGTATGTATGAAAAACAACAAAGAAAAACTAAAAAACTACATACTGACATCAACAAGATACATATAAATCTAAAATTCACAACGGAAAGAGAGCAGAACAACCAAATTAACTTTCTGGATATAACAATCAAAAAACAAAACAATAAGCATATGTTTGAAATTTAACATAAACCTACAGCAGTGGACATTATCATTCACCAATCCTCGAACTACCCACACTCACAAAAGCAAGTAGCACTTCAACACATGCTCCATGACTCAACACTGTACCACTCACCAAAGAAAGCTACCAAAAAGAACTGGACATAATAATGCAGATAGCACAAAATAATGGTTACAATAATAACAGTCACAAAGCTAAACAACAAAATTTTAAGTAAAATAAAAGCAGAAAGCTCCAAACCACAGACAACAACACAACATAACCAAACAAAAACATGCAGTTCCATAACGAGTACACAGGATAATCAGAAACAGATGAAAGAAAACACAAGATGGTTCACAATGACATACAAACACAAACCCACCCATAAAATCACCAGCATTTTCAAAAGACAGGGAAGAAACATAGCATACACAACAGACAATTCGATACAAAAATACACCCCAAAACTGACAAAAAACATAGACATATACCAGAAAGCAGGTATATATCAACTACAGTGTAACACTTGTGAAGGCACACACATAGGACAGACAGGTAGAACATTTGATGTCAGATACAAAGAACACATGAGTGCCTGGAAATATGGGACAAACCACTCCACATTTGCAGAACACCTAAGAGAAAATGACCACAAACCAACCACTAGAGAAGATGACATGAAAATAATTATAATCAACAATAAATAACACCTCCTAACCATTCAAGAAAATTACCACATACAGAAAACCAAAGCAGAAGGGAAAATCGTGTTGAATGACCAAGTACACATGCCAAGCAATTCATCACTTACACTAATAGGTAAAATAATAGAATAACGTTCACAAAAAAGATTAAAATAATAACACTGCCCAATATAATAATAATAGAACCCAACATCTTTACACTCACTCATCCATGAACCCCTCCACAGAACACTGAAACGAAAAGGCAAATCAGCTGTCACAAAAGTTTTCAACCACTCACTAAGAGCTAGTACCCTCCCCCCCCCCCAAAAAAAAACTCGTCAGCTCTATCCCCCTCTCCCTTTCACTCATACACACATGGTATAAACATCATAAATAGAAGTTAGTCTGGAACATATACTATGTTAGGTTAGCAACAAATAGGTAAACATACCAAAGAGGATGAAACATAATGGAGTCGAGATATTTACATTGTGAAAAACAGTGTTCGACGATGTAATTGTATCTAGTGACAAAAGAACAGTAGTACTTCACAAAAAAGAGTGAGAAACATGGTGAACAGTGTGAGGAAGGACAGAACACAAAGTTGTGATTATATGGCAGTGATGAAAGTGGTAGTGCACCCTTCAGAGCAGATGTGAGGAAACGCAGATCAGCAAATCGTAAGTAATTACTTTTATACAAAAAAATCTAAAATTAGCAAAACTGTATCGTTATAGATCCCACTGATGATGCCTTAGAACAGGAAAAGGTGAAACGCGTATGGGATAAATAAAGTAACTAGCAGCAGGAAAAGGCAGTATTATTTACAAAACAAGTATTTATTCGCTTTCTGCGCAGGATGGCCACACAAACAAACTTGTGATGTAGAAGTAACTCTGAGCGTGCCACGGGGATGTGTGTTGGCACCCTTGCTGTACATGCTGCATGTTAATGAGCTTACAGACAATATTACTTTTTGTGGACGATGTAGTTATCTATAATGAAGCATTATCTGAAAGAAGCTGCATATATATTCAGTCAGAGCTTGATAATAATTCAAAGTGGTGCAAACACTGACAACTTGATTTAAATATTCAGAAATGTAAGACTCTGCATTTCACAAAACGAAGAAACATAAAATCCTATGACTAAAATGTCAGTGAATCATTGTTGGAATTGATCCACATACAAAAATGTGGGTGAAACACTATGTAGGAATAGGACAAGGAAAGATCACATTGTTGCAATCATGGGCGAAGCAGGTGGTAAACTTTTTTTTGTAGAATACTATGTAAGTGCACTCTACATGTACATGGATACTCTGCAAATCACATTTAAGTGTCTGGCAGAGGGCTCATCGAACCACCTTCACAATTCTCTATTATTCCAATTTCATATAGCATGTGGAAAGAACGAACACCTATATCTTTCCATACAACCTCTGGTTTTCCTTATTTTATCATGATGATCTTTTCCCCCTTTGTAAGTCGTTGGCAACAAAATATTTTCGCATTCAGAGGAGAAAGTTGGCGATTGGAATTTCATAAGAAGATTCATCCACAATGAAAAATGCCTTTATTTCAATGATGCCCATCTCAAATCCTGTATCATTTCAGTAACACTCTCTCCCCTGTTTCGCGATAATACAGAACGTGCTGCCCTTCTTTGAACTTTTTCGATGTACTCTGTCAATCCTGTCTAGTAAGGATCTCACACCATGCAGCAGGATTCTAAGGCAGCATGGACAAACATAGTGTAGGCCGTCTCCTTAGTATATCTGCTGAATTTCCTAAGTGTCCTGCCAA
This sequence comes from Schistocerca cancellata, assembly GCF_023864275.1. Classification (NCBI taxonomy): domain Eukaryota; kingdom Metazoa; phylum Arthropoda; class Insecta; order Orthoptera; family Acrididae; genus Schistocerca; species Schistocerca cancellata. The sequence continues at coordinate 67,767,652 of NC_064634.1, forward strand.
TAAACTGCAGTCTTTGGTTAGCCTTCCCCACGACATTTTCTAAGCTTTCCTTCCAATTCAAGTTGTTTGTAATCGTAATTCCTAGGTATTTAGTCGGATTTACGGCCTTTAGATTTGACTGATTTGCTGTGTAACTGAAGTTTGATGGATTCCTTGTGGATGACCACACACATTATTTAGGATCAACTGCCAAATTTAGCACCGTAGAGATAGCCTTTCTAAATCAATTTGCAATTTGTTGTGATCACCTGATGACTTTACTAGTAGATAAACGTCAGTTTCATCTGCAAACAACCTAAGATGGCTTCTCAGATTGTCTCAGAAATCGTTTATATAGATAAGGAACAGCAAAGGGCCTATAACACTACCTTGGGGAACGCCAGAAATCACTTCTGTTTCACTCGATGACTTGCCATCAGTTACTACGAATTGTGACCTCTCTGACAGGAAATCTCGAATCCAGTCACATAACTGAGACGATATTCCATATGCACGCAATTTCACTACAAGCCGCTTGTGTGGTAGTGTGTCAGAAGCCTTCCAGGAATCCAGAAATACGGAATCAATCTGAAACCCCTTATCAAAAGCACTCAGCGCTTCATGCAAGTAACGAGCTAGTAGTGTTTCACAAGAACGATGTTTTCTATTCCATGTTGACTGTGTGTCAATAGACCATTTCCTTCGACTTAATTGATAATGTTCGAACACAATATATTTTCCAAAATCCTGCTGCATATCAACGTTAGTGATATTGTTCTGCAATTTAATGGATTACTACTACTGCCTTTCTTGAATATTGGTGTAACCCGTGCAACTTTCCAGTCTTAGGATACAGATCTTTTGTCAAGCAAACGGTTGTGTATGATTGTCAAGCAAGGAGCTATTGCATCAGCATACTCTGGTAGGAACCTGAGTGGTATACAGTCTGGACCAGAAGACTTGCTTTTATTAAGTGATTTAAGTTGCTTCACTACTCCGAGGATATCAACTTCTACGTTACTCATGTTGGCAGCTGTTCTTGAGTCGAATTCTGGAATATCAGACTACGAAGAAGATTGCTTACAAATCACTTGGCGATCAGTTCTAGAATACTGCTCAAGTGTATGGGACCCTTACCAAATAGGACCAACAGGGGATATTGAACGTATAAAGAAAGGCACCACTAATAGTCACATGTTTGTTTAATACAATCTCACAGAGATAGTGAAGGAATTGAACTGAAGACAGATGTAAACTATCCCAAGAAAGTCTATTAACAAAGTTTCAACAACTGGTTTTAAATGGTGACTCTAGGAATGTATTACAATCCCCTATGTGTCGATCACATAGGGATTGTGAGAATAAGATTAGAATAATTACTGCTCATACGTAGGCATTCAGACAACAATTCTTCCTGCACTCTATATGGAACAGGAAGTAACCCTAATAACTGGTACAATGGGATGTACCCTCTGCCATGCACCTCATGGTGGTTTTCAGAGGATAAATGTAGATGTATCCAAGCCATTAGGTCTTCATAATCACAGTCCAGCTTCTTTCGTTCTGTAGCATTTAATCATCTCTCCTTATATATCATATATAATTTTGTCCTGGAAAAGTTACACAAATCTGACCACATTTGCTGGCAGCCAGAGCTCTTATATAGAACAAAATATCTCTTTATGTGATTTACAACATAATTAAAAAAACATCTGGTAGAAAACACCCAAAGAAATACACATAGATAAAAATTAACCTCAGTGTCAAATACAGTCTTGTACAGAAACATATAAACCTAACCTGGTAATGTTGATGCATTTCATTCCAAACAATTACATATCCTCAATTCATATATCACTGTTATAATTATTAAAGTCTTCTTTATCATAACAATTATCGGTCTCACTTTTGTGTAGTAAGATGTGCTATGGTCTGTAACCATTTTGGTTCTGCACTATGAATCAAGATACAAACGTCATCAAATCTCAGTCTGACACAAATTTTCAACTTGCCCCATTGATATAAATCAATGTCCATAGGTAGTTATTGTCTTAAATTCCTTTGCGCAGCAACATAAGTTGTATTCAATATTAATGATCGAGTAATATTCCATCTAGCCTCTGTTTCTGTGATAATGTGTATGTTATCATCAGTAATTATTTTCTATATGTATATTATTTAAATAATAATGTAGTGTCACAATAGTGCAATGATATGTGCTCTGCACAGAGCCATTGTATCGTTTATGACTCATCATGCCTTTCGTTCAAAAATATAATGTGCATTTTCGTCATTAAACAACTCCAATAAGTGAGCTTTAAACAGTATTATAGTGACACATTAGTGCAATGACTTAATAACACTATGCTATTTATGCAAAATTATATGCATCCCAAATCCTACAGAGTCAGTAGAGAATATATATAAATTGAAGTATTGTATCAGTCCTGTTGACTCTATGAAGCACAAACTATAGGTTCAACTATGGGTGACAGACTTTATATTACTCTGTAATTTTCACAGTGCAGGGTAATTTGTCAGATTTGGTAGTTCAGTCAAATATTACAATCACCAAAGAGTAAAACAGCAAATCATATTTATTTGTCCTTGACACCTTGTTGGTACATAGAATGTACATAAACTGTAGGACATCATGTGTGTGGTGTGTAGCGATCTGATCATAATGGATGTGGTGTGACAAGGTTAATTGAAAAAATATATAACAATTCATTAAGTGTGTAATGTTGCAAGTGAATGTACTCATGATATCATGTAGATCAGGAAGGTTTATAGAAACTTTAAAGAGCGAAATCACGTACTATCCTCTTGCCACCCTTAATCAATATAGTTATAGGAATACATATGTGTCATTATTCTGATTGTAAGCATTATTCTATTATGAAAACATTTTATAACTATTCACTTGTGATAACAACGTCCTTTCTTAAAAGTCATAGTTATTAGTAAGTGTAGAGGTAATCACAACAAGGAAGAAAGCAATCTAGTGCAATTTGACATAATATTACATTGATAAGGCAAAAATGTTTAAAAGTGTAGGGTGAAATATGATACAATGGACAGTTATGCTTCCATAGGTGTATCGTATCACAGCATCATTGAGTGTCACATGGATGTTCCTTCACTGCCACTAGTGGAGAACTCAGTTCACTGCTACATAAATGGTGCTGTTACAATTACCTTCAACATTTATTTGTGTGTTACTTTCACTGTTTATGCTATCCTTGCTCTATTCCAAATGACACATTACTTGTGCATTCACTGTGAATATTCAAATAATGTAAATAACATTTATCTGATATAAACATTCATTTAAAAAAATTCTCTGTGTTACTTTATGACCTGAGAAAATATTTTTGATGCTCATCATCATTAAACATATCCAAAAATTATCTTATCCCACATGGCAATCACAATGATTTGTGCATAGCTGAAAATATAAGGTAGTTAGATACATTAAACTGAAAAGGTTGTACAAAGTAGACTTAAACACCAGAAGGAGGGGAAAATGTGACATCAGAAAAATAAAAGATAGAAGAGAATGCCACATTTCAAGAGTCCTTTGCGTTTGCTACACATGTGATGCACAATTGAGTATCCATCCCCAACCCCCCACCCCTCCCCCAAGTAAGTTTTCCATTTTTTCACTAACTGTAATTGACTTTTCACTACTTTCCTTTGGAAAATGGTACTCCATATGGCTGAATAAAGAATAAATCATGTGATATCAACTTCAGCTTACACTGATAGTCTCTTACTCCGCTAGTTATTCATAAAAGAAGTCATAATATGCCCACAAATATTTCTTCAGTTCCTCTTTTTCCTCTGGATTCAATTTCTCCAACTCCCTTACCTTTTCTGCTATTAGATTACTGTGTTATTCATTTACCATAACATTGTCAAAACACCCTCATCTTCTTCATAATAACCCCTTTCATTCAATTGTTCAACCCCCCCCCCCCCCAGCTTGGTTGCTGCTATTACTTTTATTTTATTACTGCTGCAGTTTCAGAACAAATTCCATTATTCAGGTCTTTGAATAATAATATCATGTCAGTCTGACAGAAACTAGCATTTGCTTTTACAATTCAGTTCATTCCCAATTGTAATCTTTCATTCATAACATTTATTACCAAGTAGCACTGTATAAATTATAATAAAATTCGTCTATTCATTATCTTACTGTTTTTCCCTGTTGTAACTTTGATTCTAACCTCAGTTATTGGAATTTCAACAAAATTTTCGTCATTGTTTATCCATTCCCTTAATCTTCCCAAGATTTCACTGACAGGACATCAAGTGTCAACCAGACAATTCCCTTGCCCTTTATTTTTTTTTTACACAAATATATGGGCTGCCTTGCACATCATATTCAGCTAACAAATCATTTTCAACTTCTCTGAATGCCAATTCTCTCCCTTGCTCTATTAAATCCCCTTTTAATAGAGGTTGTAAAGCCCCCAGAGGGACATTGACACCTGTTAATTAATTATTTACTTTAGAATCTACCCCCATTCCTAATATGGATGCAAATCCTGACAAACCTCTTCCAGAAGACTGTATTTGATTACTCTCATTATAATGCTCCTATGTTACTTCCAGTACTTTTTCCACAATGGTTCTGTTTTGCCTTTTTACATCATCACACATGGACACAATTTTACATATTTCAATAGGTGTAAGCTGGTTATCATGTGCTTACATAACATTATCCTGCACTTCACTACCACATACAACTGTGTGAATAGTATCATTTTTCAATGTTTCTTCAGCCTTCACTTCTACATAAATCATCCCATCTAGTTCATCACAAAATTAGACTTCTTCTCATTTATTATCAGAATCATCAATATTAACACTACTATACATAACACAACTATCTGTCTCTATTTCTTCATTATCTTGAGTACAAACATCACTAATAATCTCAATATTCCTTTCACAACCATACCTACCCTGTTTTCTCCTCTCTCCCCCCAGAAAATGATAGTAAGTGATTCTCAGTCTCCACATCATCAACCTTAGCAATAACATCTGCATAACATGTTCACAATATACATTTTTCACTTTCCATTAATCTCACAGTCCCATATTCATAACAATCATTTTTCTCTTTCTGTTTTACAGACTTGGATTGGCTATTTGAGTCACCAAAATCGTTAGTCAAAATATCTCCACCCTGCTCTGTCTCCCTCTCTGTCTTCCTCATCTTTCGTTTCAGTTAACATGTTGTCTCAAAAACCTCTGTCACAATTAATTCTGTTAATCTGGAATGTTTTACTGCTATTCCCATGGTGAAATGTCAATCATTCCTTCCCCTATTTTTTGTATATCTATTAACCTGATTTTATTCATTCTTCTCACCCCAAATTGACAGGCTCCCTGTGAGGTTTTCCTCAGTTTCTCTGACGATTTCCACTATTTTTCATCCTTCTATAATCAAATTGTCTGTTATTTCCTTCCTATGGCCTGCTTCAATGTTCATATTACCTATTTCATTTCTGTTTCTATCATTTCAACTGTCTTCCCTCCTTGATAATCATTCCTATAATTTCCTGGCTCTATACCCTTATATCTGCCTTCATGACAGTTTTGAGACCATGCCCCATTCTGATGATGACCATATCTTGTCTGCCTACCACTCTGTCTTTCATTTATCTCCAATGTTCTATCTAACTTACCTACATATTTCAAAAGTTGGTTGGTAGAATCATCAGGTCCATATACCAATTCCCATTTGAACTTCATGTGGTTTTAAATTGTAACACATTTCCAGGGGCTGATGTGGACTCTGACCACAATCTATTGGTTATGAACTGTAGATTAAAACTGAAGAAACTGCAAAAGGGTGAGAATTAAAGGAGATGGGACCTGGGTAAACTGACTAAACCAAAGGTTGTACAGAGTTTCAGGGAGAGCATAAGGAAACAATTGACAGGAATGGGGGAAAGAAATACAGTATAAGAAGAATGGGTAGCTCTGAGGGATGAAGTAGTGAAGGCAGCAGAGGATCAAGTTGGTAAAAAGATGAGGGCTAGTAGAAATCCTTGGGGAACAGAAGAAATATTGAATTCGATTGATGAAAGGAGAAAATACGAAAATACAGTAAATGAAACAAAAATGAGATCCACAGGAAGTGCAAAATGGCTAAGCAGGGATGGCTAGAGGATAAATGTAAGGATGTAGAGGCTTATCTCACGAGGGGTAAAATAGATACTGCCTAGAGGAAAATTAAAGATAACTTTGGAGAAAAGAGAGCCACTTGTATGAATATCAAGAGCTCAGATGAAAACCCAGTTCTAAGCAAAGAAGGGAATGCAGAAAGGTGGAAGGAGTATATAAAGGGTCTATACAAGGGTGATGTACTTGAGGACAATATTATGGAAATGGAAGAGGATGTAGATGAAAATGAAATGGGAGATACGATACTGCGTGAAGAGATTGACAGAGCACTGAAAGACCTGAGTCGAAACAAGGCCCCGGGAGTAGACAACATTCCATTAGAACTACTGACGGCCTTGGGAGAGCCAGTCCTGACAAAACTCTACCATCTGGTGAGTAGGATGTATGAGCCAGGCGAAATACCCTCAGACTTCAAGAAGAAAATAATAATTCCAATCCCAAAGAAAGCAGGTGTTGACAGATGTGAAAATTACCGAACTATCAGTTTAATAAGTGACAGTTGCAAGAAAACTAACGCGAATTCTTTACATACAAATGGAAAAACTGGTAGAAGCCGACCTCGGGGAAGATCAGTTTGGATTCCGTAGAAATGTTGGAACACGTGAGGCAATACTGACCTTACGACTTATCTTAGAAGAAAGATTAAGGAAAGGCTAACCTACATTTCTAGCATTTCTAGAATTAGAGAAAGCTTTTGATAATGTTGACTGGAATACTCACTTTCAAATTCTGAAGGTGGCAGGGGTAAAATACAGGGAGTGAAAGGCTATTTACAATTTGTATAGAAACCAGATGGCAGTTATAAGAGTCGAAAGACATGAAAGGGAAGCAGTGGTTGGGAAGGGAGTGAGACAGGGTTGTAGCCTCTTCCCGACGTTATTCAATCTGTGTATTGAGCAAGCAGTGAAGGAAACAAAAGAAAAATTTGGAGTAGGTATTAAAATCCATGGAGAAGAAATAAAAACTTTGAGGTTCGCCGATGGCATTGTAATTCTGTCAGAGACAGCAAAGGACTTGGAAGAGCAGTTGAACAGAATGGACAGTGTCTTGAAAGGACTAGATAAGATGAACATCAACAAAAGCAAAACGAGGATAATAGAATGTAGTCGAATTAAGTTGGGTGATGCCGAGGGAATTAGATTAGGAAATGAGACACTTACAGTAGTAAAGGAGTTTTGCTATTTGGGGAGCAAAATAACTGATGATGATCGAAGTAGAGAGGATATAAAATGTAGACTAGCAATGGCAAGGAAAGCGGTCCTGAAGAAGAGAAATTTGTTAACATCGACTATAGATTTAAGTGTCAGGAAGTCGTTTCTTAAAGTATTTGTATGGAGTGTAGCCATGTATGGAAGTGAAACATGGACGATAAATAGTTTGGACAAGAAGAGAATAGAAGCTTTCGAAATGTGGTGCTACAGAAGAATGCTGAAGATTAGATGGGTAGATTACATAACTAATGAGGAGGTATTGAATAGAAGTGGGGAGAAGAGGAGTTTGTGGCACAACTTGACAAGAAGAAGGGACCGGTTGGTAGGACATGTTCTGAGGCATCAGGGGATCACAAATTTAGCATTGGAGGGCAGCGTGGAGGGTAAAAATCGTAGAGGGAGACCAAGAGATGAATACACTAAGCAGATTCAGAAGGATGTTGGTTGCAGTAAGTACTGGGAGATGAAGAAGCTTGCACAGGATAGGGTAGCATGGAGAGCTGCATCAAACCAGTCTCAGGACTGAAGACCACAACAACAACAACAACATGGTAATCTTCTCTCTAAGGCATCAATATGTGTCAGTTCATCAGGTGATTTATCGAAGTGTACTAATGTTTTTAACTCCTGCTCACAAAAGGCTTCCATTCTTCCACTTCATTCCCTGAAATTGGGTGCTCTTAGAAAGTTACTTTTTATTCTTACTTGTTTAGTCTTGACCAAAACAGATCCAAAAACATTTTTCAAACTCACTGGAAGTCATGTCTATGCTTACATTTATTTGGCTGAAGAAATCTTTTCCGTCGAGAAACGTTTTTACAAATTTTATTTTTAAAGCTTCAGATATCCGTGGTACAAAATTGTCTTTGCATTGGAAAATAAAATCAGTTATTTTTAATATGTTTTCCCCTCTAAAAATGTCCATATTTACATTTCTCGATACATTACCACAACCATTCCCAAAACTCTTAGTAACTAAATCTTCTTATAACTTATTACTAACATCTGTTAAACCATTTTGATATGCATCAACATACCTGCTTACATCTCTGACTTTTTGATGAGTTTTGTCAATCTCTCCTGCATTATATTGACAACATCTACCAACGTCCTATCAACAGATCTCTGACTTTTAAGGAATTCTCATTTTTAATTATGTTGTACATTATTTTAAAACTTTTATTGTCCCTCTCCATTATATCTAGTAAATGATTCTCTATCTTACTCACTTTATTCTCTGCTAAGCTAATATGTGGGTCAACCACCTGGTGCTTTCGATTTTTATAGAGAACTCAAAACTGTCAAATTCCTCCTCCAAACTGTCGACTTTCGTTTTTGTGTCAGTTGGTTGATTGTTTACTTCTTTGCTTACACTGTCAGTCTTATATTTCATCTGTCCAAGAACATTGCTCTGCTTATCCAACTTTTCTCCTACGTGCTTGTCCTGTTTGTCTGACTTTCTTCCTATGAAATTTGCGAATTGTTAGAGTGGACTGCTGTTGCTGCCTAACTGTTCCTGGTGGTCAAATTCATGAAAAGGAGAGCAATCATTACTTATATCTCCGACTACAGCTCTCTCTTTCCACGACTTTTATCATGCAAGTTCTTTGCCATTATCAATAGGGAGACATGCGATCTGTTGATTCAAAGCATTTGTGGATAAAAATCCTACATCAAGATCGCAAATTTTCTTTATTGATCGCCTGTTTCAGGTCACGGACGAGCCATCTTCAGATGAATCTAAAACGTTGTTTAGTGTGTGACAAACACTGCACATTATTGTATTTTTAGAGCTAAGTCGCCCTAGAATGAATAATCTAAGTTAAACACTAATTAAATATTGTTACGGTGCCTATTTGGCACACATGTGTACAGACGACCGACAGCAATGACAGATGAATCGCCCATTAGTGAATGCAAACAAGGTAGCACTTATAATATTCACAATAGGAAAAAGGAGATGCCGGTGGACAACTGTCTGTAATGTACCAAGTTCTTACTCAATATGGGCAAAGGGCGAAACGGAATAAAACTCCACAACCACACTTGGCAGCTAGAGAAACAAGTCGCATATATACTGTCATATATCACTTCTAATAAGCTAGGCAGTCACACTGCGAGCACAAATAGCATGCGATAGATCAGAATGCCTGGGATTTCCATGTGATCAGCGACCAATTGCTGCTATTTGCCCTCACAATTGCGATCTAAGAAGCGATCGGCTACAAACGCAACAGACCACTGAGATCTGTCGTTCACAGAATCTCGATGTGATTTCCGCCATAAGTGGCACGTAGCAACTAAAAGTAGCATTTAACATTCAGTGCCATGGGCGATCTATAGGTCAAAGTTCGTATTTCTTCCTAAGAACCTTGTATCACTCTATCGAGTTTGGCTGTGATTTCAGTGTCAATCTGCGATTATAAATCGCAAGTAGCAGCTGAAAATAGTGCATAACATTCTACAGCATGTGTCATTGTTGACTGACATTCGCATTTCCTTCTAACGCAATGGACCTGTGGTGACCCAGCTGTGATGTGTTAACTAACATAGCAAAACTGTTTGGTGAACCCCGGAGCTCTCTGCTGCAGAACTATCTTTGTGGAAATTCGGTCTGAGCTTTCTGCTGTTTTCTAAGTACTGCTACCGGGCAAAAAAGTATATGTATTTAGCATATTCTGTCTCAATCCTCCGACCATGAGCATCCTTACCTGGGTCCTCTCTGAACTGATGACTCCAGATGAATGTCACCACCTACTACAGATTATCCTGCACCCTTCAAATCATCTCATAAGTGACAACAATGGAACCATCTTGCTACTATAGAGCCAGAGAACTACAACTACAAGACAGCAACTTATGTAATATTCAGTTTAGGGCTTTGCATCAACAGGAACAACATTTGCTTTTTGGAAAAGTGAAACTTACGTTTTTTGAGTACTGCCAATGGTGACGACAGAGACCTCCATATAACGAAACAATCTACCTCGACTACCAATGTTCCTGCTGATTTTGATAACAAATGCAACTCTTTCGCTTACCAACAAGTTGCTGTCCCAGACAGACACAGTTGAATATCATTCGATTTTGTTGCAACACACAGAGTACAGTTTCGCCAAACCCATTTGCATTGTCATGTGGAGCCAAAATGGTTGGGCCACACACAAACACTTTTTCATGATTACCTTTCATGACATGCCCATTCCACAAGAGTTCGTCCATCATTGCTATCTGTCACATGCATACCAAAACTTCGGTGAAAGTTCTTTTCACCTCAGCACACAACCCAACCTACTACCCTTCCACCCAGAACAACCATGTATTTCGCTAAAGCCATGGCATTTCTGACGATGGCTCCTAGTTTATCGGATTACTGAGTCATTCGGACAAAACACTGACCTTATTAGTGACATTGCTCTGTCGCCTCCAGATACATACAAATATGACACTACCGACTGTCCAGGACATCAGAGCAGCAAGTGCGTCAAGTTATTTATGATGGACGTTTGGGCGCCAGGACACTACCACACAGATCACAACCAATGGATACTGTTGACTGTGAAGTTACCACTTTAGTTACAACTAACAATGACCTTGCATGAGAATGAGTCATTAGAAAAGAAACTAATTTTGGCAGATAGACCTCTAGCCATGTTATAACATCGACAGTGCGATAATTCCTCGGACAGCAATGACCAGCTCTGCCACAGTCATGGTTTACATAATGAAATTTGGCAGCAACGCAAATACTTCATAGTCGACTTCACTTGTAATTGCCTCTACACAGGTGAGCGTGTCTTCTGGTGTATTGATTTCTCCATTGGCATGGACGATATGTGTCGTAAATTGCACTACATAGACCAAATGTTGCAGTTGACATGGCGATTGTCTGTCTGGTCTCTGAGGAAAAGTATAAATTAGTGGCATGTGATTAGCATAAACTGTTGGTCTTCAAGCATATGGCAGACTTTCTTCATGGAAGCGTCATGTTGACTAGCTCTACTGCGATAGAAATAGTTTCAGACTGCAGAACGCCAAGGCCTGCTAATGTTGGTTTATTTCGTATTGAAGTGAAGGACCTATTGCGGTTGCAGACGCATCAATCATCAAAGAGAGAGGCGCTCGAGGAACAGTGTGTGGTAAAAGTGCAGCTTTAGTGATAGCGGTCTTCGCGTTTTTAATGCGAGTTTCTGCTTCGCTACTCCACTGTAATTTGTCACTTGGTTTCCACAAACCCTGTAAGAAGTTATTCAGTGGAGCATCCACCAGCATGCAGATGAGCACAAAACTGAGAATAAAGCTAGCATGTCCGAGAATTCTTTGCAACTCACAAAGTGTCACAGTCTGTGGGAAGTTATGTATGGTTTCCACCATCTCCCGTGGCAGCCAAATTACCTGGGCTTATGGGCATGACTCAGGAATTGAACTTCAATTCCTCCAAACACACACTTCGATGTACTGCTGATTAAACCATGTCAACCGAGGCGACTGTAGATTTGCTGTAATGTTCCAGATCAGAGCTGGACATCACCAAAACATCGCCAATACCAACATAGCACATGTGACTTCATCCGCAAAACGTTGGAAGGTTTGTGCAGCACTGTGCAATCCGAAAGACATTCTAACCAACTCGAATAGGATGAAAGGAGTACAGATATTGGTCTTAGTTATGTCTTTTGGAGTAATGTGTATTTGGTAGACAATACATATCAAGTCTATTGTTGGGAAGAAGTGTTTACATTTTTAAATTGCATTTATCGTTTTCTGTAGATCCCTTGGAGAGGAGTCTCTACGATGTGGAAAGAGTCAAAGGCTTTTTTTTTTACTCAGATACATGGATATTGTACAATTCTAATGCAGACAGAGTTATGAGCTATAATCCTAGTGAAGATATTCGTCGATGGAGTAGAAGGAGTTGGCCAACAGGAAGTAATTTAATCCACTCTGAAACCGATCTTTATCGCTTACAGGACCTTTGATAGGCTCTGGTAAGTTATTGAATATATGATTACCCATGTATTTGACTCCTTTTTGTGTTAATGTTAAGCTTTTATAGTCCTTATTCAGAATGTTTTTGGTTATGCTATTATAATCATGTTTTGCACTATTTTGTGTAAAAAGGGACTTGTTGGAAATGACAAAGGACATCATTGAGTATATGTACTGAGAAGTAGTAGTTAGAATACCAACTTTCTTAAAGAGGTCTCTGCATGATGATCTAGGACTGACACCAGATATAATTCTAATGACTCGTTTCTGAATTTTGAAAAATGCTCTCTTTGTGAGACGAGTTTCCCCAAAAGATGATTCCATAACTCATTTTTGAATGGAAGTAGGCCAAATAAACTAACTTCTTCATTTTTAAATCACCTATTTTTGCTATCATGCGTACTGCAAATGTAGCTGAACTAAGGCATTTCATTAAGTCTAGAGTGTAAGTTTTCCAGTTCAGGTTGTGGTCAATTTGTAGCCCTTAAATTTGACACTGTCTACAGTTTTAATTTCATTGTCTGAATACATTATACTTACAGGGTCAGGTATTATTTGTGAGCTACTGAGCAGTATGTACCGGGTTCTGTCAAAATTCAGTGACAATCCATTTGCTGTGGACCACCCACTGATACTTACAAATATTTCATTAGCTGATTGTTCAGTGAGATCACGGGTACTGTTTTTTATACCAATACCTGTATCATCTGGAAACAAGACAAAATTTGCATTTTGTGGCACTGCATATGGAAGGTCATTAATATGTAATAGGAACAACAAGGGACCTAAAATAGAGCCCTGGAGCACCCCTTGTGTTTATAAAGTCTATTGTACATAACCCTTTCAAACACTTTTGAAAATATTGCCAATAATGAAATGGGACAGAAGTTTTCCACTGATGATGTGTATCCTTTTTTGTGTAATGATTTGACAATAGCATATTTAAGCCAATCTGGAAAAGTACCACTGTCAAGGGATTCATTACATAAGTAACTCAGTATGCCACAAAGTTCTGAGGAGCAACATTTAATAATGGTAGTGTTGATTTCATCATAACCACTGGATAATTTGTTTTTAAAAGAGCTAATAATATTAGAAATTTCTTTTGGTGAGGTAGGATATAGTTGAATTTTGTCAAACTTCTACAGAAATACATTTTTTAAATATTTTAAGCCGTCTTCTGAGGCACTGAGCAAACCTAAGTTGTCTGCTAATGAAAGGAAAAAGTTCCAGAATGAGATTTTCACTCTGCAGCGGAGTGTGCGCTGATATGAAACTTTCTGGCAGATTAAAACCGTGTGCCCGACCGAGACTCGAACTCGGGACCTTTGCCTTTCGCGGGCAAGTGCTCTACCATCTGAGCTTCCGAACCACGACTCACGCCCGGTACTCACAGCTTTACTTCTGCCAGTATCTCGTCTCCTACCTTCCAAACTTTACAGAAGCTCTCCTGCGAACCTTGCAGAACTAGCACTCCTGAAAGAAAGGATATAGCGGAGACATGGCTTAGCCACAGCCTGGGGGATGTTTCCAGAATGAGATTTTCACTCTGCAGCGGAGTGTGCGCTGATATGAAACTTTCTGGCAGATTAAAACCGTGTGCCCGACCGAGACTCGAACTCGGGACCTTTGCCTTTCGCGGGCAAGTGCTCTACCATCTGAGCTACCGAAGCACGACTCACGCCCGGTACTCACAGCTTTACTTCTACCAGTATCTCGTCTCCTACCTTCCAAACTTTACAGAAGCTCTCCTGCGAACCTTGCGGAATTGAAGCTATGGGGAGGGGTCGTGAGTCGTGCTTGAGTAGCTCAGATGGTAGAGCACTTGCCCGCGAAAGGCAAAGGTCCCGAGTTCGAGTCTCGGTCGGGCACACGGTTTTAATCTGCCAGAAAGTTTCATATCAGCGCACACTCCGCTGCAGAGTGAATATCTCATTCTGGAAACATCCCCCAGGCTGTGGCTAAGCCATGTCTCCGCTATATCATTTCTTTCAGGAGTGCTAGTTCTGCAAGTTTCGCAGGAGGACTTCTGTAAAGTTTGGAAGGTAGGAGACGAGATACTGGCAGAAGTAAAGCTGTGAGTACCGGGCGTGAGTCGTGCTTCGGTCGCTCAGATGGTAGAGCACTTGCCCGCGAAAGGCAAAGGTCCCGAGTTCGAGTCTCGGTCGGGCACACGGTTTTAATCTGCCAGAAAGTTTCAAAGGAAAAAGTTGTTGAAATTGCCTCCAATTTTGGAGGTATCTCTAGCCAACTTATTATTTATATCTAAAAACAAAGATGATGAGACTTACCAAACAAAAGCGCTGGCAGGTCGATAGACACACAAACAAACACAAACATACACACAAAATTCAAGCTTTCGCAACAAACGGTTGCTTCGTCAGGAAAGAGGAAAGGAGAGGGAAAGACGAAAGGATGTGGGTTTTAAGGGAGAAGGTAAGGAGTCATTCCAATCCCGGGAGCGGAAAGACTTACCTTAGGGGGAAAAAAGGACAGGTATACACTCACACACACACACACATCCATTTGCATATACACAGACACAAGCAGACATTTGTAAATGTCCCACGTGGAATGTTTCCCTCTATTATATTCATATCATTAATTTGAACCCAACAATTACGTTTGTTATTGTCACTGTTGCATTTCGAAGTCTTTTCTGTCGTCTTATTTCCTCCTTCTGTTTTTGCCAGTAGTTTCACTTTGTATTCACCTTCTCCTTTTTACCGTAATCTACCATACAATTTGATCCCGCCGATATACACTCAATAATACGTAATACGTAATAATACGTAACCCACTTCCAAACCATAACCAATTTTTTTTTCCGCTTTCAACACTACCACTGCTATAAAATCCACCGTTTCTAGTTCACAAACAGTTCCTTTCACCTATTAAACCACCTTTTCGGCTAGTTCTAATAACTTTTGCTTTATTTCCATTTTTCTCACATCATCGATCATTTTTAGGCGCTTCCGACAGGTTTAACGTCATTATTTCTTCATCAGACAATTGTTAGCCTAATTTCCATAATCTGCCACCACCAAACCACTCCTTTTAATACATCTACATGTAGTTTTTTCGAAATTTTCCCGAATTTCTCCACCCTTTAACGTGTGTTGGCGGCAATACAACCACCTAAGCTTTATGCACATCGTTGTCTACCTACACAAGTTCACCACAGGATCAACATAGCCCAGCTCTAACCAACACTTTTTCGCCTTTTTTCACACCAGATCTCCATTTGCTTTCTAGTTCACCTTTATCTCTCCCCATATATTTTTGTATTTATTTTCATTTTCATTTCAGCCTCATGTTACACTTTCCACCTTCTAATACCATGTCACCCTCACAACACCTCCACAACGACCCCATTTCGCATGTGGAATGTTTCCCTCTATTATATTCAACTTATTATTTACATTTAACATATTTTCCTCATTTGCATGATTAGTTTTTCCTGTTTCACTTTTACTATGTTCCAAATAGTTTTTATCTTGTTATTAGAGGAAATTATTTTTCTTGAAAATAAATACTTTTTGAGGTTCTGATTACTGTGTTTAGAATTTAACAAGATAATTTGAAATGTGACTTAGCTCTGTAGAGATCGTTTTCCCTTGACATTAAGTAAAGTCTTCTTTTTGTTCTGCAAGATACTTTTATTCCATTCATAATCCAAGGTTTTGAAACATGTTGTGTATTGGCTTTGATTACTTTCTTAGGGCAGCAGTTTTCAGTGTGACCTATGATTGTATTAGAGAAACAGTTATATTTTTCATTTATCTAGAGTGAGTGAATTGTTTACATCTTTCCAGTCTGTATTCCTCAAACAGTTTTTTATACTTCAATTCCTGTTTCATTTATTATTTGCATCATTTCCCACTTCCTGTTATTAGTTGAATCAGACCCCACTATATTTAATGTAAGCAACTGGGTATCATGATCTGAAAGGCCACTAAAAATTGGATTTATACTATAATTTGCTAGTGTTGTATTATCTATGAAAATGTTATCAACAGCAGTACCCATAACCCTGGTTGGGAATTGTACTAATGGAATGAGATTATAAGAAGTGGTAAGAGACTCTAGTATGGACCTTGAGTAACTATCCTCCAGAAAATTTAAATTAAAATCTCCACTTAGTATGAGTTCATTATTTTTAGAAGTTAAGAAATTTAATACTGCATCAAGCTCTTTAGTGAATAGCTGGAAATTACCAGTTGGAGCCTGTATATTGTGATTATGATTATTTTTCTTTTGTGTGTTTCTACTTGTGTGGCATATGCTTCAAAATGCTGATCACTGCAATATTTAAGAATGTCAATGTTTTTATAATTGTGACCCTTTCTAATGTAAGTAGCAACTCCTCCATTCTCCATCTCTCTTCTATAATACTTTGAAGCTAAGGTATTGTTGTTGTTGTGGTCTTCAGTCCTGAGACTGGTTTGATGCAGCTCTCCATGCTACCCTATCCTGTGCAAGCTTCTTCATCTCCCAGTACTTACTGCAACCTACATCCTTCTGAATCTGCTTAGTGTATTCATCTCTTGGTCTCCCTCTACGATTTTTACCCTCCACGCTGCCCTCCAATGCTAAATTTGTGATCCCTTGATGCCTCAGAACATGTTCTACTAACCAGTCCCTTCTTTTTGTCAAGTTGTGCCACAAACTCCTCTTCTCCCCAATTCTATTCAATACTTCATCATTAGTTATGTGATCTACCCATCCAATCTCCAGCATTCTTCTGTAGCACCACATTTCGAAAGCTTCTATTCTCTTCTTGTCCAAACTATCTATACTAAGGTAAGGTATACCTTTCCATATTAAGCATTTCAATTTCACTACCTAAATGATGTTCAGAAATACAAATAATATCAACAGGATTTGTAGTAGCTCATCTAAACAGATCCGAAATTCATTAATTTTGTTTTTTAAACCTCTGATATTTTGATGTAGTAAATTTACTGCTACTGTTTTTTGTCTTCACAACTATAATGCTTGACATTTTCAGATACATATTTCAATATTGAATGTGTAGAAAATGAGCTTAACCTAAAAAAGAACTACTTCCATAGGTTGCAGTGTCCCCCCTTAAAGAATTTGCTGTCACCCTAGGCAGTATATCCTTCCCTTTTCTATTGAGGTGCAGGCCATGAGAAGTAAAGCCCCACCTACCAATAGTGTCAACAGGAACCAAACCAATCCCTGACCCAGCACCAGCCCAAAGCACTCGATCCAACTCCTTATTGACCCTCTTCACAGAGCTGTTCAACTGAGGAGATCGTACCGCTTGAAAACAGGCACAAACTCAACATTAGTATGGTTCGTTGCTGATGCTATTTTTACCAGGTCACTCTCAATACTGTATCCCTGGTCTCTATCGATACTGTTCCCTGCTCCACCCGCTATTACAACATGATCCTCCTTGGTGAAACCTTTACACGAAGATCCTATGCCCTCTATCACTTGGCTGAGAGATGCACTAGGGTTGAAAAAGTTTGTGACCTGGTAGCAGTCACCTAATTTGCTCTGCAGAAGTTTGCCCACACCTCTTCCATGATTGCTATCTAACAGCAGAATTTTCTTCCTACTTCCTACTTTTTCTGAACCATACAGGCTTCCTAACTGAATTCTGCTGTGCATCAACTACATCTACATCTACGTGAGGCTCTTCATTACTTAACTGTGGCGGCAGGGCAAATCTATTTTTTGTGCCAACAATGAAACTGTTAGATACTGTCCTCTTTCTGTGGCCCCTGGTCCCTGCTACCACATCCCATTCTCTTCACCCTTCTCCCCCATTGACCTAATTAGTTCCTCCCTAGATTTATCAAATTCAGCCTTAAGGGCTCTTATCTTCCCTTCCTGTTCAGCTATTTTCATACCTGTGAACACACTCTACAGTACCTAAGGAGAGTTTCATTTTATTCCCCAATTTCCATGCCACAACATTCCCCCCAGTGAAACGATCTGTCACAGCAGCTGCATAGCACCCCAGAACTAACTTTCCTGGCAGCTAAAACACTTCACACTCATGATTGTTTACAATATAGGCCTACTTTTTAAGCTTTCACTAAATGAAGATAATTTCCTATTTACTATGCTCTATAGTGCTCTGCTCTAATATATATAAAATATTAATGTACTAACTTAATAATATTTCGAATCACTTAACTTTCGCGCTGTTAAGTGGTAACGGTTTTACGCTATTATCTTCAAAAATGGGGCACAGAACTTAAAAAGTCTTCACTTCCCAAAACAGTTATTACACTACTGAACGCAATTAAAGCTAATAAAATCCAGACACTGCACTTAATACTTACTAAAACTTCAAAAACAAGTGCACACGAAATATCAACACAAACGGTCTGTCCAAAGAGCTGGGACAGACCTATCTGTTTACTGTGAATACTGGATGAGAAATCTTCTACATGTGGAGCAGGGAATGCGATTTGGAATTGTTTTGGCGTTAAGTTTCCAGTAATCACTACATGAACCCCATCCGTTGGTCTTATTTGGAACTACATGGAGAGCTAACGCCCAGCTACTGTCTGATGGACGACAGTCCCCTGGGCAAGCTTAAAAGAAACTTCTTTTTTTACTATCTTCAGTTTTTCGACGGTAGGCGACGAGAATATGATGCATTGTTGAGTGTTGCGTAGGCGCTAGTGTTGGTAGCTGCTGAGTAATCTCTGGGAATTGTTTAAGATGTTCTAAATATGGTGAATCTCCAGTGGTAATGCATATGCAAATGTTGTGTACATAGCATAAAATCCATGCCTAGCTAAACTAGTAATTGTATCAAGAAGGCAGCAGTGACGAAAGTGAAGTAGCAAGCCACAAAATGATAAAAATTCTACTCGAGGGATGGGGTACACTACGTCTACCACATTGAACTACTACACAAATGCATGATGAAGGCTTAAGTTCAGTTAGAATGTTACACGACCATAAGTCTTAACTGAGGAACCATTGTCAGCAAACAGGCTACAGCCATCACTGCTGTGGTGAGATAGTCAAGAAGACAGGTACACTGGCGTTTCAGCACGTGTGTCCACTGCAGTTTCGGTCAATGTTCTGTGACAAACACTCCACTGCTGCCATATAGTAAGCCATTTGCTGTTATTACTGACTTCTGGTGACATCTTCCATCCCATAAGGGGACCAACATTTTTTGGTTTCAGAGCCAGATTATCTACAGTATCAGAGCACCTTTCCACCTGAAGGCAAATGGTGGTATCTCCTTGGTGAGTGACGGCACTGTGGGTGGCGACGGGAATGTTGTGTTTGACGACATGTGATTTGTTTGGTAAGCTCTGCAATTTATGTTTGGAATAAGGCTTGTTCTTTGTCTGATTGTGGGAATATGGCTGCAACACGCGTGAATGGATACATCTCAGCTATACAGTGTACTGTTGGTGCTAGAACATCGAGATCACAGGCGAATACAGTGAATATTTTCTGTTTATCAAGCGTTATGTCTTCTAAGACACCCCAATTCGGCAACACCTTCAGTGTCAACCATGAAACTTTATTGATCACGTTGAAAATGTGCCTATCAAGGACCCTGACACCCATTCAACTGAGGTATCTCACAACCGCTCTAGCGCCCTTCGACACCCCTTAGGTGGGGTTGCCTACTCGGCACTAGAGAAGCTGTATAGAACCACTCAGTTGAATTGGTGTCAAGGTCCCTGATAGGCACATTTTTAACGTGCTTAACAAAGGTGCTTGGGTGAAACTGAGGGTGTTGCCGAATTGGGGCGTTTTAGAGAGACCCTTGCCATTTCATTCGTGCACATGTCAATGTTGCACCCCTCTGTGATCACGTCACAGGAGTGCACGAAACAGGAGGGCTGAAGAAGCATACACACCTTTTGTTGCTTTGGATCACATTCAAATATCGTTGGATGGTTTTGAATGGTCCCTGGTAGTTCCACCCTGTATATCAGAGAAAAAAATTGGTATTACACTATAACACAAGGGGTCAGATTACGCTCATTGGTGCTGCAGTCCCATGATGTCCTACAAGTGGAGTTATATTGTCTGTAGGGTATTGGCTTGTCTAATGTTGTCAAGAATATTGGACTTCGAACTATTGTTTTCGATGGTGAAATGTACGGGAATCATTGCTCCAAGGAAAGATGTTTCATTGACGGACTTCATGCCACCTCCTGAGAGCTTTTCATGTTGATTCTGAGTGGCAGTGTATCTGAAATGTTTCCCTCAGCCACCTGTAAAAAAGTCGCACATGATTCCATTGCTGGGTGTAGCGGTTCTGACTTACATCACAGAATTGTCAGAAGAATGGGCAAAATGTAGCTAAGAGGAGGTTTGATGACCGTCCAGTTGTGTGACTTTTTGTAACGACTCAGGCTGTATTTAGTCATGTGGAATAACTGATACAGCAGGTTTCATAGTATGCAATACATTCTAAAACAGATGTGGGTAGAGTATAATGATCTTTAGTCAATAAGGTGACTTAGTGCAACAGTGTGTAGTAGTTGTAACGAAAATGTTAAACTGTGTCACAGATCAATTATTGTATGTTGTTAATCAGGTAAAGTAATGTACAGTTAGGACAAGTCATTATCACTTTGATATGAATTTCGGGATGTTTTGAAGAGAAAGAACAAGTTCTGGAATCAGTGTTAATAATTTATAAATGTTGGTAATCTTTTTCATTCACTTTTGTAATTATAATTCAATTAGTAAAATTCATTGTTTACCATAACGCAAATTAACTGTGTAAACCATTAATTTTGAAAAAGCTTAACATTTATGTATCATTGCAAGTCAGGACAACATATTCTTACAGAAATCACCAACTAAAAATCTGTAATTAAACTCGTACTTAATTTTTGTGGAACATTCTATAGATAAATTCAGTGCAGTGTCTACATATTACGAAAACTAGAGAATATTCGTTTAAACTGGCGACGTAACCTGATTCAGAAAGACGATGTGTATCATAAATAATGTTAGAACGATTCATTAATTTTTTGTAACACAATTTAAAGATTTTGTGATGTACATAATTATTCCGCATTTTAGCCTTCAAATGTCGTAAAAAGTAATTTTGAACTTTTGAATTGTAATTTTGATGTGGTAGATATATTTCCAGCTCAAAATTGTTTCATAAAATCGCATAATTAATTAAATTCCATAAAGATATTCGAGCATGTTCTGGACTGAATAATAAGAACGTAATTGTTAACTGTATGTATGTTTCAACTTGTAAAAGTCATTAATTTCGGAAATAATCATTATCATTGTACTCATTTTAATTTCATCTAAAACTCTGTAATGTCAGTTTTTGCTGGATTAACTTATTGCAATTGTAACACCAAACATGAAATAACATAATAATGTCAAATAACGTAATTGTTAAAAGACGTATAAATACACCTTGTCCAAAGCCTTGGCGAGAGGGCGGTTGGAGCACTATTTGGTGTGTTCCGGTTCCTAGGAAGTTGTGACAGTCAGCTGTTGTCTATATGCGTGTAATAAAGAAGTGTTGTCAATGGATTAAATGATGTATGTCTGGTAGTGACCCAAGACTTTCTACAGCGAAGTTATTACCTCCAAAAATGTAAAACTTGGTACTATCAGCTGTACTACGTTAAATCTGAATTGATAGGATTGCTACGTTGCATTTGGTGAATGGCGCTGGTATGAGAAGTTAACGTTATATTTGACATGGAGCTGGGCTTCTGTACACGTTGGAATTGGGCAGAGTTGTGGTGAAATTTGGTGCTAACATGACATTTTTAACCTATCTGACGCCTCACAAGTACTTCTGAGCCTAGGCCGTTTTTATCACAAGTTTTGACACCTCGCTGTGGAAGCATCACCGAGCCTGAGCGTGACGTTGCATGGCGCTACGCTTTCGTGCTATTACATTGGAAGGTTGTACGCAACTTTGAACCAGATTTCAAATTTATGCTTTCGCAATGGGAGATAATTAGAGGGTTTTCCAAAAGTGAATTTTTTTTTTAGTTGTGTGTAAAGCAAGGGAATGGAAGCTGTTGGATTCTGGTAAAGATAGGGCCAAGTCCAGGTTCATGTGTTGGAAATGGCCTTTAGGTAAAGGAACTTTGTGGCAGAAGTGCATAGCGCCCAGTTTTGCTGCACTGACAAGGAAGGCAGGCACATTATCACTTTCTATAATCTGCCTTACCCCCCAGCCAGACAACATGCTCTGTAATGAGCCTTGTGGTAGGGCGAATCGCTGGGTATGACAGATAGTGAAAGCTGCCAAAGATTGTTTCCTTGAACGACACTGAGACCAAGGGGCGTAACCTGCCTTGTGACACATCACAACATAACTAAACAGGAGAGTGGGGTATCCTAATATTTTTAACCTCAAGCCTATTTTGGGGTAGTTTAGAAGGATCTGTGACCATTCGACTTTCTCTTGCACAGCTCATCCTGGTCACATGCCAGATGTCAGATGAAAATTGCGCAATAAAGTCCAAAAGTCTGAAGTGGTTGGGCGTCATGTCCAGACTAGGATTACAGATAGCATAGACCACTAGGTGGTGTAACGTGCGAGAGATCGGCCCTCAATGTCTTCCTCAAAATGTGATTCAGCTTCATAATTTATAGTGCTAGTAATTAATGCTCGTATCTCGACCACAACTGCTGGGACCCTTTTACTTTATGGAGAAAAAACGTAGGGACTGTTGGGTGCTATTACATTATCCCCCTTGTATGATGTTATAATGAGATTAATTTCTGAATCTGAGAATAATTCAGCTTTAAGTTATATAACCCAGCCATTGAAAATTCTATCTTTGGTGGCAATATAATAAGAAAAACTGGGACCAAAAAACCAAAATATTTTTTCTCTGATAGTTTGCAAATAACTGCAGCAAAAAGTGAAGAATAATTAATGATCCTATGTGAGCCATGCTTACTCCGGCTTATGTGTTGCTTTAAAACTTGGCTGTTACTCTGCATTTGGTTTCCCGCAGTTA
Organism: Schistocerca cancellata; assembly: GCF_023864275.1. Lineage (NCBI taxonomy): Eukaryota > Metazoa > Arthropoda > Insecta > Orthoptera > Acrididae > Schistocerca > Schistocerca cancellata. Next base: position 67,791,011 of record NC_064634.1, read on the forward strand.
CTGTGGTTATGCCATGGTTCTTCCTCTTTCTACATGTGGCAGCAGCGTTCTGTTTATAGTTCCGGCTTGGCAGTGTGCAGCCAGTCAGTCAGTTGGAGCGGATCAGCAAGCAAGTCTCCATGCGGCGCAGTCAGCCGGGCCTGCTGGTGGTCTCTATGCAGTGTCAGAGAGTGTGGGGGCTGCTTCGAATGATACGAGATTCATGGTTCACTGACCCAGGACATGAAAGGCGAGTGGTGATTTAATTACCAAAGCCACGTCTGTTCACATTGTCCCCTTGGTTGGTGGTTTGCTGTAGGCAGTATTCCTGGGAGCAACAGCGATGGTTCGAGTTGGTGAAGATTTAACCGCCGTGTGGTGGAATAAACTATATTTGTCAGTTTGAAATTCAAGTGCACCAGCGGAATTTTCTGCCTTGTGGCCATTAGTGTTCCAGTTACCTGCCTTGGTCACCGACGTAAATTCAGGCAGTGTCCTATCCTAACCTGTGTCACTGGTGTGTAGTTTTTGACAGCTTAATGTACACTCCTGGAAATGGAAAAAAGAACACATTGACACCGGTGTGTCAGACCCACCATACTTGCTCCGGACACTGCGAGAGGGCTGTACAAGCAATGATCACACGCACGGCACAGCGGACACACCAGGAACCGCGGTGTTGGCCGTCGAATGGCGCTAGCTGCGCAGAATTTGTGCACCGCCGCCGTCAGTGTCAGCCAGTTTGCCGTGGCACACGGAGCTCCATCGCAGTCTTTAACACTGGTAGCATGCCGCGACAGCGTGGACGTGAACCGTATGTGCAGTTGACGGACTTTGAGCGAGGGCGTATAGTGGGCATGCGGGAGGCCGGGTGGACGTACAGCCGAATTGCTCAACACGTGGGGCGTGAGGTCTCCACAGTACATCGATGTTGTCGCCAGTGGTCGGCGGAAGGTGCACGTGCCCGTCGACCTGGGACCGGACCGCAGCGACGCACGGATGCACGCCAAGACCGTAGGATCCTACGCAGTGCCGTAGGGGACCGCACCGCCACTTCCCAGCAAATTAGGAACACTGTTGCTCCTGGGGTATCGGCGAGGACCATTCGCAACCGTCTCCATGAAGCTGGGCTACGGTCCCGCACACCGTTAGGCCGTCTTCCGCTCACGCCCCAACATCGTGCAGCCCGCCTCCAGTGGTGTCGCGACAGGCGTGAATGGAGGAACGAATGGAGACGTGTCGTCTTCAGCGATGAGAGTCGCTTCTGCCTTGGTGCCAATGATGGTCGTATGCGTGTTTGGCGCCGTGCAGGTGAGCGCCACAATCAGGACTGCATACGACTGAGGCACACAGGGCCAACACCCGGCATCATGGTGTGGGGAGCGATCTCCTACACTGGCTGTACACCACTGGTGATCGTCGAGGGGACACTGAATAGTGCATGGTACATCCAAACCGTCATCGAACCCATCGTTCTACCATTCCTAGACCGGCAAGGGAACTTGCTGTTCCAACAGGACAATGCACGTTCGCATGTATCCCGTGCCACCCAACGTGCTCTAGAAGGTGTAAGTCAACTACCCTGGCCAGCAAGATCTCCGGATCTGTCCCCCATTGAGCATGTTTGGGACTGGATGAAGTGTCGTCTCACGCGGTCTGCACGTCGAGCACGAACGCTGGTCCAACTGAGGCGCCAGGTGGAAATGGCATGGCAAGCCGTTCCACAGGACTACATCCAGCATCTCTACGATCGTCTCCATGGGAGAATAGCAGCCTGCATTGCTGCGAAAGGTGGACATACACTGTACTAGTGCCGACATTGTGCATGCTCTGTTGCCTGTGTCTATGTGCCTGTGATTCTGTCAGTGTGATCATGTGATGTATCTGACCCCAGGAATGTGTCAATAAAGTTTCCCCTTCCTGGGACAATGAATTCACGGTGTTCTTATTTCAATTTCCAGGAGTGTATTTTTGGTTGTGGGCGGCTTTGGCTTTGGAATTCTCGTATACTGGTCGGTGGTTAGCAAGTCGTCTTGTCGGTGGGTCCCTGACTGTCTCTTGGTTGCCGGCGGATCGAGTATAGTTGGGCCAACTTCTTGTCTCACCTAAGCGAACGTTAAGAATTCTAGGGCAGACCGAGCCCCCTAGAAACTACTGAGCACCATTGCCTATACTGCCTTTCTTGTTGGCGTTTAATTGTGTATTTTTAATGGCTCATAGCTGATGGTTGGAATTTGTATGCTTGTAATTGTGTTTCTAAAATCGATTTCCTTCAGCCGTTTTAAAAGTAAGTTTTTCTAAATTGGGCAAGTCTTACATTGTCTGAAGATAAAGCTTGGGCCTTCTGCTTGTTGAAAATTTATTGTAATGTTTTAAAGCAACAGCCTTCAGTCGTTTTAAGTATCTTACTTATCAAGTATTACCTTTTGGAAGATAAAGCTGTGGACCTTCTGCCTGTTGAAAATTTATTGAAAAATTGCCTACGACTTATTTTGGATTAAGGAAAGGCAAACCTACTAGCATTTGTAGACTTGGCGAAAGCTTTTGACAATATTGACTGGAATGCTATCTTTCAAATGCTGAAGATGACAGGGGTAAAATCCAGGGAGCGAAAGGCTATTTACAATTTGTCCAGGAACCAGATGGCAGTTGTAAGAGTCAAGGGGCACGAAAGGGAAGCAGTGGTTGAAAAGGGAGTGAGACAAAGTTGTAACCTATCCCCGATGTTATTCAATCTGTATATTGAGCAAGAAGTAAAGGAAACAAAACAAAAATTTGGATTAGGAATTAAAATCCATGGAGAAGAAATAAAAACTTTGAGGTTTGCCGATGACATTGCAATTCTGTCAGAGATATCAAAGGACCTGGAAGAGCAGTTGAATGGAATGGACAGTGTTTTCAGAGGAGGATATAAGATGAACATCAACAAAAAAGCTAAACGAGTATAATGGAATGCAGTGTAATTAAATCAGGTGATGCTGAGAGAATCAGATTAGGAAAAGAGACACTTAAAGTAGTAGATAAGTTTTGCTATTTAGGGAGCAAAATAACTGTTGATAGTCGAAGTAAAGAGGATATAAAATGTAGACTGGCGATGGCAAGTAAAGTCTTTCTGAAGAAAAGACATTTGTTAACATCAATTATAGATTTAAGTGTCAGGAAGTCTTTTCTAAAAGTAATACGTTTGTTTGTGTGGCCATCTTCCACAGCAGTTGTTAACATCTGTTATTATGGGTTATATGTCTTGAGCTGACTGCAATTTAATTAAAAAGAACTACACCAGGCGCGTTTCGCTTTTATTTACAAACCATTTACTGTGGTATTCTGTAAATTGGATACACACATATGTACATTTATTTTTTGATTGTTTTAGGTTAAAAACAGCGTTTTCTTTATGAATTTGTTCACACACACACACACACACACACAAAATCGTTTCATAGGTTGGCAGCACTCACAATGTGAACGAAAACAAACGAATAGGCATAAACACTGTAGCAGACGTGTCTACAGGGTGACAAGCAACTGCGGCACCGGAGCCGAGCGTTCGCGAAAAGAGCCGATGCTGAACAATGCATAACTGCGGCACAGGAGCCGAGCGTTAGCGAAAAGAGGCGATGCAGCAGACGACACGGAAAATGGCATGTTCAGCGAATAGCGGCCTGATGCTAGTAGCCTATGTGGTCCGTTGTGTATGTGTCGCGTGTGTAGTTTTCGTTGTTGTCGTGTGAAATCTTCGAGGTGTTGTGAAAATGTGAAGGTTTTCTCCTTCTTGAACTAGGACAGCACCATCAGAAATATTATGAATTCAGAAAAGAGATACACATGTTCCGTGCGTGGAAAAAGCTATAGCTATAACAAGACTCTGAGGAAACATGTATCACAGGTACATCCAGGAAAGTTAAATAATATCGCTCCACAATTAAAAGTGCAAAAGTTTCATAAATATTTCTGTACTTTATGTGGCAAACAGTTCAACCATGAGCGCAATGTAATGTGCCACGAAAGAAAGGAACATGGATTGGAAAATAGTTATATGAAAGTGAAATGCCCATTGTGCGACATTTCAGTTCTTTCTAAGAAAAACTATTATGATCGATTGTCAATGAAACATACTGTGTCGATAGCATCTGAAGAGACTTAATTTGCATCTTTCCAGGAATTCAATGAGTGGAAGAAGCAGATTGAGAGAAAAACGTTGTCACTTTACGTCAAAAAGTGTGGGTCGTATCATACTTCGGACAATGTCACTCGGCATTCCTCTGTATGCCATCGTTCAGGACTTGTAAAGGTATTCGCCGCATGAAAATCCAAGGCACTAACAAAATAGGAGGTGTATGTCCTTCCAGCATTGAAGTAACCGAAGCTGGAGATGGTAGCTGCAAAGTAAAATACTTGGTTACTCATGTGGGTCATCAAAATGGTGTTAGACATTTAGATTTGACAGAAGAAAGAAACACGTTAGCAGTTGACATGGCAAACAAGGTACCATTGCAAGCGATACTCGACAAAGTAAGAGACACTTTATCTGATTCCGTGCTAGAGCGTATCCATCTACTGACAAAAAAAGATTTATACAACATTGAGCGGTGAAATAATTTACGTTCCGAGGTCATGAGACATAAAGACGATGGCATCAGCGTAGAAGCATGGGTAAATGAAATCAATGCCAGCGATTAACCCTGTGTTTTATTCTACAAACCACAAGATACAAGCGGCCAAAGTCATCCTCTCCTGAGAAGTGAAGACTTTGTCCTCATCATTATGAACAATGGTCAATGTCAAATTGTGAAGTACGGCAGTGACTGTATTTGCATCGATGGAACTCATGGAACTAACGGTTATGGCTTCGAGTTAATTACACTTCTTGTGCTTGACGACATGAGACAAGGTGTTCCTCGTGCTTTTCTTATCTCAAACAGGTCTGATCAAGATGTGCTGTCAATATTTTTTAATGAAATAAAGATTAAAGTAGGAAAAGTACGTCCTCAAGTGTTCATGTCAGATTTAGCTGAGTCTTTTTACAATGCTTGGCTTTCACAGATGGAAGAACCTGTGAGAAGACTTTATTGCTTGTGGCATACTGACGGGGCATGGAGGAAAAATATATGTACTAAAATCAAATCAAAGGAAAGACAGGTTGAAATTTATAAGCTAGTGAGGAGTTTAATGCAGGAAAGAGACGTCATGACATTTGAGCACGTATTTCCTTTAGCTCTGGAGCGCCTGATTTCAGATCCTGTAACAGCTGATTTTGGGTTCTACCTCCAAGAACATTATGCTATAAGCACCAGGTGCTGGGCATATTGTTACAGAGGCAACAGTGGTATCAATACAAACATGCATATTGAAAGGATGCATCGAACTATAAAATACATATATTTGCGTGGTAAACATGTAAAACGACTTGACAAATCCATTCATGCATTAATGAGCTTCGTTAGGGACAAATTACATGACAGACTCATTATTCTGACCAAGGGAAAACTGACAAGCGAACTCCAGGATATTCGCTCAAAGCATGAATTAAGTTCTGAGGTGGTTCAGTTGAAGAAGGAAAAGGCTGGCTTGTACCATCTACTTCTGAAGTGGGTGTCATTTTGTACAGCAAAATGTGCAAGACTGCAGCTGTAAATTGATTTGTACTGACTGTCAGGCCTGCATACATCAGTATACATGATCGTGTGTTGATCGAGTATCAGATGCAACGTGTGTAAACACATTCACTCTGTCTGCCTATATAAAACAAGACAGTCATCCAGTTCAGTGAATGTCAGTAATTTTCGTTATGTTAATGATGACGAGGGTATATTACATATTTATGAAGAAGGGGAATCAGTAGCAAGTGAAAAAGAAAGTATATTGATCGAACTCAGCAGAGGAAATATTGAATCTTCAGATTTAACTCAGGAGAAGGAGAAAATGAAGAGAAAATTTACTGAAGTGATTGACATAATATCTTCTCCTGGGCAACTCGAAGTTTTAAAACGCCACCTGTCAAACTTGAAAGCACTGCTTCATCAAGAAGAGAACAAAATACACAACCTCAGAGACGGTTGTTCTCTACAAAGAAGAGGAGCAAAATAGTGCACCATTTCGAGAAACCAAGTATAGCTGAGGCACAAGGTATTACTGTTTCTCTATTACAAGACAGTCAATAGATATTGACGTTTATACAGTGAAAATTTACCTTACCTAACGCCTTTGTTTGTTACGTTTCTTAGTATTTTGTAGTTCACATCGTAATTATGCTGCTACTATTAAACTTTAGTCAGTGGCATAAGAATGACTATCATCCTTTATTAAATATGAAGAAATTAATTTAAATCAGTGCTGTATGTTTGGATTTCTTGTTTAATAGTTTTATTTTCTGCTACATTCGTGATTAAAACAGTAAAAATTTATAATGCAGTAAGTAAAAGGTCTCCTTCTCACTAAGTGGCTCGCTTGTCAGCCGCAGTTTCATGTCATCTGCTACCTCGTGCATCTTCGGTTCTTTCCGTGAAAGGTCACTCGGCTCAATTATAAATAGTGCAGCGCAGGAAATAAGGCCGGTATTACACTATCAAATTTCTTTGTCAAAGATTTGATCAAAGATGTGATCCAATATTCCATCCAATATATTTGACAAAGATCTTTGACGTAGCGCTAGAGGGGGTATTACACTGTCATCAAATTTTTCGTCAAAGTTCAAGATGGCTGACAACAACTTGTTACTAACCGCAGCAGTTCTATGTACTCCAGTTGCATTGTGTGCACATGCGGAAAAGAAGTGGGGGAAGGAATGGAACCATACATACGAGGTTGACAGTCTTAAAAGTCCTGGGATTACAACTTGATAATAAATTCAGTTGGGAGGAGCACACCACAGAACTGCAGAAAGGCCTTAACAAATCTGTATTTGCAATTCGAGTGTTAGCAGACATAGGAAACATAAAAATGAAAAAGCTTGCATACTTTCATTCCATAATGTCATATGGGATAATATTTTGGGGTAAATCTTGAAGTCAAACAAGTTTTCAAGGTCCAAAAGCTTGTAATACGTATTATTTGTGGAGTAAATTCACGGACCTCCTGCAGAAACCTCTTCAAAGAACTGGGTATACTAACTACTGCCTCTCAGTATATTTACTTCTTAATGAAATTTGTCGTAAATAATATATCTCTTTTTCCAACAAACAACTCAGTTCATACATACAATACCAGGAACAAAAATGATCTGCACAAGGACTTAAAAGCGTCTGTGATCTATTCTGTTACTCGTTTTTATTCTCTGTGGGTGTTTTTAGTATTTGGAAAAAGGGACCGATGACCATCGCAGTCTGATCCCTTTACTCCCACAAACCAACCAACTTACTTTAGTTCAAAAAGGGGTCCACTACTCAGGAACACTCATCTTCAATAATTTGCCAGGAAACATAAAAAATTTAGTTAGAAATAAAGATCAGTTTAAAAGGAGCCTGAAAGACTTACTACTGGCCAACTCCTTCTACTCCATTGGCGAAATTTTTAATAGAAACAAATGATGTATCGTATTTATTCATACTATTAGTACTGTTATTTCAGCTTTTAAAAAATCGACATGTTCCACATCCACGAGGCTCTCCTCAGCACGGGTCTATGGAACGAAAAACTAATCTAATCTGGGTGAAGCCGTGGGTTTTACGACGACACGATAAAAGCATTCAACAAACCTTGTTACGTGAGCTTACAGTGGAAGACGTCAAGTCGTACATCAATTACTTAAGAATGGATGAGCATACATTTCTGTATGTGCTCAATGAAGTGTATCCTCATATCACAAAGCACAATATTCACTTAAGAACTGCTACATCTTCAGAAGACAGGCTCACTATAACACTCCCATTCCTTGCTACAGGAGAGGGTTATGTTATGTTAGGTTAGGTTAGATCAGGTTAGGTCTCCAATCTTCTTAATCTATTTTTGTATTCAGGGTGCCTCACGTTGTAAAGCGCCTCATCAGCTTCAGACATCTCTATTAATTTTGTAGTTGTCGGCACACACCAATTGTATTTACCGGCAATGGTTATAAAAACACTACAGACGACAGTACGCTGCAGCGATGCTAGCGCTCCATGTGGTAACATGTCACATTGCAGTGAACAGAAGACAAGCGGTTTCTTTGATCAAATATACAGCGAGGCCCTAGATTTGATCAAATATTGGACGACATTTGACAAAGTCCCTATTACACTATCAAATATCTTTGACAAAGAAAGATATTGGACAAAGAAATTGGACAAAGATATTGGACAAAGAAATTTGATAGTGTAATACCGGCCTAACACAAAACGCCAACAACTGCAGATGTGAAATGAAGCCTGTCGACGTCAACCACTGCTAGCAAGAGGCGAAGGTGCAGACTATGTAAAGAAACACCGTAATTAGCGTGCAGAACAACTTCATAAAGAAAACGCTGTTTTTAACTTAAAAGAGTCAAAAAATAAATGTGCAAACATGTGTATCCAATTTACGGAATACCACAGAAGATGCTTTGTAAATAAAAGCGAAATGCATCTGGTGTAATTCTTTTTAATTACATTTTAGTCAGTTCAAGACAGATAATCTATAATTTTCTAAAAGTATTTGTATGGAGTGTAGCCATGTATGGATGTGAAACATGGACGATAAACAGTTTAGACAAGAAGAGAACAGAAGCTTTCGAAATGGGGTGCTACAGAAGAATGCTGAAGATTAGATGGGTAGATCATGTACCTAATGAGAAGTTACTGAACAGAACTGGGGAGACGAGGAATTGGTGGCACAGCTTCACTAGAAGAAGGGATCGGTTGGTAGTATACATTCTGAGGCATCAAGGGATCACCAAGCTAGTACTGGAGGGCAGTGTGGAGGGTAAAAATCGTAGAGGGAGACCAAGAGATGAATATACTAAGCAGATTCAGAAGGCTGTAGGGTGCAGTAGTTACTTGGAAATGAAGAAGCTTGCACAGGATAGAGCAGTACGGAGAGGTGCATCAAACCAGTCTCTGGACTGAAGACCACAACAACAACATGGTCCGTGATGGCAGAACTGTGATCAGAAAAAGGTTATAACAAGGTCACAGGAGACGTGTTTCATGGCTTGTAAATCAAATGGCTTACCAACCTGACAGGAAATGCTGCAGGCAGTGTATGAGGATCCACTGTAACTTGTTAGTGAGAAGATATTGCGAGGGGACCTGTTTGCAGTTAATATTTGAAGTTTGCCACCTCGCAGAAGGTCACTGCTCACATGGACATATGAAGAAGACAACAGCGAATTTCACCAGGCTGGGAGAATATGTGACTGTTTTTCTGAAACTCCACCACTGCGTTACATCTCGATCGGTGTGCAAAGTCGCCTACCTTGAACCCCACAGAAAATCTGTGGGACATGCTGGAGCAAAGTGTAGAATGCCTACATCAACATCCCCGTAATTTGGTGGAACAGAACGATCAAATCCTCAAAGAGTGACTTAACCTGGACGCTTTATACCTGAACAGCCTTGTAAACCACCTTTCTAACCAAAACCAGGTGGTTATCAAGTCCAGAGGCGGAATTACACGTTATTAAATGACGCTTTTAATGATTTCTCGAGGGGTGACTAATTTTTTGTCTGGAGAGCTCAGTTCATTGCTCTTTGCAAATCCATGGAAAGCACAGTCAAAACTGACGTTAGGCCCTAATTACTTTTGGTGAATCACAACATCCATTGTCCCGTTGGGAAGCAGCGCTGAGTGTTTACAAAGTAAGTGGGAAACATACAGCAGTCGTGGGTCACCAATGTGGGAATTTCAGAGCAGTGCGTGAGTTGACTAATATTCGGATACTGTTACCACGAATTACATACTTTATTAATATGAATAGGCCCTACATACACAGTAAAAACTTGAAACTGAAACACATGGCGTAAGACAATAGCGGGAACAGAAAAACAAAGACAATCATTTATGTAAAGAGAACACTTATTCATTGTTTCCAATATCGAATGATGGTTGATGTCGATTTCGGCGACCGACGCCACCGGAGCCTTAATATCTGATCTAGTGGCACAGCAGGCTTGCAGTAATTTCGCTATTTAATTAAAAAAGCTGAACATAAATACGACAGTAATTACGAAAACGAGAGAAAAACACAGAATACACAACTGAAATGTTTAAAATCAAGTCTCATTTGTGACTGCACTTTAAATTATTTTTAAAATTACATATAGTAAACCACAATTCTCTGTACCTTACTACAATTTCCTTGCATTTCTTCATTTATGGCATCACTCACTATCAGCATTCTCTGCAGTAAAGAAATAGGAACTGATGGTTTTGGTGCAAGAGTTGAGTAATGAAATTGCACCAAATTTTCAGGAGAGACATAAAAACTTATTAACAAGTTTCATTTAGCTTGACTAGTTCTGAGAGATATTTTCTCAAAGCACCTACTTAAATGCAGTAATGGATGGTCACAATTTGAAAAATTAGACCAATTAATATTACTTATATTAATATAAGAGTAAATTGGAGTTACCTCTGCCTTTCATCGAAATATCAAAAATATGGTCAAATACACTGATGGAAAAAAAATCGCAACACCAAAAAATAATTAATGTAAGGTTATGAAATTTTGGGAATACATTTGTCTAGGTAACATGTAAGTGACTACATTGAAATATATGTACACACACACACACACACACACACACACACACACACACACACAGAGAGAGAGAGAGAGCACATATGAGACATCATCATCAGATGACAACTCCAGTGTCATCCACAATCAGCATCAACAATTCCTGTACTGACCAACCAAGTGCAACAGGCATGGAACTCCAACTGTCAAAGAGACATCTGACACCTTGCACGTTTGCATGCTTGCATTCAACGTTCTGGCAGTTAGAACAGTTTCGAATGATATATATACACAAGCCATTGCATGTTTCATGTGTGCTCGACTGGAAACAGGTCTGGTGATCGAGCAGATCCAGGAAACATGTCGACACTTTGTAGAGCATCTTGGATTACAAGAGCAGTATGTAGACGAGCATTATCCTGTTGGAAAACACCCCTCGGAATGCTGTTGACGAATTGCAGTACTACACATTGAATTACCAGATTGATGTACAGTTTTGCCATCAGGCTGTGCAGGATAACCACGAGAATACTACTGCCATCATACGAAATGACACTCTAGACCATAACTCCAGGTAGAGGTCCTGTGTGTCTAGCACACAGACAAACTGGTTGCAGGCCCACACCTGGCCTCCTCCTAACCAATACATATCCGTAACTGGCAGCGAGGTAGAAGCAGCTTTCATCAGAAAACACAACAAACCTCCACCCTGCCCTCGAATGAGCTCTCAATTGACACCTCTGAAGTCACAAATGACAGTGATTTGTGGTCAGCGGAAAGCACGCTATAGGTCGACTAACTTGGAGCTGTCCTTGAAATAACCGATTTGTAAGGGTTCGTTGTATAACTGTAGTGCCAGATGCTGCTCCTGTTGCTGCTGAGAAGCAATACGATGTCGCAGAGCCGTACACTGAATGTGACGGTCTTCCATCTTCGTAATACCACTTGGACGTCCAGAGCCTAGTTTTCTTGTAACTATGCATTCTCGTGACCACTGCTGCCAATAGACATGTACAGTGGATACATTCCAGTCAAGTCTCTCTGCAGTATCACAGAAGGAACATCCAGCTTCTCGTAGCCCTATTACACGACCTCGTTCAAACTCAGTGAGGTGTTGATAATGGAGTTTTTGTCGTCTTTAACGTCATTCTTGACTAACATAAACTCATGAAGCCCAATCTTAAAGGTAACTAACACTCGCGACCTTTACAGCGCCTGTTTCAGGCAAATCTGATTTGCATACTCATAGTGAGGACACTAGCGCCACACTTATGCGATTGGTGCGAAATTTTAATAGACATCATGTTTCAGGTGTAGAAACACGCCTACCAACTTTCGTTTACATCGCGCAACTACTTCTTGGTGTTTTTCCGCCAGTGCATAAGAGAATCTAACTTTCTTTTACTCAATACTCTGAAACATGATAAAGTGAATGTAAAATAAAGACTCATACCTTTCTTCGAATACAAGTATACAAACAAAATGAGACAAAAATAGTCAATATAGTAAGTGGAATATTCAATATTTCAGTGGTGTCTTCGTTTTCTGTAACAAGAGTCAGTAGAGTCTCCACTTGCCTCACTTGAGGTACCCATCAATGCTTAATTGCTTAATAGTACCATATGTCATAACGTGGTATGTACAACACCGCCAATGCCATTTTGTCTTTTAGTGTGCAGTTTTTAATGGCAGCTTTCCTTGGTATGCACGTGGAGCAGCAAGGATAATATTTTGAGATTTCTTCAGCAGCTTCCCCTTGCAGAAGACAGGCACGATTGCTGATACACTACATTCTGCCACATCACTATCATCAACGTAACGGAACACTGGATAAGTAGACACTAGAAATCTGTCTTTGGTATCACTATTAAAGGTTTTTTAGAAGTAAGGATTTAGATGACTAAAAGGTCTCGCAGCATAACAGTGTTCACCGTGATTTCATGGAACTTCTATGATCACGTGCATTTCAGCACTTTCTCATATTCCTGAGGCTGAAAAAATACTCACTGCAGCATGTTCTTCTCGATTAGACTGAAAGAACTGTTGCAGGGCATAGGACTATGGGCTGGCACAGGAAACGAGTGGTTAATGGTTTCCAATCTCTCAACATTTATGTACGTAAATAGGCACTGAAATACTTCCATGTTCTTATTTTGTGCACGACAACTATCTGAGAATATGTATAGATGTCTAAAATCTCCACTCAGTGTATTCTCAAAGAAATCATTCAGAAAGCAGATTATCTCATTTGCAATTTTATTTCCAAGGATTTCATCATACATATGAAATGTGCTGGTTTCTTCTTGGCTCCATAGACAAAGAAGTTGCACTATGTGATCAAAAGTATTCGGAAATCCCCAAAAACATATGTTTTCCATGTTAAGCACATTGTGCTGCCACCTACTGCCAGGTACGACATATCAGCGACCTCTGTAGTCATTAGACATCGCGAGAGAGCAAAATGGGGCGCCCTGCGGAACTCACAGACTTCGAACGTGGTCAGGTGATTGGGCGTCACTTATGTCATACATCTGTACGCAAGATTTCCACACTCCTAAACATCCCTAGGTCCACTGCTTCCGATGTGATTGTGAAGTGGAAACGTGAAGGGACACGTGCAGCACAAAAGTGTACAGGCCGACCTCGTCTGTTGACTGACAGAGACCGCCGACAATTGAAGAGGGTCGTAATGTGCAATAGGCAGATCATCACACAGGAGTTCCAAACTGCATCAGAATCCACTGCAAGTACTATGACAGTTAGGCAGGACGTGAGAAAACTTGGATTTCATTGTCGAGCAGTTGCTCATAAGTGACACACCATGCTGGTAAATACCAACGACACCTATCTTGGTGTAGGGAGCATAAACATTGGACGACTGATCAGTGGAAAAACGTTGTGTGGAGTGGCGAATCACGGTACTCAATGTGTCGATCCAATGGCAGGGTGTGGGTTTGGCGTAAGCCCAGTGAACGTCATCTGCCAATGTATGTAGTCCCAACAGTAAAATTCGGAGGCGGTGATGTTATGGTGTGATCGTGTTTTTCATGGATGGGGCTTGCACCCCTTGTTGTTTTGCGTGGCACTATCACAGCACAGGCATACATTGATGTTTTAAGCACCTTCTTGCTTCCCACTGTTGAAGAGCAATACAGGGATGGTGACTGCATCTTTCAACACGATCGAGCACCTGCTCATAATGCACAGCTTGTGGCGGAGTGGTTACACGACAATAACATCCTTGAAATTGACTGGCCTGCATAAGGCCTGACTTGAATCCTATAGAACACCTTTGGGATGTTTTGGAACGCTGACTTCGTGCCAGGCCTCGCCGACCGACATCGATACCTCTCCTCAGTGCAGCACTCCGTGAAGAATGGGCTGCCATTCCCCAAAAAACCTTCCAGCACATGATTGAACATACGTCTGCGATAGTGGAATCTGTCATCAAGGCTAACAGTGGGCCAACGCCATGTTGAAATCCGGCATTACAAATGGAGGGCGCCACAAACTTGTAAGTTATTTTCAGCCTGGTGTCTGGATACTTTTGATCACATGGTGCATACACCAAAAACTGACGACTGTGAAATGCATAAGTAGATGGTAACCTGAGTAGTGGCATGTTCTGCTGGTAGTCAACAAACAGTGATTCGAGAGAAGCCTCATCCTGTACCTCTTCGCATTTATCCCACAGTTCATTGTAAAAACATTCAGCTTTTCTAAGATGTATCTCTTTCTCAGTTGTAAGTTTCTTCCTTTTTTCCTCAAATTAATACTTTTCATTTGATATTTTGCTGTGCCACAGATGCTTCCAATGCCCATTTGAGGGCTCCCAAACGCAAAATTAAAGTTCTGAAAGTTCCGTTGAAAGAACCACTGGTAGAAATCGTG